>NC_040105.1:19986909-21309409 GCF_003369695.1 Bos indicus x Bos taurus
ATCTGAGGCTGAGTATAAACATCTACCTAAAATGCAATTGATTTTTAAGATTCCTCTTTATTTTAAAGCATTTCAAACATCAGAAAAGCATATAAAATCATATTTTGAACACCTCAAGCTTTAACATATATCAAACATATTTGCCATATTAGCTGTATACATGCATACATACATTTTAAGTGAATAAAGCAGATACATTGGAAATTCTTCGTGTAATCCTCCTTGACCTAATGTCCTTCTTCCCTGCCTGTCTCCTTCCCCCCAGGCTGTCTCCTTCCCTAGATATCCTCTCTTGAATTCTGTGTTTCTCATTCTCATGCATTTCTTTATGCTTCTGCTACATAAGTATGTGCCCATAAACAACATATAGTATTATTTAATTAGTTTAAAATTTTTAAGTTCTCTAATGCATACAACTAGTCTAATGTTCTCAGCATTGCCTTTGAAATTATTTCATGTTCACACATAGAGACAATTTGTTTAGACTTCTGTGTGGTATTCCTTTAGGTGACTATGAAAGTGAAAGTGAAGTTGCTTACTTGTGTCCGACTCTTTGTGACCCCATGGACTGTAGCCTACCAGGTTCCACCGTCCATGGGATTTTCCAGGCAAGAGTACTGGAGTGGGTTGCCATTTCCTTCTCCAGAAGATCTTCCCTCCCCAGGGATTGAACCCAGGTCTCCTGCATTGTAGGCAGACACTTTACCATCTGAGCCACCAGGGAAGGCTCAGGTGACTATACCTCGGTTTATTTATCAGCCACCACCCCTAAGAGGATTGAGGGAGGGACAATTTGAAGTCTTATCTCTCTGACTTGTTGGCCAGCTGGATTGCCAAAGATGCCAGGATTTGATCCTTTCATTCCTTCCTTTCTCACTCTCTGTGGCTTTAGTTATTTTATTCTTTTCTGTATATATTGGCATGGTCCCTTGGAAGGATTGCTAAGATGAGAAATTAAAGTTAAGCTAAGATGAGTAACAAACGTTACTCTGCAGACAAAATGAATATCCATGATATGTTAGGGAAAAGAGAAACCTGAGCCAGACATTGGCCAACAAACAGGCTGTTGTCAAGTTGTATATATTCATTCATATCTGTGATGTGATGCCTCTGGGTCTCATATACCTTCATTTGCTGTATTTCAATTTTTGCTTTTAAGAATATCATGGCTTAAATTTATAAAAATATTACAGCTAATAAAATATGATTACTCTTGATTATTTGCTTCTTCAAATGTGTATTATTCTTATTTTATTTGCTACATTTTAATATATTTAAAACTGAAGTATCAGGGAGCACTACAAACCATTGCTTTTATTGTTACACAGATACTATTTACAATATTTAAGTACTGCTAGTTTTATAGATAGTGCCTATAGAATTAAAACTGTCTGCCATTCTCCTTCCAACAAAAAGGAACTCAAGAATCAATTATGTCTTTTCCCCTATTTTAATCAGCATTGTTGTGAGCTATCAACTTCCTATTTTTCTATGTGAGCTATATATACTTTGCTTCTGTCATTTCATGAATTTTTTGTGACCAGATCATTTTTGAGTGTTGATAGCTAATTTCAGTTAATAATTAAATTATTCTAGTGACTCTTAGGGTAGAAAATCAGCCTGAATCACTTTCATTTTTTTCCCTTCATGAACAAATACTGATTACAATAAATTAGATTTTGCCCCTTGGCTAAATCATCGTCTATGAACTAAACGAGGTTTCAGCTGACTAAACTACGTGTTATTAGAAGAACCTATATGACAGATAAATAAAGTACACATTTTTAAAAAAGATTAAGAAGTCATGTAGGCAAAGAAATTTCAAACCTAATATGTTCTGTAAAGGTTAAAGTAGATTTTTCAGTTGTAAAGCAAATGAAATGCATTGTAAATTAGTGCAGCTTCTCTTATTTTTTTAAAAATTGTAATCCAGAATTGACCATATTGATTTTTGAGCTTTTTATTTTAAGAGAAAAATCACTGAGGTGAAATTTCATGGTTTTGTGAATACTAGTTAACCAGTGATGGCTGAGAGATGATGCAAGGAGTGCGGTATCTTTGCTGGCCGCTCTTTTGTGTGCTGAATTCTTTTCTTTTTTTCAGAGCCATCTCTTATCTACACTTAGAACAGTGATGGTTGTGGTTTGTTTTATTCAGATCAAGTTTTCAGAATCTGACTACTTTGGCAACGTCCTGCAAACCCGCAAGTATTTAGCACAGACTGATTTCTTCTGGCTGAGAAAAGCTGTTCCCAAAACAGAGTGAGTAAAAAAAAAAAAATAAGAAATTAAAAGTGAAAGAGATAAATATGTTGATGGGTAGTGGAGTCTCTTTACATCAAACTTTGTAATTCCCCTCAAGTCAGAGTAGCTGGCTTGCCAATTATTTTGGTTTGGCAAAATCTGTGTTACCTTTTAGCAACTCTTATTTCTGATGTTGTATGAATCAGTTGTTCAATCTAGTTATGACTTCCCCACTCCTAGCATCAATACATATCAAAAGAAGGCTAATTAAGATACAAATGTTCAAATCATTTCCCAATCTCATTGTGAGTGTGTGTGTGTATATATATTTATAAATTCAAACAAATTGCTCTAGAATTTCACACTTGGGCAGAAATTTTTGAAGATCTTAAAAACAAATATCTAAAAAATAAAGTATGATTACAAATGTAGAAATAATTGTATACAGACACACCTCATTTTATTACACTTGGCTTTATCAAACTTTGCAGACAGTGCATTTTTTACAAATTGAAGTTTTGTGGCAACCCTTTGCTGTTAGATGAAGTTTAGCATTTTGTAATGATAAAGTATTTTTAAATTAAGGTACATATATGTTTAGATATAATGCCATTGCACACTTCGTAGACTACAGTATAGTATAAATGTAACTTTTATATGCACTGCGAAACCAAAAAAAAATTTTGTGATGTTTGCTTTATTATGGCGACCTATCACTGAACTCACAATCTCCAAGGTATGCCTATGATTATGGAATTTGTTGAGCTAATGCATATCAACTCCAGTACTTTGGCCACCTCATGCGAAGAGTTGACTCATTGGAAAAGACTCTGACACTGGGAGGGATTGAGGGCAGGAGGAGAAGGGGACGACAGAGGATGAGATGGCTGGATGGCATCACTGACTCGATGGACGTGAGTCTGAGTGAACTCCGGGAGTTGGTGATGGACAGCGAGGCCTGGCATGCTGCGATTCATGGGGTCGAAAAGAGTCGGACACGACTGAGCGACTGAACTGAACTGAACTGAATGCATATCAAAGAACTGAAGCTCTGATTATTTTCCTTCAGTAGCAGTTGTGATTTATACCGCTCTTCCCAGTACTGGTAGAAACTTTTCCTACAGGTGGGGAGGTTTCACTAGGAACTTTTGGGGTCAGGGCCAGTTGTGATTCTCAATGATCATGATGATGACAGGAACTAAAAATTATGTGCTAATAATGTTCTGGGAAGTGACTTATATATTTTAATTCATATTTATCCTCTAGTCAATTCTGTGAGTTGTTGGTTCTATTTATTATCCCCATTTTACAAAATGAACAAGAGGCTTACAACTGAGAAATTCTTCAGCTCAGGTTTACATTACTTTCCGTTCTGCCTGTTGATATTTGTACTCTGTTCCGCTATGACCCAGTTCTCCAAGGTTGTTTTCTCTGTCTTCTCCAGATTGGGTAATTTCTTTTGAGCCATCTTCAAATTTACCAGTTCTTTCTTCTGCATTCTCAAATTTGCTTTTGACTCATTAACACAGTTTTTGTTTTGATTTTTGTACTTTTCAACTCCAAAAGTTCCATTTGCTTTTTTTAAAAATAGTAAAAAAATTTATAAAAATAATAATTTTTATAAATATGATTTTTATAATAATAATTTCTATTTCTTTGTTAAGATTCTTTGTTGTCATTTGTCATCATATTCTCCATTAATTGTTTGAATACAGTTTATTTTAATTCTTTGAACTAATTTACAATGGCTGCTTTCAAGTCTTTGCTAAATCTAGCATCTGGGCTCACTCAGGGTCAGTTTTTATTGATTGCTTTTTTTCCTTTTGTACACTTTTTCTTCTAGCATTATTTTATGTCATTGTTGAAAATGACCTTTTCGACAATGTATTGTAGCAACTGTGGATTCTGATTTATTTTTCTGAGGCTTTTTAAAAAGTTACTTTCCTGGACTTACTCTGTAGAATCTGTCTTGGCTACAGTTTGTGGCCATGGATGTCTCTACTCACTTTTTAAATTCTTATTTTTGTTTTTTAGCCTCACTTCATGTATGCTGTCTCTGTGTCTACATGGCTTAGTCCTCTGCCAGTTGATCTGTGTCGGAGTTCGGAGTGCATTCCAAGTCACAAGCCGTTCTCAATCACCCTTGCAGTTTACTTTCCACTGGTCTCTCTGGGGTCTCCCCTGTATACATGCCTAATTTCCCACGCAGCCAGGGATGTGTGGAGAGCTTATCTCCACGCTTCTCTGACTCTTTCAGTTACACTATCTCCCTTTTACATTTCTGGCTGCTCTATCACTTTCCCCAATGGGAACTGTAACTTCAGGGGAACAAAGGTGTGGGTTTTCCTCATTTGTTTTCTACCAAGTTTATCACTTCTAGCTGACAGAGCTGCAACTTTCTACCATGACCCCAAGTGAGCTCATCCCCTGTGGCAGCAGAGCTGCTAATTTTCCAGCCAGTCCTATCGTAGTCAAATTAAGTTCTCTCTGATCGAACGGGGAGGGATGGGAGGAGTCCTGGGCAAGAAGGCCACAGACTCCTGTTCCACTTCTTTTAAGTTCTGGCTGTTTTTCAAAATTAAATGTTTTTCAATGTGTTGTTTGCCTTCAATCAGTCTCCAGGGCCCTAAAATGGTTGCTTGTTGACAATTTTGTCCATTTTTATACCTGATTTTGGTGGAAAGGATTTGTTGACCTTTTCGTGTGTCTTAGCTGGAAGCCTGACTTCTATGGCCCAAATTTTTTTTCATGGCCCATGTGTTAACCCTGGCCGATAATTCTGGTCTCCAGATTTTTTGCTGGCTTTTTTATGCTCTCTGGGTCTCTCATTACTCTCTCTTCCAACTCCCACCTCTGTTCTGGCCTCTAGGAAAAACTCTAGGCCGTTGACCATCCCTTGGCTTAAGGCTATGATTACTGCCTCTCCCTCTTAGCCAGGGCTCCCGTCTAGCCCTCCTGCCCTCTGCCCTTCGAATCTTCTTACAGCATCCATCTGCAAAGTAAAAGTATTTAACTTTAAGGAGTAGGCCTGAAGCTGAACTCTTCCCTTTACCTATCCCTGACTCCACTCAGAAGCCCAAAGAAAGGAAGCAGAAGGCTTTGGAACTTCTTTGGAAATGACGCATAGCTGATGAGTCGCCAACTGCCCCACTGTCCTTCATTTTCTCTTCTCATCACAGTATCTTTCAGGCCATCTTGCCTGTTTCATTCCAATCTGAACTATTCAACAGAAATGTTAGATTTAGGATTCTTAAACTAGCTTCTCAAATCTCACAGCTTCACATATTAATAGTTTCCAGTATCTCAATGAGCAGCTACATGTAGTAAGTAAAGTGTTCTGCCCCTTCAGGTCTACTTCAGATAAGTTCAAACTCTTGTTTTTGCAACTTATGAAAAATTCAAGCTCCTCACCAGTATTTTTGTGAACTCTCAGGGTCTTCTCAGGGTTTCTTCTATATTTGAGATGCTGCCAAGTTAATTTTTTAAATTTCAAAATGTCATTATTCATTTGGGTGTATAGCAAGGCTTGGCTTGCTAATTTAAAAACTCCTAAATGTGCCATTTTTAACATCATCCTAAAATGCCGATGGGCTGTAAGACTCTAATGGCCTTGACTATTTTTAATATTTATGCCTCGGAAAAGTGCTGACTGACTGTGGGCTTAAGCAAACTGTGTGATTTGTGTCTTTTCCTTCTCTGTCAGTGAAAACAAATACCTCTTTCACAAGAACATTAAATTGGTTAATGTTTCTGGAAAAGTTCTGCTGGAATGAAAATCAGTGCAGTGCTAGTCATTCTTCAGACCATATGTCTTATTTCAGGGAAAACAACATTAAGAAATTTAAGATTCTCTTTGCATGATACAGTGGTATGATAGACCCTTTTTTTTTTTTTTTTAAAGAAATTTCAGGTGGGTCCTTTTCAGGCATTGTGGCGAATTTTAGCTTCATGATACCTGGTAACTGTAATTGACATCTTTTTAGGTCTGCAAATTCAGGAGTTAATTGAGTGAGGATGATTCTGGAGTAGCTCCACTACACTGGTTTTCTTTGAACAGCACATCGTGGTTATATTTCCACAAGGCCCTGAAATAAATGTTTTGCTTCTTTGTGGGTATAGGAGATAAACACCCTTTATCTTTCATTCTCATGGAATCCATTTTAGCTGCACTAATGTGCATTAGGAAGTTTCTAACACGATGGGGAATGTCAGCAAGAATGAAATTAATTGGGTGGTCATCCCTGAAGGTACATATTTAGGGGTTTGTTCTCAGAATTGTCACTTCATCAGCTTGCTTAAAAATAGAGGATTTACTTCACTGCTCAGCTTGAGTCAAAAGTAATTTCTTTCCCTTAGGATCCTCTTTCTTTGACAGAAGTGATTTTAAGCCAGCCTCCCTATTAACTCACTCTCATTCTACTGTGACTAGACATGTCTGGTTTTTTTTTCCCTCTAGCTTCTGAAAAATATGTAAAAATACATCAAATGTCTCTACAGATTATGGTCCTGCCCAGAATTACCCACAGCATGGAATGGGACGGATGCAATCTGCAGGATATGAGAAATAAAGCAGTAAATACTCTATGGTTTTCCCATTCCACATTTCCCTAGACTGTCTTTGAGAGTTAATAGGTAAAATGCGAAACTTTAGCTTGACATATATCTATTTTATATTGTTCAAAGAAATCAGAGTATCAGTGTCTTTTCCTTTAGATTTTTGCATTTCATCATCATATTCCTTTCATATATCCCATTGTCCAGTACAATTTCATCTCCATATATTTTTGAAATTTATACGAGACTTTTTTCATACCTCATCTATCAAATCCTTCTCCAAACACAGACTGCAGGAACATGGTAAAGACATAAGAAAAAGAATTTAAAGCACTTGAATGACACCCTTTGTTTATTTAAGTAGATGTATACATAGCAGTGGGCTTCCCTGGTGGCTCAGTGGTAAAGATTCCACCTGCACGGCAGAAGATGCATGAGATGTGGGTTTGATCCCTGGGTGGGGAAGATTCCCCTGGAGGAGGGCATGGCAACCCACTCCAGTGTTCTTGCTTGGAGAATCCCATGGACAGAGGAGCCTGGCAAGCTATAGTCCATAGAGTCACAAAGAGTTGGACACGACTAAAGCGACTGAGCATGCACGCGTGCATACATAGCAATACAATGATTTAAATAGATTTTAATGAATTTTTGCTCAGCATATACCACTTAGGCAATAGTCTTAGTCCAAGAGGAACTTAAAATCTTGTTGGGAGGTAAGTTGTGCAAACTCATATGCCTTCAGGGCCCAATCAGTTGACACATGTTGACCTAGACATGGGAAGGAGTGACGGAGGCCATGGAGAACTAGTGATTGATTGCATGCCTCATTTGAAGGAATTTTGGTTCGGTACTTCTAAAACCTCTGTGTTGGGCCAATAAAACTTTTTTTTTTTTTTCCTGGAGAAATTCAACCCATTGGCTAGGACTTTATCCGTGGACAGGCAGCTTTTCAGTGTTTCAGTTACCTTTTGCTGTGTAATGAATCACCCCAAAAATTAGAGGATTAAAGCAGCAATAATTATTCATTTTTCTCTGGCATGGCTCTGGTGGTCACTGGGCCCAGCTGGGTGCTTCTTGCTCATGGTGTTGCCTGCAGTTGCTGTCAGACAGTGGCAGGGGCTGGAGTCACATGGGAGGCTTCCTCTTCTAGTCTAGAATGATTGATGCTGGCTGTGGTCTGGAAGGCCTGCTGTGGCCTCTCCATGTGTACTGGGCTTCTTTGTGGTATGCTGATTGAGCAAGAAATTTTGAAGAGCAAGTTTCCCGAAAAAGAAGGAATGAGGGTGCACATGTGTTTACGAGGGGGAGCTTGTATCACCTTTAATTGCCTAGGATTGGAAGTCATGTGGTATTTTTAAAAAATTAATTAATTTGTTTTAATTGGAGGCTAATTACTTTATAATACTGCAGGTTTTTTTCTTTTTGCCATACATTGACATGAATCAGCCATGGGTGTACATGTGTTCCCCATCCTGACCCTCCCTCCCACCTCCCTCCCCATCCCATCCCTCAGGGTCATCCCAGTGCACCATCCTTGAGCACCCTGTCTCATGTGTTGCACCTAGACTGGCGATCTATTTCACATATGATAATATACATGTTTCAATGCTATTCTCTCAAATCATCCCACCCTCACATTCTCCCGCAGAGTCCAAAAGTCTGTACTTTACATCTGTGTCTCTTTTGCTGTCTCACATATAGGGTCATCGTTACCATCTTTCTAAATTCCATATATATGCATTAATATACTGTACTGGTGTTTTTCTTTATGACTTACTTCACTCTGTATAATAGGCTCCAGTTTCATCTACCTCATTAGAACTGATTCAAATACATTCTTTTTAATGGCTGAGTAATATTCCATTGTATATATGTACCACAGCTTTCTTATCCATTCATCTGCCAGTGGATATCTAGGTTGCTTCCATGTCCTGGATATTGTAAACAGTGCTGTGATGAACATCAGGGTACACATGTCTCTTTCAATTCTGGTTTCCCAGCAGTGGGATTGCTCTGTCATATGGCAGTTCTGTTTCTAGTTTTTTAAGGAATGTCCACACTGTCCTCCATAGTGGTTGTACTAGTTTGCATTCCCACCAACAATGTAAGGGGGTTCCCTTTTCTCCGTACCCTTTTCAGCATTTATTGTTTGTAGACTTTTTGATAGCAGCCATTCTGACTGGTGTGAGATGGTACCTCATTGTGATTTTGATTTGCATTTTTCTGATAATGAGTGATGTTGAGCATCTTTTCGTGTGTTTGTTAGCCATCTGTATGTCATCTTTGGAGAAATGTCTGTTTAGTTCTTAGGCCCATTTTGTGGTTGGGTCATTTATTTTTCTGGAATTGAGCTGCAGGAGCTGCTTGTATATTTTTGAGATTAATTCTTTGTCAGTTGCTTAATTTGCTATTATTTTCTCCCATTCTGAAGGCTATCTTTTCATCTTGCTTATAGTTTCCTTCATTGTGCAAAAGCTTTTAAGTGTAATTAGGTCCCATTTGTTTATTTTTGCTTTTATTTCCATTATTCTTGGAGGTGGGTCATAGAGGATCCTGCTGTGATTTATGTTAGAGAGTGTTTTGCCTATGTTCTCCTCTAGGAGTTTTATAGTTTCTGGTCTTACGTTTAGATCTTTAATCATTTTGAGTTTATTTTTGTGTATGGTGTTAGAAAGTATTCTAGTTTCCTTCTTTTACAAGTGGTTGACCAGTTTTCCCAGCACCACTTGTTAAAGAGATTGTCTTTTCTCCATTGTATATTCTTGCCTCCTTTGTCAGAGATAGGTGTCCATAGGTGCGTGGATTTATCTCTGGGCTTTCTATTTTGTTCCATTGATCTATATTTCTGTCTTTGTGCCAGCACCATACTGTTTTGATGACTGTAGCTTTGTAGTATAGTCTGAAGTCAGGCAGGTTGATTCTTTCAGTTCCATTCTTCTTTCTCAAGATTGCTTTGGCTATTCGAGGTTTTTTGTATTTCCATACAAACTGTGAAATTATTTGTTCTAGCTCTGTGAAGAATACCGTTGGTAGCTTGATGGGGATTGCACTGAATCTATAGATTGCTTTGGGTAGTATACTCATTTTCACTATATCGATTCTTCCAATCCATGAACATGGTATATTTCTCCATCTATTTGTGTCATCTTTGATTTCTTTCATCAGTGTTTTATAGTTTTCTATATATAGGTCTTCTGTTTCTTTAGGTAGATTTATTCCTAAATATTTTATTCTTTTCGTTGCAATGCTGAATGGAATTGTTTCCTTAATGTCTCTTTCTGTTTTCTCATTGTTAGTATATAGGAATGCAAGGGATTTTGTGTGTTAATTTTATATCCTGTCACTTTACTATATTCATTGATTACCTCTAGTAATATTCTGGTGGTATATTTAGGGTTTTCTATGTAGAGGATCATGTCATCTGCAAACAGTGAAAGATTTACTTCTTCTTTTCCAATCTAGATTCCTTTTATTTATTTTTCTTCTCTGATTGCTGGAAGTCATGTGGTATTATTTCTGCTGCATTTTATGCTTTAGAATTGAGTCACCAAGGCTAGCCTATAATCAAGAGGAGAAAACTTGAGTCCACTTCTTAATGAAAAGAATATAAAAAAAATTACAAACAGGTATTAAAAGCAAGACAGGTCGTATTATGTTGGAGAATAGTACAACTAAATATAAGATATATTCAGATATAATTAGGGAGATATACAAAATATCTAAAGACTGACTTGGTGTGGGTACTATCCCAGGAGAAGAAATAATAGCATCCACAACTGATAGGCTCTGTTAGTATAGCTGCTTTATATCTCCAAGGCTCCAAATACATCCTAGAGTCAGGGAACCCTGGGAAATCAGGAAAGGTTCGATCATGCATCTCATATAAGATGTTTTAGTAATTCTTACTGAAGGAAATGGCACCCCACTCCAGTACTCTTGCCTGGAAAATCCCATGGATGGAGGAGCCTGGTAGGCTGCAGTCCATGGGATCGCTAGAGTCGGACACGACTGAGCGACTTCACTTTGACTTTTCACTTTCATGCACTGGAGAAGGAAATGGCAACCCACTCTAGTGTTCTTGCCTGGAGAGTCCCAGGGACGGAGGAACCTGGTGGGCTGCTGTCTCTGGGGTCGCACAGAGTCATACACGACTGAAGCGACTTAGCAGCAGCAGTGAAGCTTCAGAGGCCCCATCAGGCTCCATCTGGTTGTTTGATTTCTTTGTTTTGTCTGCCTTTGTCCCCTAGAAGTTAGAAACATTGTTTCTACATGGGTCTTACCCTAATGTTTTGAAAGTTTATTATTTACTAAAGGGAGGGGAGTTGGGAAGAATGGGTAGAGTAGAGATGAGTTATAGGAATACATTTCATCTTTGGTACATGCTGTGGTTCAGCTCAATGTGATTTAGAAGCCAAGTTAATTCTTCCCTCTTGAGTCAAAGGGCAGACATAAAAATGCTGGATTCTTTGTGTAGTGGTTTCCCATTGCTGCTGTAATGAATTATCACAACCTTATCAGCAATTCAGAACAACACAAATGTGGTCCCTCACAGTTCTGTAGGTCAGAAATGTGGGATGGCTTGGCTGGTTTCTCAACTTCAGTTTTCATAAGGCTGAAATCAGGATGTCAGCTGGCTTGGCTCTTAGTGGGAGCCCCTGGGGAGAACCCTCTTTCTGTCTCATTCAAGCATTGGCAGATCCAGTTCCTTGTGGTTGTAGAACTGAGGTTCTTACTTCTTTGCTGGTTGTCAGCTGGGGGCCACTCTTAGCTCCTAGATGACTCTGTCTGCTCTTTGCTGTGGCCCCTGCCTCTCACAGCCAGCCACAGCATGTCAAATCCACCTTGCCCTTGGAATTTCTCTGACTTTTTGTTCTGCAACATCTCTTCTTCTTTCTTTCCTATTGCATCTCTAGGGTTCAAGCCAGAGAACGTTCCTCATTTTTAAGGATGTGTGTGATTAGATTAGGCTAGCCTGGGATTAGTTCAATTCAGTTCAGTCGCTCAGTTGTGTCCGACTCTTTGCGACCCCATGAATTGCAGCACGCCAGGCCTCCCTGTCCATCATCAACTCCGGAGTTCACCCAAACTCATGTCCATCGAGTCAGTGATGCCATCCAGCCATCTCATCCTCTGTCGTCCCCTTCTCCTCCTGCCCCCAATCCCTCCCAGCATCAGAGTCTTTTCCAATGAGTCAACTTTTCGCATGAGGTGGCCAAAGTATTGGAGTTTCAGCCTCAGCATCAGTCCTTCCAGTGAACACCCAGGACAGATCTCCTTTAGAATGGACTGTTGGATCTCCTTGCAGTCTAAGGGACTCGCAAGAGTCTTCTCCAGCACCACAGTTCAAAAGCATCAATTCTTTGGCACTCAGCTTTCTTCACAGTCCAACTCTCACATCCATTCATGACCACTGGAAAAACCATAGCCTTGACTAGACGGACCTTTGTTGGCAAAATAATATCTCTGCTTTTTAATATGCTATCTAGGTTGGTCATAACTTTCCTTCCAAGGAGTAAGCGTCTTTTAATTTCATGGCTACAGTCACTGTCTGCAATGATTTTGGAGCCCCCGAAAATAAAGTCTGACACTGTTTCCACTGTTTCCCCATCTATTTCCCATGAAGTGATGGGACCAGATGCCATGAAATTAGTTTTCTGAATGTTGAGCTTTAAGCCAACTTTTTCACTTTCCTTTTTCGCTTTCATCAAGAGGCTTTTTAGTTCCTCTTCACTTTCTGCCATAAGGGTAGTGTCATCTGCATATCTGAGATTATTGATATTTCTCTCGGCAATCTTGATTCCAGCTTGTGCTTCTTCCAGCCCAGTGTTTCTCATGATGTACTCTGCATATAAGTTAAATAAGCAGGGTGACAATATATAGCCTTGATGTACTCCTTTTCCTATTTGGAACCAGTCTGTTGTTCCATGTCCAGTTCTAACTGTTGCTTCCTGACCTGCATATAGGTTTCTCAAGAGGCAGGTCAGGTGGTCTGGTATTCCCATCTCTTTCAGCATTTTCCACAGTTTATTGTGATCCACACAGTCAAAGCCTTTGGCATAGTCAATAAAGCAGAAACAGATGTTTTTCTGGAACTCTCTTGCTTTTTCGATGATCCAGTAGATGTTGGCAGTTTGATCTCTGGTTCCTCTGCCTTTTCTAAAACCAGCTTGAACATCTGGAAGTTCATGGTTCACATATTGCTGAAGCCTGGCTTGGAGAATTTTGAGCATTCCTTTACTAGCGTGTGAGATGAGTGCAATTGTGTGGTAGTTTGAGCATTCTTTGGCATTGCCTTTCTTTGGGATTGGAATGAAAACTGACCTTTTCCAGTCCTGTGGCCACTGCTGAGTTTTCCCAATTTGCTGGCATATTGAGTGCAGCACTTTCACAGCATCATCTTTCAGGATTTGAAATAGCTCAATTTGAATTCCATCACCTCCACTAGCTTTGTTTGTAGTGATGCTTTCTAAGGCCCACTTGACTTCACATTCCAGGATGTCTGGCTCTAGGTGAGTGATCACAGCATCGTGATTATCTGGGTTGTGAAGATCTTTTTTGTACAGTTCTTCTGTGTATTCTTGCCACCTCTTCTTAATATCTTGTGCTTCTGTTAGGTCTATACCATTTCTGTCCTTTATCGAGCCCATCTTTGGATGAAATGTTCCCTTGGTATCTCTAATTTTCTTGAAGAGATCTCTACTCTTTCCCATTCTGTTGTTTTCCTCTATTTCTTTGCATTGATCACTGAGGCGGCTTTCTCCTTGCTATTCTTTGGAACTCTGCATTCAAATGGGAATATCTTTCCCTTTCTCCTTTGCTTTTCACTTTTCTTCTTTTCACAGCTATTTGTAAGGCCTTCTTAGACAGCCATTTTGCTTTTTGCATTTCTTTCCCATGGGGATGGTCCTGGGATAGTCTAGGATAATTGCCCTGTTTTAAGCTCCTTGACCTTAATTACACCTGCAGAGTCCTCTTTGCCATGCAGTGTAGCATATCCACAAGATCCAGAGATGAAGGCATGGACATCTTTGGGAGGATGCTTAATTATATTTAACTACAAGTAGTGACATTAGGTCAGTAAATGTGCTTTCTTAAGCCAGCCAGTAAATTTGTGTCACACATTAGGATTTATTGAAACACAAATCCTAAATTTGAAGGCAAATAATATATATATTTTATGTAAATGAATATAGGTTTCAGCTTGGGCAAGAGGCACTCTTTCTTGATTTCCAGTGTTGTCCCGAGTATAATCCTGAAGAAAACTGGTTTAAAGGCAGACAGACTAGACCTTGTGCGAGTATATAGTATTTGTCAATCTCATTGTCCTTTCCTGTGAGATAGGTTTTCCCCCATAGAAACTATAAGAATTATTAACCTGTGGCTAGAAAGTGCATAGGGCATAATAAGTGCTCAGTGAGTGTTAGCTGCTGCTGCTACTGCTACTAATGATAATAACAAGATGACCGTCATGGGCTTTTTATAAGAGGAGAAGGTATGGGTGGACCAAGTAGAATGAGCACTTGCATTTCCTGCCAGTTTCATGTTAGTCTGACATAAATTATTAGTCTGATGGAATTACTTTTTTAGACATAAATTGGTAAAATGATTGTTCTGAAAAGGGATTTATATGTTTATTTTGAGTACTTTAGCTTAAGACAAAAGCTTGGTTTTAATCATAAAGGGCAGTGCATGAAACTCACAGGCATAAAGTCAGGGGTCAGCAAACTATGGGTTGAGGGCTAAATCTTGCCTGCTGCATGGTTTTGTACAGCCCAGAAGCTAAGAATGATGTTTAGAGGTAAATGTTCATAGTCAGTTTGATGGGAGGAAGCACTAACTTTGAACTTCAAAGCGTAATGTTCTCCTGCCACTGAAGAATTTTGTTCCTCTCATTAATAGGCCCATATTACCAAAAATTATACTTGATTATTATATTTTGACTTTCATCAATAAAACTTGATAGAAAATTTTCTCTCACTCTAGAAGAACCTACATATCCTTGATTTTGCCTCTAGGTCCAGGAAATGCCTAAAAGTTTACGATCTGTTTACACAGAAAATTTGCTGAGTCCGATCTGAGTAACCTCCTGTGCATTTAAAATGCAGTGTAGACTCTTCATCGCTGGAAGGCATTCCCAAGAGCGCTTAGTGCAGTACCTTAGTGTTATAGAGACACTGAACCAGGAAGATAGGCGACTTGTGCACCACAACCTGGCTAATTGGTGACAGGGCCCGGATGAGCCATTAGAACCTTTGGTGCTTAAATCAGCAAATGTTCTATGGGAGCCGGCAGACCTTTTGGGTAGCATGGTTTTGCTTTATTATCTCTCTTTACATGGACTTCTATGTTGTCACCTGTCTCAAGCCTTTAATGGCCAAGTCAACCTACAAAACTCAGCTGTCCCGTGGCCCCATTGAACAGGGCCTGCTAAACATCAGTGTGTTGCTCTGTTTCCATCTGTGGGTGGATCTCTGTAGATTTGAGAATTTTTCATTAAAGTTGTTTCAGAAGCCCTGGTACCCCTTTCCATTTTCAGTAATGGTGAATAACCAGATATGTTCGGTTTAGGATGAGATTATTCATAGAGCAGAGCAATAGCCCTTAACTGAGGTGGTAATTTCCCCACATGTTCTATTTCCCCATTGTTCCCTGGTTATTTGCTAATAAATTGTGCCAGCTTGTATGTGTTTCACTGCACTCCTGCCTGGATAATGGTGATCACGTGGTGATGTTTGTTTCTCTTTCTACAGGTGGTTTACAAATCCAACGACTGTCAATGCCTTCTACAGTGCATCCACCAACCAGATCCGTGAGTGCTGGCTCCTTGTCTCCTTAACGTGCTCCAAAATGGGCAGAACTGTGATTTAAGAGCAGGGCATTCTTTATTTCCCCCTAGAAGTGACCAGGCATGTTGGTGAAGAAAGTTTGTTTCCCTGCCTCTATGTCCGGCTTTCCTCATTTTCTTTACCTTTTAAGCTTTTTTTTCGAGAGCTTTATATAACTAAGTGTTAGTTGCTCAGTCGTGTTCAACTCTTTGTGACACAATGGACTGTAGCCCACCAGGCTCCTCTGTCCATGGAATTCTCCAGGCAAGAATACTGGAGTGAATTGCCATGCCCTCCTCCAGGGGATCTTCCCAACCTAAGGATCCAACCCAGGTCTCCAGCATTGCAGGCAGGTTCTTTACCATCTGAGCCACCAGGGAAGCCCAAGCTTTATATAACCATTAAGTTAAAAAAAAGAGAACAACTACAATATATAAAACTGCAGTGATGTTGGCCATGAAAAAGGAACAAGCTTCCACTTTTCTGTCATGATGGTCTTACTGATGTTTGTTTTCTTTCTAGGACTGATGGGAAAAACAAGTAGGTAACTGGGCAGATTTTAGAAGCTGTTAAGAAAAGCTTTGAAATGCTCTAAATAATCCTCGGATGTAAAGTCTTGAGTTTCTTTTATTTACATGTACTAGTACATGGGCTTCCCAGGTATCCTAGTAGTAAAGAATCCACCTGCCAATGTAGATGTGGGTTTGATCCCTGGGGTGGGAAGATCCCTGGAGAAGGAAATGGTAACCCACTCTAGTATTCTTGTCTGGGAAATCCTATGGAAAGAGGAGCCTAGCAGGCTACAGTACATGTGGTCCCAAAGAGTCAGACACAACTGAGCGACTAAACAACAGCAACAAATTAGGTACCTAATTATAAATACCATGATAAGTTAAAAACATTATTAAGGATCATATTGCCACAAATAAAAAAATCTGATAGCACCAAGTATTGATGACAGAGATGCATAGTGCTAGTGGAAATGTAAATTGGTTCACCCACCTTGCTGTACAATTGGGCAACACCTGGAAAAGGCAGAGATGGATGTATATGTCCTTGAATGTCATTTAAGCTCTTGACATGTGCCCGAATGCTGTCACTCAAAGTGTGGTCCAGTGATTATCAGCAACAGAGCCCAAGGTGGAACTTGTTAGAAATGCAAATTCGGCCCCACTTTAGACCTATTGTTCATAAACCCTGGATATCGGGCCCAGAAATCTGTTTTATTAAGCCCTCCAGGTGAGGCTAACATACCTGGGGAAGCAGTGCCCTAGAGAAGTCTCACATGGGGAGGCCCACATGAGAATGCTCATAGCAGTGTTCCTTATGATAGCACCTAGAGGGGAATAACTTACCTGGCGCAC
Source organism: Bos indicus x Bos taurus (assembly GCF_003369695.1). Taxonomy (NCBI): domain Eukaryota; kingdom Metazoa; phylum Chordata; class Mammalia; order Artiodactyla; family Bovidae; genus Bos; species Bos indicus x Bos taurus. Next base: position 20,003,896 of record NC_040105.1, read on the forward strand.
CAAAAGAAAATGAATGAAATGTGTCATGTTCACACAAGGGCATGCCGTGCAGCAGTGCACAATGAGTGACCAGAGTGACGTGGATGAAGTTCACAAGTAATAGGCTGTGTGTGTGTGTGAAAAAACAACTTGGGAGAGTACATGGAGGAAGACATCATAAAAAAAGAGTTGAAAAGCACGCAGAACAGTTCTATATATTGTCCACAGGTCCGTCCACGTGTAGTAAAAGTATGAAGACACTGACAGAAAATGACAGACACCGAGTGCAAGGTGGCAGTGAGCTGTTGTGGGAGGGCAGGCTATTCCCGCTGATGCCCTTGCTGGTTTTTCACCCACCTTGCACCTCTTCTGGTCTCCACATGCCCTCGCTTGTATGGTGTGTACGTTGAATCCTGTGATTTTAAGTGCACATCTAACCCCATGGTTTTAAGCCTGTCTCTTTGCTGTTTGGTGAATGCAGGTGATGGAATTTATGAGGACTTGCTACCCTTGGCCCGCCCCTATTGTTTCCCCCCAGATCCCTCTAATACCCTCCTCACTTGCCTCCCTGCTTCTGAACTCATCCCCCTTTGATCTAGTCTAAATATAACATTGTAGCCATTTTAATGCTTTTTACAGTTGTCTCATGTCCCTTCTTTGCTCAAAACCCATTATTAGCATCCCACCTCACACAGAATACAAGCCATATTACTTGAAGTGGGGCCTGTTACTGAGGCCTGTTATCATGCTGCCTTTGTCCCCACTCTGTTTCAGTCACACTGGCCTCCATCCTGTTCCTGGACCACGAAATAATCTTCCTTCCAGGCATTTGTACTTGGGATTCTCTTTGCCGTGGAAAATCTCCCCAAGTGATCTGCATGGTTTGTGAAGATCAAATCTTCCTTCAAATCCTTGCTTGAATGCCACTTTCTCATTGAGGCCTCCTGGCCACCCACTCATGGCAGGTCCTCTGGCATCCTGACAGGACTCCCTGACTAGAGAGAATAGCCCACTCCCAGCAAGCACACCTTTTTAGCGTCGCCCTCATGTGGCCACTTTGAGGAACGACAGTGTCTACAGAACTGGAACTGGTATGGGATAGTACTTAACAGTATGTTAGCTGGCGGTGTATTATTATTATGAAAACGCCATTGCTTTCTTCCCCCGCCCCCAGCTTTATTGCAGTATAATTGACAAATAAAAATTGTATATATTTAAAATATACAACATGATGCTTTGTTATAGCTCTGAGTTGAGAGCTAAGCTGCATGTGTTACATGGGTACTTACATTTTAGATAATAATTATAGCTACTATTTATAATAATATGGGTTTTGTTTATATAATATGAATTATATAATTTGGAATAACTTATTGGGCGATAGAAAATTCTTTGAATTATCTATTTTTAAAGAAAATGTTTTACTAGGTACATGGAAAAGAATATAAGTAACATGCTAGAACACAGAAAGTTATAAAGTATACAAGAAAACATACAATAAAATAAATAATGTTTATGAACCCACCACACATCCAAGAACCAGAACATTCCTGATGTTATTGCATCTGTCTATGTTCCTCTCCATCCCTTTCTTATTCCCCACCATTGCACTGTTCTGATTTTTGTGTTTATCATTTCTCTTTTTAAAGAAATTTGAAGCCATTTACATATCCCTAAGCAATATATTATTTATTTTCAGTTATTTTTAGCATTATCTTAAGCAACTGTGATTTTCCTTCAGCATTTTTTTAAGATTCATCCAGGTAGCATGTGGCAGTACGACTTTCATTTTCACTGCTGTGTGACATTCCATTGTGCGACTGTACCCTAGATTACTTATCTGTTCTACAGAGCTATGAGTTTCCCTTTTCCTAGGTTTTCACTGTTCTAAACAGCGTTGCTTTGAATATTCTCATGAAAGTGAAAGTGAAGTTGCTCATTCGTATCCGACTCTTTGCGACCCCATAGACACCAGGCTCCTCCGTCCATGGGATTTTCTAGGCAAGAGTACTGGAGGGGGTTGCCTTTTACTTCTCCAGGGAACTTCCTGACCCAGGGATTGAACCCAGGTCTCCCACATTGTAGACCATCTTTACCATCTGAGCCACCAGGGAAGTCTCCCTGGTGGAGAGAATATTCTCATACATGTCCCCTGAAACAAGTGTTTTAGGTATATACTATGATTGAGTGGAATTACTTTGTAAATACTCAACTTTACCAGGTAACACCCAATGTTTCCACAGTCAGTGTTCCAAAGTACAGAGTGTCTTCACCAGTTCTCATTTTCATCACTTCTTGGCGTTGGTAGACAGAATTTTCACCATTCTAGTGAATGTAATAGATCAGTTCTTATGCCAGAAAAAGCATTGAGATAGATTGCTCACCAATATTTCCACATTCACTTTCCAATGTCAGTGAATGCTTACTGCTCTTTGGGGGATTTAAGTATGCCTAATAATATTTTTGCCTCCAGGATTCATCCCTGTTCAACATTTTTTTTTTTCTGGGAAGAGCTGATCTTATCAGAGGTTTACTGAAGAAGCAGCCATTTCAGGGTAACCAAGTGGTTTCACGAAGCTCAGGAGCAGAGGAGGTTTGGAATGGACAATTTGAAGCAGTATTTTAATTAAGAGATTCAAGCTGTTTCTATTTTCCTAATGACCAGTGCTTGCTCTCATTGTAAATTACATTCTCAGGCACGATGACAAGGAGTCCTATGGGTAACTTTTTTTCTTTCTTCTTTTTCTTATTTTCTGGACTACAAATTAAGACAGGTGGAGTTCCTTCTTATACATTTCCCCACTGGGTTTCCTGGGATGCCCCCCCAACCCCCAACTGCCTTCTTTTTGCTCCACTGAAGGAGTGGAAAATTGAAGTGATTTTCTAAAATGAACGTCTTTATTGATTAGGGGCCTGTTCTGACAGCATGTGGCCATCTGTTTAATTGGGTTTCACATCTAGTTGTAGCTATACTTAGTAACGTGATTTATGAGAATTTCACTCAGTTCCCATGATCATTTTCTGATTTATGCCATTTACGTCAACTTCTGAATGCAGTAGAGACTTGAGTAGAAAATAGAAAACCTGTAGGGTTTTGGTTGATCTGTTTGTTTGTTTTTACAAATCCATACCTGTATGTGAAATCCTATGACTTGTGGTCATCTTTCAATGTTAGATTTTTGCAGGGTGTTTATAGCTTCTTATTTTTCTACCCTTGTCAAGCTAGGTAGCAGTGTCTTCAGACACAGAGTGTAGTGTGAAATAATAATGACTTAAGTCTGCTGTATGGGAAGTTATACTTAGGAGCTATTGCATAATTTAACTATATTTGAACTGATAAGGTGGTTAAACAGGAAGACAAGGAGCTGAGGTTGTTAGTGCCTAAACTTGTGCTTCCCTAACTCTGTGATAGGTGTAGGGCTGGTCTTCCTGCTTTTAGTAAGGAGACCAGACTTTGATGGGAGACCTTGTATGCCACTGATTCAGTTGCATGACCTTGGTCAAGGTGTTTCTCCTTCCTGAGCCCTCTTGTCCTCATCTGCCACATGTTGAGGTTAGAGTTTTTGATAGGATTTAACAAGATCAACTTGAAAAGTGCCAGCATATAATCAGGGTCATGATTTTGTATATCAAAAACCGCCATGCCCACTAGTAATGCCTGGGATAGCCAGTCGGTCACAGGATACACAGCATAATATGAAGCTTGGGGGAAGGGATATTTTGAACTTTTGTCCTCAGAAGATTTTATACATTAAAAAAATGTTTTGGTAAACTTCCCTGGTGGTCCAGTGGTTAAGACTCTGAGCTTCTACTGCAGGAGGCTCAGGTTCGATCCCTGGTTAGGGAACTAAGATCCCACATGCCACATGGAGTGACCAAATAAATGTTCATAGCAGCTTTATTCATAATAGCAAAAATCCAGAAAGAACCTAATTTCCATCAACAGAAGAGTAGGTGAATGAACTGTGGTATATTCATACAACTGAATATTGCACAGCAATGAAAAAGAACAAACTGCTCCATTCTACAGTATGTGAAAATGCCTCTAACTTATAATGCCCAGTGAAACAATGCGTGGTTCCATTTATATGAAGTTCAGGAATAGGGAAATGAATTTGTGGTCGAAGTGACAGGATTAAAATAATGATGCCCTTTGTTTGGGGGGATATTGACTGAGATGGGGGCACAGAAACATCATCTTGATCTAGGAAGTGTTTGCACAGGTGATACTTTGGTAAAACCTCACTGTGTTCTATTGTAATTTTTTTATATACCATAGAATTTTGCCTTTACTTTATGTATATAATACCTCAACATAAATAGTAATACCTCCGTTCTCCCTTTGAAAAGTTTAGAATAGCATAGACCATACATAGACATATGAGCTGATGACAGGTGACCTCAGATGAGGCTGCCAGAAGTGTAGATGAGGGATCACAAACATTTTCTGTAAAGGGCCAGATAGTAAATACTTTTGGCTTTGGAAGCCATATGATTTCTGTTGCAAATTCTCAACTTTGCTGTTGCAGCCACGGACAATTCATAAACAGATGAGCATGGCTGCGCTCCAGCACAACTCTTTAGAGGGCTGCAGTTTGCCAGTCGGAGTGGAGAGCACTGGGAGAGGATGGGATCCAGGGAACCTTGTAGTGTGTTGCTGCCCCAGCTTCCAAAGTATAATACTTCAGGTCCAGTCAGGCAGTGGTCCAGTGCCGTGGTGGGGAGCCACTCACATTTGGTTCTCATCTCCACTGATACGGACTGGTGTTTAGCAGAAGATTCATGTATTCAGTATCAAAGTGTATCTGCGTAGTGCCTCATTTCAATATTACTTTTTTATCTTAATAGGTCTCAAATCATATTAAGCATTTATTTTAAGCAAATAAAACCTTGGTTTGAAAATAAGCAAGGCCTAAGGGCTAAAACCAATGATTTTATTATCTTATACACAAGGGATTTAGTTGCGTCAGTTTAATCACAGATACTCTGCTAAAGAAGATAAGCCTTTGTCCCCCGGCTGGGCTTAAGTTGGCATCAAACTATAGAATTAATCCCGAAATCAAACATAGACTTGTTTTGCTGTTAAGGAAATAACTGTGTTTCAGACTGGTAGAATTTCTCATGCTTTGCTGACTGCCTGAAACCATAAAGTGGAAGCCAAGTTAGCAAATACTCACCTGCGGCCTCTACTGGACTTTAATGAAATTAAATCCCTGAATCCACTTGATGGTGTATTTGAGGAGAATTTGAAAATAATCTGCCATAGTTTGGGACCTCGAAGAAAGGAAACTCAAGTGGCCACCTAATCCAGACTTATTATTATCTAGAAGAGATCCTGACAGAGCAATTCTTAGTAATTTTTCTACTGATTCATGTCATATTTATAGCGCCCCCCCCCCCCCAAAGATTCTTACTTTCTGGTAGTCACACTCCTGTGTAGTCTATCCAACACCAGATGAGGCTGACCTCCGTAACTAATAGGATACTGTAGAAATGGCAGAGTGTGACTTCTGAGGCTAGGTCGTAACAGACATGTGACTTCTGCCTTGTTCTCTTGGATTGATAACCCGGGGGGAAGCCAGCAGCCATGTCATGAGGGCCCTCAGGAAGCTGGTGGAGAGGTCCACGTGTAAATGACCCAGGGCCTCCTGCCCATGACCAGCACCCTGTGCGCCAGCCATCTTGGAAGCTGGTCCTGTAGTCCAGCCAAGCCTTCAGGTGATGGCGGCCCACACTGGTATCCTGACAGCAACCTCATGAGAGACCCTGAGACAGACCATCCAAGTAAGCTGTGTCTGAATTCCTGACCCAGAGAAACTGTGAGACAGTAAATATTTTTTGTTTTGAGCCACTATTTGGGGGGAATGCTTTGTTAGCTAGCAAAAGATAAGTAATATAGACATTACAACTCCCCAGGTACTGAGTTCAGTGTTAAGTCTATATAATATTGTATGGTGTAGTGGTTAAGAGTGTGGGCTTTGATTCTGAATCCTGACTTGGCCACTGATAACTCGCAACCTTGAACAGGTTGCTTAACATCTTTAGGCATCAGTTTAATTATCTATAAAATGGAGATAATAGTAGTGACTATCCTGTAGGGTTGTGAAGATTAAAGGTGGTAATATATATATATAAAATGTTTGGAAGAGAAACTGGTTTGTAGTAGGTAATCAATAAATCTTAGCTGTTAAAGAGTTCTTGCTTTTGAGGCATCCGGAGAGAGAGAGACTTGTGAAAAGTCATTTATAAGAGATCATAGTGTGCAACGAAAGGGTGCGCAGTGCATCCTGGTAGCCTCAGAGCAGTGGTAATTACCTAGGGGAGTGAAGGTTGGCTTCACAGTGAAAAAGGCATTTGAGTGGGCTTTGAAAGGAAAAGAAATCTGTAGGCAAAGACGGTAGGTTGGGACATGCAGAAGTACTGGCTGGTACAAAGACAACACACACATAGGATAGCGAGGTGGTCACAATTGCTGGGGGACAGACTGCATGTGTTAGATGCGAGGAGGAAGGCATGATGGGAGATGAAATGTAGGAGAAGTAAATGAGGACCTTATAAGCCACATTGAGGAGCAAGCCATAGGGAACTGATATAGTTTTCTTTCTGGAAAAGAAAATGGCACCCCACTCCAGTATTCTTGCCTGGAGAATTCCACAGAGAGGAGCCTGGCGGGCTACAGTCCCTGGAGTTGCAAAGAGTCAGACTCGACTGAAGTGACTTAGCACAGCACAGCACATCGGTTTTTTTTGGGAGGTGAGAAGCTTCAGTCTCAGTTCCTTGGTTTTAGTCTCAAAGATCATGGCTTGAAGAGGGAAAAGACTGAGGCTCCTGAGGCCACTGAGGCCAGCTAGGGGTTGGGAAAGTGGTTCAAGGGAAGATTGGGGAGGGTGCAAACCTATGTGGTGGCAGTGGTGAGAAGAATTAGGAAGTAGATAAGTTAAATCCCAAGATTGTTCTCAAATAACGGTGTAATGATAATACAGGTAGTTTCACAACTTTTCCACTGATGCTTTGAAGGACTCTCATAAAATGGAGAGTATAATTGTTCTTTGCAGCTGCTCTTCACTGAGAACCACTAATGTGCCAAGCATTGTGCTGGATACTTTGAAAAGAAAGTGAAAGTGAAGTCACTCAGTTATGTCCGACTCTTTGCGATCCCATGGACTGTAGTCTACTAGGCTTCTCTGTCCATGGGATTTTCCAGACAAGGGTACTGGAGTGGGTTTCCATTTCCTTCTCCAGGGGATCTTCCTGACCCAGAGATCGAACCCTGGTCTCCTGCATTGTAGGCAGATGCTTTACCCTCTGAGCCACCAGGGAAGCCTGCTGGATACTTTACCATGTGTCATCTCTAGTCTTCATGGAAGGTCTCTAAGCTTGGCATTGTGGGCCATTTTACAGAAGAAGAAACTGAAGCTCAGGGAGGCCAAATCACATGTGAAAGAGCACACAGCTAGCACAGCTGGGAGTATAGTGCAGCTTCTCTCATTACAGACTTAATCTTCACCCTACACTGCTCCATGCTGGGTTAGAAATGTGAGAATTACATGAAATGGTAGCTGTGAACACACTCAGACAAAGTTGCAAGCATGATATAATTGTATGTTAGAGTAATCACGCTATTCTGCCCTTCCCCATGTGGTGGGGGGTTGTTTCTGTTTGATATGGAAGCAAGATATTGTTGGATGTGGGGACAGCCAGGAGGTGAGGATTGGAAGATCAGGTGGCTGTGCTAATATCGTGTCTTCAAGGGTGGGGCCTGGAGCAGCCACTGATGTGTGCCGTCTGTGAGAGTGAGCTGTTTGGTTATACCCCTGATCTTCTGACCACTGGATTCTGGTAGAGTGGGGAAGGGGGGTTATGGGTTATATATTTTGCTCTATTTCCCCAAAATGTTTTTCTTCACAAAATTTACTGCGAAATTCAAAAACTTTTAAGTGCATTGAAGTGAAGTCATGAACAAACTGCAAATAGTTTGCAAAATGGTGTACATGATGCACTTAGCAAGGTCATGGGACACCTGCTATGACTATTTTAAGACGTTCTTGTCCTGGTCTAGTCCAAGACTCTGGAGGTCCTAATACAGCCTCCTGTCTTGGGGCCTGACCAAGGAGGCAGCTGAGAATGACATTCTGGGCAGTGCCACTGAGGGACAAGGTACCTTTATGTGGGGAGCCCTGTAGTCTCACGGCATCCCTGGAAATGGTGAGTACCAGGACCCTTGCGCAGAGGGACATGTTTACCACCTGCCGTGCACTTCTGAACATGCATGCATGGGGCAGGACACATGCTATTTCCAGACAGAAGACTGGCAGCTTCGCTGCAGGGCCACCAGCAGAAAACAGAACGGTTTTAAAGGTCAGTAGGGCTTCCCTTGTGGCTCAGCTGGTAAAGAATCCACCAGCAACACAGGAGATCTGGGTTCGATCCCTGGGTTGGGAAGATCCCCTGGAGAAGGGAAAGGCTACCCACTCCAGTATTCTGGCCTGGAGAATTCCATGAACTGTATAGTCCATGGGGTCGCAAAGAGTCGGACACAACTGAGCAACTCTCACTTTCTGATTCAAGAGGCAGGCTGTGAGTGGAACATGCTCTAGGAGTGACATGGATATGAGCCAGAGTGTGGAAAGCCTCAGAAAGCTGGAAAAGAGCCATGGTGAGAGGAAACAGGTGTCAGAAATCTCACTCATCTGTCATGATGGTCACAATCTCACTTGTCCTCCCATGAAGAAAAATTAGTTGTTTTTAACCCTTATTACAAAAGTATTTTATCTTTATTGTGCCAAATCTCGAAAAATTTAGATAAGCTAAAAATATTTTTAAAGTGGATCATAATTTAAAAATAGCTACATTTAATACCTTTGTTGAATCTCAATATGTTTATCTACCATATTTAAAAATTGAAATTAAACATGAGCTCATCCAATTACACTGTTTTTTTTTCCCACTGAAATTTGTAACAAATATTTTTTAAAATCTATTACGAATTCTTCTCAGTCACCATGCTTAGTATTCCACCAAATAAAATCTCCTTAATTTCTCTAATTTTCTACCGATAGACATTTAGGCTCTTCTACTATTGCAAACAACAACAACAGCAAAAACTACTGAGATGCATTTTGTGGCTAAGTCTTTGTCAAATATGAGAGTATTCTTTAGGGTAAATTCCCAGACGTGGAGAAACTGCGGAGTCAAATGGTATGCTCAATTTATGAAGTTTTAAAATACATGTTATCCTGCTTCTCTTGAGAAGAGTGGTACCAATTTATATCTTCACTAACAGTAGATGAGATGGTTTTCTTTTACTGAGTTAGGCATTGTGAAGATACTGCTGGAGGAGATGAATAAAGAGACTCAGTGTTTTTTTGTTTGTTTTGCCTAATTGATAAGGGGAAGATGTTAGTCACACCTAGGTATGGCTCGGTGACACCACACAGGCATTTGTTGAGGCATCTACTGTTCTCCCAGGCCTGGACTGAACATCACTACCCATACTGTCAGTTTTGAATACCTAGGATAGCAATTGTGTGTGTGGAATGACCTGGTGGAACATGAGTAGAATCCGAGATACTGAGCTGCACTGTGGGAGGAAATCTGTGTTTTCTCTGCCAGATGTTGAACTCGAGCAGTGGTTCTCAAAGTGTGGCCCCTGGATCAGCAGCATCAGCATCATTTGTAATAAACGGACCTTACCTGGTCCCACCCCTGACCTCCCAAATAAGAAACTCTGGCGATAGGCCCAGCAATATATGTTTTAAGAAGATTTTAACTGTCAAACCTCTGCTGCATGCTGAAGTTTGAGAACTGCTGAGCTATAAAAATGGAGCAAATGCAAAAGAAGTCAGACTTGGGTGGGTAAAGGTAGGGATGCTAGCTTGGCCTGGCTCGCCTGGGACTGTCCCAGTCTCATCACTGAAAGCTCCACATCCTAGGAGCCCCTTCAAGCCTGGGCCAACAGTGATGGTTGGTCACCCTGGTAAATAAGAAGAGGATCTGTTTATTGCAGCCTGGAGGTAATTATGGCACAAAAAGAATAGACAGGCCAGAAGAGAAGGTTTCAAGATGGAGGGCAGATTTTGGAAGCTGCTTTCTGCTTGTCAGTTCTAGGCTGATGGATATGGTGGCAGGAGGTTACCTGCGGGAAGCCAGCAGATGGCCAAGGCATCTTGCTGAATCCCTTGACATGAGTCACAGCTGTTAGAACTTGATATTTTCTGAAAAGGGGATGGTTGGCATTCACCAAACTACTGCAAGATGCCAAATTGAAAAAAAAAAAAATCCACTATTAATCTTAGCAGTGATGACAATGAAATCCCTTTACAGCAAAAAATATAACCAAAAGTGCTTTGTAATTGCAGCAATTTCCATGTTCCTACTGATGGCCCCCTAGCTTCTAGAAGAATGGTATCCGGCTTATCTGATTATGAGAACTAATCCTGAATAAGATGTAACAGTCATTCTCTCTTAGAGTGAGAATTCAGCCTGGATTTTCCAAAGCAGTTGCAATTAAAACTATTTTTGTCCTATTGTAAAATCATAATTTATAAGCCATGTAAAGTTTCAGTTTTGAAAGAATAGTCTGTGAAATTATAATACAAATATCTAATCATATGTTACAAGTACTGCGTTGAGGAGCAATAAAGAGAGGAGAATGAGACAAGAGGGCTGATTTATATACATCAGTTAAGTTAAATATAAGCGGCTCCTTATTTTTCCTAAACTGAGATTTCTGTACTTGTTTGCATATTAGAATCACCCGGGGAGCTTTTATAAGCTCAGTATGCATCAGCATACTGACGTTTAGGGCTCCATCCCAGACATTGTGACCTGATATGTCTGAGGCAGACGTGGGTTTATTTTATAAAGCCTCCCCAAAGGATTCTAATGTACAGTTGGGGTTGAGAATCCTTATTCTGATCTAAGTCAGGGGGTTGCAATTAGGATGCTCCAAAATAACTGGGGACCTGTTGAAAACTCTGACCCCCACTGATCTTACAAATCTTTTACCCATTAGCCTATACATGTGTATAGGTAACCCCTTTCCACAACACACGTATGTATCTACTCCTCTGTATCCAATATTTCTCCACTAAGTTTAAAGAATATTTCAATTAAACATACACTTTAGAGAGATTTGGTATCAATTCACCTTCCTTTTAGATTTTACAAAATGGAATTTTTTTTCTAGTTACATCCTTTTTCCTTTCCCTGGGTTGTAGCTTCTTTGAGGACATTTGTAGTTTTTGGCTTTCTTCACTTAGTTTGATGATCCCTAGTTTTATCTATGTTCCTGAACGTTGAATGGATTTATTCTTTTTTGTGTGTGTGGATTTCCCAGTTGCGCTGTGGTAAAGAATCTGCCTGCCAATGCAGGAGGTGCAAGAGACATGGGTTTCATCTCTGAATCAGAAAGATCCCCTGGAGGAGGAAATGGCACCCCACCTCAGTTTTCTCGCCTGGGAAATCCCATGGACAGAGAAGCCTAGTGGGCTATAGTCCAGGGGGTCATAAAGAGTCATTTGCTTGCACACATACTGAAAATTGGAGGCCTCCCATCTTGTTAAATCTGACCAAACATGGAAACAATAGGAAATGATGTGCCAGTCTGACTATAGTCATTTTTAAAATAGTCACCATTTGTAAATGTTAATGTATTAAAAAACTTCACACCTAAAAATAACCAAACTTTGGAAGATAATGCTTTTAAAATACTTGCCACATGATAACCTTTCTGAGCCGTACACTTAGAGATATCAGATATGGAACTTAAAATTAATGTGGCAATTACATGAAAACATACAAAGAATGTAGGGAAAAGAGATTAAGTTTGTTCAATATTGTTAGGACCAAAGGACTCTGATCTATATCAGTATTTTGTCTGATTTTCTCTTTGTAGCCTATGCTCTAACCACAAAAGGGAAAATATCCTACTTTTATTCTTTGGTGGTAGGGAGGGCTAAGAGGACATAGGGGTGATGGAATTGGCACGGAGCTGGACAGGTCTTTTTATCTTGTCAATATTTGCTTTCTGATTGAGAGTTTATTGGAAAAAAATATGCAAACCTCAAAACTATACTAGTTTGGCTATGAATATAAGGGAGTAGAACCAACAGAGTCCCTAATCTAGAAGGTAAACAAAAACCAGAGTTTGAACAATGGAGCATATCCCCATTCTGGTGCTGAATATGCAAACTTCAAGAGGTAGCAAATCGATAGTATTAATAATATTGTGTAATGTTTTAGACTTTGGCTAACCCCCACTTATAGGTAATGTTTAATCCCCATCACCCTTTAGAGTTTCACAAAGTGCAGATTCCATTTACTCAACAAATATTTATTGAGTGCTTACCACATGCCAGGCATTGTTCCAGCTCTGAAGATATTGCAGTGAAAGAATGGTAAAAGTAAATAAAAGTCCTTTTATTACGGAGCTTGCATTCCAATTGGGGAAAGACAGACAATACTTTATAGACAATAAGTAAAATGTGGATACCATAGATGGTGATATTATGATGAGATATAAACCAATTGAGGGGGATAGGATAATACTTGGCTCCTTTAAAAAAGCACTAGGGAAAGCCTTAATGAGAAAGTGACATTTGAGTAAATATCTGAAGCTAGTTTTAAACACAGTAGTGGGAAGTTCTGGGTTGGGGGGAGAGAAAAAAGAGAAATTACTAATTTTTATTTTGATCTCTCTGCATAATAGATTGGCCAAAAAAGTCCATTTGGGTTTTTGCATAAAGCTCAATAGTTTGAATTTGCTATGCCTGAGGACATACGTTTGTTTTCTAGGGTCTAGGCTTTAGGATAACGGGCTAGTTTTTTCTCTATATTTACCTATAAAAAAAAACCTAATTAATATGATTTTACACTAATAAAATGAATACTAGAACCCAGAGACATTGAGGCATTTGCCTTTTTCTGGAAAGATGTAGCTACAGTTAGGATATAACTATGACTTCAAAGGCCAACTAGTTGAACCTGACCCAGTGAATGTGATCAGTTCTTTTGCACTTGTGTCCTAAGCAAAAGTACTCTATGCCTTTTACCATTACCGTTTTGCTAAGACTGCAACCAGATTAGTCAGTATTCATTAATAGAGTTATGAGAAACTGCAGTGAAAATGGAAGGCTGACCAAGTAGAAAGCCTGAAGCAGGCCTTATGATTTTCCTACCTGTAGATTTGAGAAAGAGAATTTTTTGCTACCAAATAATGAGGTTATTATAGCATGTGTGTTTATGCATAGCTGTGTCCTACTCTTTGTGGCCCCATGGACTGTATTCCGCCAGGCTCCTCTGCTGATGAAATTTTCCAGGCAAGAATACTGGAGTGGGTTGTCATTCCCTTCTCCAGGGGATCTTCCCAACCCAGGGATCCAACCCATGTCTCTTGTATCTCCTGTATTGGCAGGAGGATTCTTTACCACTAGCGCCACCTGGGAAGCCCATATAAATGCCAGTATTTTTTTTGGTCAGAATTTTAGTTGTTGAGGTCCTTTAATGGACCGGAACTTGGTGGTCCAGAGTCGACGATAAGAAAGTAAAGGAGAGAAAGAGGCTGATATTCCTTGGTTTATATAGAAAGCCAATGAAGTCCCTGCACGGGGCTTGCTCTATTCACGAAGGCCTCAGGCGCCCTCTCGATGGGGTGAAGGCGCAGAGCACCTTCTCCAGAGGGTCTTAGAAGCCCGGGCAGGAAAGTGAACTCAGAGAGCCTCTGCGCTCCAGGGGATCAGCCTGAAAAAGAGAGGGGGGGAGAGAGAGAGAGAGAGAGAGTAAGAAAGAAAGACACGGGGACCAGAGCTCTGATGGAGCAAAGGTGTTTTAATCAACATGGTGTGGGCATATATACCGTCTTACAAAGTAGTTATTTTCAGCAAAGATAAAGAGGAAAATTCCAGACTTACAAAACATAGGCAATCCGTATTAAAGAGACAGATTTATAAACAATCACTTTTACCATATGGTTCACAAGAGGGAAGAGGGTACTTATCACCATATAGAAACACTAATGAAGGAAATGCCTGGATTCCTCAGCCCTGGGAGAGGCTTGCCTCTCCTCTTAGTTCCTGAATATTCAGGAATTAATAAGGAACAGAGAATTCCTGACAGATCCAAAACAGCACACAGGAAGCCTCATGTTAAATGTTTTAAATTATTTTACTACAAGCTGTATTTTTGCTTGAAATAGAAATTTGCTGGTATTTACAAATGTATGAGCAAAATACTGCCATGTAAGCTGAGTAGACTATAAACTGTTTTTGGGTAATCTTTGGAAGAATTTTCTATAACACACATACATTTATTTCTTTTTAAAAAATTTATTTATTTTTGGCTGTGTTAGGTCTTCTTTGCTGCATGGGCTTTTCTCTAGTTGCAGTGAGTGGGGCTACTCTCACAGGCTCTAGGACACGTGGGCTTCAGTGGTTGTGGCTCCTGGGCTCTCCAGCACAGGCTCAATAGTTGTGGCTCATAGGCCTAGTTGCTCCGTGGCATGTGGAATCTTCCCTGATCAGGAATTGAACCTGTGTCTCTTGCATTGGCAGGTGAATTCTTCACCACTGAGCCACGAGGGAAGCCCCACACATGTTTATTTCTAAAAGAGTTTATTTTAATTACAGATGATTACCTTTGATTAATCAATATTTAAAATATTACATTTATGTCCAAAGCCCCTTTAACCACCCACCACCCCAAATCCCAATGATCTCTAAGAGATAAATGACTACTGTGACCACTTTGATATGTATTTTATAGACCTTTAGTGTGAATTTTCATACATATACACAAACTGGGCTACTTTAAATATATAAATGGCATTTATATGTCTGTATCTATGCCCTGATTTATGCCAATAGCATTTCTTAGAGTGTTTCCCATGCTAGAAGACAGAGATCTACCTCTTGACTCTTCCTTTGCTGCACAGCAGTCCATAAAATGGTTATATCATCAAGTCATTCCCCTCCTGTTGGACATCTAGGTTGTTGCACGCTTTTCTCAGTTACAGTGATGCAACAATAAACGTATTTAGTCATGACTCTACAGTGCATGTGAACCAGTGATTGGGCAGTGGTTCTTGAAGTGTGGTTGCCCAAGCATCAGCCTCTCAGGGGGACTTGTTAGAGATGCAAATTCCTAACCACCTCTCTGGACCTAACTCTAAGGGTGGGGCCCAGTAATCTGTATTTCAATAAGGTGATTCTGATGCATGGCAAAATTGGAGAACCACTGGCATTTCAAGGTTTAAGAGATGACTAAATTGCTTTCCAAAATGCTCGCAACAATTTATACTCCCACTAACATACTTCCTACATCCTGGCCAATATTACCTATTATTCAATTGATTAATTTTTGCCAGTCCAACAGTCAAATTTCTCTTTCCTCCCTCTCCCTCCCTCTCTCCTCTCATGTTCATATATGTATGTGTATTTATGTGTACATACATATGCACACATACGAATTTACCTTGTAAGGAATGTTTCCCATAAATATACAGATAGAAAAAGAATCTTGAAAAGTTTGAAATAGGTGGCAAGGCAGTGCTGAAATGGGAAGAAGAGGAGATAAAATAAATATGCAAGAAAAGATAAGAAAAGCCTATTAAAAAGGGAGAGAAAAAGAAAAAGAATCCCATTTCCATTTATTTAATTATTTTCACTTCTCCCTTTGCTCAATAGAACTCACTCACTTTATGAGATAAGATACCGAGTTGGCCCTGTTGAAATTTGATCTATCACTCTTGCCAGTTGACATCTCCAAAAATGCAGCTTAAACTGTTAATCCATTCACTTTAGCTAAATGGTCCTAAGGGCATCAGATTCTTGTGTTGATCAGTGTTGGGTTCCCTGGCCCTGACAAGCTGTGAAGACCCAGATGATCAGGGGAGCATGATGGCTGAGGCTGGCGAGTCTGGGGCCTCTAACGGTGACAGCAGCAGAAAGGAGGCTCAAGCAGGTGTCAGATGCTTTCCTGTAAGGGGGTTTGCAGTGGACATAAATGCTGCCAGCTGGGCACATTACCAAGCAAGAAAGCCGTAATGATTTAATAATTAAATCACATTGGTCTATGATCATTGTTCTTATTAGCAAAGATCATTGCTTTTTGATGATATATGAGACAGAATTTTCATACAAACACTGTGATTTGCATATATATATGGTATATATTTGCATATATATATATATATATATCTCCAAGTCAGAATGACTTACTAAAAGTAATCACCAAAAAGAGGATGGAATTTTGATGTAAAGATGCCAAGGATATTTAAGAAAATGTGGAAATTATGAAGATTAATTTGACATCACCCCTCTGCAGTTTCCATTATGTGAAAGCAGCAGGAAGAGAGAGGACTCCAGGCTGGATCCATCTCCATTGTACAATAAGGTTTTTGTACCCTGATATTGCAAACTATGATGTTATTAAGAAAATATCAATAATATATATATGAATTATATAAATTAATATTTCACTTCTAAATTAAGAACCTGCTTTCCTGCCCTCATGACTCATAATATCCTATCTTGGAGGGGAGGTAGACAGGTTGTTGAGAGGAAAAGAAGGGAGAGAAAACCTCTGAACTCATGAAAGAGCTTTCAGTCTCTAGGATCCTTGAGCAGTAGCCCTGTAACAGGCAGGGATGTTGCAGAAAGGATCTCTTTCTAATTTTTTTTTTGTAACTATTGATTGCAATTCCCAGTTGTAATGACTTATAAGTACAGCTCCTAGGATCCACTCTAGGGTACAAAATTTATGGTGAGTTGCAGTGGCAAAGCAAAGCAAGGCATTTCTCCCACTCATCTGTACCCTGGGCCAGCTACATCATTTGTGGGGCTCAGTACCAAATGAAGAAACAGGGACCTCCTTTTCAGAAAGCAGGAAAAAGTGCTGTCAAGGGACTGCAACAGAAAGCTTTGGCCTTCCTTCCAAAGTCTCTCATTCTGTAGACTGGTCACAGTATTTTTTATCTGCTATTTAGTACTGTGAGTTGGAAGGAAAATTAAAAATTTAAATCATCAGCATTATTTTACCATTCATCTTTATATTGTACAATGCCAAAACAAATACAGATACAAGAACTTTTACTTGAGCTATGGAATCACCAAAATTATAGTTTGTATTTTCTAGCTTATACATGAGGATGTATTTTCTTCTTGTCAGGATGGTGGAAACACTGCAGAAAACTAATTCAGAAGGTTTTATTTCATTTCTTATTACATGTGCATTCTATCAACAATCTCTACCTTTGGTATACTGATGAATAAGGAAGGGCTGAAAGGGAAAGATACCAGGGGTAGTCCTATCTTTCCCCTTCCTCTTATGTCATCATTTTGGTGTATGTGATTGCCTAATGCAGTGAAGTAACAGGAGTAAGATAGAATTCTTATCTGTCTAATAAGATAGAATTCTTATTCACATGGTTAGAATGCCACTGCTGCCTTTTGGTGGTCAAGGCAAATTCTGGTTCCAGTTGAAAGAGCCCTTTCGTGGCTGTCAGAACCTCCACTTATTCAGTCCTAGATGTAACATACTTGTGCTTGCTTTGAATCCTGCTGAATTCACACGTGTTGTGGGTCTACCAGAGTTCTGTGCTTCCAGGGAGCATCTTGTATGCTGTGTGCAAATAGAGCGTAATAGGAACTGTGGACAGAAATGTCATGCATGGCTCCTTTACTCACAAACGTGCTTTATTGTCCCCTTGGTCTCCACTTCCAAAATCACATTCAAACATAAAATTGTTAAGTGTTTCAGACAGTGACAACAGAGCGTTAAATCCAGTGTGAGGCTCTTTTGCACGGGGCCCTGTGTGACTGCACTGGTTGTGCACCCGTGAAGCCAACCCTTTCTGTGTCAGGGGAAGCTGCAGGACAGCTGGAAGCCTCTCTCATGTGCTGTGTCTGAAGGAACCCCTCTCACAGCAGCCTGCACTACTGCCCATAGTGTATCCACACAAAATGGTCTCCTTGAAACTGATGGAAGACACTGATTTCAAACTCAGTTGAATTAATATCTTAGAGGCAGTTGGATCTATTCGAGGGCTCCCAGCTCCATGAGGAGTACCTTTCTGATGGGCCTTTGAAACTCTAAGACTAAGGCTACAGTCAGGTACTCATCATCAAATCAATCTCTATATCCCTTACAGTTGTGTTTGTCTTTCTCCTAGGATTTCCAGCAGGAGAACTCCAGAAGCCTTTCTTTTGGGGAACAGAATATCCTCGGTAAGTAAACTAATAAGAGAAATCAGTTACTGACAGGAAAGGAAGAACATGATGTTTGGCAGAGCACAGAATATAAAGTAAAAACAAACAAACAAATCAAAAGCAAAACCAAATAAAAGAAGGCATGGAAACCAGCTTGGGTAGTCCCCATTCTCATCATGTTAGCTGTTTCCTAATGCTTGTTACCAGGGTGTATGATTGGATAAGAAGGCTAACCTGTACACAGGGAGCTTTCATTTGTTATGCATTTGTTTATTTATGTATTGATGCATACTGGAAATACGTGAACCTTAAAGGACTGTTGGGATTTGACTTTATGGTGATGGATTGAAACCCATTCCAAATGGAAGAAACGACGTGAAAAAAGGGAAGAAAATTGCTTTTAGAATAGCAAAGAGTCTGGTTTGGTGAGTCCAAGTGTTATTTGAAGGGAAATAGTAGAAAAGAAGTCTGGAAAAGGAGGTTGATGTTTGATATTGGAGTGCTCTGAATTCCAGTAAGGAGCCTGGACATTAGGCAATAGAAGATACTGACGTTTTTGAGCAAGTAGAGATAATGAAGTTTGTCTTTAGAAGCATAAACTGGGTAGCTATACAACAGGTCAGAAATGGACAGTGTCTGGAGTTAGGGATTTCACTTTAGAGGCTGTCAATACCAACTTACTGTAGACTCATGTAATTCAGAATTTCCACACATAGTGGGAATTCTAATAATCATTGTCAGTTATATCACCACTTTTATTATGTGCCTTTGCTTGCTCTGATGATTTAATGCACAAAAAATGTAGTCTTGATTTTAATAGTCACTTATATTTTGGTTTGGATCAGTGACAATTTGAATATGATTCTGCAGGTTAAAATGACATAGGATCACATACATATATAAATAAGAGAAATACAGTGGCAATGTTGTTATTTGGGTTTTCCCAGAAGCAGATTCTGTAACTAGGATTCAAGTGCAAGTAGTTCTTCTCAGAGGTGACACCAGGAAATACCACCAGGGCAGTGAGCAAGTGGGACAGGGAAGGAAGGAAACCAATTAACTGTGTCAGATGAATTTTCTATGATGGTCATAATGAGTTATCACAAACAAAGTGGCTTGCTGCTGCTGCTGCTGCTAAGTCGCTTCAGTCGTGTCTGACTCTGTGCGACCCCATAGACGGCAGCCCACCAGAACCTCCCCGGTCCCTGGGATTCTCCAGGCAAGAACACTGGAGTGGGTTGCCATTTCCTTCTCCAATGCATGAAAGTGAAAAGTGAAAGTGAAGTCGCCCAGTCGTGTACGACTCCTAGCGACCCCATGGACTGCAGCCTACCAGGCTCCTCCATCCATGGGATTTTCCAGGCAAGAGTACTGGAGTGGGGTGCCATCGCCTTCTCCGATGAAGTGGCTTAAAACGATGTAAATTTATTAGCTTACAGTTCTAAGGGTCAGAACTCCAACCTGGGTCTCCCTGTGCTAAACACAAGATGTTGTTAGGGCAGCATTTCTTTCTGGAAGCTATAGGGAGGAGTCTGTTTGCTTTCCTTGTCTAGCTCCTGGAGGTGGCCCACATTCCTTGGCTCGTGGCGCTCTTCCTCCATCTTCCAAACTAGCAAAGTTGCATTACTCTGACCATTCACTCATTCATAATCACATCTCATTCTGGCTCTCCTTATCTGCCTTCTCCTCCACTTAAAAAACTTATTTCTTTTTGGCTGCTCTGGCCCCTCATTGCTTCAGGAGGGCTTTCCCTAGTGGCAGAGACCAGGAGCTGCTCCCTGGTTGTGGTGCACAGGCTTCTCACTGTGGGGGCTTCTCTTGTTGTGGAGCACTGGCTCTAGGCACATGGGCTTCAGTGGTTGTGTCACATTGGCTTTGTTGCTCTGAAGCACGTGGGATCTTCCTGGATCAGGGAGCAAACCTATGTGCCCTGCATTGGCAGGTGGATTCTTAACTAATGGACCACCAGGGAAATTCTCCTTCACTTTTTGTTAAAGCCAATTATTACTGCAGGCAACTTGAATTCATATCTGCTGGAAGATTGTAGAATAAGCTTCAGCACAATTTCATCTCAGGGGCAAGGGAACTGGGGTATTTGTCTTCCAACTCACTTTCCACAACTGATTGAAGGCTGCCACTGGGTGTTTTAACTCATTGGCATTGCCCTGCATAAGCCTAGAGGGCTCTGGTGGCCAGAGAAAGCTCTCAGGCAAATAGTTTCAGGTGCTGGCAGTTGGAAGCTGTCAGATTGGTGTGCTTAAAAATGGTGAGTGCCCAGAGACAGGATCAGGCATCAATAAAGCCTACAATAGGGAAGCACTGTCATTATCATAAATAAAATTGACCAGTTTGTATGGACAAAATCCATTCATATCATCCCAGGTTTCAGCTGTATAGTTTTCATCAGTTTAGTTCAGTCGCTTAGTCGTGTCCAACTTTTTGTGACCCCATGGACTGCAGCACGCCAGGCTTCCTTGTCCATTACCAACTCCTAGAGCTTGCTCAAACTCATGCCCATCGAGTCAATGATGCCATTGAACCATCTCATCCTCTGTCATCCCCTTCTCCTCCTGCCTTCAATCTTTTCCAGCATCAGGGTCTTTTCCAGTGAGTCAGTTCTTTGCATCAGGTGGCCAAAGTATTGGAGCTTCAGCTTCAGCATCAGTCCTTCCAATGAATATTCAGGACTGATTTCCTTTAGGATCGACTAGTTTGATCTTGCAGTTCAGAAGACTCTCAAATAGTCTTCCGGAGAAGGCAGTGGCAACCCACTCCAGTACTCTTGCCTGGACAATCCCATGGACGGAGGAGCCTGGTAGGCTGCAGTCCATGGGGTTGCTAAGAGTCAGACATGACTGAGTGACTTCACTTTTACTTTTCACTTTCATGCATTGGAGAGGGAAATGGCAGCCCACTCCAGTGTTCTTGCCTGGAGAATCCCAGGGACGGGGGAGCCTGGTGGGCTGCCATCTCTGGGGTCGCACAGAGTCAGACACAACTGAAGCGACTTGGCAGCAGCGGCAATAGTCTTCTCCAACACTACAGTTCAAGAGCATCAATTCTTCTGCACTCAGCTTGCTTTATAGTCCAACTCTCACATATCATGTGTAGTCCATACATAACTACTGGAAAAACCATAGTTTTGACTAGAGAGACCTTTGTCAGCAGTTTTCATCAGTGTTCAGAGAGTTTTAATCAGTGTTTAGATATTTGTAATCAATTTTTTTTGTATTGTTAAGATTAGAAATTTATATATATTTCCATAAAGTTAAAGACAGACTGAATATTCACTAAGCTTGCTTCAAACTAAAGAGGGTCCTAGAATTTTTTGATGTTGCTTATCATTAGTAATTAAACTAATCTTCTGTTATTGTGGTTATATGCCTGGACACTTGGACATAGTCAGGTTGGAGTTTGAATTTATTGATCAGTGAATTTGTTTATCATGTCCATGAGATGATTTTCTGATATAAAAGTCAAAATCATAGAAACTTAGGAAATGTTGATGTTTACCTTTATGCTGAGCAAGAGAGAGATTTTTATTTTTTTCCTAGGGGTTCTATATTTTGCATTGAAGCCTTCCATCCTCTGTTAAGATACCCATTCAATAATTATTAAGCATCTTTTGGACACTTAGCATTGGAAATATGGTGATGCTGTTGAGATGGGAATCACAGTATAGTGAGATGGGTTCCCATATATCCATCTCTTCTAGATGGATCTCCTCCAGATCCAATGAGTGGGTATTCCCGCTCCTCACACTGGTGAGCTTAGCCCCCTCATGAGTGTTGTGTCTAACTGTGGTGATATCAACAAGCTGAATTGTTTCCAGAGAAAAAAATCAGGATTTTAAATGGCCTAGGACAGCATATTCCAAAGTGTGTGTCCCATGAAGTAGTAATGGAGGTGAATCGTCCTTCCCTTCCCTTTCTTTTGGAGAATCACAGTACTTAGCAGCATAGAAATTCCCAAGAAGTTCTGCAAGAAAATTCTATCTAAAGGTGTTTAATTCAGAGTTCCTAACCTCCCTTTTTCCTGTGTTTTGGAAATTGCTGGCCTCAAATTCATGACTGAAGAGAAAGAGTTAAAAGAACTTGAGAAGAGAGTACTTGAGGGATAACCTCGTAAGCGTCTTCACGTTTTTGAAAGAAAGTGTGGCAAGATCATTTAGTAAATTTGGGGAGGTCAGAGGGTATTCAGCTAGAACACCTTGTACCACTCCACCAGACCAATAGATAGGAGAGAGATTCGAGGTCAGCATTAGGGAGCGCTGTTTTATCTAGAACTACTCAAAGAGGGAATGGGCCGCCTCAGAAGGGGGTGAGCTCCTGGTTATCGGACACACCTAAGAAGAGAATTCTTAGGATCATTTTAATGGGTTTTTTGTAAAGGGGACCTATGCCTCTGCTAAGGAATTGAACTAAATGACCTTAAAGCTGCTTGTAACTCTGAGATTTTTATGAATTTCCACACCAGACCTAGAGTAGCCTTTGCTTGATGACAGAGTGAGATCACAGTTGCTTTGTTGTTGACAGCAAATCCTGTGCATATGTGCAACCCATTGGGTGGTAAGAACAAAAGAGAAACTGAGTGGGTGGAAAAATTGTCATCTTTTTCATTTTATTTTTGGAAGGCTAGATTTTCTCTGCAGGAGTCTTCTTGTTTCTGGCCAGCCAGTCACATTTTAAAAGGCATACGAATTTATTAATTTATTTTTATGACATGCTAATTTAAATAATGTCCATTGATAAAATGAAAGATGCAAATTTAGTGTTATGAAACATTATCATTGTCAGGCTTAGTCATCTAAAATTACTTTTACTTTTTGTCTCTTGTCCAAAGGATTGTGATTATGTAACTGAGAATTGAAACTTACAATGATTCAATCATTTTCTGAATTCTCTATTACCCTTTGTGAATAGGAAGCTCTTTGGAGCAGTCCCTCTTAGTCAGTTCAGTTCAGTCAGTTCAGTCGCTCAGTCGTGTCCGACTCTTTGCGACCCCATGAATCGCAGCACGCCAGGTCTCCCTCTTAAGGGACATTTATTGCAGAGCAGTTGCTATAAGCCCCCGTGGTTCATCCCTTAAATTCATCCAGTCAACAGCATTGACTGAGGCTTGTAGAGGACTGAGTACTATTCTTGGAGCTAAGAGTCCTAGAAAAGCGAAATGTTACAGGCTGCATAGTGAGAGCTACTGCTGCAAAAATTAGCTCTATGTAGAATTACAAGTTTGTCCCACCCTGCTCTCATAGCTCTATGATTGAAATGCATCGTTTTACTCTCACTTCTTTAATGAAGGTTTGCAATGATGGAAAAACAGTAGGAAAGCATTTTTTTCAAATGCAAATTACCTTGCAGGAAAGAAATAACAAAGGAAGGAATTGCCACCAAGGGGAAAAATTAAATCTTGCAGCACTTCCTTGGGTATAGTTGTGACAAGCAAT
Source organism: Bos indicus x Bos taurus (assembly GCF_003369695.1). NCBI lineage: Eukaryota > Metazoa > Chordata > Mammalia > Artiodactyla > Bovidae > Bos > Bos indicus x Bos taurus. The sequence continues at coordinate 20,027,524 of NC_040105.1, forward strand.
TAGCATGTTAAGGATCATTATGTCCTGTAATAACATGTTGCTTCAAATTTCTTGTTCCTTCCACTTATAGGTCCTATCTAGTGCTGGGTGATTTTGATGTTGCATGTCAGGAATCAACTGTGAAATATTTGTGTATAATTACAAATCTCAGGAAGAATCTTTATAACAAGGATTTAAAGTTGTCTATAATCCTCATGCGCACATTGAATGACTAAAATAAGTAACATATTGATCTGTCACTTGCAAGAAATGGTCAAATTAATCAGTTAGTTAAATCATTGTTACTCATTTACAGTGTCCTAAGTCCAGAGAATTTAGCAGCAATCAAGTAGATAAGGGTTTTGTCTTCAGGGAACTTTTAGTTGAAAGAGAAGATCCCAGACATATACATAGGGAAACCCCCTTACTGATTTCCTGATACATCATTTATGTGTTTTCTTTTAGTTACCTATTGCTATGTAACAAAGTGCCACCACTGTTAGCTCCTGATTCTGCAGTTGGGGCAGTACTCCAGTCAAGACAGCTTATTTCTGCTCCGTGTAGTATTGGCTCAGCAGCTCGACTGGGGCCATGGGATCTAAGATGACTTCACTCACATGTCTGGTGCCTTGGTTGGGCTGGCTCGAATGGCTGGGCTTCTCTCGTCCTTTAGATGTCTCTCAACGTTTGGCATCTCTCACTTGCTTCACTTGGCATCTCCAGCTCATTACTCCAACTTCTTTACATTGCAACTGACTTCCAAGAGGGCACACAAATGGAAGCTGTAAGGCCTCAGCCCAGAAGTCACACCTGGCCCCTTGCACTGCATTCTGGTGGCCACAGCAAGTCCCGAGGCCCATCCAGTTTCAAGCAGGAGGGAAATAGATTAACTCTTGGTGGGAGGAGGAGCATACGCATTCAGGGTGTGTGGAATTGTCAGCATTCACCTTTGTAGGTGAACAGAAATACTCTAACACCTTTTCCAAATCTGGTTCAGGCTTCATAGTCTTTGCTGTCCACCTGTGAATTTGTCTGTCACAGAAGCAGAGGAATGTGACTACCTTCCAAAGCAGGGTGATCCCTTTTAATCTCTATTCTATTCCTGTTTTATGTCTACATTTGGAAAACAATTTTCAGCAGGTTCACAGATGAAAAATAAACAGTATGTTTACTGACAGGATCTTTTCAAAATCTGCTACTGCTTTGGGTGTTTATAAATATAAACTGCAGTTAGAGTGCATATATACCCACAGAAGCCTTAGGGCTGAAAGGTCCTTTAGAAACCATCACTTTCATATCCCTGATTTCACTGGGTAGAAACTAAGGCTCATATATGCTCATAGTGACACCATTAGAAATTATAGTTTCTTTGTCTATTTCAATGACAAGGATGTGTTTACTTTTTTCTCTCATTATAATTTTGTGGATGTGGTTAGTAGAAAACGAATTGTCTTGGCTTTTCATTGAAAAAAAAATAAAGAATTATGCTCTGACATTCATGCTTATAATTTTAGCCCATTTATATATTTATGCCATAGATCTCTGAGTTATGGTGCTATAGGAGTAATTGTTGGACATGAATTTACACATGGATTTGATAATAATGGTAAGTACCGATTCACTGTATAAGCTGATGCTTTTATGGTCATGTTGATGATATGGATGTTAATTGTTGCTATTATCTTTGGAGAGTGGCATCATCTTAGATTGAAGATTAGCCAAAGCAGTATAATTGCTGATTGAAAACTTCCCCCCATGTCTTGTTGTATTAGCTTGCAATAAATAAATAATTGTTCCTGTTGGAGATGGGGTAGCATTAAAGCAGACCTTGTAATTTCAGTGAAATTAGTTTTGCATTTAGATCTGAATTGCTGTAGCTGCCACAGTAGTTATAGGAATGACTTTATAGCTTCTCTTCCTTTCTTTATTCACCATTTTGAGATGCTCTCCCCAGAGGTGTGAGCTTTGCTCTGAAGATGATTATACATGCTGCCGAGTTAGGACTCAGTCAGTTAGGATTCTTGAAACTTGGCTAACTGATTCCTTTACACTATTTCAAGATTTATGCAGTGTTGAATCTCAGTTTTCCTCTATGCTGTCATGTATTCAGAATTTCTTTTAGAAAGGCTATGTTTTCCTGATAATACATAATATAGAGTATGGTATGTATCTTGATGACATATAAGCAAAAAGAGCAGAGTATTGCACAAACAAAACAAATGACTGCCCTTTGAAAGTCATCATTTTAAATCAGAACTCCTTTCTCCTTTGGGCTTACCAGGTGGCTCAGTGTTAAAGAATCCACCTGCCAAGCAGGAGATGTGGGTTCGATCCCTGGGTTGGGAAGATCGCCTGGAGAAGGAAATGGCAACCCACTCCAATATTCTTGCCTGGAGAATTCCGTGGACAGAGAGAGCCTGGCACACAGTGATATACAGAGCAGGCTCAGGAACTGCCTAGCCCAAGGCAACCCCGTTTAGAGGGACTTCTTTCTTCCATATCTGTGAGATCTCCAACATCCTTTCCTGGATGTCTACCCCAGGGCCAGAGACCCTTTCGGTTCCTCTCCTTCTGGATAATTCTTTACTCCCAGCAGCCAGCCTTTCCTTAATCACTGGAGTTTTTTTGCTCCCCTTGCCACCCCTCCCTGCTGAAATGTAGCTGCCTGGGAGTCACCTGAATCCCCTGAGCTGCATTTGGGTTATCTGAGAGGAGATTCTTAGCTAAGAAACAAAAGCCAGTAGTGGTCTCTTGGTTCTAGGCTTTTTTTTTTTTCCCTGGGAAACTTCAGTATAGTTGTCCCTCAGAATCTTCTGGCAGCCTTTTGGACAGAATCTAAAGATGGCATTTCATTCTGTAACCAGTACTTAGAAGAGTGCATCGCACAGTAACTATTTAATGATTGCTTGGTTAGCAGGTCAAGGACAGTGACTTGGAGCTCTCCAGGAGTGGGGGGATCGGGGTGGTAGTGGCATGCAGCCTTGCTGAAGAGCTCTGGGTCATTTTCCTCAACACCTTTGCTTTGGGGACTTTCTTCTAAGCTCAGTGAGAAGTTCTCTGTGCAATTAAATTTAAACCAATAACAACCTTGAGTATAGGAGATAGTCCAGATACACCTAGAGTTGTTGTTGTTGTGTTTTTTTTTTTTTTTTTTTGAGGGATACAGGGAAAATGAACAATGAACCTGTAGCAAAAAAGCATGTATAACTCATCTTTATTTCCATTGTGTTTTGGAGATTTCCATTCTTGTTTCAAGTTCTGTTTTTAGAGCAACCTTCCTTGTCAGAGCAGGACAGATGGGCCTTCCATCTACACTGATGGCTGTGGAATGATTCATAAGAGAGGTTTTATATGTCTCTTGGCTGCTGGCAACTTGGAGGAAACACAGTCCTTTTAGCGCTGAGTCAGGGGCTGTGGTCGCAGGGTGTGAGTGACTCACTGAGGCTGTTCCTATGGATCATTTGGAATTTCACAGGCAGTGGTGCTTTGACTCCTTTCATGGGCTTTCTGAAGGCAGCCATTTCATTTCATAATTTAGAGAATATTTGAGGTCAGAGCAGGTAGAAACAATCTGAGATTGGTCAAGAATGGTACATGCCATAAGTTGATAAACCTTAAAGTATCCTTGGTTGCTTAGAAGTAAAGAACTTCCTCAGACCTTTTTCTCCTTTCTTTACTTTTTATAATTAATTAACCTGTGACACTGGAGAGAAAGCAGGAAGTGCTTCCAGGAGTGGTCCATGACTGTGTTTTCAAGGCTTGTTGAAGTGAAGGAAAGGGAAGGTGCAGAAATTTATTTGTTTCCATAAATAATGCAAATATATTTTAACTTTCCTTTTGGCCAGGTCGAAAATATGATAAAAATGGAAACCTGGATCCTTGGTGGTCTATGGATTCAGAAGAAAAGTTTAAGGAAAAAACAAAGTGCATGATTAACCAGTATAGCAACTATTATTGGAAGAAAGCTGGCTTAAATGTGAGTACAACTGCAGTGGAGGGGACATGCTGTGAGTCATTTTTCCTCATGTAGACACTAGCTTGCTTTCGAGCATTGGTACTCAAAATGTATTTCCCAGGTCAACAGTGTCAGACTCCCTGGGGAACTTGTCAGGAATACAAATTCTTTAGTCTTAATTCAGACCTACTGACTCAGAATCTTGGAGTTGGGGAGTGGGGGTGTAGGGGTAGGTGGGAGGGTGGAGCCTGGTAGTCAAGCGTTTTGTCTTCTCATAAGCCTTCTGGTGATTCTGATAGAAGCTACAGTTTGAGAATTATAGGCCTAAGCATTAGTCTATTCTCCTAGATTCAGATTAGTATAGAAAACTGTGTAGCAAAGATAAACAATAAATATCTCAAAAATATGAATTGTGTATCATTAGAAAGATTTCTTTCCAAACTACTGCTTAGCTTTAATTCATTGAAAAAAAAAAATCACCAGTTTAAAGAGGGCATGGCAACCCACTCCAGTATTCTTGCCTGGAGAATCCCCATGGACAGAGGAGCCTGGTGGGCTACAGTCCAAGGGGTCTCAAAGAATTGGACACGACTGAGCACACATGCCACAATTTTGTTTTAATTTTTAAATTTGTCTATTTTTTATTGAACAATAACTACCTTACAGAATTTTGCTGTTTTCTGTGAAACCTCAGCATGAATCAGTCATAGCTATACGTATATCCCCTCCCTTTTGAAACTCCCTCCCATCTCCCTCTCCATCCCACCTCTCTAGGTTGATACAGAGCCCCCCTTTGAGTTTCCTGAGCCATACAGCAAACTCTCATTGACATGCCACAATTTGAATTAATAACTCTGAATTGGTTAAGAGCTCTTAGATAAAGAAGTTGGAGCAAAAAAAAAAAAAACTTTTAAAATGTTGATTTTCTCTTATATATACTTATATGCATTCTTATAAAGACAATGTGATTTTATACATGCTTTTTCTGTGTGAAATATTGTTCCTTTCCTTTTCTGTCTTCACCTCTACTGCCTTCCCCTTTCCCTCTCATCGCTTTTATCTTCCCCACCTATAATCCATCTCAATAACCTTGATACACTTTTTCCCCATGCTCACGTGGAGATGCACACACACACACACATACACATGTGTGTACACCACGCACCTGCCTTTACTTCATTGTTTTTAGTGGCTGCCTAAAAGTCCATGGTGTGAATGGACTCTTAACACAGCGACATCCAACCTTTTGGGAATGAGGGACTAGTGTCAAGGTAGAGAGTTTTTCCTTGGATGGGGTGGGGGACATGGTTTTGGGGTGATTCATGTGCGTTACATTTATTGTGTACTTTGTTTCTATTATTATTACATCAGCTTCACCTCAGATCATCAGGCATTAGATCCCAGAGGTTGGGGACCCCTAGTCTAACACAGCTGACTGATGTCCTGTTGAAGGGTTACACTGTGTCTCCAGTTATTTCTCCATAATAAATACTGTGGCAGTAAATACTCTTATTATGTGTATATTCTTTTTTTTTTTTTTTGCCCTATAGGATAGTTTCCTACTGTTCCTAAGAAGCTATAATATTTCACATTTCTACCAGTGATATGTGGAGAAACATTTATGTATTATTTTCTTGTCAATTTATGAGAACTTTAAAAAATATTATAGATGTTAAAGTTTTATGTCATTCATATTATAGTATTTCCCCCTCAATATATTTCTCATCCATTGTACTTTGTATATGGTATTTTTTGACAAACAAAATTTAAATATTTCCATAGAGTCAAAAGATGCCTCTTTTTTATGCATTTCCATTCTATATCATATATGAAGTCTCCTAGCTTTACTGGGATGGAGAAGGCAATGGCACCCCACTCCAGTACTCTTGCCTGGAAAATCCCATGGATGGAGGAGCCTGGTAGGCTGGAGTCCATGGGGTCGCTGAGGGTCGGACATGACTGAGCAACTTCACTTTCACTTTTCACTTTCATGCATTGGAGAAGGAAATGGAAACCCACTCCAGTGTTCTTGCCTGGAGAATCCCAGGGACGGGGGAGCCTGGTGGGCTTCCGTCTCTGGGGTCGCACAGAGTCGGACATGACTGAAGCGACTTAGCAGTAGCAGCAGCAGCTTTACTGGGAAGGATTTTTTTTTTTATTGTTTTGTCATTTTGCATTTAAATATTCATGCATGTGCAACTTATTTTGCTATGGAGTTTAATATGAAAGTTCACTTTTATCTTCTTCCAAAAGGATAAATTGATCCAGTATCACTGACTAAAATATGTGTTTTTTTTTTTCTTACTGAATTGAATATTCGTGAAATACTAGAATCTCATATATACTGAGATAAATTTCTGGTTTATATATTCTAGTCCACTGATCTACTTGTTGATTTCTGTACCAGTGCATTTTTACTGTGGCTGTATGGATTTTTCTGGTATCTGCCAATACAAGCTCTCCCTCACTGTTCTTTTATATGGTTGGCCATTCTCAGGCAAATATACCTCTGTATAAATTCCAGGATCCTTTTACCCACTCTTTACCCACTCCCCAAGAAAATCCCATTATGATTCTAAGTTGTGTGCATGCGTGCTAAGTTGCTTCAGTTGTGTGTCCACCTCTTTGAGACCGCATGGACTGTAGCCCGCCAGTCTCCTCTATCTGTGGGATTCTCCAGACAAAAATACTGGAGTGGGTTGCCATGCCCTCCTCCCAGGGGATCTTCCTGACCCAAGGATCAAACCCATGTTTCTTGTGTCTCCTCCATTGGCATATGTCTTCTTTACCACTAGCACCACGTGGGAAGCCCAAGATTCTAAGTTAAATCACATTAAATGTATGTAATTGGCATTTCTGTCATAGTCCTGTTGTTCAAGTATGTGGTATATCTTTCCATCTATTTGGTTTTTGTTCCAGGCTTTCAAATGCAATTTTACAGTTTTCTCTGTATAGTTTATCTCCTATACATTGTTTATTACTTCTTTTTCCTTTTCTTATTTTGCTAGTTTGATCAGGTTAGCTTTCATTCCCTTCCCCCACTATTAGTTTTTTTTTTTTTCTTGTAGTTTTCCAGTTGCATTTTCTGTCCCTGCTTTCATAATTATAAGTCACAGATTTCTCTCACTGTATTTGACAATGAGACCAGTAATGAAGAATTGTTGGTAGGTTATGGGTCTGCATGAAGATCTTCCTCTATAACGCTGTGAAAACTGTGTGCTCCTAATTTGTCTAGTCAAGGGCACAGCACCTAAGAAAAGCTGGAGACCCCGCAAAACCAGGGTAGATGGATGTGTCTACACAGGGTTTCTCTAGAGTCTCTTGGTCCATCAGTCAAGCATGTCCTCTACCCAGTAACTTCCTGGGGCTGGGACAGCACCTGAAACCTCACTATGCCTCAAGTCTAGTCTGCTGAGCTATATTTCATCAGTCCAGAAGAATTCAGGTAAAAAATCCATGCACTTTTAAAGGGAATGTTTATAAACGCTGAGTTGGTTCTGCTGGTTCTTGATCTATGTACAGCACAAGGGAGACCACTCCTTATCTGGGACATGAGAGCAGAGTCTGTATCCTTGAGTCTATATCTCTAGCTGCTTCATCAGTGCCCTGGAAAGCCATTTCTCTGCCCATGTATTTTTAAAATGTCTACAACAATGTCATGGGAAGACCTAAAACAGATACTTTTGTGTTTCTGTTTTCAATTCAGGGGTTATCACATTGTGAAAATCCATCTAGAAAACTAGCAAAGTATTCTCGAAATTAAAAAAAAAAAAAGCACAGGGGAAGGATTCTAGAGTCAGACACAGGTCCATATTTTGGTTCAACCAATCGCAGATTGTAAGTTTTTTTTAACTTAGGCAAGTTATTTAACATTCCAGTGTCTCAGAGACTTCATCTGTGAAACGGGTAGCTATTTTTTAACTCTTTATTCGCTTGTCATAAGAATTAAATAACTGAGATAATGTAAAGCACTGGCACAATGCCTGCTGTGCAATAAGCACTCAATGAGTCATGCTTAATATTCCTAATGCTTTGTGACATACTCGTAGGTACACCATCCCAGGGGAGAACAAACAATAGTGGCTAAAAAAAAAAAAAAAAAACAAACAGTAGAAGAGCAATTTTCTTGGAGGAAGGGAATGCATATTTCCTGGTGATTATTATATACAGGCATGGGGATTAGACTTTACACTTGGAACGAATTTCATCCTCATAATGGTTTGAGAGGTGTTCATATTACTAGGCTATTTTACATATGAGGAAACTGAGGCTCAAAGAGATTAAAACCCATGGTAGAATCTACATTAGAGCTTACACTGGTATGACTCCAAAACCCCTACTCTTCTTCCCATATCATTGTCTTACTTTACGTTATTTGAAACCTGCGTGATGTGTTGGGCAGGGACTGTTCTACAACATCCATTTTGGCCAAAGTGTCAGATACCAAAACTGAATTCTGACAAATGTGTACCTTTGCAACAAGGACGCTAGAAAGGGCATGCCTGTCTCAGCATAAATCCATTCAACCATCAGAAAACGGCTTCGGTCTCATTCCCTGAGGAGAAGGGATGGCTTCCTTTGTGGATATAAAGGACCATGCTGTATTTTTCTAGCTTCATCTGTGGAGGCCAGTCCTCTGTGCCTGAGTTATTCTTTGCTGTGGACTGAGGGGAGCTCCAGTGGAGCATCTGAGAAACAGGCTCTTAGCAGCCGATGAGTCCTGAGAGGCAAACTTGAGGTCATATGTTCTACTGAGGTGGTCAAGAGTGGGAGGAGCCTGAGGGGTAAAACTACTCCTCAGACCTCTAAAAGAAAAGCTTAGAGGAACAAGGAAGGAGATTCAATTTGAGCATGAGTGGTTAGAAACAGAAGCAGTAGAATCAAAAGGAGTTAAGACTTGAGAAGGTTACATATTATGGAGCAAAGGCTCTGGGCAGAGATTACTTGAGTTCGAATCCCTGTGAAATGTGAGTTCACTGCATCCCTCTTAGGTCAGGTCCATTAGAACAGAGCCTGAGAAGGGGTTTCTTAGATAAAGGAGTCAGCCACAGAAATAGTTTCAGGAGAAACCTGTAAAATGATGAGGAAAACATGCTGGTTTCAGAAGTTTAGCCTCAGTCTCATCCCTTAGAGGATTCTGGAGCATGAGTTGCATCACAGAAATTGTTCAGCCTGGGATGAGGGGCTGGAATGTTCTCACTGCACACTGAGAAGTAACTGGTATCATCTCCCAGCAAGCTTGAGGGGAGTGGATTCCCCTAAGCTAAACTTAATCTTCCTCAGCCTGTAGCAGTTGCTGGAATGGGTTCCTGGTGGGACAGGGGATCTGGTGCAGCACCGGGTAACACCTTTGACACACACTCTCAGCCTTAGATTCCTCATTTGTTAAGCAAACGGTGGTGATAACAGCGCTTGCCTCATAGGACTGTAGTAAAAGAAAGACGCTGGGTAAAGCAGGAGTGCTAACTTTTGGGGACGGAAGCTAGGAGGATCTTGGGTGATTACAGAGATGAGTGTTTTCTGAAGATTTGTTTTTATTCATGGGTATTTCCTGATACCCAGGTGACTGGGCTATCTTAAAAATAAGGAGTTGGTAGAGTTGGTAGGATCTGTAGCTTGAAAATTTGGAACTATGTGTATTAGTCTGTTGCTGCTATAACAAATCACCACAAACTTAGTGACTTGAAGCAGCACCAATGTATTATTTTGCAGTTCTGTATTTCTGACTCAGGTCTCAGTGGGCTCAAGTCAAGGTGTCTGCAGGGCTGCTTTCCTTTCTAGCTGCTTTAGGAGAGAATCTTTTGCCTTGCCTTTTCTAGCTTTTAGAGGCTGCCCACATTCTTTGGCTCCTGCTCCCTTTCTTCTTCAAAGCCAGCAATGACTGGTCAGGTCTTGTCACATGGCATCACCCTGACACACTCCCTCTCCTAACTTCCTTTTCCTCCATTTATATAGACCCTTGTAATTAAGTACACTGGACTCTTTGGGCTTCCTTGGTGGCTCAGAGGTTAAAGCGTCTGCCTGCAGTGCAGGAGACCTGGGTTCGATCCCTGGGTTGGAAAGATCCCCTGGAGAAGGAAATGGCAACGCACTCCAGTATTCTTGCCTGGAGAATCCCACGGACGGAGGAGTCTGGTGGGCTACAGTCCATGGGGTCACAAAGAGTCGGACACGACTGAACAACTTCACTTTCTCCTGGATAATGTAGGCTAATGTGTCCATCTCAAGATCCTTAATGTAATCATATTTTAAATGTGCCTTTTGCTGCAGAAAGTCATCTTTTCACAGGTTCTAGGGATTAGAACATAGACCTCTTTATTATTATAGGGCATTATTTTGTCTCTGATATGGGGATTGGCAAACTCTTTCTGTCAAAGGCCGGACAGTAAATAACTTTGGTTTTGTGAGTTGCAAGGTCTGTTGCAACTACTCAACTCTGCCACTGTAGGAAGCAGACAACCACAGACAACATGCACTTGAATGAATGTGCCTGTGTTCCCATAGAAGTTGAGCTACAGACACTGAAATTTGAACTTTGTATAATTTTCACATGCCACGAGACATTATCCTTCTTTCTATTTTCTTCCAAACCATTGAAAAATGTAAAACCCAGGCTTGCCCTGCAGCCTGTGCAAAAACAAGCAGGAGGCTGGAGTTTGGCTTGTGGCTGTCTTGGTTTAGAATACTTTTTGTCCTCGCCTATTTAAGAGTTGAAGAAATAATCTTCAAGTGTTTGGAAGAATGTCTTCACTGTGCTTGGCTGGTTGTCATACATATTGCAAACCTTGACCTTGTGGTCTGCACTTCTTCTATTGGATTTTTGTTCCCCAGGAGAACTATCTTCTTAATTTTTCATGAAAGTTGCTGAAGGTAAAATGGTAGTGGTTGGTCTTAAAATCTTATTCCTGTATGGATGGTAGATTTTTGGAAACAGAAGCTCACTAAAAAGAATACTCAAATTATGTTAGTTAATCAGAGAAAATAATCTGTATGTTGACATTTCTATTTTGTCCCTATTAAACCAGAGTCACTCAGAATATGTTAACATTTTGTTGGAGCTGGCTAAATTGGTGAGAATAGAGAGATGGGTGAGAAAGAAATGAGTAGTATAATAAAATAGAAATTATATTCAGGAGCACTTTGCTGGGGTTCGTTTGCCATCTCACAATATGTTATGACTACCTCTGATGTATTGAATGCAATTTTCTCCTTAAAATACAGCAGTGTTTTCTTGCTATCATATTTATGCCTCTTGCTGAATGATGGTTGGCTGTGAAACACTCTTATTTTTTCTTTTTCTTTCTGTTAGGTGAAGGGGAAGAGGACACTGGGAGAAAATATTGCTGATAATGGAGGGCTGCGACAAGCTTTTAGGGTATGCACTGCGATGTTTGCTGTGATTTTACAAATTAAGCTATAAAATACCATTTGGGTGCACCTCAGTTTACACTACAGACATTTTCTTGAGGAGTTAGATTTCTATAAATTCTGTGAATTTCTGTAAATTGAATTATATTTCCCCTTTGACTGTTATATTCTGTTAAATGAGTAGAGCTGAATTTCTTTCCTTTTTCTTTTTGGAGAATAAAGTCACCCTAACAGTAATATTGGTTATTAAGATTCATGTAGTTAAAAGATACTTTTCAGAGGATACTTTTAGTGTAGTCTTAAAACATGCTACAGAAATCTTGGGGCTAGGTTTGTAGGTGTTTTCTTTGAGTATACTCTATGCAACCCTCCTTACAATTTTCTCTTAAAATACTAAGCTTCTAAATTACAGTCAGAGGCTAGTGTTTCACATGTAGTGGGCCAGGTAGGAGTCCATCATAATGTTTTCATTATCCCCTGCTCCACGGTTAAGCAAAACACATAAGGATGATGTAGAAATATATACATAAAGCTATATGCATTCAGTGTCAAGAGCAAGCTGTTATTCTGAGGTTATATTCTTCCTCTAATTCTAGTTAAAATATACTTCAGTTTATAAAATGATGGTGATCGAAGATTATAGTTTTCTCTCTTACCTGGCAAAATAAATAAATTTGCTGATAGATTGGTCCCAATATTTATTTCCATAGGGCTTGCCATTTTGTTAGATTTATTTGTTCCCTGGTAGGAATAGAAAAAATAGCTTTTTTGGGGGGAAGAAAGGATGTTACTTAACATGTGCCTACTTTGGCCCAGCTGCTTTGGTATCTGTTGAGTGAAAGGTCTTTTTGCAGATGAACCTGTCTCACTGTTAAGCAACACACCATTGACTTGCATTTCCAGATGTTTGTTTTCTTAAAGGAAAGCTTGACAGGATACATTTTGCACATGGGGGAGGATATAGTTAATATCTATATTGGAGGAGAAAAGAGAAAAGCCATTATTGCAGAGGGTCATCTCCTCTACTTCTCTCCCCAGGCTTACAGGAAATGGATAAATGACAAGAGGCAGGGAGTTGAGGAGCCTCTCCTACCAGGCATTGAATTCACCAACAACCAGCTTTTCTTCATGAGTTATGCTCACGTGAGTAAGACTGAGGAAGGGGCCTCAGAGAGAAAATGTGGGACTTTGACTTGCTTCCTGGGTCAAAGGTCTGGAACAAAAGTTTAATGACATAACTTTTGATTTTAGCTGAAATTGTATCTTGCTGCTTATTGTCTGGATAAATTTCATGTGTTTCATGTTCTATGGGATATAATTAATTAACTGATTGAATCGAGGCTTATTGGTATTTTTTATCAAGTGAGTTACCAGCCCTGAGGTGACTCACTTGATATTTCTTTAGTATATCCTGACTTCTTAATGTATTTGATACTATTTGTAACCATTTCTAGTGACTCATTCTCTAGAGTCTTTCTTGGCTCTGTCGTTTCCTGCATTTCTTCTCCTTTACCTCATTTGCTGACTTGATCCCGCCACTGTCAACCTGGGGGTCCCTCAAGTCTATGTTCCCAACTGCCAAATGAACACGTGAAGAGTACTAGAGCTGCAAACAGCAGCAGCAAAGGTGAGAGGCATATCACCCTTTTGCGAGTTTAATGGGCTCTCTGAGCAGAAACTGAAAGAAGATGTGCCCTAAATAAGGCACAATTCCGAGTTCGAGTATCTGGCCAATGATGCAAGTGCCAGTTGTTCTTTGTTATTGCCCTAGTTTATGTCACAAATATGTAGGCCTCATTTTCAAACAAGTCTGGGTTGGGTTGATGAAGTCCTGATGCATGGCCTCACAGTGGGCAAATCTGTATCTGTATTGCTCAAAACTAGACAGAGGTTTTCATCAATACAATCTTTTGTTCCTAAGTTTTTTCATTCACTCCTCAGTAAGCTCATTAATTTCCATGTCTTCTTCACTTGACTCCGGTTAAAGGATTCTCATCTGTCTGGGGTCTGTTATCTCTTAAAGCTGACATGGCAGCACTAAATAAATGATCATTTATCAACCTGACATCAGCAAAAGTGTAATCAACAACAAAGTGACTCTCCTTTCTAGTTTTCCTACTTTTATCAACATACCCTCAACCATCAGCCTTTGGGTCTTTCTGGTTAGAAAATCTGGACTCTTAGGTCTTATTTGATCGATTTATCTTCATTTATATGACATGTGTCTCAAAAGCTGATGTTTCATCCCATTAACTGTTCTTCAGATTCAGCCTCTCTTTCTCCCCATTACCCTGTCTTGTCATCTGTAGACTAAGCCTCCATCTCTTCTGCTTTGAATTATCCCAACAGCCTTATGGCATGTTTTCCTGATTTGGCTTCTTTCCACCATTGCCTGTCTTACATGCCACTGAAATACCATTTTTATTTCATAGCTGACCTGCTGAAAGAACTGCAGTGGCTCCCAGGTGCCTGCCACATGGAGACCAAATGCCTCTCAAAGTTCTCCTCAGTCTTATACGACTCTACCCAACCAGCTCTAAATCCCCGTAGCTCTACCAGACTCACCCTTAGCTGGGCAGGTGTCCTCACTTCCACTCCACAATGTCATGCTCATCATTGTCTCTGGTTTTGCTTTAGATTTGCCTTCTGCAAAGTGACCCTCTTTGTACTTCTCCCCCTCAGATTATTCAATTCCATCTTTACCATTTAGGATCCATGTCAAGTTTTACCTCTTCCACATCTTCCACAAACTTCCCTATGGATTCCAGGTCTCACTAAAAAAAAAAATCTCTAACTCCTTTGCACTTATCTTCTTTACTGTGCAGTTACCTTGTTATCAAAATGTTGAAGATTTTTATCTTCATAGCTTGTGTATCTTCATACACTTATTATTTATCCCCATAGCATCCAACAAAGAAGCTGGGTATATTGAAGACACTTGACGTTTTTAGACGAATTGCTTGAAAAGGATGAGATTAACACAGTTCAATTAAAGAGACTTTCTTTTGGGTCAGTACTGGGTCAGATATCCAAAATAAGCATGCAAATATAGATAGAACTTTCTGGAGTAGGGATTGGCCAACTAGGACCCATGGGCCATATGTTGCCTGCTGTCTATTTTGTATTGGAAAACAGCCATGGTCTTTACATACTGTCTATGGCTGTTTTTGTGCTACAGTGCCAGAGTTGAGTACTTAGAATAGAGACTTACAGTCTGCAAAGCCTAAAATATTTATTATCTGTCTCTTTACAGAAAATGTTTGCTGTCCCATGCTCTAGAGGACAAAGTACAAGGTCCGTCAGTTCTTATTTAGGTTCTTACTTACTTACTTAAGGTCCATCTTAGTAGATGAAGTAAACTAACTGATATTAACATTACAGTCAGTTTTGAAATGTCTCCAAATAAAATTCCAAACTATATATGACTTACTTTAAAGAGATTAAGAAGAAAAATGGCAAGTGATTTTATATTACTAATGAGAAATTTCTCTTGGAGCTTTTCCCTACTGGCAGAATGAGATTTTCAACCTTTTGTAAACTGAAATAAGTCTGCTCATAAGGAGGAAAATTATTTTGTCTCCTGAGAAGGTACTAGGAAAACAGTAAGAACAAAAATGTGTTTTTAGAAATCTCTTAAATGATATATGAAGCAAAGACAGTACTATATAATAATGCAAGAGGAAATAACATTAGAAAAAGTGAGGTGGAATTGATTGTGAGAAACAACTTCACCTTAGCTAGCTTCTGAGGAAGTTAAGTACTCCCATTACAGAAACATCTTTAGAGTCAAATTCAGAACCACTGTGATGGATGGTTTCTCTTCTCCAAAAGCAGTAGCATCCTATCACCTTTGCTGCTGCCTCTGTCCCCGTAGTTTCTGTCCATTTTTCCTTAGATGTTCTTATCCTCCTTCTTTCTTCTCATTGCTCCTCTTTCAGTGGACATTCATGGAGATCCTTCCTGGGACCCATAAATAATCTTCAAACTAGTCTCTCATTTCCTCCTACTCCTGTGCCCCTGCTGGATAAATCTTTTGAAAATGTATTTTTAATCACCTTCATGCTCATTAACAATATTTAAGTACTGTTAAACAAGATTAGCAATACGTTAACCTAAATATGGTAGCCTCTTGCTCAGGACTTGCTCAGGCCAGAAATCTGGCCCCATCCTCACCCTTCCCTGGTCTCCCATTGCTGCCCACTATGCACCACACAGTCCAGCCAAGCTGAATGTCTTGTTTTTTTCTTCTCCAATATGTCTTTGTTTCCATTTTCTCCTCCACTTGGAATTCCCCCCATCATATTCATGTGTCCTAGTTCTATTCATACTTCAAGCTATATCATATTTCAAGATACACTTCAAATCAGGATTAAGTAGGTTATGGTACATGAATAAACAGTGCAAGGAAAAGTTTTCTTCTTGTTCATGTTCCGTGTGTAACATGAGTCAGCAGTGGGCCTCTGCTCATAGTTACTACTCAGGACCTGGGTTTTGGAATCTTTATCTTGTAGGTGCTTCCATGGTCACTACAGGACTAGGGAAGGAGTAGGGAGAAAATGTGCACTGGCCTTTAATGTAGCATCCTAAATTGTTTTTAATACTCTTAAAAGTTCTGCCAGATTTTTAAAGCTTCCCCAAGGAAGTAACATATGTCACTTCTGCTCACATTTCATTGGTGAGAGCAAGTGACCATATAGCCATGCCTAACTTCAAAGGGGATGGAACAATGTCCTCCTATCCAAGGACTGAACTAAGATGAAGCAAACAAGGCACCCAGGGTGCAAAATCCTTCCCGCTTATGCTGCTGCTGCTGCTAAGTCACTTCAGTTGTGTCCGACTCTGTGCAGCCCCATAGACAGCAGTCCACCAGGCTCCCCCGTCCCTGGGATTCTCCAGGCAAGAACACTGGAGTGGGTTGCCATTTCCTTCTCCAGTGAATGAAAGTGAAAAGTGAAAGTGACGTTGCCCAGTCACGTCCGACTCTTAGCGACCCCATGGACTGCAGCCTACCAGGCTCCTCCGTCCATGGGATTCTCCAGGCAAGGGTACTGGAGTGGGGTGCCATTGCCTTCTCCGTTCCCACTTATGACCATACTCAATAATGGATGAGTGATTCATTTTACTGATTCAAATGAATATGGTTAACTTTGATAATGGCTATTCCAAACATTATGTTAATTGAATGAATACATTGGTTGATTCCTGGACACATATGCTATTCTCTTCATTTAAAGCATTTGTCTGGAAACCTGTCTTAATTTACTCAAATAGTGAAAGCATTCACAGTGATAAAACCTTCTACTCTGAGGATTGGAATAATAGATGTTACTACTGATGAAGGTTTATCTGATCTACTAAAACAGCTTGTCATCCATCGAGTCTCAAATTACTCTTCGTGTGATTTGAAGCAGGTAAGGCAGTAGACAATGTGTGATTGAAATGGAAGCATAATCATCGGGATGTTTTTTCTTCTAGGTGAGGTGCAATTCCTACAGACCAGAAGCTGCTCGAGAACAAATCCAAGCTGGTGCTCACAGCCCCCCTCAGTTTAGGTAAATAGGCATATGGGTGACACGAGTTTTTAACTGTGCATCTCCACCTCCTCTCTTCCCCAGCCATTCCAGGGCTCTACGAATAGGTGATCTGAAAAACAGCCTGCATTGTGAACAGTGATAGCTAATTTCACAGACCAAAAAAAAAAAAAAATCTGGCCAAACAGAAACTAAGCGTCTTTTCTTTAATTAGTAGGAAGCTGGTTTAGCCAGTACTCTCTCACCTAAATTTTTGTAGTAGGCTTTTGTACACACCTCTAGTATCAAGAGATCTATGAGACTGTACAAGACTCCAAAGGTAATTTAGAATCCAAATCATAGCTTTAGTAGTAATTCCCACTTATTATCTTCTGGTTTTTGAAAGGCAGCAATCCTTGGGTGCCATGAGTACACCATGGGTGCTCCATAGACTGGCATGTTTGATTTATCCAACCGCCTACTTTTTAAAAATATTGACCAGAAAAGCCTTTTTTAGATACAAATGAGCTCTTATGTACTATGCCTTAAAACACCTAGAGCTCTGGTTTAATTTGTGTTGTAGAATATCCTATTTAATGCCTCTTGTTCTTTCATGCAGCCAGCCAACAGACATGAATGAGTGCCCACTTACAGAATAGCTCTGAACACAAAGGAGGATATATGGTGGCATTTAGCTATTGTAATTCATATCTAGAGGCAAAAGCTCTACGTTTTAGCTTTTAGTTTGAGTCTTATTTTGAAACAGTTGCTTATATATGAAGGGAAATGAATTACCATCTTAATTGTCAGGATGTATAAAATATTAAGTAAAAATAAAATTAAGATTACTATTACCTACCCCATAGTAAGTTTCTAGCATAGTTTGAGGGAAATTTTCTGTGCTAAGGGACAGAGTTATAATAGTAAATCCAAGAAACACAGTAATTTGTATTTATTTGTTCTTTGCTTAGAACGTATTATTTCTTGGTATCTTTATATGTAATGTTTAAATGAATCCATTAGCATATTGTAGGAAAGTCATCTAAAAGTTCCATATGTTGAAATGTTATTCCCAAAACCTTGCCTTAGAAATTCTCAAGAAATTGACTCTAAATTACCCCATAGCATAAAAACCTAATCACTATGTTAGAAATTCTCCCCCACTGAGCTAAACTGTCAAAAATGCTGACAGTCTCTAATAAACTGTGCTTCCACTCACAAATGATGCAGATGAAATCACACAGTAGATTAATTACTCACCAGATAAGTTCTTAAAAACTAAGTTCCTCTCACTAACTTGTTGCCTGTAATGTTGGATTTTAACTGATAATTTTCAGAGTACACTTACCTGTCAGCTAAATTTGATCCTTAACACTTGCCCAGGGTGAATCATAGTGAAAGTGAAGTGAAAGTCGCTGAATCGTGTCCGACCCGTGGACTATAGCTCACCAAGCTCCTCCGTCCATGGGATCCTCCAGGCAAGAATACTGGAGTGGATTGCCATTACTGTGTGTGAAACCTGCATCCCTCCCTGTGTGTGTGTGTGTGTGCACACACGTGCATGTGCACTCAGTTGCTCAGTCGTGTCTGACTCTTTCATCCCAGCTGACACACAAGAGGTTATGGGGGTTTTGAATTACAAGCCGATATATTCATTCAAATGCCCACAGGGAACAAAATCATTAGGGAAGAAAGAGTCATTGACCAAGAATGCTGTCTCTAGTCAGCCTTTTGAACCTGCAGTTGAGTAAGAAATAGATGAGGGGGGTGGATCTTTGCTAGCTTGTTAGTGATGTCTGCACTAACTGTAGATTTTGAATGTAGCCGATTTCACACAATGGAAATACCACTTTCAAAAGGCAGTTAAAATCAAAGTGCTGAGTAGGAATCTGTAGTCTTTACTGCAGTCAAGCAGGGAACTTGCAAGAACACCAGATTTTGGAGCTAACTCCAGCAAAGCATTACTCATCAATAGCAACTAGACCCCGTTCATTAGTTTACTGTTGCATGAACCAAATTCTAGGTAAATATGAGCCTGCAAGCGTAATAGGAATTTATAGAAAGTGTTTCTGTGGATTGAATGAGTTCTTTAAAGATAATTTAGAGATAGCAACAACACGAATGAATCTTACAGACATAATACTGAGTGAAAGAAATCAGAGACAAAAGAGTGCATAGAGTGTGATCCACTGATGTGAAGTTGAAAAACCAGTAGAATTGATCTGTGGCCACAGAGGTCAGACTAGTAGTTATGCTTGGAGGTACTACTGTTAGGGCATATACAGGAGCCTTCTAGGTGCTGAAAATATCCCATGTCTTGATCTGGGTGGTAATAACATGGGTGTATACATGTGAACTCAATGAACTTTACATTTTAAATGTGCATATGCTACGTCAGTTATATGTTCCATAAAAAGTTAAATTAAAAAATGGTTAGAAAAGTTAAGTATTGGTAAATTGTATAGTTTGTGGGAATTTGTAAATTTATAGCAATGTACCACCACATATACAATTTATAGGAATTGTAAACCCTACAGTTTATAGAAATTTAAAGATATTTTGAAGACTAATAGCATTTGTCTGGTTCTAGTCTCAGCTCTGTTAATTTTCTTGAAAATCTACTTAACCATTTTGGACTTCAGTTATCTCCTTGTAAATAGACTAAATGAATGGACTATTTTATCAAGCCATAGGTTGCTAGAGTTTTATTCAGAACCTGTTGATTTGTAAGAATTAAATGACATGGACTATGACATATCTTTTTCAGGGTCAATGGTGCAGTTAGCAACTTTGAAGAATTCCAGAAGGCTTTTAATTGTCCATCCAATTCCACAATGAACAGAGGCGCAGAATCCTGCCGACTCTGGTAGCAGGACTGTTGGTTCCTGCCATCCTGAGAGAGCTGCGCGGTGCTCATCACCTACTGCCCTAGGCCTGTGTTCCCCTGAAGATGTTTATTTTAATGCATCTTTGGTATTTGGGTATTGCTTAGATCTAAACATTATTCAAAGTTGTAAGACTTAAAAAAATGGAATACAAAAAATCGAATCACATATGTTTCTTTAGAAAGCCAATTAAGTCCCCAGGCTGCTTTTGTTAAAATGTTGTTTGCTGAATTGTTGCTATTGTCCATTTTAGTGTATAAGTTGCAGCTAAGCGGTATGTACCATTTTTATCTACAGCTTTGCGGGGGCCCTAGGTAGAATATATCCAGAAAAAAAAATCAGCCTATTACACTAGCAACCCTCAGTGGTGTGGACATGTGCGAGGTTGCCTGGGAGGTCTTCTGTACTGTTAGATTTCCTGCACCATCCTTTCATAGCATTGATTAACTCTAAGGTGGTTAAGTCAGAAATAATGTTGAATCCTCATTTGACAGTATTTGATGAAGTTCTGGCCTTCAGCTTTGGAGTCTCTTGGGATGAAAACACGCCTCATAGCTTGTATCTGATGTAGCCCACTGCCCTGTTCAAGTCAGAATGAACAAAGCTGGCAGAAAAGACTGCTTGGTGAAGGCTTGAGTTTATCAAATAGTAAGACAAGGCTGTATCTCTAAGTCCCAGAAGAAGTCAAAACTCCTAGTCATGCAACCGCAGGCACAGTAGGAAACAAAATCTCCAAAATTTGATCTGTTCTGTTCAAACCTTGGCAATTATGTTATCTGCTAGATGCTTCTCTTCAGTCTAATTTCTGGTTGTCTTGTTATCCTCGTATATGTGCCTTCTCCTGTTTCTGAAATAAGTAGGCATAAAAAAAATGATTTTCTAATTCCCAATTAGGAACATATGGCTTTCCCTCCCCTTGAGTGCAAAGGCATAAACCCCACATTGAGGCTCAGTTACCTCTTTTAAAAATCCTTTTTGAAAAATTTCTTGATTAAAGACATGTTAGAATCTATTGATTGAATTTAAAATTCCCTGCATAGTCCAAAGAAACATAATGTTTACTCTTCAAGACTTCTTCTAAAGAGTTTATAAGAAAGAGCATTACTCTGTTTTCGGTCCTCAGAACTCTGTCCTTTCAAGGGAACTATTCCATGTCTTATTAGAGAGTGTGTGTGCAGGATAAAATTGTAACAGCTTTAAAGTGCTTCCCTGGCATTTTTGCTTTTTAAAATAGCCATCCCCTCTTCCCATTATTCCTTGTACACGTGGTTCTAGGTTAAGCTGGTCAATAGGAAAATCTCAAAAGCATAATGACAAATTCAGACTAACCATAGGAAGCCATTTTACATCCCTAGAATTTGTCATTAAAAAGTGTGTGTGTGTGCACACACCATGTCCTTTTGTAACCATGGGAACGTAGGGGAGAAAAATGCAGGGGCACCATCATGAGGAAAACAATTTCAGTGCATTAGTCAGTGAAGAGTGATTTTCCCCTTGACTTCCTCCTCTCTGAATCGATAAACTCCTGAAGGGCAGCTACCTTTTCCGCCTTAACCATGACTTGATATCACCTTAGTTTGCATTTTCAAAAAAGCAGTTAAGGGTGCTGGAAACCTCCATGTCTTTTCTCTAGAGGAATCATTCTGATTTGGTTTAGACTTAGAAGATTCTCCTTGTTTCATTCCTATATCTGGACATTTAAAATCAGCTTAAACGTTTTTAAGGCTTACATAAACAGCATATTCCTTCTAGTTTTCTCTTTTTAAACTCCAAATAAACACATTCCTGCCGGTCAGAGAAAGTGTTTGATAAAAGTGTAGAAATAGGCTTTGGAAATGGGACTTGATCAGTCACTTAATGGTTTAGGAAAACAGGTTGGTGAACAGTTGGGGCCTGAACAGTTTCTAAGTGATATGGCTACTTGTCTTGACTAACTTTACTTGATGTAACTCAATTATACTGCAAGCTGTCGATAGGATGGCCGTTGTTAAAATAGACTTAGAGTAGCTCAAGTCACCACGACTCGCTGGGACAATTTTCTAGATTGAATTTCCAAATTCATGTTCCTGTTCAGATTTTCAGAGTACATTCTTATTGTCTCTTCTCTTCAATACAGACTAATAGAAAAGAGTCAGATACCGATTAAGTTGTGTAAGGAAGAAGGTAAAATGCGACTGGAAATCGGGGGAGGGGAAAGGAGAAGCTGGCCTAGGAATGTGACTCTGAAGGAGAATCCAGGATTTTGTCAGTTCTTGCTAAGCACATCCACTGGAGGAGAGCCATAAAATATTACAAAAATAATTATGCAAAATTAAAAGGCAATTAGATATTGGATCTCAGACTATGACTGCCATAGCACACTTCTCTGATTCATACACCAGGTATTCTGCCAGTGAACTATTGCCTGCGAAATGGAAGGCGTTAGGTTTTTGTGAAATTCTCCTGGTTTAGTCAAGGTTCTTATGTGTATAAAATGGTCTTGTTTGGCTTATCATCATTGCCCAAAGTTTGTTGAGCTTTTTACCAACCACACAGCACTGGCCTCCTATTTCCATTTTTTCCTTTTATGAAATGGAGTTGGAAGTGACTACTGCAAGCTCAGGATTCATAAATTATCCTTAAGTTTATTCAGTGCCTTTCCTCAATGGAGCTTAAAGCATAGCACATAAATTTTATCTTATTTAGCCCTAGAGCATCACTAAGAAGCAACTAGGAACTGTAGCTTGCCACATAGGTTATGCTTGCACCAGATCAGTGGAGAGGTTTGAGATTGCTTCTCAAGTACCCCAGAGTCAGGAGAGTTAAAGCCTTTGTTCTTTGGGCTGCTTGCCTTTGCATTAACCTTCATCCCTTAGGTCACCCCATTTCTGAATACATTTGTTCCAGCAGTATTTCTGTAATTATTAGCATTTGATATACTTCTTCCTTGATATTTTTAACAGTATGTCTCAGTTGCATATTAAATTATGGAAGAATATATGATTATTTCAAGCAACAACATTCTCATTGCTAGTGGAAGTGCCCCACTGGTTCGAAGAAAGGTGTTCTTGGATTATGCATTTCATATCTAAATGGTCTTTGTATTTTCTTCCCTTACTTGTGAAACAATGTGAACGATCATTTTAAGGACAATAAAAAGTTGAAGATATTCTGTTTCCTTTCTTTTTAAAAATAATATTAAAATTGATTATATCCATTAGCATACTCAGTTATATTTTAGACAATATTTGCCTAAAAAGTACACAAAGCATTGGAGTGGACTAGGTTTCTCAGTTTAGGAAAGTGAGATTTGAATGCAGTAACTTTTTCTGTAGACAATGAGAGATTTGAGAGTTGGCCATTATATTTTCTTCCAGGATATAAACGGATATGGTTTATTGCTTATGCAGTTATATTCCTAATGAGGAAAAGAGAGGCTTCGGAGGAGATTATCAACCATGGTATGGCTGGTCTTGCAAAAGTGACAAGGAACATTACGGTTACTGTCAAACCAAAGAATCTCTATTTTGCTGTCACCTTTCTTTACCCATCAAGTCAGATTATGGTCACTCATTCAGTACATAGTAACTGACCACCATTTGATTTAAGTCACTGAACTAGCTGTATTTAAGCAGATCATGTGCAGTTTCAGCTTCAATGAACAGTCTGGTCTAACATGGTAAACAGACACATAAATTGCTACATTCACCCTGTATCATGGCAAGTGTGATGAAATTCAAGGACATTGGGTTGTGGTTTGGTACGCAGAGAAAGATTTATTCACTTCTCCTCAAGTGGATGCTATCAGAGTTCTCTCTACCCAGATCCCAGCCCTTTTACTGGGGACCCTAACTTCACCTTCTGTGTGCTTTTTTTTTTTTTTTTTCTCATTGGCTGTAGATCTCTAGGATGGCTGCCCTCATGCTACTGGAGCGTCTGTGCCCCATGTACTTCCAGGGAGCTGGAAGTGCCTGCCATTTTCATCCCCTGGTGACCTTTGGACAACGAGTGAGTGGTACAGGACAATGAAAGCCTGCCTGCCTTTCCTGAGTCCAGACAAATCCAGAAGCATACCATAGAATTCATACTAACTTCCCTCGGGGGCATTTTGGTATTAGACTGGCAGTGGAAGTAGAGTCCCCTGTTGATTATTTTAAACATCTTTCTGATGTATTCAGAGATGTGAAAACTACTGGTTTATGGTAGGGGTACCACAGTGTTCATGTACAGGAGATAGACATCAGACAGACTGTAGAGCTGGTAGGTAATAAGCGTCTCAGTATGACCTGTTAGTGCCCCTCTGAGAGTCTACTCTAGTTTCTGAGCTGATCCTTGAAAAAAGAATTTTTGCCTGTAGGGTAGTGGCAGGAGGAAGGATGTATAGAAATGATTGAGTTTATGAGTGATCTCTGGGGCATGGACGGGAAGGACAGGCTTTGGGGGAATGAAGGCAAGAAGTCTAGAATCTCTCTTGCTAGGGTCAATTTGATAGATTTTATGAGATATTCAGTCTACTTCAATTTTTAGATGTATATCTTAGTGGACCTGATCAAAATTTGGAGGCTGATGTTTCCAATTAGGCTTAAGGTATTTACATGTCCCTCAAGTCCAATTGCTTTCTTTGTTAAGATCACACTACATGTTGAAAGAGATCATCTCAATGGTTTAACCCAGTTTGAGCTAATGTCTTGTTTACATGACATACAAAATGGTTATTAACCATCAATGAGCTTCTCTCCTACAGTTGTTGATATTGAGACCAACGTTCGTTCCATATGATTCTGCCATTTTCAGTGCTATTGAATGTATGCTCATCCACACGAAGCTGGTGGAGGGGAAGAAGCTATTGAAGATACCTAATGGAAGGTTTGGTCTAATCCAATAAGTTATCTATGTTACTTCTGCCCATATTCCATTGACTAGCACTCAGTCATATGGCCAAACCTAACTGCAGGGGAGGCTGGGATATATAGTCTAGCTGTGGGCCGAGAGAGGAGAGGAAATGGGTTTGTCTATTATGTAGTGATACCAGCCATACCTTCTAAAGTGAAATACTGGCCAGTCACATGGAGCTCTTCTGAATTCAGGAAATTGCTTTTGAGCACAGCACAATGAAAAATCTTAAATGCCATTGGTAGCCTGCAGTTTATTCTGTAGGAGTCTTTTTAATTAACAGTTTAATTGGATAATTTAACCCCCTTTAGAATTGGAGATAAGAAAATGAGAATGAGATAGTCCCTGTGATCTGACAATACTGTGCTTTAATAAACACTCCAAAGTGAGCCCGGAAATGAGCACCACAAAAGCATTACCATAATTTGTGATCAGTGAATGAAAACCTGATCTATAATTTTAGTTATTTATAAATGGTTTAGCTACATGTTTCATTTGAATGTGTATTTTGTTTTGTTAATTGTCTCAATTAGGAAGATAACAATATAAGACTCTGTGGCTATGCCATAGATTTACAGTATGGTCTAAGCTTTTAAAATAGATCCCATTGAGACAATAAATAAAATATGAAATAATATGTGCTATGTCTTCTAGGATTTTTAGAGAATTTCTATGAAAATTATTTTTACTTCTCCCTTCATAATGAAAAGTTGATGCTGAGCCCTGAAAGGGCTCTTGGCTAGGATTCTTGGCCTCTGGAGGAGAGGCATTCAATCCGGGGCCAGTGATGAGGCTTGACTGCTCAGAGCTTTTGTATAACAAAGTTTTATTGAAGTATAAAAGAGAAAGAGAAAGCTTCTGACATAGACATTAGAAGGGGGCAGAAAGAGTGCCTCCCTGCTAGTCTTTAGCAGGAAGTTATATACCTACTAGCAGACTGCTAATTAGAGAAAGGAAATGTCTCAAAACTCAGAGAGGCCCCTCACCCACAACATGCATTTTGAGATAACATTGGCACAAGGTGAGTCATCCTGGGCCCTAAAACTATTAACATGGATCTTGAAGAAAGGTGGGTTTCCAAGCCTAGCCTCATGAACATAGCTTAAAACATACTGGTTTGTTGAGTAAAACATACTGGTTTGTCAAGTCGGTTCTGAATCCTAGGGAACCGACTTGAAGACAGACAGAGTCTGAAGTAAATACATAGTTCATTAACATAGCTTAAGAAAAACATTTCCATAAGATAAACGCATTGGCTAGCTCAAGGTCTAAAAAAGTTAAGTTCAGGTGGAACCAGGTGTCCTCATGGCAACACAGGATTTTAAAAGAAACCTCCTTTTAATTTTGTGTAGAGAAGGGGGAAAAAAATCTGACACTTAGAGTTTGTTTCCTCCTGCCGCTTAAGAGAGAGATAAAAAACGTCTGACACTTGCAGCCTGTTTCCTCCATTTGGGGGCCCCTGGCCTTCCTGCCTGTTACCCTCTCAATGAGAGCTGAAAAATGCTCTTCTTCATATTCATGTTTTATGCTTTCTCCATTTAAAAGAGAAATTGAGGCTCAGAGTCCAAGAAACAAAGATGAGTGTCCACGTACAAGCCACAAAAGTACCATTCGAATTAATTCTGGATTGAGACGTAACTTCACAGAGACAGAAGCACTAAATGATTAAGTTAAAATCAGCAATGTAGAAGCTACCAAAAATATTAGGTAGCATTTATGCTGGCAGTTAGGCTGAAATGTCTGCGTATGTCCTAAGCAGAAAGAACAGTACAGTTTATCATTTAGAAGTGAACTCTGTCAATTTCCACACTGATTTAGAAGTCTATGGAATCTGTTCCCTGGTAACAGCCATGCTACCCTCCCACCCCAGTGACATTTGATGAATGAATAAAATAACCCAGGGCAGATTTTTTCCAAGATTGACCAGGCATTTGTAAGTGATTTTTTTTTTTTTTTTTGCCTAAAAAATGATCATGATGAAAATGAAGAAGGAATTCATAGGGCCTGGACTCCATCTTAGGCCTGATCATGCTGATCGTGCTTGGCCACCTTTCCAATGGACTCTGAACTCTGTGTTTAGTGCCTATGAAAACAACAGTGAAAGGATAAGACCCCCTCCAGACAGGGGAGCCTTGAAGATCGTATCTAGGTTACTCATCGCCTAAGAGAAAACATACGCTAATCACCCCTTCCTCCAGACAGGCCATAAATTTTTCTTTATCTATCGGAGTGTAACCTCGGGTTTATTGATTATTGGCTAACTGTTTGACTGTTTGAGCACATGAGCACATAGCACGTGAATGATGGGGTTATTGGGATTGTATTTTCCTTGGTTTGTATAAGTCTCAAGGAATTTGGGGTGGTGGGTTCAGACATGTACACATGGGGTATAAAAGATTTTCACAAATGCTGGTCGGGGTCCTTGGCTAAGAGGAGACTCTGCCTGGGGCCCGCCCGTGTAATAAACTGCACTCCACTATCTGCATTGTCCTTCTGAGTGAGTTTGTTTCCTGGAACGCGTGGCTACAACAAAAACAGCTAACATTTTTGATACCTGCAATGTCCTAGATACTCCACTAGGGTCTTGCGTGCTTTATAGCCAATCCTCATAACGGTCTTGCAAATATGGGTTACTGTTTCCACTTGACAGCTGAGGAATAATTGTGTGACTTGCCAAGACCACCTTAGTAACTGGAGGAACAAAGAATAAAATTGTTTTTGTCTGATTTCAGAGCTCATTCTCTGATGCTCTACCAGGCAATTGGAATGGTGTTCCAAACCTGCTTTGACCTGTGAATTACTCAAGATTTCAGGCTGTGTTTCATAGTCACCTGTTAAGAAAAAACTGAAGGAGATGTGAATTTACAAGTATTTGTACCTGATGACCGTTCCATCTTGAGTGCCTCAGAAAGCTGTCCAGAAGCTGCCCTTCACGGGTATGCTGCCTATTATATAGTAAGCATGTACCATCTGCCTGACATCCACTAAATGGTTTGTGTATCTTATCTGGTTTCATCATTAAGGTAACTCAGACACCTATTGTTATCCCCATTTTATAGGTAAGGGAACTAAGGGTTGGGGAGGTGAATAACTTGCCCATGATTATTTAGCTCACAAGCAACAGGGCCAGATTTGAATCCAGTCTTATCCACTTGCTCCATTAGGCAAACATATAGCTGTGGTGACCTCAAGTCCTAGATTTCTGGGCTGGGATATCCCAGTTTAGTTGTTAGACTCTTCCACAGTTTACCTGTGTTCAGCCCTGTGTGTGCCTGTGGGTACTTGAGGGCCTGTGAAAGTTTGAGACTTTCCAGATACCACCCTGTTTGTCGCTTCATCATGCACACTGACATTCACTGTTGCCTACAGTTTCCAAGGCCGGAAGCCTTCTGGTAGTTTGCAGGCCACTTCAGCTTGCTTCTAGGAGGGAGTCTGTTATTTTTGCTCATGTGGCCTTTTTTATACTTTTAGTATCTTTTTTTTTATGTTAACAAAATTTTTATTTATTTATTTTTTGTTACCAGCTGACTTTATTTATTTCTTTTCTTCTATGATATTATACATGTTTTAATGCCATTCTCCCAAATCATCCCCCCCTCCCTCTCCCACAGAGTCCAAAAGCAAAAGAGACACAGATGTACTTTTAGTATCATTTTTTTGTGAGGGGGGAAAGTTGATCCATGTCTGAGTTACTGGAAGTCTCCATTTTGTATTCCAATGGAAAAATGTAACAAAAATTTATTTGGAAAGAAATGCTGCTGTAGATACAGTTCTACTGAATCATGGCCTTCACCCAGCAATATCTGTAACTAAAGAGCCTAAAGCTGCCTGTAAACTGCTGGATTAAAAACCGGGAGTTTTTATTTTACGCAGAAGCCAATCTTACTTTTTCTTAGTTATGTTAATAAAATTAGCATGCATGAACATTTTGTATTTTCCACTTCTCCTAAAGCCATATAACTTAGTCTTCGGAGAATTCATTTAAGATGAAAGGAATGTATCTCTGTCCACCTTCCAGAGTTGCTGGGGAGTGCGTCTAGGAGAATGCTAGGGTGGATTTGTCATGAAAGCTCTGGAGGAAATTTTTACTTATCAACAAGGACCAAGCACAGTCCTTGGAGATTCACATTTCAACTCTCATTTGCACACACACAACAGGCTCTGGCACAGATTGAGTTTGAGTTAGTGCACATAGATTGTTGGGAGGAAATCAATCAAAAGCCTTTTTAAGCATAAATGGTTTTTTAGGAACTGAAAACTGAGTGCCTCAATTTTATGGTAAGCATTGAATAAAACCATTTTAAAGCATTCAGCATATTAAAACTACTCTATAAACACGAGTAATAATGAAGGTACTTCCTCACCCAGGTCCATTGGTGATTTTTTGAACTAATAATTACTACAGAATAAGAAGAAAAATCAGCTGTCATTTAAGATCTGCTTACAACACATGAGGTAGAGTGCTAGCTGTCATACTGGGTCTTGATTAATCCAAGACTTTGGTGACTTTAGCCCCAGGGTTCACAAACTATAGTATGATAACAGCATTGTCATTTCTCTTGTTTTAAAACCCTTCAGTGATCTTCCCATTGCATTTACAATAAATCCTAACAACGTACCCTGACCTAAAGACCCTGCATGACCAAGCTCTCCACTTTTCTATTGCTATGTCTCCATTGCTTTTTTCCTAGTTACACTGGTCTTTTTTGTCTCTCCAATTTCCAAAGCTTTTTCCTACCTTCTCAGTCTCAGAGACTTTACTGTTTTGCCTGAAATAGTTTTGCATGTCTTTCATATAACCCTGTTGATGTGAGGGCCCTTCACTTTCGAGTCCATCCCCTCACCTAACTTACACCTCCTTAGATATAAGCACAGTTACCAGTGTTCTTTTCTTTCCCCTCCTCATCTTTCTTGGCCCCTGTTGTTAAGTAAAAATGTCTTCTGGACCATATATGACAAATCCACCCTAGCATTCTCCAGTTAACTCTGGAAGGTGCACAGAGAGAGATTCCTTTCATCTCTAATGAATTCTCCAAAGACTAAATTATACGGCTTTGGGAGAAATGGAAAATACCAAATGCTCATGCATACTTGTGATAATAAAATAGCTAAGAAAAATAGGATTGGCTTCAATGTAAAATAAAACTTTCCCATTTTCAGGTCAGAGTATCCCTAGGATGTTGAGGAACAGCCAGGAGACTAGTGTGGCTGGAACAGAATGAGACGAGGAAGAGCAAGGCACAAGATGACGTCAGAATGCAAACTACCATTCAGATGGTTGATGGCCACATAGACCATTCTAAGAACTTGTTTTCACTCTGTGAGATGGGAAGACATTGGAAACTTTTGAGCGGAAAAATGACAAGATCTAACTGGTGATTTCCAGGATGATTCTGGCTGTGTTGAGCCTAGACTGTGGATGAACAGAGGAGGAAGTAGGAAGACCAGCTGGAGGCTGTGACATTCATTCTTGTGAGAGATCCTGGTGGCTGTGTCTAGGAGAGTAGCTGGGGAGGTAATGAACGAATGCATGGTAACAGCATTTAAGAAACTCTTTTTATCCAAGAACCTTAAAATTTCCAATTATTTCCTTTTCATTTGTCATTTTCCATGTTGCTCCCTGCATCCATGCACCATTATATGTATAATCTTAGAGCATAATGGGGTTTTGCCTGATTTTTTTCATTTAATAGTATTGGCATGCATCCACTGTATTTAATAATATTCCATTTTAATGGCAGCATAATCTTTAGAGTTCCTGTGACAATTTATTCAATCACTTCTTTATTGTTAGAAATTTATTATTGATTTGATTTGGACCCATTGTAAACAACAGAGAGATAAATAGCTTAATGTGTAGAATTTTTTCCTGTCCTCTTGTTTCCGTTAGAATAAATACTTACAAGTGAATTTATTGACCAAAGGGGACATGTATAAAGTTTTGAAATATACTGACAAATTACTTTTTAGCAAGGTTGTCTGTATGAGGGTACATACATCATTTTATAACAGAACTGGATCAGGAAAGGGTCCTGTCCGTAAGAAAGTTATGATATACTGGGGGAAGTGGATATGTGAGTCCATAACTATAATAGCAAGCATAATGAAGAATGTAAGAAGGTGCCACATTTTGTAAAACCTGATAAGTTCTAGATGTCATTAATTTCAACTTTACTAATACTTTATTAAATATATTAAGTGTGACTGGTTGTTTAATTTTACTAATTAGCTCTTTGGTTTTTTACTTCTCTTGATGTAAATTACCTGCCCTTCAATGCCTTTTCCCTTTTAAGTTATTAAGATCTTGATTTTTCTTTTCAATTATATGAGATTTTTATTGCTTATTATTTGTAGTCATTAACTAGAAAAGTGCTATTGCTTTGCTCTGATCATTGTCTTTGTGCTTTTTCAACTAGTGCTATTTTTTGTAAAGTGGTAGAGAAAGGGCAGAGTGCTATATTTCACATAGCTTTCTTTGCTGGAGTAAACTTAGACAAAGGAGTATAAAGATAGTTAATAAAAATTTACAAAGAATACCATGTTAAATGCATATCAGTTAACTGAAGAAATATTTATTGAACCACTTGCTAGATATTATTCTAGGGGTGGGAATACAATGATGAATAAGAGCTCTAACTCCCAATTATTTGGAGATTTAAAACTTACTTAACAATTCATAAGGAAAAGTAGATATGTAAATAACAGTTTCAACAGTGTGGTATATCATAGTACAGAGGTGAACACAGGATTCTTTGGGCATAGAACTGGATAAGAACATTTCTAGAGCTGAGCAATGAAAGAATTACAATGCTGTCAGCTGTGAAATCTAAATAATAATAGATTAATAAGGCAGACAACTCAACATAAAATTGGGTAGATGACTTGAACTTGTTCACAGAAGAGGATATCTAAACTGCCAACAAATATATGAAAAGGTGCTTAACTTCAATAACCATTGAAACCACAATGTGATTCATTTGTATACCCCTCCCTTCAGAATGGCTAAAATAAAAATGGATGTAGACAAACAAAACTCTTATATACTGCTGAGGAGATTATGAATTGGTATGGCCACTGCAGGAAATGATTAGGCTGGTATCTTGTAAAGCGAAACATGCGTGTAACCTATGACCCACCAATTCCACCTCTAGGTAGTGATAAGTTGCCATCTTAGTAGGTCAAATGGTTAAATAAATACTGGCAATTTCATATTGTTCAACCTAATGTTTACCCAACAGAAATGCACACATATGTTACCCAGAAGACGGTATAGAAGACGTTCAGAGGAGCGCTTTTGTAATAGTTTCATAACTGGAAGCTGCCCAGATGCCCATCAGCAGTACAGTAAGTAAATACTTGAGTATTAGTCTATAATAACAATGAAGAAACTACAGCTACATACATTATGAGTGTTTATCACAAGCATTATATTGAATGAAAGAAGCTGAATTTTATGATTCTATGTATATAAAACATAAAGATACACAAGACTAATCTATGCTTAGAAGTCAGGAATGGTTGCCATATGAGTGACTGGAAGGTCCCACAAGGGAGCTTTTGAGCTACTGGTAATATTAGGTTTCTTGATCTGAAGCTATTTATATTAACAATTTGCACACTTTTATATATATATATTTCACTATAAAGTTTTAAAAATAACAGAAAAATAAATAGAAGAAAGTTCACATTAGTTTAGATTTTTCCCCATGATAAGTACTTTGATGCTTTTTTTTTGATGAATATTAGATTCTTTCAGAAATCTTTGCTGATTATTTTTAAATTTTATTGGTTTATTTTTGGCCATGGTGGGTCTTCATTTCTGCATAGGCTTATCTCTAGCTGCGGAGAGCCAGGGCTACTCTAGTTGTGCACAGGCTTCTCATTGCGGTGGCTTCTCTTGTGGAGCACAGGCTCTAGAGCAGGGCTTCAGTAGTTGTGGCTCCCATGCTCTCGAGCACAGGGTCAGTAGTTGTAGTGGATGGGTTAAATTGCTCCATGGCGTGTGGGGTTTTCTCGGATCAGGGATCAAACCTGTGTCTTCTGCAGTGGCACGTGATTTCTTTACCACTGCGCCACCAGGGAAGCCCTCTCTGCTTGTTTTTTGAGCTCTTTCTTTTCTGGTACTCTTGGGTAATACTGCAGTTGTCATAAGAATGTATGTAAGAGATGAGACTGGGCGTAGAGTCTCTTGGAAGAGATGAAGTCGAACCTGAGTTTTATAGTGTCTATTGGAGAAAACCAAGGGAGCAAGCAGAGAAGAGAGAGCTACAGGCAGAAAGGCCAGGCTGCTGGAAAACATGAAGATGTTGGGAGGGGGCGGGTGAAAACCTGTTGGGTTAGGCTGGAAATTATTTGCTAGAGCTGGATCTTGAAGAGTGGCTGAGGAGGGGTTAGTGTCAGGCAGGATAGTTTGCAGAGGCCAGATGGAGAAGGGCCTTAAAGGATTATGCTTCTGAGTCTGGACTTGATCCTCTAGGCATCTGGGAACCACTGAACAATTTAAATCAGACCATTGTCAACAATTCGATTTCTGTTTAATGAAGAGTAAACTGGTGATGGTATGGAGAACACTTGGAGAAGAATAACACTGAAGCCTGGGGGACTAGTTAAGAGGCCATTACAGTAATCCAAGGGAGAGGTGGCATGGGATGAAGAAATGGGGACAGATATGAAAGCTCTTGAGGAGACAGAATTGTTCTGATGGGACTTAGTAAATTGATGGGTTTGGCGTTAATATGGAGGCATAGTGCTACATACATAAAAAGGTAAAACCTTTAATTCAATAAATGATGAAACACATACAGCCTTCTTCCTGCTTTTCTTTCCCCTTTTAACACCTTTCTACAGTTACATAGGTCAAAGGATGTTGCCACAACAAACAAGGGAAAGCTTACCAGTTACTTATCAGTGCTTCTTAGAATGAAGACTCAGCGAAACATTTCATATTTTTTCAGTGGAGAATCAGGTAGGTTGTCTTGAGCACTAGCAGGCAAACGTCTTGATTTTGCCAAGTAAGTCAGTTGAGAAGGAAATGGTTATTTATCTGAGGACCTCTGTGTTAATACCACTCTGGAACTAGAAAAAACAGTGGTACCTGTATAGGTTGGTACCCCCCAAAATGTGGTACCTACATTGCCATATACTACTGTAAACAAAAAGCAATCTATGCATGTGTTTATATGATTATATAGGTACAAAACCAGGTATACACTTGTGAATAAACTTACACATGTACATGTATAAAAATATATACACACCAGGAACTTGTATAACTATGTAATACCCTTGACATGTTAAACACAGAGATTATCAAGGTATATAAAGAGTAACAAAGTTTTATTTAATTTTCCCTGTCTTTTTAAGCATTATATTTGGGTGGGAGAGGATCTGGAGGATATTTTCCTTACTTTAATTACCTCATTGCAATTCCTTCCTTTCAATTTTGATTGTTTTTTAATAAATGGGAACACTGTATTAATCCATTCTAATTAAAAACCAGCCATGCAACCCTTTAGTTAAAGAAACAATTTTTAGTCTGCCTATGATATCATTCAGTCAGAAATTGCCTGTATGGCTTTTGGACTTTTCACCACTACAGTGCTCTGGTGACCACTGAGGTAATAGCTTTACTTGCTGATTGTTTTCTAAAAATATAAGGAACTGACCAAGAGCCTTTGCTTTGGAGAAAGGTTCACAGCTCTTCCATGGGTGCCTGACAGAGTGCAGAATCTCTGTTCCTACAGTAAAAGAAGGGGGGAGCTGTGGAAGGGGTGGTAAGAAGGGACCCGGGTTCACCTTCTGCTTGTCCACATCCACCTCTTCACCTTCTGGCTACCAGAGGAGCTATGCTATTTTTAGCCATCTCCTGAGAAGGTAATTACACAAAACCCCTCTGAAACCCATTGCCGTATTTGTCCAAGAAATTCTTTTATCTTCTGTAAATCCCTTGTGCTGTAGCTAAGCCCTCGGTCTGTCCTTGGCTGGATGGGAGGACAGCCAGGTTTCCTTTCTCCAACAGAGCCCTTTCTGTACCTGAGGACGATTATCTCATCATTATGCCACCCTCCCTCCCCTTCTCCAGGCTGAAACTGTTCACCTTTAGTTTTTTCCTTGTCCTTCTCCTTATTTCTATGATCCACTTCCTTTTCACTATTGCCAAGCACTCTTCAGAACTGAGCCTGCTGCTGCTGCTGCTAAGTCGCCCCAGTCGTGTCCGACTCTGTGCGACCCCATAGACGGCGGCCCACCAGGCTGCCCCGTCCCTGGGATTCTCCAGGCAAGAACACTGGAGTGGGTTGCCATCTCCTTCTCCAATGCATGAAAGGGAAAAGTGAAAGCGAAGTCACTCGGTCGCGTCTAACTCTTCACGACCCCATTATCTGCAGCCCACCAGGCTCCTCCATCCATGGGATTCTCCAGGCAAGAGTACTGGAGTGGGGTGCCACTGCCTTCTCCATCAGAACTGAGCCTACTTCTATGCAAAAAGCCCAGTTAATCTAGCTTTCCAGCCGATGGGGAAAAAGTAGAGTTAAAGAGGGCCTGTGGGAGCAACAGAGGAAGTCGAGGCAGGTGCCTCTTACCCATAGCTGTGGAGTAAAGCCAAGTACAGCTGAGTCATGGATCAGAAAGCCCAGATGTCAGTACAAAATCAAGGCCCCCAGTCCAAGGTAGCATCCTCAAGAAGCCAGGCCAAGTCCAAAGGCATTGCTGGTCCAAACACCCAGAGAAAGTCCAGCAGAATTGCTTAGTGAGGGGAGTAGCCTGGATGTGGGCTGGGGTAGTGAGTGGGCAGCTGCAGCCTTAAAATTCAAGTCTTACTATCACAGGGTGGGGAGGGGCAAGTGTCTCCCAAAAGGCTGAAGAATTGATTAGTAATGAGTTCAGGATACTGTTCTGATTACCTTTGCAGATGAAGACAAAACTTCCCCATGTCATTAAACACAGGCCTCAGCCCCTCTGGTGGACCAGGGCCAAACATATGAGGATGTTGAGGAAGCCAATGTGCCCCAGGCCAACTGGTTCCTTCCTAATTGGATCACATGATAGTCTTTAGGGCCTGAAAACCTGAGGACATCTCCCTTCCCCTCCTCTTCTTCCCCTACTCCCATTAAGTTAGCCACCAAACTCTGGTCTCTCAGGGTCTCCCACATGCTCGTCACTCAGACCTGAATGATCTCAGTCCTGAACAATGAACTGCTTCCTCATAGAACTGTCTGATTCCTGTCCCTTTTTTCCAATCTATACTACACTCTGCTCCCTTTCATTTTTTATCTTTATTTGATGGTTTTGAGTGGCCTAGAGGGATAAGTTTATACTCCTCATTAACCCATCCAGACCCTTCAACATCTGGTCCTAAACTCCCTTTCCCAACTGTATATGAGCCTTTATATGAGTTTCCTTATATGAGCCTTTGATTGATTCAACTATATTGCCCTTGAGCACACTTGTTTTCTACATCTGTGTTTGTCCATGTGGTTCCCTAGTCACTGTCTTCTGTGCCCATTTAAATTCTGTCCCTAAAGATCTGGTCTTAGTTCATCCAAAATCATCTTGGCCAGAAGTTTTCTGTGTCTCCAGAATTCTTATAGCACTTTGTATCTATTTCCCTCATCCAACTCTCTACTGTACTGGCTGTTAGTTAGCCTTTCATTTGTGTGTACTGACTTCCCTGTCTAGAGGTTTAAATACTTAGATGGCAAAAGTGGGCTTTTTAGTGGTAAAGCTATCACTCTAAACAGTGTAGCATTGTCCTGAAAGTTGTGGTTTCGCTGTGGATTCAGTGTAGTTATAATGCTACAATGCAGTGATTCTCAACGTTTTTCAAAGGCAGGGATTGCTTTGTTGCCTTTTCATTGTCAGAAAGTTTTTTCTCTCTCACATTTGTGTCATGATTCATTGAAATTTTTAAAAAAGCAATGGTCAAAGCTTTCATGAATTTGATAATGCTTTACAATGAAGTTTTAGGTATAGCAACACCCACATTTATTTGAAATTTACTGTGGTATTTGTAAGATGTTTTTATTTATTTTGTCTATACATAATTCTTAGTGGACATGTGGTTTTGCTGACCCTCACAATAACATTGACTCCCCTTATGTCCCATTGCCCCACTATTTGGTCATATCATTATCTTATAGGGCTGTTGTGAGAATTAAATGAGATACCATGTATTAGGTTCATGGCACAATGCTTAGCATTTAAATGATCTTGATCTTTCTTTCCCTTCTTCTTGTCACCATCAGGTAATTTTGAAAATGAAATTCTGAAACCTTCTGGGCAATTTGATTTGGATGGGATTGAGTTTAGGGGCATGAATGTGGGGAATGCAGTGTCTCTGAGAGGGAAGGTAAAAGAGCATTAAAGATCACCTAGAGTAGCAGTTATTAAACATTTTATTTTCCAGAGTCCCCTAACCTCTTAGATATCATTCAGGACCCTAAAGAGCTTTTGTTTATGTGAAATATCAAGAAGCATAAAATATTATTTCACTTAAAAATAATAATAATAATGAGCTATTACACACTAACATAAATTATACATTTGTATGAAAAATATGTTTTCCAAAAGAAAAAAAGGTAGATGAGTATCATTGTTTTAAATTTTTGCAAATCTCTTTAATATCTAATTTAATAGAAGCAGCTGTATGCTCATACCTTTTTCTGAGTTCAGTCTTTTGTGATGTTTGGTTTTGGTGAAATTGAAGAAGAAAATCTAGGTTCATACAGATGTATTGTTGGAAAAGGGAGGAGTATTAGAATAGCCTTTCAGATAATTGTGAATATTCTTTAAAACAAAACCAAACTCAACAAATAGTAGTTTCTTAAAGGTTAGTTGCAATATGAAATCTGAAACAGCAGTGAAGTTTTCATACTCTGTTATACTCATATCCACTGCTGTTTTGATTTTAAGTGGGTCTTTTAATTATGTATGATTTTATAATATCAACCATTGGTCATTTGGAAAATATTGGTTCACTGAGTTATGCAGAACTTCCAAGTGTTGACACATTTCATTATACAATTTCAAAAATTACATTCATTATTAATTACCACTGATCTCATCAGATAAATCTTTAGTACTGGGAAGCTGCCAGGATCATGGAGGCAGATACAGAATTTTCAAAATTCTAATTTTTATTCAAAAGTTTGAATTTTCTAATTGGCATCAAATACTGTCAGTTGTTTTTCTTGAAGTGACAGGCTAACTTTGTTCATTTTTGAGAAAATGTCTGCCAAGTGCCCAAGTTTGAATAGTCACAGTTTGTCAGTTCTTTCAAGTGAAAATAATGTTTCACAAAAAAAGGCAGATAGTTCACCTTCCAACTCAAATGATGGCATGAATGTTTTTCCTTGAGACAACCACTGTACCTGATATGCCCTCTAAGTACTTTATGTGTACTTACTTTCCATTTTGTCGTACAAAATGTGAAAAAGATGTGGATTCAGGGTTGAGATTTAGTAAAATCAGTATTTTTAGGGCTTCATCAAGTACATTCTTGGGCTTCCCTGGTAGCTCAGCTGGTAAAGAATCCACCTGCAATGCAGGAGACCCTGGTTCTGTTTCTGGGTCGGAAAGTTGCCCTGGAGAAGGGATACGTTACCTACTCCAGTATTCTGGGGCTGCCCTGGTGGCTCAGACAGCAAAGAATCTGCCTGCAATGTGGGAGACCTGGGTTCGATCGCTGGGTTGAAAAGATCCCTCGAAGGAGGGCATGGCAACCCATCCCAGTATTCTTGCCTGGAGAACCCCCGTGGACAGAGGGGCCTGGCAGGCTACAGTCCATGGGGTCACAAAGTGTCGGACACAACGCACAGCAAGTACATTCTTAAATTAGTCTTTTCTTTTTACGTGGCAATAAAAATACAGTGACTACTCGTACAGTTTAATGTCGCTTCCTTGGTTCGTGCTAAGAAGCCAGAAGTTTTATCCCGCATTACTTTTGCACCATCATCACAAATGTCAAATGGTGGAAAAGGCAAATAACATCTTAATATTATTATGGAAATAGTTTTGACCTCCAGTACCCTCAGAAATAGCCTTGGGAATCCCTAGGGGTCTGCGGACTACATTTTGAGAAACACTTCTCTAAACTTTTGCAAATGGCCAGCCCTCCCAGGATGTAAAATATAGCTACTGGCGCACGTGGGATGAGAACGAAAGTCTTTTTCACCCGGGCAATTTGGCTTACTTTTTGGAACCTGAGATGGACTTTTTATTTCTTTGTAGAACTGAAGGCATCTGGCTTGGGAACATGATTATTCTCCACTCACCTTTAAATTGCCTCAGCTCTTACTAAGTCTTGGCAGTGATATGTTGATTATGTGAATTTAAGGCCCACAGGAGCCAGAGGAATAACAGATCAGATTCCCTTACATGAGAAATAAAATCCAGGAGCCCGGCAGCGGGACTTAAGGTGCCTGCTCCCGCCGACCTTTGGTGTCATTCTGGTTAGAATGACTGCTTCTGGGCCAGATGGCAGGTGGCCTGAGCTGAGATGTCTCAACCTGTTTCCTAGCATTAATTGTGCCCGTTGATGCTTCTTCATTGTGCAGTCAATAATTCTTCATCATCAACCTCATTTAGATTTTTTTGGAGGCAGCCGAATTATAACAAACCTCCCTGAATCCAAGCGATTTCAAAAGGTCCAATGTCTCTTAAATCTCCAAACTCAACCCTTTATATAC
Source organism: Bos indicus x Bos taurus (assembly GCF_003369695.1). Lineage (NCBI taxonomy): Eukaryota > Metazoa > Chordata > Mammalia > Artiodactyla > Bovidae > Bos > Bos indicus x Bos taurus. Next base: position 20,066,777 of record NC_040105.1, read on the forward strand.
CCAATCACTGTTACAGGCAGACAGACACTGAATCTCACTTTTGTCAACTGAATTTAAGTCTAGCAACTTTTAAGAGCAGTGAGATTGAAGGACAGAGTCTCTAATGCCCTGAAGGAGGTGGCTGGATGGAAGCCCATTTAACTTTTTGTTTAAAGGCACTAAGTAAGGATTGTTTGTGAAGGCAGCTTTTCTAGATAGCTTCTTAAATCAGATGTGGATAAATGGATAGTCACCTACCCTTTATCTTATCAACAATTTCACCAAAAAAAAGGATTTATTAAAGGCTTTCGAGTCAGGCTTCTCCAAGTGCTGAACCAGAGCAGCTCCCGGGTGGGGGTTGTCTGGAAGTTATCACTGCTTGTCTATCGTGAAACATGCTTTCATGACTCAAAGGCTGAACTTAGAATTTATTTCCAAAATAATCTGAAGTTGACCCGATGAGCAACAAAAGCAAATTTAGCCAACTAGGAAAGAGAGCTGGCTTTTTTCACCCAGGGTCACATGTAAAGACAACATTCTGCCATATGAGAAATGTCACAGTTTAGACAGGAAAATACTAGTTCCAGGAAAGAAGAGAAAAAAAGTTATGGACATTTTATTCAACAGACTTTTCCCCCTTTATAGTCATTGTTTGTGAATGATATTGTTGTTTACTTGCTCAGTCATGTCTGGCTCTTTGCAACCCTATGGATTGCAGCACACCTGGCTTCCCTGTCCTTCAGTGTCTCTCAAAGTTTGCCCAAGTTTTGAATTATATGTATATCACTAAAACAGACACACACACCAAATGGAACATTCTTAAAAAGCCTGGAAACAAGTCATTGTAATTGTAAAACAGGAATATTTGCACATGCCTTAATGCTCTAAGTTTTAGGTTTTACTTAGAACTTTGGTGTATTGTTTATAATAGGGGCAGAACATCCATGGCTTAGTAAGTAAGAACCACTTTGATTTATTTAAAGAAATGCTTTTTGTTTAAGCCAACAAAATTTCAAATTGTCTATAATTTAAATCAACATGCGATGGAAGGCTTGGTTTGAGAGGATAAAATGTGTTGTCCTTAGAGTTTAGGCAGGTTAGATGTGTTGGGAGACTCCAGGAGATGAGCCCATAAATTTATTTGCATAAGGAATGAAGTTGCCTCCTGGGAGTGAATGAATCCTAAGAGAAGGCAGCATTGCTGGAATACTGAAAAGTTTTCAGAACTAGGAGAGAATGTCAGAGGCATGTGGCATTGTATATTCAAATTTAAACCAGCCACCATAATGTTGCACTGCCTCAGTCTCTGCCAGGGGAACAATAATTAAGAGCAAGCAAAAAACTAAAGGAGCAATTTCAGAAAAATCTCTTTAACACATTGGCAAGCGTTAATCTGAAGTGCTTTGTAGCCCATGTAATAGAGTGAAAGAAAAGAGGCAAGGAAGTCCATGTTTCTTCTTGGACGTCACAGCGCCTTCAGTAAGTATTGTTTCCTTTGGGCATTAGTGAGCAGTGGTACCTTTGGTGGGTATCTGGGCATTGTTGTGTTTTCACCATTGATGTAACAACACCCTAACAAGCCAGAGAAAAGGAAACCAGCATAATTCCTTGTCACCCTGTGAAACAACAATTGACCTGGGCATAGTTTTCTGTTCTTATGTTAAAAACTTCTGAGAAGACTTCCCTGATAGTCCAATGGCTAAGACTCCACACTTCCACTGCAGGGGGCTGGGTTCAATCCCTGGTCGGGGAAACCAAGATCCTGCATGCTGGGCTGTGGCCAAAAAGAAAAAAAAATCCAAAAAACTTCTGAGAAGAAGCAAACTTAGCTACTTGTTCCAGGAAGCACATTTTCCTGAAAGATACAATTGTGAGTCAAGGAAAAGAATTTACTTAACAAGAATAACATATTGCCCATTAATACTCAGGTCAATATTCTCAGTTCCCTGTGCCTGCCTATCTTTAGCTGTCATGTTATAAAATCTTCCCAATTCTCCTTGCAAGACCTGCCCTAAAATCACCCAGCCCAGCCCTTAATACCCTATCCTGCCATCCCTCTTCTGAGACACTATTTAGACTTTAAGGTAGTGGTCTCCGATGTTGCGGTGAGTCTAAATAACTTTGATTGATCAGTGTTTTTTGGGGAGACTTGACAGCCAAAAGGAGAGACCACCCCCTAAGGTATAGAGGAGCCAAAATTATGGCTGGGGTGAAGCCAAATATATACAGTTTGTTGCTGTTTTTGTGGTACAGTTTCTACTTGCCAGAAGGTGAGATCTGGGGAAATTTGACTTAAATATCCATAATCATTCTTTAAGCCCGAACAGCAAATGTCTAGCAATGTCAAATTACCATGTTCACTACTTTTTATATGATTCTTCCTTGATAAGGTAAATACAGTACTCCCTACCTCCAAAGGTCATCTTATATTCATTCAGTTCAGTTCAGTTCAGTCGCTCAGTCGTGTCTGACTCTTTGCGACCCCATGAATTGCAGCACGCCAGGCCTCCCTGTCCATCATGATCTCCCAGAGTTCACTGAGACTCACATCCATCGAGTCAGTGATGCCATCCAGCCATCTCATCCTCTGTCGTCCCCTTCTCCTCCTGCCCCCAATCCCTCCCAGCATCAGAGTCTTTTCCAATGAGTCAACTCTTTGCATGAGGTGGCCAAAGTACTGGAGTTTCAGCTTTAGCATCATTCCTTCCAAAGAACATCCAGGGCCCCTCTCCTTTAGAATGTACTGGTTGGATCTCCTTGCAGTCCAGGGGACTCTCAAGAGTCTTCTCCAACACCATATTCATTATATTATTACAAAATCTTAGAGGTGTGTGTATGGCAGAATGCATACACATGTAGAGACAGACACACACCCTGACACATACCATGAGGGATATAAGGCAGTTACAGGAATGCAACGGGACAATAATAAACAAAGCAGCCTCAGAGGCAGTGCTCTAATAAGTGGAGAACTTATTTTTTTGGCGGCTTCTGTACTCCTCTCCCCCATCTCCATCATTCTTTTTCCAGTTAAAGGCTACTTTCCTGGCACATGAAGAGCAGTCTTAGCAAACCCAACAGTGAAGCTCTTTCCCTGCTTGTCCAAACTATTGTCTGACTCCCTCCCAGAGTAGTGAGATGGGGCAGGGGAAAGGAGAGGAAACCCCTTGGAAGGAAGTCAAAGCTACAGAGCCTGGGGCAGGACCTGATCTAATCTGGTCTAACTCCTGCCTCCCGGGCTCCAGGGGAAGCTCTTACTGCCCTTTCAGGGTCTGACTTCCACTCCCAGGTACCTACTTAGCCGAATGCCAAACGTGGATCCCACTGACGCCAACAATGGTCTGCCATGTACTCAGAGTTCTGGATTGTCTGGTGGCCTTGAGGTTCCAAGATGGATTCCTTCAAAGCTCATTTCCAAGCAGGTGAGCAATAGCAATCTGTGTCTCAAACCCCAAGGACTATGAATTGGTCACCTGCTGGTGAGAAAGAATTTGAATGTAATGGCAGAGGGTGGTATGATGGTAAAGGGGATGAACTGTTGGGAAGAAAGAAAACATTTCTTGAATGCGTTCAGGAGGTCATTAGATAAACATGATAGGTGAAAAGGATGATTTACCAGTTCATTTATGTGACAAATGTGATTTGCCTATTAAAATCTTTGTTGTTGTTCAGTCACTCAGTCATCTCAAGTCTTTGCAACCCCATGGATTTCAGCACACCAAGCTTCCCTGTTCATTACCATCTCCCGGAGCTTGTTCAAATTCATGTCCATTGAGTCGGTGATGCCATCCAACCATCTCAGCCTATCGTCCCCTTTTCCTCCTGCCTCCAATCTTTCCTTGCATCAGGGTATTTTCTAAGAAGTCAGCTCTTCATATCAGGTGGCCAAAGTATTGGAACTTCAGCTTCAGCATCAGTCCTTCCAGTGAATATGCAGGGTTGATTTCCTTTAGGATTGACTGGTTTGATCTCCTTGCAGTCCAAGGCACTCTCAAGAGTTTTCTCCAACACCACAATCCAAAAACATCAATTCTTTGACACTCAGCCTTCTTTATAGTCCAACCCTCACATCCATACATGACTATTGGTAAAAACCATAGCTTTGACTAGATGAACCTTTGTTGGCAAAGTGATATCTCTGCTTTTTAATATGCTGTCTAGGTTGGTCATAGCTTTTCTTCCAAAGAGCAAACATCTTTTAATTTCTTGGCTGCAGTCACCATCTGCAGTGATTTTGGAGCCCAAGAAAATAAAGAATGTCACTGTTTCCCCATCTATTTGCCATAAAGTGATAGGACCAGATGCTATGATGTTTTTTGAATGTTGAGTTTTAAGCCAGCTTTTTCACTCTCCTCTTTCACTTTCATCAAAAGGCTCTTTAGTTCTTCTTTGCTTTCTGACATAAGGGTGGTATCATCTGCATATCTGAGGTTATTGATATTTCTCCCGGCAATCTTGATTCCAGCTTGTGCTTTATCCAGCCCAGCATTTCTTATGATGTACTCTGCATATAAGTTAAATAAGCAGGATGACAATATACAGCCTTGACATACTCCTTTTCCTATTTGGAACCAGTCTGTTGTTCCATGTCGGGTTCTAACTGTTGCTTCTTGACCTGCATACAGATTTCTCAGGAGGCAGGTCGGGTGGTCTGGTATTCCCATCTCTGTAAGAATTTTCCACAGTTTGTTGCGATCCACACAGTCAAAAGCTTTGTTGTGGTCGATGAAGCAGAAGTAGATGTTTTTCTGCAATTCTCTTGCTTTTTCCATGAACCAACAGATGTTGGCAATTTGGTCTCTGGCTCCTCTGCCTTTTCTAAATCTAGCTTGAACATCTGGAAGTTCTTGGTTTATGTACTGTTGAAGCCTAGCTTGGAGAATTTTGAGCATTACTTTGCTGGCATGTGAAATGAGTACAATTGTGCAGTAATTTGAACATTCTTTGGCATTGCCTTTCCTTGGGATTGGAATGAAAACTGACTCTTTCCAGTCCTGTGGCCACTGCTGAGTTTTCCAAATTTGCTGTCATACTGGGTGTAGCACTTTCACACCATCATCGTTTAGGATTTGAAATAGCTCAGCTGGAATTTCATCACCTCCACTAGCTTTGTTCATAGTGATGCTTCTTAAGACCCACTTGACTTTGCATTCCAGGATGTCTGGCTCTAGGTGAGTGATCACACCATCGTGGTTATCTGGGTCATTAAGATCTATATTGTATAGTTCTTCCTTGTATTCTTGCCACTTCTTCTTAATATCTTCTGCTTCTGTTAGGTCCATACCATTTCTGTCCTTTATTGTGCCATCTTTGCATGAAATGTTCCCTTGGTATCTAATTTTCTTGAAGAGATTTCTAGTCTTTCCCATTCTATTATTTTTCTCTATTTCTTTCACTGAGGAAGGCTTTCTTTGTTTTTAATTTTTTTTTTTTCCTCTAATTTTATTTTATTTTTTAAACTTTACATAATTGTATTAGTTTTGCCAAATATCAAAATGAATCCGCCACAGGTATACATGTGCTCCCCATCCCGAACCCTCCTCCCTCCTCCCTCCCCATACCATCCCTCTGGGCCGTCCCAGTGCACCAGCCCCCAGCATCCAGCATCATGCATCGAACCTGGACTGGCAACTCGTTTCCTACATGATATTTTACATGTTTCATTGCCATTCTCCCAAATCTTCCCACCCTCTCCCTCTCCCACAGAGTCCATAAGACTGTTCTATACATCAGTGTCTCTTTTGCTGTCTCGTACACCGGGTTATTGTTACCATCTTTCTAAATTCCATATATATGCGTTAGTGTACTGTATTTATGTTTTTCCTTCTGGCTTACTTCACTCTGTATAATAGGCTCCAGTTTCATCCACCTAATTAGAACTGATTCAAATGTATTCTTTTTAATGGCTGAGTAATACTCCATTGTGTATATGTACCACAGCTTTCTTATCCATTCATCTGCTGATGGACATCTAGGTTGCTTCCATGTCTTGGCTATTATAAACAGTGCTGCGATGAACATTGGGGTACATGTGTCTCTTTCCCTTCTGGTTTCAGAACAAATAATTTCACAATTTGTATGGAAATACAAAAAACCTCGAATAGCCAAAGCGATCTTGAGAAAGAAGAATGGAACTGGAGGAATCAACCTACCTGACTTCAGGCTCTACTACAAAGCCACAGTTATCAAGACAGTATGGTACTGGCACAAAGACAGAAATATTGATCAATGGAATAAAATAGAAAGCCCAGAGATAAATCCACGCACATATGGACACCTTATCTTCGACAAAGGAGGCAAGAATATACAATGGATTAAAGACAATCTCTTTAACAAGTGGTGCTGGGAAATCTGGTCAACCACTTGTAAAAGAATGAAACTGGACCACTTTCTAACACCATACACAAAAATAAACTCAAAATGGATTAAAGATCTAAACGTAAGACCAGAAACTATAAAACTCCTAGAGGAGAACATAGGCAAAACACTCTCCGACATACATCACAGCAGGATCCTCTATGACCCACCTCCCAGAATATTGGAAATAAAAGCAAAAATAAACAAATGGGACCTAATTAACCTTAAAAGCTTCTGCACATCAAAGGAAACTATTAGCAAGGTGAAAAGACAGCCTTCAGAATGGGAGAAAATAATAGCAAATGAAGCAACGGACAAACAACTAATCTCAAAAATATACAAGCAACTCCTACAGCTCAACTCCAGAAAAATAAACGACCCAATCAAAAAATGGGCCAAAGAACTAAATAGACATTTCTCCAAAAAAGACATACAGATGGCTAACAAACACATGAAAAGATGCTCAACATCACTCATTATCAGAGAAATGCAAATCAAAACCACTATGAGGTACCATTTCACACCAGTCAGAATGGCTGCGATCCAAAAGTCTACAAATAATAAATGCTGGAGAGGGTGTGGAGAAAAGGGAACCCTTTTACACTGTTGGTGGGAATGCAAACTAGTACAGCCACTATGGAGAACAGTGTGGAGATTCCTTAAAAAACTGGAAATAGAACTGCCTTATGATCCAGCAACCCCACTGCTGGGCATACACACTGAGGAAGGCTTTCTTATCTCTCCTTGCTATTTTTGGAACTCTGCATTCAGATGGGTATATCTTCCCTTTTCTCCTTTGCCTTTCACTTCTCTTCTTTTCTCAGCTATTTGTAAGACCTCTTGAGACAACTGTTTTGCCTTTTTACATTTGTGCAAGCATGCTTTTTGCTATTACTGTGCTAATTTATATGAAAAAGACAGAGATATGTCTGGGCTGTAGTAATCCTATGCCGCAAACTGAGGAGCATACACAAGGTTCTATCTTCCTATGTAGCATTTGGCAAGAGTGCAGGAAAACTTATTTTTCTCAAAGAGAGTTAGAAGCTCATATCAAGTACCACAATTAGAGAGCTAAAAAATTTGTTACCTGTGCTCCACTAAAAAAAGTTCACCCTTGTATTGCTTCACCAACAACTGAAATCCCTGAAATGCTGCTAGACAAGGACCCTAGGAGCCATATTCCACCCGAGTTGTGTACCAATATGTCACTGCCTCCTGTGCAATGTGTATCACACAAGCTCAGTAACCAGCCACACGAGGATCTTCATGCTCCTCCCCAGAACTGGTGCCACTCCACCTCCTTTGGTCCATCAGGAAATCGTTAGTATTTCAGCAAGGGAACATAGCAATTTACAAATCGCCCCTATTCAGGGTGACTCAAATTCTGGTGCCGAAGAACTCTCACCTCCTGCCCAGCACCTGCTCACTGGCATCCTGACTGTCAAAGTCAACCAGAGGTATTGCCCCCTTATATGGTGGATCCAGAGCAACATGCACTACCCCCATCTCCTCTACCACTAGTAAGCCATCCAGTGTCACATTTTCACCAGGATTCAGATCCTCCTCAGTCGGTTCATAGTCAAGCGTCACCTCCACCCATGACTTCTGATCCATCTCCAGTAGCTTCTTCCCTTGGATGTATTTCTGCCCTGGTGCCACCTTCTTCATATCCTTCTCCTCCTCCTCCAGGATCTCCTCTATCTTAAAATGGTGGTCCACCTGTAAATGAATCTCCTCCTAACCATCACAGTCTTAACTCTTTACCCCAATTCACTGAAAAGCAAGAAACGCTGAACCTTTCATTTGTACAATAAAATGGAACAAATCCTGGTGTGCCCTCTATCAAAAGGACTTTCACCTCCTCCACCAACACAAGGTCCAGCTTCCCCAGTCCCACTTTCTGGATCACAGCACTCGGATTAGACAACATGTTAGCATTGACCATAGTGTTTTGAACTGAAGAACTGATGAGGAAAAAAAACAAAACCTTAAATCGAATCAACTTTTCAATTAACCTTTGTTTGGGGAAGGAAAAGCACCTCTTACAAAGACAGCAATAAAACACTTAGGATCTTGTCTCTTAAAGTGATCTTAAACCTTGGCTTTAGGATTTATTTCCAGTTTTATACTATAGTGTGGATAAATGGCTCAGTGTAGCATAGCTGTATTTTTACAACTCTTTTCCTTTAGCGTGGTGAATTGACCTGGAGGTGACCTTCTATCATTTGAGGTCCCCAAATAAACTTGCATTGTTCCACTTTCAGAAGTTTTGTGTTTGTTTAGGTTTTCTCTGTGACATATTTTGTTAACCTGTGTAAAAAGGATTAAATTTCAATATGGTTGTAAAAATGCTATTTTTCTGTGAATTTAAGCACAATTACAGTTTTTTTCCTTCTAGTTTTATTGAGATATAATTGATGTACAGCACTGTATACATTTAAAGTGTACAGTATAATGATTTGACATCCTGTTTTTTAAAACTATGTTTTACCTCTAATTTCCCAAAGTGCAATAAAAATCTTGGAAGGAAAAACCTAGAATATAGCGTAAGGCAGACAGGTAAATGGTAGAGAGTGATTTCACATTTTAGGTACTGAAATGTTATGGAATAATAAGTATATAATGAATTTCGCTTGGATGCCTTCTTATTCTTAGGCAGCCCTAGAAGCACCAAATACATCAAAATTCTAGTACTATGATAGATTTCTGTTTGTAATGTTGAAAGGCATTACTGAATCATTTGCAAAGATATGACTGAAGTAATTGATTCTGTAGGCTCCAAGCTGCTGGGGATGCTGTTACTTGTTAATCCTTTTTTTGAGAATGGTTGGAGTCATAATGCTCCACACTGGTTTGTCTTAAGTAATATTATATTATAACACAGTTTAAATGGTGTCATTTAGATGAAGTGTGTGCTACTCTGCTCATTGTCTTAAACTAAATATTTAGGGTTGAACAGACTTTGTTATAATTCCTTGTTTCATGGTAGTTTGCTCCTGTTCTTATGGTCTCTTGTTTATTGGGTTTTAAACTGCATTCTAAGTGCCATGGAGGAATTTGAATGATATATTAATGATAAGCATTCATATACTCACCAACTCTCATTTGCCTGGGTTTTATAATTGTGTAATGTGCTTTTCCTCTAACCTGAAATTAAAAAAAAAAAACAAACTTATTTCTTGTTTATTTCTTTCATTAGTGAAGATTCTAAATTTGGAACATTTTAGCATGAAGTTAACTGAAAACTGCCAGATGAGTTTGTATTAGAGAGGAGAAAGGTAAATTATATGAATGAATGTGACTAAGTTATATGAATTTCATCACTTTATAAAGGTGTCTTTAGAATTAATTTTTGCATTATAGAGACTTGTTATGTTTCTGTTAAGGTGACCACTTACACTTTGTACAGAGTTCATATATATAAATTGATGTTCTTGGGGTATTATTATGTGTCATTTGAATAAACTCTCATGAAGTTTTTCCCCCATTAATGGTGTGTGTGTGTGTTAGTTGCTCAGTCGTGTCTCACTGTTTGTGATCCTGTGGACTGTAGCCTGCCAGGCTCCTCTGTCCATGGGATTTCCCAGGCAAGAATACTGCAGTGGGTAGCCATTTCCTTCTCCAGATTTATCATATAGTTTATATAAATTTGAAACATATTTCTTTTTGGCAAAGGATGAACTTATTGCTAATTTATCATTTTATTCTGTTGGATACAGGCAAAACAAATTCTCATTTTGGCTGATCAGATGCCAACACATCTCTGAGCTTAAAGCTGAAATTAGAAATAATATAAATGGCCATTTTAATCTTGACTAGCCTGAAATAACTAACATTTGCTTTTTAAAGTAAGTGATTTTTCATACCTGGCAATTTGAGAGTCCAGTGTTAATACAATACTTCTAGTGAGAAAACTTTGCTATTAGGAGACTGAGGTAGTGTGAAATAGTGATGGTAAATGCTTCTGTCATAGTCTTGTAGGTACTTGGACTGGTACAAACTTGATTCCCTTTTTTGCCCAAGTTTAGAAAGTGTTAAAATATTTCTCTTAAGATAAAATACCATTCTTTGTTTCCTAATAAGAAAACAGTCAAATTCACTAAAGTCTTCTCAACTATCTATGAGGAGCTCTCCTGCTTTTATTGAAATTCACAATGGTTGAATATGGTATGAAACCACTTAATGTATTGGACAAAAAAAGAAAAAATCAGTTTCATGATAAAATGCCCACATGTTAAAAGATGTAGACTTAAAAATTATTTTTTGTTAGGGTTAGAAGTATATGTTATGCAGCAAAGCAGATCAGGTGAATGTGTTATAGGAGACAAAAATTTCAAATGGCATCAGGTGTGAACTCATCCAGTTGTTTGAAGTGGGTAGAAAGCTAAAATTAATGCGTCTTTCTCTATGGAAAAAAATAATGTGAATCCCACTTTATATCAGAGAAGACTGATATCAGACTTTGAAGCTGGAATAGGCATATGTCTAAATTATATGTATGTACAATGCATTCTATTACTCTGAAGATGCTGAAATGGCAATTTAATTCTTAAAAACAATAAAATGGATGCATAAATACTAAAAAATTGTATCTATAAAAAAGAAAAATAAATATTAGTAAAAGGGAAAATGAAGGTCGAATAAATAGTAAAATAAAGCCCTAGTTAAAGTTGGACCCCTCCAAAATTGAGCTGGAAAATCCTGAACAATGGTTAATGATGGATGAAACGTGTTTAAAGCAAAGAGACAAGATAAAAACATGGACATTTCAGAGAACCTAAGTTGAATGCTGAGCAAAAATTCTGTGAGTTCTCATAAAATGGCCACCTCCTAATGTAGGGTAGTGATTCCTGATTCTGACAGCTGGAGAGAATCTCCTGGAGGATCAGCTAAAAATAGCGGCCTTTACCTTACTCCCACGGGATTCTGGTTCAGTAGTTCCTGGCATGGATGGGGCTTAGTAATATGTTCTTTCAGTAAGTATCCTAGGTGATTTGGAAGCTGCTGCCTGACAGATGTAGTCACTGGTCACTAGTCTGTTCTCTCGGCAGCCAGGGCAACCATTGGAGGATGAGCTCAGCCCTCAGAGGCCTTTGCACTGCACTCCAGGCCAGTTCCTTTCTCATGACAGCATACGACTGGACTCCTCGTGGATCCCCCAAACTCATGGCCTACCCTTCTTGCTTCATTCCCTCTATTGTAGCCACACAGGCTTTTCATTGATCCTCAGACCCCCAAGCTGATTCCTGCCTCTGCAGTTTGCACTCACGGTTTTTTTCTGCCAAGACCATCTTCAGATGGCTGACTTTCTCACTCATGTTCCTGCTGAAATTGCTTCATTGCTACTCCATGGAAAACAGCACCCCTCCTCCCCCAGCTGTCTCTCCATACCTCCTCACCCCACTTTGTTTTTCTTCATGGCACTATCACTGAGTATTATCTAATGAACTATTTTCTTATTTTTGTTTCCTCCATGAGAATATCATCTTCCAGAGAGGTGGGTCTTTGTCCTGGTCCATCAGAGAAAGACAAAGAGTGATATGTAAAACAATTTAATTTTTGTTTCCTGGTTTTTTACATTTTATTTTGTCCCAGGTGAAAATTGGGGCCATCTCATGACTTTTCTCTGTACTCTTAGATGATTGATAGAAAGCCCTATGGCCAATAATTAAAATGTCCAGTCTAATGTGATGATCAGACTTTGGAATTGATTTGAGAGCCAGGCCTTTCCCCACCGTGGCTGGTGGGAAAGTAACGGGGGAGAAAGTTGTGGTCAACTTCTTGCCTTATCCACATCTGCTTTCACTTCTTCTCCCCTATTTCACTAAGTAGAGGTCTTGGTCCTCCCTGGTTGAAGTGCAAAGGGATTGGCAAAGGAGAGGTGAGGGAAGTAGAAAAAACTCTTACTTGATTGGTACTTGATGAACCTGAGTTAGTGCTTTATGGGTGTGACTACAGGTTTTAAGAATTGATTCTTTCTTTCACAGGCACTTTCGTAGTTGATAAGAATGGCTCACGTTGCTCTCGAGCTCTCCCTGTAGTTCCCTTGATGAAGGTGAGTGCATCTCTTTTCCAGTTAATTCTTATTTCTTCAGCCCCTGAGAATTGCTACAGCTTCTCTCCTGTGTTCATCCCTCCAGGTAGTCCCCCAGGACAGGACAGAAGTGCACCTCAGCACTAGCTCCCCCTAGGCAGGGGCAATGTCTGGCCCATGAGAGGTGCTTTCTCTTTCCTAGGAAACGTGGGCAGTGCTGGCTAGTCCCAGTCTTGCCAGCTCCCTCTTCCTCAGCTGTCAGAGAAGTTAATCAGCCTGTCTCCTGAAGCTTAGATTTTCCAGACAACAGTCTAGAGTGTCCTTAATGCTTCAGAGAACACATATGTTGCTATCCCAAGGGTGTCATTAAAGTGTCTCTCTCCTGGGAGGTGATGTAGGAGGCATCTTTCATCCCTCCTTGCAAGCGGAGAGGAGGGGGTGGCACTTACAACGGAGCAAAAGCCTGTGCCAAACTATGTTCTGATTGGTCAGTGCCCGGGCCATTAGTGTTTGTTAAATATTTTATTATTACTCTGGATCCAGATATTCTTGATTTTCAAATGGCTCAGGAACCACAGTTTGGAAAAGGCAGCATGTTGTATTGTGTCTGCAAAACTAAGGAAGGTGAAGAAGTAGGTAATTAATTGGACAATTTAGGAAAAGATGCCTCAGGAATTGGAATTTTCCTGGCATAGTTTTTTTCTGAGTCATTCTGAAAAGTGCCAGGTTTTGGCACATCTCATAATTCCAACAGCATTATGTTGAATAAAATAATACATTTTTTCTTTAAAACATAGTCAATGGATATATTTCATTTCCAAGAGGAAGAACTCAATTATGTTTTAAGCATCTTTCAAGGTCAGACCCAGTAAAAATGTGATATAAATGGACTTCCTATTTGGCTAGGAAAAGTGGAGATAAAGAACCCTTTTTCAAACTCTGGTGAGTGAAACTTATTTTTTTTCCAGCATGTCAGCATGGAAAGAGATGGATTGCTTAATTCATTGACCATCACTTGCTGTGTTTTAACTTTTTTCTCTAATATTCAACTTGGATTTTATGTTTGGTTTATGCATGCCGTAGATTGATTGCAAAACTGGTTTTACTTCTACACTGCTTTCTGTACATACATCCTTTCCATGTTTCCTCACAGTTCATCTCATCAAGAGATTGAGTCAATTTTCTCGTCTCCTTGATTATGGGATGGCCTTGTGTTTACTCTGGCCAGCAGAATATGGTAGAAGTGGCAGTTCTGATCCTAGAGACCTTGTATCCTTCTACTGTCTCTCAGAGCTCTGTCACCATGAGAACAAACTTGGCTTACTGCTGGAAGAGGAGAGAACACGTTAAGGAGAGCTGATTTTTCCCATTCAGAGCCATGGTAGACCATCCTAAAGTCAGCCAGGCTCAAAACATGTGAGTGAGTCACCCAGATTAGCAGAGCTACCAACCTAGCCCACATTTGACTGCAGACCCATTCAGGAGCTCATCTAAGAGCAGAGGAACCACCCAGATTACCTGAAGTTTTGTGGGCAATAATATAAATGGCTATTGTTTCAAGTCTCAGTTTTGGGATGCTTTGTTGCACAGTGATAGCTAACTGGCCATTTTTGCCCTCACTTTCCCACTGTGGTCAGAGAATTACCGTCCAGTTTTACAAGTAAAATTTGCTCTCATGTAAGGTATTTTTGCTTCCCTGGTGTCTCAGTGGTAGAGTCTGCCTGCCAATGCAGGAGACACAGGAGATGTGGGTTTGATCCCTGGGTCAGGAAGATCCCCTGGGGGAGGAAATGGCAACCCACTCCAGTATTCTTGCCTGGGAAATCCCATGGACAGAGGAGCCTGGCGGCTACATTCCATGGGGTCACAAAAGAGTCAGACATGACTTAGTGACTAAACAACAGCAGAGGTATTTTTTAAAACATGAATTACAAATATCTGATGTTAAGACATAGGGAGAGTTCACTTTTGGAAGGGTTTAATATGCTAAATTCTTTCTTCAGGTTTTGTCATCTTCACAATTCATTTCCTAGTTTTCTCATTAATATCCAACTTATAAGGATGATTAACCTTCAATAAGCTGTGTGGTAACATTGAACAAATTGTGGAGGATTTAGCTTAAGCAGATATTACATATACTGCTGGTGTGACTAAGGACTGCATGCCAAGTCTTTTGCTTGTCAGCATGAATCTTGATTCCAGATTTTCTCTCCTGAATTGGTGTCTTGGGATTTTCTGTCGTGGGAACTATGTGTCAACAGCTAAGCCATGGTGGCTGCTCTTACCTTGATGATTTTGCTCTGCTTTATGGCCAACAGCTCTTATTCAGGGAATATAGAGAGTTCTAGTCACCAGGGTCCATATCCTTTATCTTTGCATCTCAGGAGGCCCAAGTTAGCATGGGCTTCCTTGGAGAAAACTCCTCCTTTTAACCCCATCCTTTCATGGTTCTCAACAATCTGAAGTGGTTTTTTATTTATTTCTATAATTTTACTGTTTAAAAAAGTTTTTTGGCTGTTCTGGGTCTTTGTTGGTATGTGAGGGCTTTTCTTTACTTGCGACAAGCAGGAACTGCTCTCCAGTTGCGGTGCTCAGACTTCTTATTGTGGTAGCTTCTCTTGTTACAGAGTATGGGCTCTAGAGTGTGAGCTTAATATTTGTGGCTCCCAGGGTTAGTTGCTCTGCAGCATGTGGGATCCTCTCGGATCAGGGATCAAACTCGTGTCTCCTGTATTGACAGACGGATTCTTTACCGTAGAGCCACCAGGGAAGCCTGGCTTTTTATTTCTATTTTTAAATTTTACTATATTATGTTTTTAGATTTTTATTTTCACGTGGACCATTTGTTTTTGTAGTCTTTATCGAATTTTATTACAATATTGCTACTGTTTTATGTTTTGGCGTTTTGGCCATGAGGCATGTGGAATCTTAGTTCCCTGATCAGGGATTGAACCCACAACTCCTGCACTGGAAGATGAAGTCTTTACCACTGAACCTCTGGGGAAGTCTCTGAAGTGGCTTTTAAAATTGATGTCCTAAAACGTTCTTTTCTCTGTTCAGTCCAGACTACCCCCCGACCACTGCCGTAAGTTGCAGTCACATGAGAGCAAGCTATTAGCCCTCAGCTCTGCATAAGCCCAGATGTCTGTCACCAAGACTGACATCACTTTGGATACCACTTGGCTGCATTTTAGACAGTGAGAGGCTTTTGAACAAACATCTGTTTTAGGGACAGATGTCTGCATAATCTTGGGTTTTCAGTTTCAAATATACTTAAAAACGTATTTTAAAAATACATTTTTTTTTTTAATTAGGGAAAAAGAAAGCATTAGTCACTCAGTTGTGTCCACCTCTTTGCAACCCTACGGACTGTAGCCCATCAGGCTCCTCTGTCCATGGGATTCTCCAGGCAAGAGTACTGGAGTGGGTTGCCATTTCCTTCTCCAGGGGATCTTCCCAACCCAGGGATCAAACCCAGTCTCCCACATTGCAGGCAGATTCTTTACCATCTGAGCCATGAGGGAAGGATAGTTTATTAGGGAAACTAGCCTTATTTTTTTAATGTTTTAATTTAAAAAGTGATACATACTCATTATTTAATAGTTATACAACATAGGAAATGATAAATAAAAATAAGAATTATCTGTAGTTCTATAGGTGATTTTTTGTATGTATTCCATATGTATTTATGTGGTATTTTGTTAAAAATGTTTTGTTTCCACATTTTCTCTCTTCTATTAATCATTCACATTAAATTTGTTAGCATCAACTTTGTTTTATCTTTTAAAACCACATGAGTTATTTGCATTTTAACATATCATAATTTGATATGTTTTAGCACTTAATATACATACATTACTTAGGTTCTTAATGTAATATATATCTATGGTTACTTAAAACTGAAAACATTAACTCTCATTTACTCCACACTGCCTATGTTTTATTGACGTCACCAAATCTGGTTCTCTCTTGAGGGTAAAGACAGAATGTATACATCAGTCCATATATATCTATAGAGGGGAAGGAGCAGAGTAGCAGTCTACTCCAGAACAGGTGCTTTGAGAAACAGTACCTACTTCAGACAATATAATCATCCTTCAGTTCAGTTCAGTCACTCAGTCATGTCTGACTCTTTGCGACCCCATGAATTCCAGCACGCCAGGCCTCCCTGTCCATCACCAACTCCTGGAGTTCACTGAGACTCACGTCCATCGAGTCAGTGATGCCATCCAGCCATCTCATCCTCTGGTGTCCCCTTCTCCTGCTGCCCCCAATCCCTCCCAGCATCAGGGTCTTTTCCATTGAGTCAACTCTTCGCATAAGGTGGCCAAAGTACTGGAGTTTCAGCCTCAGCATCATTCCCTCCAAAGAAATCCGAGGGCTGATCTTCAGAATGGACTGGTTGGATCTCCTTGCAGTCCAAGGGACTCTCAAGAGTCTTCTCCAACACCACAGTTCAAAAGCATCAATTCTTCGGCTCTCAGCCTTCTTCACAGTCCAACTCTCACATCCATACATGACCACAGGAAAAACAATAGCCTTGACTAGACGGACCTTTGATTAGGTGTATTTTATCACAAGTAAATGATTTTAACTTGGTGTCCGTTCCTATTCTCTTTTTTTCTTTCCCAGCACTGTTGACTCTGAGATGGGCTGACCATGCACCAGGCCAAGGAGGAGAGACAGGGTGCCACACGCTGTTCTAAGAAAAGTAGCTGAAGAAAATAAATCTACTTTTGCTACTTTTAAAAAGTCTGTGAGTCTATAATTTCATATAAGTAAGCATTTTGATTTACTTTGCCCATTAAGTTTCACTTTGTGCTTTGAAATATTAGCAACTCATAGCTGTTCACAACTGTTATCTGGCTTACTTCCCTTGGGTATAATCCAGGCACCTCAGCCCCCCAGGCATCCATCCCTGCATGGTCACCTCCACCCAGCAGACTCCTTGTGGAGTGTTTCCTCTCTTGGTGAATGGTTCCCTTAGCCAACTCAGCATATAGCCTGGAACGCTAATGATCATCCTCTAGTCCTCCACGGCTCCTCTCTCACTTGCTCATATTCCATTGGTAACCATGGTCTGTAGATGCTACTTTTATGCTTCTCTTGCAGCTATGCCATCACATCCATCGCCTGTACCATAGTGCACACATTCGTCGCTTCTCTGAGGACTGCTGGAAGTTCCTTCTTAACGCTTCCCCTGCTTCTGGTCTCACCATCAGCCTTGCTCATCTAGAACAGCTGCCAAGGAAGCCCTTTTACATGTAAGTCTGTTTATGGACACTAACATACAGCTCTAAAATTTGGGATAAAGTCAAATTCCTTTGCGTAGCACAGAAAGGCCTTTGTATCTGACTTGTCTCCCTTTCTGGCCTCATTTCCCACCACTTATCCATGGTTATCCCTTTCTCCAGTTGTAAAAAAAGAAAAGTTCCCTCCTGCATGTCTTCTCATACACATTTCTCTCTGCCAGATATTTCTTTACTTATTTTCTCCCCATCCACTTTTCCTTGTCATTTCTGTTTTAAATTACATTCTTCAAGCTTCAACAGAAACATCACTTCTTTCTAAAACCTTTCTCCAACCAAGTGCATGATTTTGATGTTTCTACACTGTGATTACTGTACCTTTTGTACGATTACATCATCTTATCACACTGTATTTTGTTTGTTTACATGCTTTTCTAGTCCACTAGACTAGTGGATCTCAAAGTGTGATCCTCTGATCAGTATCATCAGCTTTGCTTTGGAGTTTGTTAGAAATGCAAAATTTCAGTCATCACCCCAGATCAGAAACTCCAGGGGTGAGCCCAGCAATCTGTGTTGGGGGCAAATCATTTAATATCTTATGATAGGGGAAGACTGGCTGGCCATGGTAGTATGCTGAGAAACATGGGAATTATTTAGAAGATGCATGACTACTGACAAATACTGTCTTCCATGCCAGCTCTTCTTAAAGTGACTGGCAGCCTCAAGGAAGTCCAGAGTGCCACAAAGCATCTCAACACTTGTTTTAATTTGCAGCTATAACAAACTACCACAAATTTTTTGGCTTTAAACAAAAAAGTCTGAATTCCTGATGGAGGCACCAGGGAAGAATCCATTTCCTCAGTTTTTCTAAATTTCAAAGCTACATGCATTCCTTGGCTTGTAACCTCTTCCTCCGTCTTCAAAGCTAGAAATGGCTGACTGAATCTTCCTGATGATGCCATCTCTCTGCTTCGGATCTTCTGTCTTCCACTTTTGTATTTAAGGACCTGTGTGATTATGTTGGGCTCAGCTGTATAATTCAAGCTGATCTCCTTGTTGTCAGGTCAGCTGATTAACAACCTTAATTCCATCTTGCTATGTAACATAACATATTCAGAGATTCTAGAGGTCAGGAAATGGACATTTTGGGGGTGGAGGCATTATTTTGCCTACTGTGATATTTGTGCTTGATTTTTCGAGATTTAAGTAAAATCAATATTGCCTTCTACCTTAATGTGGGCTCTTTGGAGAAATCTAGGATGTCCTTTTTTCACTGTCATTTCTTGTAAAGAAAGTGGTTTTGAACATTCTGTGATGTTTTAGAACATTTTTTGAAGAGAACCCCCTCCCCACCATGGTTTATAGTTGTAAAATATGAACTTCACTCAAGATTAACTAGAAAAGCATGCCCCAGATGGCAAGTAGAGAGCATGTGATCTATGAATGTCAGTGTATTAATATGTTAAAAAATAAATCAGATTCAAATATTTTAAAAAGAAGAGTAATGGGTTACAAAATAATCCATCTTTGAAAAAGGGGCAGGCAAAGGCTTTTTAACATTTTTCTCAAGAGCCTACTTTTAGGTCAAATTTGCCAAATCTTTTTCTTTTCCCATCTGAAGATAGATAGGTCTACAGAACCCCTGCAGACACATTGTAGGCGGCTCTGTCTTCCAGGGACTTGGCAGAAGGTATTATAGGACTCATTTACACTGCAGAATAGTTATAACCTTCATGTCTTTCACTTGGACAGATCTGTGCACTAGCAAATAGTGATAGAAATGGGGCCCTAGAAATGCATGTGACAGAGGGTGTGAATTTTCAATATTGAACTTTGATAAGTTAACATTTGGAAACTGAGACTACTTTTCAAATATATCACCTCTGACATAAGGGCAGGACCAGTTCGGCATGGGCCAGTTTGGACCAGCATTGGGCAGTACAGAAATATATTTGTGGGCAGTGCTCCAGTAACATGATGAGAGAGGACTGTATCGCAGAAGCAAATGGGAAGGAAGGAAGTAGTGAAGTTGCTCAGTCGTGTCCAACTCTTTGAGACTCTGTGGACTGTAGCCTACCAGGCTCCTCTGTCCATGGGATTCTCCAGGCAAGAATACTGGAATGGGTTGCCATTTCCTTCTCCAGGGGATCTTCCCCACCCAGGGATCAAACTCAGGTCTCCCGCATTGCAGGCAGACGCTTTACCCTCTGAGCCACCAGGAAAGCCCATCCTAGTGAGAAAGGATTGGCAGTTAAACCAGAATCCCTTTGAACCTCTGTGTGACTATTCACATCCAATAGTTATAGTTGCTTACTTATATAATATGATTAACTATTAACCAAGCTAAGTTTATCCTGTACTGTCAATTCAATACTCAATTTTTAACATCTTAGCAAATTCTGAATTGAAACCTCCTCCCCAATACTGTTACAAGAACAATGTGTACTAGGTAGGACCCACCTGATGTTTCTAGTCACCATTCTACATGAAAATGGAAAGGCCTGGGAAATATCACCATAAGCCATTGAAATCATCCAGAACAAAATTTCCTTCAGTTTAAGTATGGTGGACATACCAAGGGTTGTGGTTCTTTAATCAACAGAAGAGAAGTTGTAAGAAAATTACCTGGGCAATCTAAATATGAAGCCACCATTTTTTTGCTCATATGTCTTTTATTTTAGGACAGAATGTTGTTTTGTTCTGATCTTGGATAACATTTTGGCTTTGCTTTGCATGTATTGTTAGGACCACATGCAATCAGCCAGACCATTAGAATTGCAAACATTTAGGAGCCATAGTTACGGATTGACTCCACAAGTGGAATGCATCTATAGTAACGTACCCAACAACTACCTGACCACCTAAGAGGTGTTGCCTGAGTTATACCCTTGGGGCACCTGATTATTCAGGAATATGGACCAGGGGAGTGGTAGAGGAGGACACTGATACTCCACATTCCTGTTGTCCTTTTATCAAGGGGATTGGTAGGATGTGTTGTCTTTCAACAGACTGGATTTCATCCCCTTTTTTCATGACTCTGCCTTAGAGAAGTTCACACTTTTAAGAAATGACTTTGTTCCCTCCCAGGCTCCAAATGGAAACTTTTCAAGGCCATATTTGCTATGAGGATATTTATCATGGAAGTTAAGTAACTTACACTTTAATTCAAGTGTCCTCTCGGCATTGAGAATAGGTTATTTTCTCTAGGAGGCCTGGGCAGTTTCCTGTTTTAAAGAAATTGAAAAGAAATATATTGCTTTCAGCAGCCCCAAAATCAATAGAGTTTCAAATATAGATGGGTCCAAGTTTCTTGTGCTTCTTAGGAGGGCTGAAGGATGGTGCTGACCCAAAGCCCTGAGTGATCATAATACTTAGACGGAAGCCACTGTGCTGTGGAGTATGAATGATTGTGGCACATGTCTCGCCATTCCAGACTCAGGTGATCAACCCTCATACACACCACAATAATGATGGCCTCCTATCCAACCATCTTTAGAAACTTTCTTACAAGATACATTTAGGATCAGACCATTTAAACATTAAGACATATTCCTTTTTCTTTACCTTAGGAAAAAAACAAAATAGAGCCTCAGGACATTGTCAATCAGTGCTGTTTTGAATAGAATAACATGTATGATAACTAAATCTAGCCATAAGCTATTAAGTCCTTGATAGCAGGGTACCACGTTTTTTTTTTTTGTTTGTTTGTTTGTTTGTTTGTTTTTTAATCTTCCTATCTCCCTCAGCATCTAGTGGTGGCTTATACAGAAAACTAGCTCAATATATGCCTGTTAAATAAGTGAATCAAAATTTTTATATACCAGTGCTACAAAGAATGTCGACTTGTTTTTGGACTTAACACGTAGATGTTTCATGCTGGGAGAAGGACTTTGGTTCTTTTGTATAGTTTCTTTTTCTCTGCTGCAATTGCTTTTTATGTCGTTGAATTCTCTGAGCATATTTATTTAAAGTGTTTGGGAACTCTAGCATCCTCCCTTGTTATTCTCTTTCTATTTATTTTTTCCTGCTGCTTTTAATTCCTGTTGCCTTGTCTCTGGCCTATCTACTTTTGTTTGCATTTTAGACATTGTATTTGAAAAATTGTTTGTAGAAATAATTTGATGCCCAAGATGATGCTCTTTTCTTCCAGAGAAGATTCCCACTTGTTTCTGCCAGATGCCCAGAGGTACTAGCAGTTTTGATCACCTCTGTCCAATTTCAGGGCTTGAGGGGATTAAAAGATGACCTGCAGTTCCCAACATAGCCCATGTACTTTCAGGTCACACGAATTTTAGGGTGCAGACCTTTGAAGACCCAACCCTAAGTAAGGCCCAATAACTGATTCCCCCCTGCCTGCCCTGACTTTCTTGGTGGCTCCCAGATACCAGTGTCTGTTCCTTTAGTTCCACTAGGTTGACTGAATTCTTACTTAGCTCTCAGCCCCAACTCGTGCCCTCCAGGACCATCAAACAGTCCCAGGAAGAGAGACTCTGCCCACAGGTTTCATTTCTCAGGGTATCCATTCTCCCCTGGATCCTGTCCAGGTAATACTTCTCTACTTTGTTAACATTATGAGGCCTTTGGGCAGATTGAAAAAATCTTTTGTTATATTTTTCTAGTGGTTCTTAGTGGGAGAGTGTATCCAGATTACCTGATCTGTTATTATCAGAAGCAGAAGTCCATCCATCTTATTTTTGCTTATTTTTATATCTTTAAAAAATCCTTTACTTTTTGGTAATTTTATTTTGTTTTATTTTATTTTTTTGTGACTGTTCTGATAATTAGAAATGAAATGTTTATATATTTGTTTCAGTGTCTAGCTTTTTAAAAAAAATATATTTATTTCTTTATTTTTGGCTATGCTGGGTCTTTGTTGCTGTGCACAGGCTTTCTCTAGTTGCAGCAAGCAGGAGCTACTCTCTAGTTATGGTGCTCAGGCTTCTCATTGCAGTGGCTTCTTTTGTTGTGGAGCATGGGCTCTAGAGCGTGTGGACTTCAGTAGTTGTAGGACAAGGGCTCAGTAGTCGTGACTCCCAGGCTCTAGAGCACAGGCTCAGTACTTGTGGCATATGGCTTAGTTGCCCTGCAGCAAGTGGGGAAGATGGGGTCTTGCCAGACCAAGGATCCAACCCGTATCTCCTGCATTGGCAAGTGGATTCTGTACCACTGGACAAACAGGGAAGCCCTGGTGGTTAGCTTTATAATGTCATTAATGCTTTTATTCCTCTCTTTTTCTGCAAACTATCTATTAATCTTTTAAACTATCTATTGATAATAGATAATAGTATAGATAATAATCTATTAAACTATCTATTAATCTTTGAGAAATGATACAATTAGTGTACTTCCTTTTCACCTCACTCTATGACTTGATTTGAGTTGATTGTATCATACTTAGTAGTATTTATCGTCATACTGTTAAATGTATTTCTGTTATTTAATTTTTCAGTTTAAAACAGTACCATTTGGTATAAAGCTATTAAAAAGGTCAAAATAGGGAAATCTCTGGTGACCCTGTGGTTAGGGCTCTGTGCCTCCACTGCAGGGATGCAAGTTTGATCCCTGATTGGGAAACTAAGATGTCAAATGCAGCACAGCACAGCCAAAAAAAAAAGGAGATGGCAGAATATAAGTAATATGTACATCAGTTCAGTTCAGTTCAGTTGCTCAGTTGTGTCTGACTCTTTGCGACCATATGAATCACAGCACGCCAGGCCTCCCTGTCCATTACCAACTCCCAGAGGTCACTCAAACTCATGTCCATCGAGTTGGTGATGCCATCCAGCCATCTCATCCTCTGTCATCCCCTTCTCCTCCTTCCCCCAATCCCTCCCAGCATCAGGGTCTTTTCCAATGAGTCAACTCTTCACATGAGGTGGCCAAAGTATTGGAGTTTCAGCTTCAGCATCCATCCTTCCAATGAACACCCAGGACTGATCTCCTTTAGGATGGACTGGTTGGATCTCCTTGCAGTCCAAGGGACTCTCAAGAGTCTTCTCCAACACCACAGTTCAAACGCATCAATTCTTCGGGACTCAGCTTTCCTCACAGTCCAACTCTCACATCCATACATGCTGCTGCTGCTGCTGCTGCTGCTGCTAAGTCGCTTCAGTCGTGTCCGACTCTGTGCGACCCCATAGATGGCAGCCCACCAGGCTCCCCCGTCCCTGGGATTCTCCAGGCAAGAACACTGGAATGGGTTGCCATTTCCTTCTCCAATGCATGAAAGTGAAAAGGGAAAGTGAAGTCGCTCAGTCGTGTCCAACTCTTAGCGACCCCATGGACTGCGGCCCACCAGGGTCCTCTGTCCATGGGATTTTCCAGGCAAGAATACTGGAGTGGGGTGCCATTGCCTTCTCCACATCCATACATGACCACTGGAAAAACCATAGCCTTGACTAGACGGATCTTTGTTGGCAAGGTAATATCTCTGCTTTTCAATATGCTATCTAGGTTGATCATAACTTTCCTTCCAAGGAGTAAGCGCCTTTTAATTTCATGGCTACAGTCACCATCTGCAGTGATTTTGGAGCCCCCCCAAAAATAAAGTCTGACACTGTTTCCACTGTTTCCCCATCTATTTCCCATGAAGTGATGGGACCAGATGCCATGATCTTAGTTTTCTGAATGTTGAGCTTTAAGCCAACTTTTTCACTCTCCTTTTTCACTTTCATTAAGAGGCTTTTTAGTTCTTCTTAACTTTCTGCCATAAGGGTGGTGTCATCTGCATATCTGAGGTTATTGATATTTCTCCCAGCAATCTTGATTCCAGCTTGTGCTTCTTCCCGCCCAGCGTTTCTCATGATGTACTCTGCATATAAGTCAAATAAGCAGGGTGACAATATACAGCCTTGACATACTCCTTTTCCTATTTGGAACCAGTCTGTTGTTCCATGTCCAGTTCTAACTGTTGCTTCCTGACCTGCATACAGGTTTCTCAAGAGGCAGGTCAGGTGGTCTGGTATTCCCATATCTTTCAGCATTTTCCACACTTTATTGTGATCCACACAGTCAAAGGCTTTGGCATAGTCAATAAAGCAGAAATAGAGGTTTTTCTGGAACTTTCTTGGTTTTTCAATGATCCAGCAGATGTTGGCAATTTGATCTCTGGCTCCTCTGCCTTTTCTAAAACCAGCTTGAACATCTGGAAGTTCATGGCTCACGTATTGCTGAAGTCTGGCTTGGAGAATTTTGAGCATTACTTTACTAGCGTGTGAGATGAGTGCAATTGTGTGGTAGTTTGAGCATTCTTTGGCATTGCCTTTCTTTGGGATTGGAATGAAAACTGACCTTTTCCAGTCCTGTGGCCACTGCTGAGTTTTCCAAATTTGCTGGCATATTGAGTGCAGCACTTTCACAGCATCATCTTTCAGGATTTGAAATAGCTCAGCTGGAATTCCATCACCTCCACTAGCTTTGTTCGTGTGATGCTTCCTAAGGCCCACTTGACTTCACATTCCAGGATGTCTGGCTCTAGGTCAGTGATCACACCATCGTGATTATCTGTGTTGTGAAACTCTTTTTTGTACAGTTCTTCTGTGTATTCTTGCCACCTTTTCTTAATATCTTCTGCTTCTGTTAGATCCATACCATTTCTGTCCTTTATCGAGCTCATCTTTGCATGAAATGTTCCCTTGATATCTCTAATTTTCTTGAAGAGATCTCTAGTCTTTCCCATTCTGTTGTTTTCCTCTACTTCTTTGCAATTGATCGCTGAGGAAGGCTTTTTATCTCTCCTTGCTATTCTTTGAAACTCTACATCCAGATGCTTATATCTTCCCTTTTCTCCTTTGCTTTTCACTTCTCTTCTTTTCACAGCTATTTGTAAGGCCTCCTCAGACACCCCTTTTGCTTTTTTGCATTTCTTTTCCATGGGGAAAGTCTTGATCCCTGTCTCCTGTACAATGTCACGAACCTCTGTCCATAGTTCATCAGGCACTCTATCAGATCTAGTCCCTTAAATCTATTTCTCACTTCCACTGTATAATCATAAAGGATTTGATTTAGGTCATACCTGAATGGTCTAGTGGTTTTCCCTACTTTCTTCAATTTACGTTTGAATTTGGCAATAAGGAGTTCATGATCTGAGCCACAGACAGCTCCTGGTCTTGTTTTTGCTGACTGTATAGAGCTTCTCCATCTTTGACTGCAAAGAATATAATCAATCTGATTTCAGTGTTGACCATCTGGTGATGTCCATGTGTAGAGTCTTCTCTTGTGTTGTTGGAAGAGGGTGTTTGCTATGACCAGTGTGTTCTCTTGGCAAAACTCTGTTAGCCTTTGCCCTGCTTCATTCCGTACTCCAAGGCCAAATTTGCCTGTTACTCCAGGTATTTCTTGACTTTCTACTTTTGCATTCCAGTCCCCTATAAGGAAAAGGACATCTTTTTGGGTGTTAGTTCTAAAAGGTCTTGTAGGTCTCATACAACCGTTCAACTTCAACTTTTTCAGCGTTACTGGTTGGGGCATAAGCTTGGATTATGATGATATTGAATGGTTTGCCTTGGAAATGAACAGAGATCATTCTGTCATTTTTGATATTGCATCCAAGTACTGCATTTCGGATTCTTTTGTTGACTATGATGGCTACTCCATTTCTTCTAAGGGATTCTTGCCCACAGTAGTAGATATAATGGTCATCTGAGTTAAATTCACCCATTCCAGTCCATTTTAGTTCGCTGATTCCTAGAATGTCAACGTTCACTCTTGCCATCTCCTGTTTGACCACTTCCAATTTGCCTTGATTCATGGACCTAACATTACAGTATTGCTCTTTATAGCATCGGACCTTGCTTTTATCACCAGTCACATCCACAACTGGGTATTGCTTTTGCTTTGGCTCCATCCCTTCATTCTTTCTGGAGTTATTCTCCACTAATCTCCAGTAGCATATGTATATTAGAGTGAAAGAAAAAGAATAGTTTGAGAAAATACTTTAAAGTAAAATATTACTTAAATGGGCTAATACATTTAATTCTCATAATATGATAATAGATCTATCTACTTCTGCTTTTAGTTCTGTCAATTTTTAGTTGACATATTTTGAAGCTGTGTTTTGGGTTCATATGTCTATAAACTTTTAATATGTTCCTGGTTCATTAAACCCTTTCTTCCTTTATTGTAAAAAATATCTTTCTTAATCTCAAATATTGCTTTTTGCTTTAAAATCTATCTTTCTGATATTAGTATGGCAGAACTAACTTTCTTTTTTTATGCATAGTATATCTTTTAAAAATAATTATAATTTCAAACTTTATATGTCCTTATATTCAGTATGTTCCTCTTACAGGCATATACTTGGTATTTGATTTTTTCATCCTCTAAGACCAATTACATTGAATACAATTGCTGAAATGTTTGAATTTATATTCTCCCATATTATTATATGGTTTCTAATTGATCTACCTATTCTATGATCCTTTTTCTCTCCTTTCTTAACTTCCTTCAGGCAATCAGTATTTTTCTATCACTCAGTTTCTCCCCTTGATTATCTTGTTAGTTATATATCTTTTTGCTATTCTTGTAATGGTTTCTCTAGAGACTATGGCATGCTTTGATTTATTAGTTTAACATAAGTTTTTACTTCTACTTCTCTGACAATGCTAGATCTTAGAGGAATTGAACTTTATCTCTCCCTTTTCTGCCTTTTGAGATATTACTGTCATGTAATTTAATTATACATTTTAAACTCCACAAGAAAATCTTTCTGTCATTTTATATATTTAGTAATCATTTATTTGCCTTCATATTTACCTCTTTGTTGTTCTTCATTCCTTTCTGTGTTTCCATGTTTCTCTCTGAGGTTATTTTCTTCCTTTCAGAAAAAGTATTTTTAGTATTCTCATATTGCAGACCTGCTGGTGATGAATTCTCTCAGTGTTTGCTCTAAGACATCTTTATTTCACTTACATTTTTTGAGGAATATTTTACTGCATATAGAGTTCTGGGTTGGCAGTTATTTCCTTTCACTACTTTAAAAATGTCGCTTCCATTGCCTTCTGGGTTCCATCACTTCTTTAAAGAAGCTAGCTATAGATCTTAATGTTTTACCTTAACCTCTGATTTTAAGGTTTTCTCTTTATCTTTGATTTTTACAAGTTTTTCTATTATGTGCCTGGCTTTGTTTTTTTCTTAGTGTTTCTCTTCTCTGGGGTATATGAAGTTTCTTGAATCTGTGGGTTGGTGCTTTTCAGCAATTGGGAAAATTCTGAGACATTACCTTTTCAAATATTGTTTCTGCCCCATTCTGTCTTTCCTTTTCTCTGCAACTATATGTTAGCTATTTTACTTTTTCCATACGTGTCTTATATTCCTTTAGTGTTTTCTGTTCTTTTCTTCTTTCTGTGTTTCAGTTTATATATTTTCTATTGACTTGTCCTCCAATTTATGAATCCTCTTTTTTGCTATGTCTTAACTCTTGCTAAATGCAATTATTTAGTTCTTAATTTCAAATACTGTATTTTTAAGTTTTAGGATTTCCATTTGATTCCTTTTTAGAGGTGCCATTTCTCTGATGATATTTTGCATCTTTTCATCTGTTCTGTCTCTTTTCTGATTTTTTTCTGAAAGATACTAATCTTAGATGTGTCAAAGTTCTTGCTTGAGAATTCTAAAATCTGGATAATCTGTGGGTATCAATGAATATTATCCATTTCCCTCTTGATTTGGGGTGTCTTCTGATAGTGTTTGATTAAATGTCAGATATTGTATGACAAGTTGTAAAGGGATTAGATGATGTCATTTCCCCCCCAGAGAGGTTTTATCTTTTTCTCTTCTAGGCAGATGGGAGTGGGCTGGAGTGGGAACTGATTATCTTAATTTAATCAGATAAAAAGATCCCAGATTGGGTTGCCTTTTCTCGTGTCTACTAGTTGTTTGCTTCGTGCCCCTCCAGTATAGTCCCCCCAAGGGTTCTAACTGAGAACCAGAAGTATCCTTTACGGCACCTCTTCTGTCTTTGATACCAGGCTCTTAGTTTTCTCCTCATAAAAAAAAAACTGTGAAGTACAGTTGCTTTTTAGAGGGTTTTTGCTTGGCTTCTTGACTCCTGTCTTGTACTTCTTCAAAATTCAGCAGATATTTTGAGGGGAAAATTGAGAAAGTGTGTGACTTAGATCTCTATCCCTTCCTTCTCGTTGGGATCCTAGGCCATCAAAACTCTGATTGTTTCTCTGCCTTTTAGTAGAAGTCGTTTCTCTGGGAAAAGCCTATATTCTCAGACTATTGTCCCTTGGCTAGAATTGCCAGTTGCCCTCAAATCAGCACATGCAGAATACCAGCTCAGTTCTCTGCAGCTTCCCCTTTTTAGAATTTTGTTTACCTTAGCATCTCTGATGCTTTCAAACAGAACTTCCCCTTCCTTCCTCCCTCTATTCCTTTTTCTTTCCTTCCTTCCTTTCATTTCTTTCTCTTAAAAAAAAACTTATGTATTCATTTTTCCAACAAATATTTGATGAGACATTAGTACAATACACAGCAGAGACAAAGATGAAAAACAAAATCCTTGCTCTCTCAAAGCTCGGTCCTTTGCTCACACTCCTTTATGTGTGTTTTTTTTCATAATCCTAGGCCTCTAAGCCCCATTGGAGATAACTGCAAGTCTACCTAGTTGTAACATTATGACACATTATGCTTGTCAGTCTCAGCTAGGTCCTTCTTACTCTTTGCTTTCTTTGCTTTCTACTGTGCACTCACTTTCCCATCTCACTGCTGTGTTTCTAAACATTTGTTTCTCTCCTTGAATCTTCTGCCCAACTCTGCCACTCACAACCTTAGCAGATAACCTCAGCTTCTATGCCCTGAGGGGGAAAAAATCAGAACTGAGCTTTCTAAACTTCTTTTCCTCCTCCAGAAAACTTACCTGTAGTGTCATCCATACTACAGAGGGAGAGTGCTTCAGTTTTTATATTGGATACTCAGGGAGAGCCTTGGCTAAATAAGTGCTAAAGGTAGGGTTGCCAGATATAACAAAATAACAGAGTGTCCAGTTAAATTTGAATTCCAGATAAACAATAATTTTTTAGTATAGTGTGTCTTATGCAGTACTGCAAATTATTCATTGTTTATCCATAATTAAAAATGTTACTGGTCATCCTGAACTTTTATGTGGCAACCCTATGAAGGAACTATGGTGATAAACCATGCACATATCTGGAGGAAGAGGTTTCAGGCAGAGAGAATGCCTTTGGGATATTAATTTGACGTCTGTAATTTGACGTCTTGGGTGCTGGAAATCCAAAACAATCATTAAGACAGTGTTTTGCCTCTGGACCAGTCTAGCTGTGTCACTTCTTGTTCCCCTCTGGTCTCTTCTCCATAAGGCAGCCAGACTGAGCCTTTGAAAATATAAATCATGTTCTTTGTCTGCTCAAAACCCTCCAGTGGCTTTCCTTCTCAGAGTAAAATCCAGGGTTTGTAAAATGGCCTTCAAAGACCTAGGTCCGTGGTTTTCTTTTGCTATACATCAGTCACCTGGGGATCTGGTGTCTGGGTTCTGCACTCAGGTTCAGATTAAACTTGTTTGCAATGCAGCCTGGAATCCATGAGTTTTCAAAGCACCCCTTGCAGTTGTTTTGTGCGCTGGACTTTAAGATCCCCTCCCACCCTACTTCCTCCCCAACCCCCAGCCCCGCATTAAGTGACCTCACCCTCCTGCTCCCTCTTGGACCTCAGCTCAGACAGCTCCCCCTTGCTCTCTGCAGTCCAGCCCCCTGGCCACCCTAGTGACCTCCACTCTTGTCCTCAGATTCTTCAATGCTGCTTCCTGGCTTTTATTTTTGCTTTTCCCTCTATCTAAAATGCTCCTTCCAGGATATCTACATCACCCCTTCCTCCATTTTCATCAGGTTTCTGCTCAAATGTCAGATTATCAGCAAAGCCTTCCCTGATCATCCTTCCCCTCCACTATGCTGCCATAATCCTCTTTTTTTCTGCTCTCATGGCTGCCTTTCCTCTTACGTATGTCTTTACGTATGCCTGTCTTCCCCCTACTCCATCGTAAGCTCTGTGAGGACACTTGGTTCACTGCTTCAGCACTTAGAACAGTGTCTAACACATAGGTTGCACTCAAGAAGTATAGGTTCATGGAGGACTTGAGTCTGATGAAGGAATATAGACCCATAAACATTTTTTTTTCTGTATGGCACAGCATGTTGGATCTTAGTTCCCCAACCAGGAATTGAACCTGGACCCCAGCAGTGAAAGTGCCGAGACCAAATTACTGAACCACTAGGGAATTCCCATAAACAGCTAATTATAAAACAATAGAATAATTGTTATTAGAGAGTTTTAAACAGAACTACCTGGTGAGTGTAATGCTATTGATTTCTGACTTCATCCCCTTTCTCTCCCTCTTGTTGTCATTTTCCAACTTCTTAAAATATCTCACTTTTCATCATCTCCATACCTTTAGTCTACAAACCCACTCAAGCCCTCCTCTTCCCCGAACTCCTCATTCAGTGATGGCTTAGGGTGTGCTAGGCATTATAAGCATGTTATAAAGATCATCTCATTTAACTCTCACAGCCATCCCCGTGTAGGAATTATTTTATAGAAGAGGAAACTGAAGCATGGAGAAGTTAGGAAAATGGCTGAAAGTGCCTAGGAGTTCATGCATGGGAGTGACCCTCAACCATGACAGCATAGGGTTAGGGGGATAACCTTGCTGTCATTCACAAGATTCTGAATTGTGTTCCATACTATTTCTAGAAGGTTTCCAGTGGGATTGTGCCCCAATTTCCCATAGCATTGACTAGTCCATTTGTCTCTTGCTGGCTTCTTTCCCTTTTCTGCCTGCCTGGGATCCTCTCCCAAATAAACTACTCATACCCAAATCCTTGACTCAGGATCTGTTTTGGGGAGATCCCAAATGGATAGAACCTCATACATTTTTCTATAAGGAACCGAACAAAGTCCCCAGACAACTACTAGCACCTTCTTGGTTGCACTTGAATTGGAGAGAGTCAGCTGGCCTGTGGAAATCTTCTCAGTAAGCCTTGACAACTGCATAAGCACCTCATCGCACATGTCAGCCTTCCTTTTGAGCACTGAGATTCTAGCTATTTTTACCAATTTCCTTTTATAACTATTTGAAAGTCACTTTTGGTATATTTGATCATATTAAGCCCTCCATTTGATTCACAGAGATGGATGGAAATTTTGACTTGACCAATCTGTGATCCAGGAATATTGTTGCCTAGATAACAAACCATGTGAGCATGGAATTAAGGATAATAGGCCAATGCTACATATGAAAAGAGAACAGATTGCCTGATAGAAGGAGGTGCATTAGACATCTCAAGCAACTTGAGATGCCATTTTGTTCACTGGAAGAGGCCATTTTCTAGGCAGTTAGAGGAGTGAACAACTCAGTAAGAGATGCTGTGTGACAGTAGGGATTTCTGTAAGGGGATTTTCCATCACCTTTCCAACTTCTTTCAGTTCAGTGTAGTCATGAGGGAAGCTATAGTGTATCTATACACATATATAGGGAAAATACAAATATCTGAGAAAGAAAGATAAATATACCAGGTCCCGCTTGTGTAGGTCATTCCTTCATGCCCCATTGGATGGAAAGGATTTCTGTACAAAGGCAAATAGATGAAATCTTAATTCTGTCACTCTGCCCAAGGATAGCAGTTGAATCAATATTCTGCACCTCTAGGAGGAAATAAAGAGCAGTTATACTGTGGACTCAGCTAAATGTTTGTATATATTAGGATTTGTTGAGTTTCCCAGCCCTGGTGGCACAAAATAAGCAGCACATTGCCCAGTGCCTCTCAGCCAGCTTGAAGTGTGAAGTAAGGAGATTCGTTCAGCCAAGTTCCACACCCCAAAACTCTGCTGGCTGTTTCATTTGCTCCCCTACCTTTAAAGGTGCTGGTATAACAGCAAGCATCCCACGTGGGAATTCTTCACACAGAAACAGCATGGAACTGGGAATTTTGTAGAAGATTGCTATCTTCCAGAGACTTTTAAGCATCCTTTGAGAACCTAGGTGTTGGTGCTGCAGTCTCAAGAATTCACAAGCAAATAGGTGCAGGGATTTAAATTTCACAGATAGCATCTCTTTAGATTTGATAAGGATTTTGATTATGATCTCAGAGCTTTGATAATGTTCTCATCACTTCAGGGCTTTTGTATCTAAAATGATAATGTCTTGCCAACTGCAAATGTTCTCCCTTCTCCTGTCTCATCATTTATGACCTTCCTAATCACATTCAGCCTCTCCATTAACCTTGCCTAGAGAGCATACCCTAAAACCTATTTCTGTATCTTTTCTGGCTGTCTTAATTTGCATGCTGTTGCTGCAAGTTCTTCCTGTGGTGCATTGCAAAAAATGTACTGACATTTTAAGGAAATGATATGGTCCAGTGAAAGAAATTTTCCATTTAGAGGAAGATTGTATGCATGTCAACATTTTATGTTAATTGTTCAATGGAAATTTTTAATAAAGCATTTCTATCCTTTTTTATTTCTTTACTCAAGAATTCTGAACATGGTTCAAATGTTTTGGATGAGTTAGGATCATCGTGACTAGCCATGGTAGTGCTGAGTCTTCAGGCCCTACTGATGGAATCAAGGGGCTTCCATCCCTTAAATGGCCTGCCATTACTGTATCTTTTGATTACTACCTTGGATTTCCCTTTTTAAGTTGCTGTGTCTTTTCTCTCCTTATTATCCCAGTCAGTATGTCTCTTTCGACCAGTCTCCCCTTCAAACTTACAGCTGTTTTTCTCTCTCTCTCTTTTTTTAATGTGACAACCAGGTAACTAAGTTTGTTGGAACAGCAGTGTCAAGTTAGAATACATAGTTTCTGAATGAGGACCTGAATGAGGCTCTTTTCTATGAGTAAAATGTATGAGCTTTATGCATGTATTTGGCAGAATCTATTTTGGTTGCTCAGGGTCTTTTTTTTTTTTTTTTTCTTCTTTGTAATTTCCTGTTTTTGGTGTAGTTGAATTAGCTATATGCTAATTACAAGAGATAAGAGAATATTCTGTGTGTGTGTGTGTGTGTATGTGTACCTCCTTTAAAATTGTTTACTCTGAATTTAGTGACCACAGCACTATTTCTTTCTGGTGCTTCAGTCATTGGCTCTCCATTACATTTCCCTTTCTCTCAAGCATTAATGCTTGCCAAGCCCTCCATGTCTAGCTTACTAGGTGGGTAGCTTCTATGCTTCTGGCTGAAATTTTATTTTTTAATTTTTTTATTGGACTATAGTTGCTTTACAGTGTTGTTGCTATACAGCAAAGTGAATCAGCCATATATATTTATATATGAATAGATATATCTCTCTTCTTTTTGGGATTTCTTTCCCATTCAGGTCACCACAGAGTACTGAATAGAGTTTCCTGTGTTACACAGTAGGTTCTCAATAGTTACTTGTTTTAAACATAGTGGTGTATATATATTAATGCCGATCTTCCAGTTCATCCCATCCTCCTTATCCCCACTTGGTGTCCATGTGTTTGTTCTCTACATCTGTACCTCTATTTCTGTTTTGCAAATGAGACCATCTATACCCTTTTTTTTTTTTGTATTCCACATATCTACATTAATATACAATATTTGTTTTTCTCTTTCTGATTTGCTTCACTCTGTATGACAATCTCTCAGTCCATCCACGTGTCTGCAAGTGACATAATTTCTTTCCTTTTTATGGATAAGTAATATTCCATTGTATATGTGTCCCACATCTTCTTTATCCATTCCTCAGTTGATGGACATTTAGGTTACTTCCTTGTCCTGGCTATTGTAAATAGTGCTGCAGTCAACATTGGGGTGCATGTATCTTTTTGAATTATGGTTTTCTCAGGGAATATGCCTAGGAGTGGGATTGCACGGTCATATTGTAATTCTGATTTTAGTTTTTTTAAGGAATCTCTGTACTGTTCTCCCTAGTGACTACATCAATTTAGCCACCACCAGTGTAATAGGGTTCCCTTTTCTCAACACCCACTCCAGCATTTATTATTTGTAGATTTTTTGATGATGGCTATTCTGACCAGTGTGAGATGATACTTCATTGTAGTTTTGATTTGCCTTTCTCTAATAATTAGTGATGTTGAGAACTTTTGCATATGTTTGTTGGTCATCTGTATGTCTTTGAAGAAATGTCTATTTAAGTCTTCTGCAATGGCACCCCACTCCAGTACTCTTGCCTGGAGAATCCCATGGATGGAGGAGCCTGGTGGGCTGCAGTCCATGGGGTCGCTAGGAGCTGGACACAACTGAGCAACTTCACTTTCACTTTTCACTTTCATGCATTGGAGAAGGAAATGGCAACCCACTCCAGTGTTCTTGCCTGGAGAATCCCAGGGATGGGGAGCCTGGTGGGCTGCCATCTATGGGGTCGCACGGAGTCGGACACGACTGATGCGACTTAGCAGCAGCAGCAGCCCATTTTTTGATTGGATTTTTTCTTTTTAATATTAAGCTGCATGAGCTGTTTATTTTGGAGATTAATCCTTTGTCAGCTGGTTTGTTTGCAAATATATTCTCCCATTCTGAGGGTTGTCTTTTCGTCTTGTTCATGATTTCCTTTGCTGTGTAAAAACTTTTAGGGTTAATTAAGTCCCATTTGCTTATTTTTATTTTCATTACCTTATGAGGTGGGTCAAAAAAGATCCTGCTGTGATTTATGTCAAAGAGTGTTCTGCCTATGTTTTCCTCTAAGAATTTTATAGTATCTGGCATTGCATTTAGGTCTTTAGTCTATTTTGATTTTATTTTGTGTACGGTATTAAGTAATGTTTTAATTTCATTCTTTTATATGTAACTGTCCAGTTTTCCCAGCACCACTTATTGAAGTGACTATCTTTTCTTCATTGTATATTCTTGCTTCCTTTGTCATAGATTAGGTGACCATAGGCAGGTGGCTTTACCTCTGGGCTTTCTGTCCTGTTCTGTTGATTTATATTTTTGTTTTGTTCCAATACCATACTGTCTTGATTACTGTAGTTTTGTAGTATAATCTCAAGTCAGGGAGCCTGATTTCTCCAGCTGTTTTTCTTTCTCAAGATTGCTTTGGCTTGACTGAAATTTTAAAGGATGTAGCTGATAGAGTATTGTATGTTAGGATTGGCTCACATTTTTAAAAATTGATGTATAGTTGATTTGCAATGTTGTGTTAGCTTCTGGTATAAAGCAAAGTGATTCAGTTATGCACATATATACATGGTCTTTTTCATATTCTTTTCTTTTATTGCTTATTAAAGGATATTGAATATAGCTTCTATGCTATATAATAGAATCTAGTCATTTATCTATTTTGTATATAATAGTTTGTATCTGTTAACCCCAAACTCCTAATTTATGCCCCCCACCTCCTTTCCTCTTTGGTAACCATAAGCCTGTTTTCTCTGTCTGTGAGTCTATTTCTGTTTTGTAAATAAGTTCATTTCTGTCATATATTAGATTCCACATATAAGTGATGCCATATGATGTTTGTCTTTCTGAGTCTGACAGTCTGACTCCACTTATTATGATCATCCCTGGGTCCATTTATGTCAATGCAAATGCCATTATTTCATTCTTTTTGATGGCTGAGTAATATTCCATTGTCTGTATATATCACATCTTCTTTATGCATTCATCTGTCGATGGACAGTTAGGTTGCTTCCATGTCTTGGCTATTGGAAATAGTTAGGCTAACATTTTGCAAATGTTCATTATCACATTGGCAGACTCCCCTGAGGGTAGGAGATGAATGTAATGGGCTTTCTGGTTGGATTTTAGAGTCCTATTTGTCTTTAGGGTCCAAGTAATTTGAGGAATTTCGCTTGGGAAAGAAACTCCCTGGAAAAGTTTGAGCCCTGGAGGCAAACATAGCTCTAAAACCCAACCAGAGAGTCCATTATAGTCACTCACATTTGTTCTTATGTGTACATTTCTATTTTTCAGCTTCTTTGTTGGCTTAAGTCAAGTCTGTGTCTTTAGAGCAGTGGAATTTTATATAAAAAGCTTCAGAGTTCTCCAATGGGCATTTTGCACATGGTGACAGAGGAGCTCTGAGATTAATGATCCAACAAAGTTCTCACCCCTCCTTACTAGTGATGGAGATGTGACAGAACTCAGTCCCCAGGTTAGTTTTGTTATCTAGTGTTTTCAGTACTTTAGTCACACTGGCTCTTCATTGTGAACTTTAGATGTTCTGGAGTCAGAAACACACTTGGAACGTGCAGGATGGCTTTATTGTGATGAGTTCCTTCTGAGCTCTGGAATGGTGGAAAGCCTTGCACTCACTACACTGTAAATTCCTGATTTATTTCATCAAGGATGGGAAACTTCACAGAAGAGAGAGGACTGGATGTATAGAAAGGAGACTCCAGCAGAGCATCCTACTTTTGATCCTAAGAAAAGGTTTGGTCTTGCTGGCCTGGGAGAGCTTCATTTTGTGTTATGACTACATATATTATCATTGGCTAAAGTGAACCTTGAGGAAGAAGTTCCACAGGCAGTGTCTCTATACCATTAACAGGAAATACTGACAAGTATCTGGGACCCTCTTGAATCTTGAATCAAACTCAGGGTCAGCAAGCTGCATCCTCACTGTGAGAAAAAGAGGATTCCAGGTCCAGGCAATGTGCCAAGTGGTTAAACACCCACACTCAAGGTCTTAACTCTGATTTTTGGACTCTTAGTTGTCATTCAGATGCTGAGCAACCTCAGAAAAGTTAAAAGTTATTTTTAACCTCTCAGCACCTCAGTTTCCCCACCAATAAAATTAAACCAATAATAGTACCTACTTAGAGGGTAGGAACAATGGAAACAGTGACAGACTTTATTTTTGGACTCCAAAATCACCGCAGATGGTGACTGCAGCCATGAAATTAAAAGACACTTACTCCTTGGAAGAAAAACTTTGACAAACCTAGAAAGCATATTAAAAGCAGAGACATTGCTTTGCCAAATCTAGTCAAAGCTATGGTTTTTCCAGTAGTCATGTATGGATGTGAGAGTTGGACCATAAAGAAGGCTGAGTGCCAAAGAATTGATGCTTTTGAACTGTGGTGTTGGAGAAGACTCTTGAGAGTCCCTTGGACTGCAAGGAGATCCAACCAGTTCATCCTAAAGGAGATCAGTCCTGGGTGTTCATTGGAAGGACTGATGCTGAAGCTGAAGCTCCAATACTTTGGCCACCTGATGTGAAGAGCTGGCTCATTAGAAAAGACCCTGATGCTGGGAAAGATTGAAGGCAGGAGGAGAAGGGGATGACAGAGAACAAGATGTTTGGATGGCATCACTGACTCAATGGATATCAGTTTGAGCAAGCTCAGGGAGATGGTGAAGGACAGGGAATCCTGGTGTGCTACAGTCCATGGGGTCACAAAGAGTCAGACATGACTGAGCGACTAAACAACAACAATTCAGAGGGTTGTTAGGAGGATTAAGTGCATTGCTCTTCATAACGTACTTAGAACAGTGCAGAGCAGTAGCTTGGAATAATGTAAGGACAATATTAAGTGTTAGTTGTTACTATTGTGTTTTCTTCTTTTCTCATTTCCCTATAGGCTGTACTTGGGGAAGATGCTTATATTTAAATAAATCATTAGCTTTGGGAATAGATGTTTAAACAAAAGTACAAGTTATGAATTTGACAAATGTCTTCTTCTATTCTGGACACATCTCCAAGTTTGTTATGAACAAATGCATAAAGTACAATGAATTTGTATTTCTCTGGAATGGTTATTGAAAGGGTTATGCTGATAAAATTTTATATTCTATGTAGGCTTTAGTGCATAAAAAACCAAAACTGAACAATTTTATAGAGTTTAGAATTTCCAAAGTACTCTTGCATATATTATCTCATTTGATTTATGATACTTTGCTAGTATTACTAGCTCCATTTTACTGGTGAGGACTTTTGGAGCTCAGAAAGTTTAAATAAATTATCCCAAAGTGAACTGCGAGTGAGTCTGGTCTTGAACCCAGGTTTTCAAACCCTGATGCCCATGGAAAATCCCTCTCATTCATCTACAGACAAGCAGTTTTCAAAGTTCCTTAATATATTTCTTTGCAACCAGAAAACTGTCCTGTCATAATTCTGAAACTGCTTGGGAATATGTAACACTTCAGCCACCACTGTGAGCTTTTGTTATTGTGGAACATTACTGCAGAACAGTTCTGGCCACTAGAATTTCCTGGTGATGTGCAGGCTGAATAAATGGAAGCTTGACCAGGCTAAATAATAATTTGTGGTGAGAGACTAGAAACAAAGCTGATTTTATTACTTAACCAGCCTAGTATATTATGAGGGAGAAATGTTTTTGTAATGTGCTGTCCCTGTGTGTGGTTCTGTTGTGAACTTGCTTTTAGAACTGATACAGCAGATGAACAGCAGGAAAGGGTCAGAGAAGGAGAGTGGGTGTCTGTTTAATGGAAAACTTCAAAGTCTGTAAATCTTGTTTTTGCTTCAGAAATTGTCACGCGAACCCAGTTGCTGACCCAGATGTATAAACAGTCCGCAGCAGTGGCTGCAAGCTGATGCTTTCAGAATGCCTCTTCATAAGATTACCAGATAAACATAATATGATTTTTGGTTCTAATACAAGATAATTTCAGCCATCCTCTCCCTCCCTGATTGCAATAAGGGAGCTTATTTTATCTTATTTGGGGCTCTTAGAAATGCTTCCCATACCTGTATCACTTCATATATTATTCCGGAGAGAGATAAATTTAATTTTTATTAGCTGAGCTCTATGAGTCATTCTGCTAACTGGCACCACCAACCACTTCCCCACCAGACTGGCCTTTGCTGAGGGCTCTAAATTTAGAAACGGAATGAGATTGCCTCCGGGTTACATAAGGAGGCGAGGCGGTTATTTTTAGCACACCGTGATACCTAGGGAGCCCGGGGCTGCCATCTGATTTGTTAACCACAGGCTGCGGGAAAACGTGATTACCGATTCTCTCCACGTGCGGGCGGGGTGCGGCACCCCTCAGGACCGAATGACATTTGCAGTTTTGTTTACTTGCGGTTCCTCATGTTTATTTCTTCTGTGCTATAAACACACTGGAAATCCACTGTGTTCAAGCACAATGGTGATCTTTTTTGCTACCTCATTTATTTGAGGAAGCCTCCCCAATATGCATTATAATTATAATTGTACCTTCCCCTTCTCCTCCACACCCTCGTTCTTTCTCTCTCTCTGAGAATGGAAAGAAATCATTCTAGCGCCTCCTTTTCTAAGGCTGCTGTCAGAGCTGATGACGGCACATGTCTATCTAGACCAAGGAAGCATTCTTTGTGTTTTCCTAATCAGGCATTTGTTCTTACTTTCTTTGAAAGAGGATTGCTCCAGCTGATTGGGAAAAATAAAGGTGGCAAAGCAAACATTAGGAGGGACGCTGTCATCGTGGCAGAAAATGAATGGATGCAGTAGTGGCTGGAGAGAGACTGTGGACAGAGGCAGCAGTTTTGCTTGTCAGTTTATCCCCATTGTTTCCCAGCTGATATTGAAAGTCAGCATTAGCCCATTCTGATTCTCCTAGGTTGTGTTTTCACAATGCAGTACCTCTACTGTGGAATTTTTGTGCAAGGATAGTTAATTTCTGTTATTTATTTATTTGTGTTTGTTGTTTCTGAAGGGATTGGATGTTCATATGACTAGTTTCCTAGGAAATCTGTCTACTTAAGAGTCACATTCTTTTCTGTAATCTGTGTAGGTAGCTGAGGTTTTTAGCTGGTGTCTATGTGCAGAGTAAGGAAAATGTTGTAAGAAAAAGAAGTGAATGGTGCACATGAATGTGAGGGCGTTTCTAGCAATGAAATTAGAACTGCTAGCTGAAGTAGTTCACCAAGACATTGCTAAGGCATGAGTATTTTGCAGTGGTTTCTGCAAAGTATTTTGCTGGAAGCTGGACGGTACAACAGTGACCCAGGTGGCTGACTCTGGGTGTCCTACAGTGAGCTAACTGGACTGGGGTCTTCTTTCTCCCAGCAGGAGTGTCTGGGTACCTAATATTTACCGATAATACTTTTTCTAACCTTGTTCATAAAATTATTTTCTAAAAGATAAGTCTGATCCTGTCATCTCATTTGTTAAAAAGCAAATGGCTATAATAGTCCCTAAATAAAGACAACTAAGCGCAACTAAATAAAAAGCAACTTACCAGTTTCTTCTTAATAGAAGTTACATAAATATGGAAACATGCTGTATAATTTGTGAAATGAGTCATTATATTTCTCAGAAATGGAGAGAGAGCGAGGGAACATTCTGACAATATTACATTTCTATATATAATAGTCGATTTAGCCTTAGTCAGTGCCATTTCTCCCAGTGGGATTGCTGCTCCCAAGCTCAGCTTCCCATGGAACTAGAGGTTCCCAAACCTGGACAAAGGCGACCTTAGCTTCCCATGGGCCCCCTGAGGCTCCATATACCTGCCAGCTGGTGGCTCCAGGCAACTCCTGCAAATAACTGGGACCCAAGTCTAGACAACTTGGTGCCCAGGAGTGCGTTTGTACTCTCTGTCAGGACCACTTGCTCTCATATTTGCTCTAAGATTGAGAGTGAAGGGGTGAGAGTCTTTTTCCTGGAATGTACACCCCTGCCCTGTCCCTGGGCTGCCTCTCCAGGCAGGTTATGGGAGGGAGGGCACTTCTGCCCTGCCTTTTCTTAATGATCCTGGCCTAGTGAGCCTCCTCTTTCTCTCTCAGGTGTGACAGTGTGGAGTTTGTTCTGAGACTTTTAGCATGATGGGTGATAACCAGAAAGAGATCCACATAGCACAGCAGGTGAAGAGAATTTCTCTTGTCCAGCAGAGAAAGGTCCATTGGACCACCCTGGAAGTAGTAGATAACCCTCCTGAGGGTGCAGACCAGGTATCTGGAGGGCTGGAGAGCAGGATCCTTTGGGAGGACGGAAGGACTGGCTGACCAGCCTCATCCTGAGTCACCACAGGCCCTGACAGCACAAGCCAATGGGCTCAGCCCAGGAACAGCTGGGGCTTCAGTAGCTTCCCTGTCTATCTTAAGTCAACAAGGACTTGGAGAAGTTGGACACTTGGATATCCTGGAGTGGTGGACTCACTGTGAGAGTGGAAGCCTGGGTGCTGCAGGGTGACATCGGTGGCTGAAACAGCCACCCCTCTTCCCTTAAGAGGAGCCCTAGGGATGAAGGATGGAGAAGAGAGCCCCACCAGGATGCTCTCTGAGCAGCTGGGGCATCCTGAACTTGCCCCTGAGGAGGCGTTGGGGAAAAAAATCTAGTATAGATAGAAATGGAACATTACCAGGAAAGAGAATTCGGCTCTCTCCAGGCTAGCGCCTTACCCTTGGCTAGAAAAATTGCTAACAGCTTGATTGCTTGTTTCTATCTGTAAGGTTGAATGGTGGGCAGTAGGGAGAGCTTAACGCAGGGCCCCTACTGCAAAATAAATTGCTACACTGAGGGTATTGACGTATCTTGTGCCCAGCCCTGTATCCTCTTGGCTCACATATCTGCCTGTGGTGGCAAGCTGCTCTATGCAGATGGAACCTAACAACATTTTGCCTCAGTGAGCTGACCCAAGGCTGCCCTGCAGCCTGTGTTCTGACGGTATGCACAGACCTTAAGGGCGTTAGCTCCCATAGGACAATCCTTGGCCGCTGGATGGAATGGCACTCAGTAGATAAATGTTAGTCCCTAGGGCCGATGATCCTGAGGTGCATTCTACACGGCCCCTCAGGGAATCTCCAGGAAGACTGAGCTCCAGTTGCTCACAGTGATGGTGCCTTAATAATGTGCCCTTAGACTGGCTTTCTATCCTCCCTGGTTCAGTCTCCCAATGTCCTCATTTCTTTCTCTTCCTTGGGATCACTTTCTAAAGTAAACTATATGCAAGCCATGTCATGAGAGCCTTGTCTCAGGTTCTGCTTTTGGGAGAACTAAAATCAGAGGGGGGCTTCCCTGGTGGTTCAGTGGTAAAGAATCCAGCTGCAATGCAGGAGATGCAGGTTAGATCCCTGGGTTGGGAGGATCCCTTGGAGGAGGAAATGGCAACCCACTCTGGTATTCTTGCCTGGGAAATCCCATGGACAGAGGAGCCTGGGGGGCTACAGTCCATGGGGTTGCAAAGAGTTGGACATGACTTAGTGACTAAACAACAACAGCAGCAATATCAGAAGGTAGGAATGTGCTTGTCTTACTGTAGGATGCAAGATTAGCATAGCAGATCTCTTGGAATTCTGAATCTACTTGGAGAAAGACCTCCATATTGGGAAAGTCCCTTTAGTGTAGGGTTTGTTAGCATCAGTACTATTGACACCAACAGAACATACCTGTCTATTGTAGGATGATTAATAGTAACTCTGGCATTTAGCCACTAGGTGCTAAAAGCACCCCTTACAGTTGTAACAATCAAAACTGTCTCCAGACACTACCAAATGATCCCAAGGCACAATTCATTCCTGGTTTAGAATCCCTGCTCTAGTGAAATATAAACCCGTGCTGCAGATTTGGCAGACTGTCCAAGACTCTGCATGTCTCTCTATGGAATAATAGGAGGATAGGGGGCTTGTGGATTCCTTTTTCCTGACCCTGGTTTGTACATTTCCCTTTATCTACCACAGTAAAGCCTTTTCCTCAACTCATCCCATGTGACATGGTGGAATTCATGCTGAACTCTAGCCCATGACTGACAGTGGTTCAGAAAGTGGTTTAAGTAACTTGTATGAAAGGTGATGACCATGAAGGGAGGTGTGTGTATATACATGCATATATACACATATACACATTTGCATATTAGTTTAGGGAATAGACCATCCATGGACGCTCTAGGATCCACAAGTCCTAGGGAGACGTGATAAACAGCAAATTTAGATCACAGAAATAGTCTGTTTCACTTGCTCAAATGAATCACCAAAATGAAGAACAACTGTATAAAAGAGTTCAAAAACCTCACAGGGTTTCTGCGGTGGCTCAGTGGAGAAGAATCTGCCTGCCAATGCAGCAGGCATGGGTTTGATCCCTGGTCTGAGAAGATCCCATGTGCTGCCAAGCAGCCAGGCCCAGGCACCACAACTATTGAGCATGTGCTCTGGAGCCCAGGAACTGCAACTACTGAGCCCCTGAGTGGCAACTGCTGAGCCCAATGCCCTAGAGCCCGTGTTCTGCAACAGGAGAAGCCACTGTAATGAGAAGTCCATGCACCACAATGAAGGGTAGCCCCCCCAACTAGAAAAAGCCCATGTGCAGCAGCAAAGACACACCACAGTCAATAAATAAATAAAATTATATGTAATTTTAAAAGCCTCACAATTTCTGAAAAGCAAGGAATCTGATCTTATAAAAGAGTTTTAAAAAAAATTATTTTATATTGGAGTGTAGTTGATTAACAGTGTTGTTTTATTTCAGGTGTACAGCAGAACAATTGAGTTACACATATACATGTATCTGTTCTTTTTCAAGTTCTTTTCCCAATTAGGTTGTTACAGAGTATTGAATGGAATTCTCTGTGCTATACAGTAGGTCCTTGTTGGTTATCTATTTTAAATATAACAGTGTGTACATGTCCATCCCAAACTCCCTAATTATCCCTCCACCTCATCCTTCCCCTCTGGTAACCATAAGTTCGTTCTCTAAATCTGTTTCTGTTCTGTAAATAAATTCACTTGTATCATGAAAGTTCAAGTTTAAACAGACAAATCCAGACCTGGATCCCAGCCCTGGAGATGATAGAACAAGAGAAAACATGGCCCCCAAAGACTTGTGAAAACAGTCAAATCCACAGAACTCTAATAGAAACAGAAGGCAGGACTTTGCTTTGCTCAATGTACTTTGCTCCCTAGGCAAAGATTTAAAACCTAAGGACAAGATGTTTTAGCTCACATCTTGTGGGCATTTCATTACTATGGGTCCACTCTTCTTCTGTTTTGTAATGCTGGTC
The DNA here is from genome assembly GCF_003369695.1 of Bos indicus x Bos taurus. Classification (NCBI taxonomy): domain Eukaryota; kingdom Metazoa; phylum Chordata; class Mammalia; order Artiodactyla; family Bovidae; genus Bos; species Bos indicus x Bos taurus. The sequence continues at coordinate 20,111,270 of NC_040105.1, forward strand.
CTCCCAGAGGAGTTTCTTACTCCTAAATTCACATTTTCTGCCAAGAAGTCTTTGGGATTCTTGAATTTTTTTTATTGAGGTTCCCAGCATCTCGTAATTGTTTTCAGACACCATAAAACTCATCCTGTAATTACCACATTTTCAGTTTGAATCATTATTATCCCATTTATAATAAATGTAGTGATAAACCATTTATCTCTAAGAAATATAAAACTTGTAATCACTCAAGCAATAACACAGTGTTATTGGAAGTTCAGAAGTCCACAGTAACAATCAAGGAATGGAATATTATGTGGCTATTAAAAATGATGAGAAAGTTCTCTGTGTCCTGAAATGGATAGATCTCTAGGACATATTATGAAGTGAAAAAAAAAGGTACAGAATGGTGGGTATACTATGCTATCTTCTATGTTAAAAATGAGAAAATTAGAGTATAATATTTCTATTTGCCTAAAGAAATTCTGGAAATATATTTTAGAAATTAATAAAAATGATTACCTGTGGGCTTTAGGAGATGGGCAACTAGACTAATATGGGACAGGGTGGGAGGAAGAGTTTTCTCTTTATATATACATGTAAATGCACAAACATATAAATGCATATATACATATAGAGATGTTCAATCATGAACATTATATTTTGAAACATTATATATGCGTTTATGTATGTCTGTGTGTGTGTGTATACATATATATACATATATATATTTAAAGGTGCTTTGGTATATTACTGAGCAGGGATATTAAGGTTCTGAATCAATTCAGAATCAATTCAATTCAGTTCAGTTCAGTTCAGTTCAATTCAGTCGCTCAGCTATGTTCAACTCTCTGTGACCTCATGGACTGCAGCATTCCAGGCTTCCCTGTCCATCACCAACTCCCAGAGCTTGCTCAAACCCATGTCCATTGAGTCGGTGATGCCATCCAATCATCTCATCCTCTGTCATCCCCTTCTCCTCCTGCCCTCAATCTTTCCCAGCATCAGGGTCTTTTCCAATGAGTCAAAGTTCTAAATGCTTTAGTTTTTTTAATCTTTACCTTCAATTTTTCCTCCCTTCTTGTTTTCCCTATGACTTTTAGCTTCTTCAAACCCTAAAATAGAACATTGTGAGTGTGGTACTTTGTTCTAGGATCAGACGAATCTTGTTGAAACCTGTGTGTGCTTATGGAGGAAGAAACACATGACCCAAAGGGTAGCATCTGGACTTTTCCCAACCTCCCTCCTCATTGCCGTTGTCCACCTCCCATCTTTGATGTGGAGGAGAGTTGCGTTTTTCAGTTAAAATGTTTTGCAAATAGAGATTTATGCTCTCTGCAGCCCACTCCCACCCCCACTTATTATCTCTCTAAAGCTCCTTTCTGTAGAAGTTTTGGAGCTAATACTGAAGAAAATGCTCATAAGAACAGGAAGATATTTTCTCCCTCATAGACCTTTGTTTGTAGCTGGCTCTAACTTAGAGGACCATGAGTCATGTAAGCTATAAAACCAGGTGTGTGAGACTCAGATAATGAATTTATCTGTGTTATTCCTTTTCAGTGCATTGAACCCAGTGTTCCCCTTCAGACTATGTAAGGTGTATTACCCAACTGCTATCACAACAATGTTGTACAACAGACACCCCCTAAACTCAGTGCCTAATAACAACAAGCACCTATTCTCCTGTTCAGAGGTCTGCCGGAGAAGGCAATGGCACCCCACTCCAGTCCTCTTGCGTGGAAAATCCCATGGATGGAGGAGCCTGGTGGGCTGCAGTCCACGGGGTTGCTGAGAGTCAGACACGGCTGAGCGACTTCACTTTCTTTCACCTTTCACTTTCATACACTGGAGAAGGAAATGGCACCCCACTCCAGTGTTCTTGCCTGGAGAATTTCAGGGACGTGGGCTGCCGTCTATGGGGTTGCACAGTCGGACACGACTGAAGCGACTTAGCCTCAGCAGCAGCAGCAGCAGAGGTCTGTAAGTTCATTATGGTTTGGCTGATTAAGGCCAGGTGGCTGTTCTTCAAGCTGTGAGTTGGCTGGACTGGGCTCCAAGTTGAGGGTTGGGTTTAGGTGTGCTCCAGGTATGTCTTTATGGGGCCCAGGCTAAAGTTGTGGTGGCTGTTGTGGCATGGTCTTTCCATTGATGAATATTGGAATGAAAAAGCCAAGCCCAATGACACAGGCACATTTGCCCAACATGCAAGGCCTTGGTTGCATCACGTCTTCTGACATGCCATTGTTCAAGGCAAGTCACATGGTGAAGTCTAACATCAAGGAGGCAAGGAAGTATAGGGAGTCCACAGTTGGCTGGGAGACAAGGAGGGGAAGGATTATTTGTTGAGCAATAATCCAAACTATTCGTGTCCGACTCTTTGCGACCCCATGGACTGTAGCCCGTCAGGCTCCTCTGTCCATGGGATTTTCCAGGCAATAGTACTGGAGTGGATTGCCATTTCCTTCTCCAGGGGATCTTCCCCACCCAGGGATCGAACCTGGGTCTCCCGCATTGTAGACAGATGCTTTACCGTCTGAGCCACCAGGGAAGTAACTATTACAGACAGTAAATGAATTTTCCCTCTGGAATTCAAAGGGAAGAAAGCACTTTCTCTGCTCTCCTTGTATATTTTCTGTGTGAATTGAGAATGAGGGTTTTAAGGACTCTTTTTCCATTCCATGCTCATCTCCAGGAGGCCCACTTTTGCTCCCTGGAGTAGAGGTTTTGTCTCTTTACATGCTTATTTCCTCCTCATTATATTGGTTCCTCCTCAATCTATTCTTATAATGCTTATCTACCTATTAAGTTTTTTATTCCTAGCTTCACCATAATACTCTGTCCTTCACTATCCCACCCTTTACATCCCCCTTGAGAAGTAGTAATCCCCAAATAAACTAAACCAGAGCTGTTTTCAAGACTCTGATATGTGCTCAGCCTATTCTAGTGTTGTATTAGAAACAGAAAAATGTTCCTGCAGTTCCCTACCTTTAGGAGCTCATAATTGAGTTTCTAAATTGGATTAAATATTGAACTGTGTGATATTGACTCAGTGTGATAGTTCACAGGCAAAAGAAAATTTTCAAGGTAGAGCTTGTTAAGACAAAAGAGGACCTTGATGAATGGTTAGAATTTTGCATAGGGAGGAAGCAGGAGGAGGTGGGAGTGTGCTATTGGAAAGGGAGGGAGTATGATCAAAGCCTGGAGGCGGGAATAGGCCTGCACTGGGGTGAGGCTGCCACATCACCGGATTTGTGTTTAAGATTTCACCTTTCATACTTTAACATCCATAATCCAGAATGAAGAGAAATGGAAATGAACAAAGACAAGGCCTAGATACTGAACAGGCTCTAGTAAGCATTGCTTTTCTTGTCCATTTCCTAACTGCCATTGTGTTGTTTGCCAGGCAGGGAAGCCTGCACCAGGACAGCCCTGGGACACACGTGCTTCTGGTGTTAACATTCAAGCCACTAGTGCTTTACTGGCCATGACCAAAAAATCATCTTTGGGTCCTAGACCCTTCTTAGGTTCCCTAGACTGAGGACTCTGTTGCCCTTCAGGGGTTACCTACCACCCAAGGACTGGCCACCTTTCTTACTTTCCAAGGCCTTCCTGTAGGTGAAAAATACCTAGTTTAGAAGATAAGTAACGTGTTGTCAGATAGAACCTTACTGAGAAGACACGTTAGGGTCATAAGCAATGTGTACCAATACTGGACTTGAAGCTGTGGCATGCTGAGGAAGAGTCTTTGCTTGACCAAACTGTAGTCAGTCTCCTCTCCCTTCTTATAGACCCACCTTGTACTTCCAGTTTTGGGGAAGAACCCTGCCAAGTCATTTTAGCCAGAGCCATCCCTTCCCACCTTCAGTTCCTGATCAGAGATCACGCTCCATATATGATCAGGTTCATCATCCTTAATCATCCTCCCCGTGATGTATGACCACTCTGCCCTGTCTTCAGCAAGTATCCTGTCAGATGGGTTTAGCTAGAACTAGCCCTTCCTCTCCTTACCCTGATGTTTCTCTTAGTAATTTTCCATCCACTGACTCCCTCCCTGTTCCTTGGCTACAAATTCCCTTTGCCCATGCTGTATTCAGAATCAAGCCTAGTTCTATATTGAGGTCTCTTTTCCCCCCTCTTGCAACAGTCCTGAACAAATTCTGCTTTTACTGATTTAACTACCGTCCAGCTGTGTTTCTTCTTTGACAGTACCAAATAGCCATGTGACCCCGAGGAGCTCAGTTAAGCTTTTCTGGATTCAGGCTCCTCATCTGTAAAATGAGGGAGGTTGTGGTATGTCAGTAGTTTTCAACCCTGGGATCACTGGGAGAGATTAAAAACATCCCAGTACCCAGATTCCACCTAGATCAGTTCAGTCACCATTTCTAGTAATGGGATCTGGAGCATCAGTGCTAAAAACACAATAAAACAATAATAACAGTGGCATTTTAATGGGGAGTCATTCTTTTTCATGCTCTTAAAACCTCTGTCTTTGAGGTTTGACAATCCCATAGGATAATTATAGTTATATAATTATAGTAATAGACAGCTGTTGTTATTATTGGCATAATTGAGTGTGTACTGGGTTGGCTGAAATATTCATTCAGGTTTTTCCACAAGATATGGAACTATTTGACCAACACTAAAGAAATATAAAAAGAAGGGAGTGGCAGAAGATGAGATGGTTAGATAGCATCACTGACTCGATGGACATGAGTTTGAGCAAACTCTGGGAGGTAGTGAAGGACAGGGAAGCCCAGAGTCGGACATGACTTAGTGACTAAACAACAGAAAAGAAAGATTACAAAAATAATGCCAGAGAAGACCAAGTTGAGCTTGGGTATTTCGTAGTGGTGGAGGCATGTGTGGTGAGAAAATGCTGAATCAGGTTTGAAGGGTATGGTAGGGACAGTCTTTCTTGTTCCCAACTAATACCCAGTACTTGGAGTCCTTTTAGATGGAGTCATTAATTTATTCTAGAAGACTTGTCCTTTGGGGGCTAAGTTCCTGCTGTGCCATATTTTGTTACTTAAAAAGGACAGGTAAAAGACTCAACATGGAGTATGAGACAGATGGCCTCTGCTAAGGGATATTTCTACTTATGAAGCGAGCTTGCCAATTTCCAAGGCTCTGATGTGCTGATAATTCACACTCTTTCCTCTTGGCTTGGCTCCCCAGCTCATCTCCCTGTGCCTGCATATTTAAAGCAAGACCTATCAGGGGAAATTTGCAGGTAAAAGAACTCCACTACTTGGTGAGCTGATGGTCATTAAAACATGGTCGTTGACCAAATCTCTTAATGCACAGAGCTCTTCAGTTGGCTTATGAATGCACTTTTGAGAGGATTAACTGCAAAGCATGTTTAATGGAGGGCAAATCACTCTGTCTCAAGCACCACAAATGGGATGCAAGTTTTACATCCTAGAAAGATTTCCTAGGAGGAAATGCCTATCACACTATGCCACAGAGGTTACTCATTGTCATTCAACATCAGAAATGCCACAGTGCATACATTTGGGCATTTAGTTCTTGTTTAGCAAATTTCCAAAGAAACATAGTGGTGAGAAGAAAACTCTGTAAATTAAGCTGTCAAGTCCATGAGTTTAGTTCTATATAAATATGCATATAATCTTCCATTAAAAGCTGAATGACTCTCAGCCGCAGGAAGACGCATTTTCTCTTAGTTTGTAACCTTCGTTTTTCTCTTTTCAGAGTTTACTTTTTCAATCTTAACACACATTTTCTGAAACTTTCAGGTGTCTGAGACCAGCCTGCTCATATCGGTTCATTCATTTACCCATGCATCAAGGATTTGTTACTTGCAGCAAGTAAGGAGAACACCGGGGATTGTTCCCAAAACAAGACAACAGGCACAAAATGGAGTGGCTTATGATAAAACCCCCATCCCTAATTTGAGACTTTATTTACAGCTTCCGCTCTCCCAGAAATGAAACTGTTGCCGAGTGCAACTTTGTGTACCCTACACAAAATGAGGTCAAACCAAAATGTTGGAGTTTGAAGCAGAGAAACATTTATTGCAAGGCCAAGAGAATGGGAAGCTCATGTTTTAAAAACTCTGGGGCTTCCCTGGTGGTCTGTTGTTTATTCACTAAGTCTTGTCTGATTCTGTGTTACCCTGTGGACTACAGCCTGCCAGGCTTCTCTGTCCATGGGATTCTCCAGGCAAGAATACTGGAGTGGGTTGCCATTTCCTTCTCCATCCCTGGTGGGCTAGTGGTTAAGAATCCACCTTTCAGTGCAGAGGGTATCAGTTCAGTCCCTGGTCAGGGAAGGTCCCATGTGCTGCAGAGCAACTAAGCTGATGCACCACAACTACTGAGCCCACACTCTGGAGCCCTTGAGCCATAACTCCTGAGGCCCATGAGTCTAGAGCCCATAGCTTGCAACAAGAGAAGCCACCACATTGAGAAGCCTGTGCTCTCTGCAACTAGAGAATAGTCCACACAGTGATGAAGACCCAGTGCAGCCAAAAATTAAATAAATATATCTTAAAAAAAATGTGAACTCCCTGGTGGTGTTACCTGAAAAACTGGGTTTACCTCTTGGTGGGTATTGAGCCAAAAGACACAACCAAGCCAAAGAGCAGGAGAAGGAAGGATTTATTACTTGCAGCAAATAAGGAGAACACCAGGGATTGTTTCCAAAGCTGCTTCCCTGGACACCAAAACTGGGGAGATTTTAAGCTAAGGGTCAATGCATATTTGTGAAGGGTTTTGGGCAGAGGAGAATTCAGCATAGCATTGGGGCAAGGGTTGACAGAGTTCAAGCTTTAGGTGACTGAAGTCTTAAGGATCAGAAAAGGTCAACATCTTCATTCCATCCTCCATCTGGCTGGGGGCCTTAGTTCCCACAGAACTCAAAGATAATGTATCCGATTGTTGTATATATTCCTTAAAGAGGAACTGGGACTCTGTTTTATTGCTGAAATATTGTTTCTTGACTGATTTTCCTTTGTTCCTGCATCCCCTCACTTCCCTTACAATCATGAATTACGAGGCCTTTTCAAGGGCAAGCATTGTGGCCAGGCTTAGATCACAAAATGACTTAGGCCAAAAATGGCTTCTCTCATGTCAAGAAAGCCACGTCTGGTTCTCTTTCTCTGGGGACCCCTACCCTAACTGCTTACAGTGGTTTTAGGGGAAGAGTTTTTAAAGCAAATTTGGGGTAAGGGCTTCAGGATATGTAACTTTCTCCTGATTGGTTGGTGATGAGGTAATAGGGCAGTACTCCAGAAATCCTGTGCTCAGCCTGAAGTTTCCATCCTCCACCTGGGTGGGGCTGTAGTTCCTGCAGAACTCAGAGATAGATGCTGCGTATATCTGCTGAGGAGGAACCAAGGACCCAGCTTTCATTGCTATAATATAATTTCTTGAGGGCTCCGCCTTTGTCTCACTTACTGATTAGCAACCCTTTGAATCTGCCCTTTGGAACTCAGGGAAGGTCTAGGAGGCTGGAGCCTTTTTTTCCTTCAAGTAAGAAAAGGGGACAAAGAAAGTATTTGTACCAGGAAGGGCCCCACAGGCTTCTGCTTGGTTTCACTAGATTGGATGCTATCTGATTTGAATTGATTTTTGCTCAGATAAGCTCTTAAAAATTTTAATACACCTCAGTTTATCTTTTAACAATTCTTTTATCGATCCTTTTAACAAACATCTATTGAATGTGACTGAGTCCCAGAGCAGCTGGGACGACAGTTCTCCTAAAGCTTGGATAGTATTTTCTGCTTAAATTCTCTCCCCAAAATGAATAACTGTGCATTTTCTATAGTCTAATTATCAAACGTGCATCTCTGTAGTCAACTTGTATTATAAAAGACACAACATTGAAAAAGACTGCTGCTGCTAAGTCGCTTCAGTCATGTCTGACTCTGTGCAACCCCATAGAGGCAGCCCACAAGGCTCTGCCGTCCCTGGGATTCTCCAGGCAAGAATACTGGAGTGGGTTGCCATTTCCTTCTCTGATGCATGAAAGTGAAAAGTGAAAGTGAAGTTGCTCAGTCGTACCCGACTCTTAGCGACCCCACGGACTGCAGCCTACCAGGCTCCTCCGTCCATGGGACTTTCCAGGCAAGAGTACTGGAGTGGGGTGCCATTGCCTTCTCCTGAAAAGGCTATTTAATTGCAAATTGTAAAGTTATTCTAAGTGTGTGAGTCAGTCTGTCGTGTCTGACTCTTTGTGACCCCATGACTGTAGCCCACCAGGCTCCTCTCTCCATGGGATTCTCCAGACAAAGATACTGGAGTGGGTTGCCATTTCCTTCTCAAGGGGATCTTCCTGACCCAGGGATTGAACCCAGGTCTCCCGCATTGCAGGCAGAATCTTTACTGACTGAGCCACCAGAGAAGACCATAGTTAGCTAGCCTAAGTTAAAACAGTTCCTTTGTGTACCGTTTGATCACTGGGATAATGTCTGGGTATCCTCTCTCTTGACTTGTACATCTTTAGAAAGGGAAACCTTTGGCTCCTTTTTCTCATCTGCTTGCTGTGGTGCTGAACTCCCTGAGTTCCTCCTGGCTTTACTGCTCTGTGACTTGGCTTTGATTTAAAGTCCTCATAGCTTCTTCATTCGCAACAGGACCACAGCTTTCCTCTCAGCCTGGGTCTCCATCAGCTGCCAGGGGACGAGTCGGTGGGGGCTGGGGTGGGGTGGGATGACACAGCATCTTCTCTCCTCTCCTTTGCCAGCATCTCTTTCTCCTGCCTCCCTCTCTCTCCCCTCCCACTTCTCCTCCTCCTTTCTCTTTCTACCCATTTCCTCCGTCCGCTCTTTCCTGTCTCTCTTCTTTCTTGTTTACTTTTCCATTAGACAGAAAAATACAAAGAAGAGGCAAAAAGCCTTACACAAGGTGTTTTAGATGGATGGAGTAATTTTCTCTTTTGCCTCCCACACCCTTTCCTTTTTCCCTATCTAAGGGAATAAATGACTTTTTTCATATTTACTCAACCACCCCAATCCCTTTCCATCCTGATTTTTACTTGTGAGGTAGAAGCAATGGAGCTGCATACAGCTTCACTTACACGAAGTACTTTGCTTGATAGTCTCAGTGAGAGGTTCCCTACACCAATATTTATGAACATCCTCAATGACAGAGTTACTCAGAAACAGAGTTTTTGTTTTTGTTTTTTTGCAGATACACTGTCATTCACATAGAGCAAAACACCTTACTGGCATTTAAACACTCTTTTAAAGTGAGATGTCACCTGCTTTCCTTACACTCATTATCAATGTTAGGATGTTTTCCCAGTAGTATTGCTGAATTTGTGTTGATCTGTCCACACTGTGCAACTCACGTCCCCTTGAGACCAAGGATACCTCCTGACAAGGTGTTGAAGAAGTAAGCTAAGAGGACAGCTTAAAAATCACTAGTGTGGAATTTTAACTCAGTCACTCAAACAGCTCCATCGATAGCATTTGGTCATTTACTCATCATGAAAAGATTAGTGAATAATCTGGATTTACAATGCATGATTTAACAAATTGGTTCTTTCAATAAAATAATCCATGGTTCTAAATAGTATTTTGACTACTGACTAAATGTTGATATACTTGGTATTGAAATCTTATTCACTGGTTTAAAGCACAGGTATGTTTTTTCCTTTTTGAAAAAAATTTTATTTTTAATTGAAGTCTGACTCATAATAGATCTGCAGATCTCTACTGTACAACAAAGTGACTCAGTTATACACATTCTTTTTTTGTATATTCTTTTCCACTACAATATTGAATATAGTTTTCCTGTGCTATATAGTAGGACTTTGTTGTTTATCTCTCCTGTATATAAAGTAGTTTACATCTGATAATCCTGCAGTCCCAGTCCTTCCCTCCCTCACCCCCTCCTCTTTGGCAACCATAGATCTGATCTGTGTCCATGAGTCTGTTTCTGAATTGTAGATAGATTCATTTGTGCCATATTTTAGATTCCACATGTAAGTGCTATTGTATGGTATTTATCCTTCTCTTTCTGACTTATTTCACCTAGTCTGATAATCTCTAGTTGCATCCATGTTGCTGCCAATGGCAGTATTTCTTCTTGTTTATGGCTGAGTAGTATTCCATTGTATATGTGAAGCACATCTTCTTTATCCGTTCATCTGTCAGTGGACAGTTAGGTTGTTTCCATGTCTTGGCTATTGTGAATAGTGCTGTTATGAACTAGGGGTGCATATATCTTTTTGAATTACAGTTTTCTCTATGTATATGCCTAGGAGTGGGGTTGTTGGACCATATGGTAATTCTGTTCTTAGTTTTCTGAGGAACCTCCATACTGTTTTTCATAGTGGCTGTACCAACTTACATTCCCACCACCTCTGTTCCCTTTTTTCCACATCCTTTCCAGCATTTGTTATTGGTAGAATTTTTGATGATGGCCATTCAGACTGGTGTGAGGTGATATATCATTGTAGTTTTGATTTACATTTCTCTAATAATTAGTGATGTTGAACATGTTTTTGTGTGCCAAAGGCCATCTGTATGTCTTCTCTGAAGAAATGTCTGTTAAGTCCTTCTGCCCATTTTTCAATTGGGTTTTTGTTGTTGTTATTGTTGTTGTTGAGTTGTACAAGCTATTTGTATATTTTAGAAATTAAGCCCTTATCTGTTGCATCATTTGCAATATTTTCTCCCATTCTGTAGGTTGTCTTTTCTTATGTTTTCCTTTGCTGTGCAAAAAAGCTTATAAGTTTAATTAAGCCCCTTTTGTTTATTTTTGTTTTTATTTCTATTGCCTTGGGTGACTGACCTAAGAAAACATTGATACAATTATGTCAGAGAATGTTTTGTCTGTGCTCTCTTCTAGGAGTTTTATGGTGTCATCTTATGTTTGAATCTTTAAGCCTCAAACGAGTTCATTTTTGTGCATGGTATGAGGGTGTGTTCTACCTTCGTTGATTTACATGCAGCTGTCCAACTTTACCGATAACACTTGTTGAAGATACTGTCTTTTTCTCCATTGTATGTTCTTCCCTCCTTTATCAAAGATTAATTGACCATAGGTGTGTGGGCTTATTTCTGGGCTCTCTATTCTGTTCCATTGATCTGTATATCTGTTTTTATACCAGCACTACACTGTTTTGATTACTGTAGCTTCATAGTATTTTCTGAAGTCTGGGAGAGTTATACCTCCCGTTTTGATCCCTCTCCCCCACCCCAAGGATTGTTTTGGCAATTCTGTGTCTTTTATGGTTCCATATATATTTTAGAATTATTTGTTCTAGCCTCTTCCCTCATTGAGCCCTTCCACACCACGCTGGGAAACCCCTGCAAGGAACATTCCTTTTACCTTTCAGATCTAACTTGGGTTTCTCAACCTCACTTTGGACAGGATATCTTTCCATGTCTTTGAATCCTCTTTAATTTTCTTTATTAATGTTTTATAGTTTTTAGGTTATACATCTTTCACCTACTTGGTCAGATTTATTCCTAGGGGGTTTTTTTTGGTGCTATTTTAAAAGGTATTTTTTTTTTTTTTAACATTCTGATATTTCATTGTTAGTGTAAAAAATGTAACCAGTTTTTAATTAGACCACAGATATATTTTTAATTTGAAGTAGCATTTACTTCATGGGAAAATTTTTAAATTCTCTTAAATTTTAAAACATTGCAGTTGAATTGAATAATCATTTTAAACTTTTGAGCCTTTCAGTTTGGCATGAGAGAATTAAGATAGGTATCAATGAAATAACTAGAAATGCTATAATTAAACTATCAATACTGTATTCCTTTGGGTCACAGTTTTTGACACAAAGTGGGTATCCATTAACATTATTTTCACTTAAAAAAACTCAGTGAAATTATTCATGTACTTCTGGAAAAATATTTCTAAGAAATCTGTAGATTTTTCTTCAATTTGATAATTCTATGAAAATAGAACAGAATGTCTTTCAACACCAAGAGCCACAAATTCCCCTGAATTTGCAGTGTTCTAGCACAAAGGAGGGAATAGAAAGGGAGCATTTGAAACTGTCAAAATGTAAATGACACGTTTAAGGTACATTCATCTGGCACAGTAATACTTTACAAATTTCTTTTTTTATCACACCACACATATTCGGTTTCCATCATTTTCAAAATGTGACATTTTAATATAGAATTTTATGACTTTGAGATTTTGCCCATTTATAGGCATCTGTCTTGATACTCTGCAGTATAACTCTCTGTTCTTTTCATGGGCTAGATTTGAAAGTTCAGTGAAGCCCTGGTTAAGACTCCCCCTCTGGCTGCCAAAGGGCCAATGGCAGGACCCAGGGGTACACCCTCCTCACGTCCATTTACAACTTTGCAAAGAAAGCTGTGACTGGAATCACTCTTCTCTCTCCTCCTCAGGACCAAGCCCACAATGTCTTACATCTCTCATCTTTCTTACAGAAGATGTCTTACATCTTTCAGTCACCACCAGTAGCCAATCTTCCAAGTCCCTGGGACTGCCCACACCTTTTCCCCATAGGACTTGGTCTCCTCCACCAGCTCAGCTTCCCACAGCCTCTTCCCTCATCAAGTCCTTCCACTCCATGCTGGGAAACCCCTGCAAGGAACATTCCCTTTACCTTCTGGATCTAACTGGGGTTTCTCAACCTTAGCACCATCAATACTTTGGGCGGGATCATTCTTTCCTGCGCCCTCCGGAAGGTTTAGCAGCCTCCCTGCCTTTTCCCCACTAAAAGCCATGGGTACTGTCTCTCTCCTGCAGCTGTGACAACCAAAAATGTCTCCAGACATTGCCACAATCCCTGTGGTGGTGGGGTGGGCATTGCCCCTGGCTGAGAACCACTGGTCTAACTGATCTCCTTTCTAGATCCTGCTCTTCCTGCCTCTCTCCTCAAACACTGAGCTCCTTTGACACACATGCCACCATATTACTAGGCTCGCCTTCTATAACTGACCTTGTGTTGCACCTGCTGACATTCCAGTTGCCTCCTCATTTTGATGGCAATTTCAGCCCATGGCTCTTTCCTCCCCACCCCCTCCACTACTAGTCCGGGGCTGACTCTCCTGCAGCTTTGCCATCCCAGGAGATCTCCTCTTCAGACCTTTGGCCTCTAAGTTACTTGATTCCCCAGACCCAGGTTCAACCAAAATCTCAGCCCATCTTACTTCTGAGGAGCCAAATGTCATTGGAGAAAAACACCCAGCCCCGCTCCTGGCCTCATTTCAGATCCATGACTCTAAATTTCAGCTTTTTGAGCATTGTGGGGTATTTCCCTGCTCCATCCTCTCTCCCATCCTCAGAGACAACCACATCAGACCTCTTCTCAAAAACTCCTTCTTCCACTGCCTGTTGTCAAATCGCCCTCTTCTTAATGATCTTATTGTAAGGTATACTTCGGGCCGAGGCAGAAAAGAAGGAGAGACGACCTCAACAGAGGTAGGTTACCTTTATTTAGGTAAGGAGGAGAGTGAGAGAGATCAGGGAGGCTTCATATTTAAAGGGAGGTTTGTGGAAGCGATAAGGAAAACGTTAGTCAGGCGAGAAGTTTTGAGTAATCTTTAGTTGAGATGGCATTTGTAGTTGAACAGGGGGTGGGAGGTTTTAGGCAGGGGGTGATAAGTCCCCTGGGGAGGGTTGATAAGTCCTGGGCAGGGGTAGGGAGTGGGAGGTTTCTGGGCAGGGAGTGATAAGTCCCAGATAGATGCAACCGGTCCAGAGCATCAGGGCGGAACTTAAAGTTTGGTTTTGTTTTCCACAAAGTTAGATGATTCAGCAAGGGCCTTTGAGACCATTGATTTCTTTTCTAGGCCCAGAGACTCCTTCACTTATTTTTTAGTTTGCTGATCGAATGGAAGTGCTCAGAAAAGAACCGCCTCTTTCCTGCCAACACAAAGCAGACTTGGCTGCTTGTAGGCATCTATACGCTTATATTTTCCTTCCCTCCTTTCACAACTAGTCTGTTACTGCCCCTCTCTGGGTCAACCTGTCCCCTCTGCATCTGCCACCATCCCTTTTCAACTACCTGAGGACTTGATTCCTTTACTTATTTTCCTTACTTGTGCACCATAAATTCTCTCCTCTCTCCACCAGTACAGGAACTGCTGTGATATTTGCCATCTAAACAGACGACCACAACATGACCTCTCCATCTTGTCATGGCTCAGTCCTCTGCTATTTCTTCTTCTCCTTTCCTCCCTTTCTCTCTCCTCCTCCTCCCCCCTTGCTTCCTCTCTTTGTTTTCTTTATCAATATTTGCTCTCTAAATGGCCTCAACCAGTCCCATGACTTTATATGAGCCCTATATACTAAGGATTCCAGTTTATATCTCTGCCTTTCATTTGAGCTTCTAATCGACACATCCAGCTGCTGATACGCCTTTAACTTGGATGTGTCACCTGCATCTCCAACTTAACTGTGTTCACATCTGAACGTCCAGTGGTCCTGTAAAGCCTTTACTTTTCCAGTGTTCACCGTTCTTAAAGGTGCTCTGGCTGAAAATCCAGAAATCATGTTAATTCCCTGCTTTCCTCCTACCCTCACTTCCTCATTCCATTGTTGTCAGCTCTACTTTCAAAATAGATCACAAATCTGACTTTTTATCCATCATTTCCCATTATCCCCCACCCAGGCTGCCATCAAGTCCTGGACTAGCACAGTTGGCCTCTGAATGGCTCTACTTCTACTTTTTACTTGCCTAGAGAATCTTCTTCACACATCAGACATGGTAACCTGTTACAAGTTGTAAATCAAATGATGACACTTCCCTGCTCACAATTCTTCAGTGGATTTCCATCACATTTGGAATGAACGTCACATCCATGTCCTACCATGTCCTGGGCAGATCTGGATCCTACCTATTTCTTATCACTCTCCTCTCTCCCTGACTTTGATCTAGCCACACTGGCCTTCTTGCTGTTTATCAAAAACACCAGGCTCATTTCAGCTCCTAGGCCTTTTCACTTGCTAATCCCTCTTCATCTGAGATCTTTGTATGTTTGGGTCCCTCACGAGGAAGTTTGGATATGTCACGGATGGAGGGAAGCATGGCATTAATTGCCATGCAAGTCAAAGAAATGTTTATGTTCATTAGATATGCCTTCCTGTATCATTAGGGTAACTTGAAAAATACAACTTGGAAATGGCTAGCCATTGCTCAGGATTTGATTTTTATTTAGGGGGGAATTTTATTATTCAGGTGACTGCTGCCTATTCCTGAATCAGACCAAACCCAAATGCGACAGATCTTGGACCACTTTGAGAATTTTGCCTGTGCTTTTGTGACCTAAATCAAGCAATGATCGATCCCTAAAGAGAATTGATAATCGCAGTCTTAGCCAATCAAATAATGCTTTTCAGAATCCTGCATTATTTGAGAAAAATTCCTCTTTCTGCTTGGGGAGATGTGGAGAGACTGACTGAGCTCGCTTGGTGAGTAATAAACTCAGCTTTGATCTTTCAGCTCTGCTGGTCCGGTTATTTCAATGTGACAGTGCTTTAATGATTTAATTATCTTCCCCTGCATTGTTTTAGGCCTTTCTTCTCTAACATTTTTGCAGCTCCGGTACTTAACGTTGGTCTCTTTGTTTCCCAAACTCCTTGTGGGAACATAGTGTTTTTGTTTGCAGTGGATGCTACTGACCTGGATTAGGGACCGCCACCTGGCTAATATAGGTAGTCCGTTCTTCTGAAAGATTATTATACAAAAATCCATTCCTAAAACTCCCTCAAATCTGAACCTTTTTCAGACACACCCCTAACTAACCCCCTTTCAAACAAAACAGAACAACCCCCCTTAACTTTAATTACTCTAGCTATTTATTTAGGTTCCTCTCTGTGGGTGAGATTTACATTAATTAGCGTATAATGAAGCCTGCCCAAACAAATGTATTCCTTTGTTTGCACTCATTTGAACAAACTGAATGCCCTGTGTGTGAGCAGCAGAAGGAAGGCATTGAAAACAGCTTCTAGAAACCAGGCCCCCAGACCTCACCTTCCTAGTCCTTCACAAGATACTGGCAGCATTCCCCACTTGGAATTTGCAAACCAAGAGCAGTGGGTTTGTGTGTGTGTGTGTGTGTCTTGTTGTTTTTCTACCTCCAGAAAAGACATATTTTCTCAGAAAACATTTCCTTCTCTTCGGCTTCTGGTTAGTATTCAGGCCACCACCTCTGTTATCAGACGGTGGCAACAGAGTTCTTCGCCTGCATCTTCTGCGAGGTGGCAGGGGAGTGGATCGCACAGTAATGAGCTGTTTTTGCAGGCTTCCTTTGGGAGCCTTTTCTTATATCCCTTGGCAAGAGGAACTAATTCAAAACAGCAACCCAACCCGGGGGCGTCTAAAATTCAGAGAAATTTGGCTGACATGACAGTTCGAGGGTCTCCCTGAAAAATCAGAGCTGTAAATCAGAGCTTTGTTCTTCAAGGGGAGGGGTGGCCAGAGGTTTTCTGGAACCTTATCTAAGTCTTTTTTTTATCCCCATTGCGGTTTTCAGGCCCGCAATGAGGAGGGTAGGGAGCGTGCTGGAAGCAGCTTTTGTTTCCTGGTGATGCTGGTTCATCCTCTGAGCCACAGGAACCCAGAGGCTCAGAGTGCATCCTCCAGGGATGCAGTCACGCATGGCTCCCCTCCTCCTGAGCTCAGCCGCCTAGACTTGCTTCCCTGGTGGCAGGACCCAGGCATTTTCTCTTTAGACCTTTAGGAGCTAACATGGCGCCTGGTACTTGGTGGCCCTGTCTACTTGGTGGGTGTTTAGTGACCGGTGGCCAGGCTCGCGGTAGCCCCACACTTCCATTCCCTGAGCCATCATGGCTGCTGTCCCCTCAAGGAGGTGCCTGAGTCCCAGTGATGCCACAGGGGCAGCCATTCCTGCTGGGGTGGTCTTTACCTTTCAGACTGACATTGTGGACAAGTAAAATAGTCAAGCAGTGATAGTTTTAGGGTATGGTAGTAGAAATTATGTATGTTCCTTTTGAGTGTGGAGGGATATTATTAAGAGGATAAAGCCATAATGTTTTGTCTCATTTAAACCAGTGATTCTCAACCAGAGGCAATTTTGCTGCCAAGGGGCCATTTGGCAATATTTGGAGATGTTTTACCTGTCACATCTGGAGGTGGGGGAGGGGGGATGCTCCTGGTAACTAGTGGGTACAGACTGGGATGCTGCCAAATAACCTGCCATGCACAGGATAGTGCCCACGACAAAGCATCACTGGGGCCAGAATACCCTGAGTGCCAATGTTGAGAAACCCCAGCTTACCTTCTTCTCTCTTCTTCCCCAGACCCTCCTCTGCCCCATCTCCTGATACCCTAATTAGGGTTCTCACAACCTAATCTTGTCACTTGTGTCCCATGGCCCCAACCGCTGGGTTTTCCCACTGCCTAGAGAGCATACCATGCTTGGTTTGAATCTTCACCATGCAAGCTCCCTGTGAAGACGCCTTTGCTCATGGAATCTTGGCTGTTGGGAGCAGGAAGGGCCTTCCAAAATTGACTTTGTTGAGGTCACATAGCTACTCATGGTCTACTCTGGAGGTTGCAGCAAAGAGTCCCCAGTCCCAGCACCTTTTCCTTCTTACTCACTCACTCAGTTCAGTTCAGTTCAGTTGCTCAGTCGTGTCCGACTCTTTGTGACCCCATGAATCGCAGCACGCCAGGCCTCCCTGTCCATCACCAACTCCCGGAGTCCACCCAAACCCATGTCCATCGAGTCAATGATGCCATCCAACTATCTCATCCTCTGTCGTCCCCTTCTCCTCCTGCCCCCAATCCCTCCCAGCATCAGGGTCTTTTCAAATGAGTCAGCTCTTCGCATAAGGTGGCCAAAGTATTGGAGTTCCAGCCTCAACATCAGTCCTTCCAATGAACACCCAGGACGGATCTCCTTTAGGATGGACAGGTTGGATCTCCTTGCAGTCCAAGAGACTCTCAAGAGTCTTCTCCAACACCACAGTTCAAAATCATCAGTTCTTCGGTGCTCAGCTTTCTTTATAGTCCAACTCTCACATCCATACAGGACCACTGAACAAACCATAGCCTTGACTAGACGGATCTTTGTTGGCAAAGTAGTGTCTTTGCTTTTGAATATGCTGTCTAGGTTGGTCATAACTTTCCTTTCAAGGATTAAGCATCTTTTAATCTCATGGCTGCAATCACCATCTGCAGTGATTTTGAAGCCCAAAAACATAAAGTCTGACACTGTTTCCCCATCTATTTGCCATGAAGTGATGGGAACTGGATGCCATGATCTTTGTTTTCTGAATGTTGAGCTTTAAGCCAACTTTTTCACTCTCCTCTTTCACTTTCATCAAGAGGCTCTTTAGTTCTTCTTCACTTTCTGCCATAAGGGTGGTGTCATCTGCATATCTGAGGTTATTGATATTTCTCCTGGCAGTCTTGATTCCAGCTTGTGCTTCTTCCAGCCCAGTGTTTCTCATGGTGTACTCTGCATACTTACTCACTTCTTTGGGTCAAATAGAAGAAATCCAAGCTGCCTGCTTGCATTTCTTCTACAGGACGAGAGTCAGCTGGATGGGGCTTATTGAAATAGGAATTCACTAAGGCGCCTCCCAGTTTGTTTTTTGGGGTTGCGTGCTCTAGTGCTCTGTCACAGGTCCCTGCCAGCCACAGGGCATGGCTTAGGCACCTCTCTGTCCTCCTAGGGAGGATGCCCTGATGTGCAGGGCCATGCTGGGCAGGACATCAGGGACAACAGCCTTGGGCAGGCTCTGTTCATGCTGCACTGATGCAGCCAACTGTGTACTAAGTCAAGGAGTCCCTGAATCAGGAACAGAGAGGCACGTAAACACAAACTTTCTATAATCAGGAGCCACAGTTTGAGGCGTGTACAGGGCAATTTGGGCAACTTCTGTATCTTTTCTCTCTCACCTCTCCCCATTTTATCAGTGAGGAAGAGGGCTTTTTTGTGGGAGGGAGAGGGGATGGGCCAATGTTTTTCCACATAAGGTCCTTTGACCTACCAGCCTCAGGATGGCTTTAGGGGATGTAAAAATGTGTATTCCTAGACCCACATTTCCCATCTCTGGGAGATGGGGCCTTACTCTTAATGTTTAGCCAGTGCACAGGGTATCCTGCAGTCAGAAGTTAAGAACCACCGGCCTAGGCATTTACATGATTAGACTCCCCCCACCCCCCACAAAGAATCTCAGGAGGTCAGAAGCTTGTAGACAGTGTCTGAATGCCAGAGAGAAAATATGTTGCTAAAAAAGACAAAAACAAAGCCACATCCCTTCTTGGTGACATCTCATGACCATAAGGTTTGTGTGGGGCTTTGAAGATGTAAGGGCCACATCTGGGAATACACATGACCTGCCCAGGAGGAGTCAGACTTCGCTCCTGTTTCCAGTTTTGAAAGGGCTGGCAGTGCCTGCTTCTGCTCTCCTGGCGCCTCTTGGGTCCCCTCTTAGGAGGCCTGTTCAAGAGCTCTTTCTTTGAGGGCTGTTTTTTACCCAGCTCTCCAAGGGCGCTCAAGGTACCTGCTTATTGATCCACCTTGAACAGGTACTGATATGTTTTAATTGAGAGAGTGCACAGACTGTGGGTACAGTCCTCATTTTCATAGTGATGCTCACTGTTGTTTTTGGTTTTTTGGCTCCTGCCCAAGCATGAATGATTTTTCAGGGGTGGTGACAACTCTGACTCTGCCATCAGCATAGGTCCTGGGTTCATGTCTCTCTTCATTTTGTAGGACCAAACTTTGAACTCCTTTCTCTCCAAAACCCTTAGTCTTTTGCAAAGGAGCTACTGCTGTGCTCTCTGGCTGCTTCACTGTCCTCAAAGCCCAGTGGTTCCCTGAGGTTATACCCTACCTTTTTTTTTGGAAAGAGATGAAGAGCACAAATCCCTGTTTTGTGCTTAAAAAAAAAAAAACAAAAACCCTGCATGATTATCTGACCTTAGTTGATTATTACTTTATTTTTTATTTTAAGTGGGATGAAAAGGAGTAACAGTACCCAAGTTAGTTTTACATACTCCCCAGCAGCCCCTGGAACAACAAAGTCTTGAAATCAGTCTGACCCATCAGATACTCACTTGCTCTCTGCTTCTTATATACACCAGGACCTTTGCACTTACTGTTCCCACTGCTTTGTGTGCTCTTCATCCGGAAAACCACCCGGCTCGCCCAGTGCCCTTGCTTCCTTCTGCTTGCTGCCCAAAATGTCTCCTCTTCATGGAGGCCTGACAAATTCTGTACACAGTAGCTGTTTTGGTTTTTGTATGTACATCTGCCACAGGAAAAAGGAAATTCCATGAGGGTGGGGTCTTGTTTTTTTGTTCACTGCTGTCATCTCAGCACCTACAACAGTGCCTGGCATAGTAGAATGTCAAGCAACACTAGATGTCTAAATAAGTGAATGGATATAGAAACAAGGCCTCAAATACTATCTTCTCTTTATATAAATTTTCTCCAGAATGGACAGGCATGTAAGGAGAGAAGTCATGAGTTATAGGAGTCTGAAAAAAAAAAATGGACTTCTGACCTGGCTCTAAGCCTGTGGGATGGTTTCTCTTCACTGGCAACTGCCATTCCTAGAAACCATAGGAAATGTTTGGGGGAAAAATAAGAAAGCTAATTAGAATCTTTTCACTTTCATTAGTGGAAACCTTTGTATAAAGTAGGGAGAGCCAGAGCTCTCTGTTTCTGCCTACTAAATCAATATTTGAATGTCAGTATTTTCTGGGAAAATCCAGACTTTTGCAGAGAAGATTGGACAAGGCACGGAACTAACTCCAAGCATTCTTTGACTCCATTATTCATGTTGCTTCCCCCTCAGTATGGTGTGAGCCACGTGTACACTTCTTTTTTTAAATTCAATTATAGTTGATTTGCAATGTTGTATTGATACATGTATATGTCTTGTTTTCAGTAATACCATTTTTCACATTTATAAAGTAAAGGATGAATATATATATATATGCTTTTCATGTCTATGTTTATTTCTATGCATGTCTGTGTTCTCAGTCATCTCTGACTCTTTGTGACCCCGTGAACTGTAGCCCATCAGGCTCCTCCATCTATGGGATTCTCCAGACAAGAATACTGGAGTGGATTGCTATTTCCTACTCCAGGGGATCTTCTTGACCCAGGGATTGAACTTGTATCTCCTGCATTGGAGGCAGATTCTTTACCACTTGGCCACCAGAGAAGCCCCATCTATATCTATATTCCCACCATCCCTAGCTCACATTCATGTAAGAAACAGGAGGGACAACATTTGTATATATTTTTTGGTATGGTCAATCCATTCTCTTTCTCAAGACTTTGGATAATTGAAACGTAAGCTAGTTTCAGTAATTAGTAACTATTCTTGCCAATAGGTTGTGATCACCCATGTATAATTGTTTAAAGTTTTACGATCTTCTTGGACTGTCCAAAGCTAGTAGTTCTGAAACCTGCAAGTCATCAGAGCTGCCTGAGGAATTAAGCCTGAATTTCTCCACCTTAGTTCAGTTCAGTTCAGTTTAGTTGCTCAGTTGTGTCCGACTCTTTGTGACCCCATAGACTGCAGCACACCAGGCTTCTCTGTCCATCACCAACTCCCTGAGCTTGCTCAAATGCATGTCCATCGAGTTGTTGATGCCATCCAACCATTTCATCCTCTGTCTTCCCCTTCTCCTCCTGCCTTCAATCTTTTCCAGCATCAGGGTCTTTTCCAGTGAGTCAGTTCTTCACATCAGGTAGCCACAATTATTGGAGCCTCAGCTTCAACATCAGTCCTTCCAATGAATATTCAGGACTGATTTCCTCTAGGATTGACTGGTTTGATCTCCTTGCAGTCCAAAGGACCCTCAAGAGTCTTCTCCAACACCACAGTTCAAAAGCATCAGTTCTTCAGCACTCAGCTTTCTTTATAGTCCAACTCTCACATCCATACATGACTACTAGACAAACCATAGCTTTGACTAGATGGACCTTTGTTGGCAAAGTAATGTCTCTGCTTTTTAATATGCTATCTAGTTTGGTCATAGCTTTTCTTCTAAAGGGCAAGCATTTTTTACTTTCATAGCTGCAGTCACCATCTGCAGTGATTTTGGAGCCCAAGAAAATAAAGTCTGTCACCATTTCCATTGTTTCCCCACCTATTTGCCATGAAGTGATGGGACTGGATGCCATGATCTTAGTTTTTTGAATGTTGAGTTTTAAGCCAACTTTTTCACTCTCCTCTTTCACTTTCATCAAGAACCTCTTTATTTCTTCTTCACTTTCTGCCATAAGGGTGGTGTCATCTGCATATCTGCTGCTGCTACTGCTACTGCTGCTAAGTCGCTTCAGTCATGTCCCACTCTGTGTGACCCCGTAGACAGCAGCCCACCAGGCTCCCCCATCCCTGGGATTCTCCAGGCAAGAATACTGGAGTGGGTTGCCATTTCCTTCTCCAATGCATGAAAGTGAAAAATGAAAGTGAAGTCGCTCAGTTGTGTCCAACTCCTAGCGACCCCATGGACTGCATATTTGAGGTTATTGATATTTCTCCTGGCAACCTTGATTCCAGCTTGTGCTTCATCCAGACCAGCATTTCTCATGATGTACTCTGCATATAAGTTAATATGCAAAATGACAATATACAGCCTTGATGTATCCCTTCCCCAGTTTGGAACCAGTCTGTTGTTCCATGTCTAGTTCTAACTGTTGCTTTTTGACCTGCATACAGATTTCTCAGAAGGCAGGTCAGGTGGTCTGGTATTCCCACCTCTTAAAGAATTTTCCACAGTTTGTGGTGATCTACTCAGTAAAGGCTTTGGCATTATCAAAAAAGAAGAAATAGATGTTTTTCTGGAATTCTCTTGCTTTTTCAATGATCCAGCGGATGTTGGCAATTTGATCTCTGGTTCCTCTGCCTTTCGTAAATCCAGCTTGAACATCTGGAAGTTCACAGTTCATGTACTGTTGAAGCCTGGCTTGGAGAATTTTGAGCATTACTTTGCTAGCGTGTGAGATGAGTGGAACTGTGTGGTAGTGTGAGCATTCTTTGGCATTGCCTTTCTTTGGGATTGGAATGAAAACTGACCTTTTTCAGTCCTTTGACCACTGCTGAGTTTTCCCAATTTGCTGGCATACTGAGTGCAGCACTTTCACAGCATCATCTTTCAGAATTTGAAATAGCTCAACTGGAATTCCATCACCTCCACTAGCTTTGTTCGTAGTGATGCTTCCTAAGGTCCCCTTGAGTTTGCATTCCAGGATATCTGGCTCTAGGTGAGTGATTACACCATCATGATTATCTGGGTCGTGAAGATCCTTTTTGTGTAGTTCTTCTGTGTATTCTTGCCACCTCTTCTTAATATCTTCTGTTTCTGTTAGGTCCATACCATTTCTGTCCTTTATTGTGCCCATGTTTGCATGAAATGTTCCCTTGGTATCGCTCATTTTATTGAAGAGATCTCTAGTCTTTTCCAGTCTATTGTTGTCCTCTATTTCTTTGCACTGATCACGAGGAAGGCTTTCTTATCTCTCCGTCTCAGCACTCCTAATAACTGAAGTTCTCTGTTGGAGGACTGTCCTGTGCACTGTAGGAGGTTGAGCAGCCTCCCTGGCCTCTACCTACTAGTTGTCAATAGTAATAGCCTCCCTCTCCTAGGTCTGAGGACCCATCTGTCTCCAGATGTGGCCACATGTCCCCTGGGGCCAGAACCATCCTTCAGCTGAGAACCACTGAGATAAAGCCACAGTTCAGATGCTGGGTGATTGTGATTCAGCAGGGGCCTGAGAGTGTGTGCATGAAAGCAGCCACCCCAGGTGAGTGACTCAATCTGCCAGAACTGAGAAGTCCTGCCCCGTTTATTCTCCTGGCTGTTGACAACACATTTCTCATTCTGGGCTCTGGCAAGTATCCAATTTCCAACTAACTGAATGTTGGCGGTCAGCAAAAGATACTTTGGGAAGGAAAATAGAAGAAAAGAAGTTACTGCCCTTTCCTTTCCTGGTTTCCCTCTCCCTGAGGTGAGAGACACTGACTCCAACAAAAGCCACATTTTCGAGGGGCAAAGTCGAAAGCCATGTAGCCTCATTCAGGAAATGAAGGAAGAAATAAGAAAGAGTAGTGTGTGTTTTTATCAGTCCATGGGCACCTGGCCACTCTGGGGAAGCCCAGGCCTTTTGCAAGTACGGTGGCTCTGAGGACAAATGCTCTAGGTCACGGTGATGGATTTTAGTGAGGTCTCCGAGGAGGTGGGTAATAATCAGCCTGAGTTAAGAATCTAAAAGGACAGTGGCAACTCTGAACACGTGGGTCTCACTTGTGACCCTTTAGCCATACATTGTGATGTGGGTCTTTTTCAGCCTCCTTTCTTTTCTTGTGAGTCTCTGAAGCATGACCCAGCACATAGAGGCCACTGGGTTTTCATCTCTGGAATCATGATCAGAGAGGCATCAGAATGGAGATGTAGGACCCATGGAGATCTGGCTCATGCTTATATATAAGGCCTCTCATTTCTTTCACTGTCTTTTTTCTTTTCTTATAAAAGCATGAGATGGTAGTTATTTATGTGGAAGTCAAACGATGAAATTGACATTTTCATATATTAAAAAAATGATAATATATTGGTGATTTCCTGTAGCTAACCCTAATCTCTATATCTTCTCCTCCCCCTCCCCCTTCTCTGTCTATCTGGCTCAGTCTCTTTTCAGGGCTCCATTCTCTATTTTCTTGCCTTTACAAGCACATATGTATTATCCAGAACACCAGCTGTGAAGGTCAGTAGACATTAACGGGAAAAAATTAAGAAAAAGAACAGGTTTCAAATTTCAGTAAGTGTTAATTTGAAAACCCACTGATGCACTTCATATATCTGGAAGGGAGGTCCTGTCGTCCAGCTGAGGCAATGGCATGTGAAATTCTTGATCCTGCAGAATGGACCACTTCTGGTGAGAATGTGAATTCATTTGTGTCACCATTCTGGCATATTAACAGGGTTTCTTATTCTTTATTTGTGCTCTTACATTCAAGGGGACTTTTCTGAATGTGGGGATGTAGTATTAGGGGGATTATACTCGCTTAATGAATCTTGACCTTCAGATAAAAAATCTCTAAATACGTACTGACCAATAAAGCAAATCTGGCTGGACAGGCTTTGTCAAACCATCTCACTGATGGTCCAGGTGTTTGGTATCTAGTTTCCCATCCAAGTTGGCCTTCTGGATGAGCACTCTGGCCCTTGCAGCATCTTTGCAAGCTCCTTCTAAGTGGATCCTGTTGACTGTCCTTACCCCACTTGCCAACCTCAGTTTTGTTTCCTGGATCACAAATGGAGTCTGTCACCTTCTCGTGGCTAATGCACTGCAAGTCACGACACCTTTGTTCCTCTGCACCTAATATGACTTCTTTTTCTTTCATTTTTAAGGATGCAACAGTTTTGAGCAAATGCAAAGGCTCGTGGAATGGAGGCATCAGAAATGAGGTCACGTAGAAGTATGGGAGTGAATAGGGCACAGATCCTTAAGAAGATGAGCAGAGTCCAGTTTCAGTACTTTAGGTACGATGTGTGACAAGTGCAAAGAAGAGCAGCAGTGTCGCTGTCACATTTTCTTCTTGTCAAAATCATTTGGGATTATAGTCAGTTGCAGTTTTGAGAACCCTGCAAGCTTTTTGATTCATCTTTCCTTTTTGAATCTCATACTATGGAATCATGTCAGTTTTTTACTCACATCTCATTAGGGTCAATAAATTCAAAGCAGTGGTTATTTATTTAACATATACTTCATGGTCAGTAGGTAGTAGGTGATGCGGGGGTTGGCACACAAAGCATGATTGTGCTCTTGAGGGATTTGTAATTAAGTTGAGAAAGCTGAAAATAGCTAAATAAGTCAAAGGAAATATATAAATATGTTGAAGTGCTAAAGACAGGTCGCCAGGTTCTTATCTAAAACATTTAGAGCCAGGACTTCAGGATTCATACATTTTCTCTCATTCTAGAAAGACAGTATGGTTTGTAGCCTGTATAATACATAACAGTTTTAGTAGGGGTAGGGCCATAGCACCCAATAACTAAACTAAACATATAGTAAATAGATATAAAATTAAAAACAATATGTAATAAAGGAAGACTGTTAGTAGGCCAGCTTTGTTGCCAAATGAATTTAAACCAAACCTAAAAGAAAAAGAAAAGTTCTGCTTTCTGAAATGTTTGGGTTTCAGAATTGTGGGAGGGGACCCTGAACCTTGCTCTTTAGTCTTTTAGTCACGTCGGACACTTTCGTGACCCTATGGCCTGTAGCCCACCAGGCTCCTCTGTCCATGGGATTCTCTAGGCAAGAATACTGGAGTGGGTTGCCATTTCCCCCTCCAGGGGATCTTTCCCACCCAGGGATCGAACCTGCATCTCTTGTGTCTCCTGCATTGACAGGTGGATTTTTTTTTTACCCACTGAGCCATTAGAGAAGTTCTGCGTCCTGGGTATTGACTAATATAGGGAGCTGCTACTGCTAAGTTGCTTCGGTCGTGTCCAACTCTGTGCAACCCCATGGACTGCAGCCTACCAGGCTCCTCCGTCCATGGGATTTTCCAGGCAAGAGTACTGGAGTGGGTTGCCATTGCCTTCTCCTAATACAGGGAGAGGAAATGAATATTTATGATATTGGTAGAAACTCTGATATTTTTCAGCCATAGAATCTGAGGTTCAACCAAGGTGTAATTTGTTCAAAGGTGTGTACAACTCAGCATCATCTGGAAACTTGGAAGAGATACAGATTTCACAGCCCATCCTCCACCCACTGAATCAAAAACCTTAGGGTTGGGCCGCAGGTAATTTGTGTTTAGACAAGGCCTCCAGCTAATTCTGATGCATGTTAAAATTCTGAGAGCTGCTGATGTAGCACGTTCATGAGAGAGAACCTGAATTCAAACTCAGGTGTTTCTAATTTAAGACACCCCCCCCCCTTTTTTTTAGATACTAGTTTCCTGCTCTCAAGGTAGAAAGAAGCAAGAGATGGTTGAGAGCTCATATAGTAACAATGACTTCAAAGAAGTTACATTGAAACATGCTTTGCTTTAATCTAATAGATAAAAGCAAAATAATTTTGTAATGTACTTCTGTAGAATATTAGTCTGTTCTTTAATTTTATCAAGAAGAAAAATAAGCATTGATAATTCCCTGTTTTATTTTCTCCATGGTAATATCTCAAAGATGGTATATTTTGCAATTTCTTTAAGATCAAGGTAGTAATTTAGCTTACTTGTGAAAATTAAGAGTTAAGAACTTTGTTAAGAAAAGACATTCTCAAATGTTCTTAAGATGGTTATTGACCAATTATTTGGTATCTTTGATGTAAGCAAGTTTTACTGGTAAGATGATGCATCTTGCTTTTCTACTTTCAACATATTTCTTAGTGTGCAAGTTGACACACTTAAGAAAAAGTCCAGTTGGAAACTATTAAAACATCCCCTTTGCAAGTAAATGATGGTTATTTGTGTGCTCCCAGCTCAACTTAGAAGGCAATATATTTGAACTTAAAGGGCAGGTTTACGGTACAGAGGAAAGGGAGAAATTGAGGACATTGATCACTTTTCACCTTATTCACAGATAAATGGGATGACTTACTTCTGAAAGTGAAGAGATGGACATTAATATGGCTGTGCTTAGACTGAGACCTGGCAAAACACAAGACTAATACGCCCTTAGGACTGTTTTAATAACTCAATGTCATATTGATCTCCTTCAGAAATGGATACTGTATGGCAAACTAAACCACTGCAAAAACAAAATGGCAAAAAAATGCTACCAAAATCACACCACTTATGAGTTCTCTTTTTACCATTGTGAGTAAAGTTTTCTTTTATGGGATGAAATGAGTATAATCTGGTATCTTCCACTAGCAATTAATCATATCAATTTAGGGCAGCTGTTCCAGTTATCTCTTGCTGCATAACAAATCACTCCAAGCCTTAGTAGCTTAAACACAATAACGACAATAATTACACACACAAATCTGCAATTTGGACAGGGCTTAGTGGGGACAACACCTCCCTATTCCACTCAGTGACTGATGGGACGGCTTGAAGGCACTGGGCTAGAATAATCTGAAGGCATTCTCACAGGTCTGGCTCTTGGCTTAGCTGTTAGCAGGGGCTTTCTGCTGAAATGTATTCTTGTGACTTCTTTGTGTGGCCCGGGCTTCCTCACCAAATAGTGACAGGGTTCCTGGGGTGAATATCTAGAAAAAGGGTCATTTAGAATTGGCAACACCTTTTGTGACCTAGAATCAGAAGTCATGCAGTGTCTGTTCTAGTCATCATAGTTGTAATAGAGTCCTGCCCAGGTTGAAGGGAAGGGTAAGTAGATGGCACCTCTTGATAACGGAATGGTAAGGTTCTGGAAGAGCAAGTGGGGCCACTGTTGGAAAAGACAATTACAAGAGGTTAAGAATTACACCTCTGATTTTTTTCATTGTTATTTTTTAACTTTTTATTTTGAAATAATTTCAAGCTTACAGACAGGTTGCAAAAATAGTGCCGAATTCCCATATACCCTTCATCCAATATCCCCTCATGTTACATACGTCTTACCAAACTGTAGAAAAAACAACAGTGAAAACTGAGAAATTAAACTTGTTACAATACTATTAGCTAAACTTAATAATGTATTTGGATTTCAGTGTTTTCTCCTAACACCCTTTTTCTGTTCTGGGATATGATAGATGGTTCCGTATTGCATTTATTAATAGTTGTGTCTCCTTGGTCTCCTTCAATCTGACACTTGTACAGTGTTTTTTTGTCTTTTATGATTTCACACTTTTGAAGAACACTGCTCAGTCATTTTGCAGAAGGTCCCTCAACTTCGGTTTGTTTGATGTTTTCTCATGTTTAGATTGAACTTAGGCATTCTTGGGAAGGATGACACAAAGTGATGTGTTCTCAGTCATGTTGGAGGATACATGATGTTCACATGTGTTACTGGTGATGTTAATCTTGATCTGCCCAGTGGCATCTGTCAGTATTCTTTACTGTGAACTTACTGTTCTTCTCTTTGTAATTACTAAATATTTTGGAGAGATACTTTGAAACTAAACAAACATCTTGTTTTTACTTAAAACTTTTTCAGACTAATTTTAGCATCCATTCATGGATCTAGCCCTCAGCAATTGCTGATATGGTGTTCTAATATTTATTTTTCTATTTTCTTCATTCCTCCTGTATTATTTAATTAAAATTTTTCTCTATGGGAGAGCTGTCCTTTCTCCCCTATTTATTTTTTATTCAGTTGTATATTTATATCAGCATGGACTCATGGATATTTATTTTTAGGTTTATAGCACTCCAGTACTCTTGCCTGGAAAATCCCATGGATGGAGGAGCCTGGTAGGCTGCAATGCATGGGGTTGCTAAGAGTCGGACACCACTGAGCAACTTCACTTTCACTTTTCACTTTCCTGCATTGGAGAAGGAAATGGCAACCCACTCCAGTGTTCTTGCCTGGAGAATCCCAGGGACAGGGGAGCCTGGTGGGCTGCTGTCTCTGGGGTCGCACAGAGTCGGACACAACGGAAGCGACTTAGCATAGCATAGCATTCCAATACTATGTTTGTTTTCT
Organism: Bos indicus x Bos taurus; assembly: GCF_003369695.1. NCBI lineage: Eukaryota > Metazoa > Chordata > Mammalia > Artiodactyla > Bovidae > Bos > Bos indicus x Bos taurus. The sequence goes on from NC_040105.1 coordinate 20,140,733, forward strand.
TGTTTAAATTGTTCCAGCTTTGGCCATTGGGAGCTCTTTCAGGTCGGTGCCTATGCCATTTCAACATGACTTCATCCTTTTTTTTCCTAATTTTTTGAAGCACTTCTTTACTTTCTGATACCAAAACATGCTCTAGGTTTATCTTGTATTTTCCTTGCCAAAGCCCTGGAATAACAAAGAACTCTAGTTCCTTTTATTGGGAATGGTATTTAGAAACCAAGATCATGGGGCTTAGATGTAAACATTGCAACTGAGTTGTCATATGTATACCCACATCCATATTTATTTCTATATCTATTTCTGTCTTTTAGGGTTATAAACCTGACCCTAACATTATTGCATTTGTCCACGTTGATATTTCTGTCTCAAGTTCAACACTATAGAATTTATTCTAACCTTCCCCCTTTCTTTATTTGTAATTTCTTACTCTGAAAGTGGTAACCTGACTCTCATTATCTGCAATATATTTATTTATTTCACTCCTAGAATATGAATTATTTCAGTTGTTAACCCTTAACCCTGTGAGAAACAAATTTAGCAACTAGAGTATATTGCTTGTACACTACTCCTTTTTGCCTTTAGACTTGGAGTATTTGCTGTTTTTCATAGTGATGTCAGTCATATCTTTTTTCCCCCTCACTATCTTCCAGGTGGTGAGGTGATTCACTTGTAATACAGTTCAATTTGTCATAGTCTGCATTATGTCTTCTCCCTCACATCTTAGTTTTTGTTTTAATTTACCTGCGGTAAAATTCACTCTGTAGCATAAAGTTCCATGGATTGTGACAGACTCAGTCATGTGACCACCACTAAAGTCCCTTATAAAACCACTCCATTACTCCAGAAATTTCCTTTTGCTGTCCCGTCATAGTCAGTCACCTCTGCCTAACGCATCTACCCTTGGCAACCGTGGCTCTGTTTTCCATTCCTATAGTTTTTTTCTAGGCTATCACATAAATGGAATCATGAAATATGTAGCCATTCATTTCTGGCTTCTTTCATTGAGCAGAATGCATTTAAGGTTAATCCATGTACTTGTGTAGATCAGCAGTTCTTTCCTTTTCATTGTTGGGTGGTATTCCATTGTATGAATGTACCACAGTTTGTTTATCCATTTAGCAGGTGAAGGACATCTGGCTTTTTAGGCTTTGGTGATTTCGCATAAAGCTGCTATAAACATTCACATGTATAGGTTTTTGTGTGAACAAAAGTTTTCATTTCTTTCAGGTAGATATCTAGGACTGTGAGTGCAGGTACATAGGCTTGGTATATGTTTAACTTTATCAGAAACTGTCATAGTATCTCCCAAACTGGCTCTATAGTTTTGCATTCCTAACAGCAACGTATGAGAGTTCTGGTTGCTCTTATATTTTTTTTAAGAATGCAAATATTTTTATTGAAGATAGTCATAAGAATATACTTTTTATTACCACTTTAAGACTGTTCAATGTGCTGATCACATGAGAGTTATTGTTCTTTTGAGTCTATTATTTTTAATGAATGTATTCAATGCATATATTTTTCTTATGAACTTAAGTACAAATACAGAGATATTTAGGGGACATTTTCACTTCATAATGTCATTAAAATTTCTTTAAAGCCATTTTCTTTTTAAAAAATTTTGATTGGAGGATAATTACTTTATAATATTATGATGGTTTTTTGCCATACATCAACATGAATTGGCCGTAGGCATACATGTGTCCCCTCCCTCCTGAACCCCCTTCCCACCTCTCTCCCCATCCAATCCATCAAGCTTATATAGAGCACTGCCTTTGGTTTTCTTGCGTCATATGGCAAACTCTCACTGGCTATCTATTTTACATATGGTAATGTGTATGTTTCAATGCTATTTTCTCAAGTTATCCCACCCTCTCCTTCTCCCACTGAGTCCAAAAGACTGTTCTTTACATCTGTGTCTCCTTTGCTGTCCTGCATGTAAGTTCGTTGGTACCACCTTTCTAGATTCCATATATATGCATTAATATGCGATATTTGTCCTTCTCTTTCTGACTTACTGCACTGTGTATAATAGGCTCTCGGTTCATCCACCTCATTAGAACTGACTTATATATGCTACTTTTTACAGCTGAGTAATATAAACTACCATACACCCCAGCAGTCCCACTACTGGGCATATATCCTGAGGAAACCAGAATTGAAAAAGACACATGTACCCCAATGTTCATTGCAGCACTATTTACAATAGCTAGGGCATAGAAGTAACCTAGATGTGGTACTTATTATACACAATGGAATATTACTCAGCTATAAAAAAAGGAATGCTCTGCATTCCTGCCACTGCCCTTTGGTGGTTCTGTGACTTCAGCTCTCTGATAGGTTTGGAATTTAGATATTTAGAATTATTTTGGTTATTTTTTTCATCATCAGCATAAGAGCAATGCTCCTTTTCACTTTCTACATCACAAGTGGGAATCAGAATTAGAAAAGCTTTGATTTTAAAGTTTAAAGAGATAACATAAGTTTAACTGGGAAATTAAGGTCAGAATAATAGACTTTTATTATTTTGGAATGACTAGAGCTTCACTGAATAGAAATATGATGTACTGGGAGGTAATGGGGATAAACATAGTTTTTTTTTTTTTTTGAGTTGCCTCCTTCACATCTTTCATGCCAAGCCATCTCTGCTGGTGTCACATGACTTTGCCAATATTAATTAATCACAGATTGTATATTGAAATGCTTATGGAATCAGAGAGACTACATAAATAGACTGGATTGCATAAATCTTGCTGGATATGATACAGTAGTAAGAGTAGGTCAGGGGCTAAACTAGTTTGGAAATATGTACTCTGCTTTAAGGTAATTCAAGTGAAAATTTATATGTGCCTGTGTGTGTATGTGTGTGTCTTTATCTCCTAACAAGTAAAAGTGTTCAAGGCACCGGCTTTTGTTCCCTGGTTCATTCTGTATGGTTTAGCTGTCAGTTCTGCAGGGAGTGGTCAGCGTGGTGCCGGTAGCACTAGTTAGTAAGTGTTCAACAGATATTGAATGAATGAATGACTGGTCACAAAAGATGGCAAGAAATCCAAGGCATTATTGATTACATTTTGAAATAGATATTTCTTTCCTTGTGTTTTGAGAACACAATGTTTTTTTATAGATCTTATGGAACTTCTTGCCCCATCACAGCTTTTGTCAAGATCTCTATGTCTATATGTCATAAGGAACTAAAATTAAAATAATGAAAGGACTACTTTTCTATAGCAACACATGGGATATTTCTCTATCAGTTACTGAATTAAGTGATAACATTGAAGGATCGATTTATTGCTTTTTGCCATGTAAAATAGCTAGTTTGGGTTAGTGAATGGCAGCAAGAAATTTAAGATAAAAAATTCCGTAAGCACCATTCATCTCCACCAGTATCATCTCACAACTGTTTAAGGCTGTACAACTATTTAATGGGGATGTTTCAGAGAATTAAAAGCAATAAAATAAATGTTTTTATCTTCCATTCATTCCAGTGGGGCAATGTGGGATTTTAGATTAAGATCAGTACTTTGAGGTAAATGTGAAATTGACAAGACAGAGACTAAGAATTGCCCTGGAGTCTAAATTGAGTGTTTTTAAGACAAACTGAAGGGACAGAGGAACTTCTTTTTGTTTTGTTTTGTTTGTACTTCTCGGTTGTCATTTTGTCTCCAAAGGATTGAAGAACTTTTTCTTGGGGTAGAGTAGGTGCACAAGGAAAATTATAGGTTAGGAGATAAAATGCCTTTTGGGCAGAGGAAAGATTGTCATAATGGAGATGGCAGATCTCAGGGTGGGAAGGATACATACATTTATACAGAAGAAAGAACTCAGCTCTAACAAAAATTCCCTGGGGTAGGTAAGACATGAGAATAAATTAGGTACAAAGCACAAGAATCCCTGAAAAATTGTAATATGAATGTAACCAGTCGTTTTCCTCTGAGTCAGACATCCTATATTCACTTAGCTCACGGTTACCTACGACCAATACAACACTGGCCAAGTTTCAGCATCATGTGTTTTCCATCTCTGTTGCTGTTACTTAAGTAAAAAAGGCATCTTGTTCATGTTTATCATTACCCTGCTATCTGTACTTCTTTTGTGTGGCTCACTTTTTAACATATAAAAACACTGGTCTGAGACTTCCCTGGTGGTCCAGTGGCTAAGACTCTGTGCTCCCAGTGCTGGGAGCCTGGGTTCAATCCCTGGTCAGGGAACTAGATCCCACATGCTGCAGCTAAAGATCCCAAGTGTCACAACTAAGTCCTGGCACAGCCAAATCAATAAATACATATTTTAAAAAACCACTGATATGCAGTAAAAATTACCTGAGTCAATGTGAACCAGTGTTTCAAATACCATACACCCACACTACCAAAGCATCTTCTAGCCATTGGTGTAATTAGCATTTCTTTATGCCAAGTTCATTTTAAATCTTGCTTCAGTTTTCCTTTCATGTGATTAAATACTTAAGCATTAAGTCTCAAAGGTCAATTTACATAAATAATGAGGAACCCGATTCACCCTATCTATGTTGGCCTCTCCTTCTATTGTGGAAGTAAATGCTGTAATATACATGCATCCCACATTGCAAGCCATTTACCATTTCTATCCCTTAGAAATATTAATACTGAAATACTAAAGAGGCTTGGCTTTCATGGGTATATTGCTGCCACATTTTATCAGTTCACAGAGGAAGAACTATGAATTTCATGTGAAAAGGCAGTATTTGGGAGGATGGTATTTATAAATGACAGGGGCTGGAAGGCTAATGTGTTGATCAGACTTCTATGGCTTTGAAAAATAATGGAGCACTCCCTCTGCATGGCTGTCACTGTGTAGTCCAGGGCATAAATCCATACCATTTAAGATGACAAGACCTTGTATTTACATAGAGACTTTCTCTAAGGAATTCACATCACTCCTTAGGAATGGCTCCATTAATTCTTAAAGCTTTGGGAACTAGAGTGGGAAGATATATGTTTTTGGCCAGTTGTCATAAATGAAAGAACCATGCCAGAGATAGGTTTGTAACTTTTTCAAGGTCACTCTAGCCAAACTGAATTGCCAGAAGTTTGGAAACGCAGAGTAATATCAATTTCCCGTGTGGGGGAATGGCTGTATGGTCACTTGGGGTATGGGAGGAACATGGCTTTTCAGAAACTATCTTTGATCATTCTTACTCCCCTGTGTAATCTGTGACTGAGGGATATTATCTCTATAATGGTTAATGTTTCCCAAACCGTGGCCTGTGAACACTAGACTATGCAAGACATTAGGAGGTCTTCATTGAAAAAAACAAAACATGGCTTCCATGGCCAAATAAGTTTGAGAACTGCTTCTCTTGTATTTTTGTTTTGCTGATTCATGATTCCTATTAGTGCAGTAAAAGCTCTGACAAGTCCTGTAGTGAAGAAATTACTAACTTTAAGTTACAGTTTTCCAGATTTATTTGACCACGGACATAAAGTTTCTTTTATAAGAGCACCTCTTAAAGACTTAATGGACTGCATTTTGAGGAAGGACGTTTCTTAAATAAAGGCTCTGCTGAAGAGATGCTTCTCAAAAATCTTTTATTCTCTCATCTTTCCAGGTCCACACTCTATGTGGAGGCCTCATTCACAGATGACCTGGGTAGTGTTGGAGCCTTAGAGATGCAGGAGATATTTTTCAGTGTTGCTAGATGAGGGTCCATGGAAGGAATGAGATGGTGCTGAAAAATCCAAGAACTATACCATAGCTTTTGCGCCAGTCTCCTTCCAGTTCCTGCCTTGTTCTATCTATTCCACACCCTGATCTGGAGCCATTTGCCTGGAATGGTGCTGTTAGCACAAGTTCTTGTGCCCAGTGCATGGTGAAGACAAACCAATTGAAACAGAGTTTGGAGCAGAGAAAGGTTTATTGCAAGGCTATGTGAGGAGACGAGGTGGCCCATGCCCTAAAAAGCCTCAAGCTCCCCAAATGGTTTCCACAAAACATTTTTAAAAGCCAGGTGAGGGAAGGGTTTTAGGGTACGTGATTGGGTTATGCACAGTTCTCTGGCTGATGATGAGGGACGAGGTTTGTGTCACAGGGGTTAACTTTATCAGTTCTTAGACTCCAGGAGGCCTGGGGCTATGTGCTGATGGTCATCAAGTAGGTAACATCTTCTACATCTGCAAAACAACTCAGAAAATTTGCACCAAATACTGTCATCTAGGTACTTCAGAGAGGAGCTGAAACAGAGGATGTGGAGGAAGGGGCTGTCCTGGGAAGGCCCATAGGGTCTTGCTCAGTTAAAGTGCTAAAGTGCCCTGTGTGCTGGGCACTGAGGGGATGGACAGTCACAGATCAAGTAGCAAATATCGTGCTGACCAAGGAGGAATCAAGAACCAATTGGACACAAACTAGGAGGAGTGTATCATTGGGACACAGAAAAGAACGTGGCTTCTCAGAGTGGATGTAGTAGAGAGAGCGCTGATGGCAGGAAATGGGGAGACATGGAATCTCACGTTCTAGCATCTTGACAAGTTAGGCATGTGGCATCTCAGAAAGGGTTTCTGGGCTAGGGCAGGGTCCAAGATGAGGCGCAGCCAAGAGTTGTCTTTCCAGTAGCTCTTGTATATTGCTTAGGCAAATCTGAATTAGCATATTTTATATTTTTAATTAATTTTTTTTCTTTTTTTTAAAAAGTATTTTTTCTTTCTTTATTTGCCTGCACTAGGTGTTAGTTGAAGCACACAGGATCTTTAGTTGTGGCATGTGAGATCTAGTTCCCTGACCAGGGATCGAACCTGGGCCCCTGCATTGGGAGGGTGGAATCTTAGCCACTGGACTACCAGGGAAGCCCCAGTATTAGCATGTTAGCTACTCTCCTGCAGGATGTGATAACCGTGTTGCCCTGTCAACTAACATTCATTTGGAAAATGGATATTTGTCAATATGGAGACTGATAGCCTGTGGATACAGTATTTTGGTAAGGCAGAAACAACAAAAACAAAAACTATGTCAAGATGATTAGTTGCTTTAAAAAAAGAAAGAAAGACCAGGTGAGAATGCCCAGTTTTAGGAGCATATTGGGTTGTTAATTCTTTCTCTTATTCTTCCAACCAGTGCTGTCCTCCCTGCCCCCACAGACATGTTGTCACTATTGTGATTAAACAGGGCAGGAGCTCTCACTCCTCAAGTTCAGTTTAGTTCAGTTCAGTTCATCTCAATCGCTCAGTTGTGTCCAACTCTTCACAACCCCATGGACTGCAGCATGCCATGCTTCCCTGTCCATGACCAACTCCCAGACCTAGCTCAAACTCATGTCCATTGAGTCAGTTTTGCTATCCAACCATCTCATCCTCTGTCGTCTCCTTCTCCCACCTTTAGTCTTTCTCAGCATCAGGATCTCTTCAAATGAGTCAGTTCTTCGCATCAGATGGCCAAAGTATTGGAGCTTCAGCTTCAGCATCAGTTCTTCCAATGAATATTCAGGACTGATTTCCTTTAGGATGGACTGGTTGGATCTCCTTGAAGTCCAAGGGACTCTCAAGAGTCCCAACACCACAGTTCAAAAGCGTCAATTCTTTGGCGTTCAGATTTCTTTATAGTCCCACTCTCAAATCCATACATTAGTAATGGAAAAACCATGGTTTTGACTAGGTGGACCTTTGTTGGCAAAGTAACATCTCTGCTTTTTAATATGCTGTCTAGGTTGGTCATAACTTTTCTTCCAAGGAGCAAGTGTCTTTTAATTTCATGGCTGCAGTCACCATCTGCAGTGATTTTTGAGCCCAAGAAAATAAAGTCTGTCACTGTTTCCATTGTTTCCCCATCTCACTCCTCAAATGTCATTTTAATTTGAATGTGGTTCCTGGAGGACAGCATTGAAATGTGACAGGAGTTAGGGGGACCTAGGAAGGTAAACTGGGACCAGTTATAAAGGACTTTGGCTGTCATAAGTCAAAATGTCATGACTCATTCACCAAGTGAAGGAGTTTGAACCCTGTTGTCTGGAAATGCAGAGAATGCAGAGCTTTGAAGTTGGCTTGTGGCGTGATTGAATGTTACCCACCTGCTCAGGTGTTGACCAGCCCCTGTATTGCCCCCACCCTCTCATTGTCACCCATTGAAGGACTGTCTCTTCTGGGAAACAGTCTCCACTACAGAGACATTGAAGTCAAGGACATATGTGATCATGTTTAGTGCATCTTAGGTCATGTTGACACACGATAAGTAAATGGGATGACTGCATGTGTCTCAGGACTTCCCAGGTGACTCAGTGGTAAAGAATCCACCTGCCAACGCAGAAGATGCAGGTTCAATCCCTGGGTCAGGAAGATCCCCTGGGGAAAGAAATACCAACCCACTCCAGTATTCTTGCCCTGGAGAATCATATGGACAGAGGAGCCTGGTGGGCTACAGTCCATGGGGTCACAGAGAGTCAGACAGGACTGAGCGACTAAACAACAGCAACAGCAATATGCATCTTCTTTGATTATTACGAAAGTAGCAACCAAGAGATAGGTTTTTATTCTTGTAATCAACTATAAAGAATAATTATAATAAGCAAATGCAGAGAATTTCATAGTAGGCCATCCAGAAAAGTTCACTGGGTTTATGTGAGTAGATTTTCTTAAGAGCAGGCACCATTCTTCTCTGAACGTCTGGCTGGAAATTCCCTGGTGGTCCGATGGTAGGAGCTCTGCACTCTCACTGCTGGGGCCCAGGTTCAGTCCCTGGTTGGGGAACTGAGATCCCACTAGCTGCATGGCATGGCCCCAAACCAGAAACAACAGAAGCGGCAACAACAAAAAGCTTCAAGGCTTTTATTAAAAGTAATGCCTATGAGAGGGAGCTAAGCCAGGCTCAGAGAGCCATCAGACCACAAGGCTTGGGTGACCCGGAGGGAGTGGGGAGGAGGGAGGGTGGGTGGAAGCATCCTAGAGTGTGGTGCGGTCACAGACAGCTTTGGCAAGGCAGTCAAGGTGTCCTCCAGCCAACATTGGCCATCAGAGGTTTCCCCTGTCCCCTGTCAGTGGGCCTCCCTTCCTTAGTACCCCTGTGGCTCTCAGTCATTGGCTTGGAGTAGCCTGTGTGAGATGTAACCCCACCCAAATGCACCAGTGGCTTTCAGAGCACAGCAGCGGGGCCCAGGCCCTCAGGAAGTCTGGGGGGTGGGTATATTCTGTTGGCTGCAGTAATGTACATGATTCAAATTTCTCCTTGGGATTCTCCAAATCTTCACAAAAAGTGTGTGTGTGTGGGGGGGGGGGCAGGGAGGGCCTGTTGTTGATAGAAATGGGAAGATGATGGCAGGTCAGAGATAGTCATGTTGGTTACATCTGAACATGCCACCTGCCTGCTGTAAAAGATGAGAAGGTTTTGCAGCTGGTTTTACCATATACTCTATCCTTCTGCGAATTCCATGGCATCTAATGCCTTCATGCTGAAAAAGAAAAATGATACTACAGAGGGGGGAAGAGGTAAAATGTTGATTTCAATTTCTGGGTAAAGCTGTCAGACTCAGGAAGTTCTTGACACTTCAATATAGGTAGAAGCACTTTGTGTAGTCTCGTTACATGTTATAACCCAGATAACTTTTGTATTGATACAATTATTCTAAAATAATGCTCCTGTCAGATCAGAGGCAAAAACAATTAGAAGATACCTTTGTTTGAAATCAGCATGATGAAATGTATTAATAAAACACAGTGCATAATCTTGATTTCTTGATAAATTGCCTGCTCTGGAGAGCATGGGCAGCTCTGTAGTGTCTATTGAGAAAACAAAGGAATCCTGTCAAGATGACATCTGCTTCTTCTGTGGAACGTGTTAGGAGTTACGAGGTTTTGAATATGATGCAGTTAGCAGCATCGTGTACTTCATCAGCTGGCAAGGAGGACCGTTTGTCTTATTTTTCGGGCATCTGTGGATTCTAGAATGCAGCTCACATTTGGCTTTACCTGAAAATCAGCAGGACACTGAGTTTGAAGATGCATACTGAAATTGCTGTCCTCGATCCAGCGTATCTGAGGGTTATTGTTTAGTTGCTCAGTTGTGTCCGACTCTTTGTGGCCCCGTGGACTGTAGCCCACCAGGCTCCTCTGTCCAAGGGATTTTCCAGGCAAGAATACTGGAGTGGGTTGCCATTTCCTCCTCCAGGGGATCTACCCAACTGAGGGACCACACCTGCATCTCTTGCATTGACAGGCAAATTCTTTACCACTGAGCCACCTGGGAAGCTGTACCCAAGGGTATTATTGGCCATGTGACAGTGAACTTCAATGATATGGGGCTGGGGGTGGTGTTTCAGTTGATTATGGCCATAGTAATGCTTCACAACAACCAGCCACAAAATCTGAGCAAACCAAAAGTGGGTATTCGGTTCATACGTCTAGGGATTAATTGGAGATTGGCAGTCCAGATTGGGTTGTGCTGGGGCAATTTGATTTTGCTCTGTGTCTCTCATCTTCCTCCTGGGTTCAGTGAGCCAGTCTAAGCGCATTGTTCTCATTGTGATGTTAAAAATGCAAAAGTATAAACATACAAGTTATATTAAGGCTTGGGCTTGGAACTGGCACATGATCTCTTCTCCCTCATTTTATTGGCCAAAGCAAGTCACATGGCCACAATCACAGGAAAGGCACAGAAAAGTAGAATCTGCCCATCATGAGACCATGGTAGCCATGTGGATGCAGAAAATTGTGATGAAATGGGCCTCAAATAGGCAACATACCACAGGGAGAAACTAGCCCTACCTCGATCTTTTGTTTAATCTAGGTTTCCCAGGAAAACTCTAGCTGGGGGTGGTGGGGGGAAAGGGTTGGGGGGGTGGTGCTCAACCCACACAAGGTACAAGGTCTTGACTCTTCTTCTGTGGCAGGGGCTGTTAGCCATTCACTTAAATCCATTGCTGCTTCATCTTGGGTTGTTTGTCTTTTTGCTTTTGATCTGTAAAACTTCTTTATATATTCTATTCTGAAGAGTACTGTTAACAGAAACATGGTGTGCAAATATTTTGTACCATTTTCTGGGTTGTCTTTTCACTTTCTCCATGGTTTCTTTTGCACTAACATTTAAGATGTTGAAGTCCAATTTATCTACTTTTTCTTCTGTTGCTTGTGCATTTCGTGTTATATCTAAGAATCCTTTGTTGAGTCCAAGGTCATGAAGATTCATCCCTAAGTTTTTTTCTAAGAGTTTTGTAGTTTTGGCTTTTACATTGAGGTCTTTGGTCCATTTTGAGTTGGCTTTTATGTATGGTGTGAAATTTGGGCCCAACTTCATTATTTTGTATGTGGATACCCAGTAATGCCAGCATTGTTTGTTGAAGAGAGTATTCTTTGAGAACCACAGATCCAGATAGAAATGTTCATAGGTGTTGTCATTCAGGCAGACTCGGGTGTAAGGCTTTGTGGTTTGCTTGGTACCATGGTGAAGAGAAGGCATGGTCAGAGTTGTGGTGGGGAGGGTACAACTGAAACTGACATGGAGGCTGGCCTTTTGGAAATGGTGTATCAGTCTTGGAACACAGCCAAAGGAATGCTATAATCTCAACTCAACCTTTAGAAGGTTTTGATATTAATGAATTTATAGACAGGCATATACCTAGTAGTTTGGAATCTGGATGGCTGTTGAAAACTTGGCAAACAGTTATGTATTACCCTATTTATTAGATGTCTATAGGTATGCAGTGGGACTGTACTCTGTGGGCCAAGGTTTTGAAAATGGGGGCCAATACTGGAGAAGAGGCCCATGTAGGGTGAAACTAAGCAAGATGTGGTAGACTGATGATTAAAATTGCTGCAGTTTTTCACCCCTCCTTGTGTCTAGTCTTGTTGCATTGTGACTCCATGGCTCATTTCATCAACAGGTAGAGGTAATTTGCCCCCACTTTAATCTGGGCTGGCCTCATGATTCTTTTTGGCCAATAGCATATAACAGACATGCTGCTGCTACTGCTGCTGCTAAATTGCATCAGTCGTATCCGACTCTGTGCGACCCCATAGACGGCAGCCCACCAGGCTCCCCCATCCCTGGGATTCTCCAGGCAAGAACACTGGAGTCGCTTGCCATTTCCTTCTCCAATGCATGAAAGTGAAAAGGGAAAGTGAAGTCGCTCAGTCCTGTCTGACTCTTAGTGACCCCATGGACTGCAGCCTACTAGGCTCTTCCATCCGTGGGATTTTCCAGGCAAGAGTACTGGAGTGGGGTGCCATTGCCTTCTCCAATAACAGACATGACTATGTGTCATCTCTGAGCTGAGGCATCAATATGTCTTGTGCACTTCTCTCTGTCTGGGAGCCTTACCCTACTTTCCATGAGAATGAGCCCTGATGGGAGGATGAGAGACCTCATGGAGGCAGTGGGAGGCAACCTAGTCAATAACTAATCAACCCCCTAGCCCACCCACAGCTGAGCAAGGCTCCATGAGCGAGTGCAGTGGAGACCAGAGGACTTATCCAACTGAGCCTAGCGAAAGTCATCAGTCTCCAGAATCTTGTTATAAATAAGTGATTGTTACTTTAAGCCACTGAATTTGGAGATGGTTTATTACACAGCAACAACTAATAATACACAGGGCATAGAGGTTCTGCTGAATGGACTGTAGATCAGGATGGGTTTTCTCAGGACCAGGACTAAGGTTAAGCAAGGGAAGTGCCTAGGTGCAAAATTTAAGGTGGCATTCACTCTTAGTTGCAGGCCCTGTATTTTTCCTAGGCTGGGTCTTCTGTTCATGAGTGGGAAGTGTTGAGAGTAAGAGCTAAGGAAGGCCATTAACACAGACTGAATCACTGGGAAAACAAGAGTGATGGCAGGGAAGTGGTGGGTCAGGGTACACACAGGCTCAGAGCTCTTCTTGGCTTTGTGTTGCTGAGGAACATAGATGTTACCAGGTATGGTTGGTGGTCAAGGAGATCCCAGTTTCATCACAGAAGCCCATCTCTGTGTCTGGGCCAGTAGATCCCAAACCTGGGTGTATGTCAGAAATGAGGAGGGGCTGTGGTCTGGGCTGTGAGCTTAGTTCCTAAGCCATGAAACTTGAGAAAGGACATGGCGAGGAGGCCAGGCTGTCATCAGCTGTGTGCACACTCCTTGGCCTCTTGCTCCTTTGACTTGGTAGAACATAATGTCTAAAATTTAAGAAATAATGGGCCACTTTTAGAAAAGAACCGCCTTGCAGAACACACTTCAGAACAAATGATTTTCATGATAAGCAGTAAGATTCTTTGCTACAGTTGCAACTGCCGCAATTTACAGATTGCACTGAGTTGTTGTTCAGTCACCCAGTTGTGTCCAACTCTTTGCAACCCCATGCACTACAGCATGCCAGGCTTCCCTGTCCTTCACCATCTCCTGGAGCTTGATCAAACTCATGATCATTGAGTCAGTGATGCCATCCAACCATCTTGTCCTCTGTCGTCCCCTTTCCCTCCTGCCTTCAATCTTTCAGAACATCACAGTCTTTTCTAATGAGTCAGCTCTTTGCATCAGGTAGCCAAAGTATTGGAATTTCAGCTTCAGCATCAGTCCTTCCAATGAATATGCAGGGTTGATTTCCTTTAGGATGGACTGGTTTGATCTTGCAGTCCAAGGGACTCTCAAGAGTCTTCTCCAACACCACAGTTCAAAAGCATCAGTTTTTTGGTCCTCAACTTTCTTTATGGTCCAACTCTCACATCCATACATGACTACTGGAAAACCATAGCTTTGACTAGATGGACCTTTGTTGGTAATGTAATGTCTCTGCTTTTTAATATACTGTCTAGGTTTGTCATAGCTTTTTCTTCCAAGGAGCAAGCGTCTTTGAATTTCATGGCTGTAGTCACCGTCTGCAGTGATTTTGGAGCCCAAGAAAATAAGGTCTGTCACTGTTTTCAGTGTTTCCCCATCTGTTTTCTATGAAGTGATGGGACCAGATGCCATGATCTTAGTTTTTTGAATGTTGAGTTTTAATGTTGCATTGAGTAGTGATAAGCAGTTTTAGAAGTGACAGGGACAGGCCATATCCAGCTTTGCAAAAGCTGGGTCAGACCAACAGGGTGAATTCCTAAACTATCACATCATCACCTTCATTTTAGTAATAAATGATAACAAGAGTGGCTCTTTAGATTTGGGGAGGGGAGTTGCCCAGACAGTGAAGTAATAAGGGTGTGTGTTCCTGGGGCTAAGATGTGAACAGCTGAAGAGACTGTCTGCACTGTAAAACACTGTGAAGCCTCTAGGATAATAAAGACATACTGGAGACAAGCTTTCAGTTCTTAGCTTGTCAGTCTTCATGGAATATCCTCTTCTCTTTCTAAATCAGGAACCAAGACATTCCAGGCTTGGGTAGTTAATGAGAGCAGAGGAGGGGACCATAGGAGAGCTTCTTGGTTATAGCTCCAGAGACTGCCTCTCACTCACCAAAGGTACAACCCTATTTCTCCATCCTTTTTATCCAGGCTTGGACTGTACTGGACTTCAGTTTACCATTGCCCTGCTAGTTCACTGTTTAATAGTTGTGTCTTCTCTCTTGTCCTCTGTTTCATTGTAAATGGATGTCCTTAATCTAGTTATACAATCACTCCTTCTTGAAACTGCAGTCATGCAGCCTCTCTGAATTATAACTACTCCTTCGGGACCCTGGATCTGGAGATGATTTGGCCAGTGCATTTTTGTTCTTACTGGGAAACCACTCATTGTTTTTTAAATTAATTTATTTTTTCCATTAAAGTGTAGTTGAATTACAATGTTGGGCCGATCTCTGCTGTATGGCAAAGTGACTCAGTTATACACATATATATGTGTGTGTGTGTTTTCAGTCATGTCCAACTCTTTGTGACCCCGTGGACTGTAGCCCACCAGGCTCCACTGTCCATGGGATTTCCCAGGCAAGAATACTGGAGTGGGTTGCTATTTTCCTTCTCCAGGGCATCTTCCTGACCCGGGGTTCGAACCCAGGTCTCCTGCATTGCAGGCAGATTCTTTACCATCTGAGTCACCAGGGAAGCCATACACATATAGACATTCTTTTGTATATTCTTTTCCATTATGATTTATCTGAGGAGATTGGATATAGTTCCTGTGCTATACTGTAGGACCTTGTTATCTGTTTTAAATGTAATAGTTTGCATGTGCCAACCCCAGACTCCCAGTCCATCCCTCTCCCTCTCCTCTTTGGCAGCCATAAATCTGATCTCTATGTCTGTGAGTGTATTTCTGTTTTGTAGATATGTTCATTTGTGCTGTATTTTAGATTCCATGTATAAGTGGTATCATATAGTATGTGTCTTTCTCTTTCTGATTTACTTCACTTAATCTGATAATCTCTAGTTGCATCAATGTTTGCTGCAAATGATATTATTTCATTCTTTTTAACGGCTGAGTAGTATTCCATTGTCTGTATGTACCATATCTTCTTTATCCATTCATCCATCAATGAACATTTAGGTTGTTTCCATGACTTGGCTATTGTGAATGGTGCTGCTGTGAACATGGAGATGCATGTATTGTCGTGGCCCATGAGGGGTTGGAAAAAGGATTTCCAGACATGAGTATTTCATAATAGAGTTTGTTAGAGTGGGAGATGCTATTAGAACAGCAGGACAGCTGAAGGGAGAGCTGACCCTTTGGTGGGCTAGTAGCCTCAAGACAGAATTCCTGCTGGAAGGATGATATTTTGTGATTGGTTAGGGTGCTATTTGGTGGGTAATAGGATGGGTATATTTACCTAATATGGGGTCAGGGAGCTGGCTAGTTTAGTTCAAGGGGACTCATGGCAAAGAGCTCACAGCTTGTGGCAATGGGACTCAGTTCCAGAGATGACCTTGGTGTAGGGCTCCACATGTATCTTTTTGAATTATAGATTTGTCCAGGTGTATGCCCATGAGTGAGACTGCTGGATTGTATGTTAGTTCTACTTTCAGCTTTTTGAGGAACCTCTACATTGTTCTCCATAGTGGCTGCACCAACTTTCATTTCCACCAAGAGTGTAGGAGGTTTCCCTTTTCTCCACATGCTCTCCAGGATTTATTAGAAACCACTCTTTCTATAAGGCTCATCCCAATCAGTTGTTGCTGATAACCCAGTCTTTGCACTGTCATTTGCAGACTGCTTGGAGAGTCATTGAGGACTTCAACCTTGGCTCCTTTTCACTTTCTTCTCTAAGTGTGGTCCTTATGAGTGATGATTTTAATGATGCCTGGTACGAAAAGGAGTACATCAAGGCTGTATATTGTCACCCTGCTTATTTAACTTATATGCAGAGTACATCATGAGAAATGCTGGGGGGAAGAAACACAAGCTGGAATCAAGATTGCCGGGAGAAATATCAATAACCTCAGATATGCAGATGACACCACCCTTATGGCAGAAAGTGAAGAGGAATGAAAAAGCCTCTTGATGAAAGTGAAAGAGGAGAGTGAAAAAGTTGGCTTAAAGCTCAACATTCAGAAAACAAAGATCATGGCATCTGGTCCCATCACTCCATGGGAAATAGATGGGGAAACAGTGGAAACAGTGTCAGACTTCATTTTTTGGGGCTCCAAAATCACTGCAGATGGTGACTGCAGCCATGAAATTAAAAGACGCTTACTCCTTGGAAGAAAAGTTATGACCAACCTAGATAGCATATTGAAAAGCAGAGATGTTATATTGCCTACAAAGGTCCGTCTAGTCAAGGCTATGGTTTTTCCTGTGGTCATGTATGGATGTGAGAGTTGGACTGTGAAGAAAGCTGAGTGTTGAAGAATTGATGCTTTTGAACTGTGGTGTTAGAGAAGACTCTTGAGAGTCCCTTGGACTGCAAGGAGATCCAACCAGTCCATTCTAAAGGAGATCAGCCCTGGGATTTCTTTGGAAGGAATGATGCTAAAGCTGAAACTCCAGTACTTTGGCCACCTCATGCAAAGAGTTGACTCAATTGAAAAGACTCTGATGCTGGGAGGGACTGGGGGCAGGAGGAGAAGGGGATGACAGAGGATGAGATGGCTGGATGGCATCACCGACTCGATGGACGTGAGTTTGAGTGAACTCTGGGAGATGGTGATGGACAGGGAGGCCTGGTGTGCTGCAATTCATGGGGTCGCAAAGAGTCGGACACGACTGAGCGACTGAACTGAACTAAACTGGGCATGGCAGAGCCTGTTTTATACTCATCTCTTGTAGCTCTTGTATCACTGCTGAAATCTGATATTTTCTGCCCAATATTTCAAATCCCCACAACTTACAACTGGATAAAGTCTGACCCATAAGACTTAAGGAAACTTGGGTGGCCATATTGTTAATAACATTCCCTACCTGTTTGTATTTTTTGAGGGTTTTTTTTGTGTGTGTGTGATCTTAAATGGTGATAAGCCTTCAAATAATAATAGTCCCAGTCTTATGAATTGAAGCGATAGCTCTTTGACATTTTTTATTTGAATTTTTATAAGTAAGCATTTTTTTTGCATTTTGGCCTCTTTTTTTGATAACATTTTGGGAAATAGCAGTTTCTAGTCTAGCTAAAAAATTAGCATAGCCTTTATTAGGCCCTTTCCCAAGACATATATTTTGAGATAACTTTGGCACAAGATTAGCTAGGGAGAACAGGTTTCAGACAATATCTGTGGGCAAGATATACTGTTGTTGTGTAATCAGGGGTACAAATCTTGAGATACAGGTTTCCAGGCAAGATTGTTACAAGTATAATCATTAACATAGAGCCTAAGAAAAGCATTTCCATGAGTGAGACATTGTGCTGTGTAATCATTAGTTCTGGACCTAAACAAAGGTCAGTTTTCCAGCAAGATACATTGTTGCACAAGGCTTAAGGAAAGCATGAGTGAGAATGTTTGCTTCCTCTTTATAGGGCCTTGGACTGTCTGCTTAAGCTTTAGCTCTTTCATTTTTTCCTATTTTTAGGAGAATATGGTTGTCAGGGAAAGGGGTGGAGAAATCATTCTGTAACTTTTTCCTGTTGGAAAGGGGTGTAGACCCTAACTTGTTGAGGCAATATATTTTCTTTATTCTCATAATGAGGATCTTTGATCTAGGGGCCCCAAGTAATAGTTGGAAGAGCCTGTGGCAATCATAGGAGCTTGAATAATCATTTGTAACAAATGTCTCAAACCTCTTAGATATAAAATTCATTATATAGTTACAGATGTAAAAAGCAAACAGCAAGAATAAGATGACTACAACTATTACAGTCAAGATAGTTTTCCACCATTTGGAGATAAGCCTCTATTTACTGACATGAAACCCAAAGAGTTTGAACTTTAAATAAATGATGAAGTAAAGTAGAAAAATGGTGGGGCTTTCCAGCTGTTTGTCCCATAACCCCGCACTTACCTGACCTCAGTAGGTCCCAGTCACTCTGCCCTGAATACCGTGAATTCCAGGTCCCTGTTTGGGTGCCACTTGTGGTCTTCTTTACAGACCAGTGCCTGGTGGACCTGAGTCAATGAAAAGAAAGAGGGAAAAAGAGAGAGAGAGAGAGAGAGCAGTATCTCTCGGGTTATGTGGAAAACCAATAAAGCCCATGCACAGGACTTGTACCGCTCACGAAGGCACAGGGCGTCCTCTCAAGAAGGTCTTGAAAGCCTGGGTGAGAAAGTGAGCTCAGCAGGTTTCCATGTTCCGAAGAGAATGAAGACAGAAAGAAGGATGCGGGGGACCCAAGTCTCTAGTGGAACAAGAGTATTTTATTAGGGGAAATGCAGGCTTATATATCTTTAGTAAAATGATTACTCAGCTATTACACAGGATGAAATTCCATCAATTCCAACAAAATGGATAGTCTAATACATACAAGGTCGCTGACGCTGAAAAGAGTCACTGAAGGGAGTTACTGAAAGGAATCCAAGCAGGTACCCTTTCCCATGATCTCAGTCTTGAGAACTGCATGCAGCTCTACTCGTTCCCAGAATAGGAACTGATAAGGAACAGAGAATCCTTGAGAAATGGCACACAAAGGAAGAAAAGTGCAGCATACTGGATTCCTTAAAGTTTAATGTCCCCTGACACCTACCTACAGAAAATGCTTTCCAAACTCCAGTGAGAACAACTCTACTATTCCCATCAATGTATAACTCTTATGCTTTACTTGGTTGCTTTTGATGATAGCCCCGTGAATTTAGGGACTATGTCTCATCATTACGATCCTTCATAGTGCTCAGGACACAATAAATACCTTTTGGTATTATTGTATTAATATTTAAGCTTTGATGCAATGGGAAATGGACAGGTAGTCAAGTTTTCCCTTTAAACAGGTGTTGTTTTTTTTTTTTTTTAATTCTGAATGCCCAGGTTCCTGTCATTGTCTTGGCCTTCATTCTCCATGCAGGAGTAGAGACGATTGAAAATAGAGTTGATTTCTGCCTTACCCAATTTTGAGTTCAAAAGAATCTGATGACTGCAAAGAAAGAAAACCTATGGGAAACTGATGTATAATTTATTCAGTACCCGATACCTGCAGGAAACATCTGTTGTGATTTTATAAGCCTGTACAAATTCAAAACAAGCTAAGTGAAGAAAATGTGCCTATCTAAAAGACAGCAGAGCAGTCTTCTCTAAAAACATTAAGGAGAGCGATGTCTGCAGCTTTATTTGGCAATTGTATATAATCTCAAAGGCAATACAGCTATTTTATTCATTTAATTAAAAATGGAAAATGTATTATAATGAAAAAAGTAAGCTGTAGAAAATGATGAACCACCCTCCCTGAGTTCCTAACCTCTTTTTTTCCCCACTTTGTATGGTTAAGCTTTCCTGGCAATTAAGATGTTTAAAGCAATGGAATGCAAGTACAGAGTTATAGGATGGCTGGTTAATTTCCTCATAAAGTTATTTTTTAAATCCTTTGCCAATTACTCCATAAGCAAAAAACTTAAACATTGATATTAATTACCTTCATTAGTGCTGACAGTAGTAGTTTGCACTAATGATCAGGTTTGTTCTCTACTCCATTTGATGAGCTGTGAATTATTAATGGGTATGAGTGCTACTTTACCACAGATGGCAATACTTTGTAGGCTGTTTTTCAAAACGCATGTCAGCATAGTCCTCAGTGTTCAGACTCTGTGCATCCATAAATACTATGTTAAAAGAGTCTTTCTGTACCTTTCTACTAATCATTGGGCCTATGATCAGCGTGGTTTAGCTACAGACAGGATAAGTCTGCATTTGAAGCTGCATCAGGGCTGTGATCAAGTTTCTGCTTGGTCCTGAGTCATTGTGAAACACTGGGCTAGTCAGTTCTCTGGATTTCCTTGATGGATGTGTAAATTGTGCTGCACTGTGCTGTGTTCAGTAGTTTCCGACTTCTACGACCCCGTGGACTGTAGCCCGCCAGGCTTCTCTGTCCATGGGATTTCCCAGGCAAGGATACTGGAGCAAGTTGCCATGCCTTCCTCCAGGGGATCTTCCCGACCCAAGGATTGAACCTGCATCTCTTGCATTGGCAGGTGGATTCTTTACCACTGTGCCACCTGGGAAGCCCCATGTGTAAATTAACACCCCTCTCCCCACTTTAAAATTTGACTGTGAGCCCAGCTAGGTTCAGGCCTTAAAAAATTCCTATAACCCTGCCCAGGTAAATACAATGTTAACATAAAAAGACCCGATCCTGGTTTGACACTCTAAAGATCATGGAACAGTACCTTGTTTTGCGTCTAGGTGACTCACATTCTCGCCTCGCCCTGCTTCCCATCCCACCAAATTCCATGCAGGACCAGAGCGAGGAGCACATAAATGACTGATTACTACTCTTGGACCAGGTGCAAGAAGAGTTCTCAACCACTGAGTCATCAGGGAAGATGATCACATGCCTGAGTAGCAGCCTGTGTCTGGGAATAACAACAAACAACCCATTTATTTGTGCAGTGCTCTGAGATGTTTAAAGTATTTCACACGTATTTTCTCATTTTACCCAGAATAGAATGAGGGTGATGATCACAGTGGTCTGGAAGCACATTTTCAAGGAACACGAGTTGAGGTTTTCAGTCTTAGGCAAAATGAAGGACTGCCTTTTCCCTCCAGGATGAAATTGCATTTATGTTGTTCTTCCTGAATTTCATTAGCTTCTCACTCCCAACTTGAAAGAAGACTGTGAAAGGCAATGAAAACATGAGAATGTGGCAGCAAATGCTGAATATAAAGTAGAAAAAAAAATGGAAGTCTTCCCTTTGAATTTAAAGAAAACAATGGTCTTGGCACTCTGATCATTGGGTTTGATATTGAAATACTGTGTGGATTGTCCAAACCAGGGGAATTGTATGAATCTGAAACTGGAGGCCTGAATTGCTGGAAAAGATAGATTCAGGGATGTGGCCAGGTTGCTGAGACTGATTGGACAAATTTAGCAGGAGCAACTTAATTTTTTTTTTGTTCCCACTGTTCTTCAATAATGAAACCTTCAAAACACTAAAAGACTATCAAGGCTTGAAACAGATGGGAAAAGCAGATGCACCTTGCATTTTCCTTCAGACAGAGTTCCCTAATAGCCTGGGAGATGGGCAGAGGAACACGTGCTCCTGGGAGCTTGTGGGTCCCTCCATCTCCCTCCTAGGGAACCTGGCTGGCCTGGCAATGGCCAGATTAAGTGTTGCACTTAAGAAACCTGGTTTCATGATTTTTTGTTATAAATATTATTATAAAAAGAAAGTGAATATATATGCATATATGTATGCATATGCATATGTATTTTTTTCCTCCCCCTTAAAGATGTGGCAGTGTGGGCTTTGACTTGACT
Source organism: Bos indicus x Bos taurus (assembly GCF_003369695.1). Classification (NCBI taxonomy): domain Eukaryota; kingdom Metazoa; phylum Chordata; class Mammalia; order Artiodactyla; family Bovidae; genus Bos; species Bos indicus x Bos taurus. Next base: position 20,162,409 of record NC_040105.1, read on the forward strand.
TTGTTGTTTTGCAACTTGTTACTGTCAGGGTTGTTGGAACTTTAGAAAGCCTTTCTGGACCTCCTTTGGTTTAGAACAGTACTGTGTTAAAGCCCTTAGAGTGTTCTAGACTGAGACTGCCAGGGGTAGTGAGCTCAAACCTGATTTAAAAGGAAGAGGGTAAAAACTACAAGGAAGGAACCATTTCTGATTGACATGTGTGTGGGGGATCCACCTCACCATGGAAACCTCACCAAGTTTTTATCTTAAAAACTTCCATATTTGAGAACCAAATGGATTAAAGTTCAAAAATTGGTGTTTTCTTGTGTTTCTCACAATGTGGCCATCAGAATGACCTGGAAACTTGTTTGAGATGTAGATTCCCAACCCTACTCCAGACCTGCTGAGTTGGAAACCCAGGAAGGTGCAGCCCAGCTGTCTGTTTTAACAATCCCTCCAAATATTCTGGAGGAGGAAATGGCAACCCACCCCAGTATTCTTGCCTGGGAAATCCCATGGACAGAGGAGCCTGGTGGGCTACAGTCTACAGGGTCACAAAGAGTCAGACATGACTGAGTACACATGCTCATGCACCAGGGTATTCTGATGCAGGCTTACATTTGGGAACCACTGCTGTTTGCTAACAGAGTGGGTCTGGACATGGTCCAAACAGTGGAATCACCTGGAGAACTTTATAAAGAAATACCAGTGCCTGGTCCCCACCACTGGTCATTCTAATTTGTTTGGGGTTTGGCCTGTTTGTTGAATGTTTCAAAACCTCGCTGGATGATTCTAGTACTCAGACAAGCAGAGGATCCACCCACTGTGCTATCAGCATGTTCTCTTATAAGGGGGAGTTTTCAAGAAAAGAAAAGCAAGGCACAGCATTGACAGAAAACAAAGCAAAATAGGAGTTTGGGGAGAGACAGATAAAGTGAGTTATACACCCAGAATGCTTTCTTCTCTGTCTAAAGGCATCTGAGTCAGTCTCCAGAACCTTTTTAACTGATGATTAATTCTCCAGGTAAGAACTTTCTTCTCTGTCTGAGAAATAGTCTTGCTTTTGTGGTTGACACACTTCAAAATTTATGTGAGAGAGAGATTCCTATGGGGTTCTGATGGCAAAAATATAGGAAAATAGCATAACAATTTTGAAAAAGTTACTCTGCAACTCAAGAATATTGGTCCAAAACCATCTGTATTGCTCTTGTTCTTTGCGACCTTAAATGACCAAGCTCCATTCTAAGCGTGCATTTATTTTATTTCATGAAATCTTACAGTTGGACAGTAAAGGCCACAGATGCTACAAGAATACCCCTTCTTGTTTCTGTGGGTTGGTTGCTTCCAATGCAAATTTGCCGGGAAACTTAAATCAACCAATTATTAGGAAGTTCTTTGACATTAGCAAGTTGAAACTGAAATATATCCTCTTATAAGTTATATCCATTCCTTTCAGTTCTGCTTTGGAGAACTACTCTTGAGAGGCAGGTTATTTAAAATCCTCTCCATGTCAAGAAGGGATGTATAAACATAACTCAAAAGCCTGGTAGTGGTTTTGAAGGTTGTGATCATGTGGTTAACTACTGATAACATTTTCCCCATTGGTTTTGAGCCAACTGGAAATAGACACAGAGATCAGATATCACTGTGAGGTCCACATTATTGTGGATAAAATTGGGGCTTTGACCTGAAAACGTTTGGCTTCTACCTCTTCCTTTTGAATTGGGCTGACTTTGTTGCAGGGCAGAGAAGCCATCTCTGAGCATATCTACTGCATCCTATAAGGGCAGAGCTCCCCAGGAGCTCTAAAACAAAAAGCCAACAAGTTCAGGGCCCACACATGCCTGAGCCCCTTCTCCCTCATCTCCTCTACTGCAGAGGGGTGGTTTGGAGAGAGAAAACCAAAGAGTTCCTTCCATACTGGTCCCTCCCAGGAGAAGAGAGGAAACTGGAGATGTGTAGTCATAAATTCCTATCCCCCAGTGTACATCAAGCCTTCTGAATGTTGCTGTTGTATGCTCAGTTGCTAAGTCCTGTCTAACTCTCTGCGACCCCATGGACTGTAGCCCGTGAGGCTCCTCTGTCCATGGGATTTCCCAGGAAAGAATACTGGAGTGGGTTGCCATTTCCTCCTTCAGGGGATCTTTCCAACCTGGGGATCGAACCCACATCTTCTGTATCTCTTGCATTTGCAGGCAGATTCTTTACTGCTGAGCCACCTGGGAAGCCCTTCTGAATGTTTCAGTACTTCATATAGTTGAAGGTAGTTATTATTTGCCATGTATATTTGTGCTTTCTCTCACTTAAAAAAAAATTTATAATCCCCTGGGAGTTCCCTGGTGGTCTGGTTGTTAGGATTCAGCATTTTCACTTCCGTGGCCTGGGTTCAGTGTCTGGTCAAGAAACAGATCTCACAAGTGGCATGGTGGGGCGAAAAAAAAAAAAAAAATCCCAACCACTATATATATATGTATATGTGAGATCTCCAGGCCTTTCACAATGCATCATGATGATTATCCATATGTGGACATGAATCCCTCTGATGTTCTTCTTAAGATGTGATAGTCAAAAGTAGGAAGGTGTTTTTAATTTGCTTTGATTTAATTGTTTTAGGTTTGAGTGGTTCGTATTATATTTTGTGATCTTGCTTAGTAAATCTCTTTTTTTTTTTTTTTTTTTTACCTCAGTGGCATAAGGATAGTCTCTAATACTTTCTTTGAAGTATTTTAAGGTTATTGCCTTTCACATTTAAGTCCATGTATTATGCAGAGTTGATTTCTTTTTTTTACAAAGAAGTTCAATTTTATTTTCCTCCTCATGTGTAACCGTTTCAACACATTTGTTCAAGAGTGCAATCTTTTCCCCAATTTCTCACGACCCTTTGGTCATGTTTCCATTTAGGCATGAGTCTGTTTCTAGATTATCTGTTTTGTTATTAGGATCAGTTGGCCTATTCATATGCCAAAAGCACAATGTTTTAATTGCTATAATTTATAAAAAGTTTTCATGACTGAGTTCCCACACCTTGTTTTTCTTCAGATGTGTCTTGGTCTGTTGTTCTTCAATATAAATCTTAAAGTCAGCTTGTTAAAAATCTCTAAAAAATTTGTTAGGATTTTTATTAAAATAGTATTGAATCAAGAATGCATTTGAGAGGAGAGAGCTTTATGAAACCAAATTCTTCATATCCATGAATGCATTTTTCCATTTAACTTTTTAAAAAACTTATTTTAAATGAAGCAAAGATGAATATTTTTAATAATAAAAGGTGCAATTCATAAAGAAGAAAGGTATTATAAACCATTAGACCCCTTAACAACAAAGAAACAAAGATACATAAAGTAAAAATCAGAAGAATTAAAAGAAAAAATTATATAATCATAGTGAGATATATTAGCATTTCTCTGAGAATATTTTATCAAGTGCAGAAAAAATAAGAATAGGTGCATCTTGAATGATGTCATTTAATTTATATGTAATAGATGTATAGTTAATATTAATCATATCCTATACAAATATACTTAAAATTTTGTATCCCATATGAAATGAAAAGGAGGATATGAAATGATATGAAATATTAATAAGTGGGCGATTTCATTGTGTGCTTTGTGATTTATATTCTTCCTTCCTCTCTTCCTCCTTTGCTCCCTTTCTTTTGTGGTGAGTGATCCTTGTAGAAACTGTTACCTATGAGAATTCTTTCAAACCTGGGTTCTGTGTGCTTTCTTCCAGAAAGTAGTGGTGTTTACTTCTGTGAGATTTCTGAATTTCTTTAAGTAAATCTTGGCCTGTGTTTTTTCAGTTCTGGGAAGTTGGGTGATTTCTAGAATCAATGTTGCATGAGCACCAGCTTACAGTTGTATCAATAGATTATCAGGGGAGACTGCCACCTCCACCACCAAAGAGATGACTAAAAAAGGCAAATGACTTTATTCTGTCAGCTGAAATATTTCTACCTTTCACAATAAGTACAGCTTCTGAGGGACCAGGCATTACAAAGGAAACCATTCAACTTTTCTCTTTGCTAGGGCCCAATCAGTCATTGTTCCTTTAAAACCCAAAGCTCTAGGCAGCCAAGGCTCTGCAGATAAGCTCAGGGCTGCTGTTGGCCTTAGCATTTTGCTACCTCTCTGGATTCTTGCCTTGCTTCTTTTTGGCCACTGAAGACTTCATTTTCTTACTAGCTCATCCACTCATTCAGTGACTCCTTGTATCTAGCTACCTTCTATCAGGGAGGTGTGTTTGTGTAGGTGTATATGTGTGTGTATATATATATATGTATATGTGTTAGTTGTTCATTCGTGTCCAACTCTTTTTGAACCCATGGACTGTAGCTCTCCAGGCTCCTCTGTTCATGGGATTTCCCAGGCAAGAATACTGGAGTGGAGAGCCATTCCCTTCTCAAGGGATCTTCCTCACCAAGGGATTGAATCCAGGTCTCTTGCACTGCAGGAAGATTCTTTACCATCTGAGTGACCTATTTACACATAAGTTTATATGCCAACCTTTTAAAGTATTCTGTAGCAGGAGCATTTTCCACAAGCTGATCTGTTAAGCCAAGATCAAATTGCTACTGAATTTAAAGTTAACCATTAAAGAGTTAGATATACCTCCTTTGCATTACCTAAAGTTTGGTTTCCCTGGTGGCTCATACAGTAAAGAATCTGCCTGCAATACAGGAAACCTGGGTTTGATCCCTGGGTCAGGAAGATCTCCTGGAGAAGGGAATGGCAACCCACTCCAGTATTCTTCCCTGGAGAATTCCATGGACAGAGGAGCCTGACAGGCGATACAGTCCACAGGATTGCAGAGTCAGACACAATTGAGCAATTAATACTTTCACATTCAAAGTTTGATAAACATGTTCTTTGTGTGTTTCTTTTGTTAAGGGCATCAAATTTCTAGCATTAAGATCTCTTAGAAGCCCCAGTTGCCATTGTTTTCCTTACAGGTCTTCTGTCACTAAGCTTGACGTTCAGTTCAGTTCAGTCGCTCAGTCATGTCCGACTCTTTGCAACCACATGCACTGCAGTACACCAGGCTCCCCTCCCTTGTCTGCCACCAACTCCTGGAGCTTACTCCAGCTCATGTCGATCAAGTCAGTGATGCCATCCAACCATCTCATCCTCTGTTGTCCCCTTCTCCTCTCACCTTCAATATTTCCCACCATCAGGGTCTTTTCAAATCAATCAGTTCTTTGCATCAGGTGGCCAAAGTATTGGAGTTTCAGCTTCAGCATCAGTCCTTCCAATGAATAGTCAGGACTGATTTCCTTTAGGATGGACTAGTTGGATCTCCTTGCAGTCCAAGGGACTCCCAAGAGTCTTCTCCAACACCACAGTTCAAAAGCATCAATTCTTTGGTGCTCAGGTTTCTTTATAGTCCAACTCTCATATCCATATATGACAAGTGGAAAAACCATGATTTTGACTAGATGGAACTTTGTTGGCAAAGTAATGTCTCTGCTTTATAATATGTTGTCTAGGTTGATCATAAATTTTCTTCCAAGGAGCAAGTGTCTTTTAATTTCATGGCTGCAGTCACCATCTACAGTGATTTTGAAAGTGAAAGTGAAAGTAAAGTCGCTCAGTCGTGTCCGACTCTTTGTGACTCCATGGACTGTAGCCTATCAGGCTCCTCTGTCCATGGTATTTTCCAGGCAAGAGTGCTGGAGTGGATTGCCATTTCCTTCTCCAGAGGATCTTCCTGACCCAGGAATTGAACCTGGGTCTCCTGCATTGCAGGCTGATGCTTTACAGTGATTTTGGACCCCCCCCACCCCCGCCCAAATAAAGTCTGTCACCGTTACCATGGTTTCCCCATCTATTTGCCATGAAGTGGTGGGACTGGATGCCATGATCTTAATTTTCTGAATGTTGAGTTTTAAGCCAAATTTTTCACTCTCTTCTTTCACTTTCATCAAGAGGCTCTTTAGTTATTCTTCACTTTCTGCCATAAAGATGGTGTCATCTGCATATCTGAGGTTACTTATATTTCTCCTAGCAATCTTGATTCCAGCTTGTGCTTCATCCAGCTCAGCATTTCTCATGATGTATTCTGAATATAAGTTTAATAAGCAGGGTGACAATATATAGCCTTGATGTACTCCTTTCCCTATTTGGAACCAGTCTGTTGTTCCATGTGTAGTTCTAACTGTTGCTTCTTGACCTGCATACAGATTTCTCAGGAGGCAGGTCAGATGGTCTGGTATTCCCATCTCTTTAAGAATTTTCTACAGTTTGAATCCACACAGTCAAACGCTTTGGTGTAGTCAGTAAAGCAGAAGTAAATGTTTTTCTGAAACTCTCATGATTTCATGAAACTCTCAATGATTCAACAGATGTTGGCAATTTTATCTCTGGTTCCTCTGTCTTTTCTAAATTGAGTTTGAACATCTAGAAGTTCATGGTTCATATACTGTTGAAGCCTGGCTTGGAGAATTTTGAGCATTACTTTGCTAGTGTGTGAGATGAGTACAATTGTGTGGTAGTTTGAACATTTTTCAGCATTGCCTTTTTTTGGGATTGGATTTTCCAGTCCTGTGGCCACTGCTGAGTTTTCCAAATTTGCTGGCATAGTGAATGTAGAACTTTAATAGCATCATCATTTAGGATTTGAAATAACTCAACTGGAATTCTATCACATCCACTAGCTTTGTTTGTTGTGATGCTTCCTGAGGCCCACTTGATTTCACATTCCAGGATGTCTGGCTCTAAGTGAGTGATCACACCATCATGGTTAACTGGGTCATGAAGATCTTTTTTGTACAGTTTTTCTGTGTATTGTTGCTACCTCTTCTTAATATCTTCTGCTTCTGTTAGGGCCTTACCATTTCTGTCCTTTATTGTGCCCATCTTTGCATGAGATGTTCCCTTGGTATCTGTAATTTTCTTGAAGTGATTTCTAGTCGTTCTCATTCTGTTGTTTTCCTCCAATTCTTTGCATTGATCACTGAGGAAAACTCTCTCATCCTTCCTTGCTATTCTTTGGATCTCTGCGTTCAAATGGGTGTATCTTTCCTTTTCTCCTTTACCTTTCATGTCTTTTATTTTCTCAGCTTTTTGTAAGGCCTCCTCAGAGAGCCATTTGGCCTTTTTGCATTTCTTTTTCTTTGGGATGGTCTTGATCATGGCCTCCTGTACAATGTCACGAACCTCATTCCATAGTTCTTCAGGCACTCATCTATCAGATCTAGTCCCTTAAATCTATTTCTCACTTCCACTTTATAATCATAAGGGGTTTGATTTAGGTCATACCTGAATGGTCTAGTGGGGAAGGCAATGGCACCCCACTCCAGTACTCTTGCCTGGAAAATCCCATGGATGGAGGAGCCTGGTAGGCTGCAGTCCATGGGGTCACTAAGAGTCGGATACGACTGAGCGACTTCACTTTCCCTTTTCACTTTCATGCATTGGAGAAGGAAATGGCAACCCACTCCAGTGTTCTTGCCTGAAGAATCCCAGGGATGGGGGAGCTTGGTGGGCTGCCATCTCTGGGGTCGCACAGAGTCGGACACGACTGAAGTGACTTAGCAGTAGCAGCAGCAAATGGTCTAGTGGTTTTCCCCACTTTCTTCAATTTAAGTCTGAACTTGGCAATAAGGAGTTCATGATCTGAGCCACAGTCAGCTCCCAGTCTTGTTTTTACTGACTGTATAGAGCTTCTCCATTTTTGGCTACAAAGAATATAATCAATTCGATTTCAGTATTGACAGTCTAGTGGTGTCCTTGTGTAGAGTCTTATCTTGTGTTGTTGGAAGAGGGTGTTTAGTATGACCAGTGCTCTCTCTTGGCAAAACTCTGTTAGCCTTTGACCTGCTTCGTTTTGTACTCGAAGGCCAAATTTTCCTGTTACTCCAGGTATCTCTTGAGTTCCTACTTTGCATTCCAGTCCCCTATATTGAAAAGGACATCTTTTTTGGGTGTTAGTTCTAGAAGGTCTTGTAGGTCTTCACAGAACCGTTCAACTTGAGCTTCTTCAGCATTACTGGTTGTGGCACAGACTTGGATTACTATGATATCAAATGGTTTGCCTTGGAAATGAACAGAGATTATTCTGTCATTATTGAGATTGCATCTAAGTACTGCATTTTGGACTATTTTGTTGACTACGATGGCTACTCCATTTCTTCTAAGGGATTCTTGCCCATAGTAGTAGATTTAATGGTCATCTGAGTTAAATTCACCCATTCCAGTCCATTTTAGTTCACTGATTCCTAAAATGTAGATGTTCACTCTTGCCATCTCCTGTTTGACCACTTCCAATTTGTCTTGATTCATGAATCTAACATTCCAGGTTCCTATGCAATATTGCTCTTTACGGCATCAGACTGTACTTCCATCACCAGTCACATCCACAACTGGGTGTTGTTTTTGCTTGGGCTCTGTCTCTTCATTCTTTCTGGAGTTATTTCTCCACTGCTCTCCAGTAGCATGCTGGGCACCTACCAACCTGGGGAGTTCATCTTTCAGTGTCCTATCTTTTTGCCTTTCCATACTGTTCATGGGGTTTATACTGTTCATGAGGCAAGAATGCTGAAGTGGTTTGTGTTCCCTTCTCCAGTGGACCACATTTTGTCAGAACTCTCTACCATGACTGGTCCATCTTGGGTGGCCCTACATGGGATGGCTCATAGTTTCACTGAGTTAGACAAGGCTGTGGTCCATGTGATCAGATTGATTAGTTTTCTCTGATTGTGTTTTTCATTCTGTCTGCCCTCTGACAGATAAGGATAAGAGGCTTATAGAAGCTTCCTGATGGAAGAGACTGACTGAGGGGGAAACTGGGTCTTGTTCTGATGGGCAGGGCCATGCTCAGTAAATCTTTAATCCAATTTCTATTGATGGGCGGGGCTGTGTTCCCTCCCTGTTATTTGATCTGAGGCCAAACTATTCTGGAGATTCAGTTCAGTACAGTTCAGTCGCTCAGTCATATCCGACTCTTTGCGATCCCATGAATCGCAGCACACCAGGCCTCCATCTCCATCACCAACTCCCGGAGTTCACCCAGATTCACGTCCATCGAGTCAGTGATGCCATCCAGCCATCTCATCCTCTGTCGTCCCGTTCTCCTCCTGCCCCCAGTCCCTCCCAGCATCAGAGTCTTTTCAAATCAGTCAACTCTTTACATGAGGTGGCCAAAGTACTGGAGTTTCAGCTTTAGCATCACTCCTTCCAAAGAAATCCCAGGGCTGATCTCCTTCAGAATGGACTGGTTGGATCTCCTTGCAGTCCAAGGGACTCTCAAGAGTCTTCTCCAACACCACAGTTCAAAAGCATCAATTCTTCAGTGCTTAGCCTTCTTCACAGTCCAACTCTCACATCCATACATGACCACAGGAAAAACCATAGCCTTGACTAGACGGACCTTTATTGGCAAAGTAATGTCTCTGCTTTTGAATATGCTATCTAGGTTGGTCATAACTTTCCTTCCAAGGAGTAAGCGTCTTTTAATTTCATGGCTGCAGTCACCATCTGCAGTGATTTTGGAGCCCAAAAACATAAAGTCTGACAATATTTCCACTGTTTCCCCATCTATTTCCCATGAAGTGATGGGACCAGATGCCATGATCTTTGTTTTCTGAATGTTGAGCTTTAAGCCAACTTTTTCACTCTCCTCTTTCACTTTCATCAAGAGGCTTTTTCGTTCCTCTTCACTTTCTGCCATAAGGGTGGTGTCATCTGCATATCTGAGGTTATTGATATTTCTCCCGGCAATTTTGATTCCAGCTTGTGTTTCTTCCAGCCCAGCGTTTCTCATGATGTACTCTGCATATAAGTTAAATAAGCAGGGTGACAATATACAGCCTTGACATACTCCTTTTCCTATTTGGAACCAGTCTGTTGTTCCATGTCCAGTTCTAACTGTTGCTTCCTGACCTGCATACAGATTTCTCAAGAGGCAGGTCAGGTGGTCTGGTATTCCCATCTCTTTCAGAATTTTGCACAGTTTTTTGTGATCCACACAGTCAAAGGCTTTGGCATAGTCAATAAAGCAGAAATAGATGTTTTTCTGGAACTCTCCTGCTTTTTCCATGATCCAGCCGATGCTGGCAATTTGATCTCTGGTTCCTCTGCCTTTTCTAAAACCAGCTTGAACATCAGGAAGTTCACAGTTCACGTATTGCTGAAGCCTGGCTTGGAGAATTTTGAGCATTACTTGACTAGCGTGTGAGATGAGTGCAATTGTGAGGTAGTTTGAGCATTCTTTGGCATTGCCTTTCTTTGGGATTGAAATGAAAACTGACCTTTTCCAGTCCTGTGGCCACTGCTGAGTTTTCCAAATTTGCTGGCATATTGAGTGTAGCAGTTTCACAGCATCAACTTCCAGGATTTGGAATAGCTCAACTGGAATTCCATCACCTCCACTAGCTTTGTTCATAGTGATGCTTTCTAAGTCCCCCTTGACTTCATGTTCCAGGATGTCTGGCTCTAGGTCAGTGATCACACCATTGTGTTTATCTGGGTCATGAAGATCTTTTTTGTACAGTTCTTCTGTGTATTCTTGCCATCTCTTCTTAATATCTTCTGCTTCTGTTAGGTCCATACCATTTCTGTCCTTTATCGAGCCCATCTTTGCATGAAATGTGGTTCAGTACTGCTCAATTCCTTACATTCTGTCCTGTCCCTGAAAACAAGTCCACAGACTCTTGTCACTTTAAAAGAAACAGATATGGCGTATGTCCTTGTTATCTTTCAGTGCATAACAAATCAACCTCCAAATTATTTTATATTTTTTAATATTTTATCATTTTTTGTTTGATATTACTTTGCACAGTTCGAGGAGTGTTGGAGGAGCTGACTGAGCTCAGCTGGGAAGTTCTCACTTGAGGTTTCTCATGCAGTTTTAGTGGGTGGGGTTAGAGTCAGCTCAAAGCTTTTCTTCACTCATGGGCTTTCAGGTGGAGGCGGACTGTCTACCAGGATGTCATCTGAGCTATTGTTAGAGAACAGGGCTCTAACCCTGTTGCCTGGGCTTCCTCACAGCTTAGTGGCTGAATCTCAAGGGAAAGAGTGCTGCAAGTCATGCTACCTTTTATGTTCTAGTCTTGGATGTTGTAGGTCTGATGCATTTTATTTGTTTCAAGAGAGTTGCCAAGACTGCCCAAATTCATGGGGTGCAGAAATAACTTCCATCTTTTTGAAGGAGGATCAGAAAACTTATGGACATGCATTACAGCCACCGCGGATTTAAGTAGATAAAAGTAGGAAGATTTCATGTTTTCAAATGCTAGCAAGTTTTTTTTACTGCCATGCTCATAGCTCTTCAATCCCTGATCTTTTTGGTGGAAATACAAATGTGCATTTTCCTTTGATTTTATATAACTCACTGGGCTTTACTCACTAAATCTTCTTCTGAACCTGCTTTATGTCTTTCAAGCCCTGAAGAGGCATCCAACCTGCAGTAATTCTTATCATGTCTTTGATCAGGTTTTTCTGCCTCTAGTGTTACCCTCCTCTTCTGATACACTTCTGAGCAACACATCTGGTCATGTTTCTCTCACGATTGAAAGATCACTGTAGCTCTTTATCTCTAGTTCCTCAATATGGCACAGAAAACCTTCCATGATTGGCTCCTTACCTTTTTCTATGCCTCATCTCTCATTTTGCAGTTTCCCTTTGCACTCTAGCAAAACTAAACACATTGCCTTTTTCACATCTCTGTGCCTTGACTGTGTTGATTGCCCCTCCCTAAAATGTCCATCTCTGACCTACTTGGCAGTCTCAAGCATTCTTAAGGTGCAATCACAAATGTATCCATGTTCCTGAGTCCGTAGCACCCATTTGTTCAATCTGCTGGCTAGACCGGAATTGCTTTAATTTTGAAACCCTCTAAGTTCAAATCTGCTCTAATTCCATACTGTTTCCTTGGGGGAGGGTGTAATCAATACATGCACCTTTCCCTTCTGACATGAGAAGCACCCTTGTCAGCTCCGGTGAAGAGCTCAGGAATCTCTGAGAACACCTGATCTTCAGAGGATTGGGCATTTCTTCTCAAGAGTTGTCTCACCTCACTTTCCTTTGGTGACAGGATCCAGTCATAATCCCATTTGTGCTTCCAACTGTGAGACTATAGCCTTACAGAATTTTCTTAAATATCTACCAAAACCAAGACTTCCCTGTAGATAGATAACTTAAAAATAATTCAGCAATATAAAAGAAAAGCAGCAGTCTAAAATATAAACAGCATTACATATGTGATGCAGCATATAAAAATTTTAAAGCATAAGAACTTGGGAGAAGAAAACTATTAAAATGGCAATTTTTGATATACCATAACTTCAACTTCCCTATTGTTGTAACAGGAGTAACAGGCAAATTTGGCCTTGGAGTACAGAATGAAGCAGGACAAAGGCTAATAGAGTTTTGCCAAGAGAACGCACTGGTCATAGCAAACACCCTCTTCCAACAACACAAGAGAAGACTCTACACATGGACATCACCAGATGGTCAACACTGAAATCAGATTGATTATATTTTTTGCAGCCAAAGATGGAGAACCTCTATACAGTCAGCAAAAACAAGACCGGGAGCTGACTGTGGCTCAGATCATGAACTCTTTATTGCCAAATTCAGATTTACATTGAAGAAAGTAGGGAAAATCACTAGACCATTCAGGTATGACCTAAATCAAATCCCTAACGATTATACAGTGGAAGTGAGAAATAGATTTAAGGGAATAGATCTGATAGACAGAGTGCCTGAAGAACTATGGATGGAGGTTCATGACATTGTATAGGAGACAGGGATCAAGACCATCCCCAAGAAAAAGAAGTGCAAAAAAGCAAAATGGCTGTCTGAGGAGGCCTTACAAATAGCTGCAAAAAGAAGAGAAGTGAAAAGCAAAGGAGAAAAGGAAAGATATAAGCATCTGAATGCAGAGTTCCAAAGAATAGCAAGGAGAGATAAGAAAGCCTTCCTCAGCGATCAATGCAAAGAAATAGAGGAAAACAATAGAATGGGAAAGACTAGATATCTTTTCAAGAAAATTAGAGATACCAAGGGAACATTTCATGCAGAGATGGGCTCGATAAAGGACAGAAATGGTATGGACCTAACAGAAGCAGAAGATATTAAGAAGAGGTGGCAAGATTACACAGAAGAACTGTACAAAAAAGATATTTATGACCCAGATAATCATGATGGTATGATCACTTACCTAGATCCAGACATCCTGGAATGTGAAGTCAAGGGGGACTTAGGAAGCATCACTATGAACAAAGCTAGTGGAGGTGATGGAATTCCAGTTGAGCTATTTCAAATCCTGGAAGTTGATGCTGTGAAAGTGCTGCACTCAATATGCCAGCAAATTTGGAAAACTCAGCAGTGGCCACAGGACTGGAAAAGGTCAGTTTTCATTCCAATCCCAAAGAAAGGCAATGCCAAAGAATGCTCAAACTACCTCACAATTGCACTCATCTCACACGCTAGTCAAGTAATGCTCAAAATTCTCCAAGTTAGGCTTCAGCAATATGTGAACCGTGAACTTCCAGATGTTCAAGCTGGGTTTAGGAAAGGCAGAGGAACCAGAGATCAAATTGCCAGCATCTGCTGGATCATGGAAAACGCAAGAGAGTTCCAGAAAAACATCTATTTCTGCTTTATTGACTATGCCAAAGCCTTTGACTGTGTGGATCACAATAAACTGTGGAAAATTCTGGAAGAGATGGGAATACCAGACCACCTGACCTACCTCTTGAGAAACCTGTATACAGGTTAGGAAGCAACAGTTAGAACTGGACATGGAACAACAGACTGGTTCCAAATAGGAAAAGGAGTATGTCAAGGCTGTATATTGTCACCCTGCTTATTTAACTTATATGCAGAGTACATCATGAGAAACGCTGGGCTGGAGGAAGCACAAGCTGGAATCAAGATTGCCAGGAGAAATATCAGTAACCTCAGATATGTAGGTGACACCACCTTATGGCAGAAAGTGAAGAGGAACTAAAAAGCCTCTTGATGAAAGTGAAAGAGGAGAGTGAAAAAGTTGGCTTAAAGCTCAACATTCAGAAAACTAAGATCATGGCATCTGGTCCCATCACTTCATGGTATATAGATGAGGAAACAGGGGAAACAGTGTCAGACTTTATTTTTTGGGACTCCAAAATCACTGCAGATGGTGATTGCAGCCATGAAATTATAAGACACTTACTCCTTGGAAGGAAAGTTATGACCAACCTAGATACCATATTTAAAAGCAGAGACATTACTTTGCCAACAAAGGTCTGTCTAGTCAAGGCTATGGATTTTCCAGTAGTCATGTATGGATGTTAGAATTGGATGGTGAAGAAAGCTGAGCACTGAATTATTGATGCTTTTGAACTGTGGTGTTGGAGAAGACTCTTGAGAGTCCCTTGGACTGCAAGGAGATCCAACCTGTCCATCCTAAAGGAGATCAGTCCTGGGTGTTCATTGGAAGGACTGATGCTGAAGCTGAAACTCTAATACTTTGTCCACCTTATGCGAAGAGTTGACTGTTTTGAAAAGACTCTGATGCTGGGAGGGATTGGGGGTAGGAGGAGAAGCGGACGACAGAGGATGAGATGGCTGGATGGCATCAGTGACTCGATGAACATGAGTTTGGGTGAACTCCAGGAGTTGGTGGTGGACAGGGAGGCCTGGCGTGCTGCAATTCATGGGGTCGAAAAGAGTTGGAAATGATTGAGTACTGAACTGAACTGATTGTTGGACATATCAGTAATTCCAGTTTTCCTATATCAATAACATGGAAACAAGCATCTTTATTCTCAAAAGTTGTTTTCTCTTAATCAGATTCTTTTTATGTAGATTTCCAGAAATGTAGCTATTAAGTCCAGAAATATGAGTTCTTGTAAGTTTTTTGATATATTGGACTTCCCTGGTGGCTCAGACAGCAAGGAATCTGCCTATAGTTGAGGAGACCTAGGTTCGATCCTTGAGTCGGGAAGATCCTGTAGAGAAAGGAATGGCAACCCACTCCAGTATTCTTGCCTAGAGAATTCCATGGAAAGAGGAGCCTGGTTGGCTGCAGTCCATGGGGTTGCAAAGAGTCAGACATAAGTGAATCGCTAACACACTTTCTTTTGATATATTTACAAATACCCACCATTCCCAGGACTGGATGAGAGTTTGGCTTCCTTGGACCCTCACAAGCTTTGACATTTTTCTTTTAAGTTTTGGTAATTTGAAAATTTAAAAAAATCTTGCTTTAGTTTATAACTCAAGATAGTTGAGTGTTTTCCATATTTTTACGGGTGGAGGATAGATTGGAGTTTGAAAGCAAAGAGGTGGGGTTAGAAGAGATAATTGAACCTTACATATGAGAAGAATTGTGTTTCAAAAAACTGTTAAAAGTGACTATGTTGTATTCAGGTTAATTATTTTCTTCAAAAATAAACTTTATATTCTCCATGATTGTTTCAAAGATGGAAGAATTGTGCTACGTTCTGTAGATTTCAAATACACTTTCATAAATAAGACTTTATAACAGTTAAATCTTTTTCATCCGCCTTCAGATTTCTATTTAAAATATTTCTGTTCAATTTTATCCCTTGTGTTCTGAATAAGGTGGCCCACATTTATGGCATCTGATGGGTTCTACATAGCTTAATTATGAAAGAGGATGAAATTTAAATTTTCATAAGTTGGTGCCAATTAAACTATGTAAATGAATGTTTCCTGTGGTTTCTGTTGTAGACTTCATATCTTAAAATTTTTTTTGCTAACTAGGTCTGTGTATACTTACCGTGAAGGTGTCACACGGGGTATGTTGATAAAATAAACATTTGGCTTTCTTCCGTACTACCTTTTGAGATGTCTAGGAAATATACTCTTGTCCTAGAAATTAAATAAGACATCAGCTGAGCCACTTGCCATATTATCCCTCTGTCCCCAGACTTGCCATCTTGAATTTCTAGGATCTCTGGGGAAGTGATTCATTTAGTCTATATCTTAGCCACCAATCTCAGTCAACAGTTCCCCCCGCCCCAAGATGTTTTCCTGTCTTATTTAAGTTTAATAACCTTGATTTAAATTATAAAACACATTCTTTGATCAGAGGTATTTGTGTCAGGAGATTGCCTGGGACCTACATGCAGCATCTGCTTCCCTGTCTCCTAGGAAGGTAAACATTTGTGTTCCAACTCCTGTTAGTCATTGAACCAGTTTACTGGTGAAAGTACTGTGACATTGGAAGATTTAGAACTTATCGATCAGGGAAATAATTTTATGAACAACGTATACATCTGTACTTAATGTTCATATTGTTATAAACTATCTTTTTTTCATGGTTGTTGTTGTTTAGTCACTCTTCATGTCCAATTCTTTGCAATCCTAAGGAATGCAGCATGCCAGGCTTCCCTGTCCTTCACCATCTCCCAGTGCTTGCTCAACCTTATGTCCACTGAGTCAGTGATGCCATCCATCATCTCATCCTCTGTCATCCCCTTCTCCTCCTGCCTTCAGTCTTTCCCAGGAACAGGGTCTTTTCTAATGAGTCAGCTCTTCGCATCAGGTGGCCAAAGTATTGGAGCTTCAGCATCAGCATTAGTCCTTTCAATGAATATTCAGGATTGATTTCCTTTAGGATGGACTGGTTTGATCTCCTTGCAGTCCAAGGGACTCTCAAGGGTCTTCTCCAATACCACAGTTCAAAAGCATCAATTCTTTGACACTAGGCCTTCTTTATGGTCCAACTCTCACATGGGTACATGGCTACAGGAAAAACCATAGCTTTGGTGGCAAAGTAATGTCTCTGCTTTTTAATATGCTGTCTAGGTTTGTCATAGCTTTTCTTCCAAGGAGCAAACATCTTTTATTTTCATGGATGCAGTCACCGTCTGCAGTGATTTTGGAGCCCAAGAAAACAAAGTCTGTCACTGTTTCCATTTTTTCCCCATCTATTTGCCATGAAGTGATGGGACCAGATGCCATGATCTTAGTTTTCTGAATGTTGAGCTTTAAGCCATCTTTTTCACTCTTCTCTTTCACTTTCATCAAGAACCTCTTTAGTTCCTCTTCACTTTCTACCATAAGGGTGGTGTCATCTGCATATCTGAGGTTATTGATATTTCTCCTGGCAATCTTGATTCCAGCTTGTGCTTCTTCCAGCCCAGCATTTCTCATGATGTACTCTGCTGCTGCTGTCGCTTCAGTCATGTCCAACTCTGTGTGACCCCATAGACGGCAGCCCACCAGGCTCCCTTGTCCCTGGGATTCTCTAGGCAAGAACACTGGAGTGGGTTGTCATTTCCTTCTCCAATGCATGAAAGTGAAAAGTGAAAGTGAAGTCAGTCAGTGGTTTTCTACTCTTAGCGACCCCATGGACTGCAGCCCACCAGGCTCCTCCGTCCGTGGGATTTTCCAGGCAAGAGTACTGGAATGGGGTGCCATTGCCTTCTCCGCATGATGTGCTCTGCATATAAGTTAAATAAGCAGGGTGACAATATATACAGCCTTGACATATTCCTTTCCCAGTTTGGATCCAGTCCATTGTTCCATATCCTATTCTAACTGTTGCTTCTTGACCTGCATTCAGTTTTCTCAGGAGGCAGATAAGGTGGTCTGGTATTCCCATCTCCTGAAGAATTTTCCACAGTTTGTGGTGATCCACACTCCAGTACTCTTGCCTAGAAAATCCCAGGGATGGACGAGCCTGGTGGGCTGCAGTCCATGGGGTTGCTAAGAGTCGGACACGACTAAGCGACTTCACTTTCACTTTTCACTTTCATGCATTGGAGGAGGAAATGGCAACCCACTCCAGTGTTCTTGCCTGGAGAATTCCAGGGACGGCAGGGCCTGGTGGGCTGCCATCTATGGGGTCGCACAGAGTCGGACACGACTGAAGCGACTTAGCAGCAGCAGCAGCAGCACACAGTCAAAGTGTAGTCCGTGAATCAGAAGTAGATGTTTTTCTGGAACTCTCTTGCATTTTTGATGATCCAACGGATGTTGGCAATTTGATCTCTGGTTTCTCTGCCTTTTCTAAATCTAGCTTGAACATCTGGAAGTTCTTGTTTCACATACTGTTGAAGTCTAGCTTGGAGAATTTTGAACATTACTTTGCTGGCCTGTGAGATGAGTGCAATTGTGCAGTAGTTTGAATATTCTTTGGCATTGCCTTTCTTTGAGAGTGGAATGAAAACTGACCTTTTCCAGTCCTGTGGCCACTGCTGAGTTTTCCAAATTTGCTGGCATATTGAGTGCAGCACTTTCACAGCATCATCTTTTAGGATTTGAAATAGCTCAACTGGAATTCCATCACCTCCACTAGCTTTGTTCATAGTGATGCTTCCTAAGATCCACTTGACTTTGCACTCCAGGATGTCTGGCTCTGTTTCAGTGATCACAGTATTGTGGTTATCTGGATCATGAAGATCTTTTTTGTATAGTTCTTCTACATATTCTAGCCACCTCTTCTTAATATCTTCTGCTTCTGTTAGGTCCATGCCATTTCTGTCCTTTATTGTGCCCATGTTTGCATGAATTGTTCCCTTGGTATCGCTCATTTTGTTGAAGAGATCTCTGGTCTTTCCCATTCTATTGTTTTCCTCTCTTTCTTTGCATGATTATTTAGGAAAGCTTTTTTATCTCTCCTTGCTATTCTTTAGAACTCTTCATTCAGATGGATATATGGTTCCTTTTCTCCTTTGCCTTTCACTTCTCTTCTTTATTCAGCTATTTGTAAGCCCTCCTCAGACAATCATTCTGCGTTTTTGCATTTCTTTTTCTTAGGGATGGTTTTGATTACTGCCTCCTGCAGTGTTATGAACCTCTGTCCATAAATCTTCAGGCATTCTATTAGATCGAATCCCTTGAATCTATTTGTCACTTCTGTATAATCATAAGGGATTTGATTTAGGTCATACCTGAATGACCTAGTGGTTTTCCAAACTTTCTTCAACTTAAGTCTGAATTTGACAATAAGGAGTTCATGATCTGAGCCAGTCAGCTCCAGGTCTTATTTATGCTGACTGTATAGAGCTTCTCCATCTTCAGCTGCAAAGAATGTAATCAGTCTGATTTCGGTATTGACCATCTGGTGATGTTGATGTGTAGAGTTGTCTCTTATGTTGTTGGAAGAAGGTGTTTGCTATGACCAGTGTGTTCTCTTGGAAAAACTTTCTTAGCCTTTGCCCTGCTTCATTTTGCACTTTAAGGCCTAACTTGCCTGTTATTTCAGGTATATCTTGACTTCCTACTTTTGCATTCCAATTCCCTATGACATTTAACTAATCATCCCCATTTCTTCATCTACTGTTACTTCCTATCTCCATACTAATGCATACATTTTGAATTACTATCCTAGTTAAATATGCCTGTCTTTTTTCTTCCCTTAGTACAAAATAATCTATTCAGCTGCAAAGGCCAATAATGTCCACATAATGTTAGCAATAAGTTTGCCCAATGAAAGAACTATTTATTGTACTGTGGTAAATTGACTCTTGTGGGCCTTGGTTTCTTCATCTGTAAGACAGAAGTTTGCAACAGTCTAATGTTGAGCCCTGGTAGGGCATTCAGTTCACCTCTTTCTTTACCATTGAGATGACTGATGACAAACCTTCCACAGACCAAGGACATACACTCAAGTTTCTCGACTTGAGAGTCCAGGGTTTCAGGGCTTAGGTCTAATATTTCACTCGAACAGAAACTGAGTGACTTTAACCCATTTCATTTAAATGAAGGTGATAGAGTAATGAAGTGATCAAGGGGGAAGAATGTTTTTTAAAATATAATCTTATTTATTTTTGGCTGTGTTGGGCCATTATTGTTGTCTGGGCTTTTCTCCAATTGCAGAGAGCAAGAGCTCCTCCCTAGTCGCAGCAGTGCACAGGCTCCAGGGCTTGCAGGCTTAAGTAGTTGTGGTACTTGGGCTCAATAATTGTGGCTCTCAGACTCTAGAGCACAGGCTCAGTAGTTGTGGTGCACAGGCTTAGTTGCTGCACAGCATGTGGGAGCATACATTCAATCAGGGATTGAAACTGTGTCTTTTGCATTGGCAGGTGGTTTCTGTATCACTGAGCCACCAGGGAAGCCTGGGAAGAACTTTCCAGGCAGAGAAATTGTCATAAGGAAAGGCCTAAAATCAGGAAAGACATTGGTTTATTTGAAGAACTAAAAGAAAACCAATGTGATGAGTATGGAGAGTGAGGGGGATAGACAGAGAGATGAGGCTGGAGAAGTGTCCAGAAGCCATGTCATATATGACCATCTGTATCAGAGACCGGAAGCATGGAAACAGGTCAGTTACGGAGGTACTGTAGTATTGGGTTGGCCAAACAGTTCATTCAGGCTTTTCTGAAAGATGGTATGAAAAGCCTGAAACAAGTATTTGGCCAACCCAGTATTCCAAGCAGAGGTGTGTTGGTCTATGGTAGATGCATTAGAGATGAAAAGAAGCATATATGTCTGCTACCCTGTATTTAGAACTTATCAGGATTTGGTCACCGTGTGAGAGGCGTTGAGAAGGGTTCACATTTTCTGGCTTAAGCAGCATGGTGGTTGGAAGTAGCATTTACTGAAATGGGGAAGAAAGGTGGGGAAGATTTTAGAAAGGACCAAGGGCTTCATCTTGAACATGATACGCCTGAGAGATGTTGTTTAGTCACTAAGTCACATCTGACTCTTTGCGACCCCATGGACTGCTTCATGTCAGGCTCCTCTGTTCTCCACTATCTCCCATAGTTTGCCCAAACTCATGTCTATATAGTTGGTGATGCCATCCAACCATTGAAGAGGCGACTTGTTGGAAAAGACCGTGATGCTGGGAAAGATTGAGGGCAGGAGGAGAAGGGGTCAAAAGAGGATGAGATGGGAGAAGATATCCAGGTTACCAGTTGCATGTATCAGACTGGTGGTTACAAAGATTTTTTCAGGAGACATAACTTTGGACATTATCTGCAAGTAGATATTTTAAATAAACTACAGGCCAATGTTTAGAAAAGAAGCCAAACTTTTCCCAAGTCTAGGGATTTGATCTTTAGAGTTCTGATAGAAAGGAAGGGCCAGGAAAGGAGCTAGAAGAGCAGTTTCCAGTGAATGAGGAGGCAAACCAGAAAAGCAGGGCATCATGGAAGCAGACAAGAGTGTTTCAGGAAGGAGGAGAAGGGGTTGCTGCTGCCACTGCTGCTAAGTTGCTTCAGTCGTGTCTGACTCTGTGCGACCCCAGAGACGGCTGCCCACCAGGCTCCCCCGCCCCTGGGATTCTCCAGGCAAGAACACTGGAGTGGGTTGCCATTTCCTTCTCCAATGCATGAAAGTGAAAAGTGAAAGTGAAGTCGCTCAGTCGTGTCCGACCCTCAGCGACCCCATGGACTGCAGCCTACCAGGCTCCTCCGTCCATGGGATTTTCCAGGCAAGAGTACTGGAGTGGGGTGCCATTGCCTTAACAGTGTAGAATTCTCCAAAGAGGACTAAATGATAATAGTGTTAAGCTGGAATCTATATGTTGAGTCTTCTGTATTGAATCATGTGAAATTGCTATTTTTGTAGTTAAAGAATGGTCAATAGTGATCATTTTCTGGCTTTAATGTAATACATACTTGGCTTGAAAGTACATATTTTAGGGTAACATCTATTAGGTGAGAAATAATAGATGTCTGTAACCCATCTGTAACCCATCCTCCCCACCAACTTCGCTTTGTCTTTCTGTTTACCTAACTTCTCTCGGCAAATTTGTACTCACTTGGCTTTTATTCTAGAGCTTTGGGAAGCCACTGAATGATGTGAAGCAGGGAGTGACAGATCTGATGATATTTTGTTTCTTTGGACTGTAAACTAAGGGACGTATGTATGTTTTCACACACAACTCTTTGCCCAGCAAGTGGTTGATCGCAGGGGTTTCCTTTTTATACCCCAGAGAGTTTCTTTCCTGAAAATGCAGCACAAATCCTAGTCTGAAGGTATTTGCTCTAATACTTTAAAATATTATGGGTGTGGAAGTCCTACCATACAAATGATGTGACCTCTTTGGTTTACCTGTCATGGCTTTTATCATCCAAATGGTGGCATTTGCCATTTCAGTGTAGAACTGTCTAGAGTTACCCAATCAAGGCTGGTTCCCGTTGATGTCAGCACAGACCCTGGACTAGGTGTCTGGAATCCTGGCATCTACTGCAGCATCATGAGCTAGTTCACGTGACCCCTGAGGGCTTAGGTTTCTTTATTTTTTCCCCTATTTTCATTATTTTTAAATAACTAAATTGAATAACTTCTTTTACTTTTCTTCTAGCTTTAACAGTCGATGCTCCTAATAATGATGTAATACTTCAGACAGACTATGACAGTTGTGGTTTTATTTATTTATTTTTTAATATATGTTTTGTCACTGGCCAGTACCTGGAGGCAATGTTGACACCCTTTGATTATTTACACCCACCCCCCAATATTTTTTAATGTGAGCCAGTTTTCTCAGATTGCAAGATCTCACATAAAAATTCACCTTTCTAGTCTCTTTTTTTTTAAAATAAATCAAGATCTTTGGCTGCATGGGGCTGATGTTCTTACAAGGTAGCCCTCCGCTGGATCTGAACAGCACATGCCTCCTGTTAGACAGGCATTTCACGTTCTAGTTCATGACCCTCACCATTCTGGGCTTTCTCCTACCGTGTGTACTTGCCCCCTGATTTTTCCCAGTCCTTGTAGCTCTTTGAACATGATCGACCTGGGATGACCCAAGCTAGAAAACATCTCAGTGATGAAACTTCAGTATGAGGTGAACTCTGTACAGGTGTGCAGCTCAGTTTCTCATTAATTTTTGCTGAGACTTCTGAGAGTTGGGTACATTTGATCAAAGTATAGCCTAAAAATAGACACGCCGATTCAGGGAGCAGAACTTGGCTGTGTTTAGTCACGGTTGTCACAAATGCCTCTGAGCAGTGTTTCTTCACCCTGGCCACTCGTTAGAGTTATCTGGGGAGCATTTAAAAAAATATCTATATCCAAGTTTCACCCCAGAGCAATTGGATCTGAATCTCTAGAGGAGAGGCCCAAGCATCAGTATTTTTTTTTTTTTAATCAGATGTGCTGATGTGCAGCCAGGATCGAGAAACACTGCCATAGAAACTGAACCCAGCAGTAAGGACTGACATCATGAGCCTAGGGAAATCCGCAGAAAGTCTGGGAATTCTCTGTGGCTGGTTTGCAGCCCGTGTGGAGTCACTAAAACCATGCCTAAGAACAACCTCTCTCCTCAGAAGCTGGGCT
This sequence comes from Bos indicus x Bos taurus, assembly GCF_003369695.1. Taxonomy (NCBI): domain Eukaryota; kingdom Metazoa; phylum Chordata; class Mammalia; order Artiodactyla; family Bovidae; genus Bos; species Bos indicus x Bos taurus. Next base: position 20,185,571 of record NC_040105.1, read on the forward strand.
GCCCATCTGTCAGGGGTTTCTATCACTCCTGGTGGCATTCACAAGATGCTTCTGGCATGGGTCCCTGGGCCATGGCTCTCTCTGCCTCTGCTTAGGTGAGTGTGCAGGGTAGGAAGAGTCCTAAATGGAGTGGTGAGCTAAACAAAAGAAGGGAGAGAGGAGAGATGTTGGTGTTTTACTGATCTAAATTGCGATCTGCTTATTATGGAAAACTGTGGTTTCAATAGCTTAGCTTTTAAGATGCTTGATGAAAGAGCACAAACAACCCAGTGGTAAAACAAAGATGAAAACATAAGAATGTGCTTCTGAGAACTGCTGCTGGTCCATTGGTTAGGATTTTGAGCTTCCAGTGCTGGGGACTCTGGTTGGATCCTTGGTCATGGAAATAAGATCCTGCAAGCCTCATGCCCCTCCTACCCGCCCCCTGCCACCCGAAAAGAAAGTGCTTCCATTTGAAGTGTTTCCTTTCTAGTGTCCCCATTAAGGCTACTTTGATCTGGAAAGTCTGAAAAATGACTTCCTTTACCTAGTATTGTTAAACAAATAGAAGACTAGGGGGAAAGTCCAAAGTAATGCCAGACCACTGTTCCCAAAGTTCCCACAGAGAAATTATTTTTCCCAATGACCTAGGATGACAGGGTGAGAAGAAGTCCTTGCAAGAATAGCTACTCAATGACATTCTCCACGTCTACTGTGCCAGTAATGTCAGAACAATAGGCTTTGAATCCGAGCCCAATATGGAATTGAAAAATTGCAGACTTGGGGTTTATGATGAACACAACCCAGCTGGAGCATTGACTGAACAATGGCAGGAAGGTTTGGTGGAGCCAATCCGGCCGGCTGTGGTTCTGCCACAAGGGAACGATGAGTTTTAAAGGACACAGCCTAATTTCTCTCTGCAGCTGGGTGTCATTGACTAATGAAAATATATTGGCACGCTGCTCACGGGTTATTGTTCCATGTAACTGCACCTCTTAGCTGGGGATTTGTAAGCAGGCCATGATTGAAAGCAATATGACTGGGCTCGGTTATTAAAATATTCCAAATACAGCCTGCCCTATTTATTGGAAACAAAGTTTGACAAGATTATGTTGATATGAGGAGCGGATAATGAAACATCACCGTGCATAGGCACTGCCAGTGTCAACTGGGCAGAATTACAGTCCTTAAATATTTATACAGGAAAATGAAATGCAACTATTAATACTTCCAGGAAGTGATACAGCATGAGAAGAGAGAGACATGAGGAATAGGATCCTGGGCCACTTGTAACAGGCCAATTTATCATTTTTATAAAATGGCTGCATGTCTCATTTGCAGGAAGTCGTCAAAGAATGGGAAAAAGCATAACTACCTCTAAAGCTCTCAAAATTAGGCATGTTTAAACAAAAGTGTCCAAAAACCTGATGACTACATTTAGGTTTTAAGAAGGACTTCATTTTTAGGAGGGTTATGTCTTTTGGACTGATTTAAGCTTGAGTCCATTTCTTCAGTCATTTTAAAATGACACTTAATTAACTTGGATGATTTAATTTTGTTTTACTTTGGTATTATTTTGGGGAGAAATCTCTTAAGAGCCAATGAAGGCAGATGTCCAGACAGGCATATTCACCGTGAAAAGCAATAAAAATGGCATTAGTCTAAGAATCATATCTGGTTTTACTCCAAGGTTTGCCTCTAGTTGGACTTGGTGGGGTGGAGAGAAGGATTTGATAACACCTTAATTTTTCTCCAAGTGTTTTAGGAATGAATGCCTTAAAAAATTTATTACAATATTGCTTCTGTTTTATGCTTTGGATTTTTTGAGGCATGTGGGATCTTAATTACCTGACCAGGAACCGAACCTGCACCCCCTGCTTTGGCAGGCAAAGTCTTAACCACTGGACTGCCAGGGAAGTCCCAGGAATGCATGTCTTATAGTCAGCAATTTTACCCATTTCTGAAGTCTGATTTCTTTTGAAGTTTACATCCATTCATATTTGAGGAACTAGCAAGGAGTGCTGTGAAGAGCTAGAACTTTCCTGAATTCTGAGGCCTTGGATTCTGCCCACTGAACCCTCTCTCTTCAGTTCTTCCATCTCTCCCAGTAGCTCTTCCCTCACTCTGTCACGTAGGCCTCCTGCTCTTCAGGTTCTCTGCAAGTGAAAGCTGAAAGTTGTGGGATTCTCCATGGGATTCTCCAGGCAAGAATACCGGAGTGGGTTGCCATTTCCTTCTCCAGGGGATCTTCCCGACCCAGGGATCGAACCCAGGTCTCCCACATTGCAGGCAGATGCTTTAACTTCTGAGCCACCAGGGAAACCTGCTCAGGTTCTCTACCCCTCCTCTCTTCTCATTCTGCTCCTTAGTCTCCTCATTCTCTGCCCATTAGTAACCCCCTCTCCAGTGTGGGCAGCCCAGGAGTGAGTTTTGCAGGCTGGAGGTCTCCCTCCCTGCTATTGAGTTGTAGGTTGATGGAGCAGAGTCAATTGTACTTTCCTTAAAACACTTCTCTGAAACCAAAATGAAAACCACTTCACTGATATTTAGCAGAAGACTTCAAAAAGCTGTTAAAAGCATCATATTCAATACAAAAACGCTCTGAACTATATAGTCATAAGAAACACATTTTGTGTAAATCAATACATTTGATTAATCAGTCATTTGGCACACTGCTCATCTGCTGATTTAATTTTCAACGAATTTGTGCTAGAATGAAAACTGAACTCTTCTTTTTGTTTTTCCCCTTTTTCCATCTTCCGACAGGCTCCTTTTAAAAAAATTGTCCTCAGTTAACATTTAGTCTGTTGCTGACTTCTGGTATTGAACTGAATAAAGTATTTGGCAGGGATGTGTCTAAGATGGAAAAGGAACATAGTTTAATTGCAGTGACTTCCAGAGTATGTTCCAGACTGAGTTTTCCAAAGCCGTTTCAAGAGTTTGGTTCAAGAGCAAAGTTTGGTTCAAGAGCATTCTGAGGTTGCAAGGGGAGTTATTAAACACGGTTACCACTTGCAATTAGTTTTCTGAGTCAGGATTTTCTCAGTACCGTGAAGTAAAATAAAGAACAATTGCATGCTGAGACTGATTTGTTGGCATCCATAATTCCTGATTTCAAAAATTTCCAAAAATTTCATTTTTCCTCTTTGATGTTAGAAGTAAATGCTGCACAAAATACCCATAAATAATTTTCTACTAATAAAATGCAGCCTTTATCAGTTACATATATTGAGGTTAAGTAAGATTTGGCTCAGAGGAAAAAAAATGGCTCCATTGTTTAAAAATGTTTGAGAACTGTTGATAATATAGAGACGAGAACTCTGGACTGGGAAAGTTAAGACTCTGTTTCACATTCATACTCCACCAGTGATGGGCTCAGTGACCTTGAGAAAATCATTTAAAATTTGGGGGCTTTAGTTTAAACCTATGAAATGAAATGAGAGAACTGAATTCTGTCCTTTTGAAAGAACAAGAAAACAAACAAAAATAACCAATGTGAGGATTAAGAACCCCCAGAGATACTTGGATGCTTAAAAAGGTCGGCACAGGGAGTTTCCCTGGTGGTCTAGTGGTTGGGACTTCGCCTTTCAGTTCAGGGGGTGCAGGTTTGATCCCTGGTCAGGGAGCTAAGATCCCACATGCTTCTCAGCCAAGGGACTGAAGCATAAAATAATAATAAAAAAAATTTAAAAAGTTGGTGCAAAGAAATGTCTAGTATGTGACAAATGTGGAGGAATAATCTTAGTCTCAGATTCATCTCCTGCAGCTCTGCAGTATGCTTTATCTTATCCAGTGGTCCTGCTTACCATATTGCTCAGAAAAATAAGAGGCCAATGTGGAAAATTTGTAAATACCCAAGGCTTCTATTGTACAGTATATTCTCTTCTTATCTGTGAGGACCTTCAAGTTGACTTTCATGAGATACTGAACATGCCTGGTATGATGTTCATACATCCCAGGTTTATAAAAATCTCTCATCTATAGCACATACTTTTTCCAAGTAAAATTCAGATACCTCATGAGCGTGACTTCTAGAGCAATCTCGAGCAGAAAATAAAGTCTCATAAGCATTCAGATTCTTCCACAGCCTACCCTACTTGCTCTCTAAGCCGCCTTGATTCAAATTCCTGTCTTATATTATCCAAATTGTAAGTTACTACATACCTCGATCTGGCAGAAGCATCCTAGAAGTGTCAGAACTGTCGACACTAAATCCTAGGCTGCTGAGGGCCTGCTGGGTAGGCAGTGCCACTCGGTGTCGAAGGCTCAGACTCCAGATGCTGAAAGACTCCAAGCTGAAGCCAGGTCTTCCACCTACTGCTTGTGTATCCGTGGGCAAGCTAGTGACCCTCAGATTCACCCACTGTAAGATGGGAATAATAAAGCTCAAGGTCCAGAAGTTTCTTGCTAAATAAGCTAAAATCAATAGGCTGAGTAATTGATTTGTTAAATAACAATGTTTTTCAAGTGACCCATTAGCCTAACCTACCAAATTCATCAATTTACCCTAAAATGTACATCCTCACATTAAATCTTTATAAAGCTCACTGTGCTTAATTCTGAGTGGATGGTCCTAACAGAGTAGTCAATTTGTTGCAAACTAAGGCTGATAGAGTGGTTTGATATTTTTACAAATATATTTAATATTCAGAAAAGTGTGTTTTCATTATAGCATTTCAAAAGTCCAAAGAGGATTTTTTTTCTGTTTCTATTGAATTCCTTTGGATCTCCTGGTGTGTCATTTTCTCTTCCACCCTTCTTCTAACTTCTTCTTCTTTTTTTTTTTTAAACCATTTTTTCCACAGTAATTTCAAGTAATAAATCAAGTTGTATTTGGACTTTTGGAGAGTAGATATTTGGCCAATTAATTTTCAGTGCATTGGACTGCTTCTATCAAGTTCCATAGATATTTATTAATTGCCTATGATGTACTGAACTTGACTCTGGTTATCCTGTGAAGGCAAGACAGACAGGGTCTTGCTCTTAAATTTTCCATCCTGGTGGAGGAGAGCAGTAATAAAAACAAAAGGTGATAACTGCTATGAAGACAATAGAACAGGTTGTCAGAATAGACAGTGCTATCATGCTGGGACTGGAGGTTGCTCTCTTAGGTTAGGTGGTTGGAGCAAGCTTCCAGAAGGTGAGGATGCTGAGCTTAGAAGATGGCCTTTGTAAGGAGGGGGAGTTCTGAACCATGGGGCAGGAAGAGATTGACGGGGTAATAGGAGAATCCACAGCAGTGGCCAGAGACAATATTGGCTTGCTTTGCTATTGTGGTTGAGGCGTGTGCAGCCTAAATGCATCTCCTTTCATTGTGGAATGCTTGGTTTACCATACAGCCATTCATTCACATAAAGATTGGATATTTGTGGATGTGTTGTTTTCTGCTCTTCTGCCCTATAAATATTGCCTGTAGTCAGGAACACAGCAGCACCGGGGGAACAAAAGATACACGTATATGCAAAACAATCAATCAAGCTGGACAGTTTTGGCAAAAGGTTTCCAGAGTACACTTTCATTGATATAGTTTTAAACTGCTGTAGCAGCATTTTAGTGCCTGATTAATGGGTTCATTTGCTTCAAAGGCTGCTTCAAACCATAACCTCTTTGAAAAAAGAAAACATATTAAAAAGAAGCTTCAGAGCAGCTCGTCAGCATTATTCTGTTTACAAAACTTTCTCGTACTAATCTTCACTCTAACGAAAACTTCAGTGGTGACTGATGATATGGGGCCTTAAATAGGAAAAAGCCTTTATTTTAGTGTAAAATACACATATACTGCCTACAGGATAAAATGCTCAGTGAGATAGAACAAACATACCATTAGAGTAACTTTTGAAAACATCGGTGGGGATGACATGGAATCATGTCTGCTCTTGACTGTAAAACTTGGCTTCCAAATAAATCACAACAAGAAGGCTGGAGTCCTCTGGGAGGTGATCAGATGAAGCATCAAGTCACCGTCTCCAGAGATGGTCAGTGAAACTTTGGTGCCATTTGAGGGTCTCTGAGAAATTTTAATAGCACCACCTGTAAGCTTTATCTCAGGGGGATTGGAAACCTGTCTGAGTGTCTGTGTCACCTGGGAAGCTTGTTTAAAAACAAATATCTGGGCCCTTTCTCAGATCTGTGGGTCACAGTCTCCTGAGTAGGGACAATAAAGACATAAACAATACTTTCCAGGTGATTCTGGTACAGTGGGAATACAGCCTTCTATTTAGAAATCATCAGTGCACATTAAGAGGAAAAGCAAGTCCTTGGCAGAGAATTCTAGAATAGCAGAGTGTCTTTTCAGAGAAAGATAACAGGTGGCACCTGAGCTGGCAGTGGGTGTGCACATGGTAAGAGGCCAAAACAGCAAGGGATCTGAAGCCCCAGGTGTTGCTTCAGTGGAACCACTCTGTTTTTATGTATTAAGCTGTATCTTAAAAAATGTTGAAATACTCTGATCTTGTACTTAGTGGTACTAAGGTAATATGCACTCGGCCAAGTTGTGTGTAAGAGCAGAAGAGCTGCGGGATAGTAGCGTAAAGAGATTTCAGGCTGGATTGAATTCCTAGCAAACAGAAGTGTTGTGGTTTCTCATTTTCACATCACCATTTTCCCTCTGGTTGTCCCAAATCCTGGTCTTTGCTTGTAATTAAACCAAGCTTGTGACAGGGCAATTGTCCACACGAGTAGGTAAAAAAAAAAAAAAAAATTGGGATCCAGGCAAGACAACACAGTTCTTGCTGAGTCATCAATGAATGATGTACAGGATGCTGCTCATGGGAGGTCTCTGCTGCTTGGTGACTAGTAGGATAATTATTAGAGCTCCTTGGTGCAGGAGTGAAGTTGGGGCGGGGTGCGGTGCTCCCATACTTTGTTGGATAGTTTTGGTCACTGGATTAGCTTCCTTATGGCTCCCTGGTTCTTGCAATGGGTGACCCCCACTTGACCAAAGTCTGTGATATTTCTTGAGTTCTTTGTAGTAACTTGAAGAGTCTAGTCCTCTAACCCCTTTCCCAACCAGCCTGGCTTCTGGGTAATATTTCCCTCTTTTTCTCCTTTGCCTGGGCAACCCTTTGTCTTGTCCTCAGAATGAAGTAGTCTGGCCTTTTCTCCACTCTGACTAAGGTATAAACTTTATGTCTTGTTTCTTCAGAGTTTGCCTTTTGAATTATTATTTTTCAATTGAATATAATCGATGTACAGTGTTGTACCAATCTATGCTGTACAGCACAGTGGCTCAGTTATACACATGTAGAATTATGGTTTATTACAGGATATTGAATATTGTTGCCTGTACTGTACATATACACTGGGACCTTGCTGTTTATCCATCCTGTATATAATAGTTTACACCTGCTAATCCCACACTTCCAGTCCTTCCCTCCACCCCCTTGGCACAAGATTTGCCTTCTTAATTTCAGAATTCCTATCTTTTGCTTATCAAACATTTTGAATTTCAAGACAGTGTCTCTATGATGAATTTCAAAACCAAAATTTTGATTGAAATTCCCTGCATTTGACTGTTAGATCTCCCCAAAGTCTCGGTGGCCATGGTATATTTTTATTGGATGGAGGGGTAGGGAGTGATGATTAGGTTACAAAAAAAAAAAAAAAACAATTTCTTAGAATGATCAGCCTGTTGATTTGGTTTATTCATCAAAATATTACCCTATTGTGATATGGACTGCAGATTGAAAACAGAGGAATATTTTGATAATGTAGTAATAATTTTTTTAAAGCCCAGAATAGTAATAATAATAGAGAAGAAATGAGAGTCCCCTAATGTTGAGGATTTTGAAATGAAGAGACACTTTATGAATGAAACTGGATGAGTTAAAGGATAAGGCCAGAGTCATTATACCAGGTCCTGATGTTAGACTAATTTAGAAGGCCATGTATGGAAAATCAGTTCCAGGTTTATCCAAGAATCAGAACTGTTACTTATGTGTGAACCATGTATGTATATGCAGTAATATATATGATATGTACATACTACAGATGGCAGCAAGGTGGCTGGCTATTGTCAGTCACTGACTTGTGGGTATAGTAGGAGGAAAGATAGGTGAATCTCTTGTATTGTCTCTTTATGGATAAATTTCCATCCATAGGAAAATTGTTATTTAAGTAGTGCTGTATGCCATGATCAGAAGAATTAGCTTAAAAAATGTTTTGAGTACTTGCCAGGGAGTATAATTTTGAGTTCAGTAGCATACAGTGCCTTTTAATAGCTTGTCCAAGAGCAGGAATATCTATAGGAGGATTATTTGAAAGACATGGACATAATTCTCAGTGAGGCTGCAGTTGTCATTTGGGATATTAGAATTCTATATTGTGCATAACTTTCCTACGCATTGTAGTATGTTAAAATCCCCAGACCTTGCTCAACAAATTGTGCCCACCTCCCACCATTATAACAGTTAGCAGTTGCCTTCCCTTGGTTCCAAAGCCATACCCCACCCCTGGCTAGGTACGACTGCTGCTGCTGCTGCTAAGTCGCTTCAGTCGTATCCGACTCTGTGCAACCCCATAGACGGCAGCCCACCAGGCTCCCCCGTCCCTGGGATTCTCCAGGCAAGAACACTGGAGCAGGTTGCCATTTCCTTCTCCAATGCATGAAAGTGAAAAGTGAAAGTGAAGTCACTCAGTCGTGTCTGACTCTTCACGACCCCATGGACTGCAGCCTACCAGGCTCCTCTGTCCATGGGATTTTCCCGGCAAGAGTACTGGAGTGGGGTGCCATTGCCTCCTCCGGTACCACTGCTAGAAAATCTAAAATATACTAATTGACAACCTAGAGAACTGAGTACCCAAATCAATTATATAGGCAATCAACAGAATCCTAGTTAGTATTAATTTTTTTTTAACAAAAATCATAGCTCTGTGAAACTTTTCAGTGTTTACCAAAAGGATATATATTTTAAAAATTTTATTAAAGTATAGTTGATTTACAATGTTGTGTTAATTTCTGCTATACAGCAAAGTGATTCAGTTACACACACACACACATATATATGTATTTTTTTCCATTATGGTTTATCATAGAGTACTGAATATATTAATAGTTATCTGTGCTTTATAGCAGGACTTCATTGTTTAGCCAACCTATATTTAATAGTTTGCATCTGCCCATAGGAATATTTTTATTAATAGAATTAATCTCTGATCTTTCTGAGACAGTATTGTCTTCTGGTCTCAGCAGCAGTTGGGTTTTGTGAGCAAATGGTTTCTTTTTCCCTTGTACATTCTGTGAAACTTGAAATTGCATCCATATTCCTATTGGCAGTTGGCAAGCTCAGAGCCAAAAGTACTGGTCTACCTCTGGTATGAACACCATTGTGTTCCAATCTTATTAATGGCTTCTTGTTAGTTTCTTGTGATTAGTTACCTTTGGCTCATATATTTTCTACTTTTAATGGGATTTTATTTTGCCACTTTACAGGAACACGTATAAATGTCTTGAAGTTCTTTTTGGATCAAGGTAAGCTAACAATGTGTACATACATTCACCTATATAATAAAGTTTATGTTGTGTAACACTTGCGGGATATAAATTTAAGCATATTTGTGATAGCCAAATAATTGTACTTTCTAATTACTAGCAACTGTTGGAAATTAAGATAAAACTTAATAGAAGAACTAAATTAGGGAATTTAATTCTTATAACAGCACAGTTTGTTTAATTTGCTAATTGTCTTTTCCTGGTACATAATCCTCGTACATTAAAAATAGTGTAACTCCATGCTTAGTAGGAATCTTGTCGAGTCTATTGCCTCCTGTAATTATCTAAATTTGAGCAGAGTCACAAACTTAAGGGATAAGATAATTTATACTGTGGCATGTGTTTGCTAATAATGTTAATTTATTATTTTCACAAATTATTTATATTTAAAATGAAATGTTGGCCTCATTATTTTTAGTCACTTATAGCTCTAGAATTTCAACAGCTGGAATGATACACTACCTTTCCCTTGGAGGTGTTTGTAAACAGTATCTCTGTTTAAGAGGTGGGGACATTTGTGGAAAGCAGCAACTGGGTGGTTAAAGGGTTAAAGTGAAGTCTCTCAGACGTGTCCGACTCTTTGTGACCCCATGGACTGTAGCCTTCTGTCAGGCTTCTCCGTCCATGGGATTTTCCAGGCAAGATTGCTAGAGTGGGTTGCCATTTCCTTCTCCAAGGGATTGAACCCAGGTCTCCCGCATTGCAAGCAGACGCTTTACCCTCTGAGCCACTAGGGAAGCTCTTCCTCCTGTTGGAACACACTCTGAGCATGATAAGTTTTACTAACTTAATCACTATTGGCATGCACCATAGAACAGATGAATAAAATTGAAAATATAAATATTCAAGCAATAATACAAGGTGTAGGATACTTAAATTAAATGTTCCTGAATGTCAGAATGCTTTATTTACAAAGATTTCTGTGTCTTTGGTAGGCGACTGTTCAATACTGATTTGAAAATATAATAGTTCAAACTCTATACTGAATAATAATAATAATAATAAAAAAACCCAAACCCCAAACTTCCCTTTCAGCCTGGAAGTTAGGTGCTCAGAAACAGAAGAAAGAGAAAAGCAAAATATTTGAGCTAGAATTAGGCAAGGCTTCGACCTGAAAACGTGCCTGTATGTGTGTATGAATGCATGTGCACATTCGTGTATGAAAAAACATGTGTGCCTGCCCAGGTTTTCTCTCATTGTCCCGCCGCCTGACATTGAAATGGTTTCTTTGATTTGGACAGAAAGAACATGACTGAAAAATACAGCTTTGAAAATCCAAATTACAAATTACAGGCTGTTATTAGGATGTTAGACTAGACGATGGCAGAGGGACAAGGCAAACAAGTCACAATGAAATTCAAGAAATAAAAAGATATGCTGCCAAGAGAGAACTCACTGAGCTGCTGGCCCTGATTTTTTTCCCCCTAATAAAATGATTTTTGAGAGGCTGCTCAGCCAGCAAGGTAAACCATTCTCACAATTTAAAAGTGCCAGTCATCTGTAAAGCCTGAAGCCGAGACAGAAGGAAATTTGTGATGAAAACTAGGATTGTTACTTAAAAGTCAGAAGATAAGAAAGAGACAATGAAGCTCCTATAGCCAAGTTAATTAGGGGCTTGGACTCTACTTCTGGATTTTTCTTCTCCTGAAGCTTCTCTCCTCTCTTCCTTGCTTTGGCTGCCTTCTTGCCATTAAATGGCAAAGAGAAGAAAGAAAGGAATATATTAACCAAGCCTATATTGTAACAGTGGTTGGCCCAAAGCAGTGCAATTCAAAGGTAGAACAAAATAGTCAAGTTTTGCTGTTTATCTTTCTAGTTCAAATTTTCATAACCAGATAATGATCACTTAATCATCTGTCAATCGGTTGAGTATAAGTGTAGCACTTGTGTGTGCAAGTGTGGGTTTGAAGCCTGGCTGGGATGTCTGCAAGTTGAATTGACCTATTTTCTTAGAAATAAGGACAGCCAGTGAAGCAGAATCTATCAAGGTGAGGTTGATAGACAAATTACCCAATTGGACAGATGTATTTGTGTGTATGGACATTAGAATGGGGACCAGCATTAATCATTCTGCGTTGTCACTCACCCTGAAAAATCTTTGGATATGCTATGGTAATTTTAAAACAGTAATGATCATTTTTAAGGTAAGTGTGTAATTTTTGAGCAGTTATAGATTTACAGAATTACTGAAAAGATAGTGCAGAAAGTTTTCATATACCTCATGTCCAGTTTCACCTATTAGCTTCATATATTAAGATGGTACATTTGCCCATTAATAAGCTAGTATGCATATATGATCATTAACTAAATTCCATACTTTATTCAGATTTCCTCAGTTTTTCTCTAGTGTCCATCATCTGTTCCAAGATCCCTTCCAGGATACCACATTACATTTAGATGCCACATCTCCTTATACTCCTGTAGGTTTTCATGATTTTTCAGACTTTGCTTATTTTTAATGACCTTGCCAGTTTTTAGGGCTCCTGGTGAGGTATTTTGTAGAATGTCCATCAGTTTGGGTGTGTTTGATGTTTTTTTTTCATGATGATACTGGTGTAGTGTGTTTTGGAAGGAAGATCATAGAGGTAAAGTGTCTTTCTCATCACATTACATCATAAGTACATGCTGTGAACATGGTTTCTCACTGTTTATGTTGACCTTGATCATCTGGCTGAAGGAGTATTTGTCAGTTATTTTTCATTGTAAAGTTAGTCTCTTTTCCCTCTTTTTGCATATTGTCCTCTTTGGATGAACATCACTATGAGTAACACATACTTGAGTGCTCTGCTTCCTTAAGGGCTGTGTATCTACATAAACTCTTTGGAATCCTTCTCCTTGGTAGAGGAACTGTCCCCCCTTTATTAAATCCTTTATTTATATCAGTGTAGATTCATAAATATTTGTATTATAATTGGGATGACAAACCAGTACTACTTTATTTTGTTGTTCAGATTGTTTCAGTTCATTGTGACTGTGGGGTGATTTTTTTTTTTTTTTTTGAGCATTTGTAAGTATTCTGGCACTTGAATGAGATGCTCCAGGCTCATGTGGCAGGTTGACTGATTTTTTAAAAATATTGAATCCAACCTTGCACACCTGTAATAAATCCCACTTGGCTGTAGTGTATGTAGTTACTTTTTGATTTGCTAATATTTTGTTGAGGATTTTTGCATACATGTTAATGAGATTCGGTTTGTTTTGCTTTCCTGTTAATTTCCGTGAAATTAAAAGACACTTGCTCCTTGGAAGAAAAGCTATGACCAACCTAGACAGCATATTAAAAAGCAGAGACATTACTCTGCCAACAAAGGTCTGTCTAGTCAAAGCTATGGTTTTTCCAGTAGTCATGTATAGATGTGAGAGTTGGACTATAAAAAAAAAGCTGAGCACCGAAGAATTGATGCTTTTGAACTGTGTTGTTGGCGGAAGACTCTTGAGAGTCCCTTGAACTGCAAGGAGATCCAACCAATCCATCCTAAAGGAAATCAGTCCTGAATATTCATTGGAAGGACTGATGCTGAAACTCCAATACTTTGGCCACCTGATGTGAAGAACTGACTCATTTGAAAAGACACTGATGCTGGGAAAGATTGAAGGTGGGAAGAAAAGGGGACAACAGAGGATGAGATGGTTGGATGGCATCACTGATTCAATGGACATGAGTTTGAGCAAGCTCTGGGAGTCGCTGATGGACAGGAAAGTCTGGTGTGCTGCAGTCCATGGGGTTGTGAAGAGTCGGACATGACTGAGCGACTGAACTGAACTGAATGTCACCTGGTCCATAGTTTTCATTTTATATAATGTCATCTTGGTATAGGGAAATGATGGCCTCATAGAATGAGTTAGGAAGTGTTCCCTCCCTCTGGGAAATATTGGTATAATTTTTTCCTTAAATGCTTGGTAGAATTTATCAGTAAACCATCTGGACCTGGTGACTTCTTTTTTTTTTTTTTGAAGACTATTTTATTCATTCACTTGCTTTAATGACTCATCTAAAGAGGTTTGTATCTATTTCTACTTGTGTGAGTTTTGGTAGTTTATGTGTTTCAAAGAATTGGTCCATTTCATCTAAATCATCAAATTTGTGGACACAGAATTGTTCATGACTTTCCTATATTATCCTTTTATGTCCAGAGAATAGTAGGGATGACCCCTCTTTCATTCCTAGTATTGGTAACCTGTGTATTTTTTTTTTTTTGGTTAACTTGGCTAGAGGTTTAAGAATTAAACTTTTTTTTTTTTTTTCTAAGGACCAGGTTTTGGTTTTGTTGATTTTTAAAATCTATTTTCCAGTTTTAAATTTCATTGATTTCTGCTCTCATTTTTATTATTTATCTGCTTTCTGTAGGCATAAATTGCTCTTATATCTACAGTTTCCTAAGGTGAAAGCTTAGGTTATTGTGTTTTTATCTTGTTTCTTTTCTAATGTATGCATGTAATGGTATAAATTTCTTTTTTAAACCCTGCTTTTGCTGCCTCTTGAAAGTTTTGCTAAGTTGTATTTTCATTTTTACCATCTGAGCCATGTGGGAAGCCTCTCAGATAGTAAAAATGGGGGGCTTTGCAAGTGGCTCAAATGGTAAAAATGGAAATACAACTTTGAAAATATTTTAGAATTTCTCTTGGGACCATTCTGTGACCCATGTGGTATTTAAAAGTCTGTTGTTTCAATTTCCAAATATTTGAGGATTTTTCCAGCTATCTTTGTTACTTATTTCTAGTTTAATTCCACTGTGGTCTGATAACATACTTTGTATGACTTTTATTCTTTTAAATGTGTTAAGGTGTGTATTATGACCCAGAATGTGGTCTTTCATGGTGAATGTTTTTGTAAGCTTGAGAAAAATGTGTATTTTGCTATTGTTAGAGTTTTTTTACAGATGTCAATTAGATTGTTGATTGACAGTACCATTCAAGTCAACTATATTCTTACTGATTTTTCTGCCTACTCAATCTAGCAATTATTGAAGGGGGAGGTAGGAGCTGAAGTCTCCAGCTGTAGTAGGGTTTTCTTTTATTATCCTTTCAATTGTATTGAGTTTTGCCTCATATATTTTGATGTTTTATTGTTAGGTGCACACATGTTTAGGAATGTTATATCTTCTTAGAACATTGATTCCTTTATTATTATGCAGTGCCTGTTTTTATCCCTGATATTTTTCATTGTTCTGAAATCTGCTTGGTTTAAAATTCATAAAGCTACTCCAACTTACTTTCTTTTGATTAAAAGTGCATCTTTTTTATCCCTTTGTTTTTATCCTATCATTTTTGTTTAAAAAGTATCTTTTTTTGTAGGCAGTATATGATTGGGTCCTGTTTTGTATCTAGTATGGCAATCACTCTCTTTTAATTGTTGCATTTAGAACATTCACATTAAAATAATTATTAATATATGTGAGCGAATATTACCTACATTTGTAACTTTTGCTTATTACCAGAGGTTTCTTTTTCTGCCTTATTTGATTTTAATGGAGCATTTTATAAAATTCAGTTTTTTGTTTTTTTAGAATTCAGTTTTTATCTCCTCTATTAGTGTAGCAATTATATGTCTTTAAGAAATTTTTAGTGGTTGCCTTACAGTTTAAAATATTCATTTTTAACTGATATAAGTATGCCTTCAGATAACAATATTGTATTTCTTGTGTAGTGCAGACACCTTATGACAATGTATTCATAATTCCTCCCTTCCATCCCCTGGGATATTTTTTTATCCATATGCTGTAACCATGCAATTCATTGTTACTATTATAACTTTAAGCAGAAAGAAATATATTAGATCAGTTGAGAAAAAAATTATTTTAGCTTCATTTATTCCTTTTATGATGCTCTTCCCTTCTTTGTATAGAGGTAAGCTTCTGATTTCAAAGATTTTCTTTAGGCAGAAGGAAAATTACCATTTCTTGCAGGACAGAATTCTCTTACTTGTTGCTTGTCTGAGACAGCCTTTATTTTTCTTCATTAAAAAAAAAATTTTTTTTTTGGAGTATAGTTGCTTTACAATGTTGTGCTAGTTTCTACTGTACAGCAAAATGAATCAGCTGTACATATACATATATCCTCTCTTTTGAATTTCTATCCCATTTAGGTCACCACAGAATATTAAATAGAGTTCCCTGTGCTATACAGTAGGCTCTCACTAGTTATCTATTTTCAGCATAGTATCGAAAGTGTATATGTGTCAATCCCCATCTCCCAATTCACCCCACCCCTCCTTTCCCCTTGGTTTCTGTATGTTTGTTCTGTATGTCTATGTATGTATTTCTGCTTTGTAAGATTGTCTACACCAATTTTTTCAAATTGCACATATGTACTTTAATATAAGGCATTTGTTTGTCTCTTTCTGACTTACTTCACTCTGTATGACAGTCTCTAGTTCTATCCATATCTCTACCAATGATGTGATTTTGTTCCTTTTTATAATGAGTAATATTCCATTGTATATATGTATCACCTTTTCTTTATCCATTCCTCTGTTGATGGGCATCTAGGTTGTTTCCATGTCCTGGCTATTGTAAATAGTGCTGCAATGAACATTGGGGTGCATGTGTCTTTTTGAATTACAATTTTCTCTGGATGTATGCCTAGCAGTAGGATTGTTGGTTTACATGGTAGTTCAATTTTTAGTTTTTTAAGAAACCTCTACACTGTTCTCCATAATGGCTGTATCAAGTTACATTCCCACCAACAGTGTAAGAGGGGTTCCCTTTTCTCCACGCCCTCTCCAGCATTTATTGTTAGTAGATTTTGTGATAATGGCCATTCTGACCAGTGTGAGGTGATACCTCTTTGTAGTTTTGATTTGCATTTCCCTAAAAATTAATGATGTTGAGCATATTTTCATGTGTTTTTTGGCCATCTGTATGTCTTCTTTGGAGATATGTTTATTTAGGTCTTCCACTCATTTACTGACGGGGTTATTTTTGGGGGTGAGGTGGAAAGAGGAGTCTTATTTCCAAACCCACAGGACAAAAGTCTAAGGTCCCTTTTCTCCAGCATCCCACCCAACCCACCCAGAATTCCAGGGGATGGTTTTCAACTCCCCTGGACAGTGTTTTCCAGCTTCACACTCTTGGCTGCTTCTCCAAACAGCTCCCAGAAACTCCCAAACTCCAGTTTAGAGTTGTTACAGTTGCCCAAGTTGGCAGTTTTCTCTTCCAGCCCACAGTTGCTCAGCATGAGGTGGGGCAGCTGCTGGGTGATCAGGCCCCTTAGCTTGGAGGGGTTCAACGACTCCTTCCCACCCTCCACCAAATGTTGGTGGAAGTCCTTGGTCAGGGTCTCACTGGTCCTCTCCACGTCCCTGAATTCCTGGGCATCCTCAGAGTTGGCTGACCAACACTGTCTCATGGTGCTCAATGCACTCTGTCCTGTGGTGAGAGTTTTATCCTACAGCCAGCCCCAGAGGAGCTGATGGCTCATAATCTGCTAACAGTTGCTGAGACAGGACTGGAGGTGATTGGGTTGTTTTTTGATAGTGAACTGCATGAGATGTGTGTATATTTTGGAGATTAATCTTTTGTCATTTGCTTCATTTGCAGATATTTTCTCAATTCTGAGGACTGTCTTTTCATCCTATTTATGATTTCCTTTGCTGTGCAAAAGCTTTTAAGTTTAATTAGATCCCATTTGTTTATATTTGCTTTTATTATCATTACTTTAGAAAAGAAAGAAAGAAAAGAAAGTGAAGTTGCTCAGTCGTGTCCGACTCTTGGCGACCCCATGGACTGTAGCCTGCACCAGGATTCTCCATCCATGGGATTCTCCAGGCAAGAGTACTGAAGTGGGTTGCCATTTCCTTCTCCAGGGAATCCTCAAAAAAGACCTTGCTGCATTATATGTCACTATTCTGCCTATGTTTTCCTCTAAGAGTTTTATAGTATCTGGCCTTACATTTAGATCTTTAATCCATTTTGAGTTTATTTTTGTATATAGTGTTAGGGAGTGTTCTAATTTCATTCTTTTACATGTAGCTGTTCATTTTTTTCCCCAGCAACACTTATTGAAGAGACCATCTTTCCTCCATTATATATTCTTGCCTCCTTTGTCATAGATTATATGACCATATATGGCCTTTATTATGTTGAGGTGTGAGGGTTTATATCTGGGCTTATATCCTATTCCATTTATCTTTATTTCTATTTTTGTGCCATTACTATACTGTCTTGATCACTGTAGCTCTGTAGTATAGTCTAAAGTCAGAGAGGCTAATTTGATTACCCCAGCTTCATTTTTTCATTTTTTCCCCTCAAGATTGCTTTTGCTACTCTAGGTCATTTTTTGTTTCCATAGAAATTGTAAAATCATTTTTGCTGGTTTTGTGAAAAGTACCATTGGTAATTTTATAGGGGTTGTATTGCATCTGTAGATTGCTTTGATTAGTATAGCCATTTTCACAATATTTATTCTTCCAATTCAAAAACATGGCATATCTCTGGATCTCTTTATGTTGTCTTTTATTTCTTTCATCACTATCTTATCGTTTTCTACATATAGGTCTTTTGCCTCCTTGGGTAGGTTACTCCTAAGTATTTTATTTTTTTGTTGCAGTTGTAAATGGGATCATTTCCTTAGTTTCTCTTTCTGATCTTTTGTTGTTAGCTTTAAGAATGCAAAATGTTTATGTGTATTAATTTTGTATCTTTACTAAATTTGCAACTTTACTAAATTCATTGATTTGCTCTAGTAGTTTTCTGGTGGCATCTTCTAGGATTTTTTATGTATAGTATCATGTCATCTGAAAACAGTGACAGTTTTACTGCTTCTTTGACAATCTGGATTCCTTTTATTTCTTTTTTTTTCTCTGATTGCCATGGCTAAATGTTCCAAAACTATGTTGAATAATAGTGGTGAGAGTGGGCACCCTCATCTTATTCCTGATCTTAGAGGAAATGCTTTCAGCTTTTCACCATTGAGAATGTTTGCTGTGGGTTTGTCCTACATGAGGTAGGACAACCTACCTATTATGTTGAGGTAGGTTCCCTCTAGGCCCACTTTCTGGAGGATTTATTTTTTAATCATAAATGGGTATTGAATTTTGTCAAAAAGTTTTCCTGCATCTTTTGAAATGATCATATGGTTTTTATTCTTCAATTTGTTAATATGGTGTATCACACTGATTGATTTGCATATATTGACAAAGCCTTGTATCCCTGGAGTAAATACCACCATGGTATATGATCCTTTTAATGTGTTGTTACTATTGGTTTGCTAGTATTATGTTGAAGATTTTGCATTCTATGTTCATCAGCGATATTGGATTGTAATATTTTTTTTGTGGCCTCTTTGCCTGGTTTTGGTATCAGGTGATGGTGGCCTCGTAGATTGAGTTTGGGAGTGTTCCTCCCTCTGTAGTTTTTTTGGAAGAGTTTGAGAAGAATAGATGTTGTTAGCTCTTCTGTAAACATTTGATGGAATTTGTCTGTTAAGTCATCTGGCTCTGGGCATTTTATTATTTAAAGGTTTTTAGTCACAGTTTTAATTTCAGTACTTGTGATTGATCTGCTAATATTTTCTATTTCTTCCTGGTTCAGTCTTAAAAGGTTGTGCTTTTCTAAGAATTTGTTCATTTTGTCCATTTTATTAGCATATAGTCGCTTGTAATAGTCTCTTATGACCTTTTGTATTTCTGCAGTGCCAGTTGTAACTTCTTCTTTTTCATTTCTAGCTTTATTGATTTGAGTCCTCTCCCCCCCACCCTTTTTTTTTTTTCTTGATGAGTCTGGCCAAAGTTTTATTGGTTTTGTTTATCTTCTGAAAGAACCAGCTTTTAGTTTTATTGATCTTTCCTGTTGTTATTTTTTTTTCATTTCTATTTCATTTATTTCTGCTCTGATCTTTATGATTTCTCTCCTTCTATTAACGTTGAGTTTTGTTTGTTCTTTCTTGAGTTTCTTTAGGTGTAAGGTTAGACTGTTTGAGATTTTTCTTATTTATTGAAGTAGGATTGTATCGCTAAAAATTTCACTTAAGAACTGCTTTTGCTGCATCCCATAGGTTTTGGGTTGTCTTTTAAAAGGATATTTATTTGTTTGGCTGCACAGGTCTTGGTTGCGGCATGCAGACTTAGTTGCAGTTGCCCTATGGCTTACTGGGTCTTAGTTCTCCAACCAAGGATTGAACCTGCACCCCCAGCATTGGAAGGCAGATACTTCCCTGGAGCGCTAGGGAAGTCCCAGGTTGTCATGTTTTCTTTGTCATTTGTTTCTAGGTATTTTTTAAATTTCCTCTTTGATTTCTTAAATGATCTCTCAGTTATTTAGTAGCATAATTTTTAGCTTCCATGTATTTGTGCTTTTTTACAGTTTTTTTTCCCTGTAATGCATTTCTAATCTCATAGCATTGTGGTCAGAAAGGATGCTTGATGCAATTTCAATTTTTTAAAAATTACTAAGGCTTGACTTGTGGCCCAAGATGTGGTCTATCCTGGAGAATGTTCTGTGTGCACTTGAGAATAAAGTGTATTTCTGCTGCTTTTGGATGGAATGCCCTATAAATCAGGTCTATTTTGGTCTAATGTGTCATTTGAGGCCTACGTTTCCATATTAATTTTCTGTTTGGATGATCTATCCATTAGTGTAAGTGGAGTGTTAAAGTGTCCCAGTATTATGGTTTTGCTGTAGATTTCCCCTTTTACGGCTGTTAGCATTTGCTTTATGTATCGAGGTGCTCCTATGTTGAGTGCATATTTATAATTGTTATATCTTCTTCTTGGATTGATCCCTTAATCATTATGTTGTGTCCTTCCTGGTCTCTTGTAACAGTTTTTATTTTAAAGTCTATTTTATCTGATATGAGTTACTACTCCTTCTTTCTTTTGATTTCCATATGCATGGAATATAATTTTCCATCCCTTCAGTTTCAACCTGTGTCCCTAGGTCTGAAGTGGGTCTGTTGTAGACAACATGTATATGGGTCTTGTTTTTTTATCCATTTAGCCAGTCTGTTTCTTTCAGTTGGAGCATTTAATGCATTTATGTTTAATTATCCGTGTGTACTGTTTTCTTAATTTTGGGTTTTTTTTTTGTTGTTGTTGGGTCTTTTTATTCTCTGTGTTTCCTGCCTAGAAAAATTCTTTTAGCATTTGTTGCAAAACTGGTCTTATAGTGCTGAGTTTTCTTAACTTTTGCTTTCTGTAAAACTTGATTTCTCTGTCAAATCTGAATGAGAGCTTTACTGGGTAGAGTAATTGCTAGTTCATTTTTGAAGGATAATTTTGCTGGATATATATTGGTGATTTTTTTCTTTTAACAATTAAAATATTTCACTTTACTCTTTTCTTGTTTTCATGGGTTCCAATGAGAAGTCAAATGTAATTTATGTTTTTTGTTCCTCTAGAGGTGTTTTTATTGTTAAGTTTCTCTTATTGTTAAATTTTCTCTTTGTCTTTGGTTTTCTACAGTTTGAATAGGATATGCCTAGGTGTGTGTGTGTGTGTGTGTGTGTGTGTGTGTGTATTTATTTCCCTGCTTGGTGTTCTCTGAGCTTCTTAGATCAAGCTTGCTGTCATTAATTTCAGAAATTTCTTAGGCATTATTACTTGAAAAATTTATTCTGCTCTGTTCTCTTTCTTCTCCTTTTGGTATTCCAATTACACAAGTTGTATCTTTTGAAATCTCCCCCAGTTCTTGGATTTTTTTTTTTACTTTATTTTTTTGGGTGGCCTTCCCTGGTGGTCCAATGGTTAAGACTTGGTGCTTCCAAGGCAAGTCATGTATGTGGGTATGATCCCTGGTCAGAGAAGTTAAGATCCCACATGCATGTGGCATGGCCAAAAAGTAGAGAAAAAAAAAATAAAAAAATCTTTAAAAAAAATGGAAATTTTTTTTCTGTTTGCATTTCATTTGGGGAAGTTTCTATTGACCTTCAAGCTCACTGATTCCTGTACTGTTTTGAGTCAAGTGATGAGTCCATTGAAGGCATTACCTGTGTCCCTTGCAGTGGTTTTGGTTTCTAGCATTTCTTAATGATTCTTTATATATCTCTTGTTCCATTACTCATCTGTTCCTACTTGTTGTCTATTCTTTCCATGAGCATGCTTATCCTACTAGTTATTGTTATATTTTAAATACCCTGTCAGGTAGGTCCTTCTGTATCACATCTGAATCTGGTTCTGATGCTGCCTTTGTCTCTTCAGACAGGTTTTCTTGCTTTTCAACATGACTTGTACTTTTTAAATTAAAAGTTGGATATGTTGTATTGAGTAATAGCATTGAGGTAGAAAGGCCTCTGGTGTGGGGATTTAAGTTAATCTGGATAGAAGCTGGGTTTTGTTTCCTGTTTGCAATGGCTTTAGGTGCTAGAAGCTTCAAAATTCCTTTAGTGTCTTTGCTTTTGTCTTCCCTGTTGACTTTGGACTTCCCCAAGTCTCAGAGAAGATATATTTCAGCTTTTGCAGTGTCAATCTACTATATTATACCACAGCTCTGTTGGTATGATGATAAGGTGTGGAGGCGGTGAAGCATTTTTATAATCTTCTAATGAAATCTCCGTCTTTTAGTGAACCTGTGACACCTATGATCATCACAAATGTTCCTTCTTGTCTAGCTCTCCCCCTTCCCAATTATGTGAGGTAGGAATGCTAGAGAGGGGCTAATGAGACGATCTGGGACAAGGCATTGGTAAAGTCTTTTTCCCTAAAAACCAGGCCCTTGTTATGCAGAAGGCTCTGGACACGTTGCACTAAGATTAATGCTCTCCCTTCCTGAGGCGTGAGGGGATATTTCTTGGCTCTTCATCTTGAGAACCTAGTGCGAATCCTGGAGATAAAGCCCATGAAAGTGTGGAGCCCCTCTTGACTACAGACCCCAGGAGTTGCTCTGTCTCAGGCTAGTGCACACTGATTCCGACAGTCCACCCAAATCACTTGTGACTGTTCTAACCAGCTTATGGCTCCAGGGGCGTCTATTTCAGGTAAGCAGGTTGTGGCTGTGACTGTCTTGATTTGCCTGTCTCTCCAGATTTTATCCTGATGGTTTACCTTGAAAACCCCATTCTCTGACAGGTTCCAGACAAGTCATTGATTTTTAGCTTGTCCAGCTTTTTCTTGTAAGGATAAGAGTTCTAAGCTCTTTACATGCCAGATCTGAAACTGGGACTCATAAAATGATTATTTTTGAGAATGACAGTATCACAAGTCTTAACATGTCAGAAAGATATTTTCCTTATTTAGCAGATAAACAAATGGGGCTTTAGTGAGGCTGAGTTATATGTCCAGGATGCTATGTCTGCAGATGTAAATGGTTCTAAAATCTCTATATACTTTAGTTTCTTTGAGAATAGCTAGTAAACCATATGTATATGCTTATATATTTATAAACATTTTTACAAGGATTTTATTCATTTTTATTTTTGGCTGCACTGGGTGTGTGTTGCTTTGCATGGGCTTTCTCTAGTTGTGGCGAGTAGGGCTACTCTTTGTTGCTCAAGCTTCTCATTGTGGTGGCTCCTCTTGTTGCAGAGCATGGGCATCAGGGCACATGGGCTTCAGTAGTTGTGGCTTGTGGGCTATAGAGCGTGGGCTCAGTAGTTGTGGTGGAGGGGTTTAGCTCCATGGCATGTGAAATCTTCCCAGACCGGAGATCGAACCCATGTTTCCTGCATTGGCAGGTGGATTCTTATCCACTGTATCACCAGAGAAGTCCTATATGCTTATATATTGAAATGTTTCTTGTTGTTAAATTTCACTCTACATTTTGGGCACCTCAGGTGTAGCAGTTGGGTAGTAGTACAAATAATTCAGGCACTTAACTTATCAGTATATTCTTTCCCCCTGTTCATGCTCTCATTCCCCCTCCCCCAGCCTCCACCAGGAGTAATCATTTAAAAATGGATAATATGTATTTTTTGTATTCAAGTAGGCTCTAGTAAAATGTGCATGCATTTTAATTTACGTAATTGCTATTTTCTTATATATTTTATTCAGCTTATTTCTTTTATTCTCAGTGCTGTGTCTTAAGATACGTCTATGTTGCTGTGGGTATACTTGGTTGGTTGGTTCAAACTACACTGTAGTGCTCTAGCTTTATTATTTTTATAAAAATCTTACATACCCATTATAGAAAAGCTTAATACCAAAAAGTGAAAATAAGGGAATACTGATCACAAGAAATTGTATCCCAGGATAACCAGAATTACCATTTTGCTTCCTGTAAGATAGCTCTTTGCAATACTAGAAATGCATTCTGTGTATTCGTTTGACTTACATGGGACCACCTTGCATGTGCTGGCTTCTTTCATGCATCTCTATTGCATGAACATCATCTCATGCAACAAATATAGACCTATGGCTCAGCTTTTAATAACCACACAGTACTGCATTGTATGGTTGTATGTACATAAACTGTTCCCTCATTTATGCATATTTTGCTTTCATTTCTTTTTATCTAGTATTATAAACAGCGCCTCAGTAAACAGCTTTCTGCAGACCACTTTTCCCCCTTGCACAATAATCTCTTCAAGAATAAATATTTTCTGTCCTCTGAGTGGGTTGGTCCAGGTTTCACTCTGCTCGTGAAGTTCTTGCCTTGTCTACTGCTTTATGTGGCCCAAAATCATAGGAGCTAAAGTAACCTCAGCTACTGAATTATGTGAGTTTATGAATGTTGGCAGTAGGGGAAGAAGTCACAAAAGAAAGGAGGCCATTTTATCAGCCCTGCTCCAGTAAGCAGTACTATGGATAAAGGTTTATGTACACGTGTAAATCGTGTTGAGCCACTGGCTTCTGTTGTGGGCTATCTCCCTAGTTACGGCTCTGCTCCAGGGTCTTCACGGGACCCTGCGAGCTGACCTGGCTTTCTTGTATCCTGGGGCTGACTAGACAAAAACACCCACTTCCCATCTCTTTTACTTTGTAACAGAATAAATACTAATAAATAAGCTCTCAGAAATTAATAGTTTGCATAATTTGATTAAAATTAGTATTCACCAGTAACCTTGATTGGAATAGAATCAGATTCTGTTCTGAATGTTGTTCTTGACGCTAAATGTGCCAAAATTATTTAAGGAATGGTACTCTCCTAGTATTTACAACTCAGAGAGATGTATGTCAAGAAACCTCTTTGGTTTATCTGCTTTTCTGAGATATTTTGGGCCAAGATTTGAAAACTCAAGGAATTTCAACACATATGTTTGGATACTTATTCGTAAATAAACCAAATGTTTCCTTGTTTCAATTTTTAACATGTTTGTTTTTTGATAGTTTATGGAACTCTAATTCAGAGTTCTGATAAATCAAACTTTCTGGGTACAACTTTGCTTTTTTGGGTGGATGGGGAAAAACATTTTTGTACAATAGGAAAAGGAAAACACTTTCTTTTTTGTCATAGTGGAGGTAAGCATGGGATAGTAAAGTATTTCAAGACAAACTGATTTTAGCATCACAAGCTATTTTAAAACACTTAATTACCTCTAACTAAGGTGCTAGTGAAAAAAGCATTTTGATATGGCAGTTTAACTTACTGTACTACATGGAAATAATTAAGCTTTATTTTTAGAAATATTTAATGAAATACTTCGATGTTTTTACTATTCCAGAGTAAACAAACTAACAGTTGGAAAACTGCTGATTTTGCTATTTACTCTAATGGTTTATTTTTCTCCTGGGTCTCTTTGTCAAAATTACGTTTGTGGTGTTACTATTTGGATCATACTTACTGGACCAGTTTTAATGAGATATAACTGACTTATAACATTGGATAAGTTGTAGATGTACAACAGAATGGTCTGATATATCTATTTATTGCAAGATGGTTACTGCAATTAGTTTAGTTAACATGCATCATCTTAATGTAGTTAAAGTTATCTTTTTTCTTATGACGAGAAGTCTTAATGTCTCTTCTAGCAACATCTTTTTCCATCCTCATTGTGATCTGGCCTGTGGAGCTCTGCTGTTCCCACCATGGTCTTTATTTGTTCAGCTCAGAGGTAACTTGAGCCAGTTTAGCCCCAATGGGAAGGAGATTTTCCCTTCCAGTGGGAAGCTTGTTCACCCAGAGGTGCATAATCTGACTCCTGCTGCTGCTGCTGCTGCTAAGTCACTTCAGTCGTGTCCGACTCTGTGGGACCCCAGAGACGGCAGCCCACGAGGCTCCCCTGTCCCTGGGATTCTCCAGGCAAGAACACTGGAGTGGGTTGCCATTTCCTTCTCCCGTGCCTGAAAGGGAAAAGTGAAAGTGAAGTCGCTCAGTCGTGTCCAACTCTTAGCGACCCCATGGACTGCAGCCTACCAGGCTCCTCTGTCCATGGGATTTTCCAGGCAAGAGTACTGGAGTGGGGTGCCATTGCCTTCTCCGAATCTGACTCCTAATGATCATTATTCTTTTCATCGGCCAACAGTGGCCTTGCTTTCAGTTCAGTGGTTTTCCTCTATGGAGAGCCTTATATCACCTTCCTCTAGGACTTGGCAGCCATGACTATGGGTGTGTCATAGCCCTGTCATATCTTCAGCCATGTGGCCAGACACATGACCTCTGCTCTCCCTATGTCAGGGCCAGTCCCTTGCTTCCCTGCTGGAGAATTCCTAGGTTATCCTGGGATTTGGCCAACAGTCACCAAATCCCCTTTGTGCTATTTGCCAGGGGCTAAAGTACTTCAGGAACTTGGCACTCTGTGCCTCAGTTTCCTAATTTGTAAAATAGGGATGATAAATGTTCACATTAAAAGGTTGTTGTGAGGACAATAATAAATAAAAAACAAGTTAATGTTTACAAAGCACTTGGAGCAGTGTCTTAGCCCTAGGAAGGGACATATGAAGGGATTTGTAGTACCAGCAAACTTCTGAGAGCTCAGAATGATCAAAGCTGGAGTCCTCTGTGGTTCACAACCCACTGTGACCCTGATTACTTGAGCAATTATAAATATTACTCTAAAATAACCATTTTGGAATACTAATTTGATCATAAATGAAGGCCTTTTAAATGGTCATTTAAAAGGGACTGTATCTTAAGATTAAGAATATGTAAATGCAGTAGATTTTGTTTTTTTAACCTGGGGCCATTTGATTTTTAAGATAAAATTATTTATATATTATTGATCAGTATATTTCTATGAGCCTTTATGCTCCCATGGGCTAGAAAGTGGTTTCATTCATGCCCACACCTACCCACACACACACATAATTGTTCCTGCCTCTTAGAGAACATTTTCTCTAGCTCTCCATGTGCTCTTTTGTGTTTTCCTGTGTTTTTAATCATTAGTACAACAAATAATCTGATGTAAGAAACATGCTGTGCCAATAAAATATCCTCACATTCCCTACAAATGATTATGATCATCTTATTTAGAAAAGAGAAACAGAGGGTGAAACATAAAGTGCTTTGCTTATATCATGACTATAAACAAATCAACTGGGTTGGCAAATTCGTACCCTTGAATTAAAGGGTGCCTCCTCGTTTTCTGCATCTGTTACAGCACACCTGTACAGGTAGGTGGGTATTGGTTTCCTATCACTGCTGTATCGAATTAGCACAGACTCAGTGGCTTTCCACAGCACAAATGTATTATTTTACAGTTCTGAAGGTCAGAAGCCTAAAATAGGTCCTCAGGGCTGTGTTCTGTGTAGAAGGCTCTCAAAGAGAATGTGTTCCTTGCCTTTTTCTGCATCTAGAGGCTGCCTGCATTCACCACCGTATGGCTTTGGCTTCCATTTGCAGTACAGCATCTTCAGTCTCCTCTCACTCTGACTCTCTTGCCTCTCCTTATTTTTTTTTAAACTTTATTTGGCAGTGGGGTATAGCTGATTAACAATGTTGTGATAGTTCCAGGTGGAGAGCAAAGGGACTCAGCCATACATGTGCATGTATCCATTCTCCCCTAAACCCCGCTCCCCTCCAGGCTGCCACATAACATTGAGCAGAGTTCCCTGTGCTGTACTGTAGGTCCTTGTTGGTTATCCATTTTGAATACAGCAGTGTGTACATGTCCACCCTGAACTCCCTAACTATCCCTTCCCCCCATGCTTCCTCCCTGCCTCTTTCCTTGTGATCACATTGGCCCACCCAGATAATCCATGATCCTCTATCTCAAGATCCTTACATTAACCACACCTGCAAAGTCCCTGTTGCCATGTAATCATGACGTGGTGATGTAACGCGTTTGCAGGATATGGATATCTTTGGAGGGATGTTCTTGTGCCTTGTACTTTACTACAGGTGTTCTCCCGAATAAGACCTTTAGTGCCATCCGTGCCTTTGGCTCTACTTAAGAGTTTGTGGCTCAGCTGGTAAAGAATCCGCCTGCTATTCGGGAGACTTGGGTTCGATCCCTGGCTTGGGAAGATCCCCTGGAGAAGGGAAAGGCTACCCACTCCAGTATTCTGGCCTGGAGAATTCCATGGACTGCATGGGGCCGCAAAGAGTCGGACACGACTGAGCAACTTTCACTTCATTTCACTACTTAAGAGTTTACAGATTATCAGTGTGATCAATTCCTAACAGTTATTCTCCTCACTTCCTCCGCCCCACTCTTTGACCAAAAGTATTTACATATATTTAAACGAGTCAGATCGGAGAAGACAATGGCACCCCACTCCAGTACTATTGCCTAGAAAATCCCATGGACAGAGGAGCCTGGTAGGCTGCAGTCAACGGGGTCATTAAGAGTCAGACATGACTGAGCGACTTCACTTTCACTTTTCACTTTCATGCATTGGAGAAGGAAATGGCAACCCATTCCAGTGTTCTTGCCTGGAGAATCCCAGGGACGGGGGAGCCTGGTGGGCTGCCGTCTATGGGGTTGCACAGAGTTGGACACAACTGAAGCGACTTAGCAGTAGCAGCAGCAAACGAGTCAGATAGCTTTTACTTTTTTTTCCCTTAAGTGATGAAAACACCCTGAAATTTAGTGGGAAGAGATTTAATGAGAAAGACACCCCCACACTCTTGAGTCTGTCTCTGACCGCTACATGAAGGAAGCAGAGCTCAAAGATGAATTCAGCCAAGAATTACATGACACCAAGTGATGACACAGGTCTTTGCAGCCATTTGAGAAAATAGATATGATTTTGTCCTTGGGGTTGTTCCTGGGAGAAAAGTTAAGAATGTGTACATCTGAATTAGCAAATTTAGAAAGTGGCCAGAGAGAGGTCTTTGGGGTAAGGACAGAGGATTCCTGGCCTCTGCATTTCCAGTCCTGAGCATAATGCATGGTAGGTTGGAGTTGATTATTAAATGATTAGTGAATAAATAGCTTGTTGAAAGTAGCCAAGGAAGAGCTCAGGCCTTGGGAAAGATCTGGCCTTTGAAATATGACCTGTGGGAAAAAATGATGGGTTTAATATCCACAGGAAGAAGTGAAGCACCACATTGAGTTCTGTTTCTAACTGCTGACTCACATAGCCATTCTTCACCAACTCCTGCTCCCTTGGTGCAAAAGAAACCTCTGGTATCACCCTCCTCTGTCCTTTTTTGCAAGATGAAATAGCAGAACTGCGGCTTTGTTTATTTTGCTCGCATATTACTATTGTTTAAAGCACGATCTTCAAATGCATTTCTAGCTAAGTGGATTGATTTTTTTTATTACTCATGCTGGGCAGTTGACAGTAATGATTTATTGCCTCTCTGGGATTTCAGCAGCTCCTTACAACTTGTGGTTTAATTCACAGTTTCCCTAATGGCTTTAGTGTCTGGTGTTTGCTCGAAGAGCTCCTGTGAAGTGAGGTGCCCTTGGGAGTGGCTCACTCCTGGCCCTGGGCTCTGGCCTTCATTCTCTTTGCCCAGCTGTGTGACTGTGGTGACGAGAACTTGGAAACCTGGAAGGCCTGCCACCTTCTCCTTTCCTAGGAGCTGCAGCCACTGCAGTTCTGGGAGCTGAAGTCCAGTCAGCTTAAAAGGAAGCCTCGGTGGAGCTGAGACACAGAGAGGAGTCACTGTCTGTATCTTAGAGAGATGGCTTACTTTCCATACTTGTGTCAAAAATAGCAGCCTACTATACCAGTCGAGTAGCAGGTGTTAGTCCAGGCATTGGCAAACTCCAGCCTGAGGGCTAAATTTGGGTAAGTACCTGTGGTTGTGAATTAAGTTAAAGTAGAACACAGCTATGCCCATTCATTTACCCAACACTAATGGCTGCTTTCATGCTGCGGTGGCAGAGTTGTCACACAGAGACAGTGTGGCCTATAAAACCAAAATGATAAGGCCTTTTTAGAAACTGTTTGCCAATCCTTAGTCCACTTAATCTTTACAATATGAAGTAGACTTTCTTTTTTTTTTTCCATTCATTTTTTTCCTTTCTTTCTGGCCATGCTGTACGGTTTGTAGGATCTTGGTTCCCTGACCAGGTATTGAATCTGGGCCCTCAGCAGTGAAAGTGTAGAGTCCTAACCAGTGGACTGCTAGGGAATTCCCTGAAGTAGATTTTCCTAATAGCAATACCATTTCATGTAAGAGGAACCTGAGGCTCTGAGATGATAATGTAATGTGCCAAGGTCTTAGAGCTAATAAGAGGGGGAGAGGCAGAATTATAGCTCAGGTTGTCAACCATATACTGCCCTGGAAAGTTACTTGGAGAATGTGGTAATTGCTGAGCCTGTCACGTTATCATGTCCTATTACTTTCCATCCTCACAAGGTTTTGCTTTGTGAAATCTTTCCAGGTTATATAACTGTCAGTTGTCTAATGGCTTCATAGAACTTAGACTTTTAACTCACTAGTGTCTACTGACTGATCAAGCCATTTGTTGGTCTGGACTACTGGTTCTCACCCTTGACTCCACAGTGGAGTCACTTCAGGAGCTCTGAAAGTACTGACGACATGTCCCATAGCTCCCAAGTTCTATTGTAAGTGGTCCAACATACAGCCTGGGCATGGGGACTTTTAGAACTGCCCCCATGTGATTCTAATATGCAACCAAGGTTAAGAATCACAAGAATAGATACTTGTAAGTCCAGCCCTAAAAGACGGTGGTCATAATATAAGGTCTTCTCTAGTAAGTCCTGTTGGTGACCCCCAATGGCAAGAAATATTCTTTTTTTTTTTAAAGAAATATTCTGTACACTATTTTGTGATGATGAGGACAGGTGCATTACATTCATCTTTTTTTTTGGTACAATTATGCTGATATGTGTGTGTGTGTGTGTACGCTTCCCTGAGTGACTAAGCACCAGCACATATGTGTGTGTATACATTTTTTTTTTTTTGTCCTGGGGGAGAGGAGACACTCAGAATTGGAGAGAAACAGTCAAAAAATTGAACATCTTCCTTGAACTGTGGTGCTGGAGAGGACTCTTGAGAGTCCCTTGGACTGTGGGGAGATCCAACCAGTCCATCCTGAAGGAGACCAATCCTGGGTGTTCATTGGAGGGACTGGTGTTGAAACTGGGGCTCCAGTGCTTTGGCCGCCTCATGTGAGGAGTTGACTCTTTGGAAAGGACCCTGATGCTGGGAAAGATTGAAGGGAGGAGGAGGAGGTGACGATAGGGGATGGGATGGTTGGATGGCATTGCCAACTTGATGGACGTGAGTTTGAGCAGGCTCTGGGAGTTGGCGATAGACAGGGAGTCCTGGTATTCTGCAGTCCATGGGGTTGCAGGGAGTTGGACACAACTGAGCGACAGCTGGATTGATGGGTGTACAATGTAGTGATTCATAATTTTTAAAGGTTATACTCCACTTATACTTCTTATAAAATATTGACTATAAAAAATGTTAGAATGGCTTTTTATTCAAGTACATTCATTTGAAAGCTGCAGTACACTTCTACAAAATGTATACTTTGAGTTTCTTCATGTTTTAACCTTTACTGAAGGGCAAATTAAATAATGGCTGATTGAGACTCACGGGGTCTGTTCACTGATGGCTGCCTCATGGAATTACCTCATAATCATTCCTAACAACTGCGGAGCAACCCTCACGGGGGACCCAGCGGCCCTGCTGGTGCCTCCTCTCCCCGAAAGTACACCTTCATCATAGTGCCTGGGAAAACAGAATCACAGCCAGGACGCCACATAAATATCTCACGCCTCAGATTCTTTCCACTGTTTCTATTTGCACTGATGATGGAGCCAATGTTGTTAAAACAGCGTGAGACTGAACACTTACCCACGAGCCGAGTTCTACAAGCTGTCTGTACCGGCTGGTACATCATTCCAGTCAGAATAATGAAATTATTAAACATCAGAGAGGTTTACAAGATTTTTCTGCGCTATCAAAGGTCACACATATTTCTTAGAGGCTGTAAGAGAGAAGTGGGGTATGTACATAAAATAGCAGAGATGTTGGGCAGGTTTATGTCTGCACTGAGGTGGCTCCCCCTTCTCCTTTCTTAGGCATGACTGTCAAAGGAGCACAGGCATTGCTCTGTGCTCTGACTTGTGGAAAGGAAATGTATGTCCTAGAATGGAACATGGGATATTTATGGGATGTTAATGTGTCAAGTCTTAGTAACCTCTCAAAAAGGCCACTTGTGAAGTCAGACTGTCATCAGTCACAGAAACCAGTGCATCCATCTTCTGAGAAATCCCTCAGAAACATCTTCCAGAAAGATTATGAAAGATGAAAAATCTCAGTACAGTGAAAAGGTATTCCATGTATGTGAATTTTTGCTGCTTCTGACAACTTCTGAGCTCTCCTTCGATTGAGAAATGACAGAATGATACATGCATAGAATCTATTGAAGAAAATACTAAAATTGATTAAAGGCAGCTGTTTAAGGGTCGATGATTACATATTTACAAAACTTACTGATCAAAATGGGGCCACACTAAGTGCATTTGTTAAAACACACTCCTACAACAGCAAGGGGCAGACTTGGGCTCAGTTTGCTAAAGTTAGATAAAACTTCCTAATATCAGCCCAGCAAACCAGCCTGACTCTAATATTGTAGAAAAATGGTTTATAATATCACCAAAGGCAAGTATATACAATGTTGAAAGATATAGATGGAAAAGAATCTAATCAGAATCGAATCAAATGCTAAGTCTAATGGTTGACTGGAGATTTTGGTCATTGGCATCCTATGTGTGTCAGACACAATCAGTGTTCAAAGTTGGGGACACGTTTTGTTGTTATATAGTAAATGAAATTGAAATCTCAGCTCATATGGACTGCTTTAACTGAATCAAACCGCCTTTGACTAACTGCATCACTTTTATAGGTAACAGAATATAAGAACCCAGAGAAGGTGGAGTGCAGGTCCTCTTGGACCCTGTGTTGCTTGATTGGACTGCCTACAATTCTGCACAGTTGCTTACATTTCCCCATTAATCCTGTGCATCACAGGCCCAAACAGTAAATATCTTCATGGCATAGCAAAAAAGCGTTATGGAAAGAGTAGTGATTACGAACGGATGAAAACAACAGATAAAAATTTGAAGAGCTTTCACGTTCTGTGTCTTGTTGTCCTTCCAGTCCATGCAATGGGCTGGGAATCAGTCCCCATCTGAGCTCTAGTGGATCAGACCACTTACTTATCTCTGAGTCATTCACTGAAAGAAGAGTTCATGCAGCATATCATCACACTGTAGAAAATTTTAAGTTCTAATACTGGCCACTTGATGCAGAGAGCTGATTCATCAGAAAAGACCCTGATGCTGGAAAGATTGAGGGCAGGAGGAAAAGGGGCAACAGAGGATGAGATGATTGAATGGCATCATCAACTCAATGGACATGAGTTTGAGCAAACTCCAGGAAACAGTGGAGGACTGGGAAGCCTAGCGTGCTGCAGTCCCTGGGGTCACAAAGAATTGGACACGACTGAGTGACTGACTAAATAGCAAACAACAATACCTGAATGACCTAGTCCTTTTCCCTACATTCTTCAACTTAAGCCTGAGTTTTGCAGTAAGAAGCTTATAAGCTGAGCCACAATGAGCTCCAGGTCTTGTGTTTGCTGATTGTATGGAGCTTCTCCATCTTTGGCTTCAAAGAACACAATCAATCTGATTTCGGTGTTGGCTGTCTGGTAATGTCCATGTGTAGAGTCATCTCTTGAATTGTTGGAAAAGGCTGTTTGTATGAACAGTGTTTTCTCTTGACAAAAGTGTTAGCCTTTGTTCTGCTTTATTTTGTACTCAAAGGCCAAACTTGCCTGTTGTCCAGGTATCTCTTGATTTTCTACTTTTGCATTCCCAAGGACATTTTTTTTTTTTTTTGGTAATTCTAGAAGGTCTTGTAGGTCTTCATAGGACTGGTCAACTTCAACTTCTTTGGCATCATAGTTGGGACATAGACTTGGATTACTGTGATGTTGAATGATTTGCTTGGAACAAACCAAGATCATTCTGTCATTTTGAGATGCACCCAAGTACTGCATTTCAGACTGCATTGCTATTAGTCTCTTCCATTTCTTCTAAGGAATTCTTGCCCACAGTAGTAGGTATAATGGCCATCTGAATTAAGTTTTCCCATTCCTATCCATTTTAGTTTACTGATTCCTAAAGACATTGGTGTTCACTTTTGCTGTCTGCTGCTTGACCCCATCCAATTTACCTTGATTCACAGGACCTAGCATTCCAGGTTTCTATGAAATATTGTTCTTTACTGCATTGGACTTTACTTTCACCACCACACACATGCACAACTGAGTGTCATTTCTCCTTTGGCCCAACCTCTTCATTTTTTCTGGAGCTATGAGTAATTGTCCTCCGCTCTTCCCCAGTAGCATATTGGACACCTGCTGACCTGGGGGGTTCATCTTCCAGTGTCATATCTTTTTGCCTTTTCATACTGTCCATGGGCTTCTCATTGCAGAATACTGGAGTGAATTGCCATTTCCTCCTCCAGTGGAACTCATTTTGTCCGAACTTTCCACTATGACCTGTCCATCTGGGTGGCCCTGCACAGCATAGCTCATAGTTTCATTGAGTTACATAAGCCCCTTTGCCATGACAAGGCTGTGATCCAAGATGGGGAAATAGATATAGAGCTTATAAATAAATTTACATCATCTGAGGATATGTGTTAGCAGCATTTTTATGGATAGGTGTGTACAATCAAAATGTTTGGAGATCACTTAAAGAAAACAACAAATGACCAGGAATCATTGTGCAGAATAAGCAGAGCCCAGACTTTCTTTTCACCTTTTCTTTTAAGGCAGCTGTTGGTCTTTCACAGCCCAGGTTAAACTGCTCTCTAAGTAAGCAGGGAAGCTTTATTCTCTGATAACTTTGACCGAGACTTAAATTGTTCATATCCCTGATAACTGATAACATCCCCTGTCTGATACAGTATTTGACTGTTTTAGTAACACTGCCCTTCATTGCTTTCTGGTGTTTTCATCTGCAATGGTCTTGTCTTTCCAAGTAGACATAGGTTGTTCTGGAGCTAGACTGAATCTAGTACCTTTTTTTCTGACATAGTTCTGGAAAAATAGGGAGTATCCCATGGAAATTTCTGGACTAAACCCTCTTTACTATTTAAGGTGTGGTCAAAGGACCCGCAGCATCAGCATCACCTGGGAGCTTCAAGAGCACAAACCAATCTGCATTGTTCTTTCACTCTTGCATGCTTCTCTTATTTTTCCAGTGTTTCTCAAATTTTAATGTGTGTGAACCACCTGATGGGTGGGAGGATCTTGTTAAAATGAAGATTCTGACTCAGTAGTTCTCAGTGAGACCAAAGATTCTGATTTTAACAAGTTCTCAGGTGCCTCTGGTCTGGGACCCACACATTCAGGTTGAAGGCCCTAGAACTGTACTGTCCAATATGGTAGCCCCAGCCACATGGAGCTGTGGAACCCTGGATACATGGGATTTTGAAGCTTAATGTGGAAGGAAGAATAGAAAATATCTCATTACTAATTTAAAAATATTGATTATATGTTGCAATGATATCTCAGATATGTTAGGTTGAATAAAATATGTCACATTTAACTTATCTCTTTTTTACATTAAAAAATTTAATATGTTTTTTATTTGGCTGTGCCTTGTCTTAGTTGCAGCATGTGGGATCTAGTTCCCTGACTAGGGATTGAACCCGGGCCCCTTGCTTTGAGAGCACAGAATCTTAACAACTGGACCACCAGGGAAGCCCTCTTTTTTATCTTTTTAATGAAGCTACTAGAAAACCTGAAAGTACATATGCAACTCATATTTCTACTGGAGAGTGCTGCTCTAGAAGACTCCCCTAGTGCTCTTAAACACAGTTATCCACTGAGCGTCCACCTCCAGTTCATTCTGCTATGGTAGCACCAGTATAGGGGGAGCTGAAAGAAAATTTGTAATGATAAATTACAAGACCATCCTCAGAGAGGTGTTTTTCCTCAGAAAAGTATATACTCTAGCAAAGCTGTTTGTTACTCAACATTTTGAGATTTTGTCAGCATTTAGGATTTCTGTATATATGTGTGATTCATAACATAGGCCTCCTCCTACATGAATGAATATGCATGTAAAGTATTAGAGTAACCATCTGTGATTAGCTTCTTGACAAATGCAGATTATGGATGAGAATGCTGTTATATCCACAGTATAACGTAATTGTCCTCCAGTACTTGGATGGTCTCCACTTTTTCAGTTCTTTTTTTCACAATTCAGTTTTGTAAAGTTTCTTTTGAAATGTCTTCATGCCCAATGATTCTTTCCTTGGCTGTGTCATGAGCCCTACTCATCCACCCACTAAAGGTATTTTTAATTTTTGTTACAGTATTTTTGATTTCTAGCACTTTTTGATTCTTTCTTAGAATTTCCATCTCTGTGCTTACATTACCTGTCTGTTCTTGAATGTTGCCTCCTTTTCCCATTAGAATGCCTAGTGCATTAATCACAGTAATTTTAAACTCCCGGTCGGACCATTCTAACATCATTCTCATATCTGAGTCTATATCTGATGCTTTCTCTGTTTCTTCAAATTGTTTTTTTGCCTTTTACTATGCCTTGTTTTTTTGAATGCTGAATATGATGTATTAGGTAAAAGTAACAGAGGAGGTAAACAGAGCTTGACACAGTGGTACGGTGTGAGGGGAGAGGAAATGTTTTGTAGTTTTATAATTCGGTCTCATTCTCTAAGTAAGCCTGGTGCCCTGGACTGTGAACTTCACCAGTCCATCTTAGTTACCCACGCCCACCCCTATCTCTTTAGGTGATACAGGAAGGCCAGAGAGGCCTAAATTTGCTTGGCCCTCTCGCCTCAGGCCAGTTAAACCCTGGTAAAATGATTTCTGATAAAATCATTTCTTTTAAGGAAAAGCCTTAAGAGCAGAGTGTTCTGGTGTATTTCAAAATGCCTACTTTTCTCCTCCTCTTGTTGGAAGCACCAGGAGATTTTCTTGTTTTCACCATGAGAACCTGCTAGGGCTCCTGGAGGTAAAATCCAGAAAAGTGTGGGAACCCCATAAGGCCCCTGGGAGTTCTTAATTCTCAAACTTGTCCACACTGAACCTCCAGCAGTTCATCATTTACAGTTCAGGTTTTCTTACTCCACAGGGGTTCCCTTGGAGATTCTG
The DNA here is from genome assembly GCF_003369695.1 of Bos indicus x Bos taurus. Taxonomy (NCBI): domain Eukaryota; kingdom Metazoa; phylum Chordata; class Mammalia; order Artiodactyla; family Bovidae; genus Bos; species Bos indicus x Bos taurus. The sequence continues at coordinate 20,222,412 of NC_040105.1, forward strand.
CTCATGAGTTTATGCTCTGGGGCATTGTTATTTTCTATATTTGCCTGTTTGCCTCTCCAGTTTTAGGGGGAAGCAGTTTGCCCTCTGACTGCAGTTCTTTGGGGGATATAAGAGAAGCCATTTTCAGTTTATTAAATTTGTTCTTGTTGTGTGGATGGGAATGATGACTTCCAAATGCCTTACATGCCAGACTAGAAACCAGAAGTTACCAAAATGTATTGTATAGCTAGGGAGGACCCAGGTATAATTTGCAGAATAAAGCAAAAGTTTCGTCAAGGTGAAATGTTGGCTGAGATAAGAAGATCAATGTCAGATTAGTGATTTTGATTCAAGAGTGAAGTTTTCATTTGTTAGTCATTATTCTTAAAATTGGTGAACACATATATCATTTTTTATATTATTTACAGTTATAGTCCATGTTAGAACTATGAATAGCTAGTGATTTTTTAAATTAACTATACATCTTGATTTTGATGTTCGTTTTTCTTCAAAACCGTCTGCTATTCAAAGGGATCTTGTGTTCATTGTAAGTGACAGGATTGAATATGGTTGCAAAACATTTTAGATGTTCTTTTTTAAGGCTTTGTAGTCTTGTGTGTGTGTGTGTGTGTGTGTGTGTGTGTGTATTGTGTTGAGGGGGAGGAAGATGGAGGGTAGTGGATAATCATAGATTTTGGATTTTTTTCAAGTTGCCGTACATCTAGAATTTTGGTTGGTGCTGGTGCTGGCAACCAAGCTGATTTTTTCATCTTGAAAGAGTAAATCTCCCAGTATGATGTTGGGCAAGTCATTCATTCTCTTTATGTGTCAGTTTTTTTAATTTATAAAGTGGAATTAATAACTACCTGCCTGTTCATACAGTTGTGAACACGAAATGGGTAAATTTGTGTACAACACTTAAAACTATGCTTAGCAGATAATGCTATGTGTGAGCTCTTACTTTTGTTCTTTTTGAGTTTTGAAAAATATATTCCTAAAATCCTCCTAGGTATGGCAGGAAGGATCAGGCTCATGGACAGGCGCACTCAGTTCCACCGTTCCTCTGCTGTGTGCCCGCCTTAGTGCGTCGCTCATGGGGCTGGTGCTACATATAGGTCCATTTGTCCTTTCACTCACTCTCTAATTCTATAAATACATATGGAGTAGCTATTCTATATCATACACTAGAGTAGACTCTGGGCAGATGATAGTAAACAAGACACTGCTGAACCCTCAGAAAGAGAACTGGAGAGGCCAACTGATTGACAGGTACTTAAGATGCACTGTGATATGTCCTCTGTATGGGTAGGTGCAGAAACAGTGGTGGCTCCAGAGTTTGTATATAAATGGCCATCTTATTAGAAAGGGAAGGGGCTAGACACTCGGTTTTAAAATTGTATTAGCATTGCAAGCCTATCATGTCAGTAGCTGGAGAGTGGCTGATAGATGCTTCCTGGAGAAAGTGGTGGATAAAATGAGACATGAAAATATGAGTAGGAGGCATCTAGGCAGGGAAGTGAAAGTCACTCAGTCGTGTCCGACTCTTTGTGACCCCATGGACTATACAGTCCATGAAATTCTCCAGGCCAGAATACTGGAGTGGGTAGCCTCTCCCTTCTCTAGGGGATCTACCCAAGTCAGGGATCGAACCCGCATTGTGGATGGATTCTTTACCAGCTGAGCCACAAGGGAAGCCCAAGAATACTGGAGTGGGTAGTCTATCCCTTCTCCAGCTGATCTTCCAAACCCAGGAATTGAAACAGGGTCTCCTGCATTGCAGGCAGTTTCTTTACCAACTGAGCTATCAGGGAAGGCAGGGAAGGGTATTTGCTAAATATGTACAGTTTGGTTATCTATACCATATAACTCACTACCCCAACACTTAATGGTGTAAAATATTAATCTTTTTAAAAAAGATTTATTTATTTGTCACTGTGCACAGTCTTCATTGCTGTGCATGGGCCTTCTCCAGTTGCAAAGAGTAAGCGCTACTATCTAGATGCAGTGCCCGGGCTTCCTGGGTGCCAGAGCACAGGCTCAGTAGGTGTGGTGCCTGGGCCCAGCTGCTCCGTGGCATGTGGGATCTTCCGGGATCAGGGATGGAACCTGTGTCCCCTGCATTGGCAGGCAAATTCTTATCCACTGTGCCACCAGGGAAGCTACAACAATTTTTTTTAATGGTCATGGATCCAGTGGGTCAGCAGCTGGGGTGGGGCATGATGGAAAGGGATTATTTTTGTTCTATGATTTCTGTTTTTTCATCGGGGAAGACCTCATGGGCTGGGTGACTTGCCAGCTGGTGGCTGGAATCACCTAGAGGCTTTTCTCCTCACATGTCTAGGGTAACTCAGTAGCTGGGCTAAGAAGGACTGTTGACCACAGGACCTGCACATGGCTTGGGCTTCTTACAGAGAGCATCCAGAAAGGGAGAAGCTACAATGCTTCTTATAAATTGGCCCTTGGAAGTCACACAGATGCCTTGGTGGCCATATTTGGAAAGTTCAGTTCATCATACCATACTAACAGAGCCTGGTGTGTTTGGGAAAACAGTAAGTTCACTCTGAATGGAGCATACTATTCCCTGGACAACTTTATTTTTCTCCTTTTCTAGGAACTGTATTCTACAGAAGGACATTCTTTTGATTCTCTAATAGACAGCCTGTTAGATTGGAGAGTCCATGGGCTATTGAATCAACAAGGCCTGGTTCACTTAGTTTCTTTTTGTGTGTATTCATTGTACAGATTTAAGAGAGAAATTTTATTATAAATAAAAGCTGTATAATGGGTAGATTTTTGCATTCCATTTTGTTAATTTTTGAAGCAGTGAACATTTAATCTTTCTCTCTAAAACACAATAAAAATAAAGTTACTGTTTCCTTTGGGAGCTTTGATTGATTTTTTTTTTTACTTTCTGAGTGTCCACGGTCCTCACAGGAATATTCTCTGTTTTACCTCTGGTGCTTCAAAATGGATGAATGTGTAGATATTCTGGTGAATATAGTTTTCACTTTTATATCTTTTTTTATTTTTCAGTTCTTGAAAAATGGTATTAATATACTATTCTTATGGTGTTGCTATATTTCTTCAAAATGTTTTGTGGAACTCTTCCTTTCTAATTCTGATAAACTAAAAAACCTGCCCTTTGAACAGTGAAAGAAAGAAATATTTTCTTTCAATGGCTCTTGAGTTAAATAAGTTCTTATAACCCTAGTATAAAACCTCAGAGGACTTGGAATAGGGCAGATCTCTCTGACCTAGAACATGGAGGGTGAGTTAGAAATATTTTGAATCCTTTTTATTGTGCAATATTTTGGAATTTATTATTGTCATCGGTTGTCTTTATATATATTATCATTACTTCTGCAAAACACTGTTCAAATGCAAGACTCTGAATGTCATGATATTCATCTTATTCCTTTATATGAAGAAGTAATTAATTTTAACCTGACTCTGCACTTTTAATTCTATAATGTATAACCCTGCACCTTTTATAGTAACTCATCACTTGAGGTAGAAGCCAATAACATTGCTGAATGCTCTCCATGACCCAGATTCACCCCAGTCATTCACCATATTTGTGACCTCTACCTCCTAAATTTCTTTCAAATACATTATTTCCTACTGTGCACATGTGTTTTCTCTCTTTCTTTCTCTGTCTCTATTTCTCTCTCTCTCAGCATCTCTTCCCATAGTCATGGGAAGAACAAGGCTTTTGGAACCACAGTATGAGTCCCGAGCTTAGTCTCAGCTCTAACACCGTGACCTGAGGTGAGCTTGTCAAACTCTGATTCTCAAGTCTGTATCTGTAAGTTGCAGATGGCAGTGTCTGCCTTGTAGTATTTTGTGATAATTAAATGAGCTAGGAGTTACAAAGTATCTGGAACATAGTGGCCCCATCCTTGATTATAAATGTTGGCTCCCCTCTTACATCCTCATCCTTTCTCTCCATAACTATTCCACTGAACTCCAATCAGGATTACTGCCTTGTTAATTTCTTTTGTCTGTAATTAAGCACAGACCTCTCATGACGTTTGAAACCTTTCATGATTTAGCAGTTGTAGGGGTTAAAGCAGTTGCTTAAAACAATCTTTTAATTTTATATCTCACAATTCTGCGGGTTGGACGGTTCTCCGGCTGGTTTCTTTGGGGATCTCTAAAGTCAGATAGCAACTGAGCCTGCTGTATCCATGATGACTGAATTCATGTATCTGGCACCTTGGCTTGGACAGCTCTGTTCAGCAGGACTCCATGATCTCTCTCTCTCTCCACCTGGCTTTTCTTTGTGATGTCTGCAGCATGGTGACCAGACCTCTTATGTGATAGTCCAGGTTTCTGTAAATTATAAATCAGAAGCACTCAGTCTTCTTAGAGCCGACATGTGGAACTACACAGGTCACTTGTACTGCATTTTACTGGATACACAGGAGCCCCAAGGCTAGTCCAAATTGACTGTGGGAGATGACACAAGAGACTGTTTATGGGGAGGCCAGGTGCATTGAGGTGCCGGTTACCAAGCAACAAATTCCTTTTATTCTTTTAAATTTTTATCTTCCACATTTCTTGCCAGTGTCCTCTGTACTCCAAGTGTACAAAGGCTCTCAGGTAGCTGGGGTATGTACATGTAAGAGGTAGGTGGTAGGGTAATTGCTTTGCAGATGCTACTCCAATTGTCTGAAATGCCTTTTCTTACGTAGATGTAAAACTTCTCCATTCGTGCATACATGCCACATCATTTCAGTTGTGTCTGATTCTTTTTGACCCCATGGACCATAGCTCACCAGGCTCTTCTGTCCATGGGGTTCTCCAGTTAAGAACACTGGAGTGGGATGCCGTTTCCTCCTCCAGGGGATCTTCCCAACCCAGGGATCAAACCCATGCCTCGTATGTCTCCTGCACTGGCAGGCAGGTTCTTTACTATTGGCGCCATCTGCAAAGCCCCCAAACTTCTCCAGAACTAAAATGTTTGCCTCGTCTGTGAGGTCTTCCTTAACTCACAAGAGTCCTTCCTATTGTGTTATCTGGATGTATTTTATATTAACCTTACAGCATTTGTCAGCTTGTTGGAGTCTGTCTCTCAAATTGTATTTGAGCCTCTCAAGGGCACGGCTCTGTCTTTTTTCCTGATACCTAGTATTTTAGTCTGAATTCTTCCAGAAACAGACTTGAGACATGGCTTTGAATGCAAGTAGGTTCTTTGGAAGGTGATTCCGAGAAGCTCAGTGAGTGAGTGGGAAGAAGGCAGGCGATGGAGAATGTATTAATGAGCAGGTTACTATTGCAGGCTCCTGGGGCTGACCTCACTAGGGACTTGTGGGATGCTTTACAGAACTCTTGTCACACCTGTCTCACTCAAGGGTGAGGATGTTGGTATGTTTATCCACCAACTCCCATTCTTCATTGGTTGAGGGCTTTCAGCTCTTGGTGTTCGGACTTGCACTGTATTTGAGCTTAGCCCAAGAATACCCTCAGGTGCAAAATCAGGTGGTTGCCACAAAAAGGCATGAGTGCGCAAGGGCATGGGGAGATCTAAGGAGGGGGTGGATGGGACATCTAGAGCTTCTGCAACAGCCAATCTGAAAAAACTGCATGTAATCAAGAAACATAGGTTGAATGACATCCATGAACGAGCAAGGGAACCTCATAGGAGTTGTTTTGGTGAGACTCAAATCAAGAAGAATTAAAGTACCTCTTCTTACATATATTTTGTTTGAGGACACATCTTTGAAAATCAGAACTTGTAGTGTCCACTAGTGTACTCAGTATTCTTATTTTCCTTCTTTGGAATACTTTCAGCTTTCTTGAAAGGCTAAAATATCCCACGCCACATTATCAGAGTATTAATACACAGCGGTAGCTGGTGTCTTGCTTTGGAATGCATTACATCTGAGATGGGATCCTTCCACTCTAGACGAAGGGGCTTGAGGGATTTGGACAGGTTACATTGGAGGGAGATCAGTGAAAGGTCTTGGCACAAGTTGCAGTAATATATGTACTGAGGCATCAGTTCATGTTACTTGCAATTTATTATTTTTTAAAAAAATATTTATTTTAATTGAAGGATAATTACTTTACAATATTGTGATGGCTTTTGCCATACATCAACATGAATTGGCTATAGGAGTATGGGTGTCCCCTCCCATCCTGAACCCCCTCTCCCACCTCCTTCCCCACCCCATCCCTCCAAGGTTGTTACAGAGTACTTTTATTTCTATATATAGTTCGGTCATTGACAGACTTCTGCCAAGATTCTACTCCATTTTATTTTTACTTTTTTATAATCATTTCCTTCAGGCCACTTGTGTCCAGAACCTGTAAAGTTACTTTAAAAATTATAAACAAGCATTCAGAAAGTTAATTCACATAGAGTGGAACCTCCAGAAAAGAATGATGTTGAGAAATGATATATTTATTAATGTTCACACAAGCACAACTCCCTGGACTTATTCAACACAGTTGGGAGGATGTGACTTGATTTATAAATGAATTTGTGTGGTAAAGGCTTTTAAAGAAACTGAGGTTCTCAAACTTGGGTGAATGTCAGAATTACCTCGAAGCTTGTCACAAATAAGGAACCCACCTTCTTGTAATATAAATTTAATATACAAACCAGATCAGTCTGAAGATCTTGCAGGTTTTAGAATTGCTATATGAAAGGCATGTAAACTAGTTAGCCTGCCAGAATGAAGTTTCAGTTCAGTTCAGTTCAGTCACTCAGTCGTGTCCGACTCTTTGCGACCCCATGGACTGCAGCACGCCAGGCCTCCCTGTCCATCACCAACTCCCGGAGTTTACTCAAACTCATGTCCATTGAGTCAGTGATGCCATCTGACCATATCATCTTCTGTCATCCCCTTCTCCTCCCGCCTTCAATCTTTCCTAGCATCAGAGTCTTTTCAAATGAGTCAGTTCTTCGTATCAGGTGGCCAAAATATTGTCTGCCTAGATTACTAGCTCCTTGTGGCCTGAGGCCACATTTCATATTGACTTGGCTTCCTCTATAGCACCGGTTCAGGGTTGAGTATATAGTGAGCTGTCAGTAAGGACTTGCTGATGACAACTAGTTTTTAAAACTAGCCTATTTGTCTTATACATGATCAATGGAGGAAAAGTAGTCTAAGAAATGGGAGATCTGGTGTAGCTATTAAACATTTCTGCAGTTCTCTTGATGGATTTGCAATTTAGCATTTTGATGGAAGGTTGAATTGTTCACTTAAGGGTAGTGGAAGGGACCTACTATGTATTAAGTGTCTTTTGGTGACAAATGCTTTCTATGGGTCATCTCATTTAATTCTCACAACAATCCTATGCAGAAGGACTATTATCCTCATTCTGTAGATGGGAAAAGGCTTCACTGGTTGCTCAGTGGTAAAGGAATCTGTCTGCAATGAAGGAGATGTGAGTTTGATCCCTGGGTCGTGAAGATCTCCCAGAGTAGGAAATGGCAACCCTCTCCAGTGTTCTTGCCTGGGAAATCCCATGGACATAGGAGCCTGGGCTACAGTCCATGGAGTTGCAAAGAGTCGGACATGACTTAGTGAGTATACAACAACAACAACAGACGGGAAAATACTGTCTTTTTTAAAAAAACATTGCTTAATTTAATTTTTTAATTTGAGGAAAATTTCTTTACAGTGTCTTGTTGGCTTCTGCCATACAACAGTGTAAATCGGCCGTAACTGTACATATATCACCTCCCTCTTGAATCGCCCTCCCCTCCCCATCCCACCCCTCTAAGTCATCACAGAGCACCAAGCTGGACTCCCTGTGCTGCACAGCAGCTTCTCACCAGCTATCTGGTTTCATAGGGTAGTGTGCATAGGTCACTGCTGCTTTCTCCATTTGTGCCACTCTTTACTTCTCCCACTGTGTCCACAAGTCTGTTTTTGATGTTTGTGTCTCCATTCCTTTCCTGCAAAAAGGTACATCAGTATCATTTTTCTAGATGTATGTGTTAATATACTATATTTGTGTTTCTCTTGCTGACTTACTTCACTCTGTGTAACTAGGCTCTAGGTTCATCCACCTCATTAGAACTGACTCAAATGCATTCCTTTTTATGGCTGAGTAATATTCCATTGTATATATGTATCACATCTTCTTTATCCATTCATCTGTTGATGGGCATCTATGTTGCTTCCATGTCCTAGCTGTTGTAAACAGTGCTGCTATGAACACTGGAGTACATGTTTTTTTTTTTTTTCTAATATGGTTTTCTCAGGGTATATGCCCAGTAGTGGGATTGCTGGTTTGCATGGTAGTTTTATTCCCAATTTTTGTTTTTCAAGAAATCTCCATACTGTTCTCCATAGTGGCAGTGTCAATTTACATTCCCACCAATAGTGCAAGAGTGTTCCCTTTTTTCTACATTCTCTCCAGCAATTTTTGTTTGTAGACTTTTTGATGATGGCCATGCTGACTGGTGTGAGGTGATACCTCATTGTGGTTTAGATTTGCTTTTCTCTAATAATTAGTGATGTTGAGCATCTTTTCATGTGTTTCCTGACCATCTGTATGTTGTGGATAAGTTTCTATTTAGGTCTTCTGCCCATTTGGAAAAACAATTTCTAGAAGTTAAGTAACTAGTGCAAAGTTATACAGCAAGTAAGTGATAGAGCTGTGATTGCAGTCCAAGTTCACCTAGTGCCTTCCAAGCAAAAGTCCAGTGTAAAGTGGCACTTTATAGGGGGATGGGGAAGAGGAGAGGAAAAGTTTGGTTCTTTTTTAGCTGACAGAAGTGGGGTGAAGTCCTTGGCTATGAACTGAGCTATAAGAAGCAACACATACTAGCTTTTTAAAAAAAAAAAAAAAAACTGGAGTTGAACAAAATGAATGGAATAAGTAAAATTGAGATGAATGAGAGTTTGGAGCAACTACAATAAATAGAATTCTCATGTTCAAGAGGGATTTAGAAAGGTATTAGGAGGGAGCACTGCAAGAGTTGACACAAGAAGACGTCAAGATATATATGGGGATTTCAGTTCTATTGGATGTCAAAGTGAGAATATTTTTTGAGTAGCATCAAAGGGAACATGAAAAGTTGTCTCAGAGATAAGAGAAATGTGAGAATTGTAAGGCACGGATCATTCCAAGATTGCTGGCTTGGGACCTTTGGGGATAAAGGGAATTAGGGCTGGTTACACTTAAACTCTATCCTGCAAATTGTCCTGAAGCAGAGAAGGATGTCAAAGTCAGGCAGGTCATCTGATAAGAGACCAGAGTATGTGTCAAGGGGTGTGCTTGAATCACTTGTTATCATAGCCAGAGTTGTATCCTTAGTTGCTGTTCATCGTGAGAAATCTAAGTGTAAAGTTAGCAAGGAACCAAAAGAACACTTGGTCAGAAGGATGGGCAGAGTGTCCGGAGCTTTCAAGAATGTCAAAGGCACATTTCACTTCGTGGTTCTCTTGCTATTTATAAAAGCTGTCACTTGCATTTTATAGCAGTGTCCCATGCTTTCTTTTCTCTGTTACCTCCTTCCCTCCTCATGTTTTGATAGAAAAAAACCATGTCTGATGGCAAATTTGCATCCTAAGGCTCAAAAGAGGATGTCATCTGGGGGTGACCCTAGAGAAGCCAGGTTAGGTGGATTCTTATAATTTCTTCTGGTGTTTACTGGCAGGATTGCTCATGAAACCTCTTTCCTTAACCCCATCCCTTAAGTATCTAGAATATTCCATACTTATTCTACTGTCTGCCTGAATTTGTTCCCTCTTAATGTGTTTCCTTTTTTGATGCCTGGGAGTCCCATGGCTCTAGCTGGATAATTTCATCATAAAAGAGATGACCTTTTCTCTTGCTCTTAAAAACACATCATTAAAAAAAAAAAAAAAAAAACATCATTTAAACCCTCCTTGACCTGATGGAGGAAATCTGTAAGGGCATGAAGTAAAGAAAACCACTTAGAACAGATGTTTGAGGAGTAAGAGTTGGCTCCTGGAAGGTTATAATGGTAAAGAACATGCCAGAGGCAGAACAGTGCTAATTCATCTGTCAATTAACCAAGGAAACTGGAAACTCCATGAAGGCAGGATCCACATTTGTGTTCTTCATTACAAAAATTTTCTTCTTTATAGAAAAATTCCTGGCACATAATAGGTTCTCAAAAATTATTTGGTGAATGAATGAAAGAAGACCTTCAGTCATAACCACTATATCCCATTACAAAATTTAGATCCGTGAGGATGGCCAATTCCACATTCACGTTATTGTCATGTATCCCTCTCACCTTCTTTATTTTAAGCATCATAAAGGGCAGGGATGTCAATAAAGGTCATTATCCTCAAGATCTCAATTCCTAGCATAATGATCTGTATGTAGTAGGAAAGTAGCACATGCTTTATAAATTAAATAACTTCCATCATGATAATATGACTTCAAAAGGAAACTTTTAGACATCTGCAAGCAATATTCTAAGAGATTTTTGGATCAGACTTTAAAAGATAATAGAAACCGACCTTGAACTGATAGATACTACTCCTCTCCAGTGGGAACTAAAAATTCTAGCTGGATACTGATGATGACTCGTTTATTGGCATCTTAGTTGAACAAATGTAGGTTAAATTTTGAAAGGATATATTCTAGTAATAAAAACTGGCAGAAGATCAGTTTTTGATGGTCTAAAGCTTCCACGGTTGGTGAAATATTTGCAAGGGTATTGGAAAGATATGACAGTTCATTTTTTTAAGAAAAGGATTTAGATCACATCTCTTCCTGGGGCAGACATGGATTACCACTTCCAGAGGGGATATATTAAGGTCTACTAGATACGTGATGTTTTCTGCTTATTGCTTGTTTCTATAAATATGTCTTGTAAATTAGGCCACAAGAGGAATGACACAAGTCGGCTTGTGTCAAACAATAGAAATCAAAACGTATGGCAGATAAATATACCATTCTGCTGCCTGATTTTATCAGAGGTCAAAGTGTACAGGTGACTAGTAATGAGGGTGGCTCAGAGATGATTACATCAAGAGGAAGTCAAATGGTTGCTTAGGGTCCTGATTTTGGAGCCAGACAAGTTGGGTTCCAATCCTGATTCTAAAACGTACTGCTGATGTCACCTTATTCAGGTTACTTAACCACCTTGTGCCTCAGTTTTCTGCTCTGTAAAATGAAGATAATACTAATAGTCCTCATCTCATCACGTGTCATGAGGGTTATGTGAGTTAATATCTGTAAAGCACTCAGTATCTGGCATGTAATAAGGCCAGATGTGTGTTTTCTGTGATCATTAGCTTAAGACCTCAATTTACACTGAAGAAACAGAGCTCCAGAATCATGAATTACTGCATATGCGCCCACAGAGCCTGGGTCAGAACCAGAACTTAGCTCTGCTCAGCCCCAGTTCAGGGCTCTTTTTACTCTGCTATGACACCTTGCTATGTAAATGAAATGATATCAGTAAACCCCAAGACATAAGAATTTCTTTCTTTTTTTTTTTTTGGCTGCACTGGGTCTTTGTTGTGGCACACACGCTGTTTGTTGCAATGTGTGGGCTTCTCCAGTTGCGGTCCGTGGGCTTAGTTACCCCATGGCATGTGGGATTTTAGTTCCCCAACCAAGGATTGAACCTGCAGCCCCTGCATTGGAAGGTGGATTCATAACCACTGGACCACCAGGAAAGTCCCTGGAGGAATTTCCTGAATGTACCATTTGTTTCTTTTTTTTTTAATGGTAACAGTCAGTGATAGTTGTGAATAGTATCAAGAAGTGTTAATACATATTAATCCTTTGGCCTTAGGTGTTGTTGCAAATATGTTGGTGCTCTGCCCTTCTTTTATCCACTCCCTGGACCACTGTATGCTGTTAGCATCCTTCTTCAGGCATCTGTGGCTCACTGCTTACAAGGCCAGAAACATCCAAGAGTGAATGCCCCCTCAGGAATAGTCCTCCCTATCAATGATGGAAAGGGTTGAAGAATAAATACCCCAACTCCTTGCCCTTCAGATGAGCTACCACTGAAGCTTATTCTTCACTCTTTCAGGAGCCCCGTGCAGGATTCAGCCTGAAAAGCACAAGGTACGCACTTGCTAACTGACAGCACTTCCATAATTGGTTGCTAGCTTTTCCCATCTCATTTCCCTTCTCTACTGGTATTTTCTGGAATCACTGTTAGATGAATTATTGCATTGAGCAATAAGTTCATTCGGGTTTTTATAACATTGTATAGAAAAACCTAAACTCTCACATTCATACATGACTACTGGAGAAACTATAACTTGACTAGATGGACCTTTGTCAGCAAAGTAATGTCTCTGCTTTTTAATATGCTGTTTAGGTCTGTCATAGCTTTCCTTCCGAGGAACAAGCTTCTTTTAATTTCATGGCTGCAGTTACCATCTGCAGTGATTTTGGAGCCCAAGGAAATAAAGTCTGTCACTGTTTCTCCATTGTTTCCCCATCTGTTTGCCATGAAGTGATGGGACCAGATGCCATGATCTTCATTTTTTGAATGTTGAGTGTTAAGCCAGCTTTTTCACTCTCCTCTTTTACCTTCATCACGAGACTCTTTAGTTCCTCTTTGCTTTCTTCCATAAGGGTGGTATATATATCTGAGGTTATTGAAATTTTTCCTGGAAATTTTGATTCCAGCTTGTGATGCATCCAGCCAAGCATTTCTCATGATGTACTCTGCATAGAAGTTAAATAAGCAGGGTGACAATATACAGCCTTGACATATTCCTTTCCCAATTTGGAACCAGTCTATTGTTCCATGTCCAGTTCTAACTGTTGCTTCTTGACCTGCATACAGATTTCTCAGGAGGCAGGTAACGTGGTCTGGTATTCCCATCTCTTTAAGAATTTTCCACAGTTTATTGTGATCCACACAGTCAAAGACTTTGGCATAGTCAGTAAAGCAGAAGTAGATGTCTTCCTGGAATTCTCTTGTTTTTTCTATGATCCAACAGGTGTTGGCAATTTGGTCTCTGGTTCCTCTACCTTTTCAAGATTCAGCTTGAACATCTGGAAGTTCTCAGTTCATGTACTGCTGAAGCCTAGCTTAGAGAATTTTGAGCATTACTTTGCTAGCCTGGGAGATGAGTGAAATTGTGTGGTAGTTTGAACATTCTTTGGCATTTCCCTTCTTTGTGATTGGAATGAAAACTGTCCTTCCTATTCCAATCCTTTGGCCACTGCTGAGTTTTCCAGATTTGCTGGCATATTGAGTGCAGCACTTTAACAGCATCATCTTTTAGGATTTGAAATTTCTCAGCTGGAATTCCATCACCTCCACTAGCTTTGTTAGTAATGATGCTTCCTAAGACCCACTTGACTTCACACAACAAGATGTCTGGCTCTAGGTGAGTAATCACAGCATTATGGTTATCTGGGTCATTAAGATCTTTTTGTATCGTTCTTCTATGTATTCTTGCCACCTCTTCTTAGTTTCTGCTGCTCTGTTAGGTTCATACCATTTCTGTCCTTTATTGTGCCCATCTTTGCATGAAGTGTTCCCTTGGTATCTCTAATTTTCTTGAAGAGATCTCTAGTCTTTCCCATTCTATTGTTTTCCTCTATTTCTTTGCATTGTTCACTTAAGAAGGCTTTCTTATCTCTACTTGCTGTTCTTTGGAACTCTGCTCAAATCCTTGTCTCTTGGTCAGCTTGACCTCAGGAATGATGCTTAGAAAGAAGTAAAAAGTCTATTTCCTCTATGTTTTGGGGATGACAAAGTGAGTATGACAGTGTTAGTAGCTCAGTTGTGTCTGACTCTTTCCGACCACATGGTCTGTAGCCTGCCAGGGTCCTTTGTCCATGGGATTCTCAAGGCAGGGCTACCAGAGTGGGTAGCCATTTCCTTCTCCAAGGGATCTTAACTGAGGGATCAAACCTGGGTCTCCTGAGTTGCAGGCAGATTCTTTACTATCTGAGCCAGAGAGATAAACCCAAATGACTTTGGCTTTTTAGAAGATGCAGGGGAAAAAAAATCCTAGCTGTGAGGCCCCTCAGGAAAAAACAGCCATGTTTTCAGAGTACCTTTTCCCCATCCATAACAAGCTGGGCCTACTTAGAAATATAAATTTCTCAGCAACTTTGAAGTCCTGAAGGAAACTGGAAATGTTTGAACAAATAAAAATACTTACATAGCTTATATAATTTTTAGCACCATTCACAGATCTAAAGTCACTTTGTTAATTTAGGAACATAAAAATGCATTATGTATAACTTGGTTGGCTCCTAAAAGTATTATGTTTGATATCTTGAGAGATGTGAAGGCCTAGAAAATTTGAGGAACAAAAAGAATATTTTGAAAGAGAATCTCAAAATGCCAGGTTTAAATCAAATTCCAAGATAATTGTCTAAGGTAGTCTTATAGGCTGCTGGTACTGGTGGGGTCATTTCCCCTGTCCTGGAATTGCTACAGGAGATGGATTTTCAGGGATGTTTTGGGGCCAGAACTGTGAGTAGGAGACCCTGGAATTCTTGGGTGTGTTGGATGTCTTGATGATTTGATTGGGGGCTCTTGGGAATTGGAGAAGGAAATGGCAACCCACTCCAGTATTCTTGCCTGGAGAATCCCATGGGCTGAGGAGCCTGGCTAGCTACAGTCCATGGGGTCGCAAGAGTCGGACGTGATTTAGTGACTAAACCCCACCCTGGGAAAACCTCAATTGTTCCTTTATGATGTATTATCAAGTCCAAAGAGTGGGCCCTAGATACTGCCTGTGCACCTCAGTAGAGCTGTTCACTCTAGCTGCCCGCCCCCCATATTCATAAATCCATTTACAGTGCAGAGAAATGTAAAGACAGTAAAGAAAAGATGCAGATCTGTGTAGACTGTAAGAGCCATACACTGGCTAAGGAATTTGGTTCCTGACACCAGCATCACAGATACAGAGGTTTACAACCATGTTCCCTTGCAAAATCATAGGACAAAATCAGTTAGCAAAGGATACTCCCCTGGCATGGGGATTGGTTTGAATGTGGCTTCTTTGGCTAATGGTTGACAGAAGCCTCTCCTCTTGGATGTAAATTGAAACTTGAAGTCACTGTTTGAAATCAACCTTTTAAAAATTTTTATTTATTTTTAAAAATTTTATTTATTTTTCTAATTAAAGGATATTTGCTTTACAGAATTTTGTTGGTTTCTGCCAAACATCAACATGAATTAATCATAGGTATGAATATGTCCCCTTCCTCTTGAACCTCCCTTCCATCTTCCTCCCCATCCCATCCCTCTAGGTTGATACAGAGCCCCTGTTTAAGTTCCCTGAGTCACACAGCAAATTCCCATTGGCTATCATTTTACATATGGTAATGTTAAGTTTCCATGTTACTCTCTCCATACATCCCACCCTCTCCTTCCTCCCCACCCCACCTCCCCGTGTCCATAAGTCTGTTCTCTATGTCTGGGTCTCCATTGCTGCCCTGCAAATAATTTAATCAGTACCATCTTTCTAGATTCCATATATATGCATTAGTATATGATCTTTATCTTTCTCTTTCTGATTTACTCCACTCTAGATAATAGGCTCTAGGTCATTTACCTCTAGGTTATTTATCTTTGGCTTCACTGGGTCTTCATTGCTGCGCATGGGCTTTCTCTAGTTGCAACGAGCAGAGGCGGCTCTCTGGTTGCAGTGCATGTGCTTCTCATCGTGGTGGCTTCTCTTGTTGTAGTATGGGCTTTACTGCACACGGGCTTCAGTAGTTGTGGCTCATGGGCTTCAGAGCACAGGCTCAGTAGTGGTGGCTAAATTGCCCGACGGCCTGGGGGATCTTCCTGAACCAGGGATCAAACCCATGTCCTCTGAATTTGCAGGCGGATTCTTAACCATTTGACCACCAGAGAAGTCCTGAAGTCAGCCTTTGAAAGAGCATAGGCAGAGCTGAAAAAATCACCCATAATTTAAGAGGAAAGTAGAGCCAGAGGCATGATCAAACCTGTACCTGAAACCACCACTGTCTATGTACTTTTCAGTTACTTTAGCCTCTAAACGCTCTTTAATGTTTTAGCCTATCTTTATGAGGACTTCTGTTTCTCATACCAGAAGGCTTTCTCACAGACATACTTAGGCATGAGAAAACTGTGACTACTGGAACTTATTCTTTGAAAATAATAAAATTGTTTCTTTAACTGTATCACAATAACAAGCTCTGCCCTCAAGCACCATTTTTATGGACTTTTCTGCAGTTGATGAAAGTGAAAAGTGAAAATGAAGTCACTCAGTCGTGTCCGACGCTCAGTGACCCCATGGACTGCAGCCTACCAGGCTCCTCCATCCATGGGATTCCCCAGGCAAGAGTACTGGAGTGGGGTGCCATTGATTGGAGAAAGAAATGGCACCCCACTCCAGTGTTCTTGCCTGGAGAATCTCAGGGACGGGGGAGCTTGGTGGGCTGCCGTCTATGGGGTCGCACAGAGTCGGACACGACTGACGTGACTTAGCAGCAGTAGTAGCAGTTGATGTTAAATATGCCTAAGAAATCTGAGCACCATTAGAAATTTAGGAGAGGTCAAAGTTCAGGGGTCTTCTTGAAGTGGTGGTTTGGTATAAACATAGTGGAAGATACTGTCCAGCAGTCAATCACAGCTGATTATTTTGCAAGCACAGTTTACAAAACTAACTGGCTGCTTTCCAATTTGAATAAGCAAATTAGAATAAACAGGGCTACCTGGCAGAGATACCTATTTTATGTTGGCAATTGGCCATTCACTTGGCATGTAGTTTAAGCATCCAACAGCTGCTGTTCTCCCACTCATGGGGCCTTTCTTTTCAGAAGATAATTATTTCAGATCGGTGAAGACCTGGGATCTGAGCTGGGTTCATTCAAGACCAAGGGTGTACTAAAATCTTAGGGATCTCTATTTGAAATAGTGATGGGAACTCTTGGAAATCTTTTCTCTTTGAGACACCTAGTAAACATTTTCCTCTCAGAGGTGAGGAGTGTATCTTAAAAGATTTCCCCTTTAGGTATTCATTTAAGAGAGTATTTAAACTTGTTGAATGTGACCTTGTGCCGTGATGATGAATTTTCCCCTGGTAGGGATTGAACCCTGAACTCCCGCATTGTAGGCAGACGCTTTACCGTCTGAGCCACCAGGGAAGCCCAAGATGTTAGCGGTTCATAGAATACAGAACAACATGAAACATGGTTGGCTGTCTGCATAATTATTTACTTATGTAGCATGTTTCATTCTATCAGGCTCTCTGTCTAGAATGCCTAGAACAATCACCACACTTCAGTGCACGCATGACAGATGTGTACACGTTCTCTTTGTCTCAGCTTATGGTTCTTCCTCCAGGAAGTCTTTAACCACCACCACCACCACTCACCTAGTAAAAGTTATATGCACAACATTCTGGAATTGATGAGCATAGCATTTCTCTTACTCTGTTGGAAATGCCTCTTTACTTGTCTTATCCCCAACTGTGGTGGACAGTCTTTTTTTTCTAAAAAATATTTTTAGTTGTTTATTTGTGACTGTGCTGGATCTTTGTGGCGGTGCTTGCCTGCTTCTCGTTGTGGCAGCTTCTCTTGTTGTGGCGCACAGGCTGTAGGGTGTGTGTGGGCTTCAGGAGTTGTGGCTCCCAGGCTCTAGAGCACAGGCTCAGTGGTTGTGGCGTGCAGGCTTTGTGGCCCTGTGGCACGTGGGATATTCCTTGATTTTCACACGAGTGGTGGAAAGATGAGTGGGGAGCATGCTTGGCAATTAGGGCTCTTGAGCTGTAAGTGATTGTTCAGCCTTCATCATCTCTTTTGATTGTCTCTTTTCCTTAAGATCTAGACATGACACTTTGTTTTTAAGTTACTAGGTGCTGTAAATAAGTTCATCCTCAGGAAATATCTATTGAGATGCTGTGTGAAATCATTTTATGACAGATTTTTAGACAGAGTACTTAAAAATGTTAAATTCCTCCTTCTTCTCCTTTTTCCTCCTCCGTCTCTTCCTCCCTCCTTTCTTTTCCAAATATTTATTAAGCATCTGATAGGTGCCAGAGTTAAAAGGTTATACAAGTCTGATAACTTCCTACATTCTCAGAGAGAGAGTGTATGTGTGTTTACCAAAATACATAGGCAAGTAAAGAATAAAAAATAACCATTTTACATATTATGATGAAAATAGAGTGATATGATTGGGATTAGTGGGTGAATTCCTTAGGCTGGATGAACAGTAAAGGTCTTTTCATGAGTTTACAAACTGGGACCAGAAAGAACCAGAAAGATTGGGTGGAAGAGAACTGTAGGCAGAGGGAATGGTTAATGCAAAGCTTCTGAGGTGAAAGTGAGCTTGGTGGGTTGAGAAACAGCAGTGAGGTCACTGTGATTCACTGTACTGGGGGAGGGGCTGAGGGTAAGTGGACAGGATTACAGACATGAGCAAGGACTAGGTCATAGGACCTTGTAAGCCATGGTTGTTAATTAATTCTAAATATTAACACAGTGGGTAGCAAGTAGATTGTCAGGAAGACAAATGACAATGGTCTGATTTATTATTATAGAAAAGGTTCCTATATGGTAGATATAAATATATATTTTTCTGTTTGTGCTTCTGAAATAGATCATATTTTAAGAGAATTCTTACTGCTGTGTACACAACTATTTGAGGGAAAGGATGGAGGTAGGGTGATGAGGCAGGAGGCCATCGTACATGTGCAGGTGACAGAGGTAGCTAGAATGAGGGTTGTAGCAGGTGTGAGAGAGAGACCTAGACAGATTTAGGATGTGTTCAGAAGCTTGAGTGGATAAAACTTGCTGATGGACTGAATGTGGAGCTTGAGAGAAAACACAGGAATCAGAGATGTGCTTTGCTTTGAGCCATTGGTGTAGAAAAGGCTTCCATTTACTGAGATGGGGAAAACTGCAGGAAGCACAGGTTTTGATATCAGTAAGGGGATTAGAGGTTTTCTTAGGGCCATCTTAAGCATGACATCCCCATCAGATCTTCAAGTGGAGATGTCAGGAGTGGATATAACAGGCTGAGAATGGAGATCGGGGATCATCAGCTTATCAGTGCTCTCTAAGGCCTGGGATGGAGTAAGATCTCTCAGATAGAGGAGACGAAGGGACCCAGGAGTGAGCCATAGAACACGCCACTGTACACATTACTGAGAGGAGGAGAAACTGGAAAAGGAGATCACCAGTGAGATAGATGGGCAACCAGGAAAGTGAGAAGCTGAGAAAACCACGGGAAGAAAATATTTCAAGTTGGAGGGAATTTTGTCTAAACCATCAGGTTTTAAACATTTTTAGGCCATAATATATTTTGTAGGATGGTGAGGGCCGTGGAACACCTATCAGAGAAACATTTTTAAATGCATAGAATTACCAAGAAAACTGGATTCCCAGGTGGCTCAGTGGTAAAGAATCTGCTTGCCCACACAGGAAACACAGACTCAGTCTCTGGGTCAGGAAGATCCCCTGGAGAAGGAAATGGCCACCCACTCAGTATTCTTGCCTCGAAAATTCCATAGGCAGAGGAGCCGGGTGGGCTACAGTCCATGGGGTCACAGAGTCAGGCACAACTGAGTACACATGTGTTCCAAGAAAACCAATTATGTTGAAGTAAGACCAGTGGAGAAATAACTCCAAAAAGAGTGAAGAGATGGAGCCAAAGTAAAACCAACACCGAGTTGTGCATGTGACTGGTGATGGAAGTAAAGTCTGATGCCATAAAGAGCAATATTGCATAGGAACCCGGAATGTTAGGTCTATGAATCAAGGCAAATTGGAAGTGGTCAAACAGGAGATGGCAAGAGTGAACATTGAAATTTTAGAAATCAGTGAACAGGACTGGAATGGGTGAATTTAACTCAGATGACCATTATATCTACTATTGTGGGCAAGAATCGCTTAGAAGAAATGGAGTAGCCATCATAGTCAACAAAAGAGTCTGAAATGCAGTACTTGGATGCAATCTCAAAATGACAGAATGATCTCTGTTCATTTCCAAGGCAAACAATTAAATATCACAGTAATCCAAGTCTACGCTCTGACCAGTAATGGTGAAGAAGCTGAACGGTTCTATGAAGACCTACAAGACCTTCTAGAACTAACAACCTCAAATGATGTCCTTGTTGTTATAGGAAACTGGAATGTAAAAGTAGGAAGTCAAGAAACACCTGGAGTAACAGGCAAATTTGACCTTGGAGTACAAAATGAAGCAGGTCAAAGGCTAACAGAGTTTTGCCAAGAGAACGCACTGGTCATAGCAAACACCCTCTTCCAACAACACAAGAGAAGACTCTACACATGGACATCACCAGATGGTCAACACCGAAATCAGATTGATTATATTCTTTGAAGCCAAAGATGGAGAAGCTCTATACAGTCAGCAAAAACAAGACCAGGGGCTGACTGTGGCTCAGATTATTAACTCCTTATTGCCATATTCAGACTTAAATTGAAGAAAGTAGGGAAAACCACTAGACCATTCAGGTATGACCTAAATCAAATCCCTTACGATTATACAGTGGAAGTGAGAAATAGATTCAAGGGATTAGATTGGATAGAGTGCCAGAAAAACTATGGACTGAGGTTCAGGACACTGCTTAAGAGAAAGGGATCAAGACCATCTCCGAGAAAAAGAAATGCAAAAAGGCATTTTTGTCTGAGGAGGTTGTCTGATGAGGCCTTACAAATAGCTTTGAAAAGAAGAGAAGTGAAAGGCAAAGGAGAAAAGGAAAGATATACCCATTTGAATGCAGAGTTTCAAAGAAAAGCAAGAAGAGATAAAAGCCTTCCTCAGTGATCAGTGCAAAGAATTAGAGGAAAACAACAGAATGGGAAAGAATAGAAACCTCTTCAATAAAATTAGAGATACCAAGGGAACATTTCATTCAAAGCTGGGCACAATAAAGGACAGAAATGCTATGGACCTAACAGAAGCAGAAGATATTAAGAGGAGGTGGCAAGAATACACAGAACTTACAGAAAATATCTTCATGGCCCATATAATCACAATGGTGTGATCACTCACCTAGAGCCAGACATCCTGGAATGTGAAGTCAAGTGAGCCTTAAGAAGCATCACTATGAACAAAGCTAGTGGAGGTGATGGAATTCCAGTGGAGCTATTTCAAATCCTGAAAGATGATGCTGTGAAAGTGCTACATACAATATGCCAGCAAATTTAGAAAACTCAGCAGTAGCCACAGGACTGAAAAAGGTCCATTTTCATTCCAATCCCTAAGAATTAAAATGCCAAAGAATGCTCAAACAACTGCACAATTGCACTCATCTCACACGCTAGCAAAGTAATGCTCAAAATTCTCCAAGCCAGGCTTCAGTAGTACATGAACCGTGAACTTCCAGATGTTCAAGCTGGATTTAGAAAAGGCAGAAGAACCAGAGGTCAAATTGCCAACATCTGTTGGATCATCGAAAAAGCAAGAGAGTTCCAGAAAAACATCTACTTCTGCTTTATTGACTATAGCAAAGCCTTTGATTGTGTAGATCACAGCAAACTGTGGGAAATTCTTAGAGATGGGAATTCCAGACCACCTGACCTGCCTCCTGAGAAATCTGTATGCAGGTCAAGAAGCAACAGTTAGAACTGGACATGGAACAACAGACTGGTTCCAAATCAGGAAAGGAGTACGTCAAGGCTGTATATTGTCACCCTGCTTATTGAACTTATATGCAGAGTACATCATGAGAAATGCTGGACTGGATGAAGCACAAGCTGGAATCAAGATTGCCGGGAGAAATATCAATAACCTCAGATATGCAGATGACACCACCCTTATGGCAGAAAGAAAAGAAGAACCAAAGAGCCTCTTGATGAAAGTGAAAGAGGAGAGTGAAAAAGTTGGCTTAAAACTCAACATTCAGAAAACTAAGGTCATGGCATCTGGTCCCATCACTTCATGCCAAATAGATGGGGAAACAGTGGAAACAGTGGCAGACTTTATTTTTTGGAGCTCCAAAATCACTGCAGATGATGACTGCAGCCATGATGACTTGCTCCTTGGAAGAAAAGTTATGACCAACCTAGACAACATATTAAAACCCAGAGACATTCCTTTGCCAACAAATGTCTGTCTAGCCAAACCTAGGGTTTTTCCAGTAGTCATGTATGGATGTGAAAGTTGGACAATAAAGAAAGCTGAGTATTAAAGAATGTTGCTTTTGAACAGTGGTATTGGAGAAGACTCTTGAGAGTCCCTTGGACTGCAAGGAGATCTAACCAGTACATCCTATAGGAAATCAGTCCTGAATATTCTTTGGAAGGACTGATGCTGAAGCTGAAACTCCAATACTTTGGCCACTTGATGCAAAGAACTGACCCATTTGAAAAGACCTTGATGCTGGGAAAGATTGAAGGCCAGAGAAGGCACTGACAGAGAATGAGATGGTTGATGGCATCATGGACTCAATGGACATAAGTTTGAGTAAACTCCGGGAGTTGGTGACGGACAGGGAGGCCTGGACTGCTGCAGTCCATGGAGTCGCAAAGAGTCGGACATGACTGAATAACTGAACTGAACTTTATATTCAGCTTCCAGGTGACTCAGTGGTTAAAAATCCTTCTGGCAATGCAGGAAACGCAGGTTCAATCCCTGGGTCAGGAATATCCCCTGGAGAAGGAAGTGGCTTCTTCAAGAATCACTCCAGGATTCTTGCCTGGGAAATCTCATGGACAGAGGAGCCTGGCAGTCTGCAATCCATGGGGTCACAAAGAGTTGGACATGACTTACAGACTGAACAATAACAGTTATATCAAAAAGCAAATTTGATGGCAATATGTTTTATTAACGTATTCTATAAATGTATCTAGTGGTGAATTAATAAGTATTGTAATCTCTTGGTAGTGGTGAGCAGAGACGGTGTTTTGAGGTCTGAAGCATCTTTAATATGTAAGATGTCATTCGAAAATGCAATATGAAAATATCTATGATTTTGCGATAAAGGCAAAAGTACAGCTAGTAGTATTGTGGTTTGTTGATTATGTTTAAAACTTAAAGCTGCATTTCAGTTAGTGATGAGTGAAAGTATATCTTTTTTCCAGGCTAGTTCCCAGATTCTCTAATTTAAAAATCACCAATCTAATGTTAACAGGTAAATCTTCAGAAATGGCACACAGTGGTGTGGATTCTTGTAAACGGTGACTTATTTTGCCATCCTTGTTTAGTTTTGAGCAGTACCCATAGCTTGTCAATGTTCTAGCTCACTGTTAGAAGAAAGAAAGAAAGTAACATTAGAAAGTCACTGTTGGAAAGTAACATTAAAAGGGAATAGGAGCAATGGCACAGGAGGTGGGTGGGGTGGGGAGAGGAATGCCGAATATTCTTTTCTCGTTACTTGAGTTGAAGAACATTAATATTCATAAAGATGTCTAATATAAAAACAGGTTTTGCATTGAATTCACTAGGGCAGAAAATTTAAATTTGCCTCTACTCCCATTATTTGATATTCAGAATACTTTATAGAGAAGAAGGATAGGCAGTTGTATAAAGGTGTTCCCTTTGTTCTTTTTTCTATTGCCTCCTTTAAAGTTCTAGAATATCTATTATGTTCCTCTCTACCTCTAATACATACTGATACACAAAATATCGGAGAAGGCAATGGCACCCCACTCTTGCCTGGAAAATCCCATGGATGCATGCATTGGAGAAGGAAATGGCAACCCACTCCAGTGTTCTTGCCTGGAGAATCCCAGAGATGGGGGAGCCTGGTGGGCTGCCGTCTATGGGGTCGCACAGAGTCGGACACGACTGAAGCGACTTAGCAGCAGCAGCATACAAAATATAGGTAACTTGGTGTCTTTAAAATACAAGGCCCAGTTTATGAGTGTGCTGTGAATTTTGGAATTTCAGTGGTATATTGTCAAAAAAATATTTGTTTGTTGACTGCTGGATAGAAATTGTTTCCTTCTTCACCCACTGTGTCATGTAGTTCTTCACTAGTGAAAGTCTAACCATCAAGCTCTGTACAAATATATCCAACATATCACTGATTCCATAATGAAAAGTCCTTCTTATTCTTTTTTGCTTGTGTTATACTCTCTAGTGCAGTGGTAGGCTAACTGTGGCTTGTGGCCTGTTAGTGTACCGTCAGCAAGTTGTGAACACTCTGTATGTTTTTAAACGTTTGTAAAAACAAACACCAAAGAGGAATGTGCAACTGGGACCTGATGAGGACTGCACAGCATAACTATCTGGCTCCTTTCAGAAAACATGTGCTGAGCCTGCATAGTGATTTGTGCGTGTGTGCGTGCATGCCTATGTGCGTGTGTGTGTGTAAACACACATACACATGTCTATGTCTTGGAAAATTTCTCCAGCCCCGTTCTTTAATTTTTTTTATATTTACTTATTATTTGACTGTGCCAGGTCTTAGGTGTGACACACAGGATCTTCGATATTTGGCCTATGGAATGTTTAGCTGTGGAAAGTGAAGTCTTAGTTGGAGCATGTGGGATCTAGTTCCCTGACCAGGGATCAAACCCAGGGCCCCTGCATTGGGAGTGCAGAGTCTTAGTCACTGGACCACCAGGGAAGTCCCTCAGATAAGAGATTTAGTTCCCTTGACAAGTGTTCAGACTTGGCCAGTTCTAGCATGCCGTCACCATAACGACTATGGCTGGTTCAAGGAGTGCGCATGGGAACCCAGCAGGGGCCTTCGGTGTCCCAGGGAACTGATGTGTAGATGTATGGGGTAAGCTCTCTTTTCGCTGGGGTTGCTCAGCTGAGAGGGCATAAACCTGCTCATGCTGCTGGACATCGTGCAAGAGCGTCTGGAACCAGACAGAATGGAGCTGATGTGCACAGTGAAGGGGCTGATAGACCTAGAGTAGCAGGGCAGGGACCAAAGCACTTGCGCTCTGACGCCTGAGGCTAGATCCATTCTTCTTTCTCCCTATTATCTGAGTCAACAATTTCCCTTTGTTGTTTAAGCTTATTTGAGTTGCAGTTCTACGGCTTGTAAGCAAAATACCTCTTTGTAATTCAAATACGTCACAGCTCATCCAAAAGTTCAATAAAAAACCTTTCTCTTTCTTGATTACTAGGGAAGCTGCAGTGACCATGTACATAGCTACCAATTACTGGGCACTCTCAAAGTTCTACCCACAGGCAGGTTGTTTTACAACATTACAGAGGACAGGTATTAGTGCCACATGGTAGAGGGAGGAACAAAAACTGAGGGTTTAGTAATTTGCTTAAGATCTCACAACTAAGTAGGTTGCAAAGCTGAGGTACCATCCACATTGCTTGTGACCCCGCATTTTGTATAAATTTTCCTGTGGTCATGGCATTTGCAGTGATACGACAAAATAAAACCTTATCATGCTGTTCCCTCTGAACATAGCACAACAATTTAGTATCTATTTCTACATTGATAGTTTACAGTTTAAATGGAATGACATTATTTTCTCATTTCATGGAAATACAAAAATTTCAACTACATGTCAATAACTTGATGGTTACTGCTTTAGGGACTCAAAATACCATAAAGTGATATGAAATGTAGTGTGCCCCATTATTTGGCTGAGAAATACGTGCCTTTGAAAATGTAGGGATAATTTCTAACCAGCTGTCTTAGCCCAAATTTCCTAGAGCCTGTAGCCAAGATTAAGTGCCAATTCTTTTTTTTTCGGCTGTGTTGGGTCTTCGTTGTGGCAAGCAAGAGCTACACTCTACTTGGGGTGTGCAGGCATCTCATTGTGGTGGCTTCCCTTCTTGCGGAGCATGGGCTCTAGATCACGTGGATTTCCGTTGTTGTGGCTCCTGGGCTCTAGAGCACCGTCTCAGCAGTTGTGGCACAGGGGCTTAGTTGCTCCATGGCATGTGGGATCTTCCCTGATCAGGGATCAAACTCATGTCTCCTGCATTGGAGGTGGATTCTTTACCCCTGAGCCACCAGGGAAGCCCTAAGTGCCAATTCTTAACTGGTGAGGTACAAAGCCAAGGCAGTGAGAGTGAGCATGAAGGAGGTAAGGCAGGGAGGAAGGGAAGCAGTGCAAGGTGAGGTGTGCCAGTGTTTTGCAGTGAGCCACAAAGAGAACATTTGACAGACGTGTCCATTTAGTCAGAATGTCTGTGCATGTTTCTCCACAAGCTGTGTGCATAAATTGTACCTTCAAACCATTCATGGAAGGGAGGGTAGAGAATCTGTGTGCTAGACTCCCTCCATCTCCTGTTTCATGCTGGTTAGAGTTTGTCCCAAAAGAAATGAACTTGCCCACACTTCTAGGTTATCCTGACCCATTGCCATCTGAGAGGATGCTCTATCCCATGCCCTGTGGCGTGGCATTCCATCCTAATCCAGTGTGGGAGGAGCCAGAAACACTAGGCAGATGGCTGGACACGGGGCTGTGTGGCAGAGGCTAAGGCGAGGCATCCACCATCCCCGAGGCAAGTAAACTGAGGGACCCAAGAAAACAGAACCACACAGGCCCGAGAGGAATTGATGGGCCACAGAAGTGGCTGAGGCAGAGCGAGCAGTGGTGGACCCAGGTGGCAATGGTGCTGAGACATTCTGACTCTGCACAGAAGCATGGTATCATATAACCATTAATAACCACTGCAGAACGTGCATTTTTAAGTTCTAATATATTGTGTCCAAAGACCACAACTTGTTTAGGAAGTGAATGCTAGCTTACTTTGTGCATGCAGTAAGGTAAGCCACTCAAATCTGCTCTTGACCAGATATTAAAGACTTTTTCCTCAGTTCCAAGAGAGGTGATTTATCTAAGTCTGAACATTTACTAAAGCTTAATTTAGGTTGATGCAGTAGACTGGTATTTTTTTCATTTTTAATGTGGTGAACCATTATAATGAATTAGATCTTTCATCACGGAAACAGTAGCTTCCAATTCTTGAAGAAAGCCAGTGAATGATTATTTAAACAGTGGTTCATCTCTCAGAATACATTGCATTCAGGGTGTGTGTGTGTGTGTGTGTGTGTGTGTGTACACGTGTACGTGTATGTCTGCATGTGTGTGTTTTTCTTTTTATCGCTCCACTGCTAACACAGTTGACACCCGAAGAACTTTCTATTTTCCATCTCTGGCTTCTCACGGGGGTACCCATAAGATATCCATGGTGTCACATTGGTTTGGCCCTTTGTATCTGGAACGTGGGAAAACTCATTGACTGTTTCAAATAACAAAAGTATATTCTCTCTCGTAGTCTCAGAGGTGAAACCTGAAAAGCGAAACATTTACAAAGGCACGATTTGATCTTTCACATGGAGTCTAAAGTTGATAATACAGTTGGGAATGCACTCCTGTTGTTTTTATTTTCTCCTTCCTGAGCATTCTTCCAGCTCAGCTGATGTGTGCATCCCTGACACTCCCTGAGCAGGGATTTTAAATGACGCCACACAGATTGTTCTGAGGCTGAATTGTGTGCAACAAACCTTGGGAATTTCCATTCATAGCAAACACATGCCAGAAAAACATCCCCATATTCACTTTTTAGAATATGTTCATTTCTCTTATAAATCACGTTGGAGCAAAATGGTTTAGGATTCTTTTTTGAGAAGATATGTTTTTGTGGACTTGTGCTCTGTAGTCTTAATGATCCCTGCGGAGTCTGACATTTACAGCAGTATTTTGCCCAGTGGAAAAGCAGCCAGTGTTTAGTGCTTGGATGACTGAAAATTCACAGCTATTTGTCTGTCCTTTAAAGACGATTGGGGTGGGGCGAGGTGGGTGGCAGGCATTGAGATGTAGTACGTGTCCCTATCTTAAAAATCACTCTATATCTCCCTTCAAAAGTCTCTTTTAGATTTTTTTTTAAAAGGTTGAGCTCTAAAGTAACGCTGCTAATCTCTGTCATGAAGCACTGTTACTGCTGCCTTCTCCCATAAACTCTTGACTTAGTGAACCTAATTCTGGGAATTGCTTTGGCCTAGACTTAGAAGATGAAGAGGTCAATGGCCAACAAACCAATTGACATGAGGATTTAGTTAATAAAACAACTTTCAGGGAATGGTCCTGGGTCAGATCCATTAAGCTTGATTGTTCACATGCTTTTTCACATCTCCATCCCCATCTGAAGCATAGTCACCTTTGTTATGAGGGCTTCAGGACATGCTGCAGCCTTCAGTTGCTAAAGAGTCACTCAGACTTATTAAGGTGAAAAGGGAAGAGAACCAGTTTGAAAAGCTTGAACTACGTGAAAATAAAGTGGCTTTTCAGGTAAACTCTTGTTCTCTGCAAACACTTCACTCCCAGAGCATTTTAATCAAAGTCTTGTTATTAGTGTTAGGAACCATATGCTTTATTTGCACTATCCTATGTGTTAAAGTCTTCTACCATGACAGATGAGGTCAACCTTCTGGTTGGCAAAACATGACCAATATTCCTTTGTAGCAGAGTGTTGCTCTTTAGACTCGGAGAAGCTCTATTCAAAACACATCGCTCTGTTTTTAAGCCTCAAATTACAGCCACTACTGCCATTAGTGCAGGAATGATGATGTTATTACTTACTTTCTAAAGGAAAAAAAAAATACGGGAAATGGAAGAAGGCAAAAGACATTGCTTATTTTATTTTAACACAAAATAAAGGAAGGGTGAATTACTGGTTAGATCTTGCTTCTGCTGTGGCAATTTTGCTCCACCATCTGGTATTAACATTCATGAAGAGATACCTATAATTCTCTAGGGCCCAGGAGCAATATCCCTTTCTATTCAGGTAATCCATCACTCTGAAGGGTGGGCAGATAATAGGAACGTATGTTTCATTTATCGCTCCCTGCCAGTAGGGGAAATGACAGTCATATTGAAACTTTTCAGTATCTTGCTTGCTGTACAGGAGTGGGTTATTTGCACAGGTTCCCATTCTACCTAGGTCGTGGAGAGCATCTATCTTTTCTGAACACAAGAAAGGGAAAGATCGTCTGAGTTGTCTTGGGTTGGGGCCCAAATTAATCTGTCTAGATCTGTGGTTACCAAGTGAGCTATATGCACGTGGTAGAAGGCTAGGTGGATGGGGACCTAGGTGGTATATAAGTATCTCAGATATGGAAAATGTATATTTTTCAAAATCACCACTACCACCAAAGTTGAAAAATATGAATTGGGTTTGAGCAGGTATTGGTACTGGAAAAAAAAAGCTGTTTTCTCCATTGAATTTCTAATGGTAACAAACCACGGGCTGTTCAAGAGTATCTTCCCTCTTTCCCTCAAATAAATGATGTGTTCTGTGCAGACCAGAGTGATGGTATTTTCATTCAACTACATGCCAGGATTCTAGCATTTTGTACATTGTAGGAGTTTGGAAGTTAGACCCTGGATGATTAAAGTTAGAAATGTAGTTAGAGGGTCTCTGAATTATTGTAGCTCTTGTCACATAATGATACTCGAGAAAGTGGTCTCTTTCCACCACCATTTTTGTTGGCCTCTCTTCTTTTTTCCATTCATATTTTTTATATTCTACTAGTCTTACCCATGTGGCTGTAGATGAAATCCTTGGCAGGTACAGAAGCTCAGTGAGGTGAGGTCGCCCATTGGAGGGGACTCAGTTAATAAGTGCAATCAGTGGGATTCAACCCGAGTTCTGTTTACCTTCTAGGCACCTTGTTTTTCTGTTTCTATATACTGCTGCTAGAGGATACTTACATAGCTTGTATTAAAAAAGTAATCATCTGTAAATTCATTAAAACATCTACTAAACATGTATAGAGCTCTTTGCTAAGCACTGAGAATAAGACGAACAAGACATGGCTTTCCTGAGGTGTGGAAAACCACCTTCTAGCTAGGGCATCATTACCAATAATGAAAACACACAGTAATATCGTAAAGAGCTATAGCATCACTGAGAATGGAGCCTCTGTCTCTGCCTGTGGAGTCTGGAAGGCTTCCACATGGGGGTGACATTTAAATTTGGCCTTGAAAAATAAATGGGAATTTGCAGTGAAATGAATCACTTCATGGGAAATAGATGGGGAAACAGTGGAAACAGTGTCAGACTTTATGTTTTTGGGCTCCAAAATCACTGCAGATGGTGACTGCAGCCAAGAAATTAAAAGATGCTTACTCCGTGGAAGGAAAGTTATGACCAACCTAGATAGCATATTAAAAAGCAGAGAAATTACTTTGCCAACAAAGGTCCGTCTAGTCAAGGCTATGGTTTTTTCCAGTGGTCATGTATGGATGTGAGAGTTGGACTGTCAAGAAGGCTGAGCGCTGAAGAATTGATGCTTTTGAACTGTGGTGTTGGAGAAGACTCTTGAGAGTCCCTTGGACTGCAAGGAGATCCAACCAGTCCATTCTGAAGGAGATCAGCCCTGGGTGTTCTTTGGAAGGAATGATGCTAAAGCTGAAACTCCAATACTTTGGCCACCTCATGTGAAGAGTTGACTCATTGGAAAAGACCCTGATGCTGGGAGGGATTGGGGGTAGGAGGAGAAGGGGACGACAGAGGATGAGATGGCTGGATGGCATCACTGACTCAATGGACCTGAGTTTGAGTGAACTCCGGGAATTGGTGATGGACAGGGAGGCCTGGCGTGCTGCGATTCATGGGGTCACAAAGAGTAGGACATGACTGAGCAACTGAACTGAACTGAGTCTTGGCATATAACTGTCTAGTGTGACCCACCATAGAGCCGCCAGAACTGGGGAAACAAACTCTTGGAGGGCACAAACAAAACCTTGTGGCACCAGGACCCAGGAGAAAAGAGCAGGGACCCCACAAGAGAGACTGGCCCAGACTTGCCTGTTAGTGTCTAGGAGTCTCTGGCAGTGGCATGGGTCGGGGGTGGCCTGCTGCAGGGTTGGGGGCACTGAGTGTGGCAATGCATGCATGGGACCTATCATAATAGGGGACTGGAATGCAAAAGTCGGAAGTCAAGAAATACCTGGAGTAATAGGCAAATTTGGCCTTGGAGTACAGAGTGAAGCAGGGCAAAGGCTAATAGAGTTTTGCCAAGAGAACACACTGGTCATAGCAAACACCCTTTTCCAACAGCATAAGAGAAGACTCTACACATGGACATCACCAGATAGTCAATACTGAAATCAGACTGATTATATTCTTTGAAGCCAAAGATGGAAAAGCTCTATATAGTCAGCAAAAACAAGACCGCGAGCTGACTGTGGCTCAGATCATGAACTCCTTATTGCCAAATTCAGACATGAATTGAAGAAAGTACGGAAAACAACTAGACCATTCAGGTATGACTTAAAACAAATCCCTTATGATTATACAGTGGAAGTGACAAATAGATTCAAGGGATTAAATCTGATAGAGTGCCTGAAGAACTATGGATGGAGGTTTGTGACATTGTATAAAAGAAAGGGATAAAGACCATCCCCAAGAAAAAGAAATGCAAAAAAGTAAATGGTTGTCTGAGGAGGCCTTACAAATAGCTATGAAAAGAAGAGAAGTGAAAAGCAAAGGAGAAAAGGAAAGACATACTCATTTGAATGCAGAGTTCCAAAGAATAGCAAGGAGAAATAAGAAAGGCTTCTTCAGTGATCAATGCAAAGAATTAGAAGAAAACAATAGAACGGGAAAGACTAGAGACCTCTTCAAGAAAATTAGAGATACCAAGGGAACATTTCATGCAAAGATGAGCACAATAAAGGACAGAAATGGTATGGACCAAACAAGAGCAGAAGATGTTAAGAAGAGGTGGCAAGAATACACAGAAGAACTGTACAGAAAAGATCTTCATGGTCCAGATGGTGTGATCACTCACCTAGAGCCAGACATCCTGGAATGTGAAGTCAAGTGGGCCTTAAGAAGCATCACTATGAACAAAGCTAGTGGAGGTGATGGAATTCCAGTGGAGCTATTTCAAATCCTGAAAGATGATGCTGTGAAACTGCTGCAGTCAATATACCAGCAAATTTGGAAAACTCAGCAGTGGCCACAGGACTGAAAAAGGTCACTATTCATTCCAATCAGTCCCAAAGAAAGGCAATGCCAAAGAATGCTCAAACAACTGCACAATTGCACTCATCTCACATGCTAGCAAAGTAGTGCTTAAAATTTTCCAAACCAGGCTTCAACAGTACATGAACCATGAACTTCCAGATGTTCAAGATGGATTTAGAAAAGGCAGAGAAACCAGAGATCAAATTGCCAACATTTGTTGGATCATTGAAAAAGCAAGAGACTTGTAGAAAAACATCTACTTCTGCTGTATTGACTATGCCAAAGCCTTTGATTGTGTAGATCACAGCAAACTGGGAAATTCTTAAAGAGATGGGAATTCCAGACCACCTGACCTGCCTCCTGAGAAATCTGTATGCAGGCCAAGAAGCAACAGTTAGAACTGGACATGAAACAACAGACTGGTTCCAAATCAGGAAAGGAGTACGTCAAGGCTATATACTGTCACTCCTTCCAAGGAGTAAGCGTCTTTTAATTTCATGGCTGCAGTCACCATCTGCAGTGATTTTGGAGCCCAGAAAAATAAAGTCTGACACTGTTTCCCCATCTATTTCCCATGAAGTGATGGGCTCTGATGCCATGGTTTTCGTTTTCTGAATGTTGAGCTTTAAGCCAACTTTTTCACTCTCTACTTTCACTTTCATCAAGACTTTATTTTCTTGGGCTCCAAAATCACTGTAGATGGTGATTGCAGCCATGAAATTAAAAGAGGCTTGCTCCTTGGAAGAAAAGTTACGACTAACCTAGATAGCATATTAGAAAGCAGAGACGTTATTTTGCCAACAAAGATCAGTTTAGTGAAAGTTTTGGTTTTTCCATTAGTCATGTATGGATGTGAGAGTTGGACCAAAAAGCTGAGCTCCAAATAATTGATGCGTTTGAACTGTGGTGTTGGAGCAGACTCTTGAGAGTCCCTTGGACTTCAAGGAGATCCAACCAGTTCATCCTAAAGGAAATCAGTCCTGAATATTCATTGGAAGGACTGATGCTGAAGCTGAAACTCCAATACTTTGGCCACCTGATGTGAAGAACTGACTCATTTGAAAAGACTCTGATTCTGGGAAAGATTGAAGCGGGGAGGAGAAGGAGATGACAGAGGATGAGATGGTTGGATGGCATCACCAGCTCAACGGACATTAGTTTGAGTAACCTCCAGGAGTTGGTGATGGACAGGGAGGCCCCACGTGCTGCAGTATTTGGGTTTGCAAAGATTCAGACACGACTGAGCTACTGAACTGAACTAAACTGAACTGAAGTGTGACCCTGAACAAGCTGATTACATTTCTCATTCTTAGATTCCCCTCTCTTTGTGATTATTATGAAGCTGAGATAAGATGTGGAAGCACTCTGTAAATTTTGAGATGCTATTCCAGGAAGTATTTTCAACAGTTGTGGCTCACATGGATAAGAGACACGGCCTGATCCATTGAACAAATAGGATGCATAAGCTACTTCTAGAAAAATCCCTAGGCTTTGATGTTATTTGTTTGGGAAATTCATAGTCTCCTGTACAGCTGATAGGGGTAATTACCAATTTTCTATAACATATAGATAGGCATCTAAGCCATACTCACTTAATTTCTAGGAAATTTGCCTAGCAATCAGGAATGGACATCTGTACTAAAGGCACACTTTGTGAATAATTTTAGGCAATCAGCTTTAGGAGAAGGCCTTTGCTTTGGGCCTAACTCATAGAATGTACATTTTCAGGGTAAACTAAGATCTGTCACTTTTATTTTCTTTTCATCATTCAGAATAATTGATGATTAGTAAAAACAAAAAACAAACACAAACACACAAAATGGAACAGAAAAATGTCCCTGGGTCATGTGAGTCAAGTGGCTTCCCAGCGGGTGCTAGTGGTGAAGAACCCGCCTGCCACTGCAGGAGACGTAAGAGATGTGGTTTCAATCCCTGGGTCTGGAAAGTCTCCTAGAGGATGGCATGGCAACCCAGTCCAGTACTGTTGCCTAGAGACTCCCATGGACAGAGGAGCCTGGTGGGCTATGGTCCATGGGATCACAAGAGTTGGACAAGACTGAAGGATATCACAGATGAGAGAATGTTTTAATAATGGTAAAGTGGAAAGATGGTGGGAGCTGAAGTAAGTTGTTTTGCAATATCCATAAAACAGAAAATATTAATTTAAAAGCAAACTTTCATAAATCACAGGCATGTCCAAACTTATGCTTTTCATGTTTGATAAATCAAGTAATAAAGGAACGAACACACTGTACCAGATTGTGTGTGTGTGTGTGTGTGTGTGTGTGTATGTATGTAGTTCACTTAATTTATAGTATGAGACTGTGCCTTTGTATCTTTCTTCCAGGGAACTTTTTTTTTTTTTTTTGCATTAGCTTTGCATAATGTTAGCTTATTTATGATGAAGAACAAATCCACTATCAGTTAGCTATTGCTGCATAACAAAGTACTCCAAACTTAGTGGCTTAAAACAACATCTGTTTGTTACTGCTCATGAATGTACAGGTTGGCTGGATGATTTTTCTGAACTGAGCTCTGGGCTCTGTGGGACTTATGCTTCTTTGTGGTCAGCTGTGTGCCAGCTAGGGAAAAGTTGAGGTTATTTTGATGTCTACATGGGCAATTAAAAGAGATGGATGTGCTGGGGCTGTATCTTTCTCATTTGGAGAAAGGAGCAAATTTCACATTACATAAATATGACAATGTGCGAGTGTAGTTAAATTTCTTATGAAAAATTGATATGAGAGCAGTCATTGTTTTTGTTTCCATACCTCCACCACTGAACTGCATCCCAGCCTGTGTGCATTACTTTGAGAAGCTTCATCCTGACAAATGACCTCATGAGGTTGCCACGCTGTCTGATTTCCTTTCAGGTTAAGCATTGTGGGGGGTTTTGGCCTATTTTGTTGTTGCTCCTACTATTTGGTCTCCTGCCAAAGGCAGTGCCTTTGAGAGAGTTTCAAAACTTCAGTGCTGTAGGGAGTGAACAGTCCAGGAAACATGGTGGGGAAAGAGGAAAACCCTGAAAATTAAGGGGCCACAAGAAGGGAAGGTAAAAATGAAATGCGATCTGCTTCCATAGTTTTGCCCTAGGGCAGATCTTTAATAGGATGGGTCCACAGAGATCAGTCCTGTTCTAGATGTACAATTAAGAAGGTGGTTAGGACATCTCCTGAGACAGACTAGATGAATGTGATGGAGACTGGTAGAGAAAACCTCCTAGATAGAAGGATCCTGGAGGAAAAGCAGAGGCTAGTTGATGCCAAAATGAGAGCAGTAAGCTCTGGGAACATTTGCAATTCTATTTTCTTTTCTTTTCTTTTGAAAGGGAATTGAATGTTTAATGGGATAGGCTTGAGTATTATACAGAAAAAAAAAAAAGGAAATGGCTGCTTCTTATAACCTCCTACCAAATCCTTCTGATTGTAATTTGGTTTCATAATTATATTAAATCAGGTTGTAATCCCTTAAAAACTCAGCACTCTTTACCTACTAATAGTGCAATCAGTCTAAATACCATTTATAGTTAGTTTAAAGCAGAAAACAATATTTAAGACCAATTTTCAGTCTCAATTCATGAAAAAAGCCCCCATCACTCTGTCTTATTTATAATAAACCCATTCGAGTAGATCCAGGCACAATATAAACAAGTGATGGAAAATCCCTAGGAGGTTTTGGCTCATACATTCTGAGCAGACATGCTCTGGAAAACACAGACATTCTCAGAAAACTGCAGTCTGCTGAAAATGCCAGGAGATTTCAGGAGACCAAACTCTTCATGAAACCTTGGCAACTTGCATTATTTTTGCACAGGGAATGGGTTAACACTTTATCAGACTGTCTGTATGTCCACCTCTTTTTTACTGATTGTGTTTCAAATGGATAAGATCTAAGGACATAAGAGATCTGCATGGGGCTCAGGAAGGTGAATGCTGCAGACTGATCCAAATTGTGACCTATGGGAGCTCAGCTCACTCTGAGAGTTGAGAAGGGAGGCCAGGCGGCATGGGAATGACAGCTCAATGAGATGGATGGAGCCGTGGAGAGTGCAGAGGCCATAAAGCTAGAGGGCCTGAATTTGGGCTCTACTATTAGAAATTGTATAACCTCAGGCAAACTACTGAACCATTCTGAATTTTAGTTTCCTTCGGTAAAATGGAGAAAAGCGTACTTCTCTGCAAATGCTGCCAGGATATTTGGCTTAGATAATATTAGTAAGCACGTGGAACATAGTATTCTGCCCTTCCTTCCTTCCATCTTTTCTTTCTTTCATTCAAGAAATACTTATTAAGCACTGTGCCAGATGCTGTCAGTATGCTGTCTGTGTTCCCATGGACCCCTTTATAGTGACTCCCGGTGTGTTTTTACTCCCAGAAGTCAGCATCTGTGCCTGTTTGTTGAAAGGTTGCCCCCAAGCTGCCAGAACCCACTTTGCCTGAAGAACCAAGAGGGCCTGGGAATTTATAGCCCCTTGTGGGCATCCCTTAGCCAAAAATTAATAGGCGAGAAGGAATAAATGTTCCAGTCATCATGCCGCCTACTAGGGACAAGTCTGAAGTTAGACTGTCTCCAGAGCTTCTTGTGGGACTGAGCCAGTTTCCCTCCTTGGGAGTTAAATGCCCTGTCCTTTCTTGGTTTCCTTCCTTTCTTATTTTTAATTATTAATTTTTATGGGAGTATAGTTGCTTCACAGTGTTGTGTTAGTTTCTGCTGTACAGCAAAGTGAATCAATTATATGGATACATATATCCCCTCGTTTTTCAATTTCCTTCTCATTTAGATCAGCACAGAGTATTGAGTAGAGTTCCCTGTGCTATACAGTACGATCTCAGTGGTCGTCTACTTTATATATAGTAGTGTATATGTCAGTGCCAAACTCCCAATTCATCCCTGCCCTCTTCCCCCACCCCTGACCTTGATATCCATATATTTGTTCTCTGCATCTGTCTCTATTTCTGCTTTGCAAATAAGTTCATCTGTACTGGGTTTCTAAATTCCACATGTCAGTTCAGTTCAGTTCACTTGCTCAGTTGTGTCCGACTCTTTGCGACCCCATGAATCACAGCACGCCAGGCCTCCCCATTCATCACCAACTCCCGGAGTTCACCCAAACTCATGTGCATCGAGTCTGTGATGCCATCCAGCCATCTCATCCTCTGTCGTCCCCTTCTCCTCCTGCCCGCAATCTGTCCTAGCATCAGGGTCTTTTCCAATGAGTCAACTCTTCGCACGAGGTGGCCAAAGTATTGGAGTTTCAGCTTTTTCATCAGTCCTTCCAATGAAGGCAGTGGCATCCCACTCCAGTGCTCTTGCCTGGAGAATCCCATGGACCGAGGGGCCTGGAGGGCTGTAGTCCATGGGGTTGCGAAGAGTTGGACGCAACTGAGTGACTTCACTTTCACTTTTCACTTTTATGCATTGGAGAAGGAAATGGCAACCCACTCCAGTATTCTTGCCTGGAGAATCCCAGGGATGGGGGAGCCTGGTGGGCTGCCGTCCATGGGGTCGCACAGAGTCGGACACGACTGAAGCGACTTAGCAGCAGCAGCAGCAGCTTCCAATGAACACCCAGGACTGATCTCCTTTAGGATGGACTGGTTGGATCTCCTTGCAGTTCAAGGGACCCGCAAGAGTCTCCTCCAGCACCAGAGTTCAAAAGCATCAATTCTTCGGTGCTCAGCTTTCTTCACAATCCAACTCTCACATCCATACATGACCACTGAAAAAACCATAGCTTTGACTAGATGGACCTTTGTTGGCAAAGTAATATCTCTGCTTTTGAATATGCTATCTAGGTTGGTCATAACTTTCCTTCCAAGGAGTAAGCGTCTTTTAATTTCATGGCTGCAATCACCATCTGCAGTGATTTTGGAGCCCCCAAAAATGAAGTCTGGCACTGTTTCCACTGTTTCCCCATTATTTCCCATGAAGTGATGGGACCAGATGCCATGAGTTTAGTTTTCTGAATGTTGAGCTTTAAGCCAACTTTTTCAGTCTCCTCTTTCACTTTCATCAAGAGGCTTTTTAGTTTCTCTTCACTTTCTGCCATAGGGTGGTGTCATCTGCATATCTGAGGTTATTGATATATCTCCTGGCAATCTTGATTCCAGCTTGTGCTTCTTCCAGCCCAGCATTTCTCATGATGTACTCTGTATATAAGTTAAATAAGCAGGGTGACAATATACAGCCTTGACGTACTCCTTTTCCTATTTGGAACCAGTCTGTTGTTCCATGTCCAGTTCTAACTGTTGCTTCCTGACCTGCATACAGGCTTCTCAAGAGGCAGGTCAGGTGATCTGGTATTCCCATCTCTTGAAAAATTTTCCACAGTTTATTGTGATCCACACAGTCAAAGGCTTTGGCATAGTCAATAAAGCAGAAATAGATGTTTTTCTGGAACTCTCTTGCTTTTTTGATGGTCCAGCAAATGTTGGCAATTTGATTACTGGTTCCTCTGCTTTTTCTAAAACCAGCTTGAACATCTGGAAGTTCATGGTTCACGGTTCACGTATTGCTGAAGCCTGGCTTGGAGAATTTTGATCATTACTTTACTAGTGTGTGAGATGAGTGCAAATGTGTGGTAGTTTGAGCATTCTTTGGCATTGTCTTTCTTTGGGATTGGAATGAAAACTGACCTTTTCCCGTCCTGTGGCCACTGCTGAATTTTCTAAATTTGCTGGCATATTGAGTGTAGCACTTTCACAGCATCATCTTTCAGGATTTGAAATAGCTCAACTGGAATTCCATCACCTCCACTAGCTTTGTTCATAGTGATGCTTCCTAAGGCCCACTTGACTTCACATTCCAGGATGTCTGGCTCTAAGTGAGTGATCACATCATCGTGATTATCTGGGTCATGAAGATCTTTTTTTGTACAGTTCTTCTGTATATTCTTGCCACCTCTTCTTAATATCTTCTGCTTTTGTTAGGTCCATACCATTTCTGTCCTTTTTCGAGCCCATCTTTGTATGAAATGTTCCCTTGGTATCTCTAATTTTCTTGAAGAGATCTCTAGTCTTTCCTTTCTGTTGTTTTCCTCTATTTCTTTGCACTGACCACAGAGGAAGGCTTTCTTCTCTCTCCTTGCTATTCTTTGGAACTCTGTATTCAAATGGGTATATCTTTCCTTTTTGCTTTTCTTTTCACAGCTATTTGTAAGACCTCCTCAGACAGCCAATTTGGTTTTTTGCATTTCTTTTTTTTTTAATAATATGTATATTTTATTTAACCTAATCCATCCAAATTATTGTTATTTCTCCATATAATTAAAATAAACATTATTTGTGAGACATTTGTACTAAGTTATTGAAATCTGGTATGCATGCCATACCTACAGCCAGGACTTCTCAATTCAGACTAGCCCCACTTAAATGTCCAGTGGATGGTGGCATCCATACAGGACAGTACAGTTATTTTTTTTTTTTTAACTTTACAGTATTGTATTGGTTTTGCCATATATCAACATGAATCCGCCACAGGTATACACGTGTTCCCCATCCTGAACCCTCCTCTCTCCTCCCTCCCCATACCATCCCTCTGGGTCATGCCAGTGCACCAGCCCCAAGCATCCAGTATCGTGCATCAAACCTGGACTGGCGACTCATTTCATATGTGATATTATACATGTTTCAATGACATTCTCCCAAATCATCCCATCCTCTCCCTCTCCCACAGAGTCCAAAAGACTGTTCTATACATCAGTGTCTCTTTTGCTGTCTCGTATACAGGGTTATTGTTACCATCTTTCTTTTCCGTGGGGATGGTCTTGATCCCTGTCTCCTGTACAATGTCACGCACCTCCATCCATAGTTCATCAGGCAGTCTGTCTATCAGATCTAGACCCTTACATCTATTTCTGTCTTCCACTGTATAATCATAAGGGACTTGATTTAGGTCATACCTGAGTGGTCTAGTGGTTTTCCCTACTTTCTTCAGTTTAAGTCTGAATTTGGCAATAAGGAGTTCATGATCTGAGCCACAGTCAGCTCCTGGTCTTGTTTTTGCTGACTATATAGAGCTTCTCCATCTTTGGCTTCAAAGAATATAATCAGTCTGATTTCGGTGTTGACCATCTGGTGATGTCCATGTATAGAGTCTTCTCTTGTGTTGTTGGAAAAGGGTGTTTGCTATGACCAGTGCATTCTCTTGGCAAAACTCTATTAGCCTTTGTCGTGCTTCATTCCATACTCCAAGGCCAAATTTGCCTGTTACTTCAGGTGTTTCTTGACTTCCTCCTTTTGCATTCCAGTCCCCTATAATGAAAAGGATATCTTTTTGGGGTGTTAGTTCTAAAAGGTCTTGTAGGTTTCATAGAACTGTTCAACTTCAGCTTCATCAGCATTACTGGTTGGGGCATAGGCTTGGATCACTGTGATATTGAATGGTTTGCCTTGGAAAGGAACAGAGTTGATTCTGTCATTTTTGAGATTGCATCCAAGTACTGCATT
Organism: Bos indicus x Bos taurus; assembly: GCF_003369695.1. NCBI lineage: Eukaryota > Metazoa > Chordata > Mammalia > Artiodactyla > Bovidae > Bos > Bos indicus x Bos taurus. The sequence continues at coordinate 20,262,612 of NC_040105.1, forward strand.
TCGGACTCTTTTGTTGACCATGATGGCTACTCCATTTCTTCTAAGAGATTCCTGCCCACAGTAGTAGATATAATGGTCATCTGAATTAAATTCACCCATTCCAGTCCATTTTAGTTTGCTGATTCCTAGAATGTCGACGTTCACTCTTGCCATCCCTTGTTTGACCACTTCCAATTTGCCTTGATTCATGGACCTGACATTCCAGGTTCCTATGCTATATTGCTCTTTACAGCACCGGACCTTGGTTGTATCACCAGTCACATCCACAACTGGGTATTGTTTTTGCTTTGGCTCCATCCCTTCATTATTTCTGGAGTTATTTCTCCACTGATCTCCTGTAGCATATTGGGCACCTACCGACCTGGGGAGTTCCTCTTTCAGTATCCTATCATTTTGCCTTTTCATACTGTTCATGGGGTTCTCAAGGCAAGAATACTGAAGTGGTTTGCCATTCCCTTCTCCAGTGGACCACATTCTGTCAGACCTCTCCACCATGACCGGTCCGTCCTGGGTGGCCCCACATGGCATGGCCTAGTTTCACTGAGTTAGACATGGCTGTGGTCCACTGTAAGGTTGACTAAAGTTAAATATTTGTGAGAGCTTTTATAGCATATAACCCCAAACTTAGTCATTACCTGGAGATATCAATATTACGTGAAGAGTCAACAAGCATGGGCTTGGAAAATGGAAGTATATTGTGTCATTTTGTAGAACACGTTGCATATTTTATAAGGCACTGCTTTAAAAATTAACTAATATTTTTATCCTTGCTGAATAAAACAAGCATGATTTGATAGGGTTTTTGCATCAAGGTTGGTTAAAAAGAGCCAGCTGATACATAAAGCAGGTAGTGCAAAATGTAAACCTAACTCTTAGAGTTCTGCTAAGTGTAAAGCACAGAGTAATGAAGCAAGTCCTAGCAAGAAGCCCTGCCCCTGATAGGTACCGAGCCCAAGCCTCCACCTCTGGTACTAGGGCTTTAATAGCTGCCTTATGTAACTCCATCTTCTGCTGGACACTTGCCAATTCTCTTATCTCCTCTGATTGTGCAGAAAGAGCGTCTTTGATGTATCCCATTTGGTATTCAAGAATCAGGCTCAACAGTGGTGTAGGAATGAATCTCTGTGCCTGCATGGTATTGCTTCTGAAGGCTACAGCTCTGAGGTGCCTGATTCAAACTGTCCGGAGTTAATTATGTCCACAGATAGTTTTGATGGGAAAATCCAAAGTGGGTTAAACTAAAAGGGACTTTCCCTGGAGGAATCCAGAATGTTTCTGAGATGCTAAGGGCAAGGCAGGCATTCACACCTCACTCGGGACTGGAAAGAGAACCTGGAAAGTCAACATGTAAGTGAAGGCAGACCCCTCCTATCAGTACTCATTTCACTCTTTGGGATCACAGTATTTGCTAGTCTCTGTTACTGGCTTCATGTTTTTCTGACTCTTCAGGCTGATTCTTCTGCTCTCTTTATATATGGCACATCTTAGCTGCCTCTAAATGGTGGCCTTCAGGTTGAGTTTACATCAGCTTGCACAATGACTGCCGACAGTTAGTCGTCCTGACCTTTCTTTGTCCCAATACCAAATGGTGAAAGCCATTTTTCCATGCCAGTATACACCCTGAATTGGTTTCTCTGAATCTCATACCCACTTTTGATCCAGTCAGCTGGGGTCGATGGGTGGTTAGAGCATAGCACTGACATGGCTTTAGCACCTCAGCTCTGGGCAGGGTGGTGGGGTGGGAGGTAATTCTTAAAGAAATGAAGCACAGGGTAGGCACACATTTATAAAATATATTTACTACAGCAGCAGTTCAGGTGAATTCCTGGGCTTGCTCACTATGTTTCCATCACCCACGTCTATTTAGCTCTCAGGAAAAAAAAAAAATCACCACAAACCAAGCAGCTGAGGACAAGTCTGACAGAACCATCGGGACTACACGAAAGTTGACACCATTCTGGCTTGTCTAAAACCCATCCTTCTTTTGAAACCTGCAGTCTTTTGACAGTTTGCTCCCAAGCAAAAGGACTATGTTTATATAGGAAAGGATACTATTTTACTTTCTCTAATATAAAATCTGGGCTTATTCTGGCGTTTTTTTTCAAAGAAATTAAATTTTTCTTCCATTAGCTTCTTGGAAAGGGTTATTTTGCCTCGAATTCTGGTGGAGCATTCATTTCAGTGATGAGTAAACAAGCCCACATTGCTGTCAAGTATTTCATCAGCACTAAAATTGGGCTTCATTAAAGGCAAGATGGGACTTTAATTTCTACAGTCTGATTCATGTTTTATGGCCAAAGTAAAATAAGGCATTTTTGTTTGAAAGAGGGAGTGAGAATCTGCTTTTGTGGCTCCAACAGATCTTTCTAGTTTGTGTTCCCTTGTAAAGCCCTCTGGGGCTAAATGCTATTTCTTTCAAGTAAGAGGTGTTTGCTGGAAGCTTTTGTTTTCTACCAGAATGCTTCCTCTTCCAAAGACAAATCCAGACTGAGAAGACACCCACGTTCTTTTGTCTTCATCGAAGGAAGCCTGTAGACCCTCAACTCCTGCAGATTTGGTTTTGGTAAGGAGTTTGGGAACTTTCAGGTAGACTGAGGTATGATTGGGCTATGGGCAAGATAGCTGAATGAGACACCCACTCGGGGCAGTTTTGGAGTAGAGAGACTTCCTTAGTGCTAGACGTATACCAAGGCTTTACTTTTATGTTTTAAATTGGAGGATAGTTGCTTTACAATGTTGTGTTGATTTCTGCTATACTACAATATGAATCAGCTGTAAGTCTGATTCTCTCCCTCTTGAGCCTTCCTCTCCCCCTTCCAGGTCATCACAGGGCACTGAGCTGAGCTCAGTGCTATACAGCAGCTTCACATTAGCTATCTGTTTTACATATGATAGTGCATATATGTCAGTGCTACTCTCCCAGTTTATATCAAGGCTTTAAAGTACAATATCTTCCATGTCTGGCCAAGCTCAGATGTGGTAGAGGTCCTTTTTTTTGTGACTTCACAAGGAATGTTAAACTCTGATTTTGTCCTGGGCATGGGAGCTCTTGCTCTTATTCTCATGGAGGCAGATATGTAGCGACCAGAGCTGAACACGAGGATTTGTGAAACTGGTCAGAACTGGGATGCTCCTGCCGTAGCTTGAGTGGAAGGTGGTATTCTTGTCAAGGAGCTGTTTTAGTTATGGTTTGGATCTTTTCTATTCACCATTGCAGGTCTACTTTCTGGCCTTTTTCCAACCTGCTCTGTCCCAGCAGGCTGATGTTTGTGGATTGCCTTTATAGGCTCTCTTGCCCTTTGGCTTCAAGTTGGTTTTGGCCAATGTGAGGTGCCAGTAAGAGCTAAGTGGGCAGGAGAATACAAACCTGGGTTTTGATTTGCCCAGCTCCCACTCTGCCCATTCATGGTGGGTTGGCTTCCATTGCTGAAAGCAACAGCTTCTGTCTGATGCCTAGTGCCATCCCTGGAGTACTGGATTATCCATTGTTGGATTTCATGAAATAGACTTTTGTGCAACTCACCACCATTTGAGTGTACCTTTCTCTTTCCTGCCAGGAACCTGACTGGGACAAGTTGGGATAGGCCTTGCATTCTCCCATGGATTTCTCTCCCTAGATCTACTTTTAGCTATCTAACCTGCTTCATGGTTAGACCAAAAAATAGTGAACTAATTTTCAGGGATACTGAAAGGATGCTGTGCACAAAAGAACCTCTATTCCCTATTTTTCTTTATTAGGAGATGAAATCTTCCATTCTATTTAGAGATAAGGTTTTAATTTAAAAGATACCTGGGAGAGGCATCACATTCAGCACTTTTAAGAATAACTGGGAGGAGTAGAGCTAGGGTCTAGACATTGAGAGTACAAAGATCATCTCTGATCTCAGACTTTATGATGTAGGCCAATAACTGAGAGTAAATTCTTTCTTGATAGTGTGTTTTGCTAGAGAAATAGGAAGGCTCTGGGCTTTTGATGACAGAGTCAAGTTTAGGGAGACTGGAAAATGGGGGCGGCTTATAGCTTCAGAGGCAGATGGGCTCATTACCTTTCTCATTCTTATTCTCTCCCCCCACCTTTATTCTAGTATCCTTGAAGTCTTTTCAGAACTCAAAGGAACCTGGATGATAATTTACTAAAGGTTTCTCCCTAACAGATTGGAAAATTGAGCTTCAGAGGTTAAGTGGTTTACCCAAGTCATACAACCAAGCCCTTGACCCCTAGGTTTTTGAAAAGGCCTTGATGAAATTTCTCAGCACAGCTACTGAAGACCTGGGCTGTGGCTGAGCTTGGAGACTGGGTAAGAAAGAAAGGCAGAGTTGAGTACTTCTCTAGGTAAGTCTGACTTCCCTGGTGGCTCAGATGGTAAAGTGTCTGCCTGCAATGCGGGAGACTTGGGTTTGATCCCTGGGTCGGGAAGATCTCCTGGAGAAGGAAATGGCAGCCCACTCCAGTACTCTTGCCTGGAAAATTCCATGGACAGAGGAGCCTTGTAGGCTACAGTCCATGGGGTTGCAAAGAGTCGGACACGACTGAGCGACTTCACTCAGTACTAGGTGAGTCAGTGTAAAGAGAGGTTTTATGTGAATCTTATTTATTTGTCCTTTCTTTTTTAAACATTAGTATTTTGGAGTAGTGCCGGGAGCCAGCGTGAGGAACTCTGCCCGTGGCAAAGGTCATGAGGAAGGAGGCTCGGCATACGCAAAGGCAGGATCGAGCCTCAGGAGTCCCCCTGGAAATTCTCGAGCATCTACTCCCCAAACCAGAGTCTGCCTACTTTACTGCTTTGTGCTCTCACCTACACTTCTGACTTTATGGGGGGCTGTCCCGCACCACCTCTCTCTGAAAAATAGTTAACTTACAGCTTCAGTTAATAAAGTTCCTGGGCGTGACAAGAGTGTTTCAACCTACAAACTCCTTTGGAAGTCCTCTAGCCTGCCTGAATAGGTTCTTCCAGCCACACGTGATTGTTCACAGCCTCCCAACTGTGAGAGGCATGAGATGTTCTAAACTGTCTAAATACAGATTCCTTTGAGCAGTTAAAAGATTGATTAGAAATTGTATTGGTGAAGGGTTTTTAACTTGTTGGGACAATGTTTGCTGCTAAGTTTCCATATCCCTTACCTACTGTGTCCCTGGCAGTGTATTGATTAATATAATTGGTGTATAGGAATGTAAGTAGTAGCTTTAATGTTTGTAACCTTGGACCTTTGAGTTAATTCTTTTTCTTGTTATAGCCCACCACACCTTTGCCCTATAGGAATGCAACTTTGTCTAATGCGAGGGTAGCGCCTGACTAATCACCTTTAGAGAAAAATAAGTTTTCTGAAGAAAGGGTCTTAAAATGTTAACAGGCCTCCGGGCCAGAAGATGATGTAAATCACCTAAACTTTTGCATATGGTAAGTTTGCAGGAAGAAAGCCTGGCTTACTGCTGACTCTGCCCCTTCCCCCATTATCCCCTATGCACAACTTAAGGTATAAAAACTACTTTGGAAAATAAAGTGCGGGCTTTGTTCACTGAAACTTGGTCTCCCCATGTCGTTCTTTCTCTCACCTTCTGGCTGAATTTCCATCTGGGGCATGGAGGCTTGTCAAGCCTACTAATTTTGCCTGGGCTTTTAAGATCTGACTGGGGAGGCCTTAGTGTCTCCTCTCCTTCGGGAGAACGGGAGGATGCCTGCGGCCTACATAGGTGATGCAAATTCCTTATTTTGGAATTTTATTAGCTTTCAATGTAAACCAAGTTATTCAGCCTCTTTTCTCCGCTGAATTTTCTCACTGAGCTATCCTTATTTAACCACTCTTTATATCCTTAATTATCATTTAATTAAGCAATTGTTTCCTGATCCTCGCTGACACCATCCGCACTTCGAATTCCCTGGATCCACCGGGGCTGGACCCCGGCAGAGTAGATTTACAATGTGGTGTTACTTTCAGGTAGACAGCAAAATGAATCTGTTATACATATACGCATATATACTATAAGATTCTTTTCCCACTGTAGGGCATTACAAAGTATTGAGTAGAGTTCTTTGTGCTTATTTATGATAAATGATAAGGAGGAGAAAAGCAAAGCAGTCCTATTCAGTGTCTTGAACTGCATGTACTACATCTTTCTGGACCTGGAAAACTTTTAACAGAGGAATGATAAGAATTTAGTTGGTACAGTTTGCCCAGAGCAGTCTTGCTGACCTGTAAGTGTCAGAATTGATATTTCATATCCTTGTCAGGTAGCCCAGCTATGTAGATGTATACAAATTAAATTTCGCTATCTGGCTCCACTTGGCCTCATTGACATGGGCCTTATCAATTAAATCTCTTTATAGCAGGCTCTCATCAGAAAAGAGTCTGCCTGTGATGTGGGAGACTTGGCTTCAATCCCTGGGTCAGGAAGATCCCCTGGAGAAGGAAATGGCAACCCACTCCAGTGTTCTTGCCTGGAGAATTCCATGGACAGAGGAGCCTGGTAGGCTACAGATGATGGGGTCACAAAGAGTCATTTGTCTGTCTAACCTCAATATTCACATTAGTGAAGAAGGCATTGGAGAGACAAATGAGAAGCCAACAGCCTTGGGGGTGGGACTTCCAGTGAAAACCAAAAGCCTGCAAAAGGAACGTTCCTAGAGTGACATGACTTCATGGTGGGTGGACATAAGGTTGGGAGACAGGCTGGATGAGATAGTCTTGGATTAAAGCCTCAGTGTTAAGGGAAGGATGAGGCATGACTTCCAGGTCGTGTGTTTATTGCTTTAAATTTTGTTTAGAGAGGATGTATATCAAAGAGAGGTAAATTTGGGGAGGAGAAGCCCCCTATTACATATTTTGCAGTATTGAGATCACAAAAATCCAGTAGATGAATTTATACTACAGGTGTGTGTGTGTGTGTGTGTGTGTGTAGGTATACAAGAAAAGATGTCACTGCTGGAGAGTTTGCCAGACAATTACAAGATACATAGTTTATATGGAATTGTTTAGGTCATAGAACTTACAGAGGCATGATAACTGCTATCTGAGGTTCTTCCTACTTTGGGGGAGGCTGCTCTGCTGATGAAAAGATGCAAAATCTTACTATAACCCAACACCTCAGGAAATACATTGGGATGGAGTGACCATGGAGAATCACTTGGAAAAGGATCAGGCAGTGATTTGCCTGGAATTTTTAGAGGACATGCACCCTGCAACTCAGCAAGGATTTATGATTCTGTGTGATGCATCGTGTACCTACTAGCAGGCAGGACTTCTGGAATTTCCAGGATTTACATAAAAAACTACTAAGACTTCCGGCTCTGACCTAGCCCAGCCCTTAGCCCACTCCCACAAGGACCCCAGGTTGGGAGACAGATCTACACATCCTGTCCCTACCCTAATCTCCCAACTTTGAGAGATTCTGACCAAGGACCCAAACACACACAACCATTTTGTGCATTCATTACTAGATGCCATGACATCCCAAGAAGTGCACGATTTTCAACTTTTATGGCTGTCTCCTTAAATGGGCTCTTAAACTCCATAGTCCTTGAATTATGACAGATTTTCAAAAGAGGTCACCAAACCAAGTGCTTGAGCACTCTATTTTTAAAGGAGTTTCTTACTTGTAGCTGATAGTTCCCTAGCAGGAAACTGGCAGACAGTCATCACATTCACAGCAAATGTAGGCTTTTAGAGGGGAGATGAGGGAAGCATTGTTCTTTGTAGGCCTGGGCTTCTTTATGTGGTAAAGGCTGATAGGACTTGTGAAATGGATGATAAATGGGTCTGAGATTCTAGTCTTAAAATCTTGAGAAACAGCTGCTAGTGGAAGCACTTACTTCTGAGTTATTTCACAGTCATTGTCTTAGTTTTCTTCTCTGCTGTTAACATTTCATGGCTTTACTAAGTGCCCACCTTTGGTCAGGTGATTCAAGGGTTTCCTGCTGCTTGCTGAAAGCAAAAATACAATTTTGGAGGCAAAAAATAAATAAAATACAACTTAAGTGTGAGGGAGGGCCTATTGCCATCAGTGGGACAGGAAATGAGGATTTTGGGTCCTCATAGTAGAGGTGAGTAAAATCTGATGGATGAACGAAAACTCTGAAGGAGAGATTTTAGAGGCAGAAGAACAAAAGGCCAACAAACCTAAAACCTACTGTCAGAGGTAAGAGAAGAAAGAGGGACCAGCAAAGGAGAGAAACCAATCGAGTTCCCATTAGTTCATGCAAACAAAGACAGTGGAAAGACCTTTCACTCCAGGATTCAAGTCTACCTTATAAACTGCTTATTTCAACTGCTTTACTATGGCTGTTTTGTTTAAAAAATATGTATTTTCAAATTGTGGACATGTACCCCCATCCCAGTGGTGATGTCACTCTTCTCTCTCTCCAACAGATTGACTTTGTGGCCCACGGTGACATTCCATACTCTTCTGCTGGCTCTGATGATGTTTACAAGCATATAAAGGAAGCAGGTGAGGGGTCCTCCTGTGTTCACCTGTCCCCTACGGCATGACACTGAGGTTTAGTAAGAGACGTCAGCCCTGGAACTGCAGCACATGCTTACAAGGCATGGACTTTCAGATGTTTCCCAGAGAGCCTCTGCAAGCCTCTGTTGACATGTGCTAAGGCTCAGCTGTGGTTCAGACACCAGTTAGATGTTTATGTAGAAATTAAAGACTTCCAGTTTGAGGCTCAATTTTAGAGGACATAAAATCACAGGACTCTTATTTTTCTTTATTGAAGAATACTTGATTTACAATGTTGTGTTAGCTTCTGGTGTACAGCAAAGTGATTCAGCTATACATATATATGTATTCTTTTTTGTATTCTTTTCCATGATAGATTATTACAAGATATTGAATATAGTTCCTGTGCTCTACAGTAGGACCTTGCTGTCTATCTATTTTATATAGTAGTGTGTATCTGCTAGGGCTTCCCAGGTGGTACAAGTGTTAAAGAAACCGCCTGCCAATGCAGGAGACATAAGAGACATGGGTTTAATCCCTGGGTTGGGAAGATCCCCTGGAGAAGGACATGGCAACCTACTCCAGTATTCTTGCCTGGAGAATCCCATGAACAGAGAGAGGAGCCTGGTGGGCTAAAGTCCATGGGGTCACAAAGAGTCAGACACGACTGAGCAGCTGAGCACGCACACACTGTGAATCTATTAATCCCAATCTCCTAATTTATCCCCTCCCCCAACCCTGTTGTTTGAAAGGCAATCATTTTCCTCATTAACAATGAAATTACTCTATGCTCCCCAGAAAGTTCCTTCCAGAAGAGGACAGATAACTGGCTAATTAATGATGTGGACTCCGTGTCTCCCTAGTCCAGTCCTACCATATGTCATCCTGTCACATGATAATATCCCCAGGCACCACATACAGAGGTAAAAAAATGGATATGTTTATCTGTGGAATCAGGGAAACGGCTTTCCTCCTGAAGCAGTTGACTCGTGTCCTGGAAGGCAGACCAGGTGCTGAGCTTTGGCAGTTGTGCCGTTTGTCACTAGGCCTTTCTCTTCGGGGCAGAGACTCTGGTTGGTCCCAGGGGCTTACTGGGGGGCTGGGAAGAGGGGACTTTCCTTCCCTGTGGGCTCCCTAGGATTACTTCCTTTGTCCAGTGCTCGCCATGTGCCCGTGCTGCTCAGACTCTAGGGAAATGGCTGCTGGGGCATCAGAGCAGACCTGTGGTTTAGACCCTCGGCAGGGCCTCAGTGCTCCCTGGTACCATCTGCCTCCTCTTTGTCCCCTCCTGCCCTGATTTGCCCATACCTCCTTGTGCCCTTGCCTCTTCCCCCGCGTCCTGAGGAAAGGGCTGTGTTTTCTGTCCCAGGCTGGCCTCTTTACCCTCCCTTCTCTGGAGCATGTTTTCCTTCATTCTTCCTCCCTTTGTGATCCAGGGCGCTCACTCTCCGGTGGTTTCTCATCAGCTTACGAACACACTGAAGTCTGTAGAGATTAACCCCAGACCTTCCTCCCGCCCTCCTCCTGCCTCTCCCTCCACTCACATCCTTGCTCAGTTTTCCTCTCAGGGGCAACTGTTGTTCCTCAGCCACGGGCACTGACTTTTGTCCCATCCTGGCTCAGTTCTCAGATGGCCCTTGGGCCACCCAGTCCAGTGGTCTCAGCTCAGTCCCTCCAGGCATAATGACCCTGCTGACCATGTTCTTTTCCTAGACACTCTTGTCTTCACTTCCATTTCCGGGACACTTCTGGGACCTTCCAATTTCCCGTTGCTCTCTGACCACTACCGGGTTTTGTTGCTGGGTTTCTCTCCCTATCTCACCAGCCTTGCTCTGTGCTCTGCCTTCCACACACCCTACACTCCAGGCACACGGAGTCTGTCCTTTGTACTTTGTACATGGAGTCCGCTTTGTCCCTTTGCTCCAGTTGTCCTCTGAGCTTGGAATGCCCTTCCTCTGAGCTTCTTGGTCAGGGCCCCCTGAGGAGCCAGCCTGGACATGCCCTCTCTCCCTGGGGCATGATTCAACACACCCTGCGCCCTCCTCAGATGCAGATACTCATTGCATAGGGACCTCCTTTTCAACTCCCTTCTCTTGGCAGCCTGATTGTGGGTGTGTCCCTAGCTAGAGTGAAGTGCTGCAGGCCATGGCCATGTCTCATCCATCTTTGCACCCCCAGCACAGTCCCTGGTACATCTGTGGTGCTCCTTGAGTGCTGGCGGAACAAGAGAATGCTTTTATAGAGTATGATGGGGAGGGAGCCTACGATGGAAGCCTTTGTCTGCAGGGGCTCTTCCCAACACATGGGGAAAGGAGCCATTTACCTAGATAGCATTACCTAGATAATTGCACAACACACTTCTGTCTTGTGGAATTAATTGTTCTTATCATTTAGATGTAAGGGTGATATTTTGGCCTGAATGATACTGTCCTTCGTATCCAGTTTGTTGGCTTTCTGTTGGTATTTTGACCTCTGAGTCCCTCACACACCTCTTTATTGAAGGAGATGCTTGCTGCTGCTGCTGCTAAGTCGCTTCAGTCGTGTCTGACTCTGTGCAACCCCATAGACGGCAGCCCACCAGGCTGCCCCGTCCCTGGGATTCTCCAGGCAAGAACACTGGAGTGGGTTGCCATTTCCTTCTCCAATGCATGAAAGTGAAAAGTGAAAGTGAAGTCGCTCAGTCGTGTCCGACGCTGAGCGACCCCATGGACTGCAGCCTACTAGGCTCCTCCATCCATGGTATTTTCCAGGAAAGAGTACTGGAGTGGGGTGCCATTGCCTTCTCCAAGGAGATGCTCATGATATGCTAAATTACTCCAAACCATCTTTGCCTTACAGCCCAACAAAATCTCAGTGAAGGATGGAAGGAATCACTCTTTGACTTGTTTCAAAAATGACTAAGATCCAAGGACTTCCCTGGTGATCCAGGGGTTGGGACTCTGTGCTTCCACCACGGGGGACATGGGTTCAATCCCTGGTGGGCGAACTAAGATTCCACATGCCATGGGGCACGGCCAAAAAACAAAAACAAAAACCCAAATGACTATGATCTGAATGAAAGATCTTTGAAATTATATCTAAAATTTGCATTTTTCTTGCAGTACTTTATAACAGGCAAGAACTTAAAAGTTCTAACTGCTCTTTTGGCAAATGTATAATGGAAAGTATTCATGGCTATCCACAGTGCTGGTCATTTTCCCGAGCTGAGGTTTTCCATCAGTGTCACAGGATTTCAAATCAAACCAGAAATCAAAATAGTCATTGCTGGGGTTTTTAAAATACTCAGCCCGCCCAGATTATATCCACTTGGATTACATAAAAAGACAGCTGGGGCAAAGGTAATTACTTCTATCCTCTTAGAGGGTCAGGTGGTTTTCCTGATGCTAAATGTGGAGCTGTCCATGGTGGAGGGGGTGGTACAGTACATTACCTTGATTCCTTAGCTTCTCCACCCATCTCCCTCCATCTGACCACCTTCCATAAACTTCCGTAAGCCTATTGCTGCCTGAGAACCTTGGAGTGAAGAAGTGTTTGAGGAAGGCATGGGCTGGAACTGGTATTGTAGCTAAAGGTAGGTGCAGAAGTAGGCCAAAAAGTTTGTTCGGGTTTTTCCGTACAATGCAACAGAGAAACTCCAACGAACTTTTTGACCAACCCAATAGATTTTTTAATGGCATAGTTTATTTCCTGCTATTTTACTGTCTACCATTGGGGAAGGAAATGGCAACCCACTCCAGTATTCTTGCCTGAAGAATCCCATGGACAGAGGAGCCTGGCAGGCTATAGTCCATGGGGTCGCAGAGTCAGACATGACTGAGTGACTAACACACAGACTAACACAACACACACTGTCTACCATACATCTCATCTATAGGGATTTCACTACACCCATGCATGCCTCCCTCCATGCATTAAAGCCTCAACTGTAGTAGAGTGAGTTACCATGCTTTCCATAGGGACTTCAGGAAGCCGAATACACGCTCCACTATGTTTGAGCTGCCCCTGTTGCTGGCGTCTGCCACCAGAGCCCTCTTCCCCGCTCCCTGGGGGCCGCCGGAACTCCACCCATGTTGGTCCAGCATCCTCCCCCTCAGCCTGCGGCCGCTGCTGCCTTTTCCCAGTACTCAGGGACCTTCAGACTCTGAGCGTAGCACAGGCTCTTGAGGGTCAGTTGCCCAGTCTTCTGCCCCCTCTCTGGCATCACTGTCAGCCCTGGGTAGAACTGATGCTTGCACAGCTCCCATGAGGGGGAGTGCCCTCTCTCCTGAGGCAGCCCATTCCATCTGTGGAAGCTTTTGATTCTTGTGGGTTAACGCATGAACTGCTGAGTGGATCCACAAGGCTGGAACTGTTGGTGGGGAAATGGGATATGAATATGAATAATACAGGGCCCTCACCTTCAAAAGAGAACACAGCCAGATGTAAATAATTACACCAAAGTATTAGAAGTCTGTGGGTGAGGCGTGTCCAAAGGTGGGAGTATATGAAGAAGTGTAGGGTATTTGGAGAAAATCAACGATGTTCATGTGGTGAAGGGTGTGTGGAGGTGACAGCAGAGAGAGACTGGCAGGTGGTGGGACTGGTGGCTTAGGCTTAACTCTGTGTGTCACGTGGAGCCAGACGCCCCTCTGAGGCAGGGAGTGCCAGGAGCAGATGTGGCAAAGGACCAGCTAGGGAGGGGGAGAGTAATTTCTGTAACCAAACTTTGTTTTTGTTCAGTCGCTCAGTTGTGTCTGACTCTTTGTGACCCCATGGACTGCAGCACACCAGGCTTCCCTGTCCTTCACCAACTCCCAGTGTTTGCTCAAACTCATGTCCATTGAGTCAGTGATGCCATCCAACCACCTTGTCCTTTGCCATCCCCTTCTCCTGCCTTAAATGTTTCCCAGCATCAGGGTCTTTTGCAAATGAGTCAACTTTTTGCATCAGGTGGCCACAGTATTGGAGCTTCAGCATCAGTCCTTCCAGTGAATATTCAGGGTTCATTTCCTTTAGGATTGACTCGCTTGATCTCCTTGCAGTCCAAGGGACTCTCAAGAGTCTTCTCCAACACCACAGTTCAAAAGCATCAATTCTTCAGAGCTTAGCTTTCTTTATGGTCCAACTCTCACATCCATACATGACTACTGGAAAAACCATAGCTTTGACTATACGAACCTTTGTTGGTAACCAAACTTAGGATCTCCTATCTCCACAGATGACAGAAAAGCCACTCTTGACTCTTAAGTAATTCAGACACCTCAAGATTTGCACTCAGACTATGTGGACTCAACTTTTGGCCTTCTCCTCCTGCTGTGATTTGAGTGTTGACTTGAGTGGGGTGAGGGTCTGGCTCTGCTGACCTTTGGTCATGGTATTTTGAGACCTGCTTAGCCCCATCATCCCTGGCTAGCAGATCCTCAGCACTGCCCTCTGACACTCAGCCTCCCGCTCTATCTGTTTGCAGCCACCTCCCACTTTGGCTTGTCCTTGCCACAGCCTCAGCCATGGGATTCACTTCCCCATACTGCAGTCAGGCTGGTCTCAGGTCCTGGCTCCCTTCAGTGTTCCTTGAGAGGGTCTCTGGCCACATCAGAATTGCCCTCTGCTGTCTACTGGAGGGCCTTGGGGGGAGCCGCATTAGGCCCTAAGGAACGCTCTCCCCAGGCCCTGCATGTTGGCATGAGGTCTCTGTAGGGCCATTTCCTCCCAGAGTCCCTCGAGGTGAACAAGGCACTAGCCCCTCTACTCTGGGCTTTCTACGGTGGTCTCTTCCTTGCCTCTGTCCCCGGGGGTTGAACCTACATCAGGGCGAGACACAGGCCCTGCCCATAGTCTCTTGCTCCTGCTCCTTACCTCCTGATCCCTCTCAGCATTTCCCTCAATCCCAGGAGGAACTTTTTTTCTTCCTGGAGGGCTTAGTTACTCTGCAGGACATGGAATTTTAATCCATTTCGAGTTTATATTTTTGCATGGTGTTAAAGAATGTTTGAATTTCATTTTTTTTTTACATATAGGTGTCCAGTTTTCCCAGCACCATTTATTGACAAGAATGTCTTTTCTCCATTGTACAGTCTGCCCCCTTTGTGATAGAGTAATTGACCACAGGTGTGTGGGTTTATTTCTGAGTTTTCTATCCTGTTCCATTGATCTATATATCTGCTTTTGTGACAGTACTACCCTGTTTTGATGACTGTAGCTTTCTAGTATAGTCTGAAGTCAGGAAGCTTGATTCCTCCAGCTCCATTTTTCTTTTTCAAGATTGCTTTGAGAATTTGGAGTCTTTTGTGTCTCCATCCAAATTTAAAATTTCTGTTGTAGTTCTAGTAAAAATGCCATTTGTACTTTGATAGGGATTTTATTGAATCTGTAGAGGGCATTGGGTAGTATAAGCATTTTGACAGTATTGGTTCTTTCTATTAAAAAACAGGTATATCTTTCATCTGTTTATGTCATCTTCGATTTCACCAGATTCTTGTCTTTGATAACACTTGTGACTTCTTTATGGCCTTGTATTGGTACACTCAAATATATCTTTGAGGACTTTAAGGAAGTTCCATGAGAACTTGGCACCCTCTGTGCTTGTTTGTTTCTTCTCAGTCCCAGTAGAGTACAGATGAAAAGGCCTTTGTGTGGTGAAACCACCATTGAGAGTAGATTGCTCTTAGAAGGTGCTCTCATCGAGCACCCCCTCGGCATGTCTTTAGATCAGAGACAATAAAAATACTGCATCCTTCTTCTTTTCCTTTGCTATAACATGATGCAGAACTCCCTGGGGAAGAAGGGGAGTTGCTGTGATCTCACAAATTCTTTGACTTGACTGCTATGCTCCATTCACTTACTCATTTAATTTGCATGTATTGAGAACTTTCCATGTGCTAGACACTGGGGCACTGAACTGGGTGCTGGACACATAAAGATGATCAAGACACAGCCTGTGCTTTCAGAGTGCTCCCTTTCCACAAGGAAATGGATACTGAAAATTCTTTTGTTAATGGCAGTCAAATTTATATTTTAATGGCTGTGGATTCTGCCTGGTGACATCAGGAAAGACTTCCCAGAGGCATAGCCTTAAGACTGGACCCTGTACAATGAGGAGGTACTCTGCAGCTGCTGTGGGCAGGGAAGGGGTTTCCGGGGCAGGAAAGAAGGGCTTGAAATGAGCAAATGCTGAGAGCCAGGTGAGTGCCTGGTGCATCCAGGGAACAGGTCCAGTATGACAAACATGCAGTGTCTGTGGCAGGTAGGGAGTGCCTGGAATTGAGCCTGGTAGAGTCGGCTGGGGCCAGATGTGAAAGCCACCTTGACCTAGGAGCTGCCACTTTGTCCTGGACAGGAGAGTCATTCAAGAAAATGGGTCACCTGAGATCATCTTAGTTGTTTTTTCTTCATCCTGTCTTTTCTATTCGAACAGGGATGTTTGTTCCAACACAGAGAACAGAAGGCATCTCAACATCAGACATCATCACCAGGATTGTCTGTGACTATGATGTTTATGCCAGATGCAACCTCCAGAGAGGGTACACAGCCAAGGAACTGAATGTCAGCTTTATCAATGTAAGTGTGCCACCCCACACCTCTGAGGACCAGCGTGTCACGCTACTGCTGGCACTGTTTACAAATCACTTACTTTACACCACTCGATATTCTTGATGTTTGACATTTATTGTCTCATTCAGTCCACACAACAGCCCAACGATGTATTATTATCCCCATTTTATAGATGGAGAAACCAACGTCCAAATGGGTAATGTAATTTGACCAAGACATACAGGTAGTGAGTGAACATCACATTTTTTAAGGGAGCTGCCTCACCTCCCTTTCCACACCCCAACCTCCCCATTTAGAGTTCTCAGACTTGGGTGAAGGGTTTCTGAGAGATCTGCCCTCATAAAAGGCAAGAGTTGTCTTCTGCTCCAAGGGAAGAAAGGAGCACAGAGGCTCTACAAAGCTAAACTCAGAGAAAGTGTGTTCTTATTTTAACGGTTTACAATTTTCATTTTATTAAGGCCTTACAGATGCTCATTAGAAACTTTAACAGCTGCTTTTTTTTTTTGTCCCGAGAAATTACAGCCACTTAAAAAAAGCCCAAAGTCTTTGGCTTCCTCTTGTATTTCTGCTGTATTCTCACAGAGCTGCTGTTAGTTTAATAATAGAGCACCCATTAAAACAATCTTTAAAAACAAGTTGTTAAAAAGCAAAGAGGGCAGCCCAGTTGCTAGAGGTGATGTTGGTGAGTCTGGATGACTATGTTTGCCTGAACTCCAAGGAGCTGATTGAGGTGAGCAAAATAAGAGCTCTCCACACATACAGAATTTCCACCACCCGGGCTTCCCTCGTAGCTAAGTGAGTAAAGAATCTGCCTGCAATGTAGGAGACCAGGGTTTAATCCCTGGGGTGGGAAGGTCCTCTGGAGAAGGAAATGGCAACCCACTCCAGTATTCTTGTCTGGAGAATCCCATGGACAGAGGAGCCTGGCAGGCTACAGTCCATGGGGTCGCAAGAGTTGGACATGACTTAGAGACTAAACCACCCCTCAAATAGATATGGTGATTTTTCTACAAAACTAGATGTTTTTAATTATATGAAGCCACAGTTATTCAGAAGTTTATACAAATTGGTCATTGGCTTCCAAATGAGGTAGGGCTCTTTCAGTAATCGTAAGTCAGCTATGATCAGTTGTCCTCAGGAGGCAGGGAGTGTTGGGAGTCTGGGCTCTGTGGCTTCGTACAGACTGGGCAACAAAATGGAAAATGTCAGGTTCAAGTGGCAAACAGAACAAGTGGCTGAGAAGAATTCAGTCAAAGTGATTAGTTGGTATCTTACAGAGCATAAAGCCCTGGTTATTTCAATAAATTAAACTGCCTGTTCTTTTAAATTGAATTCAGTCACCCATCCAGGCATGCCGAGCCATTTCTGAAAGTTATTGCTCGCACTCTTTCAACGGCCTGTGATAAGCCACTTAGCTCAGGGAACCGTGTAGTCCGTGTGGATGTGCCCGTTGCCTTTCTGGGACCACAAACTGCGCTGTGGCACAGAGAGTGCATCACGTACTGGGTGAGTGTGTAGATGAATCACGGAACCTTGAGTGGCAGGAACCTGACGAGGGTCAGTCACCAGCCTGAGTCCCTGAATTTGTCAATAGAAAAATGAGGAAAGTTGAGTTCGGAGGGACCTGGCTCAAGTGCCTCAAGCAAAGTAGAGGCAGAAGCAGTAGCAGCCTCCCCGCCTTGTGCCCCCTGGTCCAGAGCCCAGTCTGGTGCTCCGAGCAGCTCCTGAGAGCAGTGGAGAGTCGCCGTGTATTATATACAGCTGGCTGGCAGCACGGATGGCTCACTCCTCGCCCTGAGGCTGCAGGGATGTTTGTGAAGTCTAGATCAGGGACTCCGGACCCAGGTTTGTAATACTGTATGTGGCTCCAAAGATTCTGAAATATGAAATGGACTTCAATTCCATATACTGAAGAAAGGTGAGAAATCTTATTACCCCTTCAGGAGGAAATGTATTATGGTTTCATGGAGGAAAAGAGCCTTTGTTTCATGTTGTCTTCATGGTTTTGATTCCACTTTCACCAGATAACGTGATTAAATGCTTCTGTTGCTTACAAGTAATCAAACAGCCAACACACACTGAGCGTCTACTAAATGCCAGGCATTGTGCCAAGTACTTTACATGCATTATCTGATCTAACTGTTACAGCAACCCTTTAGGGTAGGGACAGTAACTATCCCTATTTTACAGATGAGAAAACTGAGGTTTAGAGATGGCAGGTGAGCTGCCCAGCATCTGATGCCTTCTAGGCACAGAGGTATAGCAGTGCTGCATCAAGGCTATGAACAAAGTCCCAGTCCAGAGAATCTATCAGAACAAAAATTTTCTTCATTACCAAGGAAACTGATGTGGTTCCATTAGCTTAATGGGAAATATCATGACAGTGACAATTTCAGTGTAATACATGGGTGCTAAGGCCCAGCCAGTGGCTCACTTATTTCAACCAATATTGGTTTTAACAATGTCTCAGTAAAATAGAGAACTCGGGCTGCTTCTGACTGGCCATTCTGTGTATAGTTCATATTTTTGTCTAAGTGTCAGGAGAACTGAGGGGATGCATTCACCTAGTATCTATCCAAAATAAACAGCAAATGGATACTTTTGGTTCTTCTCTTGTATAAGTGAATTCAACTTTATTTATAAGGAAGAGAACATTACAACCACTTGTACTTCACTATACCCATTCAAATAGACTAATCAGAAGTGACTTTTCTTACAAGAGATGGGCCTTCCCATCAATCCAGCCCTTGGAAACTAGCATCCTGACTCTTCAGGTTAAGAACATGCACAAGTTGAAATAAAATCTGACCATTCTGTGAATGACTAATCTCTCCCAAGCACTTTTGGGTAAATCTCTTTCTTTTTTTTTTAAATTTTATTTTATTTTTAAACTTTACATTATTGTATTAATTTTGCCAAATATCGAAATGAATCCACCACAGGTATACCTGTGTTCCCCATCCTGAACCCTCCTCCCTCCTCCCTCCCCATACCCTCCCTCTGGGTCGTCCCAGTGCACCAGCCCCAAGCATCCAGTATTGTGCATCGAACCTGGACTGGCGACTCATTTCATACATGATATTATACATGTTTCAGTGCCATTCTCCCAAATCTCCCCACCCTCTCCCTCTCCCACAGAGTCCATAAGACTGATCTATACATCAGTGTCTCTTTTGCTGTCTCGTACACAGGGTTATTGTTGCCATCTTTCTAAATTCCATATATATGCGTTAGTATACTGTATTGGTATACTCTTTCTTTCTCCTTTAATTTTTGACCAGGAGAAGAAGTACCACTTCCAAAACCAGGTAGACAAGATGAAGGAAAAGGTCAAAAACATGGAAGAAAGATCAAAGGAATTTCTTAGCACAGTGGAAGAAGAGAGTCATGATCTAATTCAGAAGTGGGAAGAGAAATTGAGGGAATTCATTGGTAACTTCTAGAACTGTTTGCACCTGATGGAGCATGGGTATGTAATTATTTCACTTCTTCTTACAATAGTGGGTGTTTTCAGTTTATCCTCCTTTCCAAGGAACTACTCAAGGGTGTCCTTTATCAGTCCAATATGTGACCTCCACTTTGGGCATTAGCCCAAATGACTTCAAGTCTATGCACTTATTTAGTTTCTGCTTTTCCTTTCTATATGGCACCCAGGAGTGCTCAAAACCAACTCTGTTCTCTATTTCTATTTCTTGTTTGAAGCCATTTGGTAGTCACTGAATGTCTATTACTGAAAAGGTTGGTTTCATAGCCCAATCTCCCAGTTGGAGGATGCACAGCTTGGGGGTAAGGGTGAAGTGGGTGATTGGCATCATGGACCTTGCGTTCTGAAACAAGGCTAGTGCCTCTTGGATGGACTAGAGGAGGAGGATGCAGAAGAAGTGTAGCTGCCTGGATCACTTTTTATTGTAAGGAACTCCTGTTTCATTGGTTGGAACAGAGAGAGAAGAGGTGAGACTTTGTACTCATCATGCCCTGATTTGCCCCTGTTTTTTCCATGATATATATGTGCTGGGATAAGGCATAAAAGTCTTAGGGGACTGGGGCCATGATCTGAATCTTAAAACTGAGACAGAAAATGCAGACAGGATTGCTTGCCTAAATTCTATATAGAATTCTGAGTGAAAATTACAGACAGAGAAAATAAAATTCTGGAAACCACCTTGTACTCCACTGGTATTTCTATTGTGTGTGTACTTCCAGAGTAAATAACCAGTATTATCAGCAGAATTAATCAAGAGGGTTCTATGGAAGACTTTATTTAAAAAAATTGATGTGTAGTTAATTTACAATGTTGTGTTAATTTCTGTAGTATAGCAAAATATATATATATATATATATATATATATGTATAATATAGACATAAACACATTTTTTAATACTCTTTTCCATTATGGTTATCTTAGGATATGGAGTATTGTTCTCTGTGCTATATACAGTAGAACATGTTTATCCATTTTATGCCTAAAAGCTTACATCAGCTAACCCCAACCTCCCACTCTATCCCTCCCCCAACCCCCTCCTCCCTTGGAAATCACCAATCTATTCTCTCTGTGATTCTGTTTCATGGATAGCTTCATTTGTGTCATATTTTAGATTCCACGTATATCATATGGTATTTGTCTTTCTGACTTCACTTAGTATAAGTGCTAAGTCCATCCATGTTGATGAAAATGGTGTTATTTCATTTTTGTTTATGGCTGAGTAGTATTTTATTGTATATATACACACACACACACACATACCATGCCTTCTTTATCCACTCTTATTTTGATGGACATTTAGGTTGTTGTCATGACTTAGCGATTGTGAATAGTGCTGCTAGGAACACGGGGGTGCATCTATCTTTTTGAATTATAATTTTGTCTGGATATATGCCCAGGACCATGGGCTGGACCATGTATGGTAAGTGTTAGTTTTCTGAGGAAATGCCAAACTGTTTTCCACAGTGGCTGCACCAACTTAAATTCCCAGGAACAGTGTAAGAGGGTTTCTTTTTCTTCACACCTCCTTCAGTGTTTGTTATTTGTAGACTTTTTAGTGATGGCCATTCTGACTGGTGGGAAGTGCTACCTTATTGTAGTTTTGATTTGCATTTCTCTAATAATTAGTGATTGCCTCTTGACCATCTGTATATCCTTTATGGAGAAATGTCTATTTAAGTCTTCTTCCCATTTTTGGATTTTTTTGTTGTTACTGAGGTTGTATTAGCTATTGGCATATTTTGGAAAGTAAGCCCTTGTTGGTCTCATCATTTGAAAATATTTTCTCCTACTCTGTAGGTTGTCTTTTCATTTTATGCTTTCCTTTGTTGTGCAGAAGCTTATAAATTTGAATAGGTCTCATTTGTTTATTTTGATTGCCTTAGGAAACTGACCTAGGAAAACACTGGTATGATTTCTGTCAGAATATTTGGCCCATGACCTCTTCTAGGAGTTCTAAGGTGTAGTGCCTTATGTTTAAGTCTATAACCCATTTTGAGTTTATACTTGTGTATGGTGAGAGGGGGTGATTGTTCCAAATTCATTGATTTGCATGTGGTTTTCCAACATTCCCAGCACCACTTGCTGACGAGACTGTCTTTTCCCCACTGATTTTCAACAAAGGAGGCAAGAATACACTATTGATTATATATATGTGGATTTATTTCTGGGCTTTCTATATTCTGTGCTGTTGATCCATATGTCTGTTTTTGTACCAATATCACTCTGTTTTGATTACTGTAGCTTTATAGTATTGTCTGAAGTCTGGGAGGGTGCTGCATGCTGCTTTGTTCTTTTTCTGTAGGGCTGCTTTGGGAAATCTGAGGCTTTTGTGGTTCCACATAAATTTTAAGAGTATTCTATGAAAAATGTCATGGGTAATTTGATAGGGATTACATTAAATCTGTAGATTGCTTTGGGTAGTTTGGTCATTTTAACAATACTAATTCTTTCAATCCAAGAGCATGGGATATCTGAAAGAGATAGTTTTAAAGATAGCTTTCCTTTTAGAACCAAAAGAAATGATTCCATTTGATTTCCCTGATTTTTAGTAGCCTAGATTTCCTAGTACAACATGAGAAGTCTCTAACAAAATTGACTTTGGCTGAATTATTTTATTGATGGGTTGTCCCTCCTGCCTCTCTGCTCACTGGAGCTGGTTCATAAGATTGTCTAAAAGTAAAACAAGTAAAAGAACAACACTTGAGAAGTTAGAAGAGATGCTTTGCTAAAAGCCTAGCAGCCTCTAAGTGATTATAGAGGTGCCAGTCATAGGCCAACTGTGTCTTATTGGCTGAAGCTGAGAGGGGTTGGAGGGCTTGCAAGGGTCAACTTAAGCCTTCGATGACTTCTAGAGAGAGTTTGCAAGAGCAGAGGAGCCAAGGGTCGGGTTCCTTTTCATTTACCCTGGGTTTCACAGCTCGGATCACATTCTCTGGGATTCCATGGTCTCTGTAACAAGTTTGAAATTTCTCATTAATCTAGTGTGTACTTTAATAGTTAACATTTTTCACAACTAATTTTCAGGCTCTGAGGAAAGAACTAGTGGTTTTTTTAAAATGAAAAACCAGGTAGGCATTAATTTGTTTACAGGGGTTCAGAAATGTCTCTGCTGAGAAGTGTGGGCGGTGTATATACCTCAAGTGGGAGGCTGTTTTTTCCCACTGGGAGTGAGCAAAGGCAGGGAAAGGGTATCATGTCATAGCAAGTTGACACACACGAGTCGTTCTGTGCTCCCAGTGTAGGTGGAATAGTAGCTGGAATTGTTCTAGGGGAACTTGGTGACAGTGAATGAGGTGATTTTTAAGAAATAAAACCCAGCTAAGATCCTGGAGGTTTTTCTTTTTAAAACTCGCTATTAGTGTCAAAACTGTTATTAACATTAATTTACTGAATCAGACTTAGATGTTGCTTTTTTCCTGTTGACATTAAAAGTACAGGAACTGTTACAAGGATGTTAAATGCTGAGATAAGTAATTTGCTTTTCATGAATGTGCTATTATTATAATAGTATGTTATTTGTGCATTTGGGACTGGAACTCATTTCTTAAAATAGAGAATCTGCATTATCTGCCACTATAGTACTGATACAAATAACCCACACCTGGAAAGGTAGAAAATACAAGGATTTAGGGTACAAAGTTTGGTAAAACAGGTTTAGCTCTTAGTGGGTATGCAATAAATGTTTCTAGATTGCTTTAATGGATGTGTAGTGAAGACCTTGCAGCATTTGTGAAGGATATGGTAAGGGCTGAATCCTCCATTTTAGAAGAGGCAGAGGAACCAGAGATCAAATGGCCAACATCCACTGGATCATCGAAAAAGCAAGAGAGTTCCAGAAAAACATCTATTTTGCTTTATTGACTATGCCAAAGCCTTTGACTGGGTAGATCACAATAAACTGTGGAAAATTCTGAAAGAGATGGGAATACCAAACCACCTGACCTGCCTCTTGAGAAACCTATACGCAGGTCAGGAAGCAACAGTTAGAACTGGACATGGAACAACGGACTGGTTCCAAATAGGAAAAGGAGTACGTCAAGGCTGTATACTGTCACCCTGCTTATTTAACTTATATGCAGAGGACATCATGAGAATCGCTGGGCTGGAAGAAGCACAAGCTGGAATCAAGATTGCTGGGAGAAATATCAGTAACCTCAGATATGCCGATGACACCACCCTTATGGCAGAAAGTGAAGAGGAACTAAAAAGCCTCTTGATGAAAGCAAAAGAGGAGAATGAAAACAGTTGGGTTAAAGCTCAACATTCAGAAAACTAAGATCATGCCATCACTTCATGGCAAATAGATGGGGAAACAGTGTCAGACTTTATTTTTTGGGGCTCCAAATTCACTGCAGATGGTGATTGCATCCATGAAATTAAAAGACACTTGCTCCTTGGAAGAAAAGTTATTACCAACCTAGACAGCTCATTAAAAAGCAAAGACATTACTTTGCCAAAAAAGGTCCATCTGGTCAAAGCTATGGTTTTTCCAGTAGTCAGGTATGGATGTGAGAGTGGACTATAAAGAAAGCTGAGTGCCGAAGAATTGATGCTTTTGAACTGTGGTGTTGGAGAGGACTCTTGAGAGTCCCTTGGACAGCAAGGAGATCCAACCAGTCCATCCTAAAGGAAATCAATCCTGAATATTTATTGGAAGGACTGATGCTGAAGCTGAAACTCCAATACTTTTGCCACCTGATGCGAAGAACTGACTCATTTGAAAAGACCCTGATGCTGGGAAAGATTGAAGGCAGGAGGAGAAGGGGATGACGGAGGATGAGATGATTGGATGGCATTACCAACTCAATGGACATGAATTTGAGTAAGCTCTGGGAGTTGGTAATGGACAGGGAGGCCTGGCGTGCTGCAGTCCATAGGGTCGCAAAGAGTTGGACACGACTGAGCAACTGAACTGAACTTATGGACTCCATAAAGTGTACCTTGTTGCTCCTTAAAGCTGCAGGGTCACATCTGACTTTATGTACATCATTCTCAATTATTATATGTCAGTCAAAGCTTTGGTAATATAACCATGTTGAACTTATGCAAATAACAGTATTGCCATGAAAATAAAAATATTCATTAACAATTTCTAAATTCTGAAGGGATCAGGTAGGGAGAAAATGCAATGGTTTCATCTTTGTTCACAAAAGTATACTTTACCAAATTGCTGTAAGTCATAGATGGCTTAAGAGAAAAGACTTCCTTTAATCTGGGGAAAAAAAAAAAACATTAAAAATAAAAATGTTTTACTTAAACATAGTCATACCTGTACCATGCAAAATAGTCCCCACAAATAAAAACCAACATTTACCTTCAAGAGAATATAAACAATGTTCTAAAGAAAAAGACATTAAATTATATATCTTCCTCATCAGTTCATTCAGTTCCATGTAATTAATTCTTGACTTGTCAGTCATTTCCATGGATCTCTTGAAGATGAAACACTTTTGCAAAAGCATCAGAGTAAAACAATAGCTTTCTGTAAATGACAAAAGATTTTTAAATGGCCATGGTTAATTTAAAGATATAATGAGAGATTGTCATTGACAAGGAAATCTGGTTACTTCCATGACATTTTAATTGTAATTAAGCAATACATATTTCTTGTAATTCTAGTTATTTACTCAGACTTCAAGACTATCATACAAATTCTGGACCACTTATAATGTGTACCTATACAAACATAAAGAAGGCTTAGTATCACTTATTATTTGACAATGCATCCCATGTAATTTAACACCTCAGTTAAGACTAATTAGTTTATTATCTCTCTTTCATAACAAGAGAGAACAAATCTTTTGAGATATTCCAAAGGCCCTCTGGAGAGTCCCAAGGTTACTTCCAGCTCAAAAAGATTTAATTTAGATTTTACTTTTGAAAGTCTGTCAAATGTTCCAAAAGTTCTGGACACTTGACTAACAGGATCACAGATCATTATGCAAAAATAAAGTGACAAAATATTTTAAAGGCAAATATAGGTTACATAGTTGTAGGCAAAACTTAGCTCATTTAATATTAAGAAGTTTCAGTTTTCTTATATTATCAAAGACCTAATTAAAACAACATGAAGCACAGGAAATAATTTTGGTAAGACACAAAATCTTTGCTTTCTAAGCAGAGCAGATCCTCATAATCTCTTTACCAAGAGCAGACCAAAAGTCTAAGAAAACTTTTTCCATTTAGTAGATGAAAGAAAATTAAGTTTTAGTTTTATGTAAGTATACTATCGATATTAAAACTTATTTTAGAAAGCCTTACAATTCAATTTTATCCATCTTGATTACACAAGGTAAAATTCTTTCCTCACGAGTGCCCACATCCATTTAGTTGCTCCTTTATTCTCCTCTTTCCCATTCTGAAACAACCAGCTTTACTTGAAAACAAATTTACTTTCATTTCCCTTAACAAAAATACATTTTCATACCTTGTACTTTTTGTTAGCCCAAAACAACTCTATTTTCCTTGTATAGAAAACTGTTTCCCCTATTATTTCTAGAAGTTTTCATTACAAATTAGAATTCTTAGAGATCTTAACTTCTTGTGAGAACTAAGAAGTAAACAATTCCGACTGTTACAACAGGCTTCTTTAGATTGGCAAATTTGTGAATACATTTCATAATTTTTAGCAACATACACCTTTCTTATCGTTCAGTTTTTCAATATGACATAAGAACAGGCCAGTGTCTTTAAGAAATGTATAAATTCCTAAAACCATACAACCTACCAAGACTGAAGCAAAACAGAAAATCCAAACATATCAATGACAAGTAAGGAGATTGAATCAGCAGTCAACAACTTCCCAAAAAACAAAAGCTAGGATCAGATTGCTTCTCTTGTGAGCTCTACCAAACATTGAAAGAATTAATACCAATCCTTCCCTAACCCTTCAAAAAAAAAAAAAAAAAATGAAGAGCAGGGAACATTCTCCAACTCATTTTATAAGGTCAGCATTACCCTTATACCAAAGCCAGACAAAGACACAAGAAAATAAAATTACAGGCCAATATGCCTGATGAATATAAGAGATATATTCTCTATATCTCAAAATTTCTCACCAAATATTAACAAACCAAAGTGAACAGCACATTAAATTGATTCTATACCATGATTAACTAGGATTTATCCCTGGGATACAAAAAGAGTTCAACATATACAAACCAAGAGACATGTATTAAGAGAATGAAAGTTTAAAAATTACATGATCATTATGAGTAGATGCAGAAGAAGTATTAGATGATATTCAGTATTGACTCATTATTGATATTCAGTATTGACTCATTATTAAAACACTTAACAAATTGGGTTTAGAAGCAACATACCTCTACAAAATAAAGGCCATATGTGGCAAATCCACACCAACATCATACTCAATGATGAAAGTTTCAAACTTTTCTTCTAAGACCAGGAACAAGACAGGGATGTTCACTCTTGCCACTTTTCAACATGGTACTGGAATTACTAGCCAGAAAAATCTGTCAGAAAGAAGAAATAAAAATCATTAAAACAAGAAAGAAATAAATAAAGCTATCTTTGTTTCTAGATAACATGATTGAGGGCAGGAAGAAAAGGGGGTGACAGAGGATGAGCTGGTTGGATGGCATCACTAACCCAATGGACATGAGTTTGAGCAAACTCTGGGAGATGGTGAAGGACAGGGAAGCCTGGCGTGCGCAATCCATGGGGTCACAGAGTCAGACACTATATGGCAATTGAACAACGACAACAACAAAAGACTCTACTAGAACTAATCAATGAATTCAGGAAAGTTGCAGGATACACAATCAATATACGGAAAGGAGTTTTGTTTCTATACACTAACAAGAAAACATATGAAGGAGAAATAAACAGCTCATTTATAGTAGCATTAAAATACAATTCATGGGGCACAGGGAATTAAAAAATATATATATTATATTTATAAAATATTTTCTATTACATTTGTAAAATATATTTATATTTATAAAATATATATATGTTTCGCTCAGTCATGTCCAACTTTTTGCAACTCTGTAGACTGTAGCTTGCTCCTCTGTCCATGGAATTCTCCAGGCATGAATACTAGAGTTAGTTGCCATGCCCTTCTCCAGGGGATCTTCCCAACCCAGGGATCGAGCCCAGGTCTCCCACACTGCAGGTGGATTATTTACCATCTGAGCCACTAGGGAAGCCCAAGAATCCCGGAGTGGGTAGCTTATTCCTTCTCCAGGGGAACTTCTCAACCCAGGAATCAAACTGGGGTCTCCTGCATTACAGGCAGATTCTTTACCAGCAGAGGTACTGGGAAGCCCATATATATACTTTGTATGAATAAATCTAACAAAGGAGGTGAAAGACCTGCAAAATGAAAATTATAAGACTGATGAAATAAACTGAAGACACAAAAGGAAAAAGGTCCCCTGTTTATAGATTGGAAGAATATTATTTAACTGTCTATATTACCCAAAGCCATCTATAGAATTCTGCATTGAATTCTTATCAAACCCTTATCAAAATTTCAATAGCAATTTCCACAAGACCATTAATAGCCAAAATAATACTGAGGAAGAAGAAAGCTACAGGCATCCCACTTCCTGATTTCAAACTATACTACTATACAGAGCTCTAGTAATGGAAACAGTATGGTACTGGCATTAAAATGCACACATAGACCAATGGAACAGAATGATAGGTCACAAATAAACCCTTGCGTATGTGGTCAACTAATACTTGACAAAGGAGCCAAGAATATTTGGTAAGGAAATGATGGTCTCTACAATAAATGATGTTGACAAAACTAAGTAAATATAGAAGAATGAAACTGGACCTTTATTGTGAGTCTGTTTTTTGGATAAAGATTTAAATGGAAGCCATGAAAAACTCCTAGGAGAAAACATAAGAGAAAAGCTCCTTGACACTGATCTTCGCAGCAATTTCCTGGATATGACACACACACACACACACACACACACACACACACACACACACAAAATAGGCAACAGGAGCAGAAATACTCAGTGGGATTGTATCAATCTAAAAAGCTTCTGCACAGTAAAAGAAACTATCCTCAAAATGAAATAGTAACCTAAAGAATGGGAGAAAATACCTGTATTTTCATATATCTGATTAGGCTTAATATCCAAAATATATAAAGAACTCACCCAATAGCTAAAAATAAAAAATTCAAAATTGGGCACAGGAACTGAATAGAGAGGTTTCTATAGAATGGTGCTCAACATCACTAATTAGGAAAATGCAAATTAACCTATAGTGAGATATCACCTCACATCTGTTAAAATGGCTATCATTAAAAATACTTATTCCTCCTCATCTAGTATTCAGGGTGGGCCAATGGAGTGGACCCTGGTAGCTGTTGACCCTCTATAACCCTATGGGGGCAGTGCTTCACTTCTGAGGGCTACACACAGCACCTGCCAAAATACAGTGTTTGACATGGAAGGATACGTGAAACCTTAGTCCTGCACTGACATTGTGATTTGCCAAGTGGCTCCCAATCCCAGTCACTATGATGTCCAGGACCGCTTCCATATTGAGCTCTCTGAGGAGGGACACAGGGGTGAGTGGTGGGATGCAAGGACATCACCTTGGTTTCTGAGGGCCCCGGTGTACCCCCTTGAGCTTCAAGGACAGCCTGACCCAATGCCCGACCCAGAGCCTTGGTCCTGGACTGCACCACCCAGGGCCCAGCACTTCAGAGATTTGGCCTAGGGTGGCCCAGTCCTGGAGTCTGCAGTCTCTATGTCAAGGGTGACCTTCTCCAAGAAGACTTATGCCAACACACCGTTCCTCCCAGGACTGCTGCTGCCAGTGCCCCTGGCACTGTAGCAGGCCACTGTTGACCCACAGCTCTGCCAGTGACTCCCAAACATTCACAGGAGAAGATGAGTGCACGTCCTTCTACTTGACCTTGTGTAACTCAATGAAGTTATGAGCCATGCAGGATTCAGGGTCACCCAAAACAGATGGATCACAGTGGATAGTTCCAATAAAATGTGGTCCACTGAAGAAGGGAGTGACAAACAACTTCAGTATTCTTGCCTTGAAAAGCCCATGAACAGTATGAAAAGGCAAAAAGACATGACACCAGAAGATGAGACCCCCCAGGTTGGTAGGTGTCCAATATGCTACTAGGGAAGAGCCCAGAAATAGCTCCAGAAACAATGAAGAGGCTGAGTCAAAGCAGAAACAACACCCAGTGATGGATGTGTCTGGTGTGAAAGTAAAATCCAATGTTATAAAGAACGATATTGCATAGGAGCCTGGCATGTTAGGTCCATGAGTCAAGGTAAATTGAAAGTGGTCAAACAGGAGATGGCAAGAGTGAACGTCGACATTCTAGGAATCAGTGAACTAAAATGGATGGGAATGGGTGAATTTAATTCAGATGACCATTATATCTACTACTGTGGGCAAGAATCCCTTAGAAGAAATGCAGTAGCTCTCTTAATCCACAAAAGAGTTAAAAACACAATAAAGAAAGTGAAGTTGCTCAGGCATGTCCGACTTTTTGCGACCCCATGGACTGCAGCCTACCAGGCTCCTCCCTCCATGGGATTCTCCAGGCAAGAGTACTGGAGTGGGTTGCCATTTTCCTTCTCCAGGGGATCTTCCCAACCCAGGGATCAAACCCGGGTCTCCTGCATTCTAGGCAGACACTTTAACCTCTGAGCCACCAGGGTGCAATTTCATTAACAAAAGAATGATCTTGGTTTGTTTCCAAAGCAAACCATTCAACATCACAGTAATCCAAGTCTGTGTCCCAACCACTGATGCTGAAGAAGATGAAGTCAAACAGTTCTATGAAGACCTACAAGACCTTGGAGAACTAACACCAAAAAACATATCCTTTTCATAATAGGGGATTGGAATACAAAAGTAGGAGGTCAAAGAGATACCTGGAGTAACAGGCAAGTTTGGCCTTGGAGTACAAAATGAAGCAGGACAAAGGCTAACAGAGTTTTGCCATGAGAACACACTGGTCATAGCAAACACCCTCTTCCAACAACACAAGAGAAGACTCTACACATGGACATCATCACATAGTCAATACCAAAATCAGATTGATTATGTTCTTTGCAGCCAAAGATGGAGAAACTCTAAGCAGTCAGCAAAAACAAGACTTGGCACCGACTGTGGCTCAGACATCAGCTTCTTATTGCAAAATTCAGACTTAAATTGAAGAAAGTAGGGAAAACCACTAGCTCATTCAGATATGACCTAAATCAAATCCTTTCTGATTATACAGTAGAAGTGAAAAATAGATTCAGGGGATTAGTTCTGTTAGACACAGTGCCTGAAGAACTATGGACAGAGGTTCATAACATTGTACAGGAGGCGGTGACCAAAACTATCTGCAACAAGAAGAAATGCAAGAAGGCAAAGTGGTTGTCTGAGGAGGCCTTACAAATACCTGACAAAAGAAGAGAAGTGAAAGGCAAAGGAGAAAAGGAAAGATATACCCAACTGAATGCAGAGTTCCAGAGAATAGCAGGGAAAGATAAGAAAGCCTTCTTAAGTGAAAAATGGAAAAAAAAAAATTCAGGAGGACAATAGAATGGGAAAGGCTAGAGATCGCTCCAAGAAAATTGGAGATATCAAGGGAACATTTCATGCAAAGATGGGCACAATAAAGGACAGAAAGAGTATGGACCTAACAGAAATAAGATTATTAAGAAGAGGTGGCAAGAATACACAGAAGAACTATACTAAAAAGATCTTCATGACTCAGATAACCCCAATATTGTGTCACTCACCTGGAGCCAGATAGCTTGGAGTGCAAAGTCAAGTGGGCCTTGGGAAGCATTACCAGAAACAAAGCTAGTGGAGGTGATAGAATTCCAGCTGAGCTATTTCAAATCCTAAAAGATGATGCTGTGAAAGTGCTGCACTCAATATGCCAGGAAATTTGGAAAAATCTACAGTGGCCGCAGGACTGGAAAAGGTCAGTTTGCATTCCAATCCTAAAGAAGGGCAATGCCAAAGAATGCTCAAACTACCACACAATTGCACTCATCTCACATGCTAGTAAAGTAATGCTTAAAATTCTCCAAGCCAGGCTTCAACAGTATGTGAACCATGAACTTCCAGATGTTCAAGCTGGTTTTAGAAAAGGCAGAGGAACCAGAGATCAAATTGCCAACATCCGTTGGATCATAGAAAAAACAAGAGAATTCCAGGAAGACATCTACTTCTGCTTCACTGACTTTGTGTTAAAGCCTTTGTGTTGATCACAAGGAACTGTGGAAAATTCTTAAAGAGATGGGAATACCAGACCATCTTACCTGCCTCCTGAGAAATCTGTATGCAGGTCAAGAAGCAACAGTTAGAATTGGAGATGGAACAACAGACTAGTTCAAAACTGCAAAAGGAGTACATCAAGGCTGTATATTATCAACCTACTTATTTAACTTCTATGGAGAGTACATCATGCAAAATACCAGGCTGGATTACTCACAAACTGGAATCTAGGTTGCCAGGAGAAATATAAATAACCACAGACATGCAGATGATAGCACACTAATGGCAGAAAGTGAAGAGGAACTAAAGAGCCTCTTGATGAGGGTTAAAGAGGAGAGTAAAAACGCTGGCTTAAAACTCAACATTCAAAAAACTAAAATCATGGCATAACTCCCATATCTTCATGACAAATAGATGGGGAAAAACTGTGACAGACTTATTTTCTTTGGCTCAAAAATCACTTTGGATGGTGAGTGCAACCATGAAATTAAAAGACGCTTGCTCCTTGGAAGAAAAGCTATAACAAATCTAGACAGCATATTAAAAAGAAGAGATGTCACTTTGCTGACAGAGGTCCAATTAGTCAAAGCTATGGTTTGTCCAGTAGTCATGTACAGATGTGAGAGTTGGACTGTCAAGAAGGCCTAGCAACAAAGAATTGATGCTTTCGAACTGTGATGGTGGAGAAGACTCTTGAGAGTCCCTAGGACAGCAAAGAGATCAAACCAGTCAATCCTAAAGGAAATCAATCCTGAATATTCACTAGAAGGACTGATGCTGAAGCTCCAATACTTTGGCCACCTGATGCACAGAGCTGACTCCTTAGAAAAGACCCTGATGCTGGGAAAGATTGTAGGCAGGAGGAGAAAGAGGCAACAGAGAATGAGATGGTTGGATGGCATCATCGACTCCATGGACATGAGTTTCAGCAAACTCTGAGAGATAGTGAAGGACAGGGAAGCCTTGTGTGCTGCAGTCCATGGGGTCAAGAAGAGTCAGATAAGACTGAGTGACTCAACAACAACAACAAATGAGAAACAACAAATTGTTGGCAAAAGTCTGGATAGTGACTGTAGGTGTGAATGTAAATTGGCACAGACACTATAGAAAATAGTATGACAGTTTCTCCGTTGATTAAAAATAGAACTACCACATGATCTAGCAATCGTATCTTTGGATATATATGCAAAGGGATTGAAATCAGGATCTTAAAAAGATATCTGCACATACATCCATGCTCACCAAAGCATTATTCAGATATACCTAAGATATGGAAAAAGATCTTCGTGTCAATCAATGAATAAATGGGTATTAAATAAGATATGGCATGCACACACACATGATAGATTATCATTCAAAAATGATAAAGAAGGCCTCCTGTTTGCAACAACTTAGGTTGACTTTGAGGGCACTATACTAAGTGAAATAAGTCAGAGAGAGAAATAGTCTATGACATCACTTATATGTGGAAACTAAAAAAGCTGACCACAGAGAAACAGTAGAGTTGTGATTACTGGGGAGTGGGAGAAATGGGAGATCATGGTCCAAGGATACAAACTTCCAGTTAGAAGATTAACACATTGGGAGACCTAACATATAGTGTGGTGATTATAGCTAATAATACAGTATCACATTATTGAACTTGCTGAAGAGTATAAATAATGCTCTCACCACACAAAAAATTAAACAGTAATCATGTGATATGATGGAGTTGTCATATAATGTTATGGTGGTAGTCAATTTGTTATACAGAAATATATAAAATCAATATGTTATACACTTTAAACTCAGTGTTTTATCACAATTATATCAATAACACTGTGATCAATTTTAAAATAATTCCCATAACCTCCATCCAGATCCCAATCTATAATTATTTTCTGTACTGTTTGAAAATAAGTCATGTTCAATTCAGTTCAGTTCAGTCACTCAGTCATGTCTGACTCTTTGCGACCCCATGGACTGCAGCATTCCAGGCCTCCCTGTCCATCACTAACTCCCAGAGTTTACTCAAACTCATGTCCATTGAGTCAGTGATGCCATCCAACCATCTCATCCTCTATCATCCCCTTCTCCTCCTGCCCTCAATCTTCCCTAGCATCAGGGTCTTTTCAAATGAGTCAGTTCTTCGCATCAGGTGGCCAAAGTATTGGAGTTTCAGCTTCAGCATCAGTCCTTCCAATGAATATTCAGGATTGATTTCCTTTAGGATGGACTGGTTGGATCTCCTTGCTGTCCAAGGGACTCTCAAGAGTCTTCTTCAACACCACAGTTCAAAAGCATCAATTCTTTGGTGCTCAGCTTTCTTTGCAGTCCAACTCTCACATCCATACATGACTACTGGAAAAACCATAGCTTTGACTAGATGGACCTTTGTTGGGAAAGTAATATCTCTGCTTTTTAATATGATGTCTAGGTTGGTCATAGCTTTTCTTCCAAGGAGCAAGCATCTTTTAATTTCATGGCTGCAGTGACTATCTGCAGTGATTTTGGAGCCCCCCAAAATAAAGTCTGTCACTATTTCCCCATCTATTTCCCATGAAGTGATGGGACCAGATGCCATGATCTTAGTTTTCTGAATGATGAGTTTTAAGCCAACTTTTTCACTCTCCTCTTTCACTTTCATCAAGAGGCTTTTTAGTTCCTCTTCACTTTCTGCCATAAGGGTGGTATCATCTGCATATTTGAGGTTATTGATATTTCTCCTGGCAATCTTGATTCCAGCTTGTGATTCATCCAGTCCAGCATTTCTCATGATGTACTCTGCATGTAAGTTAAATAAGCAGGGTGACTCTATACCACCTTGACGTACTCCTTTCCTGATTTGGAACCAGTCTGTTGTTCCATGTCCAGTTCTAACTGTTGCTTCTTGACCTGCATACAGATATCTCAGGAGGAAGGTCAGGTGGTCTAGTATTCCCATCTCTTTAAGAATTTTCTACAGTTTGTTGTGATCCACACAGTCAAAGGCTTTGGCGTAGTCAATAAAGCAGAAGTAGATGCTTTTCTAGAACTCTCTTGCTTTTTTGATGATCCAATGGATGTTGGCAATTTATCTCTGGTTCCTCCGCCTTTTCTAAATCCAGCTTGAACATCTGGAAGTTCATGGTTCATGTACTGTTGAAGCCTGGCTTGGAGAATTTTGAGCGTAAGTCATGTAAGTCACACTAAAAGAGATCAATGTTTGTTTCCTAAAACCAAGGAGATCATCATCACAGTACAGTTACTAAAACTAGCCTATTACCCTTGAATTAGAGCTAATAAGGGAGAAAGCAATGGCAACCCACTCCAGTACTCTTGCCTGGAAAATCCCATGGGCAGAGGAGCCTGGTGGGCTGCCATCTATGGGGTTGCACAGAGTTGGACACGACTGAAGTGACTTAGCAGCAGCAGCAGCACTAATAAGAGTAGCAGAATGCTACCAGAAAATATGCCACTCTGGCATAAGATTAATTTTGTCCTGAATATCATTGAGAAGAGGTGTATATGAGGAAAAGCTTTCTGTCATCCACCCTTTGCCTAAAAGCCAGACATAAATTTGTAAGGTGTCCCCCATCCCCTCTATGAGGAAGGACAGAAGTTAATCACAGGAGACAGCTCAAGACCCTTGTCACCCTGGAGATGGGACCAGAAGGCACTACATAACAAACTTTCCAAACTAGCCCTTATGTCCACTAGTTTCCCCATATATTCACCTTCCTACGGTTTGCCACTCTAGAAGCTCAAAGTGCTTCTCTTTTCTCTTGTCCCTTCTCTAAAAATGTTTTGTTCTTTTGTAAAGATGCCATATAAGCTCATGTTTTTGAAGTTCTTGTGTTAATAAACTTCTTTTTCTCATTAAAAAAAAGACAATGGTAGTTCTGGCATAAAGACAGACATAGATCAGTAAAATCCAGAAATAAACCCACACATCTATGGTCAATTGATTTTTGCCAAGGGCACCAAGACCATTCTATGGGGAAAAGAATAGTCTTTTCATTAATAAAATATAATCAGTATAGAATATCAATATCTTTTATAGAATAACTGAATATCCACAGACAAAAGAATGAGTTTGGATTCTGTACTTCATATCACGTATAAAAATGAACTCAAATAGATCAAAGACTTAAATGTAAGTGCTAAACCATGAAACATTTTGGAAGAAAACAATCTTTATAACCTTGGATTAGGCAGCCATTTCTTATATATGACATCAAAACCCAAGGAACCAAAGGAAAAATAGACAAATTGGATTTTAATAAAATTAAAAACTTTCCTGTTTTAAAGGAAAGCATCAAAAATGAAGAGACCAATAGCATCAAAAATAATACAATACTTGGGAATAAACTGAATCAAGGAGGCAAAAGATATGTACACTGAAAACTATAAGACATTGATTAAATAAATTGAAGACACAAATAAATGTTAAGATATCCTGTGTTAATGGATCATAAAGTTAGTACTAAAATTTCCATATTACCTAAACCATCTATAGATTCAATTCAATCTCTATCAAAATTACAGTGGCATATTTTATAGAAATAGAAAAAGTACAACTGAAAAAAAAAACCCCTAAATTTTATGTGGAACCACAAAAGACCATGAATGACCAAAGTGATCCTTAGAAAGAAGAACAAAGCTGGAGGCATCATCCTATTTCCTGATTTCAAATCATACTACAAATCTATAGTAATCACAACAGTATGGTACTGGTATAAACCAGACACAAAGACCAATGAAACAGCATTGAGAGCCCATAAATAAACCCACGTGTATATGGCCAACTAATATCTGACAAGGGAACCAAGAATACTCAATGGCAAAAAGATAGTCTCTTCAATAAATGGCACCAGGAAAACTGTATACCCACACGCAAAAGAATGAAACTGGATGCCCTGTATTACACCACGCACAAAAATTAGCTAGAAGTGGATTAAAGGCTTAAGTATAAGGCCTGAAACCATACACCTCCTAGAAGAAAACACAGGAGAAAACTTCCTTCACATGGATCTTGACAACAATCTTCTGGATATGACACCTAAAGCACAGGCAACAAAAGGAAAAACAAGTGAGACTACTACATCAAACTAAAAAGCTTCTGCACATTAAAAGAAACCTCCAATAGGATGAAAAGGCAACCTACAAAGTGGGAGAAAACGACTTGTAAACCATCTTCCTGATAAGGAGTTAATATCTAAATATATAACTCATACAGTTCAGTAGGAGAAATACAAATAATCTAATTAAAATATGCCAAGGACCTGGATAGGTGTTTTTCCAAATAAATGATTAAATGGCCAACAGCTCCACAAAGAAGTGCTCAACATCACGATCAGGAGAATACAAATCAAAACTACAACGAGCTATCACCTCACACCTGTTATAATGGTACCTATCAAAAAGACCAACGATAACAAATGCTGACAGGTATGTGAGAAAAGAGAACTTGTGCACTGCTGGTGTGAGTGTAAATAGGTATGCCACTATGGAAGATAGTATGGAGATTCTTCAAAGAATTAAAAATAGAACTCCCATATTATACAGCAATTTAACTTCTAGGTGTACATCAGAAGGAAACAGAATCACCATGTTCCTATGTCAGTATGTTCACTGCAGTCTTATTTACTAGCCAAGACACGAAAATAACCTGAATGTCCATCAACAGGCGAATAGGTAAAGGAAATGGTGAAGGTGGTCCAATAGCCCAAACTTCCAGTTATAAAATGAATGAGTTCTGGGGATCTAATCTACCGAATGATGTTAATTAACACTACTGTATGGTATACTTGAAGGTTGTTAAGAGTATATCTTAAAATTCTTACCACACACAGAGAAATGGCAACTAATTATGTGAAGTGATAGGTATGTTAACTAACCTTTTTGTGTTATTAATTTCACAGTATATATGGATGTCAAATCATCACATTTTATACTATAAACTCACATAATGTTCTCTGTCAAATAGATTTCAATTAACTTAGAAAAATAAAGTGAAAAGACAACCCATACAGTGAGAGAAATATTTGCAAGTTATTTATCTGTTAAGTGTTTAGAACCCAGAATACAAAAAGAACTCTTATAACTGAAAATAAAAAAGATAACCCAATTAAAAATGGCAGAGGACTTGAATACACATTTTTCTAAAGAAGATACACAGATGGCAAATCAAATCATTGAAGTGTGAAGTGATAGTTGCTCAGTCATGTCTGACTCTATGCAACCCCACGGACTGTAGCCTTCTAGACTCCTCTGTCCATGGAATTCTCCAGGTAAGAATACTGGAGGGAGTAGTCTTTACCTTCTCCAGGGGATCTTCCCAACCCAGAGATTGAACCCAGGTCTCCCACATTGCAGGCAGATTCTTTACTGTCTGAGTCATCAGGGAAGCCTAATTGATCATTCAGTTCAGTTCAGTTCAGTTCGGTTGCTCAGTCATGTCCAACTCCTTGCCACCCCATGAATGGAACTGAAAATCAAGACTACAATGGGATGCCAACTCACACACATTAGGAGAGCAATAATAATGATAGATAATAATAGTAATAATAATGGAAGAGAGTCTGAAAAAGAATATATATATATACACACACACACACACACACACACACATATATAAAACACTTTGCTGTATACTTGAAACTAACAGTATTATAAATCAACTATACATCAATAAAATAATAATAATAAATAACAGAAAATACATGTGCTGGTGAGGATTTGGAGAAACTGGAACTCTCATGCATTGCTGGTGGAACCAGGAACAGAGGAACCAGCCATGCATACCTGGACATCTGACCTAGAAAACTGTGAAATAATAACTTTGTCTTCTTTAAGTCACTAAATTTGTGATAATATGATATGGTGGCAGTAGAAACAGTAATACTACAAGCTATACTACACAAGTAGTACTACAAATAATGAACACAGTAATACTACAAGACTATCGAGGCTAGGTTGGAAAAACCAGAAAGGAAGTACCGTTTCAACCTGGCATGTTTTCTCTGGGCTCATACCTTTGGAACCCTCAGCAACCATGTAAGAAGCATGGCTGACCTGAAGCCACCATGCTGGAAAGACCACATAGGCACAGAGATGTCTGATCTGTTCTTTGCCTAAGCTGTTTGAGTCTTCCAGTTTTAGGTGACAGGCATCTCAGAGGATGCTTTTGATAATGATTTAGACTCAGCTACCATGGACTGAAAGAGGAACTCCCCAATTCGGTAGGTTCCCAATATGCTACTGGAAATCAGTGGAGAAATAACTCCAGAAAGAATGAAGGGATGGAGCCAAAGCAAAAACAATACCCGGTTGTGGATGTGACTGGTGATGGAATCAAGGTCCTATGCTGTAAAGAGCAATATTGCATAGGAACCTGGAATGTCAGGTCCATGAATCAAGGCAAATTGGAAGTGGTCAAACAGGAGATGGCAAGAGTGAACATCAACATTCTAGGAATCAGTGAACTAAAATGGACTGGAATGGGTGAATTTAACTCAGATGACCATTATGTCTACTACTGTGGGCAGGAATCCCTTAGAAGAAATGGAGTAGCCATCATGGTCAACAAAAGAGTCTGAAATGCACTACTTGGATGCAGTCTCAAAAACGACAGGATGATCTCTGTTTCCAAGGCAAACTATTCAATATCACAGTAATCCAAGCCTATGCCCCAAACAGTAACACTGAAGAAGCTGAAGTTGAACGGTTCTACGAAGACCTACAAGACCTTCAAGAACTAACACCAATAAAAGATGTCCTTTTCATTATATGGGACTGGAATGCCAAAGTAGGAAGTCAAGAAACACCTGGAGTAACAGGCAAATTTGGCCTTGGAGTACGGAATGAAGCAGGGCAAAGGCTAATAGAGTTTTGCCAAGAGAACACACTGGTCATAGCAAACATCCTCTTCCAACAACACAAGAGAAGACTCTACACATGGACATCACCAGATGGTCAACACCGAAATCAGATTGATTATATTCTTTGCAGCCAAAGATGGAGAAGCTCTATACAGTCAGCAAAAACAAGACCAGGAGCTGACTGTGGCTCAGATCATGAACTCCTTATTGCCAAATTCAGACTTAAATGGAAGAAAGTGGGGAAAACCACTAGACCATTCAGGTATGACCTAAATCAAATCCCTTATGATTATAGAGTGGAAGTGAGAAATAGATTTAAGGGACTAGATCTGATAGACAGAGTGCCTGATGAACTATGGACAGAGGTTCATGACATTGTACAGGAGACAGGGATCAAGACCATCCCCATGGAAAAGAAATGCAAAAAAGCAAAATGGCTGTCTGAGGAGGCCTTACAAATAGCTGTGAAAAGAACAGAAATGAAAAGCAAAGGAGAAAAGGAAAGATATAAGCATCTGAATGCAGAATTCCAAAGTATAGTACTGAGATAAGAAAGCCTTCCTTAGCGATCAATGCAAATAGAGGAAAACAACAGAATGGGAAAGACTAGTGATCTCTTCAAGAAAATTAGAGATACCAAGGGAACATTTCATGCAAAGATGGGCTCAATAAAGGACAGAAATGGTATGGACCTAACAAAAGCAGAAGATATTAAGAAGAGGTGGCAAACATATACAGAACTGTACAAAAAAGATCTTCACGACCCAGATAATCACGATGGTGTGATCACTCACCTACAGCCAGACATCCTGGAATGTGAAGTCAAGTGGACCTTAGAAAGCATCACTACGAACAAAGCTAGTGGAGGTGATGGAATTCCAGTTGAGCTATTTCAAATCCTGAAAGATGATTCTGTGAAAGTCCTACACTCAATATGCCACCAAATTTGGAAAACTCAGCAGTGGCCACAGGACTGGAAAAGGTCAGTTTTCATTCCACTCCCAAGGAAAGGCAATGCCAAAGAATGCTCAAATTACTGCACAATTGCAATCATCTCACATGCTAGTAAAGTAATGCTCAAAATTCTCCAAGCCAGGCTTCAACAATACATGAACTGTGAACTTCCAGATGTTCAAGGTGGTTTTAGAAAAGGCAGAGGAACCAGAGATCAAATTGCCAACATCCGCTGGATCATTGAAAAAGCAAGAGAGTTCCAGAAAACCATTTATTTCTGCTTTATTGACTATGCCAAAGCCTTTGACTGTGTGGAGCACAATGAAATGTAGAAAAATCGGAAAGAGATGGGAATACCAGACCACCTGATCTGCCTCTTGAGAAACCTATATGCAGGTCAGAAAGCAACACTTAGAACTGGACATGGAACAACAGACTGGTTCCAAATAGGAAAAGGAGTACATCAAGGCTGTATATTGTCGCCCTGCTTATTTAACTTATATGCAGAGTGCATCATGAGAAATGCTGGGCTGGAAGAAGCACAAGCTGGAATCACGATTGCCGGGAGAAATATCAATAACCTCAGATATGCAGATGACAACACCCTTATGGCAGAAAGTGAAGAGGACCTAAAAAGCCTCTTGATGAAAGTGAAAGAGGAGAGTGAAAAAGTTGGGTTGGCTTAAAGCTCAACATTCAGAAAACTAAGATCATGGCATCTGGTCCCATCACTTCATGGGAAATAGATGGGGAAACAGTGGAAACATTGTCAGACTTCATGT
Source organism: Bos indicus x Bos taurus (assembly GCF_003369695.1). Taxonomy (NCBI): domain Eukaryota; kingdom Metazoa; phylum Chordata; class Mammalia; order Artiodactyla; family Bovidae; genus Bos; species Bos indicus x Bos taurus. Next base: position 20,303,878 of record NC_040105.1, read on the forward strand.
TTTTGGGCTCCAAAATCACTGCAGATGGTGATTGCAGCCATGAAATTAAAAGATGCTTACTCCTTGGAAGGAAAGTTATGACCAACCTAGATAGCATATTCAAAAGCAGAGACATTACTTTGCCAACAAAGGTTCGTCTAGTCAAGGCTATGGTTTTTCCAGTGGTCATGTATGGATGTGAGAGTTGGACTGTGAAGAAAGCTGAGTGCCGAAGAAGTGATGCTTTTGAACTGTGGTGTTGGAGAAGACTCTTGAGAGTCCCTTAGACTGCAAGGAGATCAAACCAGTCCATTCTGAAGGAGATCAGTCCTGGGTGTTCATTGGAAGGACTGATGCTGAAGCTGAAACTCCAATACTTTGGCCACCTCATGCGAAGAGTTGACTCTTTGGAAAAGACTCTGATGCTGGGAGGGACTGGGGGCAGGAGGAGAAGGGGACGACAGAGGATGAGATGGCTGGATGGCATCACTGACTCGATGGACATGAGTTTGAGTGAACTCTGGGAGTTGGTGATGGACAGGGAGGCCTGGCATGCTGCGATTCATGGGGTCGCAAAGAGTCGGACACAAATGAGTGACCTACCTGAACTGAACTGAACCTGGGACTGAGAGACTCCTCATAAGTACCATGTAGCTTGGCCTTATCAGCCTCCATAACTATGAGATGATGATGATACACTGATAATTATTTGTTTTTTTGGGTATTTGTTTGTTTGGCTGCACTGCATGGCTTAAAATATTTTACTTCCCTAACCAGGCATTGAACCTGGGCTCCCAGCAGTAGAAGCTTGGGATGCTAACCACTGGACACTGTGGAACTCCCACAATGATTATTGTTTTATGAAGCTAAGTTTGTAGTGACATTATGCATCCACAAGAATATCCAAACACTTCTTTAGCTTTTTGTCACTCCACAAAGAGAGGCAATCAAAAACTTTCTCTGTATGAAAGATGGAGGAATTGAATCACAGAGTAGACCAAAAATCTGAGAAAGAGGTACTATATAGGCCTTCAATCCTTATTTCTCTGGTAGGGCTAAGGGAAAATAATTTCTCTGTTAATATCTGTGATTCACTTTTCATCTAAAGAAGAAATTGGCAAATTTTTACTTAAAGGGTGAGATAGTAAATAGGCTTCTCAGGACAAGAAGCAAAATCAAGGCTATGATGTAGCAGCTTACATTTACCATTTAAGATACAATCCTTTACTTTTACTGCCTAAATAGTATGTGTTATGCTTTATATTCGGAGAAGGCAATGGCACCCCACTCCAGTACTCTTGCCTGGAAAATCCCATGGATGGAGGAGCCTGGTAGGCTGCAGTCCATGGAGTCGCTAAGAGTTGGACACGACTGAACGACTACCCTTTCACTTTTCACTTTCACGCATTGGAGAAGGAAATGGCAACCCACTCCAGTGTTCTTGCCTGGAGAATCCCAGGGATGGGGGAGCCTGGTGGGCTGCCGTCTGTGGGGTCGCATAGAGTCGGACACGACTGAAGTGACTTAGCAGCAGCAGCAGCAGCATGCTTTATATTTTGCATTTTTGCTTCCAAATATCCTGCTAAAGGCAGGCTGCTCTTCGGTGGAGGCTGTGTTTCTAGTTGTGAAATGTGAGTGCATTTGATTCTGTAGAGAAGGGCTGTGTGGGTTGTGATTTTAGCCATTTCAGTGGCTAAACTGCTTGTCTTTGCAGTTGTCTTCTTTGACTTAAAAGCTGTCAGATACCTTGACTCAAACTGAGCAGAACAATGCTAAATTGAATTTGAAACTGGAATGTTGGATTTTTCCAGTGCTTTCCCAATACTTTTGCACATGATGTCATTTCAAGTGTAGCAGAAAGAAAACTAGGTTTCAAGCTATGAGATTTGAATACAAGGCACTCTCTAGTTGCAGTGCAATGGCTATGACAGTTAACACCTCTGAGCCTCAGTTTCTGTGAGCTGACGGGATTAATATTTTCTTGCTTCCTTACAATGAATGGTTGAAGTTTAAATGAGATAAAATTTATGAAGGTGAATTGTAGCTTCAAAGTGCAAGGCACCTGCTAATTGTTATTGATGTGCCTATTATAAAGCATTTGGTCTTCCTTTCTCTCCATGTCTCTCCCTCCCCCTTTGTTGTTTTTTTAAATCTTCACTATTTTTTGTTCTGCTTGGATCTTTGCTTAACTGATAAATTAATTTTTGTGGCGGATCATTCAGTATGCCCTCCTCTGCAAAAGCGATGATCTCCTGTGGTAGACACTGTGGACATAGTGGCACATGACTGGGGGAGGTATACCTCTGGGAGCTTATGTTAGCCTTTTATCTATAAACTCATTATTTCTCAAATAGTTAAGAATGTTTGGTGCTGCAGATAAAGTAGTGGATGAGACAGACATGGTAATAGGCCTTACATAGATCTTACATGCTAAGTGTATTTGTTTCCTATTGCTGTCATAACAAGTTACCACAAACTTACTGGCTTAAAGCAACACCAACGTATCTTTCAGTTTGCAGGTCAGAAGTCTGGATCCAGAGGGCTGCATCCTTCTGGAGGCTCCATTGTGTGTTAGTTGCTCAACTATGTCTGACTCTTTGCGACCCCATGGACTGTAGCACACCAGATCCTCTGTCCATGGGATTTCCCAAGCAAGAATACCAGAGTGGGTAGCCATTCCCTCTTCCAGGGGATCTTCCTGACCCAGGGATCGAGCCTGGGTCTCCTGCATTGCAGGCAGATTCTTTACCAAAGTATCTATTTCCTTGCACTTTCTTGCTTCTAGAGGGTGCCTCCATGCTATGACTCATGTCCCTTTTCCTCTATTTTCAAAGCCAGGAATTTTTTTTCCTAAATGAGCAGAAGAGAAAACATCCCCTACTACCAGAGAAAATTCGCTTAGGTGGTAAAGTAGCACACTGCTCACAGTGCTTCATTTTTCTCCTTATATATCCACATACTTGCCCTGGATTCCTGGTGAACTGAGTCTACTTTCTCAACTCTTGATTTTGGGCTTAGCCATGTGACTTGTTTTAGCCAAGAACGTGTTAACAATTCTGACACAAGCACAGGCTATAAACTTACTTGCATAGTTGGGTTTAGCCTCTTACATTCCTGTGATTGCCATGAGAACAGCCTATCCTGTGTCCACTGGTCCAAGGAGAGTGTGGAGACATGTGGTAATGAAATGAATCCAATCTAGAGGCTGACACTTGAGCCTGAGGTCCATCCTAGCCCAGCTAAAGTTATTGCCAATCTGTAGGTCTGTTTTAAGACACAGAATTTTGAGTTAATTTGTTACTCACCATTATTGAAGTACCGCTGACTCATACAAGGACAAATGCAAGAAGGATTTCTCCTTTTTTGGAGCACCATGTACATCAGCCTCCATTGTTTTTCCAAGCTCCCTCTGGATTTTACTTTTAATGTCAGGGAGACCAGACAGGAATTATTTACTTTCAAGGCAGTTTCTGTTAGTAGTTTTAAGAATAGGGAGACCTTCGAAGTCTAAGGATTTGTGTAACAGAAATTGCATGGCTCAGTGAGCAAGGCAGCTGAGTGGAATCCTTCACTTTAACAAGGTCTATTTCTAGCTTCAATGACGCAAATTTCTCCTTCATGAACTCACCATCTTTCAAGCTTTGTTATCAGGAAAGCAAGGGCAATATTACTACCTAGTCTTCCTTCTGAACTAAGTGTGATAAAAACAAAAGGTAGCCAAGAATTTTAAAAGCCCACAGTACTCTAAATATGTGGCTTTTTAAAATGTATCTACATGGCTGAAAATAAACCTGGCAATACCTCTCAAATGGACAAGCTTAGCCACCTCTCCTGTTGTTTCTCTGCGTGGCCGACGTTGAGTGAATTTTTCTCCCTGTGATTTTTGTTGCCTCCTGAGCATTAATAATGCTGGAATAGCATTGTACTCTCCCCCCAGGTGCATCGATTTTCCTGCTTGAATTGATGTAGCCTCACAAAGAGAACACCTCACTGTTATTATCCTTTTCGATGTTCTATTTGCTGGCTTGGCCATTCCACTCAGCTTAACCAAAAGTAGGTTGTGTCTGTGGAAGAAAGGACAGCTTTTCAGAAATGGGAAAATTCTTGAGCTTGAAGCATGAGAACAGGCATCTACATGGATTAAAGGAACCATATTCCATAAGTTTAATGTAGCAATTGATGAAATTATCAATGAACAGCAAACTACAGACTGCAAGATTTTGAACTCTGCTTGCTTTATGTATATATAGGAAAAAAATCATTTCTTGTATGTTTGAATCTCACAACAGAGGCTAAAAATCAGGATTATTGCCTGCATTTTCTCTTTTTGGATGAGGTTGTTGTATTCTCTGAGGAAGATTTTAAATTGAGGCAGATAATTACCAACATCCACACAGGGAAGTTTGGTGCATTCCTCTGCGCTCCTGTTGCACTTGTTCAACTCAGTTATATTATGCCTATTTGTGGCATATGCCCAGAAACTTCTCCCCAGGCCAGAGGTCAGATAGGCTATCATAGTCCTCTGAGTACAGGACTAATGGAGCAATTCTTTTCCCCAAAGCTTAAGCATGGCCGAAAGCAAGCAGGATGCATAGCTTAGTTGAATAGGAAGTTTGACTCTATAAGCCATAAAAGTCAAATCAAAGCAGATGGTTAAAGTTACAAGGCCAGAAGCAGATAGTAGCAGGGATTTGGTGATAGGGAGAAGAGAGATTCACTTCAAGAAAGCACGGAATTATCCCAGGCAATTCTTGGCACAGGCAGTATTGTCCAAGCTGCACCTCTATGCCTGTAGGAGTATCTGAAGAAGGAGCCAGCTATAAAAGATAGAGATGCGATGGGACCTAGCCTCCAAGACTGTCTCTCCCACAGACTGTGAGCTCCCTCTGGAAGCCTTTATTTAATTACTCCTTACTCCTGTAGTGCTTATTATATAGGAACTAAATAAATTTTGGCAGCATGGAAAACTAATTATCCAGATTCTGTAGATACACAATATTTTTGTTAGTGTAATGATTCAAAGTAACTTAAGTCATACAAAGAGACTATTGGGTTAGGTGAGTTAACTTTCATTTATATGATTAGCTGCAATTTGTATAATAGAAGAGCAGAAAGAAAAAACAGAATTAAAAGGGCAAAATGCACAGTTTTTGAAGGAAAAATGCTGGTCATAGCCAGAGTTGTCTGGTAGCAAACTAGGTATATATTTTCAAAAAGGCCATAGTGATTCTCTGGAGTTAGTAAAAACTGTAGCTTCTACTGGCGTGAAAAGAAGATGGACTTTAAAATGTACCCTTAAAAAAAAAATAAAATGTACCCTTTAGGTTCTTTTTAGAGAGAAACACTTTGAAAGGAGACAACACAATATAAATGCCAAGTATTATTATTATCATTACTGCCATGAACACCTCCAAGCCACACACATGCACACACACGCACACAAAACATGTCCATAACAGAAGTCTGCTTTGAAGATGGGCTGGTAAAGAAAGCTCATTTGAGATAGTCCACGTACAAACTGCCATCTCCCTGAAATTCCAAATTACGGTTGTCACCACTGTGTGCAGTAAAAGTTTCAGGTAAAAAGCACAGAGGGAAGAAAAAGTTAAATGCTTATACCATGGTCTAATGACACCAATCTGAGAGCATTGTTTACTTTCATGGTAAATAACAGCATGAGAATAACATTCCCATTACTGACCACTGTCACCGACCAGCATGGAACACTGGCTCTTTTCATCTTCCCCTACAAGTGTGGAAAACCTGAATAACTCTTCCACACATGGATGTCCAGGCTGTTTGGCCTCCAGCTTTTCCAGAACTGCTAAAGTTCTCAGGCCCATATTCATCCATACATTTCTAATATGTTTATACACAAGCATATCTAGAACAGGGGTTGCAAACTACAGCCTTTGTCCCTGTGTAGTCCAAAATGCCCACTTTGCATTTTTGTATGTCTCGTGAGCTAAGACTTGTTTCTACATTTCTAGATGGTTGGAAAAAAGTACAAAGAAGAACATTTCATGACAAAAATTATATGAAGTTTAAATGTTGATATCCATAAAATTTTATCATGACACAGTCATCTATGCTGCTTTTGCACTGTAACATAGGTAGGGAGCTATGACAGAGATCTTATGACCCACAAGGCCAAAATTCTTTGCTTTCTGGTTCCTTGAGAAAAAAAAAATTTCAACTCCTGATCTAGAATATGGCTGTTACTCCTTTAGAAAATTACTTTTTTGCTGAATCATAATGTAATACTTGAATAAAGAGTATTTATCTGATCTTTCACATAGGGATTCACTCGGGTGACCATCACACAGAAAAATAATAAAAAAAAAAGATTTCCAGCATCACAGAAAGGCTCTCTCCTAGTTAACATTCCCTCTCAAAGTTACTCATTTTTTTTCTAAAGGCTATTACCATGAATTAATTCTGCCTATTTTTGAAATGTATATAAAAAAGGTAATATATATTTTTCACTATTTATTTTTGTGCAACATTCTGTACATGAAATTCATTCATGTTGATGCATGTGGCAGTAGTTTGTTCTATTGTATGAATATACTATAATTTATATAGTCTTCTGTTGGTTATTAGGTAGTTCTTTTTTTTTTTTTTTATTAATTATTTTTTCCTAAATTTTTAAAAGAAAATCCATCCTGAACCCTCCACCCTCCTCCCTCCCCATATCATCCCTCTGGGTCGTCCCAGTGCACCAGTCCCAAGCATCCAGCATCGTGCATTGAACCTGGACTGGCATCTCGTTTCATACATGACATTTCACATGTTTCAATGCCATTCTCCCAAATCTTGCCACCCTCTCCCTCTCCCACAGAGTCCATAAGCCTGTTCTATACATCAGTGTCTCTTTTGCTGTCTCGTATAGAGGGTTATCATTACCATCTTTCTAAATTCCATATATATGCGTTAGTATACTGTATTGGTGTTTGTCCTTCTGGCTTACTTCACTCTGTATAATAGGCTCCAGTTTCATCCACCTCATTAGAACTGATTCAAATGTATTCTTTTTAATGGCCGAGTAATACTCCATTGTGTATATGTACCACAGCTTTCTTATCCATTCATCTGCTGATGGACATCTAGGTTGCTTCCATGTCCTGGCTATTATAAACAGTGCTGCGATGAACATTGGGGTACACGTGTCTCTTTCCCTTCTGGTTTCCTCAGTGTGTATGCCCAGCAGTGGGATTGCTGGATCATAAGATCATAAGGCAGTTCTATTTCCAGTTTTTTAAGGAATCTCCACACTGCTCTCCATAGTGGCTGTACTAGTTTGCATTCCCACCAACAGTGTAAGAGGGTTCCCTTTTCTCCACACCCTCTCCAGCATTTATTATTTGTAGACTTTTGGATTGCAGCCATTCTGACTGGTGTGAAATGGTATCTCATAGTGGTTTTGATTTGCATTTCTCTGATAATGAGTGATGTTGAGCATCTTTTCATGTGTTTGTTAGCCATCTGTATGTCTTCTTTGGAGAAATGTCTGTTTAGATCTTTGGCCCATTTTTTGATTGGGTCATTTATTTTTCTGGAGTTGAGCTGTAGGAGTTGCTTGTATATTTTTGAGATTAGTTGTTTGTCGGTTGCTTCATTTGCTATTATTTTCTCCCATTCTGAAGGCTGTCTTTTCACTTTGCTAATAGTTTCCTTTGATGTGCAGAAGCTTTTAAGTTTAATTAGGTCCCATTTGTTTATTTTTGCTTTTATTTCCAATATTCTGGGAGGTGGGTCATAGAGGATCCTGCTGTGATGTATGTTAGAGAGTGTTTTGCCTATGTTCTCCTCTAGGAGTTTTATACTTTCTGGTCTTACGTTGAGATCTTTAATCCATTTTGAGTTTATTTTTGTATATGGTGTTAGAAAGTGTTCTAGTTTCATTCTTTTACAAGTGGTTGACCAGATTTCCCAGATTTAACCACTTGTTAAAGAGACTGTCTTTAATCCATTGTATATTCTTGCCTCCTTTGTCAAAGATAAGGTGTCCATATGTGCGTGGATTTATCTCTGGCCTTTCTATTTTGTTCCATTGATCTATATTTCTGTCTTTGTGCCAGTACCATACTGTCTTGATGACTGTGGCTTTGTAGTAGAGCCTGAAGTCAGGTAGGTTGATTCCTCCAGTTCCATTTTTCTTTCTCAAGATTGCTTTGGCTATTCGAGGTTTTTTGTGTTTCCATACAAATTGTGAAATTATTTGTTCTAGCTCTGTGAAGAATACTGTTGGTAGCTTGATAGGGATTGCATTGAATCTATAAATTGCTTTGGGTAGTATACTCATTTTCACTATATTGATTCTTCCAATCCATGAACATGGTGTATTTCTCCATCTATTAGTATCCTCTTTGATTTCTTTCACCAGTGTTTTATAGCACCAAAATGCATGTACAAGAATGTTCATAGCAGCTATACTCACAATATTTTAAAAAGTAGGTAGTTCTTAACTTTTTAAAATATTGTGAATATAGCTGCTATGAACATTCTTGTACATGCATTTTGGTGAACATATATATTTCATTCTTGAGTAAATACCTAGAATAGAACTTCTGGAATGATGATGCTTTTTTTTATAAAGTTGAGCTCCAGTTTGATATAAGCAAGATACATTAGGTAGGATCTTTTAAAAGTATGAAGCAAAAGCATTTTTACTTTTGTAGATGCAAACTTAAGTATTTAAGGGGTAACTTTTGAGGTGTTGCTTAAAAGGCTATAGCAAAGGAGAAGGTAAAGGGGAATGGGTTTTTTAAATGCCAAAATATTTATGGTGACTGAAACTACGTGATAAATTCATTAAGATTCATTCTATTTTCTATTCCTTAGTGCATTTGGAAACCTTTTCAATAAAAATTAGAAAAAAGAAGAAATGGGTTGAAGTAAATAATGAAGTGGGTGAACTATTACACAATAATGCTGGACATTGAGGAAAGTTTCAACTCCTACAACTGTGATGAGAGATGCATTTTCTAGTATGTGAAGGAAAAACAAAACTCCAAATGTGCCTCATTTAATATTAAAATAACTACAGATATCTAGCATAAGATGTGAAGACAAAGATATAACTAAATGTATGAAATTCCACACCTGGAAATTACAAAGTATACAGTCTCAGACAATATCTTTACCTTTGTCTATAAAATGGAAATTCTTGAACCCAGAGTTACTATGAGGATTATTAGATAAACAGGTATAAGCCTTTTGTTTAGCAACCAGTATTTAGGCGGCACTCAAGAGATTTTGTATAAGCCTATGTCTATTGTGCATAGACTGAGGGGGAGTTCACTGTTTGGCAATGTAATATGTCTCTAACTGAGAACCAAGAGAAAAAATGAACAAAGCATTATTTTTTAAAAAACCCTCTATTTGAAGGCACAGGAAATATATCAAGGTACAAGGACCAGATTAGTGGCCCTAGGATCCTACGGAGAAGAAAAATTAGAGAAGTGAGCCTGGAAGTTGGCGTTGCTTTGTACCCCAAGGTGTTGGACAATTCCAAAAGCAGTTGCCAACAGGCAAATAAGTGGGGCAGAGCTTTCAATAGACTCAGAGGCATCCTGGGGTGAAAATTCAAGTTAAAGACCACCAAGAAGGAGGAATCCTAATATATACTCCAGGATTACTGTTGGAACCCTAAAAGCAACTAAATATATAAAGCAAATATTATCAGATCTAAAGGGAGAACTAGACAGCAACATGAAAATAGTACAGACTTTACTACCCCACTCACATCAATGGGCAGATCATTCAAACAGAAAATCAATAAAGAAACATCAGCCTTAAATGACATGTTATACAAGACAAACTTAACAGATATATATATATATATATATATATATATATATATATATATACAGAACATTCCATCCAAAGGCAACAGAATACACATTCTTCTTAAGTGCACGTTGAACATTCCACAAGATAGCTATGTTAGGCCACAAAACAAGTCTGTATGAAACCAGAAATCAATTACAAGAAGAAAGCTGGAAAATTCACAAATATATGAAGATTAAACAATATGCTACTGAACAACCCAAGGGTAAACAAAGAACTCAAAAGAGACATTCAAAAAGGCCTTGAGACAAATAAAAATGGAAATATAGTACACCAAAACTTACGGCATGCAGCAAAAGCAGTTCTAAGAGGGAAGTTCATAGTGATAAATGTCTGCCTAAAGAAGCAAGAAGGATCTGAAATTAACAACTTAACTTTACACCTCAAGGAACTAGAAAAGAACAAATGAAGCCCAGAGTTGGTAGATGGAAGGATATAACAAAGATAAGAGAATTAAATGAAGAGAATCTAAAAAGAAAAGATCAATAAAACCAAGAGCTGGTTCTGAAAAAAGATAAACAAAAAAGAGGGCTCAAATAATTAAGATCAGAAATGAAACATGATACCATAGACATAAAGAACATCGGTAAGAGACTACTAAGCATACTTACCGGAGAAGGCAATGGCACCCCACTCCAGTACTCTTGCCTGGAAAATCCCATGGATGGAGGAGCCTGGTAGGCTGCAGTCCATGGGGTCGCTGGGAGTCGGACACGACTGAGCGACTTCACTTTCACTTTTCACTTTCATGCATTGGAGAAGGAAATGGCAACCACTCCAGTGTTCTTGCCTGGAGAATCCCAGGGACGGGGGAGCCTGGTGGGCTGCCGTCTATGGGGTCGCACAGAGTCGGACACAACTGAAGCAACTTAGCAAGCACACTTACATGCCAGCAAACTGGAAAAATTAGAAGAAATTAATAAACTATAAATATACAACTGAAAGAATGAATCATGAATAAATAGACAACAGACCAATCACTAGTAAAGAGTCTGTATCAGTAATCAAAAACCTCCCAACAAACAAAAATCCAGAACTAGATGGATTCACTGGTGAATTCTACATTCAAAGAATTAATACCAGTCCTTATCAAACTCTTCCAAAAAACAGCAAAAAAGAAACACTTCCAAACTCATTTTATGAGGCCAACATTACTCTGATACCCATACCAAAGACACCACAAGAAAGAAAATTGCAAGCCAATATCCCTGATGAACATAGATGCAAAAATCCTCAACAAAATATCTGTAAGCCCAATTTAATAATATATTAAATGGATTATACACCATCATCAAATGGGATTCATCCCAGGGATGCAGGATGGTTCAATGTCTGCTAAACAAAGTGATACAACACATTGCACAAAGATAAACATCACATGATCACTTCAACAGATGCAAAGAAAACATTCGACAAAATTCAACATCCATTTATGATAACAACTCACAACAAAGTAGGTATCAAGTGAATGTACCTCAACGTAACAAAGACTATATATGTCAAGCCCAGCTAACATCATATTCAATGTTGGAAAGCTGAAAGCTTTTCTTCTGAAATCAGGAGCAGGCCAAAGATGCCTACTCTCACCATTTGTATTTAACATAGTATTGGAAGTCCTAGCCACAAGAGTTAGGCAAGGAAAAGAAAGAAAAGGCACACAAACTGTAAAGGAGGAAGTAAAACTCTCATTATTTGTGGACAACATAATTTTATATATTGAAAACTAAAGACTCCACCAAAAACATGTTAGAACTAACAAAAAAATTCAGTAAAATTTCAGGATACAAAATAAATATACAAAAAAAAACCATTGTGTTTCTATACACTAATAAGTAACTATCAGAAAGTAAAATTAACAAAACAATCCCATTTATAATTGCATCAAAGAGAATAAAATGCCTAATCATTTCTCACAGAACTAGAACAAAAAATTTCACCATTTGTATGGAAACACAAAAGACCTCAAATAGTCAAAGCAATCTAGAGAGAAAGAAGAATGGAGCTGGAGGAGTCAACCTTCCTGACTTCAGACTAAACTAGAAAGCTATAGTCATCAAGACAGTATGGTACTGGCACAAAAACAGAAATACAGACCAATGGAACAATATAGAAAGCCCAGAGATAAACCCACACACCTATCAGCATCTTATCTTTGACAAAGGAGGCAAGAATATACAGTGGGGAAAAGACAGTTTCTTCAATAAGTGGTGCTGGGAAAACTGGACAGCTGCATGTAAAAGTATGAAATTAGAATGCTTCCTAACACCATACACAAATATAAACTCAAAATGGATTAAAGACCTAAATGCGAAACCAGAAACTATAAAACTCTTAGAGGAAAACATAGGCAGAACACCATTTGCCATAACTCATGGCACAATCCTCTATGACCCACCTACCAGAGTAACAGAAATAAAAACAAAATAAACAAGTGGGGCCTAATTAAACTTAAAAGCTTTTGCACAGCAAAGGAAACTATAAACAAGGTGAAAAGACAACTCTCAGAATGGGAGAAAATAATAGCAAATGAAATAACTGACAAAGGGTTAATTTCCAAAATATTCAAGCAGGTTGTACAACTTAATACCAGAAAAACAAACAATGCAATCAAAAAGTGGGCAAAAGACCTAAACAGACATTTCTCCAAAGAAGACATATAGATGGTTAATAAACACATGAAAAGATGCTCAACATCACTCATTATTAAACGAACACATATCAAAACTACAATGACATATCACTTCACACCAGTCAGAATGGGCATCATCAAAAAATCCAAAAACAGTAAATGCTGCAGAGGGTGTGTTTGAAAGGTAACCTTCTTACACCATTGGTGGGAATGTAAATTGATATAGCCACTATGAAAGACAGTATACTACTGCTGCTGCTAAGTCACTTCAGTCGTGTCTGACTCTGTGCGACCCTATAGACGGCAGCCCACCAGGCTCCGCCATCCCTGGGATTCTCCAGGCAAGAACACTGGAGTGGGTTGCCATTTCCTTTTCTAATGCATGAAAGTGAAAAGTCAAAGTGAAGTCGCTCAGTTGTGTCCGACTCTTTGTGACCCCATGGACTGCAGCCTACCAGGCTCCTCTGTCCATGGGATTTTCCAGGCAAGAGTACTGGAGTGTGGTGCCATTGCCTTCTCTGGAAAGACAGTATGGAGATTCCTTAAAAACATAGGAATAAACCTACCATATGACCCAGCAATCCCACCACTAGGCATATACCCTGAGGAAACCAAAATGGAAAAAGACACATGTACTCCAGTGTTTACTGTAGCATTATTTACAATAGCTAGGACACGGGAACAACCTAAATGTCCATTGACAGATGAATGAATAAAGAAGCTGTGGTATACACACACACACACACACATATATATATATAATGGAATATTATGAAGCCATAAAAAGGAGCCCATTTAAGTCATTTTTTAATGAGGCTCGAGGTTAGAATTCTAATAGGCTGTAACCTAGAGGCTATTACACAGAGTGAAGTTAAGTCAGAAACAGAAAAATATTGTATATTAATGCATATATATGGAATCTAGAAAGATGGTACTTATGAACCTATTTGGAAGGCAGCAGTGGAAACACAGACATAGAGAACAGGCTTATGGACATGGGCGGGGGGATGAAGGAGAGGGTTGGAAGAATTGAGAGAGTAGCATGGAAACATATACACTGCCATATGTAAAATAAATAGCAAATGGGAATTTGCTGTATGACTCAGGTAACTCAAACTGAGGCTCCGTGAGAAATCTGTATGCAGGTCAGGAAGCAAGTTAGAACTGGACATGGAACAACAGACTGGTTCCAAATAGGAAAAGGAGTACGTCAAGGCTGTATATTGTCACCCTGTTTATTTAACTTATATACAGAGTACACCATGAGAAATGCTGGACTGGAAGAAGCACAAGCTGGAATCAAGATTGCCAGGAGAAATATCAATAACCTCAGATATGCAGATTACACCACCCTTATGGCAAAAAGTGAAGAAGAACTGAAGAGCCTCTTGATGAAAGTGAAAGAGAAGAGTGAAAAAGTTGGCTTAAAGCTCAACATTCAGAAAACAAAGATCATGGCCTCTGGTCCCATCACTTCATGGGAAATAATGGGGAAACAGTGGCAGACTTTATTTTTCTGGGCTCCAAAATCACGGCAGATGGTGACTGCAGCCATGAAATTAAAAGATGCTTACTCCTTGGAAGGAAAGTTATGACCAACCTAGATAGCATATTTAAAAGCAGAGACATTACTTTGCCAACAAAGGTTCGTCTAGTCAAGGCTATGGTTTTTCCTGTGGTCATGTATGGATGTGAGAGTTAGACTGTGAAGAAGGCTGAGCACCGAAGAATTGATGTTTTTGAACTGTGGTGTTGGAGAAGACTCTGAGAGTCCCTTGGACTGCAAGGAGATCCAACCAGTCCATTCTGAAGGATCAGCCCTGGGATTTCTTTGGAAGGAATGATGCTAAAGCTGAAACTCCAGTACTTTGGCCACCTCATGCGAAGTTGATTCACTGGAAAAGACTCTGATGCTGGGAGGGATTGGAGGCAGGAGGAGAAGGGGACGACAGAGGATGAGATGGCTGGATCGCATCACTGACTCGATGGACGTGAGTCAGAGTGAACTCTGGGAGTTGGTGATGGACAGGGAGGCCTGGCGTGCTGAGATTCATGGGGTCGCAAAGAGTTGGACATGACTGAGTGACTGAACTGAACCACCTAGAGGGTGGGAAGGGGTAGAGGTGGGAGGGGTTTCAAGAGTGAGGGAACATACGTATACCTATGGCTGTTTCATGTTGATATATGGCAGAAACCAGAACAATATTATAATTATCCTTCAATGAAAAAATTAATAAATTTTTTAAAAAAGAGAATAAAATGCCTAGAAATAAATTTATCCAAGGAGGTCAAAGACCTGTACATGAAAACTGTAAGACACAGATGGAAGAAACTGAAGAAGATACAAATAAATGGAGAGATATTCCATGCTCATGGATTGGAAGAATTGATATTGTTTAAATGTCCAGATCACCAAAAGAAATCTACAGATTAAGTGCCCTCCTAATCAAAATTCCAATGGCATTTTTCACAGAAATAGAACAAACAGTCCTAAAGTATGTCAGGAGCTACAAAGGACCCTGAATAGCCTAAACAGTCTTGAGAAATAAGAACAAAGCTGGAGGCATCATGCTTCCTGATTTCAAATTATATCATAAAACTATAATAGTGAAAACAGTATATTACTGGTATAAAAACAGACACAAAGATCATTGGAACAGAAAAAACAGCCCAGAAATAAAACCATGCATATAGATCAATTAATTTATAGCAAAGGAGCCAAGAATATACAATGGGGAAAGAACAGTTTCTTCAATAAATGATGTTGGGAAAATTGGACAGACACACTCATGCAAAAGAATGAAACTTGACCACTTTCTTGCACCATACACAAAAATTAAGTCAAAATGGACTCAAGACTTGAATGTAAGTCTTGAAACCATACAAGTCTTAGAAGAAAACATAGGTGGTAAGCTCCTTGACATTGATCTTAGTGATGATTTTTCAGATATGACTCCAAAAACAAAGGCAACAAAAGCAAAAATAAACAACTGATACTCACCAAACTAAAAAACATCTACACAGCAAAAGAAGTCATCAACAAAATGAAAAGGCAACCTATTGAATAGAAGAAAATATTTGCAAGTCTTATATTTGACAAGAGGTTAATATCCAAACTGTATAAAGAATTCATATAGCTCAATAGCAAAAAAAATCTGATAAATAGGGGATTGGATATGAATAGACATTTTTCCAAAGAAGACATACACTAGATTGGCCAAAAAGTTTATTAAGATTTTTTTTTTTCATAAAATGGTACAGAAAAACCCAAATGAACCTTTTGGCCAACCCAATAGATATCCAACCTGTACATGAAAAAATGTTTGACATAACCAACCATCAGGGAAATGCAAATCAAAACCATGATGAGATATCACCTCACACCTGTCAGAATGGTTATTATCAAAAGGACAAGAAGTAACAAGTGTCTGCTAGGATGTGAAGAAAAGGGAACCTCTGTGGACCACTGATGGGAATGTAAACTGGTACAGCCACTATGGAAAACAGTATAGAGTTTCCTCAAAAAATTAAAAATAGAACCACTATATGACTTAGCAATTCCACTTCTGGGTATTTATCTGAAGAAAATGAAAACACTAATTTAAAAAATAATCTGCACCCTCATATTCATGTGTTCATGGCAGCAATATTTACAATAGCCAAGATAGAAATGACCGAAGTATCCATCAGTGCATGATTGGATAAAGAATGGATAAAGAAAAGTGATACACACATACACACACACATACATGCATATATACATACATTCAGTAGAACATTATTCGACCATAAAAAAGAATGGGATCTTGCCATTTGTGACATGGCTGGACCTTGAAGGCATTATGCTGATTAAAGTCAAACAGAGAAAGACAAATGCCATGTGATTTCACTTATATGTGGAATCTGAAAAAAGAAACAACAGCAGCAAAAACTAAACCCAAGCTCATAACTGATAAATACAGAGAATTGACTGGTGGTTGCCAGAGGAGGTAGGTAGGAGAAATGGGCCGACTGTTATTTTGTTTGTTTGTTTGCTTAAATGAAAAGACAAAGGAACAGAAAAATAGGCAAGAGACTTAAATAGGCATTTCATAAAATATGATATTCAAATGCTAAACTAACTTTAAAGAGGGAAATTAAACATCTAAAGACTTACCAAAATGGCTAAAATTAAAAAAAAAAAAAAAAAAAACTCTAAACTTATCTAATGTAGGCAAGAATGTGGATCAAGGAGAAATGTGTATACTACTAGTGGGAGGTTTAACTGATTCAATTAAAACTTTGTCAGTGTTTACCAAAACTGAACACATGCATATCCCAAGACTCCAAAATTCCACTTGGAGGCATGTCACCAATAGAAATGTACACATATTTGTATCAGACCTGTTCAGAAGTGTTTACAGCAGCTTTATTTGAAATGACTAGGAAATAGGGGGGGGAATACCATTAAATTTACATCAAGTATAGAATAGGTAAATAATATTATTGCCTGAAAGAAGTTAGGCACTAAAGAATAGATACTGTATGATTATTTTTTCATAAAGTTCAAGAAGAAGAAAAACTAATGTGTGTTCTTGGAATTCAGGATAGTGGTAACATTTGGGAGATAAATGGATCCTGATTGAGAGGAGGCAAGATGGTGTGGCTTTTTGGAGGCTGATAATTTGCTGTCTTGATAAGAGTGATGGTTGCTTCGTGTGTTCAATTTTGTAATAAATAACTGAGCTATATATTTCTGATTTGGGATATGTGATATACTTCTAAAAAAGTTTAAAAAATAGTTTATTATAAAATGAAGAAGTAAATAATCATCTGTATTTTATCATGCTTTCCTTTTTGGCAACCACAGTGATATTCATGGTTTTTTTTTTATATTTATGTGTTAATAATTGATATGTCTTAGTGACAAAGCATCTGAAAACAGGTTGAAATGATTACATGTAAAAATGGTATTTTTTATTATAGTAAAAACACACACATGAGATTTACCCTATTAATAAATATTTGAGTGTATAGCACAGTAATGTTTACTATAGGCACCATGGTGTATAGCAGAGCTCTAGAACATGTGAATATCTTGCATAACTGAATCTGTATATTCATTGAACAGCAACACTCCATTTCCCCTAGCTCCTGGAAGCCACCATAATTGTTCTTCTTCTATGAGTTTTGCTATTTTAGATACCTCATATATGTAGAACCATTCAGTATTTATCCTTCTGTGACTGGCTTATTTCACTTAACATATAAAGGACAGAAATGGTAAGGACTTAACAGAAGCAGAAGAGATTAAGAAGAGGTGGCAAAAATAAACAGAAGAACTGTACAGATAAAAGGTCTTAATGACCTGGATAACCACGATGGTGTGGTCACTCACCTAGAGCCAGATATCCTGAAGTGTGAAGTCAAGTGGGTCTTAGGAAGCATTACTCCAAACAAAGCTAGTCAAAGTGACAGAATTCCAGCTGAACTATTTCAAATCCTAAAAGATGACGCTGTGAATTGCTGCACTCAATATGCCAGCAAATTTGGAAAATTCAGCAGTGGCCACAGGACTGGAAAAGGTCAGTTTTCATTCCAATCCCAAAGAAGGGCACTGCCGAAGAATGTTCAAACTACTGCGCAATTGCACTCATTTCACACACTAGAAAGGTAATGCTCAAAATCCTTCAAGCTAGGCTTCAATAGCCTGTGAACTGAGAACTTCCAGATGTATAAGCTGGCTTTAGAAAAGGAAGAGGAACCAGAGTTCAAATTGGCAACATCCATTGGATCATAGAAAAAGCAAGAGAATTCCAGGAAAACATCTATTTCTGCTTCATTGACTATGCTAAAACCTTTCACTGTGTGGATCACAACAAACTGTGGAAAATACTTAAAGAGATGGGAATGCCAGACTACCTTACCTGCCTTCTGAGAAACCTGTATGCAGGTCAAGAAGAGCTACAGTTAGAACCAGACATGGAACAATAGACTGGTTCAAAATTGGGAAAGGACTACATCAAGGCTGTATATGGTCACCCTGCTTATTTAACTTCTATGGAGAGTACATCATGTGAAATGCCATGCTGGATGAAGCACAAGCTGGATTCAAGATTGCTGGGAGAAATATCAACAACTTCAGATATGCAGATGATACCACTATAATGGCAAAAAGCAAAGAGGAACTAAAGGACCTCTTGATGAAGGTGAAAGAGGAGAGTGAAAAAGCTGGATTAAAACTCAACATTCAAAAAACTAAGATCATGGCATCTGGTCCCATCACTTCATTGTAAATAGATGGGGAAAGTGGAAACAGTGACAGATTTTATTTTCTTGGGCTCCAAAATCACTGCAGATGATGATTGCAGCCTTGAAATTAAAAGACGCTTGCTCCTTGTAAGAAAAGCTATGACAAACCTAGACAGCATATTAAAAAGCAGAGACATCACTTTGCCAACAAAGGTCTGTGTAGTCAAAGTTATGTTTTTTTCCAGTAGTCATGTATGAATGTCAGAATTGGGCCATAAAGAAGGCTGAGTACTGAAGAGTTGATGCTTTTGAACTGTGGTGCTGGAGAAGACTCTTGAGAGTCCTCTGGACAGCATGGAGAGCCAACCAGTCAATCCTAAAGGAAATCAATCATGAATATTCATTGGAAGGACTGATGCTGAAGCTGAAGCTCCAATACTTTGGTCACCTAATGTGAAGAGTCTTCTCACTGGAAAGGACCCTGATGCTGGGAAAGAATGAGGGAGAAGGAGGCAACCAAGAATGAGATGGTTGGATGGCATCACTGACTCAACGTCCATGAGTGTGAGCAAACTTTGGGACATGGTGAAGTACTGGGATGCCTGGCATGCTGCGGACCATGGGGTCACAAAATGTCAGACATGACTTAATGACTGAACAACAAAATGTCTTCAAGATTCATCCATGTTTTTGCTATATGATAGGATTTCCTTAGTTTTTAATGCTGAATAATATCACATTGTATACACACACATGTACACACATACCACATTTTATTTATCCATTCATCTCTCAATGGACATTTAGGTTGATTCTACATCTTGGCTATCATGAATAATGCTGCAGTGAACATGGGAGTCCAAATATTTCTTCAGGATTGTGATTTCAAGTCTTTGGATAAGTACCCAGAGTGGGATTTCTGGATCATATGGTAGTTTTATTTTTAGTTTTTTGAGGATCCTCCATACTGTTTTTCATATCAGCTATACAATGTCACATTCCCACCAACACTGCACAAGGTTTCCAGTTTCTCAACATCCTTTCCAACACTTGTTAATTTTTGATAATGGCCATCTTAACAGGTGTGATGTGATATTGCAGTCATTTTATTTACATTTCTCTAATGATTATTGGGTTCAATCCCTGGGTTGGGAAGATCTCCTGGAGAAGGGAAAGGCTACCCACTCCAGTATTCTGGCCTGGAGAATTCCATGGTTGTATAGTCCAAGGGGTCGCAAAGAGTCGGACATGACTAAGCGATTTTCATTTCACTTCACTTCAGTGATTACTGAGGTTAAGCACTTTTTCATATACCTGCTTGCTATTTTTATGTCTTCTTTGGAGAAATGTTTATTTAGTTCCTTTACCCATTTTTAATTAAGCTGTATTTATTTTTGCTATTGAGTTTGAAGAGGACCTTGTATTTTGGACGTTAACCTATATCAGATATGATCTACAAGTATTTTTTCCAGTCTGCAGTTTTCCTTTTCACTCTGTTGATTGTTTCCTTAATAATATTTGTTTAATGTATAAAAATGACAGCACTAAATTAGTTTAATTTGGATTTAGTTTCCCTGCAGTTAAACAGAGAACTAATTTTCATCTTATGATTCATAGCTGCCGAAGAGTTCCTTTCACAGAATAGATATGTAATTTAGTTTTTCTATTTTCTATGGATGCATTTGACTGCTTTATCTTCTTTAGAAGTTCTGACTCAGATATGTTTGGACAATTCAATGCATTTCTGAGACATAACACAGCCTAATTTTACAAAGCATTCTCTGAGAAATGAAAAAAAAACTGATCTATAATATCCACCTTCATCATAGACTCTTATTGTTTGTAATTTGGGCCAAATCACTGAACACTGTCTGAAATTTTGATTTCTAATTTCCCAAAATTTTCTGACCTCTAATGGAGGATTTTATGATGGTTCTTTGACTTTTATTTTTCCCACTCTTTGTTGTCTATTGTAGGTAAAACAGTTTCTTCTGGTGGGATTGCCATATCTTTTTCTTTTTAATGCTTGACTTACAATATTATGGTTTCCTTTTGCTTATAGAGTTCAATGATAAATATTAAATTATTATTCATTCTGGGCTCACTAGAATCAGTCACATGTTTCTGGGCCTGCATGGCCACATCTTTGCCTGAGTTATTTATCTATAATTATATTGCTTTTGAGAAAAATAGGAGATGTAATTGGTGACGCTATTGAAATGACTGTAATTAAAGTAATACATGAAAAAAGGATCCAATTTTGTGGATAGTTGTTTATTCTGCATTTTACCTTTCAAAACAATTAAGTTGTTGTTATACACTTATATGCTCACAGGGAATATTTGCAATATAATTTTAAACTGGGGAAAATTAGTATTTTATATCAGCCTATTAGAGAAACAAGCAAAGAACCTAATCCCCCTCCATTAGGTGAGGCAAATGCTGGTCTCAGGAGATGGCTATCTTATTTTTTTTCTCTAATAACCAAGAAACTATGGCAGAACTTCCTGTTATCATGCAGAGACCTGTGAGGCTGCTAGGATTGGTAATTAAAGGGCCATACTTTGGCTTAAGCTTGTCTTACCTATTTAGGTACCTACTGATGATGGCTTAAGCTATACTGTAATCCTGCTCCAACCTCAGCCCATTCCCCACTTCTCTCTGATTACAGGAAATTGCCCTGCCATGGAGATACGTGTATTTGGGTGTCTGGATGGACTTGATTCTGCTATTTTTCAAGTTAATGAAAATCCACAATGATATTACATTCTAAATGTCTTTCAGAAAGTTTGGATAATTATTCATTACTGTATTTGAGTAGCTCAGTAGCCTTTAGTTTTCATCTAATTGGTAATGACCTTCAGCCAACTTCCTTCTCTCTCAAATTCCCTAATCACATTTCACAGCAGTACCACCAGACAGTCCTGGAAAAGCCACATGCTGAGATGCCAATGCTGGCTTGAAACACTTAAAGAGAACTGGCTCAGACAAGAAAAAGAACAACCATTCAACCCCTTCAAGTTTATAAAAGGCAATAAATCTGGTAATTCATCTCATTAGACAGTACAAAAGAATACTTCAAGTTATTTTCTGAAAACAGCAAAGACTATATTTCCAGAAAACCCAAGTCTAGCAGTACTTTGCATTGTTCAGTCTCAATTCAGAATACTAACAATGTTCTGTTTTATACATTTCATCTTTAAGTGAGCCTGGTATTATTTTTATTATGATCAATTAATGGAGACATGTAACAAAGTCAGGGCCTATGCCAATCACTATGGAAATGTTGGAAAAGTAACTTAAATATAGCATTATTCATCAGAAATAAACACAACATTTTCAGAGAATCAGTGGGATTCCAGGGCTTTACTGCCACAAAGCCAAGTCAGCAGATCAGACATGAAAACAATGTGATCAAGCACCTAAACAATTTATATGTACACTAGATGCTTGGTTTAATGAAGCTGAAACAACCTGACTAACCACCTGAGTGTTTCATATGGCATGGGCCATTAAAGGATTGTATGGAGACTAACTAGATGATGCTAAGATCTACTTCTATTCAGCAAGAATTGTGCATAGTACTGTACATGCCTTGAATTTATATAATGCTCTCTATCATGGCATTTTACAAGAGGAGATGATTTAAAATGTGCCATCTGACTTGCACATAAAAAGAGCATCTCTAAAATGACACTAGTTACTGAAAATATAACAGCAGAGAACTTGTTTCTGGAAAACAAGAATGATTAGAAAATGCTCACTAGAAAGTGCTGTTCTGCAACAAAGGGCTCAGTTGGTAGAGCTCTCTTCTTCATCTGAGGTCTTCCCCTTACTATCCCTTCCCAGTATTGCTTCACTCAGGGTACAGGTGTTTAGGTAAGTTTAAAGAAGAATGAGAATGTACTGACATATAATGAAGCATTTTCTTGAAGCATCTGAACCTGTTCTAACAGTTGGCCTAAGACTGGCTCAAAGAAAGTGAAAGAAAGCCAAGGAGAAAACCGTTATCCTAAAAAAAAAAAAAAAAAATCCAAACCATCATCCTAAAAAAAAATCAAAATAGGGTCTGATCAAAATGGAAATGGACCTTGTAAACTTCATCTAAAAGGAAAATATAGCAAAAGTGTACAGATGTGAGTGAATACTTTGTCTTACTCTCATGTGCTTTATGGTTCTGGTTTTGTTCAGTTTTAACTGCATATTTAAGGATTTCCTCAACTGTGAGACTAGAAAAGATTAAGGGTAGTTATTAAGGATATTTGGGAAGAGATAAGCTCTTCAGGGAGTAAAGAACATTTTTTTAAAAGTTTATCTTTGGGATGCACATGAATTTTTTTTTTTTTTCCTGGAGTGTTTGTAGTTTCAGAGTAGAACAAGGAGTGCTGACAACAACTTATAAATGATTCTAGTAATCTTGGACCTTCCTTCACCTGTTAGCTGGACTATAACTAACAGTTTAAAAATCTGCCTGAATAGGAAATAGTTGTCTAATATTTTTGCCTCTGCACATTTTGATCAGTTGCCAGCTGAGAAACCTTTGGGGCAAAACTTTTTAAGCTTATCTCTTGGTTCATTAAGGTAACTGGGGGAAGAAAGAAAAGATAGTCTTCAACTTGCTGCTAATTAAAATGATTGTCAAGACTCATCTCCAAGGACCACTTTTTCAGTTATAAAGTGTGTGTAAAAGAAGCACCCCAGGCCATCAGCAAATTGACAAAAGCAAGTCAGAACCAATGAGGTTTTCTGTTTAAACTGAGCTAGCATATAACAGCCTTGGCTGGAAAAATGGGGAGGGAACCTATTTACAAGGGTTCCATAGATTTTCTTGGGTGAACAACAGTTTTGAGAAATATCAGGAAAATATTGGTTTCCTTATTTTTTTTAAGGCAGTTATTAGAACTTGGATTTCACAGGTCTGATCCCAAACTCCGACCTATTTGAATTTTTTGTTTAGGGGACTTCAGGTTGATATTTTAAGCAATAACAGTGCCATCACAGATGCAATCAGTGTCCCACTCAAGAGTCAAGGGCATCTTACTACAAGCTTCTGTGTCTCTCTACCAGAGGGCAGTCTCCAGCCCCAGGAGCTTGCTCAAGCTATGCACAGGGCAGGCCCACTCTGGGGACTTTGGCTCTTGGGAGCAGTTGTCCATCCATAACTAACAATCAGAAGTGGAAGAAATATACCATGAGTCCCCTTGGCTCTTGGGTGGATCAGCTCAGAGGCATCTTCTCCACTATCTCCTGAAATTTCTCAGTGGGATTGTGGCCCAGTTGCCCTCAGTGGGAACCCGATCACAATGCTGTCCATACTGGCTTCTCTCCCTTGTCTATCCTATGTCTTCCTTTCCTGCTCCATAATTGCTGGAACTACCTCCCAAATAAACTATGTGTATTTAAATCCCTGCTTTGGGTTTGCTGTTGGGAGAACACAACCTAAGACAAGTGCTGTTTGCTAAGACAGAGGTACAGAGAGTGTCCAGTTTGTATTGATCCAAGTAAGTCACCTGATGTTATTTATGTCCTTACCTTCTTCAGTCATAATCCAAAAAGGAGCCCCCTGAATATGAGAATTCTGGTAATTAAACAACACATAGAATGATCACATCTCTGATGTTTAATATTCATCAATGTTTGTGAAAACTGTGAAACCATCTGAATTTTAAAAGAACTCACTTGCAAGCATCTCATCTTACTTAGGATATTTTGATGCAGTCACAGGGATTTCTGGAAGTTATGTGACATACCTACTATTTTGGAAACATCTTTTGTTCATTGGATACTTAGTGGAGCTAAAGTCAGTATCTCCCTGACATCTTTCAGCAAAATATGTGCAAAACTTGAGTTTAAAACCACAACTAGAGAGGAGCCTGTGCTCTCCACAACAAGAGAAAAAGCCTGCGCAGCGACAAAGACCCAACACAGTCAAAAATAAATAAAATTATATATTTTTAAACAATGTATGTTCTGTTGATAAGCATAGTAAAGCTGTAAACAGGAACTTTTAAGGGTCCAAAGTCAACCTACCTTTCCCACTCCCTAATTTTCTCCTAAGTATCTAGATGCCACAAGGAAATATGTCATTTTAGCACATACCATTCATTTGTTCAAGTTACTTTCATGTGCTTACGCATGCAAACTAGGAAAAGGAAACAGACTGAATTAAATTACCTCACAGGTTGTTTACAAAATATCTGATCTGTAATTCAGTTATTTCATAGCTTGCAGCTGGTCAGAGAAAAGTATTCATGAAACCTCTGCCACAGATACACACCACCACTGTTTGAATGAACTCTGTTCCATATGAGAATTGGGTTTCACATTCAACTTAGCCAAATGTCTTATAAACTCATTACTTTGGTCACCCTTAAGAAATATATTCAGTATATGTCTCTCAGAACTTCATGGTCCACAGTTGTAGCTTTGTTCTTTGGCTTATTTGACATTCTCCACAACCTCTGAATCTCATTCTGTTATATCTGGAGTGCTGATCTCAAGAAAATGTGATTAGAGTCACCAAAGGGAAAAAAAAAAGAGTCTATTTTTTTGGTCAGCTTAGCTTTTTCTGTAGGGCCTAGAATGCTACATTTAAAAAGACGTCCTCCTTTTCCTCTGAAACCATTGCTAAACTCTTAAAATGTAAATCAGGGTTTTCACTGCAGCTAATAAGTATAAACAAGGATCTCAAGGCTAAGTTTAAACCATATACAGTTGACCCTTGAATAACACAGGTTTGAACTGTGAGGCTCCACTTATATGTATGTTTTTTCAATAAAACATTTCCATTTTATAGATCTTTAAGTTCAGGGAAAATTTTGTGTTCGATTAGAGATCACAATATATGGAATCAAAAGAACTATGGTTTGAGTCCTGATGCTATCCACACTGTTTCAGCTTCCTGCCCTTGGTGAGTCATTTATCAGTTAATTCCTTTCTTTTTGAAGCAGAGATAGCAATACAAAGATTTGTGACTGTGTAGGGGGTTGGCATTCCTAAACTCTGTGTTGTGCAAGGGTCAGCTGTATTTCATACTCTTCATTTATGTTGACTAAGGTTGAGTTCAAGCTGCATTCTGTGGTGTTTTGATGCTTTTCCTAAAGCATATGCCTCTAGGAGATATGCTAGGAAGGAATAGGCTCTTTCTTTGGATGCTGCTGCTTCTAACACACTGCTTACCTGTTCATTATCCTTTGCCTCTGCTTCTCCTCAACACCTGATCTTATCTTTCTGAATAGTCAGAATACTATGAATTATAGATGGAATCAGTGCATTATAAACTGGCAAAAATCCAAATAGAAAGAAAGGTATTTTGGGAAGAGACATGTAAGGGAGTATGCCATCTAAAATAGCAAATATTTTATTGATATAATAGTGGAAAGAATAATGAAATGTGTGGATTAGGCAAGTGTAGAGTGATCCCATATTCTTTAGAAGTTGAGATTAAAACAAAATGAGCTCTTGATAAATCATATAAGATATCCTGGTTCAAAAAAGACAATGATAAAGTATGGATTGATAATAATACAAAAAAAGATCTTTACACAGAAGTTGAGGGAGTTATTTTCCTCTAAGGAAGGAGATTTAACAGTTCAAATGAAATAAATGTGAACAAAAAGTGTGAGGAAATGTGAAGAAAAAGAAATGCCACTCAGCTCAAATGTGATAAAAATATTAGAGCAAAACTAACACTGTGAATATATTATAAGGTAAGTTTTTATTGACAGGAGGAAAATCATTAGCTCTGAAGTCAGAAGTGGGGTTCAAATCTTGACTTCTCCACTTGCTAGCTGTGTGACTCTAGATAAATTATTTATCCTCCTTTAGCCTTATTTTCTTTAGCTATAAAATTATAATACCATTTGTTTTACAAGGGTTTTGTAGGGGTTAAATGAGACCATGTAAGTCAATGGTTCTCAGGAGCAGTTTTGCTTCTTAGGGAACACTGGGGACACTGTTGGTTGTTACTTGGGGATACTACTGGCATCTAGTTGGTAGGATCTAGGGATGCTATTCAACATCTTACAGTGGATAGTCCCCTATAACCAGGAATTATCTGACCCCAAATGTCAATAGTGCCAAGATCAAGAAACTTTGGTAAAGTGCACAGCCCATCATGCAGTAAACATGGAGTAAATTATAAGTACTACTTAAATTATTGCTACCTAAATAAGAGGGGCTTCCCAGGTGGTATTAGTGGTAAAGAACCCACCTACCAATGCAGGAGACGTAAGCGATGCAGGTTTGAACCCTGGGTCAGGAGGATCGCTTGGAGGAGGGTATAGCAACCTACTCCAGTATTCCTGCCTGGAAAATCCCATGGACAGGGAAGCCTGGTAGGCTACAGTTCACAGGGTCACAAAAAGTTGTACATAACCGAAGTGATCTAGCACACATGCACCTAAATAAAGACTCAGAACTCACTTAATTTGATGAGAAGGGACCAAAGGAGAGAGCTGTAGGATTAAGCTGAGAAAGCATGTTGAAAGTGATCCTGGTTATAACCATTCAAGGCCTTTGCAGAACAAACTAAAATGGTCATTCCAAACCTTTTATTTTAAACACTGAAAATAAAAAGTAAAAGTTTAAGCAATTAAAAAGTGATGAAACTATTTAAAAATTCCTATTGCTAGGGTGATGAGAGGCCCTTGGAAAATTTTAGCCTATACAAACAAATAAGACTGAATTAAACACATTCTAGAGTATTAAAGCTATTAAGATTATTAGACTGTGAAATATGCTGCCAAGGAAGTGCCAGAACCACCACCTCTTGAGACACTTAAAACTCAACTACAAAACAGTACAAAGTATATTTCTGGGAAAAGGGAACTAGCACAGAAGGGGATCAAGCTACTGATTCAAGAGATCTTTTTATTTTCCTTCTGATATTCATGTTTCAGCAGCTACTTTTAAAACAGTATTAGGAAATTTTAGTTTCTGAGTTGCTATAGAGGACTTTTAATTATTTCTAGGGATTGATATTTCAATGACTTTTATTCTTCATTAAAATGGTTCCAAAAACAAACAAAAATTTTCCTTTCTAAAATCTGTCATTCTATTTAGCAATTATCATATGGATCTATTTAATCTTTTTAGAGATCAAAGCTACCTTCTAGTATCTAAGCAACCTTTGGGATCTTTCTCTGTGTATTATAACATTTTGCTATTTTATCATTCTATTAATTACTTTATTATTAATAATTCCAATCTATGCTTAAAATACTAAGATAACAGGAAAACAGAAGGATGGGAATGCATAAATCAATGAAGTAATAATGAAAAAAAACTTAAAATAGTAGGAGGAAAAATGTCAAATTGGAAACAAGCTCCATGAGGCAAGTCATAAAATCAGTTACTTGATCAGTTTGGCAAAGATTGGAAATTGGCAAAAGCTTATCTATCGTGAAAAAATTTAAGGCTGTTAAAGAGAAGGAGATATAATCTATCAAATTAGCTTTAGAATCTACAAAGTAGATAGCAGATTTAACTTTTGGTAAAAAAATTTCTTCAGACATTAACAACTTGGAAATGGCTACATGGTACATAATGATAAAGCTCACTGTAATAATTTCTACATTGAATGCTTATCTCATCCTAGTCATAGTTTCTTTCCTTCACAAATCAAGTAAGAGTTCACAAATCTTTGAAAATATTTAAGGATATAATTTTTGAGGAGCACTTTGTAAACTAAGCATATAGTGAAAACAGATTATTGTGTTTGTGTTTAGTAAGCTGTGCTTCACTCTCTTTAGCAAAAGTCATTTGACAAGTATCTCAACCGATTAAAACAAAACATAATGTATGCAAATTGACAAGGCAGGTAGAACATACAAAATACAGCAGAATCAGGCTAAATGATGTTTCCTAGGCAGAGGTGGAGTGGTAGATTTTCCATCTCTCAAAACTAGGTTAGTGCGCTTTCTGCTGCTTCCACCCCCAAACCCTCACCCGCCATTGCCTGTGGCCCCACTTTCCAATGATGACTCGTGAAAAGGTAATGCTTAAGGTTTTTATTCTAATAGGAGTCTAAATGTTATTCTAGATCTTAAGCTTCTAACTCATGATTGTGCCCCTACAGTAGCAGGTGGGCATTTAATAAATAAGCTGATTCAGCGAGTAAACTTTGAGCTTTTAACAGAAGAGATTCAATAGATAGAACATTGAAGTTTAAATGAAATTGATATATTTTCTTAATAATCTATTTTAGTCAAGATAATCTCTATTGCAGTTTAGGTTATGTCTCTGAATTGGCAACTACAAATTGTCAACCCTTCATTGTCTAAATTAAGAAGTATAATATGGGTAATTGTTGTGAAGTAGAAGAATTTGTTAATGATGTGTTCTCTTTTCATCACCATTAGCTAAAAGCCAGAATATGTAAGTTAAAAGAAAATATTTCTAG
This sequence comes from Bos indicus x Bos taurus, assembly GCF_003369695.1. Classification (NCBI taxonomy): domain Eukaryota; kingdom Metazoa; phylum Chordata; class Mammalia; order Artiodactyla; family Bovidae; genus Bos; species Bos indicus x Bos taurus. The sequence continues at coordinate 20,332,971 of NC_040105.1, forward strand.
TATCGTGCATCGAACCTGGACTGGCAACTCGTTTCTTACATGATATTTTACATGTTTCAATGCCATTCTCCCAAATCTTCCCACCCTCTCCCTCTCCCAGAGTCCATAAGACTGTTCTATACATCAGTGTCTCTTTTGCTGTCTCGTACACCGGGTTATTGTTACCATCTTTCTAAATTCCATATATATGCGTTAGTATACTGTATTGATGTTTTTCCTTCTGGCTTACTTCACTCTGTATAATAGGCTCCAGTTTCATCCACCTCATTAGAACTGATTCAAATGTATTCTTTTTAATGGCTGAGTAATACTCCATTGTGTATATGTACCACAGCTTTCTTATCCATTCATCTGCTGATGGACATCTAGGTTGCTTCCATGTCCTGGCTATTGCAATGGAGATGACAAGGGGAAACTCTAGTAATTTTCCACTCTTGGAAAACTTGTCACATAAAGAAGAATTAGGTCTATTCCTTGTGGTCCAAGAGGGCAGAACTAGACCAAGATGATAAAAGATGCATGAAGTTTGTATGAGTAAGTGCTGTCCCAGAGTGGGGAGAGCAAAGGAATGGAAAGATGGACAGCCACTCACTAGGAAAGCTGTGCAGTGATCTGAATATCGTGTAGAAGTTTGGGAATTAAAGCTAAAAATTCATCTTTGAGATTCTACTATCAGGATAGATAAAAATGGGTATAAATTCATAAAATTGGTACCCAGCCTTTTACCTCAAAAACTAGTATCAGTCAACAAAGCTGTACTTAAAAGAAAACTGCATATACTATGTTATCAATGGGGTTAAAACAGTGCAGTCAAATGCACTCATGTTTAACCAGACTTTTCCTATTTGGGCACACTGTTTCTCATTGAAAGTAAGATAGATGGTGTACTGAAATCTAAATGGCGCCAGTAATGGCTTCTAATTATTTTGCTGTAAAAACATAGGCATTCTTTCTCTTTTAATGGCTGTGTTTTCCTGCTGTTTGCAATTGAAACAGCTTCTTTCAGAAACGGTGCGAAATATTTCCTAGGTAATCATTTGGCTAGCCCCAAATGAGCAATTTATGCAAGATATGCTAAATAAAATTACTAAAACTCAATGGTACTGCCCAGTCAAAGGAAAAGTGAGTATGGAATACACTGCAATTTCACTCTGCAGGATCATAGGTGTGATCTCACTGTTGGAGAGACCATTGACTTTGCAAACGGGCTTGCAAATAACCTAATGACCAAAGGAGTGATAAATTAAACCAGTCAAGTTAAAATGTAAAGACAAAGTGGGGGTGCTAGGGAGGATAAGAAATTATTTTTTTTCAAAAAGGCATTTTGTCAAATTGCAAGCATCACCAGGGGTTTGTTAAAATGCTCAGTTATGGATTCTGCTCCAAAAATTCTGATTCAGTAATTCTGGAATAAGGCACAGAAATCTGTATCTTTACCAAGCAATGGGAGAGGTGGGTGGTGGTGGGGGGAGTCCAAACTAAATGGTTCATAGAGTATATACTGAGAAACACTGGTAATCCTGAATATTACACCTTAGGCTCTGTTCTTCACTCCCATATTATGAGTTATAACACAGCTGTTTTTTACGTGTAAGATGTTTTTATTTAGAATAATGCTCCATAGGACACTTAAACAATTCTATAACCCTTTTATTTGGAGTCAAACATTATTTTTATATCCATTTATGAGGAGAAAACTGAGACTCAGAACTAATCTCTATGTTCATAGGGCTAGCAAAAGAACAGGAAATTACCTTTACTTAGCAAGTAAGTTTAACTTTTGTACTTCTAAGATGCCAGTGAAGCCCTGTCCAACATTACTTGCTGTGATGATGAAAATCTTCTTCACAATCCAATATGGTAGCCAATACCCACATGTAGTTATTAAGCATGTGAAATGTAGCTAATGTGACAGAAGAACTAAATTTCAAATTTTAGTTAATTTAAATTTTTATAGGCACATGTAGTTAGCAGCTATTGTTTGGGATATTCAGAGATCTAGATAGGACTTCTGAGAGATGCAATTTCTGGGAGTAAACTCTTCCAACTGCTTCTAAAAAAAGGAGGGGAAATGCTGAAGACTTCAGGAAGATGTTGGGGGTGAAAAGATTCTTTTTTTTCCCCCATCAGACACTGACGGGAATTCCAATAAAACATCTACTTCTGCTTAATTGACTACGCTAAAGCCTTTGATTGTATGGATCACAACAAACTGCGGAAAATTCTTAAAGAGATGGGAATACCAACCGCCTTACCTGCCTCCTGAGAAATCTGTATGCAGGTAAAGAAGTAACAGTTTGAACTGGACATGGAACAACAGACTGGTTCCAAATCAGGAAAGGAGTATGTGAAGGCTGTATACTGTCACCCTGCTTATTTAACTTATATGCAGAGTACAACAGGTGAAATGCTGGGCTGGAGGAAGCTCAAGCTGGAATCAAGATTGCTGGGAGAAATATCAGTAACCTCAGATATGCAGATAATGCCACCCTAAATGGCAGAAAGTGAAGAGGAACTAAAGAGCCTCTTGATAAATGTGAAAGAGGAGAGTGAAAAAGCTGGCTTAAAGCTCAACATTCAAAAAACTAAGATCATGGCATCTGGTTCCATCACTTCATGGCAAATAGATGGAAAAACAGGGTCAGAATTTATTTTGGGGGGCTCCAAAATTACTGCAAGATGGTGACTGCAGCCATGAAATTAAAAGATGCTTGCTCCTTGGAAGAAAAGCTATGGCAAACCTAGACAACTTATTACATCACTTTGCTGCTGCTAAGTCACTTCAATCATGTCCAACTCTGTGCAACCCCATAGATGGCAGCCCACCAGGCTCCCCCGTCCCTGGGATTCTCCAGGCAAGAACACTTTGCTGACAAAGGTCCAATTAGTCAAAGCTATGATTTTTCCAGTAGTCATGTATGGATGTAAGAGCTGGACCATAAAGAAGGCTGAGCACTGAAGAATTGATGCTTTTGAACTATGGTGCTGGAGAAGACTCTTCACAGTCCCTTGGACAGCAAGGAGATCAAACTAGTCAACCCTAAAGGAAATTAACCCTGTATATTCATTGGAAGGACTGATGCTGAAGCTGAAGCTCCAATACTTTGGCCACCTGATGTAAAGAGCTGACTCATTGGAAAAGACCTTGATGCTGGGAAAGATTGAGGGCAGGAGGAGAAGAGGGCGACAGAGGATGAGATGGTTGGATGGCATCATCGACTCGATGGACATGAGTTTGAGCAAACTCCAGGAGACAGTGAAAGACAGGGAAGCCTGATGTGCTGCAGTCCATGGGATCACAATGAGTAGGACGTGACTGAGCGACTGAACAACAGCAATAACTGCCCTTTTGTCCAGTTTTTTTTTTTTTTTTTGAGGGGGCAGGGCTAAGCTACCATGCTCTGAACCACTTTCTATAATTAAATTGATGGCTTTAGCCTCTCTATGACTACATTTAGTCTGTTTTCCTGTATTCTTTTTTATTTTTACAGATGCTGACATTTTTACAGTGAATTACCTTTAGCATACACTTACTGAAAGCACACATTCTCACAGCTGCAAAAATGAAAATAAAATATATTCTATTACTGTTTTGGTGACATCCCTCTTGGCAGTAGATCTTGTAAGTTCCATTTCCCAAGTAATACTGCTTTTGATCACTTTCTCAATTCTCCAAATGAAATATTCATTGGTAATGAAATGTCTGAGTAAGGCAGGTTTAAAAGAGAAGAGGGAAAGCAGATGCTGAAGCATGATCTAAGACTATGGTAAAAATGAAAAAAATCAAAAAGAGATGGAAAAGGTAATATGAGTTTTTAATTAACCTATAAAAGTGTTACTGAATTTTATCCCTTTTTTTTCTTGAAAGATTTATTCTCACTTTTTTTTTTTTCCATCCCACATAAAACTGTACCAGAGCAGGCTCTTTAAGTCCAACTGTTAGTAACTCTAGCTGAATATTAGTATCATTTGGAAGCATTTTTAAAAAAAATCCACACTCCACTCCTGGAAGTTCTGATTTAGCTGGTTTGACAAGGGGCCCTGGCATAGCATGTTTTAATCTTTCTATATTTTAGAAACCACGGGACTTGAGAAGAAGAGGGAAATTAGAAATCAATGCACTAAGTCCTCTTAATTTGTATACTAGGTAAATGAGGTCCAGAGAAGGGGAGTGACTGGCTTATGCAAGTATTTCTGCTTGTGTTAAGGCCAGAGTCAAGGGTCTGAGTCCCTGTATAATCCTCCTTCTAGAACAGCAAACTGCCTCCACTGGTGTGTTTCCAAGGTATGGGTTCAACCTACTTTTAGTTTGATATGTTTCCTACCAGTCCTATTCCTCCTAATGCCCCTCTGGCTTTCCCTATTATCTATTTCAAGTATTCTTAGGTTCTTTGATGCAGTTATACTGCTTAGCCAGTTGAGGGGACTGTTATGATTAACTTTGGGAAGTTTATCTCCACTTACATCACAAATGAGGAGATATATATTAGTTTATAACAGTGGTTCTCCACACCCAGCTGCACATTAGAACCGTCTGGGGGATTTTTAAAAATACGGATGTCTACATTCCATGAACATTAAATCAGTATCTCTGTAAATGGGCCCTTGGAGTTTTTAAAAGTTACCCAGGAGATTCTCATGTGCAGCCAAGCTTGAGAACCTCTGGATCAGAGGAAGATGTCAAGGAAGGCCTTAGAGATTATTAAAAACTAGATAGTCAAGGGACAGAAATAGTTATGCTGATTACACCCCCACCCTTGTCATTTCCTCCAGCTAAGTTAATATGAATCTGCCATGTTGGCTTTCCTAGGCCTTACAATGTAGGCAGTTGCCATGGTTACCACAAATGCAAGGTCGTGGTTGGGAATACAGAAAATCAATATTTCTTTCACAGCAAAATGTAAGCTATGTTGAACTTAGAGACCTCGTGACTTTTTTTTTTTTTTTTCATAGCTTTGAGAGAACTGCTTTATATTTAGTTTTGTGTGAGAGGTATTTTTCAGACTCAGGGGCCAAAGTTAGGAAATTATTTTTTAGTTTTCTTTTGAAAAGTGTCTTTTTAAGAAAAATAATTTGGAATGTGATATCACCAAGATAGTGCCAAGTCATTCCTGACTTAGCCCCTCCTTACAAGAAGAACAATAACTCACAGATACCAGTGAGAGAATCCTAGAATGCGAGAGTGAGGCTGAAGTACCTTCTGTACCGCAGAGACCAAGGCAGAGTATGTGAGAAAGGTAAGATAGGCGGCTACACACTGGCCACTCTGCACCTCCCCCAGGCCAGCACAGCACTACATGGAGAGGTCTCCCCTGAGCCGCTGTTCCTCCAGTGGGAAAGAGGCCAGAGGTGATATCTAGCCTCCAAGCATTGTGGGTCATTTCATGGGAGCCCCAGAACTCAGATTTTGATGAAGAGGGATCATAGGGAAATCTGAGGGACTCAACTATTGGGAATCTCATGATGACACAGAATGGGGGAGCAGTTTGGAAGACTGAGTTTCTACATGCAGAGCCCAATTAGTAGTCCCAACCAATGACTTTACTCATCTTCAGAACCAAATTTGTGCAGTCTGATCAGGGAACTTAGCGTGGCACAGGTCTACCTGATTTGGGCTCTCAAAGGAGGAGTTTTGCCAGCCCTGGAGCATGGTCTGCTCACTCCCAGGTAGAAGAGATGAGTCATAGCCTGACCTGCTGTGGAGCATGGCCCCTCACCCCCATCTGACATGAAGGGCTAACGAGAAGGGTTATAGACTGAATAATCCAGCAATACTCAAGCTGAGAGGAGGCGGTAGAGCTGATAACTTTGAGAGCAAAGTCAGTGGCCCTGTTTGGTCAAGGAACTCGGGGCATGAATCAGCTAAGCGTCAAGACCACAAACAAAGAACCATAGTGGCCTTGGAGCTGCTTCTCTAAGCAAGTCCTAGCCTGCTGCCTTGCCAGGGCAGGGAAGCTAATTCATAGTCACACCTTTCGCTGAGTGTAATACTTAATCCTGAATGTCTAGTAAGCCTAACTAGAGAATCCAGGCATCAGTGCAGCCCATCTTAAAGCCTTACTTAGGGAACTGTCAGTCCTACTTAGCTGGTCTCAACCAGTGGCAACCCCCCCACTCCACCACAAAGCTTGAAAAGGGGCCTCTTCCTAAAATAGACCCTAATAGCTGGCCCCACCCACCCAAGGGCATTACCAGCAGCCATGTCCAGAAACTCAAACTGAGCCAGCTGGTGAAGAATTCTCTCTGTCAAGACAAACCTGTGAAGCCTGAAGGAGGAGGCTGCTTATCCAAAGGTGCAGATACTAATATAAAGAATGAAGGATCATGAAAAATCAGGTAACTATGATGATACCAAAGGAAACTAATAAAGCTCTAATAACTGACATTAAAGAAATGGAGATCTATGAACTGTCAGAGAAAGAATTCAGAATAATCACCCTAAGAAAGAAACTACAAGAACACACATATAGAAAATTAAACGAAATTAAAAAAAACAATTCATAGACTGAAGTTCAATAAAGAAACAGAAATGATGGAAAAAATAACCCCAGAAATCCTAGAGCTGAAAAATACAATAAGTGGACTAAAAAATTTAATAGAGAGCTTCAAAAGTAGACCTGACCACTAAGAAGAAAGAATCAGTGACCTAAAAGAGAACATTTGAAATTACCAAGTTATGGAAGAAAGAAGAAAAGAAGAATGAAAACAAAATAAGAAAGTCTATGGGACTTATGGGGCACACAAACAGAAAATAATATTTGCATTACTTTTATGTTCCAGAGGAGAACAGAGAGGAGGAAATATCTTGGGACAAATAAAAACGGAAAAACAACATACCCAAACTTACGAGATACAGCAAAACAGTCCTAAGTTCAGTTCAATTCAGTCACTCAGTCATGTCCGACTCTTTGCGACCCCATGAATCGCAGCACACCAGGCCTCCCTGTCCACCACCAACTCCCGGAGTTCACTCAGACTCACGTCCATCGAGTCAGTGATGCCATCCAGCCATCTCATCCTCTGTCGTCCCCTTCTCCTCCTGCCCCCAATCCCTCCCAGCATCAGAGTCTTTTCCAATGAGTCAACTCTTCGCATGACATGGCCAAAGTACTGGAGTTTCAGCTTTAGCATCATTCCTTCCAAAGAAATCCCAGGGCTGATCTCCTTCAGAATGGACTGGTTGGATCTCCTTGCAGTCCAAGGGACTCTCAAGAGCCTTCTCCAACACCACAGTTCAAAAGCATCAATTCTTCAGCACTCAGCCTTCTCTCACATCCATACATGACCACTGGAAAAACCATAGCCTTGACTAGACAGACCCCTGTGGGCAAACTGATGTCTCTGCTTTTGAATATGCTATCTAGGTTGGTCATAACTTACTTTCCAAGGAGTAAGCCTCTTTTAATTTCATGGCTGCAATCACCATCTGCAGTGATTTTGGAGCCAAAAAGAATAAAGTCTGACACTGTTTCCACTGTTTCCCCATCTATTTCCCATGAAGTGATGGGACTAGATGCCATGATCTTAGTTTTCTGAGTGTTGAGCTTTAAGCCAACTTTTTCACTCTCCCCTTTCACTTTCATCGAGAGGCTTTTTCGTTCCTCTTCACTTTCTGCCATAAGGGTGGTGTCATCTGCATATCTAAGGTTATTGATATTTCTCCCGGCAATCTTGATTCCAGCTTGTGCTTCTTCCAGCCCAGTGTTTCTCATGATGTACTCTGTATATAAGTTAAATAAGCAGGGTGACAATATACAGCCTTGACATACTCCTTTTCCTATTTGGAACCAGTCTGTTGTTCCATGTCCAGTTCTAACTGTTGCTTCCTGAACTGCATATAGGTTTCTCAAGAGGCAGGTCAGGTGGTCTGGTATTCCCATCTCTTTCAGAATTTTCCACAGTTTCTTGTGATCCACACAGTCAAAGGCTTTGGCATAGTCAACAAAGCAGAAATAGATGTTTTTCTGGAACTCTTCTGGTTTTTCTATGATCCAACGGATGTTGGCAATTTGATCTCTTGTTCCTCTGCCTTATCTAAAAACAGCTTACACACCTGGAAGTTCATGGTTCATGGATTGTTGAAGCCTGGCTTGAGAATTTTGAGCATTACTTTACTAGTGTGTGAGATAAGTGCAATTGTGTGGTAGTTTGAGCATTCTTTGGCATTGCCTTTCTTTGGGACTGGAATGAAAACTGACCTTTTCCAGTCCTGTTGCCACTGTTGAGTTTTCCAAATTTGCTGGCATATTGAGTGCAGCACTTTCACAGCATCATCTTTCAGGATTTGAAATAGCTCAACTGGAATTCCATCACCTCCACTAGCTTTGTTCGTAGTGATGCTTCCTAAAGCCCACTTGACTTCACATTCCAGGATGTCTGGCTCTAGGTCAGTGATCACACCATCGTGATTATCTGGGTCATGAAGATCTTTTTTGTACAGTTCTTCTGTGTATTCTTGCCATCTCTTCTTAATATCTTCTGCTTCTGTTAGGTCCATACCATTTCTGTCCTTTATCAAGCCCATCTTTGCATGAAATATTCCCTTGGTATCTCTAATTTTCTTGAAGAGGTCTCTAGTCTTTCCCATTTTGTTGTTTTCCTCTATTTCTTTGCATTGATTGCTGAGGAAGGCTTTCTTATCTCTCCTTGCTATTCTTTGAACTCTGCATTCAGATGCTTACATCTTTCCTTTTCTCCTTTGCTTTTCACGTCTCTTCTTTTCACAGCTATTTATTTCACAGTCCTAAGTGGTAAGTTCATAACAACAAGCACCTACATTAAGAAGCAAAAAAGATTCTAAATAAACCCTTTAACTTGTCAACTTAAGGAACCAGAAAGAAGAAAAAAACTGAGCCCAAAGTTAGCAAAAGGAAGGAAACAATAAAGATTGCAATATAAATAAATAGAGCACATAAAAACAACAGAAAAGATTACCAAGCTAAAAGCTGATTGTTTGAAAAAAAATAAACAAAATTGAGCAAACTTTGGCTAGACTAACCAAAGGAAAAAGAGGGAGACCTAAGTCAATAAAATACATTAAAAAGGAGACATTACAACTGATACCACAGAACTAAAAAGAATTCTAAGAAGCTGCTATGAACAAATATACATTAACAAACTGGACAACCTAGAGAAATTGAAAAATTCTTACAAATATTCAACCTACAAAGACTGAACCAAGAAGAAATATAAAGTCTGAATAAACAAGTCACTTGTAAGAGGCTTGGAAGATTTCTGACTACTGACTTAATGAAGAAAAACTCAGGACCAGATGGCTTGACAGGGGGAATATTACTAAACATTTAAAGAAGAATTAACAGCAATTCTTCTCAAACTCTTGCCATATATAAAAGAGGAAGGAACACTTTCAAACATTTACAAAGCCAACATTATCCTGATACGTCAGCCAGAAAAAGATGCTACCAGTAAAAATAATTACAGACCATATCCCTGATGAAACAGATACCAAAACTCTCAATAAAATATTAGCAAATTGAACTCAGAAACACATTAAAGGATCATTCTCCATGGTCAAGTGTGATTTATCCTTGGTATGCAAGGATGGTTCAACTGTAAGGCAAGTTTTTAAATTGCAGTAATCATTTCACAATATATGTAAGCCAAACCATTATGCGATACACCTTAAATTTATACAATAAGGTATGTCAGTTATATAAAAATAAAATTGGGGGAAATGGCTTAATGAGATCTTGATGAATATATTTTATCTAAAATGAGCTGGTCAAAGAATGGACACATAGCCAGGAAATAAATGCTAATGAAAGAGTTGGAAAAGGGGAAAAAGGAGAGTGGGAGAGGAGAAGAAAATGAGAAGAGGAAAAGATGAATAAATAAAGAGAGAAAGAGAAAAAAAATTATAGATATGGTACTTTGAACTCTTACTAAGTATATGTAGTTGTGCTTGGAAAGACAACTTTTCAGTATTATCTCATTTGATCTTAAAAGAAATATTAGAGTTACATGTTATTACATTTGTTGTTGTTTAGTTGGGAAAACTATTCCTCAGAGAAATTAACTTGCTCAAAGTTACCTGATTAGCAAGTAATAAAACAGATAAGGGCTTCCCTGGTGGCTCAGATGGTAAGGAATCCACCTGCAATGCAGGAGACCCAGGTTTGATCCCTGGGTCAGGAAGAGCCCCTGGAGAAGGGAATGGCTACCCACTTCAGTATTCTTGCCTGGGAAATCCATGGACAGAGGAGCCTGGTGGGCTACAGTCCACGGGGTCAGAGAGACTTGGACACAACTAAGTGACTAACACACAAAGCAGATGTACAAGTTCTGGTCTGGCTGCTAGAAAACCCTGGGATTTTAATTATTTCAGTGTCTTTCCTTTCTCATTGAGATCCTGGCTTCCAACTCAGGGTAGAAATTATGAGTTATGGGCCTTTTTGTATTACATATATCACGCTCAGAACATGCAAGAGGTATGTGGTAGATGTCATTAATTGTCCCCGTTCTTCACTGTCTCTTCTTCCTCTATTCATGCCCTTTGATATATGACTTGGTAGCTCCTCCCTCTAAAGAGGCGCATTTTATTTCCTCTCCCTTTGACTTTGGTCATATGATTTGCTTTGTCCAAAAGAAAGAGAATCAAGTCATGTTCTGTTAGTTCTAATCCTAGGCCTTAAAAAGCCTTTTGTGCCTCTGCCATTGTAATAAAGGGGCTATACCCTCAATGTTCTGAGGAGACAGATGAGAGACACTTATAGCCAATTCACAGATGTACAGTGGGAAGTGGAGTTACCATAGACACCATATCCTTAATCAGTCAAACTCCAGCTGGTCTGTTGATCTTTAGACACATGACAACATCCACTTGAGTTCAGCAAGCCACCCAATCCAAAAACAGATGAGTGATATGTGAGGAAGCCTAGCTGGGGTCAATAGATAAAAAATGAATCAAATGCTACTTTTGTGTAGAGCACTGAGATGTTATGATTGTTTCTATGCCCAAGAGCTCATATTATAGGACAAAAGGGAGACAATACAATTGTAACCTTGAATATATGGGCACATAAAATCCCACAAAGGGCAGTCTACATGTTTTGAAGACCAATACTTCTACAAACTAACTAGTAGGAGGAAAAAAAAACACCCTATTACTTATTTCTTCTAGTCACACAATTCTGAGTAGCACTCAGCCACAGGGATATTTCTTTCCGCCATGGTGACTGATCCATAGTGTAGTATCTAACAGGAAGGACACTGAATCAGAGAGAGCAATCAAAGAGACCTTTGCAGTCTTTAGCTTGATCTGTGACACCAGGTATATAATTCTGAAAATCCTAAGGCCTGAAGGTGCAGAAATGGCCAATGGGCTTTCTCTTCCTTGTAAAGATGTCACATATTGCTGAGTTTTGCTCCCACTAAGCAACAAACATTCATAACCTTTAGGGACTAGAGACCAAGAACAGTGGTGATTGTCAAGATTGGGTAGGTAGGAAAGACAGGTGAGGTGGGAAAGAGCAATACAAGCAGAAAGTTTTTGTAACACATGTGCCTACCCTATATCATTGCTAGTGGGGAAGTGATATGGATATTTTGTAAGATAAAATCACTCAATATATTCTGGCATTTCAAATATGATTTTTCAGTTGAGGGAGACTTCACTAAAACCAATTTAAATGTTTTTTTTAGTCTATGACTCATCTTTATTACTTGTTCCCACTTTTTAAAGGAAAAATGATAATGATTCCAAAAATTATAACCATCATAATAAATAATTATAGGGAAAATAAACAATTTTCAGTAAAACTGTTGCTGGCAAAATATGAATCACTTATTAACATTCCAAAAACTATGAGTTTTTAAACACAATTTTAGAGTCCCTGTATATTTTTGAAGTTTAGGAGTCCAGCTGCTCAATAAATGAGGGATTGACAAATTCATGTTTGAACTTCAATATATACACATCTTAAAGATATCTAGTTATTGCAAAATTATACATAAAAATATTGTTGATGCAAATATGTATCCCTTATCATTATAAGGTGGACAAACAACCATTCCCAAAGCCAAATTAATAATGATGAAGCTAAATTGACAGTATTTATAATTGAAATTCAAGCATTAGAATAATTTAAACCACAATCAAATGAAGACAACACTGTGATAAACTCACTGATTACAAACTGCCCTTTCTGGAATTTGATGGCCTTCCAATTACATATATACTTAGTATCATATGTACCAGTTAGATTTATTAGTAAAGTTTGAATGAAAATGTTTAGTAAACTCTAGTAATATGTTAGAGCAAATACAGTTGGGTCTGAATTAAGAGAAAGCAAGGATGCTTTTAAAAGTTCTGGGGTTGTAGTAAAGTGAGCCAACCTAAAGGGGTTCCAGTGGCCAAATTGTGGCACTGGAGTATGAAAAACAATAATTATAGTCAGCAGTGCTCCTGAGCATGAAACATATAATCAACAGAGAAATTAGGATTCAAAAGTAAGCACTAAAGATTTTCTGCTGCAATGCAGCAGCCATCTACTTGGAAAATATTCACAAATTCGATGATATTTTATACATCATCACAAATATTAATGGCTCGTGGCAAGGTATCCAATTCATGGCTGAAGAATAGATGCTATTGGGCTACATCCCGGAGATGAGATACAATTCAAGGTTCAGCAGAAAGAACATCACTTCAATTGTGCTGTATGGAGCCATATCACATCCTTCCAACCGCTGACCCAATGACAAAGTTCCATACTCTCTATCTAGTCCTAAATCTTTGTTTCCCCTGTGAGATGCCTGCCACACTCACAAAGAGCTCCTTGCTCTTAGTTTCATGTATCATGTTCTAGCTATAAAAAGAAATCTGCATTTATTTTCCAGTATTTTCTACTAGCCCCAAATTTATCATTTAGAATACGTATCTCATAGGCAAAAATTATTAAGATCATAAACATAGAATTTTCCTTGCCTTCTGAGGGCAACCAATCCATAGGAAAACCATACTTCCTTCAACCTACCTGCAAAACCACCAAACAGAAGCTTATATCCTGTAACTCCAATCCTGATACTCTCACTGAGATGCCTCCTAGTTTCTGTCTTCTGTCACTAGATTCTCATGATGCACTGTCTTCCTCAATACAACAACCAATAAGCCCAACTTTGTTCAACTATGGGAGTGTTCCTGATGGTCTCTGGCTGGAGGAAATTGATAACACAAATAATATTTGACCTAAACCATGTCAAAATAAAATCAAGTGTTACTATTTTAAAATGTAGACTACAAGTTAAGAATCTTTCATTGATAGAGATGAAATAACAACCACTGATGTAATTAAGCCTTAAAAAAATCACAGCTTGCTATATTGATTTTTCATTTCAGGTTGTACATAAATGTCAAAGAAAGGTTGCTGCTGCTGCTAAGTCACTTCAGTCGTGTCCGACTCTGTGTGACCCCATAGACGGCAGCCCACCAGGCTCCCCCGTCCCTGGGATTCTCCAGGCAAGAACACTGGAGTGGGTTGCCATTGCCTTCTTCAATGCATGAAAGTGAAAAGTGAAAGTGAAGTCACTCAGTCATGTCCGACTCTTAGCGACCCCATGGACTGCAGCCTACCAGGCTCCTCCGCCCATGGGATTTTCCAGGCAGAAGTACTGGAGTGGGGTGCCATTGCCTTCTCCACAAAGAAAGGTTAACTAACATGAAAATGATATACCTTTTTCTATTTAGTATTCATTATCCAAATAACTCTAAATATTGGGGATATGCTCTTAAAAATAAGGACTCTAAAAGAGAAGAAATTTCTTAAATTGAAAAACATTTATGCATACATTTAAAGGAGTACACAAGGTATCCATAGTATGAAATCTACAGATACACTGTGGACTCAAAGCTAAAGAAAGATGGCACTTAAAAGAAACCGGGGTGGGTGTGTGAAAATTCTCCTTTAGAGAAAAAACATGAAAATGGAAACAAATCTCTCCTTACTGAGAATCAATTTTAATTAGAACAAAACAAAACTAATCACTTTGACTTACAGAATATCAGTTATTGAGATGGGACCTGCAAGTAACTGACTATCATGTTAAAAAAAGGTGAATTTATAACCTGGTGAACTAAAAAATAGCTTTGAATAGGTAACTACTTAGATGAAGCAAATGTCTCAAGTAAGATTTGACTATACTAGAGTCTAACATCTGTCTTAATTTATGAACTTTCTTGTTGAGCTTTCATTCTTTTGTATGTAAAGAGATTCTCTTGTTGTCAAACTGTTTTCCAGTAAGAGTCAGTCTTACCATTTTAACTTCAAACATGCAGGATAGTGTGGACATCACATTTGGTGGAAAATATTTACATAATTTATTGTTTTACTGAGGATTTATACCAAACACTTAAAGAATTATACCCAGCAAGGCTCTCATTGATTCAACAGAGAAATCAAAAGCTTTACAGACAAGCAAAAGCTGAGAGAATTAAGCACCACCAGACCAGCTTTGCAACAGAGGCTAGAGGAACTTCTCTAAGTTAAAAAGAACAGGTCAGTACTAGAAACAAGAAAATTATGCATGGAAAAGCTCACCAGTAAAGGCAAGCATAAAGTAAAGGTAGGAAATCATTGGCACACAAATAATGGTATCGAAACCAAGAACTGTGAGAAGAGCACATATGCAGAATATTGGGAAAACATTTGAAATGAAAAGACCAGCAACTTTAAACAATCTTGTTTATATATACACTGCTATATCAAAACATCATGGTGACCACAAACAGAAAATCAGCAGACACACAAACAAAAACCAAAAAGGAATTCAAACACAACACAAAATTTAGTCATCAAATCAGAAGAGAAAAAAAGAGGAAGAGAAGAAAAAAGACCTCCAAAAACAAATCCAAAATAAAATAATGGAACTAGGAACACACATATCAATGATTATCTTAAATATAAATGGATTAAATATTTTAACAAAAAGATGTAGACAAGCTGAATAAATGCAAAAATGATACTTGTATATATGTTGTTACAAGAGATCCACTTTAGATCTAGGGATACAGAGAGGCTGAAAATTAGAGGATGGAAAAAGATATTCCATGCAAAGGGAAATCAAAAGAAAGCTGGAGTGGTAATACTCCTATCAGACAAATAGGCTTTAAAACCTGTTACAAGAGACAAAGAAGGAAACTACATAATGATCAAGAGATCAATTCAGGAAGAAGATGTAATAATTCCAAATATACATACACACAAGATAGGAGCACCCCAAAATGTAAGACAAATATTAACAGGCATAAAAGGAGAAATCAACAGTAGCACAGTAACTGTGGGGGACTTTAACACTCCATATCAATGGATAAATCACCCAGAAAGAAGATCAATAAGGAAACATAGGTCTTAAGTGACACATTAGACCTGATGTACTTAATTGATATTTATGTAACAGTCCATGCAGGACTTCCCTGGTCCAGTGGTTAAGAATCCACCTGCCAATGCAGGGGACACAGGTTTGATCCCTGGTCTTGGAGAATCCCACATGTCTCAAAGCAACTGAGCCTGTGTGCCACAACTACTGAGCCTGCTTTCTAGAGTCCATGAACCACAACTACTGACCCCAAACACCGAAGCTACTGAAGCCCGTGCACCTAGATCTGGTGCTTCACAACAAGAGAAGCTACCACAGTGAGAAGCGTACATACTGCAATGGAGAGTATCCCCTGTTCTCTGAAACTAGAGAAAGCCTGTGCACAGCAATGTAGACCCAGTGCAGCTCAAAAAAATGAATAAATCTTATTTATTCATTTTTGGGGCAGCACACGGGGAGGAAGGTGGGAGAGGAGGTTCAGGATGGGGAACACGTGTACACCCGTGGCGGATTCATGTTGATGTATGGCAAAACCAATACAATATTGTAAAGTAATTAGCCTCCAATTAAAATAAACAAATTTATATTAAAAAAAAGAAAAGACCATCCAATAGCACATGAACACACATTCTTTTCAAGTGCACATGGAACATTCTCCAGGATTGATCACATGCTGGGCCATGAGGTGAGCCTTGGTAAATTTAAGAAAATTGAAATCATATCAAGCAACTTTTCTGATCATAATGCTATGAGATTAAAAATCAGCTACAAAGAAAAAAACTATAAAAAACACAATCACATTGAGGATAAACAATATACTATTAAACAACCAATGGATCACTGAAGAAACCAAAGAGAAAATTAAAAATACTTGGAGACAAATGAAAATGAAAACACGGCAGTCCAAAACCTATAGGACACACCAAAAGCAGGTCTAAGAGGGAAGTTTATAGCAATACAATATTACCTCAGGAAACAAGAAAAAAAAATCACAAAAAATAACCTAACCATATACCTAAAGCAACCAGAGAAAGAGCAACAAACATAACCCGAAGTTAGTAGATGGAAAGAAATCATACAGATCAGAGAAGAAATAAATGAAATATAAGCGAAGAAAACAATATAAAAGATCGATGAAACTAAAAGCTGGTTCTTTGAAAATAAAAAACTGATAACCCATTAGCCAGCTTCATCATAAAAAAAGAGGGCTCAAAACAGTGAAATTAGAAATTAAAAAGAAGTTACAATGAATACCACAGAAATACAAAGGATCATAAAGAGACTATTACAAGCAACTATATGCCAATAAAATGGACAACCTGGAAGAAATGATCAAATTCTTAGAAAGGGACAATTTCCCAAGACTGAACCAAAAAGAAACAGAAAAAAAATGAACAAACCAATCACAAGTAATAAAATTGAAACTGTGATTAAAAACTCTCAACAAGCAAACATCCAGGACCAGATGGCTTCACAAGAAAATTCTATCAAACATTTAGAGAAGAGTTAACACTTATCCTTTTGAAACTTTTCCAAGGCACAGGTAAGAATACTCACAAACTCATTCTATGAGGTCACCATCACCCTGATATCAAAATCAGCCAAAGATACCACACAAAAAAAATTTCAGGCCAATGCCACTGATGAACATTGATGTAAAAATCCTCAACAAAATGCTAGCAATACAAATCTAACAATAGACCAAAAGGATCATACACCATGATCAAGTAGGATTTATTCAGGGGATGCAAGGATTTTTCAATATCCTCAAATTAATCAGTGTGATACATCAACAAAGTGAAGAATAAAAACCATATGATCATCTCAATAGATGCAAAAAAAGCTTTTGAGTACATCAAGGCTGTATCTTGTCACCCTGCTTTTTTAACTTATATGCAGAATATATCATGAAAAATGCCAGCCTGGATGAAGCACAAGCTGGAATCAAGATTTCTGGGAGAAATATCAATAACCTCAGATACGCAGATGACACCACCCTTATGGCAGAA
Source organism: Bos indicus x Bos taurus (assembly GCF_003369695.1). Classification (NCBI taxonomy): domain Eukaryota; kingdom Metazoa; phylum Chordata; class Mammalia; order Artiodactyla; family Bovidae; genus Bos; species Bos indicus x Bos taurus. The sequence goes on from NC_040105.1 coordinate 20,350,313, forward strand.
AATGAAGAAGAACTAAAGAGGCTCTTGATGAAAGTGAAAGAGGAGAGTGAAAAAGTTGGCTTAAAGCTCAACATTCAGAAAACTAAGATCATGGCATCTGGTCCCATCATTTCATGGCAGATACATGGGGAAACAATGGAAGCAGTGACAGACTTTATTTTGGGGGGCTCCAAAATCACTGCAGATGGTGACTGCAGCCATGAAATTAAAAGATGCTTGTTACTTGGGGGAAAAAAGCTATGACAAACCTAGACCGCATATTAAAAAACAGACACATTACTTTGTCAAAAAAGGTCCATCTAGTCAAAGCTAGATGGATGTGAGAGTTGGACTATAAAGAAAGCTGAGGACCAAAGAATTGTTGCTTTTGAACTGTGGTGTTGGAGAAGACTATTGAGAGTCCTTGGACTGCAAGGAGATCCAACCAGTCCATCCTAAAGGAAATCAGTCCTGGGTGTTCATTGGAAGGACTGATGCTGAGGCTCCAATACTTTGGCCACCTGATGCGAAGAGCTGACTCATGTGAAAAGACCCTGATGCTGGGAAAGATTGGAGGCAGGAGGAGAAGGGGACAACAAGATGAGATGGTTGGATGGCATCACCGATTCAATGGACATGAGTTTGAGCAAGCTCCAAGAGCTGGTGATGGACAGGGAAGCTTGGCATGCTGCAGTCCATGGGGTCACAAAGTTGGACACGACTGAGTGACTGAACTGAACACCAATTTATGATTTAAAAAAATTCTCCAGAAAGTGGACATACAGGAAACCTGTGAACATGCTAAGTTGCTTCAGTTATGTCCGACTCTTTGTGACCCTATGGACTGTATGTAGCCCACCAGGATCCTCTGTCCATGCAATTCTCAAGGCAAGAATACTGGAGTGGGTTCCCATGCTCTTCTCCAAGGGATCTTCTCAACCCAGGGATTGAACCCATGGCTCCTGTGGCTCCTGCATTGCAGGCAGGCTGTTTACCACCAGAGAAGCCCAGAGGCACCTCCTCAACATAATAAAGGCCATGTCTTACAAATCTACAGCTAACATTATTTTCAATTGTGAAAAGCTGAAAGTATTTCCTCTAAAATGAAGAATAAGACAAGGATATCCACTCTCACCACTTTTATTCAACATAGTTTTGGAAGTTCTAGCTCTGGGAATCATAAAAGAAAAAGAAATAAAAGGAACTCAAATTGTAAAGAAGTAAAACTGATAGTGTTTGCAGATGATATGATACTATAGATATAGATAGAAAATCTTAAAGATACTACCTACTAGAGCTCATCAATGAATTAGGTAAAGTTGTATGATACAAAATTAATAAGAAGAGATCTGTTGCATTTCTGGCTAGTAAAGTAATGCTCAAAATTCTCCAAGCCAGGCTTCAGCAATATGTGAACCGTGAACTTCCAGATGTTCAAGCTGGTTTTAGAAAAGGCAGAGGAGCCAGAGATCAAATTGCCAACATCCGTTGGATCATCGAAAAAGCAAGAGAGTTCTAGAAAAACATCTATTTCTGCTTTATTGACTATGCCAAAGCCTTTGACTGTGTGGATCACAAAAAACTGTGCAAAATTCTGAAAGAGATGGGAATACCAGACCACCTGACCTGCCTCTTAAGAAACCTATATGCAGGTCAGGAAGCAACAGTTAGAACTGGACATGGAACAACAGACTGGTTCCAAATAGGAAAAGGAATATGTAAAGGCTATATATTGTCACCCTGCTTATTTAACTTATATGCAGAGTACATCATGAGAAACACTGGGCTGGAAGAAGCACAAGCTGGAATCAAGATTGCCGGGAGAAATATCAATAACCTCAGATATGCAGATGATACCACCCTTATGGCAGAAAGTGAAGAGGAACTCCAAAGCCTCTTGATGAAAGTGAAAGAGGAGAGTGAAAAAGTTGGCTTAAAGCTCAACACTCAGAAAACTAAGATCATGGCATCTGGTCCCACCACTTCATGGGAAATAATGGGGAAACAGTGGAAACAGTGGCAGACTTTATTTTTTGGGGCTCCAAAATCACTGCAGATGGTGACTGCAGCCATGAAATTAAAAGACGCTTACACCTTGGAAGGAAAGTTATGACCAACCTAGATAGCATATTCAAAAGTAGAGACATCACTTTGCCCACAAAGGTCTGTCTAGTCAAGGCTATGGTTTTTCCAGTGGTCATGTATGGATGTGAGAGTTGGATTGTGAAGAAAGCTGAGCGCTGAAGAATTGATGCGTTTGAACTGAGGTGTTGGAGAAGACTCTTGAGAGTCCCTTGGACTGCAAGGAGATCCAATCAGTCCATCCTAAAGGAGATCAGCTCTGGGTGTTCTTTGGAAGGAATGATGCTAAAGTTGAAATTCCAGTACTTTGGCCACCTCATGCGAAGAGTTGACTCATTGGAAAAGACCTTGATGCTGGGAGGGATTGAGGGCAGGAGGAGAAGAGGATGACAGAGGATGAGATGGCTGGATGGCATTGCCGACCCGATGGACATGAGTTTGAGTAAAATCTGGGAGTTGGTGGTGGACAGGGAGGCCTGGTGTGCTGCAATTCATGGGGTCACAAAGAGTCTGACACAACTGAGTGACTGAACTGAAATGATATACTAACAATGAAAGATCAAAAAGAGAAATTAAGGGAATAATCCCATTTAACTTCACATCAAAAATAATACAGTATCTAGGAAGAAACCTATCTATGGGGACAAAAGACCTGTACTCTGAAAACTAAGATGCTGATTAAAAATACTGAGGATGACATAAACAGATGGAAAGATATACCATGTTTTTGTATTGGAAGAAGCAATATTCTGAAAATGACTGTATTACCCAAAGTAATCTGTAGATAAAATGCAAACACTATCAAATTACCAGTGACATTTTTCATAGAATTAGAGCAAAAAATCTTGAAATTTTATGGAGACACAAAAGACCCCCCAAATAGCCAAAGCAATCATTTTTTTTTCTTTTTTAAATTTTATTTTATTTTTAAACTTTACAATATTGTATTAGCAAAGCAATCTTGAGAAAGAAAAATGGAGCTAGAGGAATCAGCCTCCCTGACTTCAGACTATTCTACAAGGTTACAGTCATCAAGAGTATGATATTGGCACAAAAACAGAAATATAGATAAATAAGAAAGCCTAGAAATAAACCCACACATATACGGCCAGTTAATTTATGACAAAGGAGTAAATAGCGCTGGGAAAACATGTAAAAATGAAATTAGAATATTCTTTAACACCATACACAGAAATAAACTCAAAATGAATTAAAGACCTAAATGTAAGGCCAGATACTATAAAGCTCTTAAGAGGATAACATAGGCAGAACATTCTTTGACATAAATTGCAGTGATATCTTTTCCAAGCCATCTCCTAGAGTGATGGGAATAAAATAAAAAATAAACAGATGGGACCTAAGTAAACTCAAAAGTTTTTGCACAGAGAAAGAAACCATAAACAAGATGAAAAAACCTATAGAATGGGAGAAATATTTGCAAACAATGCAACTGACAAAGGATTAATCTCGAAAATTTATAAACAGCTCAGTATCAGGGGAAAAAAAGGGAAAGAAACCAAGCACCCAATCAAAAATGAGCAGAAGATCTAAACAGACATTTCTCCAAAGAAGGCATACAGATGGCCAACAAACACATGAAAAAATGCTCAACATTCCTCATTATTAGAGACATGCAAATCAAAACTACAGTGAGGTGTCACGTCACACCAGTTAGAATAGCTATCATGAAAAAAAAAACCTATTAACACAAACTATGAATCCTGGAAAGGATATGAAGAAAAGGGAGCCCTCTTCCACTGTTGGTGGGAATGTAAACTGATAGAGCCACTATGGAGAATAGTATGGTGGTTCCTTAAGAAACCATTAATAAAACTCCCACTTGTGTGTTAGTCGCTCAGTTATGTCCAACTCTTTGCGACCCCATGGGGTGTAGCCCACCAGGTTCCTCTGTCCATGGAATTCTCCAGGCAAGAATACTTGAGTGGGTAGCCATTCCCTTCTCCAAGGGATGCTCTGAACCCAGGGATTGAACCTGGGTCTCCCACATGGCAGGCAGATTCTTTACCATCTAAGCCACCAGGGAAGTCCCATATTTACCATATGTCCCAGCAATCCCACTACCGGACATATACCCTGAGAAAATCATAATTCAAAAGCACGCATGTACCTCAGTGTTCACTGCAGCACTATTTACAGCAGCTAGGACATGGAAGCAACTTAAATGCCCATCAACAGATAACTGGATTAAGAAGATGGGGTACATATATACAAAGGAATCTTAGCATAAAAAGGAATGAAAGTGAGTCATTCATAGTGATGTGGATGAACCTAGAGTCTGTCATACAGAGTGAAGTTTGAAAGAGAAAAACATCATATATTAATGCATATAGATATGGAATCTAGAAAAATGGCACTGATGCACCTCTTCGCAGGGGAAGAATAGAGAGGCAGATGTAGTTAACAGACTTGTGGACACGGGATCAGGGAAGGAGAGGGTGGGATGAACTGAGTGAGTATCACTGACATATGTACACTACCATGTGTGAAATAAACAGTTAATGGGAAGCTGCTATACAGCAAAGGGAGCTCAGCTCAGTGCTCTGTGATGGTCTAGAAGGGAGGGATGGGGCCTCAAGAGGGAGAGGATATATGTATACTTAGAGCTGATTTACAGTGCTGTACAGCAGAAACTAACACAACATTGTAAAGCAATTATACTCCAATTTAAAAATAAAATTAAAAACTGCATATTTTAGTTTCTAAGTATGTGAGTCTTTTTGTGACTATTCTTATTGTTAATTTGAAGTTAAGTGACTTAATGATCAGAGAGGTTTTTTTGCTTGTTTTATATAATGTTGGGGTGAAATGCTCAAGACTTCTTTTGGCTTTAAATATTCAGCATGCTTTGGAAATAATTTATAATAATGTTTAAAACTTGGTCAAAATATTTATCTGGGTCCATGGAGGGTTCTAGATGCATATTTTAGATCAAGCTTTACATTTTGATTCAAATATTTTATGTGTTGGTTCATTTTATTATCTTCAGGTATCAGTTTCTTAGAGTCCTGTTAAATATCCTGATATGGTGGTAGATTTTACTTCATATTCTATTAAGATTTTCTGTATGTTTTTATTTAAGAGAAGGGGGATATTAGCTCAATGTCACAATACTGAAGCTGAAATAGATCATTTATTCCTTCAAGAACTACAGAAATGAAAACCTTATTAAGCCCATAGAAATCATGAATTCTATTAGGTAAATAAGCAGAACTTAGCATTTGATCCTGAACCTTGATTGTTACAGTGAGAAAGGATCTTAGAGATGATGAGGTTTCTAGTTATATGTTAACTGCTATGGGCTGAATTATTGCTCCCTCAAATGAACAACAGATGCAAACCCTGGCTCTTTCCCTTATTTTAATATGGATGTTGACACAAACATTTTCCTTGGGAACGACAACAACAAAAACAAAAAACCAACTTGTTATTAATTTAAAAGAATCATAAACTTTCAGTCAGTTCAGTTGCTCAGTCGTGTCTGACTCTTTGCGACCCCATGGACTGCAGCACACCAGGCCTCCCTATCCATCACAAACTCCCAGAGCTTACTCAAACTCATGTCTATTGAGTCAGTGATGCCATCTAACCATTTCATCCTGTGTCATCCCATTCTCCTCCTACCTTCATCATTTCCATGATCCTGCGGATCATGGAAAAAGCAAGAGAGTTCCAGAAAAGCATCTATTTCTGCTTTATTGACTATGCCAAAGCCTTTGACTGTGTGGATCACAAGAAACTGTGGAAAATTCTGAAAGAGATGGGAATACCAGACCACCTGACCTGCCTCTTGAGAAATTTGTATGCAGCTCAGGAAGCAACAGTTAGAACTGGACATGGAACAACAGACTGGTCCCAAATAGGAAAAGGAGTTCGTCAAGGCTGTATGTTGTCACCCTGTTTATTTAACTTATATGCAGAGTACATCATGAGAAATGCTGGGCTGGAAGAAACACAAGCTGAAATCAAGATTGCTGGGGGAAATATCAATAACCTCAGATATGTAGATGACACCACCCTTATTGCAGAAAGTGAAGAGAAACTATAGAACCTCTTGATGAAAGTGAAAGTGGAGAGGGAAAAAGTTGGCTTAAAGCTCAACATTCAGAAAACTAACATCATGGCATCCAGTCCTATCACTTCATGGCAAATAGATGGGGAAACAGTGGAAACAGTGGCAGACTTTATTTTGGGGGGCTCCAAAATCACTGCAGACGGTGACTGCAGCCATGAAATTAAAAGACGCTTACTCCTTGGGAGAAAAGTTATGACCAACCTAGACAGCATATTCAAAAACAGAGACATTACTTTGCCAACAAAGGTTTGTCTAGTCAAGGCTATGGTTTTTCCAGTAGTCATGTATGGATGTGAGAGTTGGACTGCAAAGAAAGCTGAGCTCCAAAGAATTGATGCTTTTGAACTGTGGTGTTGGAGAAGGCTCTTGAGGGTCCCTTGGACTGCAAGGAGATCCAACCAGTTCATTCTGAAGGAGATCAGTCCTGGGATTTCTTTGGAAGGACTGATGCTGAAGCTGAAACTCAGTTAATTTGGCCACCTCATGAGAAGAGTTGACTCATTTGAAAAGACCCTGATGCTGGGAGGGGTTGGGGATAAGAGGAGAAGGGGACGACAGAGGATGAGATGGCTGGATGGCATCACTGACTGGATGGATGTGAGCCTCAGTGAACTCCGGGAGTTGGTGATAGACAGGGATGCCTGGCGTGCTGCGATTCATGGGGTCGCAAAGAGTCAGATATGACTGAGCGACTGATCTGATCTGATCTGATCTGTCCCTACCTCTATTGTATTAGAGCATGAGAATTGATATTCTGAATGACCCCAGTGAAAATCCTAAATGATCTATGACTCAATTATATTTCCTATATTTAACTTGGTAAGGTAAGAAAATTATTTCATTTTCATTTTATTTCAAAAGACATTTCAGCAATAAGAATTAGAAGGGATTAGATTTAAATTTTAATTAGTATGAAAATTAAATCCTCATTCTTGAGGTTCTCTGGTTAACTGAAATTTTACTGTAGTAAATAGAATTCAGATGGCATTTTTACTGAGTAAGAGATTTTTCCTGTATTCTAATTCACAGCTTTAAATAAATACTACTTAATTCCTATTTAAAAATTTTATCAGACTCATCTAATGAACAAACACCACATGAAAAGTGCCTTCACTCATCTTTTTATCAAGTAATTTTGCCTAAGAAATTCTATTTATTTGATGTTCTGCTAGGATGTAAATATACACAAATATACACATGTATATAATTTTTATCTCTATGTATATTCAATATTCCTAAACTATATCCTCAAGTGAAAGTCTCAAATATTTGGTTGAAGACTTCATAGCTTCACCATTTGTATATGTTACTTGAAATTATATTTTTCAAAGAAGTTTTGTTTCTGAAGGGAAGAATCAAAGAAATAATGACAAAAGGAACAGAAATTATTTTATATATTGAATTGAAAAATTAAAAAATATTCCTGTTGTATCATTCACCTTCAAAAAGTATTTTTCAAGTGTTTCCCACCAGAAGTACAGATGGCCTTTGCTGTTTAGCATCCTCATCCCTGTTAGAAGAAGCCAATTAATATCATATCCCTATACTTCTAATCAAGGCTGTCTTATTAGTGCTCTGTTGAATGAACTGTTGCTGATTAACCGAAAATTAGTCAGTGAAACTAATGATTTTCCCTTCAGACCCAGTGGGCCCATAAAATGTTCGTCAGAATTAAGGACAGTTAATTGTGGTGTATGGTTTGCCAGTAGACTGAACTTACTGAGTCAGTATGAGGAGCCCAGCTCGGGGAGGTGGGTGATACGATGCAGACTGGCAGGTCTCTCTTCCACGGTTTGCTGTTTTCCTCTTAGCTTCCTGTCTCTTCTAGGCATTTCCAGGAGATGGTGTCTGGCAGCTCTTTCACTTAGTTTACAAGACAATCTCCCAAGTGTATCCTACAAGGAAGAGCAAAAGAAGAGTCTTTCATCACTGCTAATGTATTCTTTGGTAGGCAGCAGAATTTCTAGGGAGGGGGTGCGTGACAAAGATCATTATGATTTTAATATGCTTTTAAGCTGCTGAAATCTATCCCAGTCAAGATGGAGATGATGTATAAGGAGTATATGCCACCCAGGTTATGCTGGATAGGCTCCATCTATAAGAGTATAGTGACCATTTGTGAAAATAATGCTCTTCTAAACCGTTGGTCACTGAGCTCCCAACAGAAGGAAGAGAAGGTTGGGGCACATTTTTTTAAGAGCAGTAAGGAGAATCCTCAACTTAATAAGACAAAACAGTAGATATACAGTGAAATGCCAAAGACAGAAAATCCCAACATAATAACTATCTGTCAGTTCAGCCACTCAATCGTGTAGACTCTTTGTGACCCCATGGACTACAGAAGCCCAGGCTTCCCTGTCCATCACCAACTCCCAGAGTTTGCTCAAATTCATGTCCATCAAGTTGGTGATGCCACCCAACTATCTCATCATCTGTCGTCTCCTTCTCCTTCTGCCTTCAATCTTTCCCAGCATCAGTGTCTTTTCCAACGAGTCAGTTCTTTGCATTAGTTTGGCCAAAGTATTGGAGCTTCAGCATCAGTCCTTCCAATGAATATTCAGAATTGATTTCCTTTAGGATGGACTGGTTGGATCTCCTTGCAGTCCAAGGGACTCTCAAGAGTCTTCTCCAACACCACAGTTCAAAAGCATCAATTCTTCGGTGTTCAGCTTGCTTTATGGCTTTCTTTATACTGACTATAAGATACTGGAATTCAGGATATCTCTTTCTTCAGATCTCAAACTACAGCTTCATACATGGTATTGTTGGTAGTTATGTCATTTTGGTACTTCAGTTGTTAAACCCATTAAATAGAATTTAAGATGGATTTGCCTTTTAATATAACATGAGGATGGGCAAATGTAAAGTATTTCTATTTTAATTTGTTTTTATTTTTTAAAAAATTTATTGGGGTACAATTGATATACAAAGTGTTAGTTTAAGGTGTACAGCAAACCAAATCTGTAATACAAATACATAAATCCACTCTTTTTTAGATTCTTTTCCCATGTAGGACATACAGAGTATTGAGTAGAGTTTCCTGTGCTATACAGTAGGTCCTTATTAGTTATCTATTTTATATATGGTAGTGTATACATGTCAATCCCAATCTCCCAATTTATCCCTACCACCCTTATCCCTCAGTAGCCATAAGTTTATTTTCTACATCTATAACTCTATTTCAGTTTTCATTTATAGTCCTTTTTTGGATTATACATATAAGCAATATCATATGTCTTTCTCTGACTGACTTCACTCAATGCGAGGCTCTCTAGGCTCATGTGTGTTCTATTTTGATCTGTTTATCACATGCCAGAGTAAAGATTGCCTAGCACTGTTTTACATATGCTACTAATGTACATGGTTAACCAAGAGGGAGAAATAATTCATATAAGTCTAAACAGTGTTTTATTAAAGGAACCTTAGTAGTCTTCCATTATTATTTACTGAACTTGCCTTTTCTAGATATAGATGACCATAGGGCCATACTGCAGAGAAGGCAATGGCACCCCACTCCAGTACTCTTGCCTGGAACATCCCATGGACGGAGGAGCCTAGTAGGCTGCAGTCCATGGGGTCGCTAGGAGTTGGACATGACTGAGCGACTTCCCTTTCACTTTCCACTTTCATGCATTGGAGAAGGAAATGGCAACCCACTCCAGTGTTCTTGCCTGGAGAATCCCAGGGACGGATGGAGGAGCCTGGTGGGCTGCCGTCTATGGGGTCTCACAGAGTCAGACACGACTGACGTGACTTAGCAGTAGCAGGGCCATACTGAAGCCTTTTTAGGACACTATCTCCCTTCATTTTATATTTTAGTTCTGCATCTTATAATAAAAGAGACTGTCTACTTAGGTGTAAAAGTGTGACAACAGAATCCTATTTTGAGTTGAGGAATTATTAAATGAAATTTCTCCACTTGTTCAAGTATCACTGGTGAGAGAAAAACTCAACAACAACAAAAAATGTTCTTGTTTTTTTTTTTTTTCCTTTTAAAAAGATTTCTTCACACGAGGAACATGGAAGCTCAGAATTGGTTGCAGGTGTGAGTGAACCAGAAATTAGGTGAATCAAAAAAATAATTTCAAGAGACCCTTAAATGTGATGTCTTTAATGATATGCCGAGATAATTACTGAGACTGTGTAATGAATAGAGGCACTCAGGAATTTAAAAAAATAGACTAATTTGCTGAAATATTTACTTCAGGTTTTACCATGGTAAATGTTGTGAGGCATGAATGGATGGCTGAATTAATCAGGATTTCAGTCAACCTAGCTTGGTTCAAGCCCTGGCTTCACCATCTTCACTGTCTAGTTTGGTTGAGTCACAGATCTTCTCTGTGTCAGATGAAAGCACTGGCCAAAACCTGTGGGGTCTAGTGTGGCCAAATGTGCTTAACAAGAAGTTGAGCGGCAAAACACTGCTGTCTAGTTTACCTTCTTGCCCTAGCTCTCCAAGATACAATTTTACACTCTGGCCTTGTTTGTCAACTAATCTTAGCATAGGTATTCAATGATCAGGTATCATCTGTACCTTCAGACCTTCATGTAACTTTCTTTTAAACAACCATTACGTAGCAGAAACTGACCTTTCTACAGCTAAATAAATTAGTTTTGGCTAACAAGGTTTAAAATAACAGTGGATGAAGACAGCGAGGATGATTTCATAGTCTTTCCCCTCTCTTATTCCTTCATGCAGAAACAGCTGTCTTGGCAGTAGCTTTAAAGTAATCCCATCCCTTTCTTCTTATTTAGCAAGAATGATTGCAAATTGACTTTGGGCACACCTTTAAAAGCTGATAATTCCTAAAAGATCCTTCTATTTTGAAAGAAAAGTCTGTTTGTATTATGTTTTAGTTCTGTGCACTGTTCCTAGAGGAATACTTTAAAAAAAAAAGTTGGAGGAGTTCAAGAGTGGCAACTAAAATGATCAAGGGGCTTCCACAGCATATTGGAGTCAAAGAAAATTGTTCAAAAGAATAATCAGATCTATAGATTCCTCCACACTTCGAGTTCTTAAAGTGAACACTCATACCTTAAAATTACTTCCTGCAGAGGGTTTTCACATGTACAATTTTTCAACAGCCTTGAGAAAGATATCAGGGTAAGTATTATCTGAATTTTAGAGATAAAAACATAGATGTCTGAGAGATATTATAACTTATTCAAACTCTGGTGGCCATTGATAACGTAAAGAATCCAGCCTTGGGATCTGATCTCATACTTGTTCTACTCTTCCAAATTGAGTGAACTAACATATCCCCCTTCATATCATCCTTTGCTAGAGGATGTCAGAGAAGATTTAAGGGGTTGATCAGAGATTAGGAAGCTATGACCTATGGGCCAAAAATGCTTGGCACCTGTTTGTTAATAAAGTTTTATTGGAACACACAGTCTTTTATGTGTTATCTATGTCTGGTTTTCTACTACAATGATAGAGCTGGGCAGTTTTAACAGAAGCCTGTATGGCCTTCAAAGCCTAAAATATTTACTATCTGGCCTTTTACAGAAGTTTGCCAACTTCAGACCTGAGTAATCACAGGTAGTGTCATTCCCTGAAAAGTAATTAAGGAACAAGCAATGGAGAGTGGGCTGTCCTGTTTCTTTCTATGAATTTGACACTTCACGAGCTGTTACTATTTCAGAAAGAAAGAGGGTTTTTTTTTTAGGTACTTAAGGAATTGGTTTGGTCAGAATGTTTATTCAAGTTTTTACATAATATATTACATAAAAACCTGAATGAACATTTTGGCCAACCAAATAACAGGAAGTATAAAGAGGGAACTGTAAGAGAATCTGGCAAAATTACATGGAGCCCTTCAGAAAGGCCAAAGAATCGATCCTTTTGAACTGTGGTGCTGGAGAAGATTCTTGAGAGTCCCTTAGACAGCAAGGAGATCAAACCAGTCCATCCTAAAGGAAATCAATTCTGAATATTCATTGGAAGGACTGATGCTGAAGGTGAAACTCCAATACTTTGGCCATCTGATGCAAAGAGCTGACTCACTGGAAAAGACCCCGATGCTGGGAAAGATTGAAGGCAGAAGGAGAAGAGGGCGACAGAGGATGAGATGGTTGGATGGCATCACCACTTAATGGACATGACTTTGAGCAAACTCTGGGAGATGGTGAAGGACAGAGGAGCTTGGAATGCTGCCGTCATGGAGTTGCAAAGAGTTGGACACGACCTGGCAACTGAACGACAGAAACTTCAGAAGGTGAATTATATTTAGTAGAGTTATTCTACAATCAATTAAGGGAATGAGAGGTAGAACTGCATGAGGTAAAGGTATGGGGCAAACTCTGGGAAGACAGTGGAGGACAGGGAAGCCTGGCATGCTGAAGTTCATGGGGTCACAAAGACTCAGAGACACGACTTAGTGACTGAACTACAATAGCAAGATATGAACTGGGATGGCACATTGAGAAATGTTTGTCATAAGCTGACTGGTACCTTTTATAATACAAAGTAAATTTCGTAATGCCAATCAAATTCCAAACTTAAGTTTAAAAAAATCATTTAAATTATTAGAGTTTAGCAGGTTTTCTTTCTTACATGAGTAAATCCTGAATCTTGGGACATGGATTCAGGTTAAGCAGATGTTAGCACAAATTACTGTGTGTCAGCTATTATAAAAACAAAATTCTAATATCTCATTTTTGAGATTTATGGAGGTGACTTTCCTTTTCTTTGGAGATGATGAATATGTGCCGACTGGTGCCACTGTTTAATTATAGATGGCTAGCTGTGAGGAATGTGAAGATGATCTCAGCCATTTAAACCTCAAGGCAATCTCCTGGTGTGACCTAAAAGGTGTTCATTTTATTTATGTAGCTATTTTACCTACTCACCCAGATTTCTGTTGCACTTAGAAATTCCCAAATGAAGTATCTACAGTTATTTTGTAAAGGGTTTGAAATAATATTCCTTTCCTTCTCATTCTCAGTCCCAGGACATTTTTGCTTAAAGGTGCATTTGGGAAATAGTGCATGGGAAACATCATGGTATGGGGCAAACAGAACAGACTTTAGACTTGGGCATTCTTGGAAGGCCCTTGGAAAGGTCACCATGTATTCAGGGAACTTCCAATGGCTGACCATGCCTGGATAGCAGAGTGGATGCTAAGTGTGGGCAGCGGCATGTCTGCAGAGGTGATTGGGAGCCTGATACTGAAGAATGCTGGGTTCCATGCTAAAGAGTAAGGGTAGTTCTCGAGGTAATATGGAACCACTGAAGGGTTCTAGGACAAAAATGTAACACAAATTTACAATATTGAAAAATACTCTGGCAGGGTAGATGATGGACCAAAATGGAGAGAATGAGGGCACAGAGAGATTTGAGGGGCTGGTGTCGGCACTGAGGTTTTCCAGGAATGATGAAGTCTAAAGTTGGGAGTATGTGAGTGCAGGAGATTGAATTGTTTAGGATATACTTGTGTGGCTTAACTGATAGAATTTAACTGTAAAAGGGATGAGGGAAGGGCCAGTTTTAGGGGCTGAGTTGACTGTAATAGGAAAGATAAAGAGGAGAACAAGGGTTAATGCCTATCTGACATACTAATCATGTCCAGAATCGAGGTCTGCCAAGCAAAGTGTTCTTGTGATTTGTCATAAAATAGAAGATTTAAAAAAAATAAGGAAACAAAGCAAAATTTGGGTGATAATGACAGATGATGGCAAGAAAGAAGATTCATCTATAAAGATAATACTCATAGTCACAAATACAGATGCCAAGTGCCAGCAAGAAAAGCTGAGACTGCATTGTCTTCAAGGGGGGTGGTCTCTCTCTCTAGACAACTTTACCTATATAGAGCTTCCATGTGTGAAAATAATATATGTCTGGATTCCCCATTAACTTAAGACCCTCAGACAAAGGTTTTAGCACACATTTAGGAGGTGATTACCAGCAGGGAGTAGAGGAGTGGGAAAGAAAAGTGAAAGCAGTCAATACAGGATGTGTTCATGAGTGATAACCACTGTGTGCAGCTGGGGGTTCAATCTTACTGAGGACCTCTGGGAGACAGTATAGAACATGCCTCAGCATTACCCTGCCTGAGCAGCAAAGAAGGTGTTTATCCACCAATTCTAGTTTGTTACTGCTTCACGGTCCCTGCTGGCTCAGTTAGTAAAGAACCCACCTGCAATGCAGGAGACCCAGATTCAATGCACGGGTCGTGAAATGGCAACCCACTAGAGAAGGAAATAGCAACCTACTCCAGTGTTCTTGCCTGGAGAATCCCAGGGACGGGGGAGCCTGGTGGGCTGCTGTCTATGGGGTCTCACAAAGTCGGACACGACTGAAGCGACTTAGCAGCAGCAGCAGCAGCAACACATAATAAGAAATATGCATTTGTTAGTGTTCATATTAAGCTTGTATACTTGTCTTCTGGGTCAAGAGCAAATTGTCATAGGTTATGAAATATGACCGCTATAAATCACAAAGGAAGTGTACTGGAGTATTCCTTTTAAAGACTTTAAACCTTCAAAAGGATTGACTTAGAAAAAGGATTCTTTTGCATTCCAGAGGCAAAACTAAGACCGATGGTAGAAGTTTCAGTTCTGACACAAGGAAGAAGTTTTAGTCACTGCAGCTGTCAAATAATGACGGCTTTGAAGTCAGGCGTTTGCTGACATGGGAATATAACTGACTGGATGATTGCTTATTAGTGTTGCTGGAGAGGGAGTTTGTGCATCCAAGAAAAGGTATAAATAAATGATCTTTCAGATTTTTCTAATGTAGAAAGACACTGATTTCACATGTTGTCTCTCAACTCTCTTTCCAGTCTTCTAGCTTACTGTTTCCTCATGCAAATCCTCTGCCCTCGACACACAAGCATACTCATGAACACTCAAGTTTTATGCTTTCTTACCATTTGTGTCTTTTGTCATTCTTTCCACACTGAATGCCATTTTCTTAACAGAATAGGGCAAGCATTTGAAAAGTATAAATCTTATTAAAAGTTATAGAGCTCACGATGTTGTCCAGCAGAAACTAATACCATATTGTAAAGCATCACATTCCAATAAAAATGTAAAAAAGAAAACAAACACTAAAACATGACTAGCTGAAAAAAATGACACTGCCAAAATAATCTAAATTAGAATAAAAAACTAAGCAATAATTATAATTTAAAAAGTTATAGAGCATATGGCATATTAACACTTAATTTCTATGTATAATATAACCAGAACCTACTTTTTTATAGTCATGCTATACTTGGTCTTGAAATATTTATATGAATATATAGGAAGGCTGAAGAGACAAATTACCTCCCCAACCCATATGTACCCATCATGCAGAAAGGAGTAAATCAGCTTTTCTAAGCTAACTTATATTTGAGGTAATAAAAATATCTCTAGCCCTTCAGATTTTAATTTATATTCCAATTTTCCTCTGAAAATATTTATACTTCAACCCTGAAATTAAAGTAAATGAAAGGGTGCCTTTATATAATGTTTCATAAAAATATATCTATTAGTACTTTCAAAGAAGGAGTTCTGGGGGAAAGAAAGGAATGAGCTGTTAGCCATTAATTGGTTCATAAGTTTCACATATTTTTGGTTAGAATGCTTTATTTAAAGCAGAATTGACTAGGAAAGGTTGAATGAAGATTCTGAGCTGTTTTAATTGAGGAAGTGGTGGGAGAAGAAACTGCCTGAAAGACCAGTAGGGAATGCTGTGCCAATGAAGAGGACAATCCTTGCCCTGGGAATCAGGACCATTTTCCTGGCCCAAAGGCAGCACAAGCTTGCTCTCGGAGATATATTTGCAAGGGAAAATGTGAAGTTTGGGGTGTTTATATGAGCTAAATAAGCATTTGTAACAGGCTCCGTGGATTATATTAAATACTACCCCTTTCTGACATAACTTGAGAGTCTATATTGACTTCTCCATGTGGGTTTTAAAAGCCCCAAATTATGTCTTGCCATCTTTATTTCCTGGGCTTCTCTGGTGGCTCAGTGATAAAGAATCTGCCTGCCAATGCAGGAGATGTGGGTTTGATCCCTGGGTTGGGAAAATCCCCCGGAGAAGGAAATGGCAATCCACTCCAGTTTTCTTGCCTGGGAAATCCTATGAACAGAGGAGCCTGGCAGGCTACAGTCCATGGGGTCTCAAAGAGCCAGATATGACTTAGCTTTTGGAGAGGACCTTTATTTCCTGGTGTTTTATATAAAATTGTCTTTTTCCAATTTTTCATTACATAGTAATTTTGGCATTCCCGGGGGAAAAAGTATTAATACTAAAATATGTGCTTTCCTATCAAAAGTAAAAAATAAACCACGGATCTTTCCTTTTCTCCATAAAATTCCAAGAAGAGAAACATTTAGAAAATATGGACTGTGATTGAAGGAGTCTACTCAGCATATATGATAAAAAAAATCAAATAATACTTGAGCAAGAATATGTTGTTTTGAGATCATTGTCGGGAAACAATCTTTCTGTGATTTCAGGGTGAAAAAGATGAGTTGCCATGGTTTCTTGCTCTGCTCAAATTGAGTTACATTTGGCCACATTAATATTTGTAGTTATCTTTCCATTACTCATGAAGTACCACAAACACTCAGCAATAATTGCAACTGCTTTTTTGTGAGCATACATCTCCCCTGACAAGTATTATGAATTCACATATGTTCTTAGAATCTTTTTATGATGCATTAATACTATGAAATATTATGAAATAAAAATTATGAAAGTGCAAGCTTTCAGTATATTCACTGAAATGTTCCTTTTATACAGCCCATTACCCCCCATCGCACCTCAAATTGCTTACCTGGATGATTCATTAAAAATAATCTAGGTAAATTCCCTGGTGGTGCAGTGGATAAGAATCTGCCTGCCAATGCAGGGGACACAAGTTCGATCCCTGGTTTGAGAGCATTCCACATGCCGTGGAGAAGCTGGGCCTGGACACCAGAACTATGAGCCCATGCTCTATAGCCCATACTCCCCAACAAGGGAAGCCACAGCAATGAGAAGCCCACTCACTGCAACTAGAGAGTAGACTCCACTCTTACAACTAGAGAAAGCGTGCATGCAGCAAGGAAAACCCAGTGCAGGCAAAAATAAATAAATAAACACAAAACATTACATATAGCACTGTTTACATGTCAAAAAATAATTTAGATATGCAGATGACTATGCATGAATGCAGAATGGTCTCAAGGGTATAATATTAGAACCTCTTAATTAACCAAGGACTACCCTGGTGCTTCCACATCTGACTCATGGGATGGGAAGACTCCCCTTAACTCACAACCCACCATGATGTATTTAGCCTGGGATCCTACATAACAGAACTCAACAGGAAAAAAAACACATTTGGTTCCATATCAGAACACAACCAACAAACTCTACTGTTTTATCAAAATGATTAAGAAATTTAGTCCATTCTTTAAAATTTGTACATATTTTATATTTCCATAATAATCATTTTCTAGCTGAATTATGAACAAAACTGAGTTGATTCATTATATGAATTTATACAAATAACAATTCAATTATTACCAACATCAAATTCATCTGGTGGTGGTGGCTTACTTGCTGAGTCATGCCTGATTCTTTGCCACCCTGTGGACTATAGCCTGCCAGGCTCCTCTCTCTAAGGGATCTCCAGGCAAGAATACTGGAGTGGGTTGCCGTGCCCTCCTCCAGACCAAGTTAATCTTAATTCCTGTCAAATATTAATAGAATTATAGAGGATGAGAATCACAATGAAAAAAAATGCTTAATTTAAAAATTTTTCCCTTCTCATAGCACAACCATTTTTAATGATATTACTGAAGGAAAAAATATATGGAATTTTTTTCTAGGATCAAGTGAGTTTTTAAAATACACACAAAAATATATATGATCTTTAATGGGTATGTTTTAAAATACAGTTTTAAAGTATATTTTAGTTTTTGCAATATATCCTCTTAAATACATAATGTGTATTACAAAAAATTTGTTAAAACTTTAAACATTCAGTATATAGACTTGAATATAATTCACTCAAAAATCACGAGATTGAGATTTCATGCTCAACTTATCAGAACGAGATATTCCAAATAAAAATGGGTAGGCTATATAACTTCTACTCAGTGGCTGTATATATTAAAGATGCTGCTAAGTCGCTTCAGTTGTGTCCGACTCTGTGTGACCCCAGAGACGGCAGCCCACCAGGCTCCCCTGTCCCTGGGATTCTCCAGGCAAGAACACTGGAGTGGTTGCCATTTCCTTCTCCAATGCATGAAAGTGAAAAGTGAAAGGGAAGTCGCTCAGTCGTGTCTGACTCCCAGCGACCCCATGGACTGCAGCCTACCAGGCTCCTCCATCCATGGGATTTTCCAGGCAAGAGTACTGGAGTGGGGTGCCATTGCCTTCTCCAAATATTAAAGATAGTTGTGAAGTAAAACAAAAAACACAGGCTAGAAGGGAAATTGGTTCTTAGTCATTATCTCTAAATCATGACAAATTGGGACAGTCAGATAATTTTAACAGGGTTTCCTCTGGAAACCAGGCATTCAGAGTGTCCTGAGGACTCAGGATAGGGGGTGTACAGATGAGAATAGAAAAGAAGTAGGCACCACTGTAAGACAGTACGATTCATCAGTTCACAACCACACCCTGACAGTCATTACTGGAGCGCTATAGCCATGATCACTTCAGCTTCATCCTTGTCACTATTGCCCTCAGTGCTAATTTGAACAGATTTTTACCTCTTTAGGATGGAGTGGTGAGCAGGGAACTCACTGAATCACTGTGATATGTTTTCCTAGGAAGGGCCCTAGGGGTCTCACAGGTGAGTGTAATGAATCCTATGGGTGTAACTCACTTTGCGTGAACACACACATACACACAGCAGTAATTTAGCATGTTGCAAATTTCTCAGCCTGATACAGTTTCCCTTGGTTACTCAGGTTGCCTCTACCTCATGACAAAGATTTGCAGAAGGTTTGAAGATTTTACACAAAATCCTAGCTTTCCATAGATGTCTCACATTCTAGGGTATATGAAAGGGAAGCCAGAGTAGTTCTGAAAAACTAATTATAAGTTTGGTCAAACCAACAATAAAAATAAATAGCTTCATTTGAGTAATAGATACTTCTAAGACATGACCAGCTGTGGTGTTCTACAAAGTACATCATTGATTAGATCAAAAGTTATAGCAGGAGAAATCCTCAAATATTTTTTTCACTGGGTTCACATTTACTTACAAATAAAAAACCATGGTATATAGTTCTACCTTTTTTATAGCTTTGTAAATTTAGCTGTCATGTCTGTTGCTAAGGATCAGGCATACTGGTCAGTTCAGTTCAGTTCAGTTGCTCAGTTGGTTCCAACTCTTTTGTAACTCCATGGACTGCAGCATGCCAGGCTTCCCTGTCCATTACCAACTCTTGGAGCTTGGTCAAACTCATGTCCATCGAGTTGGTGATGCCATCCAACGATCTCATCCTCTGTTGTATACTGGTATAGCTCGATAAAGCCTAATGCTGGAAATAATTTAAAACCTCAAAGCCAATGTCACCTTACCTATTTCACTTGCCTAATGATTTCCTCGGAGAAGGCAATGGCACCCCACTCCAGTACTCTTGCCCGGAAAATCCCATGGATGGAGGAGCCTGGAAGGCTGCAGTCTGTGGGGTCGCTGAGGGGCGGACATGACTGAGCAACTTCACTTTCACTTTTCACTTTCATGCATTGGAGAAGGAAATGGCAACCACTCCAGTGTTCTTGCCTGGAGAATCCCAGGGACGGGGGAGCCTGGTGGGCTTCCGTCTATGGGGTCACACAGAGTCAGTCGGACACGACTGAAGCGACTTAGCAACAGCAGCAGCAGCAATGATTTCCTCTCTTTTCATACAACACAAACAGACATGTATGCACATTACTGGGAAGAAGAAACTCTCCCTATATTTACACAGTGGAGTAATTTTTGTCCTTCTAATTAACCAGCATGGGCCAAATGTTTAAAAGGTTTCTTCTGAAACCATGCCTTTAATTAACATCCACATTTTCTAAATTAATGGTCACTGACCTTAACATGAAGGGTGTCTTAAAGACATGTTTCAAATGAAAAAAAAAGAGAGAATTCCATTCAGAGAATCTACTAACTACCTTTGGTCATTACTTTTTTCCTAACACTGCATAAAACATCCTAGAATTTGTGAGGTAATGGATAAAGGTCCTATAAACTACCTTGAACATTACCCCCACAATTGTACAGTATCAAAATTAACAGTGATTCATTAACATCATACAGTTTGCAAAACTGATACCATTCCGTCTATCATATAACCTGGATTTCCCCGCAGGAAAACAGTAGCAACTTCAGAATATTCTTAAGGCTTTTCTTTTTAAAAATGTAGTCATTATAATCATTAAAGGAACCCAAATGCTGTGGTTTATACTGAAAATCAAAGTAAGGAGTCCCCAGTGGGAAATACTTCACAATGTACTTCAAAGGATTCAACGGAACTGATGTCTTCTTTCTTTAAGAAGTTATAACTCTGGGGAGACTCAAAGATAGAAACTAGCCAAATTTTACGATGAGAAAGAAAAGCTGTTCTAACAGATAAAAAAGAACATTGTCTATGATATGTACAGCCAGGGACTTAAAACATCATCTCTGAAGTACCAATTTGTGAGGTACATAACTTCATCATCTACAAAGCCCTACTTTTCAACATCTTGTCCATGGTGCTTGAAGGTAAATGCCCTTCTAGGAGCAACCTAGAGCTCTAGCAGCAGACCGGTGATGCTCAGGCTGGCTGTCAGGGTGAGCCAAGTGGCTCACCTTGAAACTTTGGTTCTGTATGTCTGACTCTGCATCTTGAACTCCCTCACTCTGGGTCTTGTACTTCTCTTCTCAATGGTAGACTCCTAATTATGTTCCTTTTTTTTCCCTCCTATGTCAACTTAGATGCTATGCTTCCTATAATTATTTTTCTCCCTATATTTATTTTACATTAACCTGATCATAGAATTTAAGACTTTGTTACTGCTCCAGCTTGAAAGAACCAGCACTAAAATTCTAAAACCCATCTATTCCAATCCTTTTTTCACACACACCAAAAAACTGGGAGAAAATTGTGCCCTAGAGAATGTGGCTTTCTGAAGGTCGCATAGCTCATTAGAGATATAATTCTTTACTATAAAATTTCACATACTGGTGTTCCAATTTTATATTCAAATGTTCTCTTCTAAGTAATGCATTTTAATTGTTATCAGATGAATTAGTCCTATTACAGCAATTTAAAGGGAAGAGTGAAAGCTATGTTCCACAACCTTCTTTCATGCATGCTTACTGTGAACTACAAAAGCTTTGGACTCATAAAGCATATACCCCTGAAAGGTGTAAGTGGAGACAAGCTAAATATGTGACAATAACAGAAACATTCCCCTATGTAATCATCCCTGGATATGCTATTAGGACTGTGTCAACTGAAAATAAACTTCAGAGAGGACCAACTTAGAGGGTCTGAGTGGTGGTGAGCCACGACACAAATTTTAATCTAAGAGAAGTGCAATTTGCGGGCTGGTTTCAACAATTATCAACCTCTTCTGAAGGAGGTGTTCATGAGTAGCTTGAAATGTCAGCAGAAGTCTCCATAAAAATACCACTGAAAAAATAAGCACTAATTTTATGATGGAAGAATAAGTTTTCTTTTTCTAATATGTTCTGGTTTAGAGAACTCAGTGCATTTCCCCTCTTTTCATTTAAGATTAGAAAATTGTAAGTTATCTTCTAGCTGAATGAACCATGAAAAAATTTTATAGACAGTTTATAGATAGGCCATGAGTCACAGATTATTACCATATCTGCCAAGAAGTCATATTTAATTCCTAGATTTCTCAAAAGCCTGCTGTAACGCACCTACTGTATAGATTCCTCTAGTCTTTCATGTTGCTTTTGCACTGAAAAATACAGTTGTGTTAGATTAGGGTTATTTCTTCAGTAATTATTCACACCCTTTTCTTCCTACTTTATAAGAGAAGTATACTTCCATGTCCCACCATTGCTTCACCCAATGTTAAGCTGGCACATCTGACTGTGTGTTACTTCAAGAGTATGACTTAAGAGGCACTGCTTGCTTTGCTCTCTTCTCTGGGAGGGCTAGCCTCCTCCATCTGAAAAAGAACACATCCAGGTAGCTCTTTCGAACAAGCATGCCATACAAGTGGACCAAGTCTGAATCAAATTCAAGGCCTGGAACCAAGCCCAGCTGGCCGAGTTCAGCCTACAGCCACCCAACTGCAGCTGAATCACTGAGACATTAATTCTTAATTGTAAGTCACAGAGATTCTGTGGTGGTTAGTATCACTAGCTCACTGATACAACGGTTATTACATATGGTATTCTATTTGGTGCTTTGCAAATCTTTGCTGTTTTCCCATTTGTATATATTTTGCCTTCCTGCCAGACTGGAAGACATAGTACAGTTTGATACTTGTTTTTACCTTTTTTGGTGCTCCCCACCCCCAAAGGCACACCACTGTAACTACTCAGTATATTCTAGTGTCAGAAGCCAGGGTTCTCCTTGTACTGCACGCTGGAGTAAGTCTTTACTGTACCACTGACAGCTCTCTGCAACAAATGCTGCATTTCAGCAGCTATCTCACAGTATGTTTTAGAAGCACAGAGGCTAAGCAACTCAACAGGATAGTCAGAAGAACAGAGCTGATGGAGAACCCTTCATATGGGGGCACTGCCAGCATTTTAGAACCCTTTTCCATTTATGGGAGAACAACTTTCACACGTAAATGAAAAGGCCATTTTCCCCAAGGCAAAAGAACTGATTTTAGTAGGACAAGGCCTGAGAAACCCTTTATAGAGAGTGTTTTCCCATTGGATTTCTCCATGAATCTGGTATTTAGAGCTACCTCAAGGCTAAGAGCTGATATATTTACTATTACTCTTCACAAAAGGGCACAGATCAAGCAGGGCAGCCGCAAGGTGACCTTTGCTTGTGCTCAGTCCAGCCTTTCCCACACATTTATAGTAAGACACACAGTCCTGGAATTTATTTTGTCTTCCCTGAGGTGGGAAGGTCAAGGATGTATGAGAGAGCTAAAGGAAACTGAGGATGTGTTGAGAGAAAGAGAAACAGGGGAGCTAGTGAGAAGAGGTGGCATTTGCACACAGGTGAGCCCTGTAGGGTCCAGAAGGTAGAGGATCTAAACACAGAGCCGGAGACAGAGCACTGAGTTGGTGTCATACTGTGCGAGTTCCTACCTCTACCCCCAAATCTGAACTGAAGTTTCTATTTCCACTTAATCTTCAGTGCCTGACCAAAAAGTCAAGGGAAGACAATCTGTAGTTATTACTTTGACAGATAATCTAGTCTTTGCCATTTCCATTGTATATCAACCTCAAATGTAAGGCAATAATATATATACCAACCTATATATGTCCTATACGCCACACACTATTAGTGTTAGGAAAAACTCTTAGGCTAGTTTATTGAGATGAATTTTCGTTATTCATCCAAACTGAGAAGTGTCTTTCATTTCCAAATAACACCGATTCTACCATGGGCTGATGGGCACTTAAGGCATTAAAGATCATTACAAAATGTATTAAGGGAGAGGGGAGAGAAGCCACAGCAATTCCCCAACTGTATCTATCAGTGGTAGCAGATGAACACCTAGCCAGTCTATTGCAAAAATTTAACTACATCTCTTTCTTACCTTGAATGCCAGAATTAGTTTGACAGGCTGCTTAAAGCAATGGGTGTCTAAAGAACAAACTTTCTGAGGCAGGTGAAGTGAGTCTACCTTACAATAACATTTATTAATAGCAAATTAATGACTGTCAAATCTAGGACTCAACAATGACAAAGCTCTGTTGGAACACACCATCTTCTTTCTGTGTGGCATCTTTAGCTTTAAATGTTTGCCTGTTCTGTTCCTTGAAATCCTGACGTGTAAAAATCCTGATATGTCATCTTGGGAGCACTCCTACTTAAGATCTCTGCAACTTGCTTTAAGGAGGGCAGACAGACTGAAGAAGTAAAATAAATAACCTGTTTTTTTGTGGTGCTACTGCTAATTTACCCAGTGTTAGCGAGATTTTTTTTTTTTTTCCTTTGCAAAACAGCTAAAAAAAATTGCACAGATTATCTGGGGCTTGAAACAAAAGTAGGAATAAATACTAAGGAACTTAGATTACAGAAACATAAAATTTTAATTTAAAAAAGAAATGAAAACCCTTGGTATACAATAATATTTTAGTTCTTGGCTTTTCACAGTCATTTGTCGTGTTTTACTTGGGACATGATTAAGGGTATAAATGTTCTTTCAGGATATTTTATAGACTATGGGAAATATTTGCCAATTAACAGATTGTTGCAAAGTCGGTACAGGATTCTTTGAGAATATCTGTACCTTTTCTAGAGGTGTATTATTCTAGAAACACAAACTCTTTCCTTGTAGTTTCTTCCATGGGTACTTGGAATCAGAATTTCTGGAAAAGGTGGGCATCACAACTGCTTTTTTATTCGTTTTTTCAAGCTCAGGAATGAGGTGAAGTGTGAAGAATGTTTGTGGCTAGTCTGGAAATCAATGGAAAACGTGTTATAGTTTTATGACAAATCAAGTAGCACAGATTTGCTTTGTGTTTGGGAGTTAATCTACACACTCTAAAAATGTTCCAAATCCAGTTAAAGCAACTGAAATACGAGACTTTGCTGGCACCCCCTAGAAAGAACACACTGCTATGTCACACAGCTCTCACAAATGAGTGGGAGAGATCATCTCAAACCTTCAACTGTGTATTTTAAAACACATGCCAACTGCTCTGATTCTTGCCATTAACAACTTCAGAATTAGCTTACAGATGGTAATCTCCAAAAAGCAGTGACTGTTGTATGGGAAACACAGAGAAGAAAGGCAGTTTTTAAAATTTTTTCTTCTTTTACAGTGGAACACAAGTGAACTAGGAACCTCAGCACCATGTAGGAAATACAACAATATTCATGGAAATGCATGTCTCACATTAATGTTTGAGAGAGACTGAAAATAAACTTTGAAAGTATAAAAGCTGGAAGCTAAAGTTTTGAAGAATTTCCTTGGCCATTTAAAAATTCATATAAATCAGCACATAGTTTCACCTTGGGGTCCAAATTCTTTTTTTTTTTTTTTTTTAATTCTAATGCCTCCCATAATCCTTCCAGATTTCAGACAATGCTGCAAAGCTATAGTAATCAAAACAGCATGCTATTAGCACAAAAACAGATATATGGATCAGTGGAACCGAATAGAGAACCCAGGAATAAACCCACACAGTAGTAGTGTTAATTGCTGAGTTGTGTCCAACTCTTTGCAACTGCATGGACTATAGGTCTCCAGGTTCCTCTGTTCATGGGATTCTCTAGGCAAGATTACTGAAATGGGTTGCAGTGCCCTCCTCCAGGGGATCTTTCCAACCCAGGAATTAAACCTGCATCGCTTATGTCTCCTGCATTGGCAGGTGGGTTCTTTACCACTAGTACCACCACCTTTACCACTAAGCCAAAACCCACACACCTACAGTCAATTCATCTTTGAAAAGGAGACAAGAATATACAATGAGTCTCTTCAGCAAGTAGTGTTGGCAAAGTTGGACAACCGTGTGTAAATCAGTGAAGTTAGAACCCACCTTTGGACCATACACAAAAATAAACTCAAAATGGCTTAAGGACTTAAATATAAAACATAGCACCATAAAACTCCTAGAAGAAATCATAGGCAAAACATTCTCTGACATAAATTGTACCAATATTTTCTTAGGTCAGTCTCCCAAGGCAATAGAAATAAAAAACAAAAATAAATAAATGGGACCTAGTTAAACTCATAAGCTTTTGCTTAGCAAAGAAAACCATAAACAAAACAAAAAACCTGTGAACTCGGAGAAAATATTTGCAAGTGATGGGAATGACAGGGCTTAATTTCTAAAATAAATGAAATATCTCATATAATAACAACAATAAAAAACCCAAATGAAAAACTGGCAAAACACCTAAATAGACATTTCTCCAAAGAGGACATGCAGATGGCCAATATGCACATAAAAAGATACTCATCACTGCTAATTATTAGAGAAATGAAAATCAAAATTACAATGAGGTGCCACCTTATACCAGTCAGAATGATCATCATTAAAAAGTCTACAAATAATAATGTGAGAGACCATGTGGAGAAAAGGGAATCCTCTTACACAGCTGGTAGGAATGTAAGTTGGTGCAGCCCTATGTAAAACAGTATGGATGCTCCTCAAAAGAGTAAAATTAGAGTTTCCATATGATCCACCAATCCCACTCATATACCCAGATAAAACTGTAGTTTGGAAAGATACATGCACTCTTATGTTCACAGCAGCATTATTACAACAGCCAAGACATGGAAACAACCTATTAATAAATGCCCATTAACAGATGAATAGATAAAGAAGATATGGTACATATAGAAAATGGAATATTACTCAGCCATAAAAAGAATGAAATAATACCATAAGCAGCAACATGGATGGACCCAGAGATTATCATACTTAATGAAATCAGAAAAAGACAAGCATAATATGATATCACTTATATGTAGAATCTAAAATATGACACAAATGAACAGAAACAGACTCACACACATAGAGAACAGACTTGCGGTTGCCAAGAGGGAGAGGGGTGGGTAGGGAAGGACTGGGAGTTCAGGATGAACTGATGGATAGACAACAAGGTCATACTGCATAGCACAGGGAACTGTATTCAATATCCCATGATAAACCATAATTGAAGAGAATAGCAAAAAGAATATATATATATATATATATGTGCATAACTGAATCATTTGCTCAACAGCAGGAATTAACACAACATTGTAAATCAACTATACTTCAATAAAAAAAAAAAATCTAATTCTACTGCCTCCATTTTTCTGCTCAATTCCAAATGATAGCCCTGGATATAAAACTGGAATATGCCCCAAATATAAGAACTTGAGATAGAGAAATAGTGTAGCTCTTTATTTTAAAGCTGAGACAACAAATAATCCCTAAAATATTAGTCATTTGTTTTTATATTACTAACAACAAAACAAAACCAAAAAACCAAAACCTGCCTGACAGTGAGGGCTGTATTTCTTCCTGTTGTTTTAAGCTGTCTAGTGTCTTACAATATGATATGATTTCACCCAGAAATAAGGGAGAAGGGAAGGATCACAAAAAAAAGACAAACTTGGCCAGAAAGAAATGCCCAGCCAGTTTTCAACAGTAGAAGAGAGGTGAGGTAGATAATTCCAGCTAATGACTGGAAGTACAATGCAGGCTGTTTACAGTTTTATGTCTTCTTTTCAGTGGTACTTCTTTCAGGCCAATATTACCATGAAAAGTGAGAGTGAAAGTCGGTTGGTGTCTGACTCTGTGATGTCGTGGACTATAGAGCCCATGGAATTCTCCTGGCCAGAATACTGGAGTGGGTAGCCGTTCCCTTCTCCCAAGCATCTTCCCAACCCAGGGATCAAACCCAGGTCTCCTGCATTGCAGGCAGATTCTTTACTAACTGAGCCAACAGGGAAGCCCAAGAACATTGGAGTGGGGAGCCTATCCCTTTTCCAGGGGATCTTCCCAACCCAGGAATCCAACAGGGGTCTTCTGCATTGCAGGCGATTCTTTACCAACTGAGTTACCAGGGAAGCCCATATTACCATGGAGGACTACTCAAGTACATGGAGGAGGGGAAACTTGAGGGTGATACTGGAGAAAACCAAACAGCTCAGAAAGCAGGGAAATGATCAACAAGAATTAGATATCTGCTGTCATTTCCCTCAGTGGCAGATAATCCATGCAAAAATAAAGGTCAACTTGTTTTGCTATATGCTCCTGTATCATTCATGGAGTACTTCCCCCAACTCCTCCCCTGAAATGTGATCTTCTATCACTATGAACAATTTAATTCTAAGAAAGATTTTCATCATAATAATGGTTAGGTAGCATGGACACAGAACAAATGGTGGGTCACTGGTTAATTTCAGAAAAATCCAGTGCTTAAAATTCATGCAGTTCAAGCTTAATATAAGAAATTGCCTTGGCGACAGTCTTTGACTACTTTTGAAATGAAATATGGCCATTTCACTCACCTTCTCAAATAATGGGGTGTCTCGGTTTATATTTACATTAATCTTATTCCTTTTTAGTTCCCAGACAGCCACACAACTCTTGCTATCACTCAAAAGGGCTCCATAATCATCTCTCACTAGAGAGTTCTCTTTCATCACCCCTTTCACTTCTTCACAGACATTCTCTTCAAATATCTCCTCCCACTTCAACCAGATGGTCTGCCTATGAATATGTCCTTGATTAGAACTTCTCAGCAAGTTCCCATGGCCAATGGGCTCAAGTATAGTCTCCTTAACAAGATAGGCAAGGCTCTCCACTGCATTGGTCCCATCAACTTCTCTATTCTCACCCCCTGCCTTCTCTTGAGATGTTAATCACATCTTGTTTATGCCGAATGCTACGTTAGTCTTCCAAGAGGACAGCTCACCCTTCACAGGAATACGCTAAAATTTCCTTACTGGCTACCGAATGGAAATTTATCAGTCAGCCTTGGCATTCAAGGTCCTCCATATCAATTCCAGGATTTTAAAAGCCTACAAAGGGAAGTTTAGTAAATATTAACTCTGACCTCAGGAATCAAGGGCAGGGATGTGATCACAGGTAGGGATCAAGTGAGCCCAGCTGTGAGAAGGTAAAGGCAGACTGGAAGTTTGGGGAACCTTCTGGGATGTACACTACAGACGTTTTTTGCACATATATCTCATGTGTACTTTGTAACATAGACATTTTTACACTGATCCAACTAAGGCTGAGAAAGTTAAGGTAACTCTCCCAGAATTACAAAGCTTGTAAATGTCACAGGCAAGTTTCAATGCCAAGCATCTTTCAATGCAGAGCCCCCTGTATTTCCAAAGCACAAAGTTGCCTTCTAGTATTTTATTTCCACACTGACTGTTT
The DNA here is from genome assembly GCF_003369695.1 of Bos indicus x Bos taurus. Classification (NCBI taxonomy): domain Eukaryota; kingdom Metazoa; phylum Chordata; class Mammalia; order Artiodactyla; family Bovidae; genus Bos; species Bos indicus x Bos taurus. Next base: position 20,379,434 of record NC_040105.1, read on the forward strand.
CTTCCATCGCAATCCTACTTACATTTCCAGGTCCAGACAAAATTCGCAGAGACTTCATTGAATTGCCCAGCAATATATGGTCATTTATTCCTTGGAGAACTATGCACATAAAATGAAAGCAGTCTCTATCTTTGCTGTCCAATATGGTAGCCACTAGCCACAACTGTCTACTAAGAACTTGAAATGTGCCTAGTGAGAGTGAAGAGCTAGATTTTAAATTTAAATATAATTATATTAACTTGCCATATGTGGTGAATGGATCTCTAGCTCTAGGTCTCTGCTATTCAAGTGGTCAATCAGCACTGGCATCACCTGATCAGCTTTTGCCATTACCTATGCTGAATCTCAGGACCTGCCTCAGACCTGCTAAAGTAGAATTTCAAACAAGCTGTCCAGGTGATTCATCTGCACTTTAAAGCATGACAAACACTCCTAGAGCATTAGTTAGCAACCACGTGGCTTTAAAAAAAATTAATAGTTTGTATCATTTCATAATACCAGCTCCTGGAGAGAAGGAAAAAGCTTTTTTTTGGATAGTTAAATAATGATTTGTTGAATAGAAGGTACTTAAATGATCTATCTGGGGCTCCTTCTGGATATAAGCCTTCCTGCTTGCTGGGGAACCCATGGCACTTCTGGTCATCCTCCCTTTCAATGTGGCCAAGCCCTGAGAACCCTTCAGGCCACTTATCTGTGTGCTTGGTTATCATTTTTTTTTTTTCTTTAGTCAGCACTCAGCTTTGTCTGAGAGAGAAAAAAAAAAAAAAAAAGATAACAAAGCATGCACACAGGTAAGTGGCCTGAAGGGTTCGCAGGGCTTGGCCACATTGAAAGGGAGGATGACCAGAAGTGCCATGGGTTCCCCAGCAAGCAAGAAGGCTTGAAAGCTTCCTGCTTTCAAGAAAGCTGAGTGCTGAAAAATTGATGTTTTTGAACTGTGGTGTTGGAGAAGACTCTTGAGAGTCCTTTGGACTGCAAGGAGATCCAAACAGGCAATCCTAAAGAAAATCAGTCCTGAATATTCATTGGAAGGACTGATGCTGAAGCTGAAACTCCAATACTTTGGCCACCTGATGCGAAGAACTGACTCACTGGAAAAGACCCTGCTGCTGGGAAAGATTGAGGGCAGGAGAAGGGGACAACAGAGGATGAGATGGTTGGATGGCCCCACTGACTCAATGGACATGAGTTTGACCAAGCTCCAGGAGTTGGTGATGGACAGGGAAGCCTGGCGTGCTGCTGTCCATGTCACAAAGAGTCAAACACAACTGAGTGACTGAACTGACTGACTGACTGACACTTGGTTATGGACTCCTCCAGATTATCAGATAGGCTCCAGCCTAGGGAAACCAGAGTCCTTTTGCCACTATATGACTCTCACACTGTGGACCCATGGAATCTTCTGTCCACGTGCCATCTGTCCTTTCAAGGTCCTGGATGTCTTTGCCACCATCCTGCCTCAGCTACAAGGTCTCATGTGGAACTCTACCTGTATGCTCACGAAGGCAACTTGGGGATCTTCATGTATGGGCCCGAGAGCCCAGGAAATCCCAATTCTGTTTGGTCACCATCAGTGCCTTGTACTCGGTGTCCCAAGTGTTCTTCGGGGTGCTTTCTAGGGACCCATTTACTATAGCACCTGAGTTCCAGACTCCTTTGGGCCACCAGCATTCTGGCTTGCATGATAATGGAGTGAACTTTTGGCCACCTACACTCAATGGCACTGGTGCTTCAGGAACCCATCAGTCACCAGGTTGCCTTCCCCTAGGATCCTATGGACCACAAACATGCTCACATGCTAGGGAAGAGTGGTTCTTTTTGTTTACCATGTTATCTCCCTGGTCCACCTGGGGAAAGCATCTGGGCACCAGATCTATACTATATATACATGTATACTGTGGTTTTAATTGTTCTTCTGGCCTTCACAGGCTTTCCCTTCACTGTGGAATGGAAAGTATGTCAGGCAACTTCCCATGCAGAGCACTGTCGCACCAGAGGCTTATTCGGTTACTATCTTGTCTACTTTTTTATGATTTTTCACTCCATATGCTTGCCTTCATCCTAGGGAACTATTTTTGCTCATTGTGGTTTCCTTCAGGTGGTGCCTTAGGAAGCATCACTATATGAACATAGCTTGTGGAGGTGATGGAATTCCAGTTGAGCTATTTCAAATCCTAAAAGATGATGCTGTGAAAGTGCTGCTCTCAATATGCCAGCGAATTTGGAAAACTCAGCAGTAACTACAGGACTGGAAAAGGTCAGTTTTCATTCCAATTTCAAAGAAAGGCAATGACAAAGAATGTTCAAACTACCACACAATTGCACTCATCTCACACACTAGCAAAGTAATGCTCAAAATTCTCCAAGCCATCTTCAACAGTACGTGAACTGAGAACTTCCAGATTTCAAGCTGGATTTAGAAAAGGCAGAGGAACCAGAGATCACATTGCCAACATCTACTGGATCATTGGAAAAGCAAGAGAATTCCAGAAAAACATCTACTTCTGCATCATTGACTATGCCAAAGCCTTTGACTATGTGGATCACAATAAACTATGGAAAATTCTTCAAGAGATGGGAATACTAGACCACTGTACCTGCCTCCTGAGAAACCTGTATGCAGGTCAAGAAGCAACAGTTAGAACTGGACATGGAACAACAGACTGGTTCCAAATTGGAAAAGGAGTATGTCAAGGCTGTATATTTTCAGTTGGCTTTTTAAACTTATATGCAGAGTACATCATCAGAAATGCTGGGCTGGATGAAGCACAAGCTGGAATCAAGATTGGCGGGAGAAATATCAGTAACCTCAGATATGCAGATGACACCACCCTTATGGCAGAAAGCAAAGAAGAACTAAAGAGCCTCTTAATGAAAGTGAAACAGGAGAGTGAAAAAGCTGGCTTAACACTCAACATTCAAAAAACGAAGATCATGGCATCTGGTCCCATTACTTCATTGCAAATTGATGTGGAAACAATGGAAACAGTGACAGACATTATTTTGGGGGCTTCCAAAACACTGCAGATTGTGACTGCAGCCATGAAATTAAAAGACACTTGCTCCTTGGAAGAAAAGCTATGACCAACCTAGATAGCATATTAAAAAGCAGAGGTATTACTTTGCTGACAAACGTCCATCTAGTAAAGCTATGGCTTTTCCAATAGTAATGTATGGTTTTGAGAGTTGGACTATAAAGAAAGCTGAGCACCAAAGAATTAGTGCTTTTGAACTGTGGTGTTGGAGAAGACTCTTGAGAGTCCCTTGGCCTGCAAGGAGATCCAACCAGTCAATCCTAAAGGAAATCAACCCTGAATATTCATTGGAAGGACTGATGGTGAAGCTTCAATACTTTGGCCACCTGATGCGAAGAACTGACTCATTAGAAAAGAATCTGATGCTGGGAAAGATTGAAGGTAGAAAGAGAAGGGACGACAAAGGATGAGATGGTTGGATGGCATCACTGACTCAATGGATGTGAGTTTGAGCAAGCTCCAGGAATTGGTGATGGACAGGGAGGCCTGGGGTGCTACAGTCCATGGGGTCGCAAAGAGTCATACACGACTGAGTGACTGAACTGAACTAAGGTGGTTAACAAATGGTACCTTCTGGGCACTTATGCTGATGTTCATATGGTTCTTCTACCCTTCACTCCTCTGCTCCCTTCCCTCTGCCCCTGCTGGCTGGGGAAATGGAGAATTTTATCCACTTTCTCCCCAGTGTCTAACCACACAGTGGGTTTCTCAGGATACTTTAGGCCATAGTATTCTGGGAGAAACTTGTTTCTATTTACTTACCATAATACCTTGATGTTGGTACTTTCTGTGACTGTCTTGGTATAAACTAACCCTAACACTAAGGTTTTGGCTACACTAGTCTGGCAGTCTGATTTTTCTGGGGAACTTAGAGCACTTTCATTCCCCTTCCTTGTGGTGCACTGATTCCCCAGAGTGCCTGTTTAGTTACCAGCCTACTTTCCCTTTGAGGTTTCTGCGACCCTTTAAGCCTCAAGTTCGCCTGCGAGTTGCGGGACTATGAATGCTGTAGGCTACCGTAGTATCCTCTCACTGGTGCTTCTGAAGAACAATCCGGGTACCATTTTGTCCTCGTGCTTAGGTCCTAATGGCTTTTAAGCTCATCTTCCTTGCCCTTGCTGGGGAAAGGGGCAAATATTCAGCCCCTTTTCCTACACCACACCGATTCTCCAAGGGCTTCTGTGGTTACTAACCTGCCCATACCCTGCGATTTCTGAGATCTTTTGGGCTATATGCCTGCCTATTTACTGGGAAACTGTGATTACCTAAGGTTACAACTTCTGGGGCAATGGTGCCCTGGGGGAACCATGGGGAACCAGCCTGCCCACGTGCTATGGTTCCTATGTCTTTCAGGCCACCAGCTTATCCTGTTGCTGAAGAATTGAGATCATTTCGGGCTTCTTTCCCTGCAGTGCGCTGATTTCCTGTGGGGGTGGTGGGAGTGGGGACATCCTATTATCCACCTACCTACTACCTGAGGTTTCAGAAATCCCTATGACCTCAAGCCTCCCCACATACTGGGAAAACCTGACTCCTATCAGCCACTGGCCTGCCCTCACACTGGTGTCTCCAGAGAACCAGTGTTTGCAGGTGTGCTAGGGTACCTTTAGTTCTGACACTTAGCAGCCTTCTCCCTTGCTAGAGAAATGGGTGCAACTTTTGGCCACCTGCCCTACAGTGCACTGATGCTTGGTGTGGACGGGTTATCTAGTCACTAGTCTTCCCTCCTGGAATTCCTTGAGCCGCAGATCTGTCTGCATACAGGGGAACTGTGGTTCCTTTTGTACAGAGTCTTACCTTGCCTTGGTCTCCCTGGAGAACCACCGGACCACCAGCCTGCCCTTCTGCCATGTTCCCAGTTGTCCTTCTAGCCTTCGGCCTTCCTGGTCACTGGTAAACAGAGATCATTTGAAGCTGCCTCCCTTGTGGCTCAGCTGGTAAAGAATCTGCCTGCAATGCGGGAGACCTGGGTTCAGTCCCTGGGTTGGGAAGATGCCCTGGAGAAGGGAAAGGCTACCCACTCCAGTATTCTGGCCTGGACAATTCTATGGACTATACAGTCCATGGGGTTGCAAAGTCGGACATGACTGAGCGACTTTCACTACCTGCAGGGCACAGCTGTCCTGAGTGCCTGTCTAGTCATTAGCCTGCCTGCCCTCTGGGTTTTCTGGATACTTTTGGTCACAAGCCTGCCTATGTGACATATTAAAGCAACAACAGTAAAACTAGTTCATTCTGCCTATAGTTGTGTCTTCACGCTGGTGCCTTTGGGGAGGACTTCCCTGTATCAGCCTGTGGACCTGCTACAGGCCTGGCCTTTCCCTTTGCTGCAGAACCAGGAGAACTTTAGGTCACCTTCCCTGGGGCCCTGGGGGGCCATCTGGTCACTAGCCTGTCTGCCCCCTGGGACTCCTGGGATCCTTCATGCGGGGCAACTGCTGCTCCTTTTGTTTACATCATTTCCTCCTGATGGTGCCTGGAGGGACCCTCTAAACTCCTCCTGTCCAATGCTATGGTTCTGGTGGTCCTCAGGCCGCCTGTCTTCCTGCTTGCTAGGGGACCAAAGGTACCGTGGGTCACTTTCCTTTAGCTACGGTGGTGCTCTGGTGACGTTTTGGTTTTCTTACCTGTTCTGTGCCATGCGCTGTGGTTCCTGTGTTCCTTCTGGCCATCAGGGTTCCCTCTTGCTTGGGAATGGAGAACCCTTTCAGTCATCTTTTCTGATGCCCTGGGGGAAGGTAAAATGGTACAGCCACACCACTGAAAACAGTTTGGCCATTAAAAGTTAATCATAAAGTTACCATATGACTCACTAATTCTACTCCTAGGTGTATACCCAAGAGAACTGAAAACATGTCCACACAAAAATTTGTACAAATATTCATAATAACATTACTCACTATAGGCAAAAATGGAAACAATCCAAATGAAAACTAATGAATGGGTGAGCAAAACGAATGAATATTATTCAGCCATCAAAAGGAATGAAATACTGATAATATGCTATGGCATGGATAAACCTTGAAAACTTTATGCTAAGTGAAAGAAACCAGACACAAAAGATCACGTATTGCATGATTCTGCTGCATGTCTTGTATGATTCCAGTCTCATATGTTTTCAAAGATGTGGGTGAAACATGACGATTTTCTCAAGGTCATTCTGAAATTTCTTCTCAAGAGGATTTCATACGCTTGAGCGCCACACCGTGTCAGTGATCCCTGCGGAGCTCTGCACAGTCCAGTCTGCTGCTGCTCTCCCACTGACCACTTGGTAAAGCAATATTCACTGAGTGTCCTTTGAGTATAGAACTAAAATCAATCTCACTGTAGTTTCTGACTTGATGAGAAACTAGATGAAGCACTAATGGAATAGAGCAGGAAAAAGCCAGAAGGAATACCTTTGCAAATCCTCTTCCACAACCTTGGGCTTGGCCTGGGAGCAACAACTCTTCCTAAAATGCTCATTCAGAGAGATTACTTCAAAGTCACATCTGTAATCAGATAATGAGATCCTGCCACTGAAGCTCCCATGTTTTATGTCAACAAAAGAGATGTTATCCTTGTAACTTCAATTGCCAAAGGGACTGCATGTGGATTCTTAAAAAATGAAAGAAAACAAAATTCACAAAAGACATTCCTGAATTATCAGTATAAGAAAATGAACATTGGCTCAATGTTAAAGTTGGTTAAAGGTACAGCACAAAAATAATGTTTTCCCCGCTTGATTTCATTTTATAGGACAAAGAAAGATTGTTCTCCATTGCTTCACTTGCTGCCATACTGTTTCAATTCCCATTTTGTTGATCTTCAGTAGCCACCACTTCTGCATATATGAAGACAAAAACAAACTCAATACTACAATTCTTGTTTCCAATAAACTGCTACCAAGAATAGGACAGCATGGAAGACAACAGTGAATTAAGAGATGGGATTGCTTAGCTTTTAACTTTGAGGGAAATTTCTCAAAACATTGTTTTTATGAACCTTAGTTTTGAGGTGGGCTTCCCTGGTGGCTCAGATTGTAAAGAATCTGCCTGTAATGAAGGAAACCCGGGTTCGATTCCTGGGTCTGCAAGATCTCTTGGAGGAGGGTATGGCAACTCCCTCAATATTCTTGTCTGGAGAATTCCATGGACAGAGTAGCATGGCAGGCTACAGTCCATGGGGTCACATAGAGTCATTTTAACACATGTATTCTAAAGTTTAAAACAATTTCTTACCACTGCTTCCCACCTCACAAGATCGTATGGATAGATTGATATTGGTATTGCACAGGGGAGTCTGTAACTGGCCTAAAAATGGATTTAATGGTTTTTGTTTGTTTGTTTTGGCTGTAAGGACATCAAGAAGATAGGCAGAAACCTATTTTCTATGATTTTTACCTGTTTCTTATTTTCTAAGCTATACTTTTTATTTTCCAACCATAATTATGTTAATCACCAAAATTTTAGGGAATTTAACTTCTTAAACCTATGGTGGGCTTCCCAGTAAGAAATGCAGGTTTCATCCCTGGGTTGGCAAGATCCCCTGGAGTAGGAAATGGCATCCTGTTCCAATATTCTTGCATGAGAAATCGCATGGACAGAGGAGCCTGGCAGGCTACAGACCAGGGGGGTTACAAAGAGTAGGACAGGCAATAACCTCAGATATGCAGATGACACCACGCTTATGGCAGAAAGTGAAGAGGAACTAAAATGCCTCTTGACGAAAGTGAAAGAGGAGAGTGAAAACGTTGGCTTAAAGCTCAACATTCAGAAAACTAAGATCATGGCATCTGGTCCCATCAATTCATGGGAAATAGATGGGGAAACAGTGGAAACAGTGTCAGACTTTATTATTTTGGGCTCCAAAATCACTGCAGATGGTAATTGCAGCCATGAAATTAAAAGACCCTTACTCTTTGGAAGGAAAGTTATGACCAACCTAGACAGCATATTCAAAATCAGAGACATTACTTTGCCAACTAAGGTCCATCTAGTCAAGGCTATGGTTTTTTCAGTGGTCATGTATGGATGTGAGAGTTGGACTGTGAAGAAAGCTGAGTGCTGAAGAATTGATGCTTTTGAGCTGTGGTGTTGGAGAAGACTCTTGAGAGTCCCTTGGACTGCAAGGAGATCCAACCAGTCCATCCTAAAGGACATCAGTCCTGGGTGTTCTTTGGAAGGAATGATGCTAAAGCTGAAACTCCAGTAGTTTGGCCACCATGAGTCATTGGAAAAGACTCTGATGCTTTGCATGAGTCATTGGAAAAGACTCTGATGCTGGGAGGGATTGGGGGCAGGAGGAGAAGGGGACGACAGAGGATGAGATGGCTGGATGGCATCACTGACTCAATGGACATGAGTCTGATGAACTCCGGGATTTGGTGATGGACAGGGAGGCCTGGCGTGCTGTGATTCATGGGGTTGCAAAGAGTCAGACACGACTGAGCGACTAAAGTGAACTGAAGCACACACACAAGCCTATGGTAAGAAAGATGCTGCCAAAAAAACCCTTTGTATTTTCCTGTTTAATAAGGTCACCATACATTTTTTTTTTCTTATGGATTTCCCCCTACTGAACACCAGTTCTGGAGTAGTGGGAGGCTCTATGCTTCTTTGCTGAGAATACCTGAAATGAATAGTACACATTAACTAACACCTTAAAGATGATATGAACACAGGGACTGCAATAATATAATACAAGAATAACTCACTACAGTAAAGCAGGGCTTATCTCACAAATGCAGGAATGATAAAATGTAAGGACATGCATTACTATAATTATGTTGATAATACAATAGTGGCAGGAAGGCATGTATGAAAATTGAACACTTGAAGGTAGTTTTAAAAAAGGAATGGAAGGTTTTTCCACTAATATATATAATTAATAGTTCTTATCATAAACTTGTCATCATTATAGTCAATAGCAGAAGTCTTAGAGAAAGTCCCTGTAGACTTAGGAACAATGATAACAAATATCTATGTTAACTGTTTATATAGTAGCATTTTGGAAAATTTCAGCAATGCAGTAAGTAGTGTCAAAGAAATTGGAGTAAAGGAAAATAATATGTAAAAATTATTATTTTTTAGGTGACTTGATTATATTCTTAGAAGTCCAAGGCATTCAGCTAAAAATAATGATCTCTAGTATTAATGAATGTTTAATCAGGGTAACAGTATCTGATACATACTCAGAAGTCAGTAGTACTCTGTACCTTTATAAAAAAGAAAACTGAAACATAATTTTAAGAAGGTCCATTCATAGAAATATAATGCCCTAAAAGCCGAAGAAACAAACATAAAATGTATCGAAGTTGACTAAATAAAAATGCAAAATTTTATTTGTACATTGAAAAGAGGACCTGAAAAAATGGCTAATTGTAACATATTATCAGATGGAAAGACTGAATACTTTCTCATTGTTCTCTCCAAGTTACGTTTTAGATGACCTGGAATTCAATTTTTAACCTTAAATGATTTTTTTTCTGGGAGTTGAAAATTATATTCTATAGTTCCACCATGAGAACAAATAGCTAACATTTGTAGATATACACTTGGAAATAGGAATCCTCACAAAGGGACAAAGAGCTCTAGAAATGTTAACTGTATAGGTGAATACAGAAGATTTTAAAATTTAAATCATAATTTAAATTTTTATTTAAATATTTTCAAAAGATTAACTGTTTTTCATAGAATTTCCATGTAATCCAACAACTCTACTTCTAGGTATATACCCAAAGATATTGAAAGCAGGAACTCAAACAGGTATTTATATACCAATGTTCAGAGCAGCATTATTCACGATAGCTGAAAGAAACAACCCAAGTGCCCATTGTTAAGTGAGTGGGTAAACACCATTTGATATATACAAACAGTGGGATATTATTCAGCCTTAGAAAGGAAGGAAATTCTGGTACATGCTACAATGTGGATGAACCTTGACAAGAGTATGATAATGTCAGTGACATAAGCCAGACACAAAAAGGACAAGTATTGTATGATTCCATTTACATGAGGACTCTAGGGTAGTCAAATTCACATACAAAAAATAGAATAGTGGTTACCAGGGTCTGAGAATTTAAGGAATGGAAGTTATTACTTAACAGGTATTGAGTTTCAGTTTGGGATGATATTTTAAAAAGCTCTGGATATGGATAGTGGTGAGTATTGCACAACAATATGAATGCACTTAATGCCACTGAAATGTGCACTTAAAATGGTTAAGAAAGGATTTCTCTGGTGGTCCAGGGGTTAAGAACTTGCCTGCCAATGCAAGGGATATGGGTTCTATCGCTGCTCTGGGAAGATTCCACATGCCTTGGGGCAGCAAAGCCCATGCTCCACAACTATTAAGCCCACACTCTGCAGCCCCTGTGCCTCAACTACTGAAGCCCATGCATCCTAGAGCCTGTGCTCTGCAACAGGAGAAGCCACCACAATAAGAAGCCTGTCCCCAAGTAGAGAGTAGCTCCTGCCCAGCACAAGTAGAGAAAGTCTGCGTGGCAACAAAGACCCAGTGCAGCCAAAAATAAACATACAAAATTAATACATTTTAAAAAGTGGTTAAGGGAGTTAATTTGATGTTACATGTATTTTCTACAATAAAAAGAGTATTGTTTTAAAGATAACAACATATTATGGAAACACACAGAGATCTGGAGGGGGAAAATGTAAATATAGTATGGTAAGGTTTTTATATTCTATGTGTGAGGTTTTGCACAGTTACACAAGTAGTATACAGTTGAAATTTAACAGAGGTAAGTTAAAGATCTATATTATAACCTCTAAGTTCAGTTCAGTTCAGTCGCTCAGTCACATCCGACTCTTTGTGACCCCATGGACTGCAGCACGCCAGGCCTCCCTGCCCATCACCAACTCCCGGAGTTTACTCAAACTGATGTCCATTGAGTCAGTGATGCCCTACAGCCATCTCACCCTCAGTCATCCCCTTCTCTTCCTGCCTTCAATCTTTCCCAGCATCCCGGTCTTTTCAAATGAGTCAGTTCTTCGCATCAGGTGGCCAAAGTATTGGAGCTTCACCATCAGTCTTTCCAATGAATATTCAGGGTTGATTTCCTTTAGGATGGACTGGTTGGATCTCTTTGCTGTTCAAGGGACTCTCAAGAGTCTTCTCCAAAACCACAAAAAAAGTAATTACTAAAATAAGAAAACAGAGTTATAAGCTAATAATCTAACAAAGTGTTAGTCGGTCATCATGTCTGACTCTCTGCAACCCCATGGCCTAGAGCCCATCAGGCTCCTCTGTTCATGGGATTACCCAGGCAAGAACAGAGGAGTGGGTAGCCATTTCCTTCTCCAAGGAATCCTCCTGACCCAGGGATTGAACCTGAGTCTCCTGCATTTCAGGCAGATTCCTTACCATCTGAGCCACCAGGGGACATAACAAAGGAGATAAAACAGAATAAAAATATTCAATTAATCCAAAAGAAAGAAGAAAATGAGGGAAAAGAGGACAAAGAATAGTTTTGACAAATAGAAAACAAGAAGTAAGATAAAAGGTTTCAACCTAACTGGATCAATAATTATGTAAAACATAAAGTTCTAATTGTTCCAAATAAAAGTTAGAGATTGTTACAGTGGATAAAAATTCAAAAGTCTATAAGAAATATACTATACGTATAAAGACAGATGTTAACAGTAAGGGAATGAGAAAGTATACCATGCTAACACTACTCAAAACTTGAGTGGCTATGTTACTATCAAAGATTGCAAAGGAAATAATATTACAAAGGAAAGAGATGATTATTTCATAATAAGAACAGGGTCAATTCATCAAGAGAACATTATTATTCTAAACTTTTGTACACAGATGGCAAATAAGCACATGAAAGGATGCTCAACGTTATTAATTATTAGGGAAATGCAAATTAAAGCCACAATGAGATACTGTTATACACCCACTAATAATGACTAAAATTAAAAAGACTAATCATATCACATATTAGTGAAGCTATGAAAGAACAAAAAGTTTCATACATGGCTGGTGGGAATATAATATGAAACAACTGATTTTGAAAATGGTTTGACAGTTTCTTAAAAAGTTAGACATACACTGACAATATGATTCAGCCATTCCACTCTTAAATATTTACCTGTGAGAAATGAAAGCATATGCCCACACAAAGACTAGAACACCGATGACCATAACAGTTTTATCTTTAATAGAAAAAAAAATGAAATGAACCTAATGGGGTCGCACAGAGTCGGACACGAGTGACGCAACTTAGCAGCTGCAATGTACATCAACAGAAGAATGGATAAACCATCTAGGGTATATCCATCTAATGGAATGCTACTCAGCAGTAAACTGAATGAACTATTGAAACACACTATAATATGGATGAATCTCAAAATATTTACGTTAAGTGAAATGATCCAGGACAAAAGGGTAGGTTCTGTATGGTACAATGTATATAGAATTCTAAAAAATGAGATCTAATCTATAGTGGCTGGTAGTTGCCTGGGGTTGGTAGAGACTATGAAGGACAGGTGGGGAAAGAGGGAGAGCATAAAATAAGGCAAGAGAAAACTGGGGGTAATGAAAATATTCATTATTTTGATTATGATGGTGGTATATTTCATGTATGCGACATGTATTATGTGTAAGTATACCTCAGTAAAGCTACTAAAACATATAGAACATATTGTATATATATTTAAATATAAAGTCATTTCATATCTTTAAGACAGGAAAAGAAGGCTAGGCAAAGGTAGGCAATATATAAAATTGGAATAACTCATCAAATGGACAATAAAATGAATATACCTCACACTAAATATGAATAAAAAGTTATATATAAATAAACTTCTAATATAAATAAAGGAATAAAATCTAGCAAACATAAAATGGGAAGAAATTGAATTGTACTGATCATTTATCAAGAACTGCAGAGTATGCTGGGAAGATTTGGGAGAATGGCATTGAAACATGTGAAATGTCATGTATGAAACGAGATGCCAGTCCAGGTTCAATGCACGATAAAAAAAAAAAAAAAAAAAGAGAGAGAGAAACAGTCACAAAGTAAAAGATGGACGAATAAGTCCATATATTCTGTATAAAAGAAATAATGGCATCTGGGAAACATATTTGCAGAAGAAATACCTGAGGGTGAACATCTCTAAAGGATCCAAAAAATGGATCAACCCTAAGATCAAGCAAGTAAACAGGAAAAGCATGTGAACAGATAATTCACAAAAGAGAAAATTCAACAAATAAATGTCCAATTAAAAGCAGGTAATATTTTCACCCACTTAATTACTAAAATCTGATATCCTTCTATATTACTCCTACCCTGAATATTAGCCTACACTTTAGTCAATGTAACAGCTTTAGCTTTTTAAGAACTATAAAATTACTCAAATCCTTTGATATAGCAATTTTCCTTCTGGGACTTTAGCCTAAGGAAATAATCCAAACTCTGGAACAGTCTTGCATTAATATAGTTTTCAAATAAAAATGAAAATTAAAAACAGCCCAAATAGCTAAAATAGGAGACTTGTTAATTAAATTACTGTATAACTGCTCAATGGACTATTTTATAGGTATTAAACAAAACATAGGCACTATATAGCAATATGGAAAAGGCATATAATACTGGGTTTAAAAGTATGATGTTAAATTTTATGCACTTTGTGATTAAAATAATGTGAATATTTGAATGCACCAAATGTGAATGATAAATCTAAAACCGATAGCAGTAGATTGATGGGTAGTTTATTTTCCTATTTTTAACTTAAATGTTCTCAGTTTAAAAAATTTTGAAACAGTTCATGATAAATTGTTTTACAGTAAGTAAGATATAAATGTCAAGAATCTTGAAAAATGTCTATGTGTAAGTAGCCATATAAACACAAGCGCTTTTCGTGTACAATTTGAACATTTTGGGGTTAATTTTCTGGAACTCATTTTCTTCCTGAGTACACTGATTTCTAAAGGCCCTGTAAATCTCAAATTTTATGTTTCTTAGGGCTCCATCAATATTAAGTTAAGCTTGGTTTCCACTGATTTTCATTGTCTATTTGTGGACCACAAAATGCTAAACCAATCAATTTATACTAACTGATCAGTTCAATGAAAAAAGTCAAACTGCTAATTGTGCATTATATTGTCCCTAAGAAAGCTAAATGGATCTTGGTTCTTTAAGGGATTCTCCACACTTTGGTTAAACCTAGAGGGATGTGCAGGCATGGAGGAGGATCTGGTTATCCCTAAAAGCTTAAAAATGAACCTTTTGGAGCTCACAGGGCCACTGTGTATCGCAAACCACACTAATTTCTAGTATTATAATTCTGGATGGTTCGGATGGAAAGAATTATTAGATCTCTGCTTAATGTACTTATTAACCTTTAGAGGGGCTTCCTTTGACCATCCTTTGCAAAAAAATCTCCTGCTCTAATGTCACATCCCATATGCTTAATTTTATTTTTGTACAGCACTTACTGCTATCTGAAATTATTTTATCAACGTGTTCACTTTTTATTGATCTTTAACCACATGATCTTATCTGTCTTATTGACTGAAATATCCCTTGGGTCTAGAACACTGTATAGTAAATGGAAGGTGCTCAATTAATAGTTGCTGAATGAATAAGTGAATGAATCTGACACCAGTAATGGTAAGGACTTAGACATAAGAGGACTGAAACCTAACATCCAGAACAAGATGAAGATGAAGGAGGACACTCAAACCCAGAGTTGGACCAAAGAGGACAGCCCAATGGGGTAAAACAATCCCAATCCTCACTGTGGAAAACGGTTGGCAGCAGGGTATTCAACAAGATGGTCTTAATGGGAAGTCTATACTATTGGGAAATCTATCCTATTCTGTGATTAAGGAGTAGAGTAAGGGGGTAAAGCTGTTTGATCATCACAATTTTACGCTCATTTTGGAAATTCTCAGAAATCACCAAATCTTAGAGGGTAGGTAAGGATTGGTGTCTCTACTACAGCTTGGTAATAAAAGAAAGACTCAGACCAAATCCTAGTACACACACAGACATTTATTAACAAGCATGCCAAAAGAGCCATATACTCCCAAACTAAAGAAATCCTAGATTCTCTCCTTTCTGGTGGTCCATAAGTAACATGCATAAAATGTTCACCTGAGACAAATAGAATATTATTGTAGCAGTGGGTGTAAGCATCCACTCTAAAAGGATGATCAGGAACATTCCAGAACAATAATGGGGTTCTGGGTTTTGGGTTAAGCATGTGCCAAAACTAATGATCAATGTAAAGAGCTTGTTTTGTGACCCCATGGACTGTAGCCTGCCAGGCTCTTCTGTCTGTGGAATTATCCAAGCAAGAATACTGGAGTGGGTAGCCATTCCCTTCTCCAGGAGATCTTCCTTACCCAGGGATCGAACCTGGGTTTCCTGATGGCAGGTAAATTCTTTACTATCTGAGCCATCAGGGAAGCCCCTGCAAAACTCCATACCTATTTACTCAAAGACAGGTGGTGTCTTTAAAGTATTTAGCTAATAAATACATCTCGAATACCACCAATTGTACCTATGACAACCCATTTCTAACATTCTTTAATCAAATAAGCAAGCTATAAATTTCACTGAAGAAAATATAGTTCTACCATTGATTATGCTAAGCAGCAAAACTTTCAGCAAAGTCATTTGTATTAGCCATCCCTGGAATGGCTTTTCATAGTCACTGTTACCTCATATTTCCTAGGATATAGATCCTTGATTAGGATCATTGATTGCTCTTAAGGCTAGATTAAAAGTGATACATTTGTATCAAGCAGTCTATGCTGAAGTATTTTAAAGAAAGTTACAGATATTTCAAATGGTATCTCTCTTCCTAACCAAGAGGGCCTAAGTCAGGGAAGCTAGAGATATAATGAGGAAGTCTAATGGCACCCCACTCCAGTACTTTTGCCTGGAAAATCCCATGGACAGAGGAGCCTGGTAGGCTGCAGTCCATGGGGTCGCTAAGAGTTGGACACGACTGAGCGACTTCACTTTCACTTTTCGCTTTCATGCATTGGAGAAGGAAATGGCAACCCACTCCAGTGTTCTTGCCTTGAGAATCCCAGGGACGGGGGAGCCTGGTAGGCTTCCATCTATGGGGTTGCACAGAGTCAGACACGACTGAAGCAACTTAGTAGCAGCAGCAGCAGCAGCATACTGACAAAATATTGAAAGATATGAAGCCACAAGGACCAAGTAGGGATTTAAAGCAGGCAACAATTACACTTAAGAGAAGAAAGTTACTCAGTTGACTGAGCAATCCACAGAGGTGGGACTAATAAGTGGGTCTGCCTACAAGTGGGAAAAAAAGGCAGAGGTGAGACATTTAACCAGGAGCAACATGGGTAAAGCAGAACTTCTCTCCTGGAGGCACAAAGTCTTTACAGTCCTCCGATCTTGGCACGGGTGAGCCTGAAGACTCCTGAAGGTCAGCAACTGTGTGAAACCATGGTTTAATAAGTCCCAAAGCTTTATGAGGGAAATGAAGAGAAATGATAAGGCCCACATTTCCTTAGGCTTAGATGTACATAAGAATATATTCTTATCTAGAGTCCAGGTTACAAATAATATTTCATTGTAACTTTCTTTTCATCTGTAATCCAATATACTGGGTTGGCCAAAAAGTTTATTCAGGTTTTTCCATAACATGGTACAGAAAAATCTGGTCAAACTTCTTGGCCAACCCAATACTTAATTCTATGAATTTAAAAACATCCTGATATGTGTCCACAGGATGTCAAGGATTTTATAGCATAAAAATGCTAATAATCTGTGTATGTGTGTTAGAAAACCTCTATGAGGACTCAGAAGTTGACAGAAGTTAATCTAGGAGTAGGTTAGGGTTCATTATAAGAAGATCCGTGATTGTGCAAAAGGCAGAGACTAAGCAGATGCTGACATATGAGGCAGGAGCCAATTCCCCATTTATATCCAAATGAAATCAAGTAAAATTTAATCATAAGGGGAAAAGCTGCCATAAGATGCTAATAGCCATTGGTGGAGGTATATAAAAGAGATTGGACTGAATGAATATGAACCTTATGTGACAAAGCAGCTCATCTTCTGCTTTTAGAGTCCACACGCCAAAACCATGTCTTTGAAGCCAGCCCATGGACACAAATTCCAGTGCAAGTAGTTTATTTAGGGTATAATCTCAGGAGACACAGTAGAGGAGCGGGGAAATGAAAAGAATGGAATCCAGACAATAAAATGTTGTATTATTATGACTGTGGGCAATTGGAACTTAACCTCACTGGGGGACTCTGGGACCCAGAGTAGGAAACACCTCAGAGATAATCCCATCTGAGGGACAAGGGCACTGAGATATTTATGCACCAACTTCAGTTAGTTGCTGGTCAAAGGTTATTCTTATAGGAAGGCATTTATTTCTTGGCATTTCTGGCCACATTTTTCTATGGCAGAGTAGAAGTGCTGAGGAGTTTAAGTTCAGAGAAAGCCCAAAGACAGGCAGATGCTGGCAGTTGGCAGGGAACTGAAATGGGAAGAGCTGAGCGGATATGAGTGTGGTGGCAGTGATGGGGCAGATCTGCCATACTTGATGAGTAACAGTTGCAATTCACTCTGCATGATGGAATGGCCAAAGTCAGATTAAGGGGGAATTCAGAATTGTGTGTACCTTCCCCTCCTTGTTTCAACTTCCTTAACCACTACTACGGTTTTCCTCCTCTGTGGCAAAAAGAAAGAGGTAGAGTCCAAAATTTCTTCTCCAAAATGACTTTCATAGTTTCCAGAGTCTCGAGCAGCAGATCCTTGTCTGTAACCAGAAGTAAACATGGAGGCTGTACCCAAAGACTGCAGTGCTATCTGTCTTTATTACCAGTGTGGGTAGAGGGTGAGTGGAATTAACTGAAGGTTGAACATATAAGGCACTTAGAGAACTGCTTCCCCTTACCAGGCAGAGGACGGAGAGTCTTCAGTCTAGCTCCAAGCTCACACTGTTCATCCTCTTGGATGACTCAGGACAATGCATCTTTTCAAAGGCATTAAAAGGACCTGTGGAAAGAAAGATGGTTTTAAAAGTATGATGAAATTAAGAGAAAAACTCCTGGCATCTGTGCCCTGAAATATCATCCAACTCCTCTGACAAGTGTGTCAAGCACAGCCTTTCACTTGGGAGTGCTTGTGGTCCTGGCATTCTTCCCTCCTTGAAACTAGAGAGAACCATCTCTATGCCCAGGTCATTGAAAAATAAAGTTTATGTTGCTACTGTTGACACTGATTTTGCCCTGACCACAAAATGTGGGAAAGAGCCAGATTTCTGTGAGAAGCCACAAAGATGTAGTAGGTGAAAGGTTTTTTTTTGAATGATACATTATTATTATTACCCAAATTGCTGTTTCCTGGATAAGTGTATAAAGCCTAGAAAACATTTTAAAGCTGTACTCATAGAAGGCTGGTCCATGCTAAATGGAAGATGGTAAGTCTCTTGCTGGAGCTGGGCCTCCATAGTTTTAATCAGGTCAGAAGAGAAGGAATTAACCCTTTATAATCTGAAAATTGGTTTTTGAAGATGATCCTTGCCTTTTAAAAAAATATTTTTGTCTTCAAAACTATCCAGAAAAGTCTTTAGAATATATATGGGCTCAGAAGTAAGGTTTCTTGCGACTGTATGTGTCTAAGTGTTTCTATTGACCCCTTCCAGTCAAGGATCACTAGAGAGAAGAACATCTTAACCAGAAGTGACAGTGATGACTCACAAATACAAATGGAGGGCTTCTTCTCAGTAAGTAATTGAAAATAATTTTTATAGTCATCACTGAAACTCTTCTTTCAGTTGAGGTCAGAGTTCACCTGCTAGTATTCCCTAGGAAAGTACCTCATACTTTTAGTAGGCTCTTTGATTTGAAATGATAAGAAGACTCACCCTTTTAAAGAAGAAGAATCACTGATGATTTATTGGGGATTAGGTAGGCTTCGTTTATCTGGATGGTAATACTGAAATGGGGCAAGAACGGGAGATATATTTCATTCCAAATGGCCTCTGATAATGTTCAACAAAGTAAACACCTGTCCTTCTAGTGGCCCAGTGAAATTTCACAATGGTTTTATTCTGAAATTTTTGTCGTGGCTTTGATTTGAGTCAGCTTCTGAGAACGTGCCAACATGGATCTGACTCAATTGAAGTGGCTCAACCTGGCCTTGGAGAAGTCACCAGGTAACTGAGAAAAAGTGAGCTTATCTATAAAACGATGGCTTCTCTGAGGTCGTTTCCTCAATTATAGCCAGGATTATGTCTATATTATTTACCTTTGCACCTATCTGCTGGTGAATAAACTAGTCAGAAAGAAGAGGGAGACTCTGAAAAGGAGGAAGAAAGAAAAATAGAAATAAGGAGTATTTCAGTGCTTTCTTCTAGAAAGTTTTTTTTTTTTTTCCTGCTGAACCCTGATTTATAGCTTAAAAAAAGAGTGGCTAATCTACTTCATTATTTCTTTTATACTTAATAAGGCTATATGAACATTGCTTCTCAGGCTCATAAAGGAAAAAAGAAGAAAAAGTGTCTCTCTATTTCTATCTCATTTTCCTCAACAGCTGAAACATTTTCTCTAGGATTCCAGACCAGCATACAAATGTGAATTCGAGAGGAAGATGTATTTGGAAGGGATACCGGCAACCTTACTACAGGGCTAGACCTGCAGGGATGTGTATCTCCTCTCCTTTAATCCTCAAAAAATAGAGTGTTGGATGTTAAAGATAAATTTCTGGTGTACTCTATCAGCATGGTAATGATTCAGCTGACTGGGTCAATATATATTTCTTCTTACAGACTAGGCAGGTACTTTTAGTTTCAGGACAACTAGTTAAATGGTTTTCTATTACCTCTATGCCAGAAGGCTCTATGCAAGGACCCTTAAGTTAGTCACACATAAGCACACATGCTTCTTTTCCATAGGTTCCTTCCTTATAAGTAAAATTTGGGTAGGTATTTGGGTAGGGAAGTCACCAGGACCTCCCTGGTGGCTCAGCTGGTAAAGAATCCACCTGCAATGTGGGAGACCTGGATTTGATTCTTGGGTTGGGAAGATCCCCTGGAGAAGGGAATGGCTCCCCACTCCAGTATTCTGGCCTGGAGAATTCCATGGATTTTATAGTCCATGGGGTTGCAAAGAGTCAGATACGACTAAGCAACTTTCACTTTCACTTCAAGCCTACAGATTGTTATGAAAAAGTTTTGCAATTGCCATTTGGCACAGTTGAGAGTGGCACGCTATGTGAACAACAGAAAAATAATCACTTTTTCAATAAATAATCAATAACCAACTTTTATCATACTTTCAGAACTCACAGAGAAATGTAATTTCAAGTATTGGGCCCTTAATGAAGACCAAGTTTTTCAGTATTAAAACTCAACATAGTTGAAAATAGTACCCCATTAAGGTTTTAAACTGTCATTCTTGATCCTTTTCAATATGAGTTGTTTTTCTTTCAGTATATAATATAAAAGCAATGTTATCATTAATATTCACTCATCTGAGGCCTGCAGTGTAGCCTGATGCTGGCAGAGCAGTATCTCCGTAGAACCGAACACTCTCTGTATTAAGAAAACTGTCCATGATGAGTCTAGCTAAATAGCAGATAAAACGTAACCTCATCTCACATAGACTTAGCATTTACAGGAAAATTCATTAAATGAGCTCCAGCAAGAAAAGCAAAAGGGCACATTTCTCTACATTGATAGAACTGGTAGATTTTTTTTTTTTTTTTTTAATGAAGACTCTTAGAGCCAGGGGTGGATGAGATCCCAGTTTCCAAATGTCTATACATTGGAGACAGGATTGATAGTCTTATTAGTCTGTCCTTTGTGTACTTAAAACATCCCAAGTCTCTGGTGCTGAAAGATTTATACATCATTTTATATTTATAACTCATTTCTATTCATTACTCTTCAGGGTAGATGCAAGCAGGTTGTTCCGGTACTGGCCCCAGGTTTCAGAGAAGATGACAGCTGCCACTGAGAGATTATGTGATGGTTTAGAAGCTTGCAAGTGGCAGCAATATGATTATAACTGAGTTTTTATTGTCTCTTAGAATATGTGGTCAGAAGTGAAAGAGAAGTTTTGGAGATTCAGAAGATTTTGCTCAGGTTAGATAGATACCCTCAAACTTTGGTAGCTAGAACTTTACCCAGTATGGTTAGATCCTTAGAAATCTACACTGGCCCTTAGACCCCTCCTCGGGACACTGCGTTGTGGTTACTAAATTAGCAGAGTTAGGTAGAGGAGACGGTTGCTCTTGACCAGCCCCGAACCTTCTCTCCATGTCTTCATTCCCTGACACCATATATTTAAAGATGGAGAGAAGAGACCAACATAATAATATATTAGGAGTTACCTATCAGGAAACAAAATGTAACTGTGATTTTCACCCACTCTCAATTAAGAGGAAACGAGTGGGTATTCCATTACATTGATTATCTTAAGAATTATATGCTGGAAATTTCACAGAAAAGGAAAGTTAGCCATCACCATTTCTTCCTATAAGAATGGCTTTGCTCCCATGTACGTGCCTTTGGGAGCAACATATCATGAAATTGTTTTGGCATTGTTTCTAAAAATATTTTTTTTAATTTAAATTTATTTATTTTAATTGGAGGCTAATTACTGATAATACTGTTCTGTGGAGTTAAAAATTTTTCACTGTGGTAAAATACACATAAAATTTACTATGTTAACCATTTTAACAGTTCATTGGTGTCAAGTAAATTTACATTGCTGTGCAACCAATCTCCAGAACTCATCTTATAAAACCGGAACTCTATGTTCATTAAAATACAACTGCCCATTCCTGTCTCCTCCCAGGGCCTGACAACCACCATGGTATTTTTTGACTGAGTTTCCTTGCTGGCTCAGCAATAAAAAAAAAAAAAAAAAATCTACCTGCCTATGCAGGAGACGTGAGTTCCATCCCTGGGTTGGAAAGATCCCCTGGAGGAGGGCATGGCAACCCATTTCAGTATTCTTGCCTGGAGAATCCCATGGTCAGAGGAGCCTGGTGGGCTACAGTCCATGGGATCACAAAGCGTTGGACATGACTGAGCAACTAAACAACCAGGACAATGAATTTGGTTATTCTAGATACCTCATGTAAATAGACTCATACAGTATTTTTTTTTTTTTTTTTTTTGGTGACTGTCTTATTTCACTTCGCATAATGTCATCAAGTTTCATTCACGCTGTAATATATGTCAGAATTTCCTTCCTTGTTAAGGCTTTATAATAGTCTACTGTATGTTTATACGACATTTTGTTTATCCATTCATTCGCAGATGGACAGTTGGCTTGCTCCCACCTTTTGGCTACTGTGAATAATACTGCTATGAACAGGACTATACAAATATCTTTTTGAAACTCTGCTTTCAATTATTTTGGATATATACTCAGAAGTGGAATTCCTGGATATATTGTACTTTTATTTTTAATTTTTTGATAAACTGCACATCTGTTTTCCATAATGACTGTACCATTTTGCATTCCTACCAATGATCCTACCACTTCCTCTACATCCTTATCAGTATTTGTTATTTACTGTTTTTTAAATAGTAACCATCCCAATGGTTGTGAAGTGGTATTTCCTTGTGGTTTTAATTGGCATTCAACTAATTATTAATGATGCTGAGCATCTTTTTATATGCTTGTTGGTTTTTTATATGTCCTCTTGGGAGAAATGTTTATTCTAGTCCTTTGTATGTTTTTAAGTCAGGTTTTCTGTTGTTATTGCTGTTATCTGTGAAATTTTGTGGTAAAGGACCTCATGGTCAAAGAGTATGGAAACCCTGATTGTTTTATCACCTTCTGAAAGATTGCAGTAAACCTGTATCATTTTAAAGGCTCTGAGAATTACTACAGTAAAGAAAGTTGCTAACTCTGCATAATACAGTATTTTCCATACATAACTACTATGGAATCATTCTGCACTGAACACTTATTCCCATCTTGAGCCAGTGGGTAGCCACTGAATGCAATTTGTGAAAAGCTCTTCTAAGGGCTTAAAAAAATAGTCCATGAAGAGACATTTCCATATGAGGAGGAAAAGCTGTTATAGCAGGCTTCATCATGCTGTGTCTCCCACCCAGTCAAGCTTTTCTCTTTCATCACTTTGCAGATATTTATTGAGTGCTGACTCAGTGCTGGGGATATGAAAAAAACACATTTTAGCCACTTACTTTGAGAATCTCAATGGGGAGGTAAATAATTACAGTCGAATTTGGTAAAGGTGCTGTGATAATGGTAAGACACATTATCTTAGGTTGTTTGGTCACAAGTAACAGAAAGCAAATCAAACTAGCTTTTGCAAAAGAGAGGCATGTGTTACAAAGGATACAGAGCTGTCGCATGAAACTCAAGGGCAGGAATGCAGCCAGTTTGAGGAAGGATCTGGAAAGCAGCCCAAATTCTCTATTTGTCCTTTCTTCTCTTTGAGGATCTGGATAGATGTTTCTACTATGCACAATATTCTTTTTATATGACTGCCTCAAAGCTTTTTTTGCTTTACATATTATAGTTGTACGCACCTGCAGAGAATATTTTGCATTTTTGTAAATCCTAATTCTAAATTCCAGGGAAAAGAGAGTAAGTGACTCTTGGAACAAGTACCTATACATGGTCCAGTCAACTGTGGCCAGGGTGATGGAATCACTTATCAAAACATGACTGCTATGGACCTAACATCTCTTACTTCTTCTCCTGTCACTTTCAGCATCCAGTTCCTGCTCTGCTGATACTGATAATGATTGTCTATTGAGAAAACCAAATATAATTAACATAAAAGTTTAATACTGATAAGGTAATTCTGAATAAACATTAGAAGACTTACCTACATACCAGCAATGAATAATTAAAGCATGTAATGGAAAAGTACAACCCATTTAAATCATAAAAAGACAATGTAAATAAATACTATTCTTAACAAGAGTGTTGTTTAGTCACTAAATCAAGTCTGACTCTTTGTGATCCCATGGACTACAGCGTGTCAGCCTCCTCTGTCCTCCACTACCTCCTGGAGTCTACTCAAATTCTTGTCCATTGAGTTGGTACAGGAATTATTGGATACAGGAATTAACAAGAATACGCAAGACTAAACATTTTAAAATTTAAATGAAAAACTGGGATTTCCCTGGTAGTCCAGTGGGTAAGGCTGAACTTCCAATGCTGGGGACCAGGCTTTGATCCCTGGTCAGGGAACTAGTTTCCACATGCCTCAACTAAGAGTTCACATGCCAAAACTAAAGATCCCACATGCTGCGACAAAGCTGGAAGATCCCATGTGCCTCACCTAAGACCTGACACAGCCAAATTAAAAGAAAATTTAAATGAGAAGCCATTGATCTTGAACAAAATATCTTAATTGGGCTTTCCAGAAGTTGACTTTTGAAACTCAGTTACTGTCATCCTTTAAGCCTCTCTCTTTTATACCAACTTGGACAAAAAGTAAGAGTAGTCATTGAAGTGAACCACCTAGTTTCAATGAGACAGACAGTGGATATTCATTTGCTGATTTACACTCCTTACCTGCCTTTACATATGTTAGCAACTTGCACTAATTGTTGAGGTAATGAATGAGTAAGAGAGGACTTAGGCCATTTCAAGAAAGATAGATTAGCTGCCAGAAGCCAGAGAACGATAAATCAAAGTGGCATCCATGTCTAAGAAGCTGGCAGAGACCAAATTCATCACATACATAAAATATTTTAGTTAAATACTACTCACCTGAGGTTCTGTCTTTTCCAGATTTTCAATATGAGGAAAATTTTGTAGATTCAGAAAGGGAAATGTTTGGGGATAATGGTTTATATATTTTCACAGGGAAGCATCTTCATCTTACAGGTTTTTAGAATATTTATTCTATGAATGATTTCCCAAAATACTATATTTTTACCATAGCTATTAGAGTATTTTATCTTAGGTAATAAAAATCCTAAATTGGGATTACCCTATTTTTTAAAACCTATTCTTTAAATCCCATTCTTTAAACCTATTATATTACTTTGTTCTGCTAAAATTTATATGCTTTTCATTCACATAACTCTTCCTCTTCAAATAGTTTAAATTTGTGAGGCTAGGTAGTACTGTTTTTCTCTTATCCTGTGAACCTTTAACTCTTTAACCCTGTGAAGACCTCTTATTTTTTTTAAGATGATAATTTCTTGAGGAATACAGTTTCTTTAATCCTAGGTGCTTTAGATTTTATTATAATACATTTCTTACTGAAGAGATTGGAAAATCATCATTTTCAAATGGTAATTAAGTGGAAATAGCTCATTGTTTGCCTTGTATTATTTAGATTCAAATATTATTATTTTTTTTTGCCAGGTAGAGAATAAAATGGAGAAGGCAATGGCACCCCATTCCAGCACTCTTGCCTGGAGAGTCCCATGGACAGAGGAGCCTGGTGGGCTGCAGTCCATGGGGTCGCTAAGAGTCGGACATGACTGAGCGACTTCACTTTCACTTTTCACTTTCATGCATTGGAGAAGGAAATGGCAACCCACTCCAGTGTTCTTGCCTGGAGAAACCCAGGGACGGGGGAGCCTGGTGGGCTGCCGTCTATGGGGTCGCACAGAGTCAGACATGACTGAAGCGACTTAGCAGCAGCAGAGAATAAAGGAAATTTCAAGAGCAAACTAAGTGACTTTTTCCCCTTTTCATCTGAACTTCGGATACTGATACATAGTAACTCCAATGATTAAGGCTCCAACAGCCGGAGTGCATAGGTTATTAAAATTCTGCTAATTGACACTTTTAACAGAGAAGCACATGATTGGCATCATCAAATATCTTGAAGACATTTTAACATGCAGACAGAATCATTCACTTATTGATCTGCTCAACAAATTAGACAGTCAACTAATTCCAGCATTGAGGATTTTCCATGTATTCTTTAAATAGGAGTCAGCAAACTATGGCCTGCAGGACAAATCCATCCAATTTCTTGTTTTGGTAAATTAAGTTTTTGTGGAACACTGCTATCACTAAACTCATTCATTTACATATTGTCTCTGGTTGCTTTGATGCTGCAACAAAAGAGGTGATTAGTTACAACAGTGACCATATGGCCTGCAAAGCTGAAAATATTTATTATATGGCCCTTTACAGAAAAACTCTGCAAGGAATTCCAGTTTGGGGCCCCAAATGTAAAGATCTTGGAAGCTGTCATTTCTGTCCTTATAACTCTTACCCTTTCAGCTGAGCGAACTAAAAGTCAATTATTTTTAAAGGATGCATTAGAAAACAAGGCCACACAGCAAACTGCCATTCCAAAATCTGGGGGGACCGGTAAGTGCAGAAAGTCACCATCAAGATTTGCTCACCTGGATCAGAAGCCACTGGATCATTAACTAGTAGGAACACTCGCATAGTTATCTTCATTAAGTGCTTCAGCTTGAGTATGGGCTAGCCTGAGCATAGGTAAATCCTAGAGTCTTTGGGGACCTCCAACACTTTCATGGAATTTACCTCCAAAAATATCACCAGTGTTAAATGCCGAGAAAAATGCCTTCAATGCACTGGCAGGGGGAGGAGAAATACAACCATTTTGAAATATACCATCTTCTCTATAACAAAGGCCTTGTCCCACATGAGGAACAGAAATTCTCTCATTCAAGGTATCTTTAGCCTTTCTGTCTCACCCAACGAGGGCAAACTAAGGAACACCTGTGGAGATCACAACCTAGGGACACAGGTCCAATAAAAGACTGAGATTTAATCATAAGGTTATAGCATGCTTTCCCTCACCCACCCCTATCACCACACCAAACAGGAATCCAGTGTAACAGCAGTGAGTCACCCAAATGAGCTATAAGACAGATTCTGAGAAGGAGTATTTAGGGAAGTAAAGTCTAGAGGAGAGACAAAGACAAGGACACAAGAGGAATTTGAAACCTCTGGCCTCTACTGCTGCAGGAAACATTAAACACAGTGCAACTCCTAAACAGATGAGCATAAAATATCATACTAAAGGCCTATTTCCCTCAGTTTCTATTACTTGGTAAATCATGTCCTGCTTTCAACAAAAAAATTAAAAAGGCATTCTAAAAGGCAAAAAAAGAACATGTTCTGAAAAGACTAGGCAAGTATCAGAACTACATTCAGAAATGACAGAAATGTTGGAACTATCAAACAGGGAATTTAAAATAATTATGATACTGTAAAGGTTTAATGAAAAGAGTAGATAACATGCAGGAACATGGGTAATGTAAGCAGAGAGATAGAAATGCTTGGAAAGAACAAAAATACTAGAAAAAAATTTAAAGCACTCTAATGGAAATTAAATGTCTTTGTCAAGGCTGAGTAGAGAATCAATGAACTTGAAGACAGGTCCATAGACACTTCCCTAGTGAAAACAGAATATCCAAAAACTGTGTGACAATTTCAAAAAGTATAACAACGTGTAATAAGAAAACCAAAAGGGGAAGAGAGAACAGAGCAGAATAAACATGTCAAGTAAGAAAACCAAGAATTATAAAAATTGACAACAGAAACCAAACCACAGATCCAGGAAGCTCAGAGAACATTAAGCAAATGAATACCCAAAATACCATATCTATTTATACTATATTTAAACTGCAGAAAACCAAGACAAAGAAAATTTGAAAGAAACCACAGGGGAAAAATATTTTATCTACAGAGAAACAAGGATAAGAATTACAGTATGCATCTTGTCAGAAACCATGCACATAAGAGAAGAGCATAAACAAATATTTAAAGCACTGAAAGAATAAAACACCAACCCAGAATTCTATATCCAGCAAAATTATCCTTCAAAAATGAAAGAGAAATACTTTCTCATACAAACAGTAATTGAGAAAATTCATCATCAGCTGAGTGCCTTGCAAGAAATATTTTAACAAGTTCTTCAGGGAGAAGGGAAATTATGTAAATCAGAAACTCGGATCAAAATAAAGAAAGGAAATATTTCATAGAAGGAATAAATGAAGGAAAATAAAATGTTATAATTTTCAATTCTTTATGGAACTAAAATATGACGCTGCATAAATTACTACTAGTAACTGGATAGGTGAACTGAATGACAGCAATATCATAAGGAGTGATGTGAAGGAAGAATTGGGAATTCTCAGTTACAGTGTACCTATACTACAACTGAAGCATTATAGTGTTATTTGAAGGTGGGTTTATATCAGTTAAAAATATATATTGCAAACTCTAGAAAAACTGCTAACATTTAAACAAGTAAGTATAATTGATATGTTAAGAGTGGAGATAAAATACAATCACAAGAAATAATAAAACCAGAAAAGGCAGAAAAAAAAAAGATGAACCAAAAAAAAAGAGGAAATCAATAAAAGCAATTATACAATAGATATTAACCCAACTATATCAATAATCACTTTAAATATGAAAGGTATAAATACAATCAATTAAAAGACAGACATTGTCAACCTGTAGTGAAATACCATGTTTAACATACAACTGGTAAAATCTAAAAGATTGAGAAAATGCTCCATAGAGACAGTTCTTAGAAAACAAATGCTCTCATTCATTTACAGTAACTTAAAATGATGCCTTCTTATGTAGGATAATTTAAAAATATTTATCTACATATTGATATTAGCCTTTGATTTTTGGATCACATCTGTAGATTCTGGCAAATATACAAAATATACTATAAGCAAGGCTATTAGTTGTGGCATTAAAGATCTATCAATAAGGAACTGGTTAAATAGTCTATTATACACTCACTCAAAGCAGTAGTATGCATCTTTAAAGAATAATGAGATAGATGTCTATATCTTGATAGATGACTCTAGAATACATTTTAAGTGAAAAAAGTACTGAATACTATTTATAGACTGATACTATGTATATAAGAAAAAGGATGTTGTATATGTACATATACACATGTATGTATTTTATTAAAATTTCAAAATACATGCCATGTAAATATACAACAAAAAACAATAAAATTTTACTTATGCAGAGAGTAGGGGGGAAGGATTAATAGACCAGGAAAAGAAATGAGAATTCAGTGACTTTTTCCTAGTTTGACTTGGAACTATGTAAATATTTTACATAATTTAAAATTATACTTCAAAAAAACTGAAATATCTAAAACTGTAAAACATCCTATAACAACAGCTGTCACAGTGAGTGAGTGTCAGTTTATATACCAGCTAAAAGAGAGTGAGCTGTTTAGGTTCTCTGCACCCTCAGTGGTGATCTCGTATATTTTCCACGTGAACCTGTAAAACTTTCATATTACATATTAGAAATTAAAGGCTTTAAAAAATAAAATAAAGAACGACAGATTTGCAGAGTGGACTAGAAAAAAAGATTCAACACTATGTTGTCTGTACGAAATCCACTTTAAAAATGAAGACCCAGATAATTTAAAGGCAAAGGGATGGGGAAAGATATACTATGTGAACACTAACAGAAAAAGATTAAGTAGCTACATTATTTTTACATAAAGCAGACTTCAGTATAAGAAAATTATAAAGGATAAAAAAGGGCGCTATCTAATGATAAAGGAATAAATTCTCTAAGACACAGGAATACTAAATGTCTGTTCACCTAATAGGAGCGTGTCAAATATATGAGGCAAAAACTGGCAGAACTGAAAGAAGAAATAGAGAAATCCAATATTGTAGTTGGAGACTTTGACATCTGCCTCCATAAGTCATTGATAGCTCAAGCAGTCAGAAAATAGATAAGGAGAGATTGATCAAGTTGATCTAACTGACATTTATGAAATACTTCCAACAAAAGCAGAAAATGCATTCTTCTAAAGCTCACATGGAACTCAGTAAAACAACAGATTTGGGGCCATAAAACACACATTAACAAATTTAAAAGAATTGGTATCATATTCTGAGTTATTCAGACTACAATGGGATTGAAATAGAAATCAATAACAAAAATATTGGAAAATAACAAAAAGATACTGGAAAATCCTCCAGTATTATGAAATTAAACAACATACATCTCAATACCACAGAGGTTAAAGAAGACTCAAGAGAAATGAAAAATTATTTTGAACTAAATGGAAATAAAAATACAACTTATCAAATTTGTGAGATATAGCAAAAGCAATACTTAGTGGGAAATTTATAGCATTAAAAGCACATATTAGAAAAGAATAAAATGCTAAAAATCAATCATCTAAATATGACTGTAGCTCGCCAGGCTTCTCTGTCCATGGAATTCTCCAGGCTAGAATACTGGAGTGGGTAGCTGTTCCCTTCTTCAGCGGATCTTCCCAACCCAGGGATCAAACCCAGGTCTCCCTCATTCTTTACCACCTGAGCCACCAGAGAAGCCCAAATAAGCATATACCTTTAGGAAACTGAGAAAGAAGAACAATTTAGACCTAAAGCAATAAGAAAAGAAATAATACAAACTAGGAAAAGATGGAATAACTAGGCATAAATCTGAAAAAAGTTATGTAAGTTGTAGATTTAGAAAACTATAAAACTCTAATTAAATAAATGAAAATGATTTAAATAAAGGGAGAGATAATTACATCCCAACATTCAGAAAACTAAGATCATGGCATCTGGTCCCATCACTTCATGGCAAATAGATGGAAAAACAGTGGAAACAGTGACAGACTTTATTTTTGGGGGGCTCCAAAATTACGGCAGATGGTGACTGCAGCCACGAATTTAAAAGACACTTGCTCCTTGGGAGAAAAGTTATGACCAACCTAGACAACATATTAAAAAGCAGAGACATTACTTTGCCAACAAAGGTTCGTCTAGTCAAAGCTATGGTTTTTCCAGTGGTCATGTATGGATGTGAGAGTTGGACTATAAAGAAAGCTGAGCACCGAAGAATTGATGCTTTTGAACTGTGGCTTGGAGAAGACTCTTGAGAGTCCCTTGGATTGCAAGGAGATCCAACCAGTCCATCCTAAAGGAAATCAGTCCTGAATATTCATTGGAAGGACTGATGCTGAAGCTGAAACTCCAATACTTTGGCCACCTGATGCAATGAACTGACTCATCTGAAAAGACCCTGATGTTGGGAAAGATTGAGGGCAGGAGAAGGGGACAACAGAGGATGAGATGGTTGGATGGCATCACGGACTCAATGGACATGAGTTTGAGTAAACTGGCAATGGATAGGAAGGCCTGGCGTGCTGCAGTCCATGGGGTCGCAAAGAGTCAGACATGAATGAATGACTGAACTGAGAAATATTCCACGTTCATGGACTAGAAGACAGCATATTATTAAGATGTCACTTCTCAAATTGATCTATAGATTCAATACAGTCCCCATCAAGATCCCCCAAAGCCATTTTGTAGATACTGATAATTTGTTTCTGAAGTTTATATAGAATACAGAAGACCTAGAATAGCTGACACAATACTGATTAAGAAGAACAACTGGAAGACTCACACTAACTTCAAGATTTACTCTAAAGCTACAGTAATGAAGAGAGCGTGGTATTGGCAAAATATTATAATAAACAGATAGATGAATGGAACATAATAGAGATCCCAGAAATAGACCCATACCAATATAGTCCATTGATCTTTGACAAAGGGTTTAAAGCAATTCAATGAAGACAGTATAGTTTTTTTTTTTTTTTTTTTTAACAAATGGTGATGGAATAACTGGGTACCCATATGCACAATTATGATGATGATAACAAAAGAAATCATGTACTCACTGACCCAATAACTTTCACAAAAATTAAATCAAATTGGATCATTAGTTCAGTTCAGTTTCTCAGGAGCCTTGCGGGCTACAGTCCATGGGGTCGCAGAGAGCTGGACAGGACTTAGCCACTGAGCATACAACAGCAACATTCAAAAGGCTTAATGTAGGCTCAGTGCAGTTCAGTCACTCAGTCGTGTCTCTTTGCGATCACATGGACTGCAGCATGCCAGGCCTCCCTGTCCATCACCAACTCCCAGAGTTTACTCAAACTCATGTCCATTGAGTCGGTGATGCCATCCAACCATCTCATCCTCTGAGACTGGATCATACACAAATATAAAACAGAAAACTATGAAACTTCTAGAAGGAAATATAGGAGAAAATCTAAGTGATCTTGGGTTTGGTGATAAATTTTTAGATACAATCTAAAAGCATAATCTATAATATAAAAGCAAAAATTGGTAAGTTGTATTTAATTGAAATTAAAAAACTCTGCTGGGCTTAAGATCTGAAGAGACAACAAAGATGATACACACTTGGCAAATAAGCACATGAAAAGATGCTCTCATTAGGGAAACTGCAAATTAAAATAAAAATGTGATACCACTATACACCAGTTAGAATGACTAGATGAGTAAGTTCTGGTGACATAATGTGTAGCATGGTTAAATTACTCAACAATATTGTATTGTACACTTGAAAATTACTAACAGAGTAGATCTTAAATGTTCTCATTACACATACAAAAAAGGTAACTATGTGAGGTAATGGATATGTGAACTAACCTTATTGTGTTAATCATTTCACAATATAAATGTATATCAAATCACTGCATTTACACTTTAAACTTACACAGTGTTATATGTCAAATATATCCCAATCTGGCAAAAGTAGCTAGAATAAAAAAAATGATAATCCTAACAACTGGTGAGGATGTGGAGTCATAGGAACTCAGTTATCGCTGACTAATGTTACAGCCAGCTTTGAAAAGAGTGTCCTGCAAAGCTAAACATAGTCTTATGACCCAGCTCTTGTACAGCTAGGTATTTATAAAATTAATTTGAAAACTTATGTCTACACATAAATGAGCATGTGAAGGTTTATAGTGGTTTTATTCACACCTGCCAAAAAAACTGGAAATAATCAGGATGTTTTTCAATAGGTGAATGGATAAACAAACCTTGAGACATCCATATAATAAAATACTATTCAATGACAAAAAGAATGAGCTATCAAATCATGAAAATGTTTGCATTTCATTAAATGTATACAGGAATCTATAAGGAGCCAAGCTTATTCCATTCCTATTTAATTTCCAAATATATTACTTTCTGAAAAAGGCAAAACTATAGAGGCATTAAACTTTCCAATGGTTTCCAAGGTTGAATACATAAAGCACAGGCAGTTTTTCTTTTTTAGGGAAGTGAAATTATTCTATAGTTATTATGGTTACTATAATAGTGGGTTTGTGACACACAAGCTTGTCAAAATTCATAGAAATTTGCAGCACAGAGTGAACCTTAATGTATCCAAATTAAAAACAAAATCATTTAGGAGGTCAGAGAACCCCAGGAGAGAATGCATAATGTGACAAGATAATCTAACCACATTACAAACGTGTGAAACAATTTCACTAAAAGTGGGTAGAGGGGATGGTAGTGACCTGAGTAACTTTGGAAATGAGTAGAATCTTTAAGACTATAGGCAAAAGAAACTGTACATACTTACTCCACTTTAGTTGATAAACATTTTTTACTATGGAAGTATAGATTAAAAATTCTGATACCACTATACATTTATACTGGTATTGAACAATGAAGTAAATTAACAGTAGATGGTGGAAGCCAGGTTTTTTAATGTTGGAGGGGGAGTTTATAGTTAATCACTGGGAGGAGGTTAGAATGATTTTTCTGGTAACTGATTAGAGCTGGGGATATCAGTATGAACTATGTTCAACTTAATATAGAGACAGATGGTTGCACACAGAAATGGTGATAGATATGTGTATATGCCCAGACTAGGGATACACATATATTCTCTTATTATATCAGTCGAGAGAACATAGGAGCAATGATACCTGAGCAGCAATGAGCACATCTAGCACCCAGCTCTTGGTTTCTAATACCATTTCCCAGTCAAAGGAACCAAGGTTCCTTAGAGAAATGGCTGATTCTAGGACTTGGTCAGGCAAAATAGAAGATTAGGGGGGAGGATCGTATAGTTCCAGAAAGTAATTGAGTACTAAAAAATAAAAAGTAACCGGTAATGATTTGTATATATCAAAGGGACATAAGAGCCAGAGTCATTTTCAAAAAGACATTTGGTAGAGCTTCAAATGGCCAAAACTGAAAAAATTCAAGCAAATACATAAATACACACATAAATATTGGATTAGAATCCAAAATACATAGATATCCACAAGTTCAATATACATATTGAATAACTAACTAACTAAATGGAGGAAGTAAGACAAATCTCCCATGTAGAAGAATTTTAAATAATTTATGTAAATATTACATCCTCAATTAACATAGTGTTATTCTCCACTCTTTAAGTATGGGCTGCACATGATGACTTTCTCCCAAAAATCATAGTACAGAGAAAGAGGGAAAAAAGAGTAACTTCAGAGTGCAAACACTACTTCAGTCAAGTGATCAAGGTCAGTACCAACAATGATGTCATGCTGATATTAATAGTATATTGTAGCCATGATACTATGTGATGAAAATCACAGTTTACCTCTGTGACCTTCCTTCTGAAAAGCTGTAACCCCAGACTAATCTTAAGAAAACATCAGATAAACCCCAATTGAGGAACATTATATAAATAAAATATCTAATTGATAGTTTTCAAAATTCTCAAGGTCACCAAAAACAAGGACAATCTGAGGAACTATCATATCTCAGAGAAGCCCAGAGAGACATGACTAAATGCCTAAATGCAATGTGGTACCCCAGATGGGATCCTGGAACGGAAATAGGACCTTATATACAAATTAAAGAAATCCAAATGAAGTTTCAACTTTAATAATAACGTGGCAATAGTTGTCCATTAATTATAATAAATCTACCATATAATGTAATATGTTAATAACAAGAAAAACTGGGTATAGTGTATATGGGAACTCTCTGTACTCCATAATTTTTCTGTAAATCTAAAATTGTTCTAAAATTAAAAGCAAAAAAAAAAAAAAAAAAGAAACTTTGCTGATCCTACTTTAAGTGAAAGAAAAATGGAAGTGATTGGTTTATACATTGTTTTATGAGAGGACAAAAAAGCGAATTTGTTAAAGGAAGATAACAAGATGGTTTCAGATTGTTCCCATCTACTGAAGACTCAGTTTAAACCCTGATTCCCCTCAGTGCAAAATTA
Source organism: Bos indicus x Bos taurus (assembly GCF_003369695.1). Classification (NCBI taxonomy): domain Eukaryota; kingdom Metazoa; phylum Chordata; class Mammalia; order Artiodactyla; family Bovidae; genus Bos; species Bos indicus x Bos taurus. The sequence goes on from NC_040105.1 coordinate 20,414,464, forward strand.
ACTATCTTCCAGCGTGGGAAGACAGCATATTGCATGGCATAGGAAACTGGAAAGAAATATACAAAATATTGTGATGTTCAACACAAAACAGTTACTTGCAAATATTTGATAGGGATTCATTACATATGTCCTTTACTTAAAAAATTACAATTTAAATTCCCAATTTTATTATATTTAGAGAGGGAAGTATTTGTTTGTAGAAATGAATTCTTGTCAACAAATGAAATGAAATGTGAATAAGGGACCCTTCTGGAAAAAAATATTATTGCATAAGGTAAAAGCAATGGAAAATTCATTACTTGTTTTTTGAAGCAGCCACACAGAGTTAATTTCTTCGGGGTGCTGAAGGCTTTTGCTTTGAAATTCATTTTATTGACCTAAAGCTTAAACTGCAGGGTGACTCAAGGATAATTGACAGGAGGGAGAGAACACCATGCTCGCACTGTCACGAATGCTCTCACTCATTCTCTTGTTAACAGATGCATTATGTAAATGGATCCTCCACAGCAATTTGCTAGCATTTTTTGGTCCTTGGTAAAGTACTACCCATGTTTGTCAAGGAGGAAGAGTAAAAATCTACCCTTTCAAAGGGTTCAGTGATTATGTCCCTACACTTTAATTTCTGCCTGAAATTCAAAGTCCACATAAAGGTTTCAAACCCTAAAGGTAGTTTTACTCAGTACCTGACTTATGTGTATAATGTGGGTTTAGGAAAAACAAAGCCTATGTAGAAGCAGGAAATAGATGTAATTAGACTCTGAGACATATTTCTTTAGAGAAGTACTTTTCCAGATGTAACTCATATCTGCAGAATCCATCTCTATCACACCAGCCAAATAAGTGATCAGTTTTCCATCCAGTTATGTGTATGTCAATCAAAGCATAGACAAACCAGACTGATGCATGAAGCATAGAGAGTAGCAACAGCCTGTTAGGCTACTCATTAATCAGAATTCAGATTATTTTCCAATTAAACACTGTGGAAATTACAGGTGAAGGCAAGGTCTTCTATCTTTGATGGAGTGGTTAAAATCTTTCTCAGTGAAACATTATTCCTATGGATGGTTCTCATAAAGCATATAAGAAAGCACTGTTGGAAGGAATAAAAAGAGTAGGGGGCTTTTATGAAAATAGCTATGACTGATGAATAAATAATAAATGTCTTTAGTTCACCTTTGTGCTGATGTTATCCATGCTTTAATATCAGCCTTTACTAATAGGAGCCTCTGAGAATTTGATTCTCCCTTTTAAGGCCATGAAGAGTACCCAATTAATACAGAGGGACACATAAAAACTGATCCGAAAAAAACCTCTATGTCCTTGGGTTTGGGAAATAAAAATTAGCTTTAAGTTTTTAATTTGCAGTGTATTTTTCTAGCATTAATGGAAAAAAGGGACTCTCATTTGATAGTCTTAAAATCTCTCATATTTGTTCTTTTAGTATCAGTGTATTTGAAGAGAAAATAATTTGAGCAAAATAAATTATGGCCCTGATCTTCACTGACTTTTAACCTGTGTTTCCCAGAATCCAGAGCTGCTCGGCAAGCCTGTTTCCTCTTAAACCTGAGCCTGGGCCATGTAAAAAAGCTCTTTATACATGAATCAGAAGTGTATCCCTCCAGGACTTACACATTTTGGAGAGGGACATCAAAATGAAAATCCTGCCTACAACTTGTGGCAGCTTTCATTTCTATTGGACCATTCATTTGAAACACTTTGTGACAGCGAAAGAGTAATCGAACCTCTTTATCTTCCCTTTAAAAAAAGTGCGTGGGGGATTGACTCAACGTAGGTACATGCTTGGTGTCAAAACTTAGTCATGCAAGGAGGGTAGGACTTCTTAACCAGAGGAAATCAATACCGGCATTAGTGTCACAGAGCTATGGAGGCAAGCGATCCTCAAGCCTTTCTTTTTTTTTTTTTATTAATATTACTTTATTATTTTTTTTAACCCTGTATGTGAGAGAGCAAAAGAGACACAGACGTATAGAACTCAAGCCTTTCTTGAACAGACTTCCCCATCTCACCATGCAGGACGTTAGGACGCAATGGGAAAATGCCAGCACAGAGCGTACCAAAGCAAACCAAGAAACAACTCAAGGGAGATTTAAACTCCATGACTATACATATTCCCATTCAGTTTAAAGAACACGACCACTCACTGCAGGTCAAAGCCCCACAGTTTTCTTTTAGGGAAACAATTCCTATTGCCCCTGTGGCTAGAAGGATGAGAAAATGGAAGTACCTGCAGAATGGTGGTGATATCCTTGGTCAAAAAATGGAAGCATGTTTTTGTATCCATTCAGCCAGTCTTTGTCTTTTGGTTGGGGCATTCAACCCATTTACGTTTAAGGTAATTATTGATAAGTATGATACCATTGTCATTTACTTTATTGTTTTGGGTTCGAGTTTATACATCATTTTTGTGTCTCCTGTCTAGAGAAGAACCTTTAGCATTTGTTGGAGAGCTGGTTTGGTGGTGCTGAATTCTCTCAGCTTTTGCTTATCTGTAAAGCTTTTGATTTCTCCTTCATATTTGAATGAGATCCTTGCTGTGTAAAATATCATACAAGAAACGAATCACCAGTCCAGGTTCGATGCAGGATACTAGAAGCTTGGGGCTGGTGCACTGGGATGACCCAGGGGGATGGTATGGGGAGGGAGGTGGGAGGGGGGTTCAGGATGGGGAGCACATGTACACCCGTGGCGGATGCATGTTGATGTATGGCAAAACCAATACAATATTGTAAAGTAAAATAATAATAATAATAATAAAAATTTAAAAAAAAGATTGACTTAAAAAACAAAAGCATGGAATCCCTTCCATCGTCTCAGATCTATCGCTTGTTCTGATACAAAGTGGCCTACTGAGGTACTGACTGTAACATCAGACTGGAGGCCTGGTTGTGGGCTGATAGCTACATGTCTTAATCCCAACTGTTTCTCTGCACTACAAGTAAAGCAGAAGATGGGGCCATTCGCAGAATGTTGAAATTAATTCACAGTGCCAATCTTACTTCATCTGATATTGTGAGAAAAAGTATTATCTTTGTTTCAAAACATTAGCATTAACAGTTACCAAGAATTGCAAGTATTGCATGCTAATATGCACCAGGCTGTGTGCTATGGGCTTTAGGTACATAATTCATCTAATCCTCAAATAGGTCTAAGAGGAAGATATTATGATAGATATGTTAAATATGAGGAAACAGAGGCTCACAGGGGTTAACCTTCTTTGTCACATGTTTCACACTTAGATGGGGCATAAATTTACTAAATCCCAGGTTTATGTGTCTCTGTGCTTGCATTCAACATTCTTCATTATACAGGCTTACCTAGTTGCCTAAATTCTTCACATTTTACCAGTTATATGCACATCTGTACAATAGTGGAAGATGCATTTGTTGTAACTTGGTCTGGACAACTTAGGGCTGGACAATAGCTTGATAGTAACAGCGACATGTTTGATCTCCAGAAATACTGATTGACATGACTGGAAATAACCTCTGGCAAAGTCATTCAGTTGACTTTTGTGATACCATGATCTCATTTTTGAAGATCATTTTGCATTAACCTCTTACTCACGGATTGTATCCAGAATGCAGCCACATTGCTTCACCTAAACAATGAGAAAACCCTGACCTGTCTTCTCCTATTTCATTTCCTTGGAATGACTCTAGATTTGTTTATTTCCCCAGATTACAAAGAGAAAGGGACAAGGCATTTTCATTGGTGACCAAGTCAATTACATTTAGGAATAAATGAATAATCCAAATATGAATCAATAAGGGCTGAGGGCTTTTTTGGAGCAATAAGCAAATCATTTCCAATTTAATAGGAAAAAACTTGGCTTTAGTTATCCAAGTTCGTGACTAGGTTATTTTAATCAAATTCACTACATAATGACTTGCTTGTCCTCTATTTTGCTGGCAGCATTATTAGAGCACCTATCAATAGAAAACTTGGGAAAGTTACAAAATTAGCACTGAGATATTACAAGTTCATGGGAAGAAACTCATTCATTCATTACACAAATACATTTGAGTTCTTTCTGTATAGCAGGCACTGCTTTAGGTACTGAGGCTACACTAGTAAATAAAACAGGATAACCTCTATCCTCATGGAGCTTACATTCTGGTAATGGAGGGCATATATACAATATGTGAGATAATATTAATACTTGGTAGAAAATAAAAAGAGATGAGGAATATTGAGGGTGAGAGTAATTTTAGATAGAGTAGTCTGGTAGTTTTAAAACATGTCTGCAAATTCTTTGACACCTTTCCCATGGAGAGAAGGAACCATCCCCCTGAATCTGGGCTAGTTTCTGTGACTTGCTTGTAACCAAGAGAGTTCAGTGAAAATAAAGTTGCATGACTGAGATGAGACCATACATAACAAGCAATGTGGCTTATGATGGAGTCACAAGTGATCTCCCAAATGTACCCTACAAGGTGGTAGAACCTACCCCACTTTTCAGAATCACTGGTCTAAAACTTCTATTAGCTTGAATACACTGTAGGTGATTTCTTCCTGGCTTAAGTGAGGACAGCTGGTTTTCACCCACTTAAAGTAAGGATATGATGACTGTATGTTCTTATCTACTCATTTTTATTTAATTCCAAATCCTGGGAGAGGACAATAAGGAAAACCTAGGAAGAGCTGGCAGTGGTTTAGTTCTTGGGGGAAACTTGTGTTCTATATTCTCTTCATTATCCTTTGCTACATATTCAGGGTTTCTTCCATCTGCTCAGTGGTCTTCTCCACTCCTGTAGAGTTTGACTTATGCTCCAGACATAGATCAGCATTTTTAAAGTTCAATGTCAAGTGCCAACAGTACTTTCTTCTTTCTTCTTCCAGCCAAGAAAAAAGAAGTTGCTCTATGTATTTCAAGTATGAACGGTTTTAATACAGGAAATGAAAAACTTATGTAAGTTTTAGAAGATCTAGGGGAGCAAAGTTCAGGGAAGTGGCCAGCAAAAACCTTGGTACGAAGCATCCAAGCAGGTGGTTCTTAAGAAGTAATTTGGATACTGCTGCAAATTAAACAGTCCTTGGTAAAGAATCTACCTGCAACGCAGGAGAAAGTGAAAGTGAAGTCGCTCAATCCTGTCTGATTCTTTGCAACCCCATGGACTGTAGCCTATCAGGCTCCTCCATCCATGGGATTTTCCAGGCAATAGTACTGCAGTGGGTTGCCATCAGTTCCTGGGTCAGGAAGATCTGCTGGAGAAGGAATAGGGTATCCACTCCAGTATTCTTGGGCTTCCCTTGTGGCTCAGTTGGTAAAGAATCTGCCCAATGTGGGAGACCTGGGTTTGATCCCTGGGTTGGGAAGATCTCCTGGAGAAGGGAAAGGCTACCCACTCCAGTATTCTGGCCAGAGAATTCCATGAACTGTATAGTCCATGGGGTTGCAAAGAGTCGGACACGACAGAGTGACTTTCCCTTACTTGGGACATAAGCAACAAATACCTTAACCTGCATCAGTGGTGAATGGTCCTCAAGGGATCCCCCTAGAAGCTCTGCAAACTTCATGTTTGTTCACACATCTCCCCAAATCTCCCACATCTTTCTCCTTTTGGCAGAATCAACCCTGGAGCCAAGTATAAAGAGGGTAACCTGGAAAACGTAGTTCCCTTTTTCTCCTCTGCAATGACGGAGAAGTTGGAAGCGAGTGGTGATGGGCAAGTTGACAACAGACAATCCAGCCCACCTGCTTGATAGAGCCTTTGTGATGATTAAATGAAATGATGAATATGAAATGATGGAAGAGCATGCAACTGGAATACATGTTATCTATTATTAGCATTAGTATATTGTTATTGGCATTTGCATGCCTAAGGAGAAAGATATGATCCTGTTATGTACTGATATCTTTACTTAGAAATAGAAATTTCACCCCACAACTCAGATTCCTTGTCTCTTAGAATTATACCTTCCCTTTTGCCCAGACTGAGGTTCCTTTCCAGAAGAGGATTATGAGGTACATGTATACATGAATTAAATGTAACTCTCACAGGAAATTAAAATACCATCATCCAAAACTCTAAGCTGGTATAGCTTAGGACTCTGCATACTAATTTGGAGATATGGAAACCTTTCAAGAGTCGACAAAAATAAGAGAGGCAGTTGGAAAGTTATAATTGGAAAATTATAATATCACTTTTACTGACACAGAAAATATTTTCTAGTGTCTCTTTCAAACTAACAAATATGTATTTGATATAAAGGGTTTAAACTCTTGAGATATTTTGTGTTTTTTTTTGAGTTGGGGAAATAAAATTAAAGAAACAAATAAATGTTACTTTTCAACTATAAAGGAGAAGATAAGAATGAGCAGGTTGTTTATCTGAAACTGCACACTTTTATGATAATGAATATATTTCATATTTCTTCATTCATATGAGGTAAGCATTAACTGAGGGGTTTTTTTCATTTTTTTTAATTGAAGGATAATAGCTTTACAGAATTTTATTGTTTTCTGTCAAACCTTAACGTGAATCAGCCATAGATATACATACATCCCCTCCCTAACTCAGGGTTTTGATTGGAACTTTCAGAATGCTTCAGTGAACACTTCATACATAATTTAAAGGTAATTATGTAATCAAGCTTTGCATCAGAATTGTTCCCTCTTAGTGCCAACAAGGGCATGATCTGACATATTGTTTGGGCAAAATGACCAGAATGGTCAATACAGTTGTTGCTACCTCTGCTCTCTTGAATCCCTTTGTTACTGTGTTAGAATATTCAAAGCAACAAGCAAATAAAATAAATGAAGGCAGCTTGAGAGTTCCAGGAAACTCTTCTACTTTGGTAACTGAAAGCAGATGATGTTTTTCCTTCATGCAGTCTCTTACAGATACCTTCAGTCTCTACAGATACGCTTTTAATGAATGGAGAACAGGGACTAGATTTCATCAGTCTTCTGGGATTAAAAAACATCCGTAGCATGTCAGCAGAGTCAGGAGAGCCAGTCTCAAAGATTATTCTGTAGGTAGCCAAAGAGGCACTTTTTTGTTACTTTTCCATCTTGAAAAAATATCTATATATGATATATAAAATAAAAGGTGATGCGGAATGCTGCATTTATTTAAAAAATCTTTAAAAAATATTGGAACTTCATGTTCTTCATTTAGTTAAGTGCAGAAACACTGCTTGGAGGGAACTATGGTCTAAAGCTGCTTATGTTCACCTCATCTGCTTTCGCAAATAATACCTCTTTGAAGTTGGTGGTTATTTCCAGAGCTGAAGGAAGGGGATGTCTGTGAAAAGGGATAAACATGCAGGGAGCTTCACTTGCTTGATAATATTCATTTTATTAAGCTGGATCGTGCGTGGTTTTCATTATTGTATTTTTACCATATGTAGAAGCATGTAATTTTCTATGTTGGAAATGTTTTTATGATAAAGTTTCTGGGTTGTTGGTTTTAGACATCTCCCAATTTAATACTGTTTTCTAAAGCAGTAATACTAATTAATACTAATATTTATGGACTAATACATATTTACTAACTTGTATTTGTATTTATACTAATGTATACTGTCATGAGCAATGTATAAATGTTCCAACTATATTAGTTTCACCAAAACTGGGCATAATCAAACTTTAATTTTATTTTTGGTGGCAACTTGGAGAGTGGAAAATTGTGTTTCCAGATGTCCCAGTAAAATGGCAGACTGAACATGACCCTTTACTTCTACTTTTACCCAAAACTTTGGGTAAAACTTAAATAGCAGGGGAGGATTTTAGAGATACAAACCCAAAAAGATAAAGGAAATTAGAGAAGACAACAGAAACGAACTTTTGAAATGGGAAACCAGATAGATGACTAGAATCTTTCCCAGCAGACCCAGGAAAGCTGAACTATAGGCTCATAATGGGAAAAGCTAATAAGGAACAGACTTATAGTGAGTAATAAGCAATGCTGGTATTTCTAGAACCAGAAGTGTAGATGAGACAGAAAAAAGAAGAATATGTGAAATAGAAAGCACTTATATTCCCTAGATATATTCCAGGTCATTAGGGCTAGTGAAGAATTCCTTTGGCATTCTGGGAGAAAATTAAACAGATAATTATCTAGGATTTGAAGAAAACAAAATAGAGGACCTGGAAGACATGAGGTATAACCAAGGGCAAAGAGGGAATACAAAACAATAATACTGCATGTCAATTAAGTGAATTTCTACTAGCTGAAAATGGAACTCCCAGTCATTTCCCCAAATTTTGGCATCAAGGCCTATATCCTCAATACACTAGATTAAAGAGTTGTTTTCTAGCATTTGGGGCCAGGAAAAGAAGAAAGAACATAAAATCATGACATTAAGGTTTCTCCACCTAACTGGTCCAACTTACACGTGCCTACATTGAGGCTTACAGTCAATAACTGTCAGCGTACTCCATCAAAACCTTTAGTTACTTCAGATGACCAAGAAGCACAAAGATTACAAGATACTTGGGAAAAGTCTCTATCATGAAAGAGACAAAATGAATAAATGAAAATGGCTTGTAGAAAATGAATATACAAGCAGAAGAAAAGCTAAATAGATATTATATTTTGTATATATGAAAAAAAATAGGAGGCTGTTTAAAAAATTCAAGAACATTCACAAAACAAAAATGAACTTATGGAATGAAAAATATGATAGCAGGAAGGAAAAAAAAAACTGAACAGTTGATAGTTCAGGCCAAGAAAAAAAAAAAAAAGAAGAAAATGAAAAGAAATACTCAAAAGTGATCAAGGAATTTTTGTCAGAACAGAAGAACATGAGTTTCCAGATTGAAAGGATCAACAGAGGGCCCAGCAGACTGGGTGAACACCAACCTACACAATTGTGACATTTTGCAACAGTAACATAGAGATCACCACAAACTGGAAGATTCTTAAAGAGAATTTTAAGACCACCTGACCTGCCTCTTGAGAAATCTGTATGCAGGTCAGGAAGCAACAGTTAGAATTGGACATGGAACAACAGACTGGTTCCAAATAGGAAAAGGAGAATGTCAAGGTTGTATATTTTCACCCTGCTTATTTAACTTATATTCAGAGTACATAATGAGAAACGCTGGGCTGGATAAGCACGAGCTGAAATCAAGATTGCCAGGAGAAATATCAATAACCTCAGATATGCAGATGACACCACCCTTACGGCAGAAAGTGAAGAAGAACTAGAGAGCCTCTTGATGAAAGTGAAAGAGGAGAGTGAAAAAGTTGGCTTAAAATTCAACATTCAGAAAACTAAGATCATGGCATCTGGTCCCATCACTTCATGGGAAATAGATGGGGGAACAGTGGAAACAGCGACAGACTTTATTTTTGGGGCTCCAAAATCACTGCAGATGGTGACTGCAGCCATGAAATCAAATGGCTTTTTCCTTGGATGAAAAGATATGACTAACTGAGACAGCATATTAAAAAGCAGAAACAATACTTTGCTAACAAAGGTCTGTCTAGTCAAGACTATGGTTTATCTAGTAGTCATGTATGGATGTGAGAGTTGGACTATAAAGAAAGCTGAGCACCAAAGAACTGATGCTTTTGAACTGTGGAGAAGGCTCTTGAGAATCCCTTGAACTGCAAGGAGATCCAACCAGTCCGTCCTAAAGGAAATCAGTCCTGAATATTCATGGAAGGACTGATGCTGAAGCTGAAACTCCAATACTTTGGCCATCTGATGCAAAGAGCTGATTCATTGGAAAAGACCCTGATGCTGGGAAAGATTGAAGGTGGTAGGAGAAGGGGATGACAGAAGATGAGATTGTTGGATGGCATCACCGACTCAATGGACATGAGTTTGAGTAAACTCCAGGAGTTGGTGATGGACAGGGAGGCCTGGAATGCTGCAGTCCTTGGGGTTGCAAAGAGTCGGACATGACTGAGCAGCTGAACTGAACTAAACATAGGGACGATCTCATCATCTTTCAGATAGAGAAGAAGTAAAAGTGAAAGTGTTCAGTCGTGTCAGACTCTTTGTAACCCCATGGACTAGTCCATGGAATTCTCCAGGCCAGGATACTGGAGTGGGTAGCCTATCAAACTGGGGATCAGATGCAGATCTGCATGGCCTTTGGTTTTTTACATGTGGGAGTGGAAATTTGAAAATAAATGAAAAAAATGGCTTCAGTTTGCTTTAACTTTTTATTCTTAGATGGTTGTAGATGTATTTACATGCGGTTTTGAGAAATGATACAAAGAGATACTGTGTACCATTTAGCCAGCTGCCGCGGTGATAACAACTTATAACACTATAGTGGAATATCACAACCAGGATATGGACATCGGTAGGATTTATCAATCTTATTCAGATTTCTTGTTTTAATTTTTTACTTGTACTCATTTGTGTGTGCATGTGTGTATGCGTGTATTTACTTCTATTCAAATTTATCATGTGTAGCTTTGTGTATCCTTCACCATAATCAAGATATAGTACACATCTATCAGCACAAGTTTTTGTTGTTTTCATTGCATTTTTATAACTACATTAATCTTTTTCCTATCTGCCCCTCAGTCCCTGATCCATTAAAATCACTAATCTGTTCTCCATTTCTTTAATTTTATCATTTGAGGAGCATTATATAAATAGGATCTTATAGCATGTAACATTTTTGGATTGACTTTTTCACTCTGCATGATTCTTTAAAGATCTAAGTTGTTGAGTATGATAATAGTTTGCTTTAAAAAAAAATTGCTGATTAGAACTCCATGGCATGAATGTATCATAGTTTGTTTACCCATTCACTTGTTAAAGGACATTTGGGTTATACACAATTTTTGTTATTACAAATAAAGCTCCTGTGAATATTCGTGTATACAGGTTTTTGTGTGAGCATAGATTTCCATTTCTCTGAAGTAAATGGCAAAGAGTTCAACTGTTGAGTCATACAGTAATTTCATCAGATTTGTTAAAAAATGCTGAACTGCTTTCCAGAGTGGCTCTGCCATTTTATTTTCCCAGTAGCCATGTATGAGACATGCAGTTTCTCCAAATATTTACCAGCATTCGGTGCGGCACTTTAAAAATGTTTTTTTTTTTTTTTTTAAGTATCTTAAAAATACACTTTTAAAGTGTATAGGTCTATCTCATTGTGAGTTTAATTTTCATTTCTCTAATGACTAATGAAGTTGAACATTTTTTCATGTTCTGATTTACCATCTGTATATCTTTGTCAATGTAATGTCTGTTCATGTCTTTTGCCCATTTTATAACTGGACTGTTTGTTTTTTAATGTTGAGTTTTGAAAATATTCTACATAGTCTAGATACTAATCCTTCATCAAAATAGGGTTTAAAAATTTTTAACCAGCCTGTAGTTTGTCTCTTAATCCTCTTCACAGGGTCTTTTGTAGAGCTTCATTTCTAAGGTTGATAAGGTCCTATGCATCATCTTTTCCTTTTACAACTTATGCATTTTGTGTCAAGGCTAAGAACTCTGTGGTTAATACCTGGAGATTTTCTCTGTTTTTATTCCTTGAAAATTTTCATAGTTTTAGGTTTTATAGTTAAGCCTGTAACTCATTTTGAGTTAATATTTGTATAAAATATAAGGTTTAAGTTGATGTTCTTTTTTTTTTTTTTTGCATATGAACATCTGACTGTTCTAGTACCATTTGTTGAAAAGGCTGTTCTTTCTTCATTCAATTGTCCTTGCCCTATTTCACAAAATTATCTTAGGCACATTTGTGTGGTTTTGTTTTTAGATTCTCTTTTCTATTCTGTCGATCTATGTTTCTATTCCTCTGCTATTTCCACACTGTTTTGCTTACTGTACACATGGTAAGCCTTAAAATCAGGTAGAATGAGTCTTGTTTTCCAAGACTAGTTTAGGTAATTTACTGCCTGTGTCTCTCCATCTCAATTTTAGAATAAGCTTGTCTACACTTACCTTGCTGATATTCAGAAAAGAATTGATTTTAACCAATAGATCAGTTTTGGGAGAGTTGACATTGAGTTTTCCAATCCATGGATAATGGTGTGTCTGACTTCAAGTGTTTGATGGGAAATATTTACAACCTAGAAGCCTATGTCCAGCTATACATTAGAATACAAAGATATTTTTAGACTTCTGGTTTCTGGTTCTGCACGTAAGGAATTTGGAAGACACTACTCTGTCCTAACAACAAATAAAAAAGTGAACAAACGAAAAAGATCAGTAATTCTCAGATTTGCAAGAGAAGTTAGGTCACAGGGCAAACTGTAGACCCCAACACTGGAGAGATTGACAGGCAAATACAAAGAATCACAACTTATCAAAGCAGAAGATTATAAGCTAAGACCTCCATGGGGACCAATGCTGAGGTATGAAAACCAGAACTATAATTGATGAACTGCTGAAAGCTCAGAGTAGACAAGACTGCGAGTTAAAACTCCAGGGGACCCAGTCATAGGAGGCTTTCCACACTTTAGTGAGTTTAACTTCAATCAGGTTCTCACAGTAAATATCACAGTGAAAAATACCCTTGAGCTTCTGGCAGGGGAGGAGAAAAGGAAGCACTTTGAAATATAGCATTTTGAAAGATACATCGTTCAAAATATACTCTATTTTTAAAAATAAGGTCTGTCCTCAGGACAAACTACTTAACCAGAACTTAACCCACTGTGATGTTATCATAGCCTAACTGACCTGGAGGAAGGGAAATAACCAACTTCAGTCCAGTCTAACCATCTTATCCTACCTAAGGGCGGGGGCACTGAGAAGCACTGGTGAAATTTACAGCCCATAGGCACAGGCTCAGTAAAAGACTGAGGCATAATCAAAGAATTATTAAACACTATCCTGCCCCTATATCTTACCACAACATTATTAAAGGTCCATTTACAACAGTTCCTTCTATCGAGTACATCGTGTTTGGCTATAAAGAAAAAAATTATATACAAAAAGGGATAAAAATACACTTTGAGGAAACAGAACAAGCATCAAAGCCAAACATGACAGGGATGTTGGATTATCAGATCAGGAGTTAAAAACAACTATGATTAATATATGAAGGTTTCTAATGGATAAAGTAGACATCAAGCAATGTAATGCATGTAAGATGTGCAATGTAAGCAGAAGGTTGAGAATACTAAAACATACTTTTAAAAGTGCTAGAAATTTAAAAACACTTATAACAGAAATGAAGAATGCCTTTGATGGGCTCATTTGTAGACTGCTAAGAATCTCTGAGCTTGAGGACATCTCTAAAAATCTCTAAAACTGAAAAGCAAACAGAAAAAAATGACAAAATACCCAGAAGAGAATACCCAAGAACTGTGACACAGGTACAGAATTTTAATATACGTGTAATGATAAAGCCAGAAGGAGAAGAGAGAAAGGAACAGAAGAAATAGTTGATATAATATTTAATATTGAGACATTATATATCAATATTCGATATAATGTACAATGAAACAATAATGACTGAGAATTTCCCTAAATTAATGTCAGACACTAAGCCATAGATTAAGGAAGCTCACAGAACACCAAGCATGATAAATGCCAAGAAAAACCATACCTAGGCATATTAAAGTCAAGTTAGGATATCAAAGATAAAGAAAAATCCTGAAAAAACCACAAGGGAAAAAATTATCTATTAATATATAGGAACAAAGATAAGAATTACATCAAAAGCCTCCTTGGAAACCATGAGAGCAAGGAGAGAGTGGAATGAAATATATATAGTGTTGATATAGAGAAGCCACCAATCTAGAAATCTGTACTTGTGAAATCCTCATTCAAAAGTGGAGGAGAAATAAAGATGTTCTCAGACAAGCAAAAATTGAGGGAATCTGTTGCCAGTAGACCTGTCATGCAAGAAATGCCAAAATAAGGTTTTTAGAGAGAAGGAAAATAATATAAGTCAGAAACTCAGATCCACATAAAGAAAAGAGGATCACTGCAGAAGAAGTAAGTGAAAATATAGTAATAATTATTTTACTCATTCTTAATTGATATAACAGATAAGTTTCACTCAAAATAAGAATAGTAATGTATTCAATTATATATATGTATCTCATGTGTGTGTGTATATATATATATATATAAATACATACATATAAATATGTATGTGTTTTATATATAAGTGAAATGAATGGCAACAATGTTACAAGGGACTGGAGGGAGAAATTAGGATTATTATAAGGTACTGAAACTACCCACAAAGTGGTAAAGTGTATTTAAAAATAGAATTGGAATAGTTGTAAATGTATACCAAAAACTCTAGAATAACCACTGAAAAAAGTAAAATGGAAAGTACAATTGATATGCTAAGAAAGGAGAAAAAAAGGAATCATGTAAATGCCCAGTTAAAATCAGAGTAGAACACAAAAATAAGAACAAAGAACAAGAGCAACAAATAGAAAATAGTCACAAGTATGGTTAATTTTATCCAAGTACATTAATAATCACTTTGAATATCAGTGTTCTAAATGTCCTAATTCAGAGATCAATGGAACAAATTAGAAAGTCCAGAAATAGAACCCAATGCGTATATGGCCAATTAATTTGCAACAAAGGAGCCAAGAATATACAATGGAGGAAAGGATAGTATCTTCACTAAATAGTGCTGAGAAAACTGGACAGACACATACAAACGAATAAAACTGGAGTACTATCTTCCACCATACACAAATATCAGTCCAAAAGAGATTAAAGAGTTGAAGGTAAGGCCACAAACCATGGAAGTCCTAGAAGAAAATATATGAGGCAATCTCTTTGACATCAGTCTTGGAAATGATTTTTTTGATCTGACAACAAAAGCAAAAATAAATAACTGGAATTATATCAAACTAAAAAGCTTCTGTATAGCAAAGGAAACCATCAATAAAATGAAAAGGCAACCTACAGAATGAGAGAAAATATTTGCAATTCCTATAATTGGATAAGGGGGTAATATCCAGAATATATATAAAAAACTCATATAACTCAATAGCAAAAAACCTAACAATCCAGTTTAATAATGGCAAGGGAACTGAATATACATCTTTTCAAAGAAGACATACAAATGAGCAACAGGTACATAAAAAGGTGCTCAGTATCACTCATCATCAGGGAAATGCAAATCAAAACCACAATGAAATATCATGTCAAACCTGTTAGAATGGCAATCATCAAAAACACGTGAGATAACAGGTATTGGTGAGGATGTGGAGAAAAGGGAACCCTCAGGCATTGTTTGTGGGAATGTAAATTGGAACAGCCACTTTGAAAATCATCCAATTGTGTACATAACAAGGCAGAATTTGCTTAATTCTTTAATGCCTATCAAGAATATTGGAACATTGCAGATCTGAGAACTCCTGCTTCTCTACACCCTTGCAAACGTGTATCCTCTTACTGGATAAAACTAATGGGGCTTTGATGTAAAATTACAATCTGAGAAATTTAAGGCTCTGAAAAAAATCACTCTGGCATTGCATGAATTTTACGTTAATAAGTGAGTAATTTCAAAAATATCTGGCCTTATATAGAGTGAAAGTGTTAGTCACTCAGTTATGTCCAACTCTTTGAGATCTCAAGGACGGTAGCCCACCAGGCTCTTCTGTCCATGAAATTCTCCAGGCAAGAATACAGAAGTGGGTAGCCACTCCCTTCTCCAGGGGATCTTCCAGACCCAGGGATCAAATCAGGTCTCCTGCAATGCAGGTAGATTCTTAACCATCTGAGCCACCAGGGAATATATAGAGTGAGGAGACATTATCATCAGTATTTGTACCTTTCCTGGTAATTTGTTTTCTTTTTATTGAAATAATATTTAAGTCCTCTTGATACATGAAACAAAATAGGAGGGTGATTGAGAGGCTGTTTAAAACCTTGAGTTCTAAAGTACACTGACTTGAGTTTGAACTCTCGATTTGCAACTACTAGCTAGATGAACAAAGGAGTATAACTCAACCATTCTGAGGCTCCGAGTTCTAAAATGTTCACAGATTTCTTACACCATCAACTGGAAAATAAAATGCAATTGAGGAGTAAGTCCTAAATTTTCTTTAGCATACTGATAGATTATTCTACCTTAGTATTTTTATTTATACAGAGAAAATAGTTAGCAGAGACAGAACAATTTATACCTTTGTTTCTAAAGATTAATTATCAACAAACAAGATAGACACGTGTACCTATATTGTTTCAAAGTCCCTTTGTACATTAATTATAACAGTAAGATTTTTTTCTGATTGTCAAATCCCCTCAATATTTTCTACTTGCATTTATCTCTCATAGATTTATTCATGAGGTATTTGTAAATCTTTTAAAAATGATTCACAGCTCAAGTGGTATGATTCCCAACAGCATATGCTTGGGCAAGAATGCTATACAAGTCTAAATAATGGGGTTCCCTTCCCAATGAGACTCCTTCCCTAGCCCAACAGGCAGCATTTTCTAAGTTTGCAAACTTTTTGAAACTAAACACAGGTTGTGTGACAGCTTCTATTATTTGCCCAATAACAGCTCTTGTGTGCCCCTCCTTCTTAGGAGCTGTGCCAATGTTTGATCACAGCTGTGAGCAATTTGAGTCAAAAAGGAAGATGATTAATTGGGGGAACCAAGTCATGGAGCATTGGGTGCTCAGATTAATACCTGTGAATCACAGCTTTATCTAATGCTTAGAAAACCCAAGGCATAAAATATGCAAAATATGACATGTTCCATGGCTGCAATGATCCCTCCCAGCCAAAAAGCATATTAAGACCTCTTAAAGTAGGCTACACTCAGCATGGCTGGCCCTTATTGTAGCAGGTGTGATGTCCCTCTGTGAGTTAACTCCAGGGCAAACTGGGTTTGGACCTGACTTGATGCTACGTACTAATTACCTCTTTATTTTTTCATGAGATAAACTTTAAAAATCTTACTGATATCGGAATGGGGTGAACACTATTAAAAATTCACAAGATTGTTGAGTCATTTGGCAGGTGAAGTCCTTGTTTTACACTGTGGAGATTAGGCCAAAACTCATGTTGTTCCCCAGTAATGGTCCCATGTAACATCACCAAGTTAAAAATGGCATCACCACTTCTCAATTCCCCATTTGAATTACACTCTTTGTGTACTGGATAAATTAACTGTGATACAGATGTCAGTCAGAGCCTAGAGAAGTTTGTTAACCTGTTAATTTCATGTCTGGTATTAATAGAAAGTTCCATGCCATTTTCTAAGTTTCTGCATATTCTCAGGCCATGCTCATGATTGCTTGTTTATTTTGAATTAGTCATCATATAAAGTGTTTTATTATCCAGGGTATTGTGCATAGCATCACTTACTCACTTATTTATTTATCAAATATTTATTGATGACCTATTATTTGTTAGGTCAAGTTATATGTCAGACATTGGGCTGGTTTTAGGAGAAACATTAGGCTAGTATGTGGAGGAGACATTTGTTAAATGATGATACAAATAATTAGAACACTGTGAATGATAAGTGCTATGATGGAGGGGAGAATGTGGACAGAAACACTTATTTTTATCTAGCCTAGGAGGCTGTGTGTGTTAGTTGCTCAGTCATGGCCGACTCTTTGCGATCCCATGGACTGTAGTCAGCCAACCTCCTCTGTCCATGGTATTTTCCAAGCAAGAATACTGGAGTGAGTAGCCATTCCCTTCTCCAGGGGATTTTCCTGACCCAGGGATCAAACCCAGGTCTCCTGCATTGCAGACAGATTCTTTATGGTCTGAGACACCAGGGAAGCCCATAGAGACAATTTTCCTGGAGAAAAAAAGGCCATTAATATGTGATCCGAAAGAATGGTAGGAGTTAATTAAAGGAGAGGGTAAGAAAACTCCATGTTTAATTTAATGACTTAATGGCTTGAGAGCCCTCATGTAAAGGATTCAGTTCCATGAGAGAGTTTGGAATATGAGAGCAATAAAGGGATTCAGTTCCATGAGAGAGTTTGGAATATGACAGTAATAAAATTACCAAAGGGTAACAGAAAATGTACGCTTCATGAGGTGGAAGAATTTACCTTATGTAGGAGGAGAGGTGGCCCTCTCTTTTCAGAGAAGCAGAAGAGGATGCCCCAGAGTTCCTTGATTGGTATGTTGGAGGGCAGGGAGATACGGGAGTTACCATTTGATGCAAATGGAGTTCCATATAGGAAGGCCCATGGTGAAAAGGAAACCATAAAGGAAGGTCATTGTGGCTGAAGTACACAAATCAGTAGGGACTGTGGTATGGAATGACATTGGAAAAATAGCAATGGCATGTATGAAGTTGTAGGCGATGTTATAAACCTTGGTCACTGTCCAAACAAACAACACCGATGTAATGAAGATATGGTCTCATCAGTTTGCATTACAAATCATCACCTTGGTCATCCCAATTTGGAGTATGAGTGAGTGAAGAGGCCAAGAATTAAAGTAGGCTCTTGCAGTAGTCTGGGCTTCCCAAGTGACTCAGTGGTAAACAATCCACCTGCCAGTGCAGGAGATGAGAGTTCGATCGTTGGGTTGGGAATATCTCATGGAGGAGGAAACTGCAATTCACTCCTGTATGCTTGTCTGGGAAATCCCATGTACAGAGGAGCCTGGCAGGGTACAATCCATGGGGTCACAAAAGAGTCAGACACAACTGAGCACGCATGTGTGCGTTCGTGCACACACACACTGCAGCAGTCCAGTTGACAGCTGGAGATAGCTTCCTTAGGCTAGAATGGTGGCAGTAGATGTGGAAAGACATGAGAAATTTGTCTATATATTTAGAAGGTAAAATTGATAGCCTCAGGACTTCCTTGGTGGTCCCATGGTTAAGAGTCTGCCTTCCAATGCAGGAGATGCAGGTTTGATCTTTAGTTGGGGAACAAAGATCCCACATGCCATGGGGCAAATGAGCCTGCACGCCACAACTAGAGAGATGCCAGCAAACTGCAAGAAGATCCTGTGTGCCATGACTAAGACCTGATATAGTAAAAAATAAATGCATAAGTATATATTTTTCAAAAATTGATAGCCTTGTGATTAACTGGATATGAGGGCTGAAGTTCAAGGAAGAGTCATGGGTTATTCTTAAGTTTCTTCCTAATATAAGTAGTTAGATGGTGATACCATTCACTCTTCAATAAGAGGACCAGGTTCAGTTCAGTCGCTCAGTTGTGTTTGACTCTTTGCAACCCCATGGACTGCAGCACACCAGCCTTCCCTAACCATCACCAAATTCCAGAGCTTGCTCAAACTCATGTCCATTGAGTCAGTGAGGCCATCCAACCATCTCATCCTCTGTCATTCCCTTCTCCTCCTGCCTTCGATCTTTCCCAGCATCAGGGTCTTTTCCAGTGACTCACATCAGGTGGCCAAAGTATTGGAGTTTCAGCTTCAGCATCAGTCCTTCTAATGAATATTCAGGACTGATTTCCTTTAAGATAGACTGGTTGGATCTCCTTGCAGTCGAAGGGACTCTCAAGAGTCTTCTCCAACACCACAGTTCAAAAGCATCAATTCTTTGGTGCTCAGCTTTCTTTATGGTCCAACTCTCATATCCATGCATGACTACTGGAAAAACCATACCTTTGATTGGGCGGAAAAACCATAGCATTTCTTTCTGCTCCTCCACCTTGCTCTCACCAAGAGGACCAGATAGGATATCAAAAATTTGATTTCTGACATGGATTTGAAGCCATCTAAAAAGAAATGTTAAACAGGTGTTTGAAATTGTGGTCTAGAGTTCCAAGGTGATTTTGGTTTGTAGAAAGAAAATTGTGAATCACCAGATTATGGGCGCTAAATGAAACCCTGAATGACAATAAGATCACTTAATAGGAGAACACAGAGTAAGAAGAAAAGAGAACTTAAGTTTTAGTTTTGAGGAACTTCAACACTTATTATCCTGGGAGCAGAAGAGTATGAACTACAAATAAGGCAGCCAGTGAGAAGTTAGAACAGAGGGGAAAAAAGAGAGGGTGATGACTTCCAAGCCAAAGGATGAAAGTTTTTAAAGAAGGGAGCAGTCAACCATGTCAAGAGCTGTGGAAATATTGAATAAGGTAAGAATTTAAATTTGCCATTGGATTTAGTGAGATGAAGGTATTGGGAACAGTCCAGATTACAGGGGTTTGAGAAGTAAGGGAATGAGGACAATTTTGCCAACAACTCTTTCAAGAAGTTAAGTGGTGAAGGAGAGAAAGGGCAGTAGATGATAGTGGCATGTGGGTAAAGGTGAGTTTTGTTTTTGCCTCTTTTTTTTAATGATAATGATTTAAGCACTGATGTGGAGAATTCAGTTCCACAGAGAGTCTGCTGTATGAGAGTGATGACGGATAACAAACAGTATACGGTTTGTTCAACTCTATACTGAACAAACAGTTCATTGAGGCAGAAGTCTCTACCTTACATAGGAGGAGAGAAAGCCCTTTGTCTCTTTTTGAAGAAGGGAAGGAGGATACTCCAAAGTTAGAGGCTCCTTGATTAGTATGTTAGGTGGGAGGAAGATAAAGGAGTCACCATCTGATGCTTTCTCTTTCCATCTAAAATGCCTGGTTATCATATGGTAAGTGGAGGGGAGGAGGGGGAAGGCTTGATGCTTTGAGTAGAGTGGATAAGGTTTGAAATAACTGTCGTCAACAGACCATGGGCACTGTTGAGGGCCACACTGAGGTTAAAGTTTTAGTTCTTAAATTTATAACTGGACCAACATGGCCTGTTAACAGAACCTTCCCTCATATTGTTTAACTATAAGGACAGAGAAAACAGATGGTCAAGCTATCGAAGGTTGGGATTTAATTAAATGCCACACATACAGCAAGAATTGGCTCAGACAAAACTCAGCTTCCTGACTGAATTCCTCCCCCTCCAACAGACACATCTTTAAAAGCCCATTCATAAAACGCCTTTGAATTGTGCATCAGTCTTTTCTATAATTTTTGAGAACAATAGAGGGTTTGCACTGCAACAATACAGTTGATAAAAAATTGATCAGACGTATATTTCTTAACATGTGTTCTTCTACCATGGTGTTCCGTCAATTGACTCTTCTCTCTTTCCCTTTCTCTACCTTCCCTTTTTTGCAGAGCCACTGAATCATCCTTTTTATTTCATGGCTTCCTATTAAATTCTGCCTTCAGCGTGTCACCTTCTGCCAGAAGGAGCTTACCAATATGTTTTCCTAAACAAAGACAGTTCCTTCCCTAAAAGAAATTCAGGTGCCAACAGCTAGGTGGATAGTTTTTTTCACCCATCATAGATTACTGTTTATTTATCTATGTCCCTTGTCTGTGACAATCAGCTCTGAAGATGTCTGTTGTTTCTGAAGACAGCAGAAATATTTTTGTCCTCTCTGCTGTCATTAACTATCAAATGTGTGACCCTGGGAAAGTCATTTCATTGTTCCAGATTAGGAATTGGAAAACTGCAGACTGTGGGACAAATCTTATCTATGGCCTGCTATTTCTTTTTGAATTTTCATTGGAGTACAGTTGCTTTACAATGCTGTGTTCAACACTGTACAGCAATGTACAGGAAAGTGAATCAGTCATGTGATACATATATCCCCTCTTCTGGGTTTCCTTCCCATTTAGGTCAAAGCTATGGTTTTTCCAGTAGTCATGTATGGATGTAAGAGTTGAAATATAAAGAAAGCTGAGCGCTGAAGAATTGATGCTTTTGAACTGTGGTGTTGGAGAAGACTCTTGAGAGTCCCTTCGACTGCAGGGAGATCCAACCAGTCCATTCTAAAGGAGATCAGTCCTCAATATTCATTGGAAGGAGTGATGCTGAAGCTGAAACTCCAATAATTTGGCCACGTGATGGAAGAACTGAGTCATTGGAAAAGACTGATGCTGGGAAAGATTGAAGGCAGGAGAAGGGGACGACAGAGGATGATGTGGTTGGATGGCCTCACCGACTCAATGGACATGAGTTTGAGTAAACTCCTGGAGTTGGTGATGGACAGGGAGGCCTGGTGTGCTGCAGTCCATGGGGTCGCAAAGAGTCGGACACGACTGAGCAACTGAACTGACTAGGTCACCACGGAGCAGTAAGTAGAGTTCCTTGTGCTATACAGTAGGTTCTCATTTCACTGCCTGTGTTGCAAACTAAATTTTGTTAGAACACACCCACACTCTTCATTTACGTACTATTTATGGCTGTTTTTTGTACTATAACAGTAGAGTAGTTATGACACTGACACAGGTTGTCTAGTGAACAAAACAGAAATATTTACTGCTGGGCTCTTTAAAGAAAAATGTTTGCCAACCTCTATTTTAGATCCCAGTTTATGCTTCTGTGAAATGAAGGAATCTGAAAATATGTTCTCTCATTATCTTTTCAGTTATAATATTTGAAGATGTAAAAGCTTTAAGTATTAGGTCTTTGCATAAAAGTCACCTCATCTGAGAGGATTTATTTGACTCCTATTGAAAATTAGAAATTCTGGCCCTCATCATTCTCTATACTTTTAATATGCTTTATTTTTATTAAGATAACCTATTACTCTGGCATAATATATGATATATATCTATTAAAACATAAATTTTGTGAAGGAAGGACATTTGTTTTGTTCATTGACTTACCTCAGGGCCTAGAATAACATGGCACATAACAGATGCTTAATAAATATGAGTTAAGTAAGTGAATAAGTGAATGGATGAAATACTTACTGAATTGTTCTTTCTTTCCAGTCTTGTGTGTGTGTGTGTGTATATACATATACATATATATATATATATATGTATATATATAGACATGAAAGGCTTGGGAATAAATGGAAGTGAGTACTTATTATTAAAGCTTTCTTAAATTGCTTAAGGCTCCTAGGAGATGGCTATGGGTCAAGAGTTTGTATCTCTCTGAAATTCATATGCTAAAGCTCTAACCCCCAATGTGTCTATTTTTAGAGACAGGGCTTTTGAGGAGGTGATAAAGGCTAAGTGAAGACATAATGGTGGAGATCTAATCTGATAGGGGAAGTGCTATTATAAGAAGAGAAGGAGGGGACTTCCCAGGTGGTCCCATGGCTAAGACTCAGCATTCCCAATGCAGGGTGCCCAGGTTCTATCCCTGGTTGAGGAACTAGATCCCGCATGCCACAGCTAAGAGTTCACATCCTGCAACTAATACCCAACACAGCCAAATAAATAAAAGAGTAAATATTTTTTTAAAAAAAGAAAAAAAAGAGACACACACACTCTTTCTCTGCTATGTGAGGACACAGTGAGAAAGTGGTTGTCTACAAGCCAGGAAGAGTCCTCACCAGGAACCAAATGGGCCGGCACTTTGATTCTGGACTTCCCTGCCTCCAGAATTGTGAGAAAATTTAGAAAATACCTCAGTCTGTGCTATCATGCTAGGGCAGCTTGACCTGACTAATGGAGGGATGTTTGCACACGATCTCTGGAGACATGCTTTGGTGACCTCTTAATACTCTTTTTGTTCCTGAGGACAACAACATTCAGGCATATCCTACAGGATTAATAAGCAGTGGGCTGCAGGCATGTGAAAGTGAAAGTCGCTCAGTCATGTCCAACTCTTTGTGACCCCACGGACTGTAGCCCATCAGGCTCCTCTGAATCAAGAAATTCTCCAGGCCAGGATATTGGAATGGGTAGCTGTTCCCTTCTCCAGGTAATCTTCCCAGCCCAGGCATTGAACCCAGGTCGCCCACATTGCAGGTGGATTCTTTACCAGCTGAGCTACTAGGGAAGCCATATGCATGTGAAAGTGATTTGTAAATACTAAAAATATGTCCAGGTTAAATGAATTAATATAATCACCTCTCTATGCTTAGAAATTAAGTTCAGGGTTCCACATTATGTTAGTGGACATTCCTTCTTCACAATAAGTATATTTCCCACAGTTACATATAAAATGAGTGATGGAGTGAGACTTCTTGGTTTGACTTGAGTTAAATTCTATTTAATTTGTGGTGTCATCATGGACAAATAACTTATCCCTATTTTCCTCCTTTGTAAATTGAAGAAGACAGTAAAAGTAATTATCTATGTCAGTCAGAATGGACTTGGCTATGTTGCAATAACAGTCCTCAAAATCTCAATGGTTTAACATGAAGTTTCTCTCTCACTCCCTTTATATTTTCACTGTAAGGCAGCAAGAAACTGTGCCTCAGTGGTTCTCACTCTAAGATGGAGGGTAAGGGAATACCACCTCTGAAACATTGTTAATTGTAATAGCACAGCAGAGATCTGGATGAACTGTACATTGGCTCTTATGACACACATCATTTCTGCTTACATTTTATTGGCTAAAAGTAAGATATATGATCATATCTAACTCTAAGAGGGGAGAGAAGAGCTTCTTATCACTGCCCGAGAGAACAAGAAATATTTGTGACTAGTTTTAGTGAGTAGCATGTTATCTCATAGGGTTTCTGAGAGTATCAATTAAAAAGCTTACAAAACATGAAGTACAGTTCTTCTCTCTCTCTCTTTCACACACACACACACACACAAGAGCACACTAAATGCTAGCAATTGCTTTTATCCAATATTGAATTACACAGAAAACTCATACTGTGAAAAATGGCTATTTTTAACCTTGCAAGGAAACTTGCACCCCAGAAAATATAAGAGATTAAAGATGGGGTTAGTGAGAGAAAACTTGCTTTCTTTCTCTAACTACCTTTATAATTCTCCATAAGAGAACTCAATCACCTGGCTGCAACCAATATTTTCATTGTCCCCCCCTCAAATAGATTTCTTGGAGAACACAATATAAAAAGAATACAATGGAGAGGCATTATTCTGTTATCTGATTTTGATAAGATGCCTTACCTCTTTTCTCCTAAGTCCAAAATTTTGTTTGTTTCTAAAAGCTACATGGATTATTGCTCTTTGTTGGGCTATATAATATTTATATCTCTCTTACATTAACATTATTTACAAGTCTTGGCTTTCCCATACATTTAATTCCTATCAGTTTTCTGAAAAAGCAAGTAGCAAGTTAAATAGTTAAGTGACCACTATTTTTAAATAAAAAATATAAAACTAGTGGCTTGTATATTGACACAAGACTTAAACCAGTTTGGTTCCAGCTCTTGATTTAATTAACTACTCAAACTATTTAGATCAAGTAACTTAATGTCTTCTAAACTAAGATTCTTTACCTGAAGAATTAAGGGAGTTAGTTGAAACTTCACTTACTTCTACCACACCATCTGGGAACACCGGAGATAATCTTTAAACTCTTCTTTAAATTCAAATATTAGCTAATGATGCTGAACCCTTGGCCCATAGTTATTCTAGCACATGATATGCATAAATTCAATTAGATCTCTCAACGTCATATCAAGCCACTTTTCTAGAAGCTTAGTTGATTGGAATGAATTTAATTGCTCAATTGTTTGACTTTTCTTATTCATGTGAAACCAAATTTCACAATCCTGTGCAATTCACTCATCAATAATTATTAGCAGCATAATTTGAAATATATTCAGTCTGCAATTAAAAAAGAAAATGCTCTGTAAGTAACAAAGTCAAAGAATGAGAATGATTCATGCAAACCATAGAAGCTTGATTGTTTGTTCGAGCCATCCTCATTAGAAATCTAATGATTATAGATTCCAATAACATCCAGTTAATTTCTCAAATCTCTATTTACCACATTACTTTTCAAACAATGACATTAGTCTTTCTTTTTTAACTTTTGAAAATTTTGGTCAAGAGCTTATACAGCTGATTTTTAAGTTAAAAAGGAATAAATTCCAGTAATTTTCTCAAAATCTCTTTTTAGGATTTATTTTTTTATCTTTCACAGAATGACTGACATTTGTAATAAGTCACTTTTAATTCATGGTAATTTTTAACCAACTCAAAGATTTATATATAGAAAGAATAGTTTATCATGATAAACCTCTGCAGGAAGTTTTCTCCCACCATGCCAATTTTCATGAATTTATCTTCTAGAGTCACAAGATGGTATGTGAGACAAGGATTCGTAAAACCCAATTAATTTAATTTGTGTATCAAATACTCATGGTTGTCTAAGCTAATAGTCATCCAAACCCACCACCCTTCCTTTTTTCTCACTATAAAGGATAAAAATACCAGAGAATCAGTTTAACAACTTTCATGAAGCTGGAAGTGACCATATGACCCATCTTCAAGCAATGAGCTTTAAGGGGCTATGTGCTAAAGTCATTCTAAGAATATTTTGCTTTTGTGATAAAAGGGACATGCGAGGCAGTATGAGCTATTACCCCTCTTCCTGTATTGATCGTACACTTCTCGATGGAGGCATGAAAACTCCACTGGCATCATGATGTCAGAGTATAAAGGCCAAATGGCAACACACCCAAGATGGTAGAAGAGAAAAAGAGAAGCAATCTCAGCCTTGAATGACATTGAGGGGCAGCTGTGTCAGGGGACATTTAAGGAATCCAGTATGCTGCACTTTTCTTCCTTTGTGTGCCAGTTCTCAAGGATTCTCTGTTCCTTATCAGTTCCTATTCGAGGAATGAGTAGAGCTGCATGCAGTTCTCAGGACTGAGATCATGGGAAAGGGTACCTGCTTGGATTCCTTTCAGTAACTCCCTTCAGTGACTTTTCAGCGTCAGCAACCTTGTATATATCAGACTATCCATTTTGTTGCAACTGATGGAATTTCATTCTTTGTAATAGCTGAGTAATCATCTTACTGCTGCTAAGTCACTTCAGTCGTGTCCAACTCTGCGACTCCATAGACGGCAGCCCACCAGGCTCCCCCGTCCCTGGGATTCTCCAAGCAAGAACACTGGAGTGGGTTGCCATTTACTTCTCCAATGCATGAAAGTGAAAAGTCAAAGTGAAGTCGCTCAGTGGTGTCCGACTCCTAGCAACCCCATGGACTGCAGCCCACCAGGCTCCTCTGTCCATGGGATTTGCCAGGCAAGAGTACTGGAGTGGGGTGCCATTGCCTTCTCCGAATCATCTTACTAAAGATAATATAAGCCTGCATTTCTGCTAATAAAATACCCTTGCTCCACTAGAGATTGGGGTCCCCTGTATCCTTTTTGTCTTCATTCTTGTCGGAGCGTGGAAACCTGCTGAGCTCACTTTCTTGCCCAGGCTTTCAAGACCTCCTTGAGAGGATGCCCTGTGCCTTTGTGAGAGGTAAAAGTCCTGTGTATGGGCTTTATTGGTTTCCCAAGTAACATGAGAGATACTGCTCTCTCTCTCTGTCTCCTTTTCCCTCTTTCTTTTCGTCCACTCCAGTCCACCAGGCCCTGGTCTGTAAAGAAGACCACACAGCTGTACCAAAAATATCTACTATTATCACACATCTTCTTGTGTGAAACCTTCATTTCCTTTGGCCAAAAGCATCTCTTGCCAAGATAGTTGACATGTTAGCTTGCTTTGATTTCCATGCTTAAAAAGTTTATGACATTCCACTTGCTAAATTTATAATTCTCTCTCTTCCAGGATTTTAATTAAAAATGTTTTTATAGTCATTGGACAAAATGTCCTTATAGATTACTTAGATCTTTGTACCCTCATATATAAGCTAGGAAGTCCCTCACACATGGTTATTTCACTCCACATTTAACAGGAAAAACATTCTACATCCTTTATCACTAACCTCTTCCAATGACTTTTGGGAACATGAAAAATATGGAAGAGGAAGTGGAGAATAGCCTGGAAAAATGTCAGTTGGCTTCTGGCAGTTGCTGTAAATCCTAAGAGAATAGTACAAAGTCAGGCAGTGTGAATTTAATAGCATCTCTGGGTATCCTGGGAATCTCCCATAGCACCTCAATATGGCAGGCAGGTTTTGTTGTCAGTGCCCTTTATGCTTCCACTTATTTACCTCTGGACATTCCCTTTATTTTTTTCTCTAAAATTGTTTCTCTCACCTTTTATGAGACATATCCTATATTGGGTTATTAGATCAATAAAATTTGATGGGTGAGATATGAAAAAATCACAATGAATAAAAGTAAGAAGAAAGGAAAGGGGCAACACTCAGTGTTCCATCAGCCATGTTTAACATTCAATTTTACAGATAATCTAGTCAGGCATGCATATATCTGATATGATCAATTGGATGGAAAACAGAATCTTCTGGTTTCAAATAAATGAATGAGAAAACCTATACAAGAATCTTACATTATTCTGATGTAACTTCTCCTAGGACCTTCCGTAAATTTTTTCTCAGAATAGGGCAATCTGATAATGAAATCTGGGACTATATTGAAAAGAATAACTTGGGTTGGGGATAAGGTGACAGCTGTGAGAAAAGTGGGCTTAGAGTTCCTAAGACAACCATCTACTGACAGTTATATTCTGTAAATGTGGAAAAGAACTACAGATGTATGTTCATAATATTTCACTGACGTGGAAGATTTAAACATTTTTTTTAAATAATGTTTTTTTTTTTTAATAACCTTCTTTCCCAAGTTTGTTATTTTGTGGAACGATGCTACTTACACCATCAAGGAAACTATATTTTAATATTTTCCCTCAGAGTCAGCAACAATGATTTTGTCCTATATTCATTTTTACTTCAACAAGACCTGCCAGATTGAGGAAAATAAATATACTTATATACTCTGAATATGCTATGCAAAGATAAGTTGGTATGAATAGAAAAGTTAATCAGATATACAGATGGGAATGGGTGAGGAAGCTGTAGATGAATATGTGTACATAAAATAAAAATATGTTACAGTGGCATTACAAGAAGTTGAAAGTCTGGGAAGCAAGAACGAGGGTTTGAGTGACATATACTTGACATTTTGTTGCCTGTTGTCATGTTCATATCGTTTTCACTGAGATATTAATTTCATAATACAAAGTACCACAATAAACATTATCAGTAACTCACCCTCAGAATTATTGTTCCAGTTTTCTATTCACTTAAAAAAATGTTATGTCCCTCATGTTCTCAGAACTCTTTCTTTAAAATTGGGGAACATAAATACTAGACATTTTGCAACAGGCAGGGCAGTCTACAAAACAGTTGGTCACCCAACATGCCCACAGCACCTCCACTGAGAAAAACTGGTTTCAGTTTAGGGATGGATTTTGTTAGTTTCTCTGCTCACACTCTTTCTGGTATCTGATGCTATCCTCTTCTATGAACTCTTTTTTAGTTTTGCTGGACCATATCTTTCAGTCATATTATTTTTCAGGAAAAGACAACATGCACCTAGTATATTTCCCAAATGCCTTTCATGCTTAAGTATCTCTTTTTCCCCTATGATTTAACAGGTCTAGAGTTCAAGGTACAGAAACCTGTTGCCTTCATACTTTTGAAGACATTTCATCTTTGCCAACTAGTATCCCCTATTGGGAAAAAAAGGTTGATTTCTCTTTTATTTTATAGCTATCCTCCCCTCCTTTTTTATAGGAAGTTATATTTTAGGTTCAGAAACATCTCTAGCATGTGTCTAAATGCAGTTCTTATTTTGTTACTTCTTCCGTATTCAGAACCTGTATCCTTGAACTTTTATATTGGTATTAGAACAAATAAACTCATGGAAACATGAAAATGTCTCAATAATGCCAATGCTAGAGTGTTAGGGAAAGGATCGATCAGGAAAGTAGATGGATAAGATATAAATTCAGTTAATTTTAATTATTTATTATAATTGTAAAGAAAATGCAGTTATTTTTTTAAGTTTCTTTTTAGCCAGTGATACCTAGTCTTTCACCAGGGCTTCCCTGGTGGCTCAGACAGTAAATAATCTGCCTGCGATGTGGGAGACCTGGGTCCAATCCCTGAGTTGGGAAGATTCCCTGAAGAAGGAACTGGCAACCCACTCCAGTATTCTTGCCTGGAAAATTCCATGGACAGTCCACGGGTCACAAAGAGTTGGATATGACTGAGCGACTAACAAACACACCTAGTCTCTCAAGGGTAAGAATTTCACTCCTCTCAGAATGGGAGTTTCCAAAAGCAATGATCTGTTTTTTTGCAGTTTATTTAATCGCCTAGAGATTTAATTGAGAAAATTATCTGACAGAACCTGCAATGCCTTGGTTTCTCATAGGAATGGGCAAATCTGCAAATGAGTCAACTTGTGCAAAAGAATTAATGGACATTTGAAGACTTCTGTAATAACACTTTTAATTCAGTCCAGCTATCTTTACCAAAGCAATTTGAGACAATTTCAGAAATTTTATCCAAATAAATGAAGGTTCAACTGGTTATCATTTGTGTGATAAATCCCATCACCAGGATGGCACCCATTTCTACTTGCTTCTTAACAAGTATATTTCACTTTATTAATATTCACCCATTCATGTATCATATTCTGGGGAGAATGAAACAAATCCTTTCCTCACCATTTTGTAGAAAATTGGATTCAAATCCAAAGGAAAATAAATGATAATCTGGTTTTCATTCATTTTCTATTTTCTCAGATGTTTCTTGAGCTCATACTAAATCCAGGCACTACCATAGTTACTGATGATGCAAAAATGAGCAAAGGGTTTTTTAGTGTATTAAGACAGGCATATAAAGAAATTACCACAATACAATGTCTACAGAGTTAGAGAGTATTTCCAAATTAAACAGAACTTTCCCTTGTATCAAAATCTGTGCTATGGGGACTTCCCTGGTGGTCCAGTGGTTAAGACTTAATGCTCCCAACGCAGAGGACCCGGGTTCAATCCCTGATCCAGGAACTAGATTCCACATGCCACAACTAAGTTCATATATCACATCTGAAGACCCCCCATGCCACAACTAAGATCCAGCACAGCTTAATAAATAAATAGATAAATATTTTAGAAAATCTGCAGTATCCCAGTCTATTAGTCTCTCTCTTTGCATCCACCCTTTCTATTTGTCACCATGTTTTTCCTCCCAACGATTTTCCACAATGATACTTCTGAGGCTCAAGTCTAATCACGTTCTTGCCTGATAGAAACACTTAAATCACCCTCTCAACCCCAGGAAAAAGGTATGTGAGATTACACATAAGGCCAAGTCTCATTATTTGTTCAATCGTATCCCTTTAGTGTCTCCACTTCATTCAACACTTAAACCATACCCCAAACCTACCAATTCCCTACAAACCCCAAACATTAGATTTCTGTGGTCTTCAGTTCAGTTCATTTCAGTTGCTCAGTCATGTCCGACTCTTTGTGACCCCATGAACTGCAGCACGCCAGTAAATCCTTAACTTTTTAGAAGATTAATTATGGATAGGTTCTAAGAATTGGCCCATAGAAGAGAAGGCAAATTTGCATGGGCATGAAGGTCACAGAACAATTGCATGAAACGTAATGTCAAAAAAATAGAATGTGTCAAGCATGAAGTGATAGAAATGGAGCACCGTGTATCAGGAAGCTACAGCAGTAATGACCAGAAGATGATCAGTCATCAGGAGACAGAAACTCCAGAATAGAAGAGCATGTGAGCAAGCGCTGGAAGCAAAGGGAGTTAGCAGCAGAGTCTCAATAACTAGAAACAGAAAACTAGAGACTAGGTTACTGCAAAAAGACTGTTTAAGTCTTTACCATACCTGGAAGAAGACTGCAGCAGATAAAAGAGGGAAAGTAGTAACACATAAAGGGAAAAGACCACTGAAAGACAGACTGAAGAATTTCTGGTTACAGGTAAGTTATTAACCTCCTCTGTGAAGGATTGGGAGTCAGTGACAGACCCATATCTACCATAATATTTGCAACATTCTAGTTGTGTAACACAGCCAAGTTGTCAGGGAATGAATGGGCTTTAGCACTCTACACATTGAGATTCTAATCCTGTCTTCCCTGATTATCACCTGTGGTGGTCTGAACTTGAGTATTCTTATTTAAAAAATAGGAATAAATGGATTTCCCTGGTGATATAGTGGATAAGAATCCACCTGCCAATGCAGGGGACATGGGTTCGATCCCTGGTCCAGGAAGATTTCACATGCCACAGGTCAATTGAGCCTGTGTGCCACAACTATTCAGCCCACGGCCTAGAGCCTGCAAGCCACAACTACTGAGCCTGCAAGCCACAACTACTGAAGCCCGTGTGCTCTAGAGCCTGTGCTGTTCAACAAGAAAAGCCCCTGCAGTGAGAAGCCTGCGCACCTCTATGCAGAGTAGCCTCCACTTGCCACAACTAGAGAAACCCCGGGCGCAGCAAGGAAAACCCAGAACAGCCATAAATAAAAAGATAAAAAGACTTAAGAATTGGAATAAATATGTACATCACAATAGATTAATTTTAATAATAGATGATAAAATGGCAGCAAAGCATTGTGTGTTCTAGATAAACATGTAAGATAGATACTCAATACATGATAGTGATTATTATATTTACATTAAGAATTTGATCAAAAGTTGGTCATAAGGCCGTTTTATAATTATCTATGTAAAAATTCCCATAATATGATAGTGATTCTCACTGAAATCCCCTTGTGTCATAAGTGCTAATTAGTAGCCTTAGCCTACAGTGGCAGTAGTGGGTATACAGGCAAATTCTCCAATACCTGATTCCCCTTCAGTTCTTTCCTACCTACTTTTGGGTTTATATTTATCCCTATTCCCACAACAAAAGAAGTTACCTGGTCGCTACAGTGAAACAATTGATTAGATAACATTGGAGGCAAAATAATTCTGTGGTATAAGGTTATTAATTTGGCCAAACTAGATTTAATACATTATAGTGTGGTCTACTCAAAAAGAGAACATGGGCCTTCCCTGGTGGTTCAGTGGTTAAGACTCTGCGCTCCCAATGCAGGAGGCGCAGGTTTGATCCCTAGTCTAGGGATCCCACATGCCTCATGGCGTGGCCCAAAATATAACAACAAAACAGAATGTATTTTTTTTTTTTTACTAAAACAACACAATAAAGGGCTCCACATTGCGTCTTCCATCTTTTATTAAAACCCTTCAAGGAATAAAGTGGGAATGGATTTCCTTTACTTTGCCATATGTTCATATTGATTTGATTAAGCCCTGAGAGATTCTAGCAAAAATCTAATTTGTAGGGCTTTAATCACATTGTGGTGGAAAACGCACTATGCAGGATTTGAGTATTAACTGCCAGCTTATTAGCTGTGAGATCTTAGGCAAGTCACTTCATCTCTTTGAATGGCACTGTAAAGTGAGGGTGAGGTGACACGCCCACTCTCTTTCACAGGGTTATTTTGAGATGCAAATCCATGTGAATACACTGTTTAAAATGTGCAAATGTAAGCTATTCTCTATTCTTAGTTGCTCTATTAGGCAGTATTTCTTCATACTTCACCAAAGGTTTCATATAACTCTGCCTGGATCCTGACTGTTTTGACTTGCTAGGACACAGATGTAGATGTATGCTGCTTTTGATTTGTAATCAATTCATGCACAGAATAAACATGATAATCATCACCTTGCTTTGCTCTATAATCAGACATTTTAGTTCCATCCTGTTAGAAAAATAAAAATTCCCTATTCTCTCAAATTGTCTACTGATGAGTAAACTGCTTGCTACCCCCCTCCCCCAAATGCTATGGTCTTTAAAAAATGAATATACTGAGCATAGTGTTTATTATTAATACAAGAGGCATTAATAACAGCCTGTCAAATAAAGGCTGTCTGTTATATGTCAAGTGGTCCTAGAGTACTATGCCTTGCAGTTCAGAAAATAAAGCTAACCTAAAAAGCAGGTGGTGAATCGTAATTCAAGGAAAGATATTGGTTGTAACAGGTTGTTCTTAGAGCTAAGGAAAGTCTTTATCATCTGTCTGAGCATAAGGTGTTCTGGTATTTGGGAAATGGGTAAATAAAGAGTTACTATGTAAGTTGTAGAGGGCTGGCCAATTACAAAAATAGAATATAGGATGTGAGCTAGCATTAAAACTGTATAGAGGCAGCACTGGGTGGAGGAAGACTGGTTTCAAATGTGATCTAGAGAGGTTCAATTCCTAGTTCTCTGCCTTCCTGCATATGGTGTGCGTGTGTGTATGTCAGTTGCTCAATCATGTCTGACTCTGTGACCCCATGGACTGTAGCTCTCCAGGCTCCTCTGTCCATGCAATTCTCCAGGCAAGAATACTGGACTGGATAGCCACTCCCTTCTCCATGGGATCTTCCCAACTCAGGGATCGAATCCAGGTCTCCTGCACTAGAGGTAGATTCTTTACTAGAGAAGCAGAGGATGGAGCAAGTCAATGAAATCTTGAAGCTCTGCTTTCTTATCTATAAAGTGACAATCATTATCTCTACCCTGAGAAATGGTTGCAGAGATACAATGAGAAGTTATGTGTGAAACTATTTTGGTGCCTGACAAAGAAAAGGTACTAAAAAAGTCTGTTTCTATGACTTTTCTTTTTTTTTCTTTTCCTTTTCTTCCTCTCCTTTTTGTCATCTCTTATCTTCCTAGGGTCCACGTCATCCTTTTGGAGGGATTTAGAAGGCATTTTAGAAACTTTTATAGTGACTTCAAGCTAGGTTAGTGAGTTTTGATTTTCACTTTAGTAGTTGTGAAAATGGCTGCTTAATAGAGATTTCTAGATATTAAGTTACCTGTATTATTCATCTGCATATATGCAGAAAAATAAGACCTGGTGAGTGGTCAGAAAGAGATGTTAAGAACAAAAACCAACCTCATAAAAATGAATGATCCCATGGCTGAAGCTGGGAAAGTATAAGGGTAGACCTGGAATATTTTGTGGTATCAAAAAGTAAATGCTCAAAAGATGATCAAGACCTATTCATAGAAAACAGGAACAAGCACAAAGGGGATCAGTTCAGTTCAGTCACTCAGTCATGTCCAACTTTTTGTGACCCCATGGACTGCAGCACACCAGGCCTCCCTGTCCATCACCAACTCCCAGAGCTTGCTCAAACTCATGTCCATTGAGTCTGTGATGCCATCCAACCATCTCATCCTCTGTCGTCCCCTTCTCCTCCCGCCTTCAATCTTTCCCAGCATCAGGGTCTTTTCCAGTGAGTTAGTTCTTCACATTAGGTGGCCAAAGTGTTAGAGTTTCAGCTTCAGCATCAGTCCTTCCAATAAATATTCAGGACTGATTTCCTTTAGGATCCACTGGTTTGATCTCCTTGCAGTCCAAGGGACTCTCAAGAGTTGTCTCCAACACCACAGTTTAAAAGCACTGAGACAATTACCATAATGTTAATAAGGTCTATTGATTAGATAATAGTATTGTATCAATGTTAGTTTCCTGATTTTGGTAGTCATAATGTAATTATATAGGAGAGGGTCCTTGTCATTTTGGAAATAAACCCTAAAGTGTTTGGCAACTTAGTATGTTCAGGCATCTATGATAAAAATATTATAACAAAAGAGGTTTATTTCTTACAGTTCTAGAGGCTGGGAATTCCAAGGCCAAGGCATTAGCCAATTTGGTGCCCGGTGAGACATACTGGGCATTAATATTTAATGTATGAATTTGGGAGGGACACAAACATTCACTCTATAGCAGAGATAAGGGGGCATTATGCCTGAAACTTACTATTAATTGATGCACAGGAAAAATTATCAATCCATC
This sequence comes from Bos indicus x Bos taurus, assembly GCF_003369695.1. NCBI lineage: Eukaryota > Metazoa > Chordata > Mammalia > Artiodactyla > Bovidae > Bos > Bos indicus x Bos taurus. Next base: position 20,449,798 of record NC_040105.1, read on the forward strand.
AATCTACTACCTATTGAGGGGGTGAAGAGAATGATGAAGTAAACATAATCAAATATTACCACTGGGGAACCTAGCTAAGGATATATGGGAATTCTCTGTACTATTCGTTCAATGTTTCTTTAAGAGTAAAATTATTTCAAAACAAAATGTAAAAGTTAAAAAAATTAAGAAAAAAAACCACTGTGAAAATGGAAATATTTTTTGACCCAAGCTTTGGCTTCACTGATTGGCAATGTGCCAGTGAGCTCCACACTCAAGTTTTCTGATGTGTAAATGGAGGGAATGATAGTATTTGTCTCCTGGGTCATTACAATAATTAAACAAAATAAATCATATTAGGTGCTTAGCACTGTGTGTGAAATATATTAAGTACTCGATGAATTGCAGCTATGGTTGTGATTGTTATATTACAGACCTAAAACAAATTTAGCATGTCATTTCTCTTTTAGACCGTTCTTTGGTTCTCCTCCATGTGCTCATGAAGCCTTATACCTAACTTCATTTTACTACCAGTTAATACTTGGTTATAATTATTTGTTAGCATGTCTGTCTTTCTCACTATACAGGTAGCTCCTTGAGGATAGAAAACCTGTTTTGTCACCTGTATGGTTCTAGTGCTTAGCGTCCAACAAGATGCCTTTACTCTGAGGAATCTAACAAAAGGCAACACACTAGCGTATAGGTGCTTTATGAGTATGGTCGACTAAATGACAGTGGTGGGGGTTGGTTTGCACAGGGAGAGCAAGGAAAGAAGTCTTATAATCCAAAATGTATAAGCTGTTGATTTATTTGCACCAAGCAAATGTTTCTTACGTTCTGTAAGGCTCCATACATTCAACTGTGATTGAATTTGAGATTCTCAGTTCATTAGGATAACCAATCACAGACGATTAACTTTGGTTTGCAAAAGAGGGGAAAAAAGGAAGCAAATGAATGGATGCATTGAGAATATTGTCCTTTGAAATTTGGCAGCTTGGACTTAGAAAATTATTCACCAAGACTGTTCAAGCCATCATGATCAGTTATAACTCAACACAAATGAGAACAAAGACTGCTTACCTACTACCCATGAGAAATTCCAATTCTTTAGGTTCTTTATAGCTCAACATACAAAAAATTTGTGCCAGGTTATAGAGTGGTTTTGTAAAGGAGACAGATGGGTCCATTACAAAACCATTTATTTAGAATTTTGCCTTGATTCTGCCAAGGTACCCATTTCCACACTAATATTACTGTGATTGTTTAATTTGCCTTTTTAAAAATTATTGTGTTTTGCTTTTCTCCCAGATCCATTCAAGTATCGCATGGTGATGAAATTGAAAAGGATTTTTTTTTCCCCCAACAGATCGATTTTCAGGGATGACTTTTCTTCTTCCTTAGATTACTCAAAAGATTCTCAATATTTGCTCAAGAGTTAAACTGCCCTTCAAAAGCCCTTTTTCATTCTGAAACATAGGCACTGAAAACATTTCCCATAATAATTATTCTTCAGTCTTTGGAAGAAATTTGTCATTCAATTTGAAGGCAGACTAAAAATGGTCAAATGTTTGTGCATCCAAATATGGTAAATGCCCTACAAATAAATATGAGCTTCATTTTCACTTGACATATTTGCTGAGCTGCTTGAAATTGCTTTGCCTCTCTTTCCAAAACATACAAAAGGCCTTTAAGGGAGCTGTTTCAAAGGATTAACATTTAATGCCAGTTACCAGAGACCCTTGAGTGTGTTTGTGTTCGTTGTCTGTTTTTGCTGTGTGTTTCTTCCTACATATGCACAACACGGTAGAAGAATATAGCTAGAAAAGAAGGTGTGGTTACATGTTATTTTAATAAGTATAAAGTCAGAAGATGAAAATATGACTGAAAAATATTAAGGAAAAGAGAAAACTAAAATTCTTTAAAATGAACAGAAACTGGCAAAATGAATGACAGAAATAATGCATAAATCTTTAAGACAAAGGAAATCTTCTACTATTTGGTTGGATATTAGAGAGACATGGAAATAGCCAGTTACTAGTTTAAGATCATCAATGAACTAATAAGTATTTTATTTCTAGGGATTAAAACAATCATTACTTTGGTTGTATCCTTGCAGGGAGTGTGAAATATACTCTAAGGAATCTTAAAAAAGATAAGCAAATAACATTAAACACAAGTTTGTCTTAGGTCATTTTTAGCTATCATATGTGTCTGCTATCTTTTAAATGAATATTTTGAATAAAAGGAGAAAATAAAAAGCCCCAGATAATTTCCCTGTTGGATATGAGTAACTATCCACATACCTTCTGAGAAGGACAAGTAAATGAAGTAACCATTAAGAAATACTGAGTTTAAGTAGATGCTTAAGAGGGTGTAAGGGAACCCTTTTGCATTCTTAGTAGGAATGTAAATTGATATAGCCACTATGGAGAACAGTATGGAGGTTCCTTAAAAAACTAAAAATAGAACTACCATATGGCCCAGCAATCCCACTACTGGGCATATACTCTGAGAAAACCATAATTTAAAAAGACACACATACCCCAATGTTCACTGCAGCACTATATATGATAGCCAGGACATGGATGGCCCTTGACACATGAATAGATAAAGAAAATGTGGGACATATATACAATGGAATATTCAGTTCAGTTCCGTTCAGTTGCTCAGTCATGTCTGACTCTTTGCAACCCCATGGACTGCAGCATGCCAGGCCTCCCTGTCCATCACCAACTCCCAGAATTGACTCAAACTCATGTCCATTGAGTCGGTGATGCCATCAAACATGTCATACTCTGTCATCCCCTTCTCCTCCCACCTTCAATCTTTCCCAGCATCAAGGTCTTTTCAAATGAATCAGCTCTTCGCATCAGGTGGCCAAAGTATTGGAGTTTCAGCTTCAGCATCAGTCCTTCCAATGAACACCCAGGACTGATTTCCTTTAGGATGGACTGATTGGATCTCCTTGCTGTCCAAGGGACTCCAACACCACAATTCAAAAGCATTAATTCTTCAGTGCTCAGCTTTCTTTATAGTCCAACTCTCACATACATACATGACTACTAGAAAAACCACAGCCTTGACTAGACGGACCTTTGTTGGCAAAGTAATGTCTCTGCTTCTTAATATGCTGTCTAGGTTGGTCATAACTCTCCTTCCAAGGAGTAAGCATCTTTTAATTTCATGGCTGCAGTCACCATCTGCAGTGATTTTGGAGCCCCCCAAAATAAAGTCTGTCACTAAAAGGAATGAAATGGGTCATTTGTGGTAATGAGGATGGACCTAGAGTCTGTCATACAGAGCGAGGTAAGTCAGAAAGAGGAAAACAAATACCACCATATATTAACACATATATGTGTGTGTGTGTGTGTGTGTGTGTGTATGAAATCCAGAAAAATGGTCTGATGAACCTATTTGCAGGGTAGCAATACAGATGCAGACATAGCAAATGGACTTGTGGACACTGGGAGGGGAAGGAGAGTGTGGGATGAATTGAGAGAATAGCACTGACATATATACATTCTCATGTGTAAAATGGATAGCTAGTAGGATGCTGCTGCATAGTACAGGCAGCTCAGCCCGGTGTTCTGTGATGACCTACCTGGGTGAGATGACGATTTTGGAGGGAGGATCAAAATGGAGAGGATATATATGTACATGTCGCTGATTCACTGTTATACAGAAAAAATTCCTCCAAAACTGTAAAACAATTATACTACAATAAAGAATGAAGTAGAGTTTAGGAATTAAAACTGTCTGAACAACATGGTTTCATTCACAATTCAGTTGTGTTTCCAAGACCACAGTATGACCTCAAAAGGCATCACGCTCCCTGAACTGTCTTACATCTAGATCTAAGATGAAAGCATATATTCTCCATCAGATAGTGGACTTGAGGGCTTGCGGGGAGCTTCAGTTGGCTCTCTACCTAGGGAGTATTTTATCATCATGTTGGTTAAGATCTAGTAGGGGAATAAAAACAACATTCTTTTGCAAAGTAATAACTACTTACATTATATGGTCTTTTCATGTCAGACAGAAGTCTGAATTTCTGGCTAGCTGCATGCAGACCTTAGTATATTTGAAAGTTGAATTGAGGAAGCAATGAGTAACTCAACACAAAGACCATTCTGTAATCCTTGGAAGCCCAAGATCATCCTCAACGATTGTTATTTTGAGAAATTTACGGGAACTGAAGCAGGACCTATGTAAAGGGTCAGCTTGTTAAGATTTTAAAAATCTATAAACTCAAATAGCTTCTGAGAATCAAGACATCCGCCCTGAGTCGTCTTATCTTCATTTTGCATAGTGGAATATTTTCCTGGGCAATAATGCCTACTAGATAATCTATTATGTTTTATCCATACAAGGGAATTTCTTAGCTCAGAATTGAGCTTGAACATTATATATACAAACACAAGATTACGACAGAGAAATGCAAAGTCACTTTAAAGCATAGAGTAGAGTTTCTTGATCAGAAAAATACAGTTTCAAAGGAAAGAGGAAATAGATTTAAAAAGAGGCTATCATTTGAAGAGGCCATTCATTAATTCATTTTAAGCAGTACTGAGATTGTCTTTGAGCCTCAGGATATGCTAGCCAGGCACTGGGAATACAAGAAGAAAAAGGAATGTGAGAAGCTAGTGTTATTCAAGCTTTTCCAAATGCTAAACAACAGAGCCTTGCCCATCTGGCAGGAATATCCCTGTTATGGGCCATCTGAGACTGCTGCAGGAAATTTTTGAATCGCTTCTTCTCTCCTTGCTCTGATTCTTTACTCACAAAGAAGCCTGATAATAGTAATTTGCTTTCTTATGTAATATGGCAACAAGGAGAAAATGCATTTGCTCTGTGATCACAGCCAAGTAGCTAGTGAGGTCGGGCTGGAAAGTGATATTTCATACTGCAATCTAATAGACTGGCATTGCAGTTTATAGACCCCAGGCTTATGTAGGATCACTCTGAGCAAGTCTCACCAAATGTTCTACTTGAACGCTTTTACTAATGTAGTTTCTGCATCTTCAAGGCTGAGGACCACAACCTAAAGTTGCTCTTGGTTTACTGATACCTTTCTTCATGTGTTCTGCACACAACACTAGCTCTTTTCTAAGGTTTCTGTATCACCTTTATCCTCATTTCTTCTTGGTGAAACATAATGAAAGACAATGGGTTTTCTGCCATCTTTTTTTTTCTGGTATGATATTGTAACTAAATAAGCTTATTCTTATTTCTGCCTTGGAGTTGTAGTATTTATTATTTTCCCTGGGATGTTCTTGGTGCCTTCTTCTCATTTAGGTCTCAGCCCAAGTGCCACTTCTTAGAAAGACCTTTCAAGACCATCCCATCTAAGGTACCTCAGCCATCACTCTCTTTTTAAAAATAATGTTATTTATTTATTGGTTGTGTTGGCCCTTCATTGCATGGGCTTTTCTCTCGTTGTGGCGAGCAGGGGTTACTCTCTCGTTGCAGTGCATGGGCTTCGCAACTGTGGTGGCTTCTCTGGTTGCAGAGCACAGGCTCGAGGGCACGTGGGCTCAGCAGTTGCAGCTCCCGGGCTCTAGAGCACGGGCTCAATAGTTGTGGCTCAAGGGCTTAGTCACTCTGCAGCATGTGGTATCCTCCTGGACCAGGGATGGAACCCATGTGTCAAACATTAGCAGGTGATTCTTACCACTTAGCCACCAGGGAAGTCCCATCATCACTCTTCATTGTATTCATCTTATTTATACTTTTTATGAACTTATTTTCTGTCTCCTCCCACTACAACATAAGCTCCCTAGGGGCAGGGGCCTTGTTTGTTTTGACCACTATTCACTCCTCAAGACCTAGAACAACACAGAAGCTAAGTAAACATTTGTTTCTATGAATAAATGACTGAGTGAATTAATGAATGAACAAACATAGCTCACAGATTTGGGTCGGAATCTCACATCCTGAAGGAAGTTACTTGAGGGTAACTTAACTTTTCTGAACCTATCTTCCCATCTGTAAAATGAGGATAATATCTCCTTTCAGAGAAGATTAAATGAGATGATTTATGTATGTGTACAACAAGATACTTGTCAATAAATATTTTTGATTTCTTTTCTAGTCCCCTTTAATATACTTTTGTAAAACAAAGCAAAGAAAGTTGTTTTCAAATTCATCTAATTAGTAACTAACAATATTATTTTGCATTTTTCCCCTGCACACTTTAAATTTCTGGGCTGTAGTCTCACATATCTTGATTTATAATTCCTTTTCTGTTCTAATACAGTATTCTCACTTCAACGGAAGTGAGCCTAGAACAGTGACTTTTTTTTTAATCACTGATTCATTTTTTGGCTCTTCATCCTGAGGAAGATACAACAGCGCAACTTTCTTTCCTCAAATATTTGCTGTACTAATACAAAGAGCTATAACATACTAAGTACTCTTAACACTATGTGCTTGGCAGTGTGCTAAATATTTTACATATATGATTTTATTTAATTCTATCTGATAAATATAATGTTTAGGTGAGGATTATAATAATCATTGGAGATGTTAAGATTAAAATGCAAAAGGATGCTGATGGTCACACAATTGGTGAGTAGAAGAGAAAGGAGTTGAAGTCAACCTTCTGACTCCAGAGCCTTTTCTCTTCATGATTGGACTATATTGCCTTCTCTGGCACCTACTGGGTCTTTGAGATCCAAAGATCAATAAGACTGAATCTTTGTCCTTGAGATGCAAGGAGTCCACAGTTGCAGGTGGAAATGAACATGAGCAATTAACACATATATGATGAGTATGAGGATGAATGACTCTGTATATGGAAGTCTTGGCAAAGCTTTAAAGAGTACTAAAACTTTCATATAAAAGCAACTGACAAACAACTAATCTCAAAAATATACAAGCAACTCCTCCAGCACAACTCCAGAAAAATAAATGACCCAATCAAAAAATGGGCCAAAGAACTAAATAGACATTTCTCCAAACAAGACATACAGATGGCTAACAAACACATGAAAAGATGCTCAACATCACTCATTATCAGAGAAATGCAAATCAAGACCACTATGAGGTACCATTTCACACCAGTCAGAATGGCTGCGATCCAAAAGTCTACAAATAATAAATGCTGGAGAGGCTGTGGAGAAAAGGGAACCCTCTTACACTGTTGGTGGGAATGCAAACTAGTACAGCCACTATGGAGAACAGTGTGGAGGTTCCTTAAAAAACTGGAAATAGAACTGCCTTATGATCCAGCAATCCCACTGCTGGGCATACACACTGAGGAAACCAGAAGGGAAAGAGACACGTGTACCCCAATGTTCATCGCAGCACTGTTTATAATAGCCAGGACATGGAAGCAACCTAGATGTCCATCAGCAGATGAATGGATAAGAAAGCAGTGGTACATATACACAATGGAGTATTACTCAGCCATTAAAAAGAATACATTTGAATCAGTTCTAATGAGGTGGATGAAACTGGAGCCTATTATACAGAGTGAAGTAAGCCAGAAGGAAAAACACCAATACAGTATACTAACGCATATATATGGAATTTAGAAAGATGATAACAATAACCCTGTGTACGAGACAGCAAAAGTGACGCTGATGTATGGAACAGTCTTATGGACTCTGTGGGAGAGGGAGAGGGTGGGAAGATTTGGGAGAATGGCATTGAAACGTGTAAAATATCATGTATGAAACGAGATGCCAGTCCAGGTTCAATGCACAATACTGGATGCTTGGGGCTAGTGCACTGGGACGACCCAGAGGGATGGTATGGGGAGGGAGGAGGGAGGAGGGTTCAGGATGGGGAGCACATGTATACCTGTGATGGATTCATTTTGATATTTGGCAAAACTAATACAATTATGTAAAGTTTAAAAATAAAATAAAATTAAAAAAAGAAAAAAGAAAAAAAAATGGATGAAGGGAGGGGGGGTTTTGAAACCACTCGACCATTAGGTGCCAAGCTTAGAGGCATGGGATAGCACAGTGTGCTGAGAAAAGACTAAACGTCTATGAAGCTGAAACCCAGAGTCAATCTGTAGGATTTGGGGAGGAAAATGGAGCAAAATGCAGGAAAAGAGGTGTGGACCTGAGAATCAAGTTTTGAGGTAGACTGTCAAGGAGTCTGGACTCGACCCAGTTTTAATTCAGAGAAGAATATCATTAGATCTGCATTTCAGAAAGATCACCTAATTCTGGCCTCTCTCATACACATTTGAGTGGTAAGAGCAAAGCCTTATTTATAATGTCATCACTACTCAAAATGCAAATCCAGCCCCTTTCCAAATGTGTATTTCATCATTGTTTTCAGACTCTACTGACCCAAACCAACCCACTTTCCTCTTTTTCTTTCTCTGGATTCCCCTTAAAAATAGATGATAATTCATTAGGAAAGAAAAAAAAAAACAACTCATCTCTAACATTCCAAAAACAGTAGTGTTTCTTTAAACAACTATTCTATTTAAATTTGTAATTGTATATACTATATACACACACACACACACACACACACACACATATATATATATATATATATATAGGAATTGTCCCTCCTTTATCCCTATGCCCTCCTACCTTAGCTACCTTTAGGTAAATTGAGGCTTTGAATATTTCTTTGGCAATAACTTCTGAAAAGACTTTCTCCTTATTTAAAAAGAAGTCCCCTCTCCCCATCCCCCTAAAATTACTCCAAATTAGTTTTAAATTTTTTCTTAATCAGGTCTGTACAATAGGTTGAACACATGGTGGTCTGAACCCTTCTGGTTTTTGGCATGCCATGGACATAGACCTGACAGGCACTCCATGTCCTTGATTAGGTGGTTGCTAACCACCAAAGGAGGACATTCCAATTGTGCTCTCCCATGACACTGATATTTGTGCTCAGGAAGAAACTTATTTTTTGCCTCCTCTGTCCCTTCAGTGATCACTTCCAAGTTATTTTCCAATTCTTGTTGCTGTCTGCTACCCATACTAAATGAATACTAATAGTGTTTATAAAAACCTTTGTACCCATCTAAGCTGATAGCCTATTCAGGTCATTTTCTTTAGAAACATTTCCTCTTTCAGTCTTATGTTTTGCCCTCATTATTCTGTCCTTGTCTGTTTTCAAAATGTACTATCTTTTTTTGGCATGTTCAAAGGCAAGGAAGTCTCTTTATTAGTTAGATGCGGTCATTATAGGTATGGACGGATCCACTGGCATTAAGGTAATCATCAAGGATCCAGAGAAACACCTGAAAAATGAACAGCTTCTTTGCCTTGGGACAAAAACAAAACTACACAAATCCCACCAACTTAAATGCTCTGAGACAAGGCTAGACATATTTTCCCTTGAGAAAACTCTTGATCAGTCTCCAAGATGCCCCGGATATCAGGGCAGCAATGGAGAAACAGACTTATGGACACAGGTGAGAGGGGAGAGAGGGTGAGCTGTATGGAGAGAGTAACATGGAAACTTACATTACCATATGTAAAATAGACAGCCAATGGGAATTTTCTGTATGACTGAGGGAACTCAAACAGGGGCTCTGTATCAACCTAGAGGAGTGGGATGGGGAGGGAGATGGGAGGGAGTTTCAAGAGGGAGGGGACATATGTGTACTTATGGCTGATGCATGTTGATGTTTGACAGATAACAACAAAATTCTGTAAAGCAATTTTCCTTCAATTAAAAAACAAATTAATTTAAAAAAAAGATTATCTAGGTAAACTTTTATATTACAAGTCACTGCAGGACCTGAAATCAGCCAGCTGGTACTTGTCACAAACTTTATCCAATAATACTTTTTATGTAAACGATCCTGCAAAAGTTCACATCTTACTGAAGGATGTACCACTGGGGATTACTATCTCTGATGTAGAAGGGGAACAGGGCAACAGGTCGCCTGTGCACTGTCATCGTTGGGACTCATGCCAAGTACATTCTAGAAAGCCTCAACTGTTGATTGATGGCAAGTACAGCAGCTTGTTTAAAATACCATGGGGGGAAAAAAAAAGAAAAAAAAATACCATGGGGTTCTCCAGGCATTTCATTTCTTAATTGTGAACAATTATTTGCATTTAATTTAGATCTCGTCTTGCTGCCTGCAAGTCAGATGGCAACACCACCAGAGCCAGAGGAAGTAATTACATAATCTCGAATATCTTTCCATCAATTAATTTATTTGGATGAGTTTAAATGGTAACATAAGGAAGTGCTTGATAGTGTTAGCTATGAGCAGGCAAGAGAGGTGGTGATCGTAAAATGTAAAATGAGTCATCTACATTCTCCAGCTCAGCCATATTATGGTTAGCTTATGTTTATTAAAGCAACATTGCAATCTTAAATTTGCTTTTCAGTGAAGATTAATGGAAGTTCTAGTAGGGTTTTGGGATATAGTAAACATTTTTTCTGATAATTTACCAATGTTTTTATGCAGTTTATCTAATTACAATCAGAAAGTCATGAGTTAAGGATAATAATAACCCCTTTGAAAGTTGTTCTCAGTCTAAAATAAGATTATATATGAAAAATTACTTCAGTTATTGGCCAATGGCTGCAATTTCTTAATGCATGAAAGTCATTGTTTTTGTTACTATTAACGTCAATTTATTTTGAGAAAATAGAAGGCAGCAACTTATCAAGATAAAATATCTCAGTAACGAAATCCTTTTACTAGAAATGAGTCAGAAAGAAGGAAGAGTTACTCCCTCTCATTCTTTCAAATGGTAAGAGGGAGAAAAGAGGCTCATATGACTAATCTTGGTTTTGATTAGTTATTGCACATTTCATGGAATAGTGGTTCTCATACTTCTGGTATCTGTAGTCTGTTTTGTTGAGACAAAAGACCATACAGACATCTAGTCAACCTACTCCCAGATGCCAACCCCAAATAAACCAACCTTGGAAGTTGGAGTTTAGAAAGAACAGGAGTGGATAAGAAAGAAAGAAAACTGGTGTCTTGTGTACCAACAATGTACTTGGAGTTGAGCTAGACTCTTGACATAAATCCATGTGCAGATGTGAGAATTCATCTCAATGCTATGAAGCACATCATCTCTTTTTCTTAGTCAGCTATGTTACAAACTCTCACACTTGTGCACTAAGATGGGTAAGGAGGACAGGGGAATGGTGTTGGGAATAAGGTCAGAGTAATAAATGGTGGTAAAGATAGACTGTCAGCAGAGATATTCTCAGAGGCTTCTTGCCCAGCCTCTTTCCCCTTTCACTCACTGCCTGCTGGTGGCTCTCCAACAGTTACCCTGAGATGATGGAAATAAACTGCATTGCTTATCAGCACCGTGTGAGAGGCAGCGTGGTAGCTTGTCCAGACCTTCCCAGCTGTGCTGGTGCGTTTACAATCACAAAGTAATTCAGATTAAAGGGACTTTCTTCTTTCTCCTCCTTCTGTTGTCAGGAATCATCATCCTGATACCACAGGCGTATTATCTCATCTGCTTTTCAAAAAGAAAACCTTTCTAGCTTACTGAGGATTATGAGGCAACCATATTAATTCTATCCTTCTTAAGTGGTTTATCTCTATCATTATGGAATGTGAGTGGGGGTGAATTCTTCCATGTACATCCATTTGCTTATGGTGGCCAAGAATTGAGAAGGAACACAAAACGGACGTATCTGCGTGTGTTTGTGTAAGAGGCAGCATCGCTACATGCATCCCCCAACAAGGACAAAATGAACATTTTGTTTTGAATTATATTTTACATTTTTAATAGAACTTTGGGTTGATTTACAATTTTGTGTGGTTTTGAATTATTAAATCATTAACTTTCCCTCTGGTAAGAAAAGCATTTATAGATTGACTATCTTTCCTTAAGCCCCTTTTAATCCAGAATGTTCTTAAGCCTAATGACATTTCTCCATGGAAACTGTAAATAGTTAAGCATGCTCCTCTTTAAAAAATATTCTTCCTTTATGCCTTCCTCCCATTGTAGACATATTTTTTTCTCCTCTGCCTCTATTTCTGATTTTTCTGACCTCTTTCCTATTCCATTTCACCTCTCTTATTTTTACTGCATTGTATTGTCCTTGCTGCTGCTAAGTCGCTTCAGTCGTGTTTGACTCTGTGTGACCCTATAGACGGCAGCCCACTAGGCTCCTCTGTCCCTGGGATTCTCCAGGCAAGAACACTGGAGTGGGTTGCCATTTCCAAGACTCCTCATGTTCCATACAGATTATATAGTCCTAGCTTCTTTTAATTCATGAAAATAAGTTTTGGTAAACAAAAATGTCTACATGCAGATGGCATCATGAAACCAGTTTGCTTTTAAACTAAAAAGGGAAACCCTTATCATATTTAGAAGTGCAAATGATGAGCTTCAGAATCTCTGGGGGCTTATTTGAGCCTCTCCATCAATGTCTAATAAATATGTCATTTGCAAATTCTATTAAGTGACAATCACACATCAAGCCCTACATGCAATCTGGAATACGTAAACAGCCATGATGCCTTGACACATGTTTTCAGGCATTTAAATCCCCACCTGTAAAGTGGTAGTGGGCTTTCAAAATCACAGAGACCCGAGCAACTCAACTATCTTTGGCTTGCCAACAACTCTGACTGATCTCAAGAGTTGTTAATGCACCTCACAGAGTCTGTTCTCATAATTTCCCCCCTTTTTCAAGTTCGCTTTCCTGGCAGTGACAGTAATGCAGTATCTACAGGCAAATAGCCACCATGAGGCTGTTTCCCATTTCATGCTGCCTCTGTCAGCCCCCTCTCTGTGGCAGAGTAAGATTTATAAAAATGCAGAGAATGTGGCAGGGAAGCACTGGAATTGTTCCAAGCACTGGCTCTAGTTAGAATTAATTTCCACTGAAGTGACTTGTTCCTGGAAGCTGGAAAGTTGAGTCATGCACCACAGTTCATAGGATGAAATCTGGAGAAAGAAGAACCTGAGTTCAAGTCATGTCATTTGCTCTAGAATTTTATTAATAATTCAGTTTCTTGTTATTGATAGACTTCAAATTCCTCATACAGAGATGGTGATGATTAAACAGTACCGCTTTCATAGCGTCACTATGAGCAACTCAGTCAATAGGCCATAAACATTACTTGGCACATTGCCAGCTAAGTAATAGGGGCTCAATTTATGGTAGTTGCTATTCTTTCTACAGAGTTACCTCATATTCTCTTTCAACCTCCATCCCCCTAAACTGCTGGTCATCTGTGAAAATACAATTAAATAAAAACAGGAAAAAAAAAAAACAACTTCTAAGTCACGTCTTCCAGTTCCTGACACTGCCTTCTACGACATTTACTGATGATGGCAATGATCAGAATAGGTGAGGTTATGTTGCTTTGATTAAAAAAAAAGAAGAAAACAAAACTCTAGAATCTAGGTGACTTTCTAGAAAAAAGGTTTATCTCTCAGTTATTTCTCAGCCCAGTGTCAGTTGGGCAACTGATCTCTTGCTAGTTTAACTCTGGGATCCAGGCTCCTTTCATCTTACAGCCATCTCTGGGGATTTTCATGGACAATTACATATGGGGAGGCCTTGGAAAGGGATACAGCTCACCTGCTCATCTTCTACTTGTCAGAATCAGTCACATGGCCCTCAAATAACACAGATGGATAGGCACGTGGGCTACCTATGCTACTGTGATGATCATAGTGAGGAGCAAATGATGGAATGCTAAGAAATTTTTGTTATTGCTAGGTTAAGATTATGCAAACGTTGGGCTGCTTTCTCATCCAGACACTTAGGAACTTATGTCAGAGATTCAAGTGTTTGGACTTCAGTCCTTCAGAACTGCAGGATGAGCACATTTGCTCATTCTTCTTTACTTATGGATAATAAATGCTTTTAAATCAGTTTCAGATTTTTTTTTTATTTTTTTGCTTTGACCCTTTGCTGGTTCATATTCTGTGAAAACTTGAGGCAAGTGAACATGCAGCATTTGTTTTCCATTAACTTAATTAATTGGAATAAGAGCTGTATAAAAGGGGAAGGCAAGAACTACAGCTACACATTAACATGGATACACCTCAAAAACACACATTTGAAAAAAAATTAAAAACATACATTTGAGCAGAACTGGCCAAAATACATACATAAACACATAAAATCCCACATTGTATGTTTCCATGCTCACAACCTGGCAAAATAAACGATACATTGTTTCAGGAAGTGTATGTGAGCTGAAAACTACACAGATAAGTAAACAAATGAAAAATTCAAATTTTGGCACAACAATTACCTTTGGGATAGAGGAAAGGAGGCAATTCAGGAAGACGAGCTTAGGGGAGACTTTAAAGGTGCTAGCTATACTAAGTTTTTGTAGTTGGGTGGCAAATGAGTACACAAATATTCATTCTGTTACCAGTCTCTAAACAGATATATTTATATATTAATTTCTAGACATATTTAACACAAATAATGAAGACGTAAAATGAGATCTGAAAGAAAAGCAAAGAATTTATCCCTTGGTACATTTTTTTTAAACAAATTACATTATTTTGCCAGTTTATCTTCCAATGCGAAGTTCTTAGATGTACCATTTACATAAAGTCTCAAGATCATGCGTGAGTTTTGGATAGTTAATTCAAAATCTGCTGCCTAGTTTCAAATTCAAGACAAGGTTAGTGGACAAATCCAATACAAGGTAGCACTACAAGTTTATTTTGTATGATCTGAATCCCACAGCATTCCATTTACCTTGTGCCTTGTCACAAATCACCCCCAAACCTAGTGCTTAAAAAACACTGCATTATCTCTCACGTTTTCTGTGGATCAGGATCTCTCATGTAGTTGAAGTCTAAGGATATCTAGAGGGACTTCCCTGGTGGTCCAGTGGCTAAGACTCTGAGCTCCCAATGCAGTGGCCCCGGGTTTGATCTCTGGTCAGAGAACTAGATCCCACATGTCGCAACTAAGAGTTCATATGGTACAACCAGAGATCCTGCGTGTCACCGTGAAGATCAAAGGTCCGGCATGCTGCAATGAAGACCCAGCACAGCTAGACAGCTAATCAATCAATCAATTCATCAATCTATAAATAATGATATCTACAGCTGGAGCATCTGGGAGCTGGCTGGGCATCTCTCCTAAGTAGTTTCTGGGCTTCTCCATATGATCTCCTTACACATGCAAGTTTGGGCTTACTCACAGTATGGCAGAAAGTCAGAGTGCTTACATGGTAACTAGGCTCCAGTGTGGACTTTCCACTGAGTGATGTTGCAGCAGAATGGCTTATGTCCTCAGCTGGGAGGTCCAGCAGTGTCTCTTCTATTGTATTCTGTGGGTGAGAGGTGGATCACAGGCCCTTCACCTTTCCAAGGGACAGAAATTAGACTCCATCTCCTGATGGAAGAGTGGCATGTGGATAGGAGGCACTGCTGCAACTCCTTTGGAAAAAGATAGTCTGCCACACATGGGTAATTGGGATGGTGACTATATAATTTATCATTCAAAATGGTACTATATTTTAAGACTAAAGGGAGATATTATTAGTAATTACACAGAAATAATAGGTGCAAATCTAGATGGTACTAGGCATACCATGACATATGGTCATTCTGGTAACAAAGCTTAAGACTTGGATTGGGCATTTCCTACCTGAAGATATGATTTAAAACATAACACCTTTGGGAGGTACCTCATCAAAATTCAGCGCCTTTATCTCACAGAGACAAAATGCACAGACATCAGAAGATTTTTTTAAAAAGAGTAATCAGAATGGAAAAATGCTTTGTAATTGCTCTTTGTTCTCTCTCTCATTTTATCATGGCTAGGTCACCCTTCCCTCCCACAGAAAGAGTCAAATATTTAAAACTGCAAGTTGAGAATATTATCAGTGACACACACAACAGAAATTTCAATGTCTCTGAACAACAGGCCTTTAAGCTCTACGCAGATATTCTTCTTGCTATTAATCATCCTACTCTTGCTAGGGTTTTAACCCAGTGTTTCCCATATTGTATCTCAGGGAACATGACTGCTGCTGGATAGCTGACACAAGATATTTTCCATGGTGAAAGCAGCTTGAAGTTCCCGAAAATTATACCCCTTCTCAGGGGATCCACAACTCGTAGTATTAAAGGTTCTAAGAAGTCCCACAAGAAGAAACTTGTTAAACTTTGTTCCTGGTCTAATTGAGCATTTCCAGGATTCATTTGACCGTGCAAACAGTTTTTCTTCCCTTGAACACCATCAATTAACACTTGCAAAATTAGTATTCTGTGAAATTCTTTGCGGAACACTGCTTTCACCTAAGCCAAAACATGAGTCTTTTCAACATTTATCAAGAAACCTGGAATGATCAAATACAATTAAATCAACCATTTTAAATATAGAAGAACTGAGAAGGAGGACTTTGAACTCTTCTACTAACACATTGATTAAATGTTTAAAAAAGTTTGTTGCTTCCAAATGGAAGGGCTTAGATTAATAAATTTGCCCTGGGCTAAATTTTAATGAACAAGTTCATCAAATAAAACTTATTGTTCAAAAGAGGAGCTTATTAACACCAAGTACTGAGGAGGACACAGATGAATGTTATTCATATTCTACTGATATGTTGCCATGTGGAAAGTGGAGCATAGGTTTAAGGACAACTGTAGACTCTGCATTCTTCTGCACATTTTAAGATTTTACAAGATAAAAATTTGCCAGCATCCGCTGGATCATAGAAAAAGCAAGAGAATTCCAGAAAAACATCAACTTCCGCTTCATTGACTATTCTAAAGCCTTTGACTGTGTGGATCACAACAAACTGTGGAAAATTCTTCAAGAGACGGGAATACCAGACCACTGTACCTACCTCCTAAGAAACCTGTCTGCAGGTCAAGAAGCAATAGTTAGAACCAGACATGGAAAAACAGACTGGTTCCAAATTGGGAAAGGAGTATGTCAAGGCTATATATTGTCACCCTGCTTATTTAACTTATATGTAGTATACATCATGCGAAATGCCAGGCTGGATGAAGCACAAGCTGGAATCAAGATTGGCAGGAGAAATGTCAATAACTTCACATATGCATATGACACCACCCTTATGGCAGAAAATGAAGAGGAACTAAAGAGCCTCTTGAAAGTGAAAGAGGAGAGTGAAAAAGTTGGCTTAAAACTCAACATTCAAAAAATGAAGATCATGGCACCTTATCCCATCACTTCATGGCAAATAAATGCAGAAACAATGGAAACAGTGAGAAACTTTATTTTAAGGGGCTTCAAAATCACTGCAGATGGTGACTGCAACCATGAAATTAAAAGATGCTTGCTCCTCAGAAGAAATCTATAACCAACCTAGACAGCATATTAAAAAGCAGAGACATTACCTTGCCAACAAAAGTCCATCTAGTCAAAGCCATGGTTTTTCCAGTAGCCATGTATGGATGTGAGAGTTGGACCATAAAGAAAGCTGAGCACCAAAGAATTGATGCTTTTGAACTGTGGTGTTGGAGAAGACTCTTGAGAGTCCCTTGGACTGCAAGGAGATCAAACAAGGAGATCAAACAAAAAAAAGCATTATTTTATCAATGCTTAAATAAATCAGTCCTGAATATTCATTGGAAGGACTGATGCTAAGGCTGAAGCTCAAAAACTTTGGTCACCTGGTGTGAAGTACTGACTCACCGGAAAAGACCCAGATTCTGGGAAAGATTGAGTGCAAGAGGAGAAGGGGAAAACAGAGGACAAGATGACTGGATAGCATCACCGACTCGATGGACATGAGTTTGAGGAAGTTCTGGGCATTGCTGATGGACAGGGAAGCCTGGCATGCTGCAATCCATAGGGTAGCAAAGTGTTGGACACGAATGAGTGACTGAACAGAACTGAAATACAGAGCCTTCCAATGTCAGTTTTAGATGTCTAAACTGAGGAGGGTACTGGAAGAGGAAAGAAAATCCCACTGTCTGGAACAGCAGTAAGGGAGTAGAGCTTTTAACACTCAGAGAAGAATTCTAGAAAGTTTAATGACATAGGGTATTTTAAAATTTTAGATACCAAAAGAATAGACAGTTTTTAAAGATAGAAATTGAGCAAACTACTCTTACATATCTGTAAGTACAATTTCAGTTTCAGTTCAGTTGCTCAGTCGTGTCCGACTCTTTGCGACCCCATGAACCGCAGCACACCAGGTCACCCTGTCCATCACCAACTCCCGGAATTCACCCAAACTCATGTCCATCAAGTCGGTGATGTTGTCCAACCATCTCATCCTCTGTCGTCCCCTTCTCCTCCTGCCCTCATTTTTTCCCAGCATCAGGGTCTTTTCAAATGAGTCAGCTCTTTGCATCAGGTGGCCAAAGTATTGGAGTTTCAGCTTCAACATCAGTCCTTCCAATGAACACCCAGGACTGACTTCCTTTAGGATGGACTGGTTGGATCTCCTTGCAGTTCAAGGGACTCTCAAGAGTCCTCTTCAACACCACAGTTCAAAAGCATCAATTCTTTAGCACTCAGCTTTCTTTGTAGTTCAACTCTCACATCTATACATGACTAGACGGACCTTTCTTGGCAAAGTAATGTCTCTGCTTTTTAATATGCTGTCTAGGTTGGTCATAACTTTCCTTCCAAGGAGTAAGCATCTTTTAATTTCATGGCTGCAATCACCATCTGTAGTGTTTTTGGAGCACAGAAAAATAAAGTCAGCCACTGTTTCCCCATCTATTTGCCATGAAGTGATGGGACTGGAGGAGTTACCTGGGGCGTGGCTGTGCGGGCACAGGAGGGCCTAGAGGAGCTATCCCACACTGAAGGTTAGGAAGGGCGGCGGTGAGGAGATACCCCTCGTCCAAGGTAAGGAGCAATGGCTGTGCTTTGCTGGAACAGCTGTGAAGAGATACCCCACGCCCAAGGTAAGAGAAACCCGAGTAAAACGGTAGGTGTTGCAAGAGGGCATCAGAGGGCAAACACACTGAAACCATATTCACAGAAAACTAGTCAATCTAATCACACTAGGACCACAGCCTTGTCTAACTCAATGAAACTAAGCCATGCCCGTAGGGCAACCCAAGACGGGTGGGTCATGGTGGAGAGATCTGACAGAATGTGGTCCACTGGAGAAGAGAATGGCAAACCACTTCAGTATTCTTGCCTTGAGAACCCCATGAACAGTATGAAAATGCAAAATGATAGGATACTGAAAGAGAAACTCCCCAGGTCAGTAGGTGCCCAATATGCTACTGGAGATCAGTGGAGAAATAACTCCAGAAAGAATGAAGGGATGGAGCCAAAGCAAAAAGAATACCCAGCTGTGGATGTGACTGTTGATAGAAGCAAGGTCCAATGCTGTAAAGAGCAATATTGCATAGGAACCTGGAATGTCAGGTCCATGAATCAAGGCAAATTGGAAGTGGTCAAACAAGAGGTGGCAAGAGTGAATGTTGACATTCTAGGAATCAGCGAACTGAAATGGACTGGACTGGGTGAATTTAACTCAGATGACCATTATATCTACTACTGCAAGCAGGAATCCCTCAGAAGAAATGGAGTGGCCATCATGGTCAACAAAATGCAGTACTTGGATGCAATCTCAAAAATGACAGAATGATCTCTGTTCGTTTCCAAGGCAAACCATTCAATATCACAGTAATCCAAGTCTATGTCCCAACCAGTAATGCTGAAGAAGCTGAAGTTGAATGGTTCTATGAAGACCTATAAGACCTTTTAGAACTAACACCCAAAAAGATGTCCTTTTCATTATAGGTGACTGGAATGCAAAAGTAGGAAGTCAAGAAACACCTGGAGTAACAGGCAAATTTGGCCTTGGAATACAGAATGAAGCAGAGCAAAGACTGATAGAGTTTTGCCAAGAAAATGCATTGGTCATAACAAACACCCTCTTCCAACAACACAAGAGAAGACTCTATATATGGACATCACCAGATGGTCAACACCGAAATCAGATTGATTATATTCTTTGCAGCCAAAGATGGAGAAGCTCTATACAGTCAGCAAAAACAAGACCACGAGCTGACTGTAGCTCAGACCATGAACTCCTTATTACCAAATTCAGACTTAAATTGAAGAAAGTAGGGAAAACCACTAGACCAGTCAGGCATGACCTAAATCAAATCCCTTATGATTATACAGTGGAAGTGAGAAATAGATTTAAGGGCCTAGATCTGATAGATAGAATGCCTGATGAACTATGGAATGAGGTTTGCGACATTGTAAAGGAGACAGGGATCAAGACCATTCCCATAGAAAAGAAATGCAAAAAAGCAAAATGGCTGTCTGGGGAGGCCTTACAAATAGCTGTGAAAAGAAGAGAAGCGAAAAGCAAAGGAAAAAAGGAAAGATATAAACATCTGGATGCAGAGTTCCAAAGAATAGCAAGAAGAGATAAGAAAGCCTTCTTCAGCGATCAGTGCAAAGAAATAGAGGAAAACAACAGAATGGGAAAGATTAGGGATCTCTTCAAGAAAATCAGAGATACCAAAGGAACATTTCATGCAAAGATGAGCTCGATAAAGGACAGAAATGGTAGGGACCTAACAGAAGCAGAAGATATTAAGAAGAGGTGGCAAGAATATACAGAAGCACTGTACAAAAAAGATCTTCACGACCCAGAAAATCACAATGGTGTGATCACTCACCTAGAGCCAGACATCCTGGAATGTGAAGTCAAGTGGGCCTTAGAAAGCATCACTACGAACAAAGCTAGTGGAGGTGATGGAATTCTAGTTAAGCTATTCCAAATCTTGAAAGATGATGCTGTGAAAGTGCTGCACTCAATTTGCCAGCAAATTTGGAAAACTCAGCAGTGGCCACAGGACTGGAAAAGGTCAGTTTTCATTCCAATCCCCCCAAAAAAGGCAATGCCGAAGAATGCCCAAACTACCGCACAATTGCACTCATCTCACACGTTAGTAAAGTAATGCTCAAAATTCTCCAAGCCAGGCTTCAGCAACATGTCAACCATGAACTTCCTGATGTTCAAGCTCGTTTTAGAAAAGGCAGAGGAACCAGAGATCAAGTTGCCAACATCCGCTGGATCATAGAAAAAGCAAGAGAGTTCCAGAAAAACATCTATTTCTGCTTTATTAACTCTGCCAAAGCCTTTGACTGTGTGGATCACAATAAACTGTGGAAAATTCTTCAAGAGATGGGAATACCAGACCACCTGATCTGCCTTTTGAGAAATTTGTATGCAGGTCAGGAAGCAACAGTTAGAACTGGACATGGAACAACAGACTGGTTCCAAATAGGAAAAGGAATTCGTCAAGGCTGTATACTGTCACCCTGTTTATTTAACGTATATGCAGAGTACATCATGAGAAACACTGGACTGGAAGAAACACAAGCTGGAATCAAGATTGCTGGGAGAAATATCAATAACCTCAGATATGCAGATGACACCACCCTTATGGCAGAAAGTGAAGAGGAACTCAAAAGCCTCTTGATGAAAGTGAAAGAGGAGAGTGAAAAAGTTGGCTTAAAGCTCAACATTCAGAAAACAAAGATCATGGCATCCAGTCCCACCACTTCATGGGAAATAGATGGCGAAACAGTGGAAACAGTGTCAGACTTTATTTTTCTGGGCTCCAAAATCACTGCAGATGGTGACTGCAGGCATCAAATTAAAAGACACTTACTCCTTGGAAGGAAAGTTATGACCAACCTAGATAGCATATTCAAAAGCAGAGACATTACTTTGCCAACAAAGTTTTGTCTAGTCAAGGCTATGGTTTTTCCTGTGGTCATGTATGGATGTTAGAGCTGGACTGTGAAGAAGGCTGAGTGCCGAAGAATTGATGCTTTTGAACTGTGGTGTTGGAGAAGACTGTTGAGAGTCCCTTGGACTGCAAGGAGATCCAACCTGTCCATTCTGAAGGAGATCAGCCCTGGGATTTCTTTGGAAGGAATGATGCTAAAGCTGAAACTCCAGTACTTTGGCCATCTCATGCAAAGAGTTGACTCATTGGAAAAGACTCTGATGCTGGGAGGGATTGGGGGCAGGAGGAGAAAGGGACGACAGAGGATGAGATGGCTGGATGGCATCACTGACTCGATGGACATGAGTCTGAGTGAACTCCGGGAGTTGGTGATGGACAGGGAGGCCTGGCGTGCTGCGATTCATGGGGTGGCAAAGAGTCGGACATGAGTGAGCGACTGATCTGATCTGATCTGATCTGATGGGACTGGATGCCATGATCTTAGTTTTCTGAATGTTGAGCTTTAAGCTAACTTTTTCACTCCCCTCTTTCACTTGCATCAAGAGGCTCTTTAGTTCTTCTTCACTTTCTGCCATAAGGGTGGTGTCATTTGCATATCTGAGGTGATTGATATTTCTCCTAGCAATCTTGATTCCAGCTTGTGCTTCATCCAGCCCAGCGTTTCTCATGATGTACTCTGCATATAAGTTAAATAAGCAGGGTGACAATATACAGCCTTGACATACTCCTTTTCCTGTTTGGAACTAATCTGTTATTCCATGTCCAGTTCTAATTGTTGCTTCCTGACCTGCATACAAATTTCTCAAAAGGCAGATCAGGTGGTCTGGTATTCCCATCTCTTGAAGAATTTTTCACAGTTTGTTGTGATTCACATAGTCAAAGGCTTTGGCATAGTCAAAAAGCAGAAATAGATGTTTTTCTGGAACTCTCTTGCTTTTTCTATGATCCAGCAGATGTTGGCAATTTGGTCTCTGGTTCCTCCGCCTTTTCTAAAACCAGCTTCAACATCTGGAAGTTCACAGTTCACATATTGCTGAAGCCTGGCTTGGAGAATTTTGAGCATTACTTTACTAGTGTCTGAGATGAGTGCAATTGTCCAGTAATTTGAGCATTCTTCGGCATTGCCTTTTTTGGGGGGATTGGAATGAAAACTGACCTTTCCAGTCCTGTGGCCACTGCTGAGTTTTCCAAATTTGCTGGCAAATTGAGTGCAGCACTTTCACAGCATCACCTTTCAGGATTTGGAATAGCTCCACTGGAATTCCATCACCTCCACTAGCTTTGTTCGTAGTGATGCTTTCCAAGGCCCACTTGACTTCACATTCCAGGATGTCTGGCTCTAGGTCAGTGATCACACCATCGTGATTATCTGGGTCGTGAAGATCTTTTCTGTACAGTTCTTCTGTGTATTCTTGCCACCTCTTCTTAATATCTTCTGCTTCTGTTAGGTCCATACCATTTCTGTCCTTTACTGAGCCCATCTTTGCATGAAATGTTCCCTGGGTACCTCTACTTTTCTTGAAGAGATATCTAGTCTTTCCCATTCTACTGCTTTCCTCTATTTCTTTGCATTGATCGCTGAGGATGACTTTCTTATCTCACTTATACCAAAATTATGAAAGTCCAAATGAGCTTTAACAAGTCTATTTCCTTAAATACAAAATGATGCTAACAAGGAATTAATAAGAAATTCTACAGAATACTCAGTGTCAAAGACAATCTCGTGAAATAGTGAATTGTATGTTCTACATGATTAAAAAAAGTGAATTCTAAGTTCTAATTAAAATACTATATGCTTACCTCACCTATAATGCATACATTCTGTAGCAGCACATTACTGTATATACAGAAATAAAACTGCCTTGAGAAATTTGCAGTGATAATAAGATAAACTAGATAATGGTGAATTTATTAATAACTCCTAAAGGAAATTTTACTGCCAAAGAAAAAAGTTCACCATATCATAGATGACCTGGCTTTACTGAATTGAATATTTAACTTCTAGAAAGAGTTGAACCGTGATTAGACTTGGCAAAGAATTTTGTGTAAGTGTATTCAAAATTTATCTGTCAAGAAACATCCTTGAACTTCTGAAAGGCAGTTCAATGCAAGGGTTAAGAGTGTTGTCTCTGGAATCAGATTGCCTGGGTCTTATTCACTCATTCAGTGAATATTTGTTGTGGGCCTAAAATATGTTCAGTGCTGTTCTAGGTATTGTAGATGGAGTAGTGAAGAAAGGAGGCTGCAAAGTCCGTGCCTTCATGGACCTTACATTCCAGTGATGGCAGAACAGGAGACACATGAGAAAGTCAAATACAAAATGTGTTGATGAACAATATGTGCTAAGGAGAAAAACAGCTCAGCAGCAAGAAATAGGAAAGGTCATTAGGTGGGGGCCATTGTAGTTTTAGCTAAGTGATCTGGGAAGGTCTCATTGAGAAGAGATGTTTGAGGAAGGATCTGGTGCTAATTAGAGGGTGAGTCCTGTGTGCATATTGGAGAAGGGCATCTCAGGTAGAACAACAGTAACTGCTAAGTCTTCAAGGCAGGAATATATCTGAAATATTTGAGGAACTGGGGGGAGTCTGTGTAACTGGAGGTGAATAAGAAAAAAGAAGAAGGAAGTGAGGCCCTGTGGTTGGGGGAAGGTAGCTCGTCAAGAACTGTGTGTACTTTGGCTTTTCCTCTAAGATGGGAAGCCTCTGCAGGGTTTTGAGCAGAGGGATGACTTCATCTACTTATGTTTTAACAGGATCATCCTGGCTTATAGTTTGAGAGCAGACCAAAGGAAGGCAAAGCAAGACTCAGGGGGTCTAGTTAGGAGGCAACTGCATTAGTCATGAGATGTAGTGATTTGGACCGGGGGTAGTGAGGAGCGATCAGATACTGCATATGTTTAGAAAGAACCTTGGATGTGATGTGTGGAAGGTTCAGTTGATACCATGCAGGGCCCTGTGGAGCTCCTGGGCACAAGGCCTCTCTGTGTCCCCCATTTCTTTGATTATAGGAAACAGCCTTCATTCAGCCTCCATGACCTTCCCTGAGTTCCACTGGGCAGATTCAGTTATTAATTAGAGAAAGGAGGGTGGACCAGGGAGAAACAGTCAAGAGCAGCCTTGGTGTGAGGTTCTGTTTCCCCATCAAGTGATTCACACAACAATATCTTTGAGCTGTTTTGCAGACACTGAAGCCCCCTCCAGTGGGAGAAGTTGACGATTCATGATGGTATGCTGCCCACAAGCATGGAGATCCCAGACCCATTGGACCTGAAGGTTGATGAGGCTGACTCCCACTTACCTCGCCACCAACCCATTAGAAGAATGTCCACAAGTAAATCATACCCTCTTGGAACAATTTCTATAAAACTTCTCACTGTCTTCCCCACGTGGGGACACATGGCTTTGGGGGTATTAGCCCACTGTGGCCCCCTTTGTCTGGCAAAGCAATAAAGCTATCCTTTTCTACTGCATCTAAAACTCTGCCTCCGAGATCTGATTTGGCACCAGTGTCCAGAGAAGCTGAGCTTTCAGCATCACAGTCATGGGTGTAAACAAAAGCAAAGGTATGGCAGAAATGCCTATAGCACAGGCCTTAGACTCGGACATGTGTGTCTTTGAATCTAGTTCCATAATAACATCTTGAACAACTTACAGAGCCCCCATTTAGCATCATTTACTCCTCTTTAGAATGAGCATCACAATATCCACCACCCAGAGTTGTCATGAGTATTCAATATAATACTATAAAATAACATATAAAAATCTCTTACCACCACACCTGATACATGATCAACTTCTCTCAGGGTAAGTGTAACTTCTCTCAGGGTCAGTTCGTACTCAGCCTTTTCTCTCTTTATTTTCCAGACATCTGTCTTCCCCTCCAGCCAGACCAGTTTACTACTGTGGGTCCTAAGCACTCCATGCTCCTTCTCTACTCAAAGACTTGGCTCAGACCCTCACCACTGTCTGGAATTCAGTCCTACTTCCTTTCTTCTCCTAACTCCAGGTTAAAACCTATCTCCTATCTCCTCCCTGAAATTCTTCCCTTCCTCTCTTGAAAGCCCATAATACCTTCTTTCTCTAAAATTTCATGTTTCTCCCTGTATACATTACCCATTTCACACACATTCGCTACCTTTTCAGGAAGGTGAGAGAATATAGAGGAAATTGGAGTGTTAACCAATAGTCCAGGCTATGAATAAAGGCCCTACCTATTTGGGCTGGGTTGCCCTGCCTTGGTCAAGTTATCTCATTTTTTTCCTCCTGTAAGACAATGACAGCAGCAGCTCTGTGTCTGAGACTGTCAGGAGAACTAGATGGAATAACCTGTGCACCTTGATTGTGCTGAGTGGTGAATAAAACAGTTGTTTCTTTTTCCTTCATGTTTCTTATTTCTAACTAGATTTTAAGATTCCAAAGGACAGCTGTATATATGTGCTTGATATTTATTTGTATCTTTCTTAGGATCTACATCAATGGCTTTCAAACTCTTTTGATAAAGTACAGTAAAACAATGCATTTATATCGTGTCTTAATCTATTTATCTCATATATAAAATAAATTTACATATACATCTACTTATAAATGGATATATACCTATAGACACATCTTCACATATGTATGCTAGACATGCATGCACACAACTGATACAAGTTGCATGAAATTATATCCTGACAATCTGCTATATTTTATTTTCTTCCACTCTAGTCTATTCTTTTTTTTTTTAATTTTATGTCATTAAAAATCCAGTGGATACTGGTAAAATTGACTCCATGACCCACTAATAGGCTTGTGAGTTTTAAACAATGAAAAACACTGGAATGTCACATAGTAGGCACTATATATTATATTATTGAATGAGTACTTGTGACACGGAAATTTTCCTCATAGTCCCTCTCCCACTCTCTTGGGCAATCTCCCTGCCAAAAAGGACAAGACAAAAGTGTTTGTCATTTGATAACTTAGATGCTGGGTCACTCTTTATTTGGGATGTGTCCTTTCCTATAAGCCACACTGAAGACATATGCTATGGACTCTGACATGTTGCTTACAATTTCAGCAGGTGTCATTACACACCAGCCTTCTGCTGGCATATGGCATTGTACCTCTGAAGCCAGCTACATAAAGCCCTTAGGGTTCTGGAACAGTAACGGGCCCTTTGTCCTCTGTACATGCATTTGGCTTTTTTGTTTTCCCAGAACCGTCACTGGCCCCCTGCTTCTCCTCTTGTCTATATTAGAGTTCTGACAGGCACAGAATAAATTGGCTCTCTTTAACTCCAACTCAAACTGAGAATCAATATTCCTTAAAAAAAAAAAAAAAAAAAGCACAGGAGAGAAACAGTACCATGTGTGGCCAGTACACTCTCCACATCATCTCAGGAACATGGTACCCCTTCTCAATTCCAATGACTAAACTCCAAGGGAAAACATCTGAGTTTTTCTCCAGAGTTCATCCAAAATTGACCACTATCTCCAAATGAAACTACCTCCCAAAGCTTCCTCTTGAGGCTTTTTGCACAGAACA
Organism: Bos indicus x Bos taurus; assembly: GCF_003369695.1. Classification (NCBI taxonomy): domain Eukaryota; kingdom Metazoa; phylum Chordata; class Mammalia; order Artiodactyla; family Bovidae; genus Bos; species Bos indicus x Bos taurus. Next base: position 20,476,910 of record NC_040105.1, read on the forward strand.
AAGTGAGATAGAAAGCACTGCAGGCATGCCTACTCATCTCTCCTACACATTTTCTAGAGTTCTACTCTTATAAAATTATAGCCCCTGGCAGGAGGACCCTGGTACTGTACTGAAAAATGATTGGACTAACAGAAATTAAAGCAATATGTGCCTGGAATTAACTGCTTCTTGCTGTGCAGTGGAAATATGTAGAAAATTACTGCCCACCTGGCCTGTAGCCAATGAGGTATATCAGCAGCTGAAGGAAGCACTGGCAACAAACTGTAAATAAGCTTTTGGCATGTATTTGAATTAGGTTCATTTTGACATCAGAAATAGATAACCTTACAAAATGTAGAATCTTAGAACCAGGTATTCAAACACAGCTCAAGCTTGTATAAAAATTAAAAAGATTTCACTGTTTACCTGTTCCTTGGTGTTTATCACACCCAAATAAAATGAGATTAAAAAGAGAGACTGCTTTCTTTCTCAAGATCCATAGGAGTTATAAAAATGTAATCAAACCTTGGTTGACTGCGTGGAAATACTTGGAAAAGAGATAAATACGCTTACACATGTAACTGTGCCTTCCAGTGGCATTTATTTTCCTATTTTGATTTCTGTGTTTCTTTCTTGCTTAGCACGTAGTAGGACATCTATCAATATTGGCTGCCTTGAATGGGTAAATGACTGCCACTTTAAACTTCTATTTAAAAAAAAAAAAAAACAGGCATTAGCATTTATTTTATTGACAATAATCGAGGGTCTCCTGTGTGTAGATCCTTTGCTGGGGGGAGAGGATATAAAATGAAGAAATGAACTCCTCTACAACTCAAGAAATTCTCAATCAGTAAGAAGGGTGAATAAGAACAATTGCAGTAAGATGTGATAACTGTTCTTGCAGAGCTATAAAGAAGGATCCATGGCATTATACAGGAAAAAATGATGACAGAATCAGGGAGTACTTTAGAGAAGGAAGGGATTTATGTCAGGTTTTCCCCACCCACTTGGTATCGCATCATGTAGAAGTGCAGGGTTTAACGATATGGTCTATTTTGTCACAGTCATGTGAGTCCTAATCCATCATTTATAAATAGGAAAAAAAAATTTTTTAATTTTGATTACGAAGAGTCAATGGGGCTTCCCTGGTGGTCCAGGGGTTGAAAACACACCACCAATGCAGGGGACATGGGCTCAATCCCTGGTCCAGGAAGATCCCACATGACATGGAGCAACTAAGCCTGTGTGTCAAAACTACTGAAGCCCACATGCCCTAGAGCCCATGCTCCACAACGAGAGAAGCCACTGCAATGAGAACCCACACACTGCAACTAGAGAGTAGTCCTCACTATCCACAACTAGGGAAAGCCCGCTCGCAATAAAGAAGACCCAGCACAGCCAAAAATAAATAAGTAAATCAGATCAGATCAGTCACTCAGTCGTGTCCGACTCTTTGTGACCCCATGAATTGCAGCACGCCAGGCCTCCCTGTCCATCACCAACTCCCGGAGTTCACTTAGACTCACGTCCATCGAGTCAGTGATGCCATCCAGCCATCTCATCCTCTGCCGTCCCCTTCTCCTCCTGCCCCCAATTCCTCCCAGCATCAGAGTCTTTTCCAATGAGTCAACTCTTCGCATGAGGTGGCCAAAGTACTGGAGTTTCAGCTTTATCATCAGTCCTTCCAAAGAAATCCCAGGGCTGATCTCCTTCAGAATGGACTGGTTGGATCTCCTTGCAGTCCAAGGGACTCTCAAGAGTCTTCTCCAACACCACAGTTCAAAAGCATCAATTCTTCGGCGCTCAGCCTTCTTCACAGTCCAACTCTCACATCCAAAGAGTCAATGACTTTCCCATGATAACATAGCCAGTGAATTTCTTCTGTGACTCTTTGTCTGGGACTCACGCAGACAGTCAAACCAGATATGTTGCCACACTGTTCCACATTCTCTTTGATCACTATCATGGTCCCCATTGTTTCTCTACCTTTCTTTTTTTTTCTATTTAAGATGATCAATCTGTGGATGTTTCCCTTTCCTCCCTCAGATCTGTTTTTAGAAAATGGCCTAAGATCATTCACAGTGAAAATGACTGTAACAGCTTCTACTGTGACACTCATCAAGGATATTTTTATTTCATTTCAGAAATTCACTTGTGATCAGGGGATAGAAGGGAGGTAAACAGGATTGCTCTTTGCAAGTCTGAAAATACCTTCATTTATTACATTCTCTGAGTATGTGGCCCAATGTTAGACCTACTATGCTTCAACAGTAATTCTATGAGATAATGCCGATAAGACATTTAACATGACCCACGAAGTGCAAAAGGAAGCTTGAATGGAGCATCCATTTCCATCCCTCCTCCTAAGTGGGAAGTGACCTTTGCTCCAATGTTTCTTCAATGTTATTACCAAAGTTCATAAAACACGACTCCTGAAAAGAAACTCCACCAAAGAGAATGCAGACACTTTCAATATATAACAGAACTGCTGATAACAGGAAGAAATGAAGGTGGCAGGAAATGCACAGACCCCAGACAGGAAAGGCCTGAGTTCCTGCACGGCCCCTTAACATTTTTTAAGCTTTAGTTTTCTCATCTGGCAATTTGTGCTACTCAGCTTTGCCTTCTTGAGCTCACAGGCATGTGGCAAGGATGTCATTAATTAAAGGATGAGAAGATAAGGTATACATATTATCTATATATGAGTAGCCATATAGGGTATATATTTGTCCTGTTTTCTGCAAATAGGTTTTTAAGGGCTTTTCAAGGTATATAATGAATAATGTATTGTTTTTTTTAAGGTCTAACTTTGCCATCAAAAAATGAAGAAACTCAAAACTGGAACTATATGCTGGGAAAGAATGCACTATGTGACTTCCCACTACCATTGATTTTGTGCATTCTCATTGTCAAAGTTTTTAGTTTGGAAAGGTGGTAAGAAAACTACAAATTGGTTACTAGTGCCAGTTATATATTCCAGATACCTCTCTTCAAGTTCAAAGGAGAGGTGGGGGAAACATTAAAATAATAGAATTTTATATCTGAAAGGAAGCCTTGTCAAATTCTGCCATTTATTACATGAGACAGTACGTAGTTGGCTGACCTTCCTGAGGTTAACAACGATGTGTTATTTTGGGTTCCCCCAGAAGGAAAAGAGAAGTAGGGAAATGAGACATGGGGAGCGGGGGAAGCCAATCCAAGGGTGCTTTATCAAGGCACCCCACCATGGGAGAGTGGGGCTGAATTCTGCTGGGAAAACTCTGGGAGCTAGAGTAGACCATGTGTCTCAGTTGTCCTGCTTAGGCTGAGGGAGGTGGAGTTTGTATACAGCAAACCCTGTTTGAGGGTTGCTCCCAGGAGGCAATTATACTTCACTCAGCATGTCCAGCCTGCTTCACTGGCAGCGAGGTGAGCATCAGTGCACGAGCATTCTCTTAAAGAGGTACAGGTGCTGGTAAGCCGAAGTCAGGGCTCAGCCATATAGATACCCTCTATAGGGACTCATACACACACAACATGTGCACCTTACATGGTCACCTTTGTCATCCTTGCAACACCCGTTGAGGCACAGAGGGCAGAGCCGAGCACCCCCAATTGCCAGAGCGAGGAGACACAAGCTGGGCCCTGAGAGTACCTGCTACACACTGTCAAGCAGCTCAGTCAGAACTTGAATCCAGGACTACAGGCGCCTTGTGTTGCTGTTCAGTTGCTAAGTCATGTCCAACTCTTTGTGACCCCATGGATGGTAGCCTGACAGGCTCCTCTGTTCATGGGATTTCCCAGGCAAAAATACTAGAGTGGGTTGCCATTTCCTTCTCCACAGTATCTTCCCAACCCAGTGATCGAACTTGCATCTCCTGTACTGGCAGACGGATTCTTTATTGCTGAGCCACTTGGGAAGCCTCCTTTAGATGCCTATACCCGGCATGGCATAAGCCAGCCTAGCATGCTGTCTTCTACTATACCTCATCCCTCTTGCCTACCAGTCATGTTAGGTTCTGTATTAAACGCTTGCAAGAAAGCAGGGAATGTGTAAACAATTTCATGAAAACAGTGAAAATATGGAGTGATGGTTATGCATTGGTATTAGCATGATTTTTTTACATATTATTTATTTTTTCTTGCCTTTTTTTTTTTTTGCTTTTTCCTTTTTTAGCATGATGTTTTAAGGCATTTATTTTTGAAAGTGACATTAGTTCAGTTCCACTGTTTGGAATTTTATAACTGAATTGAATAAACAAGTCTCTGATTGCTCTCTTGACTAGAGAGTATATTTTTGTTTCTTTAAAAGAATGTTATGCTTATATAAAAATAGGCTTGAGAAATTTGGTAAAGCTTCAACTGTATTTCAGGAACATACACAATTTTAAAAAAATATATATTTCTGCCAATGTCAGTGAGCTTCCTGCTGAGACCAGTGAGCCCCTAGGCTGCATCAACAAGCCCAACTCCACTACTGTTTATAAGGGGAATTTATCATCTACATTCTGTAGAGAAATAGTACAAACCTGTGGATTTATGCTGCTTAATTCATCATACAGCTCAAAGCCCCAAATAATTTTCCTACAGGGGGTTTAGATGAAATGACAACTTAAAGCTCAACAAGGTTAAAAGTCATGCAAATGGGTCATACACTGACTTAATAATGGGCCTGAAATAATAACAATATAGAACAGTCTTATGGACTCTGTGGGAGAGGGAGAGGGTGGGAAGATTTGGGAGAATGACATTGAAACATGTAAAATATCATGTAAGAAACAAGTTGCCAGTCCAGGTTCGATGCATGATACTGGATGCTTGGGGCTAGTGCACTGGGACGACCCAGAGGGATGGTATGGGGAGGGAGGAGGGAGGAGGGTTCAGGATGGGGAACACATGTATACCTGTGGTGGATTCATTTCGATATTTGGCAAAACTAATACAATTATGTAAAGTTTAAAAATAAAATTAAATTAAAAAAAGAGGTTATAATTTTAACTATCATAATTTAATATTATTATTCTCTCTCTGATGAGCAACATGAGTGATTTTTTGGTATTAATATTTTCAATTATTGATGGCCTCATGGTTACTTAAGAAGAAAGAAGGTGTCTTTATGTGTATGAGTCCACCCTTCCCCACAAGGTGATTGTCTAAGTTAGAACAAACATTTCACTGAAACTAAGATACAATCCCCATGGCGAAAGGGCATCTCCTTGGGCTTCTCCCCAAGCCATGCAGAGAGTAAACTGTCCCACGGGTTGAAGAAGCCCTGAGCATGAAGCTCAAGCACGTCCTGGTTGTATCTCTTTTCTTCAGTCCAACAAGCCACCCAGAAACAATTTATGATAAAGAAGTGACTCCTTCTCTTGCCCTTCTCTAACTTTCCCAGAAGCTCAGGCAGATGCTTATTCTCTAAGGAGAGCAAGGTATTAATACTCACAGAATGGAGGACACTGGCCAAGAAAATAATGTATGTCCCTCTGAAGTGCTGAATGATAATGATGCAAAATCCTAAAGCAGACAGTGCCAAGGATGATTTCATTATTTTTTTAATGTAAAACTAATCCAACCTCATAAACAAATATTGAGAGTTTTATCCTTTCAGAACATCCTTTCTTTCTTTAAATTGGAGTACAGTTGATTTACAGTGTTGTGTTAATTTCAGGTGTACAGTGTATGAATTCAGTTATTTTTTCCAGATTATATTCCATTATAGGTTATTACAAAATTTGAACATAATTCCCTGTGCTATACAGCAAATCCTTGTTGCTTATCTATTTTATGTAGAGTAGTTTGTATCTATTAATCTCATATTCCTAATTTGTCTCTCTCCGCTCCCTCTTCCCTTTGGTAGCCATATGTTTGTTTTCCATGTCTGCGAGCCTGTTTCTATTTTGTATATAGATCTATTTTTATCCCTTCTTAAAGTTGCTGTAAATTTATTTACCACTTGGTGGTGCCGTGCTTACTTGTGTCTGACTCTGCGACCCCACGGACTGTAGCCCACCAGCCTCCTCTGTCCAGATAATTTTCTAGACAAGAATACTGGAGTGGGTTGCCATTTCCTCATCCAGGGGATTTTCCTGACTCAGGGATCAAACCTGCATCTCTTGTGTCTCCTGCATTGGCAGGCAGATTCTTTACTACTGATGCAGTTACTTACTTTTAAAAAATAGATAACATCTCTGCCAATGAGTAACCCTATTTTCCTAAGCTTGCACCTTCTATTCTGAACTGTTGATTCTATTTAAAATGATACTGTGGACTGTCTTTGAAGGACGGAAAAGAAACTTCGAAAAACCAAGTTCTGTCACACAAATCCAGGTGACTTTCTCCTCAGCTTTTGATAGCACCAATAGTCCAGAGTGCACATCCCTTAAAAGAAGACAGAAACCACTGAACTTAAACTCTGCTGCTCTGGGGAATGTTTTCTGCTTAAAAAGATGCTGTGGAATTGGCAATGAGCAACATAAGGCTGTTTTAAATGGGGCAAAGCAAAGGTGGGAAGTGGAACAACTATATGGATAATTCAGACCAACTAGATAATTGGAGCATAATTAGCTGCTAACTTTGAGGCATTATTTAGCTGAAAAATTGGATCTGTTTCCAGCAATCCCTCAAATCTAATACATCCATCATTTAAAAATTTTTAATTGGTTTTAAATAAAAATAAGTCACATTAGCATCATTTCACATTAAAATAAAAACACCCTACCTATTCCCTCTTCTTCATATATTCTCCTACCAAGGCCAATTAATTCTGCCATGAAAAGGTTTAGGAGGAGGTTTCTTATTTGTCCTCTATCCCCTTGGTTTGGAGAAGGCAATGGCACCCCACTCCAGTACTCTTGCCTGGAAAATCCCATGGACGGAAGAGCCTGGTGGGCTGCAGTCCATGGGGTCGCTAAGAGTCAGGCACGACTGAGCGACTTCACTTTAACTTTTCACTTTCATGCATTGGAGAAGGAAATGGCAACCACTCCAGTGTCCTTGCCTGGAGAATCCCAGGGACGGGGGAGCCTGGTGGGCTGCCGTCTATGGGGTCGCACAGAGTCGGACACGACTGAAGTGACTTAGCAGCAGCAGCAGCATCCCTTTGGTTACCACTACTGTCTGCCTCTGCTCTTACTTTGCATCATTATTATTGTGTTAAAGTCCTAGTTGCCTATCTCTTTAGATTCCTACCCTTACTCTGTAGTCTCCTGAGACCAAATTTCTTAAGGTATTTTTTTCACTAAAACCACCCCTTTATTTAAGAACCTATTTCCTACTACATCAAATCCAAATTTCTTACAATTAAATGTTATTCAAAACATTATCCCTCTCTAGCCAACCTTGATCTCCTCTATACAGAACATATCATTTTTCACTTAGGGTTTCACATTCAAATGCTCATTCAAAACTAATTTGTGAGATTTTAAAGGTAGCTAAGACATAGAAATGAGTTAGAGAAATAAACTGGGGTGTATGGATAACAAGGGAGAAAAAGGAGGAGTGGGATGAACTGGGAGATTGGGATTGACACATATACACTATTGATACTACGTTGAAAATAGATAACTAATGAGAACCTACTGTATAGCACAGGGAATTCTACTTCAGTGCTCTCTGGTGAACTATATGGGAAGGAAATCCAAAAAAGAGGAGATATATGTGTATATATATATATATATATAGAGAGAGAGAGAGAGAGAGAGAGAGAGAGAGAGCTGATTCTGTGAAGAAAGCTGAGTGCCAAACAATTGATGCTTTTGAACTGTGGTGTTGGAGAAGACTCTTGAGAGTCCGTTGGACTGCAAGGAGATCCAACCAGTCCATTCTGAAGGAGATCAGTCCTGGGTGTTCATTGGAAGGAATGATGCTAAAGCTGAAGCTCCAGTACTTTGGCCACCTCATGCGAAGAGTTGACTCATTGGAAAAGACTCTGATGCTGGGACAGATTGGGGCAGGAGGAGAAGGGGACGACAGAGGATGAGATGGCTGGATGGCATCACCGACTCAATGGACATGAGTTTGAGTGAACTCTGGGAGTTGGTGATGGACAGGGAGGCCTGGCATGCTGCGATTCATGGGGTCGCAAAGAGTCGGACATGACTGAGTGATTGAACTGAACTGAATTGCTGATTCACTTTGCTGTACAGCAGAAATTAACACAACACTGTAAAGCAACTAGACTCCAATAAAAATTAATTTTAAAAAAGCTGGGGCAAGATCATATAAGGGTCTTGTGAATAATATTAAGGCATTTATTTTTTTTCATCCTAAAAGGAATGAGAAACTATTAAGGAGTTTTAAGCCAAGAGTGATATGATCGAATTTTAATAGAAAGATCTGGCTACATTTTAGAGAGCAGAATTAAAGGGTAAGAGAGATTATCTATTGACAACTCAGTATCACCACAACCTCTTCTCCAATTCTCTTCTCCATTACCTTTCCCAGAGTACTCTTTGACTTATTGTTTTACATTACAGTTGATTAATGAGAGGCAGTCATGCAAGATTTTTAAGGCAGAAAAGAAGGCAAAGCCATTATTTTCTTCAAGGAGTTGCACTAAGACCCAAGGGAAAATGTGACATTCACAGCATCTTCCTGGTGAGCTTATTGCTTCAGGATGAGTCTTTAGGTGTCAGCCTCCCTGATCTAATATCAGCTTCCTTATTCTCTGCTCTCCCAGTTCTTCCAGCACTTATGCAGCATCATTTCCTACATGAAACCCTTTATACCTGGCATAAATAGAGCAACTTCTGCTTCCCTAACCTCTCCCTGACTGATAAACAGGAGGCCAAACAATGACATTGAGAGCTCTGTTAGAACGTTGAAGGCATGATCCAGGTGAGACGAGACGGACGTGTGAATTGGTTCAACAGCAATGGGAATGGTGGGGGCAGTGACACATGTGGGAAGTGGACTGGCCTGAGCTTGCTGGTTGGGTAGAAGGATGTGTCGTGTGTTGGTGTTAGTCGCTCAGTCGTGCCCAACTCTTTGCAAGCCCGTGGACTGTAGCCCACAAAGCTTCTCTGTCCATGGAATTCTCCAGGCAAGAATACTGGAGTGAGTTGCCATTTCCTTTTCCAGGAGATCTTCTCGACCCAGGGATCGAACCTGGGTCTCCTGCATTGCAGGTGGGTGCTTTACCTTCTGAGCTACTATGAAAGCCCTGGGTGGAAGAGTGAGGCCAGTAGTTCCTCAGTGTGAATTGTCCTCCCAGTAGACACAGTGCTGTGGTGCCTGAGTGGGGATGTCATCACTAACATGGAGGAAACAGGTGTAGAATTCAGAAGAGGAAAGATACAAAAATCAATATTTCAATTTGGTTCTGATGCTGGAGTCAGTAGTGACCCCAGAGTGAGCACCTTGCATACATGACATGCAGACATGCACAGGATTTATATGCATGTCACAGAACCACAGAACAATAAGCTTCCACAGCTGGGAGGTTTTACACAGCATATGACCAAGTACCTCTTTGTGCAGATGGGGAAATTGAGGTCTGAGGTAGCCCAACCCCACATAGGTGGTAGATGGCAGACTTGGTTCCAGAACTTTGTTTTCCATTCCCCTAGTCTGCTTCCTCATATTCAATGCTGTCTCATGTGCATTTTCTTTAATGGATGCTATTAATTCTTCAAGGGCAAACCCAGCCTTCTTTAAGGATCCCAGTAAAGCATACCCTTGCAGAGGGCCTGGGCTTCCTTCTAGATTTCATTCTAAAGAGGTTAAATAGAGGGTTTCACTTTCAAATGTTCTCTTATCAAACTCTAGGCACAAGCCAGATCTCCCCTACCACCAACAACAGTTAATATTTAGCTACTTGGAAAGTTACATATTCTGTTGTTATCCAGCCAGTAGATGAATGATTGCCAACAGATAATGTTCTTTTCAGCACCTAGTTCCTCAGTTTGCATCATCTGACAGTGATTTTTGTCCATCATTCTTGGTTTTCAACCCTGTAATTGCTCTCAAGCCATTTATTTAATGCCATGTAAATGTGTACATGATTGTCATCACATATTAATCTTTTGGGTGGAATGGCATTAAGCTTTTAGGGGAAATGAATGAGGTCCCTTAATTTGCTTTTATCTTGCTTCTTGCATTGTACTTATTAAAATAACACAGGCTTATCAAATTGGGACTCCTTTTTATAAATCAGTAATGATTTGTTAACCATTATGCATTTCCAATGCTCTATATCCTTTCCCTGAACACTGCTCCACATCTCTTTATGGTTTAGGATGGGTTTCCTGATCTCTAAATCTCCTGAATTTGCTTTTGAACTTTCACTGATGTGATGAATTCCAGTCCTTTCAAATGTTGTATTGTTCTATCATGCCCTGTTTGGTGTTATACTGTGGTCCCAGTGTTACAGCCCAGACACCATATCTGACCTCCTGCAGGGCACAGAGAAGGGTCAGGCAGCATAGGGAAGGGCTGCAGGAAATAACCAAGGCCTATGTAACTAAATAAAGCAGCCAGGATAGAATTAAGAGCCATTAAGTTGTGAGGTTAGAGGAGCCTGGGGTTCAAGTAAGGAAGAAGGAATAGGGGTCAGTTTAACGAGGATGTTTGTCAGCCTGTGGTCTCACAGTAGCAACTGCAGATAGAATGGTGGTAGCATGCACCTCTCTTACAGACCACAGTCTCAAGGAGGAAAGGGGTGAATCAACAAAGGATTCTAGATTCCTGCTAGGAAAACAAGCAGGACCAAAAGCAGAGACCTAGACATCAAATGACGAAACCGGCGATTATTAATTAAACAAGAGTCTGAAGCCAAGATTCTCAAGCTTTGATCCAAGGTCAGAGTGGCACACAAAGTCAAACAACATGGAGCTTCCAAACTCATGATCTGGGATCCTTAATTTGTCCCTGACTTGAGAACATTTCGCTTTCCGCCTCCAAGTGAGTGCCCAGGCTTGGCTGAGTTTGTTGGTCAGAGTTAGGAGGCTCCAGCTGTGAGACCGGGATGACTGCCCAAGAGAGAATAGGGCTGGCTGCGATGAAGAGCTATAAAAGGACTCTAAGTCGGATGTTCTTTAGCCTCCCTCAGTGCATTCTTTACTTTCACGGAGGTAATTCATCTGGATTCAATGGCTTATTGGCCTCTGATAGTTTCATATGGTTAACTATCTTGTCCAAAGTAAATAAAAAGCCTTTAATATCTTTTACAGAGGAGAAAGTAATTCTGAAAACCCAGGTGTAACCTTCTGTTTTTTCTTCCTCTCTTCCTCCCTTCTTCCCTTCCTTCCCTTTTTTAAAATCCTTCTTTCTCTTCCTCTTTCATTCTTCCTGCCTTCCTTTGCTTTTCTTTTTTCCTTTCTGGTAATTCTATAGCAAACGTCTCAGTGGCTCAGCCTCTCTGTATTAGACGTTCTTTTAATTTTATGATGTCTCAGGAGCCATGAGATCTTTGATTGGAGCGCTTCTAAAAGGACATCTAGATGACTAACAATGGTCACTGCAACTATGTACCACTTGTGTGTAGGATATATTTTCTGGAAAGTGTTATTAAGATTTTACTATTTCATTTCTGGGCTTCCCAGGTGGTTCAGTGGTAAATAACCCACCTGCCAGTGCAGGAGAAACAGGAGACATGGGTTTGATCCCTGGCTCCAGAAGATCCCTTGGAGGAGAAAATGGCAACCCACTCCAGTATTCTTGCCTGGGAAATCCCATGGACAGAGGAGCCTGGTGGGCTACAGTCCATACGGTCACAAAGAGTTGGACACAACTGAGTGACTGAGTAGGCATTTCATTTCTACCTCTCTTAGCTTGATACCTGGTGAAATAGCTAGATTGTTAGAGGAAGAAGAGATTAAAGAGGCTTCATCAGAGATTTTAGCTTTTTGTGGGTCAAGGAACACTTTTGGAACCTGGTCCTTTCTTATCTAAAGATGCACATATGGACACCACATGTACAGACATTTACGGAGCTTCAAAGTAACTCTGGTCCCTGTCCATGGACACTATGTTAAGGATCTCTTCCTGGGCAAAACATGTCAAATGAAGATAGTGAAACTGGGGACCACAAAGATTAAATGCTTTGAAAACCTTGAATTCCACAGTTGCTGAGTCATTCCTTGTCTGGGCTCCATGGTACTCTGGGCATGACAGTGCAAGTGTTAGTTGCTCTGTAACCCACCAAGCTCCTCTGTCATAGGACTCTCCGGGCAAGAATATTGGAGAGGGAAGCCATTCCCGCAGCCTTGCCTTTATCCTACCATACAATACTGACCCATTTCCTTGCTGGACTGTATGCATCTTAAGGCCAAAATCCACATATCAGTTATTTGTATAGCTCCAGCACATACAAGGCCTGGCACACAGAAAGCCCAGTTAACTGATAAATAAAGTCCAGATCCGACGATCTGTAAGTGAGAACTCAAAGGGCTGTACTCTCTGACCAGGATGGTTATCATTTTCTTGTGTTGCCACCATCAGAAGGCAGGTTCTGGGGTCCCCTCTGGCTCCCTCACTTTCTCAATACTTTTGTTCATATCACTTAACATTCTGGTTTTCAGTCTCGTCCTCTTATAAATAGTGATAGGAGCATGTAGTTGTACTGTTGCCATGAATACAAAATGAATACTGCATGTAAAGCCCTGTGCACATGGTAATTATCTTTTTTACAATATAGCAATTAAACATTTGGAATGCAGTCTATGTCTGAGAGGCTCCACTGTGTGGTCTGAGAGCCCAAGCTTCAAGTCAAAATAAACAGCACGGAGATTGGTGAAAAGGAGAAAGAAAATCTATCTTGTGGATGACTTTTGGAGGTTTCTGAGCCAAGCATCAATACCAGGCTAGGATCAGAATTGGGTCTTGGAGGCTCTAACTCCTATTCCTTCAGCCTTTCTGGTGGCCAGAGTACTCCTTGAGCTTTTCGTCACCACTGTTTCTGTATTTGTCCTGCAGCTTGTAAACCTCATCTCATTGATGTAAGCAGAAGGAAATAAAAAATGATGAGACCTGACACTTATGCAGCATTCAAAAGTTTCCTATCTACTGAACTACTTTTAAAAAAGCACCTTCTAACAAGCACTGAGGAAATGAAACCGCAGGGATAGTTATTAGGTTAGGGATGTGGGAAAAGGTAAGTCCCCTCACCCCATCTCATCATATTAATTGATCCAAACGATAGCTTTTGCTCCTTCTGTATCATCCATCACAGACCTGGTGGCTGGCAATGCTGAAAAGGGGTGCCAGCCAATCAGATGCGTCTGCCTGTGTACTTCAGCATCTGTGACTCATCAACGACCAATTAGATGCCTTCAGTTGGGGAAAACTCTCCTCACCAGGGTAGAAACAAGCTCTGCACGCTGCTGACCTTTACATCAGCAGCTTCTGTTTCTGATCACGATGGTGAAAGGCCAGTGCGGGCCTGGAAGCCCCACCCTGCCACATGAAAAGAAAGCCTGTGCTTTCCTTTTGTGCAAGAGAGTTATTGTATTTGGTGCTGTTTGTGCTTGGCTCTCTGCCTTAGAAGCAGCTCTGAGCTCTGTCTCAGAAATCCTAATGACTCTTGTGGGGTAGATTTGTTGGCTGCCTTTTTCCCTGGGGAGTCCGCAGCTATTCCACAGTGTTTACAGTTGGGACTCACTGTGCCTTTCAAGAGAAATTTTTCTGCTCATCCCATTAGAGACTGCATAACCTCCATCTACTCTGTGGCCTGGGTTGAATGAGGTAACTGAGACTTTTGTATAAAGCGCTGGGATTGTAGCCGCTATCCTAGCATTTGTGAATCTGTGTGCTTTTCTATCCTCTGCCACCCTTGAATGTGTGAATGAGACAGAGACAGAGAGATTCTAACTCTAAGCCATCTGCATTTTGTCTTGGTCAGAGAATAAAAACCAGAGCTTTTACTGTGGAACTGTAGTCCTTCCAGAGTTTTCTTTTCACTGTGTCTTGACCTTGCTGTTGTTATTCAGTTGCTCAGTCATGTCTGACTCTCTGCAATCCCCTGGACTGCAGCACACCAGGCTTCCCTGTCCTTCACTATCTCTTGGAGTCTGCTCAAACTCATGTCCATTGTGTTGATGATGCCATCCAACCATCTCATCCTCTGTTGTCCCCTTCTCCTCCTGCCCTCACTTTTTCCCAGAATCAGGGTCTTTTCTAATGAGCCAGCTCTTTGCATCAGGTGGCCAAGGTACTGGAGCTTCAGCTTCAGCATCAGTCCTTCCAGTGAATATTTAGGGTTGATGTCCTTTGGGACTGACTGGTTTGGTCTCCTTGCTGTCCTAGGGACTCTCACGAGTCTTCTCCATCATCATAGTTCAAAAGCCATCAATTCCTTGGTGCTCAGCTTTCTTTACAGTCCAAGTCTCACATCTGTACATGACTACAGGAGAAACCATAGCTTTGACTATAAAGACCATTGTTGGCAAAGTGATGTCTCTACTTTTTAATATGCATCTAGGAGAAGGAAATGGCAAACTACTCCAGTATTCTTGGCTGAAGAATTTCATGGACAGAGGAGCCTGGCAGGCTCCATGGGGTCACAAAGAGCGACTAATATTATACACCAGGTTTGTCATAGCTTTTCTCCCAAGGAGCAAACATCTTTTAATTTCATGGCTGCAGTCATCGCCTGAAGTGATTTTAGAGCCCAAGAAAATAAAGTCTGCTACTGTTTCCACTTTTCCCCCATCTATTTGCCATGAAGTGAAGGGATCAGATGCCATGATCTTAGTTTTTTGAACCTAGGGCCCCTTATCAGCAGCCATGCATTTTGTGGTGGTGGTTTAGTTGCTCAGTCATATCCGACTCTTTGTGATCCCATGGACTGTAGCCCACGAGGTTCCTCTGTCCTTGGGATTTCCCAGGCAAGAATACTGGAGTGGGTGACTATTTCCTTCTCCAGGGGATCTTCCCAACCCAGGGATCTAACCCACATCTCCTGTGTTGCACATAATCTCCTGCATTGCAGGTGGATTGTTTACTGACTTAGACACCAGGGAAGCCCTCAGTCCTAAAGTAATGCAGAATGTTCAAAGATAAACATGATTCAGAGAATCTTAGCAAGTTTTATTGATGTCCTGCCTCATCCTGAACTTTTCTGATCCAAACGTTTCTGATCAAACTCATATAACTTACAGGAAAATACCTTCCTATAAATACTGCAAGGCAGTATTTCACTATGTTTGCTAGTTTTTCCTCTTCTCCTCACCATAATAATCAGGCCTGTCACTGTGAAAGGAAGAGAAAGGGAGCTGTATTGTATGTTATGTGCTTTCTGATATCACCCAAAGCATAAGTAGGCCCTCAAGCAATGCTTATTTATTAACTGATGGGTATAATGTAAATTTATTAAACTTTTCCCCCCAAGTCAACTGCATTAGTCAGGGTTCTCCAAAGAAACAGAACCGATAGGATATGCATGTATGTGTAATTTTTTGAAAGAAATTGTCTCATGTAATTGTGTAAGTTTGGCAAGTACAAAATCTGACAGCAGAGGCTAGCAGACTGGAGACACAGGAGAAGCCAGTGCTTCAGTTTAAGTCTGAAAGCAGTCTGCTGCAGAATTTTCTGTTGTGTGGCTTAGTTCAGTCTTTTGTTCTATTCATGACTTCATCTGATTGGATGAGGCCCACCCACATTAAGGAGAGCAATTTACTTTACCCAAAGTCCAATATTTTAAATATTAATCTCATCAAAACTACCCTCAAAGTAATATCCAGAATAATGCTTGATCTATCCAGGTAACATGACTCAGCCAGGTTGACACATGAAATTAACCATCACAGTCACCAATTTGAAATTTATCATAAATCAAAGATTAGCATGGTTCCAAATATCTACATATTCCACACAGTTCAGTTCAGTTGCTCAGTTGTGTCAGACTGTTTGCAACCCCATGGACTACAGCACCCCAGGCCTCCCTGGCCATCACCAACTCCTGGAGGTTACTCAAACTCATGTCCATTGAGTCGGTGATGACATCAAACCATCTCATCCTCTGTCATCCCCTTCTCCTCCCACCTTCAATATTTCCAAGCATCAGAGTCTTTTCCAATTAGTCAGTTCTTTGCATCATTGGCCAAACTGTTGGACTTTCAGCTTCAGCATCATCCGTTCCAATGAATATTCAGGACTGATTTCCTTCAGGATGGACTAGTCGGATCTCCTTGTTGTCCAAGGGACTCTGAAGAGTCTTTTCCAACACCACAGTTCAAAAGCATCAACTCTTCAGTGGTCAGCTTTCTTTATAGTGCAACTCTCACATCTGTACATGACTACTGGAAAAACCATAGCTTTGACTAGACGGACCTTTGTTGGCAAAGTAATGTCTCTGCTTTTTAATATGCTGTCAAGGTTGGTCATAACTTATCTTCCAAGAAGCAAGTGTCTTTTTTCATGGCTGCAGTCACTATCTGCAGTGATTTTGGAGCCCCCCAAAATAAAGTCTGTCAATGTTTTCAATGTTTCTCCATCTATTTGCCATGAAGTGATGGGACCTGATGCCATGATCTTCGTTTTCTGAATGTTGAGTTTTAAGCTAACTTTTCCACTCTCCTCTTTCACTTTTTTCAAGAGGTTCTTTAAGTTCTTCTTCACTTTCTGCCATAAGGGTGGTGTCATCAGCATGTCTGAAGTTATTGATATTTCTCCCAGCAATCTTGACTCCAGCTTATGCTTCATCCAGTCCAGCATTTCTCATGATGTACTCGGCATATAAATTAAATAAGCAGGGTGACTCTATACAGCCTTGACATACTCCTTTCCTGATATGGAAACAGTCTGCTGTTCCATGTCCAGTTCTAACTGGTGCTTCTTGACCTGCATACAGATTTCTCAGGAGGCAGGTCAGATGGTCTGGTATTCCCATCTCTTTCCGATTTTTCTACATTTTATTGTGCTCCACACAGTCAAAGGCTTTCACATAGTCAATAAAGCAGAAGTAGATGTTTCTCTGTAACTCTCTTGCTTTTTTGATGATCCAATGGATGTTGGCAATTTGATCTCTTGTCCCTCTGCCTTTCCTAAATCCAGCTTGAACATCTGGAAGTTCATGGTTCATGTATTGCTGAAGCCTGGCTTGGAGAATTTTGAGCATTACTTTGCTAGCGTGTGAGATGAGTGCAATTGTGCGGTAGTTTGAACATTCTTTGGCATTGCCTTTCTTTGGGATTGGAATGAAAACTGACCTTTTCCAGTCCTGTGGCCACTGCTGAGTTTTCCAAATTTGCTGCCATATTGAGTGCAGCACTTACACAGCATATGCCACACAGCTTCCCCTTATTAGGTTTATATTAATGTGAACTGGAAAATAGGGAAAGATGAAGTGAACCAATTAAAAAAGGTAGACAATAATGATAGATATCAGTTTTCCATCTGGAAACACCCTAAACTACAACTTGTGCCATAATTTTATGTTTCCCAATGTGTGATGATTCCAGGTGGTTCACAGACAAACATTTAAATTGAATATAACTAGCATGTAAAAACCATGACAATAGATATTCTTCCTTAGGGTAAAGCTAAATATAAAAAAGTAGCCATTAAAATATATTATGCAGATACCAGGTTTTTTTAATTTAAATTTATTTATTTTAATCAGCAGCTTCCTTTTGGGGCTTCCCAGGTGGCACATTAGTCAAGAATCTGCCTGCCAATGCAGGAGACACAAGAGGTAAAAGATGCGGGTTCAGCCTCTGGGTCAGAAGATCCCTTGGAGTACAAAATGGTAATCCACTCCAGTATTCTTGCCTGGAAACTTCCATGGACAGAGGAGCCTAGTGGGATACAGTCCACGGGGTCACAAAGAGTTGGACACGACTGAGCACAGCACATCCCAATAATACAGGACTTATAAAACACCCAATCATTCTACCAAATATTTAAGGAAGAATTCCTAACAATCCTCTCAAACTGTTCCAAAAATAGATGAGGAGGGAACACTTCTGGAATAACTTTTATGAGTCCAGAATTACCTTAATGTTAAAACCAGACAAGGATGGCACAGGAAAAGAAAATTATAGGCCAATATCCCCAATGAACATAAGGGCAAAATCCTCAACAAAATATTAGCAAACCAAATTCAACACTACATTAAAAGGACCATACACCATAACTAAGTGGGAATTATTTCAGAGATATAAGGATGGTTCAGTATCTGCAAATCAATTAACATGATATATCATATTAACAAATGATAAAAAATTATATGATCATCTCAACAGATGTAGAAAAAGCATTTTGCAAAATTCAACACTCATTTATGATAAAAACTCCTGACAAAGTGGGTATAGAGAAAACATATCTCAACATAATAAAGGCCATATATGACAAGCCAACAGCTAACATTACATTCAACAGTGAAAAGCTGAAAACATTTCTACTAAGATCAGTAAGAAGACAAGGATTCCACTCTTTCTTTATCACTATTATACAACATAGTATTCAAACTCCTAGCCAGAGCAAATTACCACCTTTATATAACATAGTGATGCAAGTCCTAGCCAGAGCAATTAGGCAAAAAGAAACAAAATGCATCCAAATTGGAAAGGAAGAAGTAAAACTGTCACTACTTCCAGATGACATGATATGTGATACTACATTTAGAAAATCCTAAAGACTTCACATAAAACCTGCTAAAAGTAATAGATTTAGTAAAGTTATAGAATACAAAATCAATATGCAAAAATCTGTTGGTTTCTATTCACTAATAATGAACCATCAGAAAGAGAAATTAAAATAATCCCATTTACAAATGCATCAAAAAGAATACAGTACCTAGAAATAAACTTAATCAAGGAGGTGAAATGTCTATATACTGAAAACTATAAGACATTAATGAAAGAAATGAAAGAAGACACAAATAAATGAAAAGATATCTCATGCTCATGGGTTGCTGCTGCTGCTGCTGCTAAGTCACTTCAGTCATGTCCGACTCTGTGCGATCCCAGAGACAGCAGCCCACTAATCTCCTCTGTCCCTGGGATTCTCCAGGCAAGAATACTGGAGTGGGTTGCCATTTCCTTCTCCAATGCATGAAAGTGAAAAGTGAAAGCGAAGTCGCTCAGTCGTGCCTGACTCTTAGCGACCCCATGGATTGCAGCCCACCAGGCTCCTCCGTCCATGGGATTTTCCAGGCAAGAGTACTGGAGTGGGGTGCCATTGCCTTCTCCTGCTCATGGGTTGGAAGAATTCATATTGTTAAAATGTCCATAATACTCACAGCTTGTATAGGTTCAATGGAATTCTGATCAAAATTTCAAGGACACTCTTTACAGAAACAGGACAAACAATCCTAAAATGCATATGGAACCACAAAAGACCCTGAATAGCCCAAGAATTCTTGAGAAAGAAGAGCAAAGCTGGAAGTATCATGTTCCTTTAAACTATATTACATAGCTATAATAATGAAAATAGTATGGCACTGGCATAAAAAATAGACACATGGATCAGTGAAACAGAATATAGAGCCCAGAAATAAACCCACATATATATAGTCAATTAATTCATGACAACGATGGCAAGAACATATGATGGGCAAAGGACAGACTCTTTTGCCCTTGCAAAAACTGGAAAAATTGCAGAGGCATATGCAAAAGAATGAAATGAAATCACTATCTTATACCATTCACAAAAATCAACTCAAAATGAGTTAAAGACTTGAATGCAATATCTGAAACTATAAAACTAGATGTAATCATAGTCAGTAAATTCCTTCTCATTGGTATTGGAGATGATTTTCTTGGATCTGACATCAAAAGCAAAGGCCGGAAAAGCAAAAATAAACAGGTGGGACTACGAAAACCTGAAACACTTCTGCATGGCAAAGGAAACCATCAGCAAAATGAAAAGGCAACCTACAGAATGGGAGAAAATATTTGCAAATCCTATATATGAATAAGGGGTTAATAGCCAAAATATGTAAAGAAATCATACAACTCAGGGGGGAAAAAATCTGATTTAAAAATGGGTAGACATTTTCCCAAAGAAAACATACAGAATGCCAACAGGTATATGAAAAGGTGTTCAACATCACTAGTCATGAGGGAAATGGAAATCAAAACCACATCGAGATATTACCTTACACCTGTTAAAATAGCTATTATATGAAAGACAAAAATAACAAGTCTTGGTGAGGATGTGGAGAAAAGGGAACTCTTGTGCACTGATGGTGGGAACATAAATTGATGCAACCACTGTGGAAACCAGCATGGAGGTTTCTCAAAGAATTAAAAATAGAACTACCATTCAATCTAGCAAATCTACTTCTAGGTATTTATTTGAAGAAAATGAAAATATTAATTTGAAAAGGCATATGCACCCCTATGTTCATTGAAGCATTATTTACAATAACCAAGATCTGAAAACAACCTAAATGTCCATGAATAGATGAATGGATAAAGAAAATGTGGTCTATATATACAATGGAATATTATCCAACCATAAGAAATGATGAAACCTTGCTAAATGAAATAAGTCAGATGAAAAAAGATAAGCACTATCGTATGATTTAGATTCCACATATCAAATTTAAAAGATAAGCAAAACAAAACTGAACTCAGAGACACAGAGAACAGTTTGGTGGTTTCCAGAGGTGGCGGTGAGAGGAAGGCAAAATGCGAAATGGGTGAAGGGAGTCAAAAGGTACACATTTCCAGTTATAAAATGAATAATCTATAGGGATATAATATACAACATGGTGATGACAGTTAATAATACTGTATTTCATATTTGAAAATAGCTAGGATATTGGCTCTTGGAAGTTCTCATCACAAGGAAAATATTTTAACTATGAATGATGACAGATGTTAACTGGACTTATTGTGGTGGTCATTTTACAATCTATCTAAGTATTGAATCATTATATTATACACCTGAAAAAAAAAAAAACAACAATTACTGTTCAACAGAAAGTCAAGACTCTGGACTCAAAGAGTGAACCCTGCATGAAAATGTTCCTGCCTAGGAGGGAACTTCATTAAGCACAGGGCTTATGGTTTGGGGAATGAGGCTTGCAGAAGGAAATCTGGGATACTTTTTTCTCTTTTAACTGAAAACTGAAAAGTCTGTGTGGCCTATATTGAGAAAACAAAGTAGTCTCTGAGGTCCTCTGACTGGCTGGCATCATCTGGGCTAATCTCTTTGGCCATGCATAAGTGCTGAACTAGTTTTTAGTGGGTTTTCCAAGGAGTTGTCTTTTCTGTGGGACAGATTCAGGATTGTGCTGCAGTAGGTATTCTCACTAGACACTTGTGCCTCCTGACAGGCTTAGGGTGATCAAGAGTCCCTTTAGAGAGAAAAGGGAATAGGGATAAAATAGGAGCTTGGAATTAACATATACACACTACATATTTAAAATGGATAACCAACCAGGGCCTACTGTATAGCACAGGGAACTCTACTCATTATCTTGTAATAACCTATAGTGTAAAGTGAAAGTGAAGTTGCTCAGTTGTGTCCAACTCTTTGTAACCCCATGGACTGCAGCCTACCAGGCTCCTCTGTCCATGGGATTTTCCAGGAAAGAGCACTGGAGTGGGTTGCCATTGCCTTCTCCAGGGGATCTTCCCAACCCAGGGATCGAACCTGGGTCTCCCACATTGCAGGCAGACACTTTATCATCTGAGCCACCTATAGTGGAAGAGAATACAAATATCTATCTATCCATATTACTTTGCTATACACCTGAAACGAATACAACATTGTAAATTAACTATATTTCAATGCATTTTTATTTTAAAAGAGGCCCTTAGCACAAGCCAGGCCTGTGCCACTGTCAGGAGGCTAGGCAGCCTCATCAGGATTTATCATTGCCCTCTGCATATCCCTTCCCAAGATACTTTTTAGCTGTGTACACCCACCTTTGCCTGTCTTTATAACTTTTGGTAAATTTATTGGGTGGTGAAGACTGTACCATGTATCACTTCATGGGAAATAGATGGGGAAACAGTGGAAACAGTGTCAGACTTTATTTTTTGGGGCTGCAAAATCACTGCAGATGGTGATTGCAGCCATGAAATTAAAAGACGCTTACTCCTTGGAAGAAAAGTTATGGCCAATCTAGATAGCATATTGAAAAGCAGAGACATTACTTTGCCAACAAAGGTCCATCTAGTCAAGGCTATGGTTTTTCCAGTGGTCATGTATGGATGTGAGAGTTGGACTGTGAAGAAAGCTGAGGGCCGAAGAATTGATGCTTTTGAACTGTGGTGTTGGAGAAGACTCTTGAGAGTCCCTTGGACTGCAAGGAGATCCAACCAGTCCATTCTGAAGGAGATCAGCCCTGGGATTTCTTTGGAAGGAATGATGCTTAAGCTGAAACTCCAATACTTTGGCTACCTCATGCGAAGAGTTGACTCATTGGAAAAGACTCTGATGCTGGGAGGGATTGGGGGCAGGAGGAGAAGGGGATGACAGAGGATGAGATGGCTGGATGGCATCACTGACTCGATGGATGTGAGTCTCAGTGAACTCCGGGAGTTGGTGATGGACAGGAAGGCGTGGCGTGCTGAGAGATTCATGGGGTCACGAAGAGTCGGACACGACTGAGCGACTGAACTGAACTGAACTGAAGACTGTACCAAAACCTTCTCCACTACATGAGATATACCAAGAAATCCTTCTGGAAAAGATGAGGGCTGAAAGGCAGAGAATGATTGTGCTCAGGGCAGGATCTCCATGTTGGGCTATATGACCTATGAATCAGTTTTCTTTATTTTGAATGCTAATCCTTCTAACTCTGCTCCTTCCAATCCCCCTAGGCCTAGGTAGCAGGAACAAATTTTATAGTTCCAGACATTAAGTGTGCAAATTGTGATATTCTCATATAATTTACTAAAATTAAACTTATTTTTTATCTTAAACCTCTATTATAGCTAGTGGCAAAATCTTAATATTAGATATTTAGAGTAACTGAGTCATTTCAATACTTTTAAAGCCAATTTAGAATTTTCCCCCTTCTCTCCTCTCTTCCTGAAATGGCAGCTAAGGTCCAGAAACAGAGAGGAGAATGTTTATGCAGCTTTCAGACATTAAGTAGAGTAGGCGTTTTGTTGGCGGCCATCTTCTATCGTTATCTTTTGCTGGTCTATAATTCTTTTCCTCTGACTTTGCGCACCTGGTCAGGTGGTGGGTTAAGGCAATGGTGGGCTAAAAGCAGGCCTTTAACCCTGCTTCATCTCTCTGCTGCTCCTCTGGGCTCTGATTCTTAATCTGAGTTTTCTAAATACATCTGACTGTCAGGTCCCATGGCTGGCTAGCTGGCTGGCTGGCTCTTGTTCTTGTGCCTTCTCTTTCTCTTTCTCTCCATCTCACTCTTGCTCTCTCTCTTTGTTACATCCACACCCTTTGGAAGGAAGGACTTAGGAAGCATTTACATGTTTTTTCATGAATGCCGCTCCATACAGAGATAGGGGCCACCCTTTCAGGCCCCTTTCACCCAGACCTGCGTGGGCATCAAATCTACTCTCAGGCTGATAGACCATTTTGGCACCAATTCTTCCCCCAAACTGCCATCCATTCACCTCCATGATCTCTATTCAATGAATTAAACACAGATTATATACACATATACAAGGACTCCTTCAATCCACCTTATCTGGAATGTCCTCCAATTGAACTTGTCTGAGATTTCTGTAATCCATCCTTCTGTGACAATGAGTTTACAGGGGTGAGGGTAATGGGCCTCTACTTAGGTAGGCTATCAAGTCAGGTTCCAGGGAAAACATCAGTTGGAAGATGGGGTTTAGGATTTTTATGCAAACTCATAGTTCCACAATGCATTTTTTTTTTTTTCTTTGCTGCTGGTTTTGCCATAGGGCAGGAAAAAATAAATGGGAGTCAAAGGAGGTGCTCCAAAAGCTACTGGGAGCAATAAGGAAATATAATAGCTTCTCTGTAATAACTGCAAGCAGGCAGTTCAAATAAGTGAAACAGAAAAAAAAAGGACAGGCCAAGAATTCTAAAGCCCTAAACTGGAACAACTGAAAACCACTGCTGTCTGTGTAGCAAAATAGGCTTCTGGCTTTTAAAATGTTTTTGGGTGACAGAGAAATGTGACTTGTAGTCTAATCTGGAAAGAGAATGAGAACCAAATTAAGCAACAATGAAAGTGATTAAGAGTTAATGAGAAAAGTTGCTCCTAGATTTCATATTTCCTTCATGTTGTTCTGTATCTTTCATGAAATTTAAACCTTCTATATTATATTTTGATAGTTATATTTTTGGATATAAAAACAGATTGATGTGTGAGTTTAGCACCAATAAAAAAAGTTTACCTATTTATGCTCAGGGATGGCAAACTCTGGCCAATGGGACAAATGTGGCCCATCACCTGCTTTGGTAAATAAAAGGTTATTGGAACAGTCACCTCAATTTGTTTACAGATTGTCTATGGCAGCCATGGCAGAATTGAATAATTGCAACCGACTGTATGGTTCACAAAGCCTCAAATATTTACTGTCTGGCCCTTTACAGGAATAATTTCTTGGCCCCTGCTTTAAATGATGAGGCCATAATCCAGGCATCATTATCCACTTGGTGGCAATTTATATGAATCACTAGCATAATGCTTGTGAAAATTTAAGAAGTTCTTCAGGACTGGCCTAATGACATTACACTTCAAATTGATGATAGGAAATACAATTTGTTAGACAGGAAACAATCATTCATCTCTTTCTTTCCCCACTCCTAATGGAATACACTAGTTAATAAGAAAATATCATAGTCTCCTTTTCCTTAGTCAGCTGATCATATTGAAAAGATGAATCTTTTAAAATGATCAAAGTGAGACCTGTGAAAAATAGTTAAATCCTTGTTTCCCTTAATGAGCACTTGCTCTGGGCACCAGCACTGCTTGTGATTATTATCATTTTCTTTGAAGTTTTCCATTGCCATCACTATTTAATAGTATTGGCATGGTATGGTATGAAGAGCTCATTTCTCAAGTTTACTTTTTTCTTCCTTGTAAATACTACATGATGCTATTATCTGATATTGTGCCTGCTATGTCTGCACCATTGGTTCTCAATCCTGGCTATGCATGAAAATCATTTGCAGTTTTCCCAAAGTGCCAAAGCTCCAGCACCACCCCCTTTTCATAAAATGAAAATTTGGGGACTTCTTTGGTGATCCACTGGCTAAGACTCTGTGCTCCCAATGCAGGGGGCCCAGGTTCGATCTGTGGTTGGGGAACTAGATCCCCCATGCTACAACTAAAGATCCTGCATGCAAATAAATCAATTCAAAAAAAGAGTTCATCCAAGAGGCCCTCTTTGCTTAAAATAAATGAACATTTATCAGGAAGAGGACAAAGTCACCAGTAAAATATGCCTCAGATGATTCTAAGTTATAGCATCCAATGAGAGCCAGAGACCTAAATATAAGCAAGCTGTGCTTCCCACAAGTGTATTTCCTAAGTTAGAAGATCACGTTTGGTCTTTCTCAGAAAAAGCAAACCAACCTCAAATCTAGGAAGTCACAGATTCATTCTGTAGTACTCCCAACAGCAAACCAGATGGATCCTCAGACACACTAATATGAAAACCTAAGTACTGAGGAAAAGACTCTAGGACATCATCAATTAGAAGTGAAAATGAGAAAAGCGTTTCCT
This sequence comes from Bos indicus x Bos taurus, assembly GCF_003369695.1. Classification (NCBI taxonomy): domain Eukaryota; kingdom Metazoa; phylum Chordata; class Mammalia; order Artiodactyla; family Bovidae; genus Bos; species Bos indicus x Bos taurus. The sequence continues at coordinate 20,502,432 of NC_040105.1, forward strand.
TGAATAAGTAACTTTCCTGGAAAGGGAGGCAGACATGCTTGTCTGGTTTCCTCCCATAATTGTGAACATTCAAGACAAACAGCCTGACTTGGAGGTCAAGCTTTTTTGGTCTGTTTTTAATTGCAGATGTGGCTGGGCCCAGCCTGGCTGTGGCCCCCTTCACCAAGGGCCCCTCTCAGTCCTCTTGGGCACTTGAGGCAGTTGTCAGATAAGGTCTCCAGCCTGTCTGTAAGTGGTGGTTGTAGAAACAGGGACTCATCTGCCCTGAGTCAAGAGCTCTTGAAATCACTTGTGCCATGGGTACCTGAAGCTTTCCTTTGCACGTTTTCCTTTCCTCTCTTTGCACTTCAGTGGTTCTGTGCCAGCGCTTCTCGAAGTCTCTCTTTACCCAGGCCTCATTCAGATTCACTTGGAGGTTCCTGCTGTCAGCCTCCTGGCTTGCCTGCTTATTTCTCTAGCTCATCTCCCTCCAAACGCATTCTGATGTGCTTTACCTTATCTCAAAGTGGTAAATAGTTTTCTTCAGATCTTTCAGCCTCATCAGAGTTTTGTTTCTTTTTTTTTTTCACTCTGAAATGAGTATTTTCTATCATATGTACATCTGATTATATTTTTTAACTTTCCTCTAAGTAAGTCCCAGGCTCATCTTCAATTTATAGGAATCTGTCTTGTAATTGATAGTGACATCTGGGCAAGAAACATCTTAATTGCTTTCTATTATTTGCATAAATCTTCCATAAAATACAAAATGGGTTTTTAACCTTACTAATGAATAAACATGTTAGCCCATACAGGTGAAGTGTTAATTGCTTTTTTCAGTTAACATTTTGAATGACAGCCCAATACAGGTGAGCTGTCAAATTTGGGCGTGTCTCTAAAATTTGGCTTCTTTACCCATTCAATCTCTCATTTTCCAAATGATCTAACTTGTCACAATAGCAGCTTTGAAAATTTTCATTCTTAAGGACAGATTTTTTTCCACAGAGATGAGTTAAATTTATTCAAGTATATTAATAAATTAGTCATATATCTTTGCTCATACAATTCAATATAGAAAGATCTTAAGGCCTTGATTAAGGGTTCAAAATTGTTAAAAGGCATAACATTACAAACCCATATTTTTTCTTGCAGAAATTACACACACAAACATACACACCTATACCCATACCACGTATATAAATTCCAAGTAGCTGCTAATTAATTAAAAATATAATTTGACTCTGAAGTACTCTTTACTGTGTTTCTTTAAGATGACATAAAACTAATCAATGATCTAAAGACACATACGAACTGGGAATGGAGGAAAGCAACCCAAAACATAATGGAGGATAAATGAGTTTCCAGAGGATCATCCACAAAATAGGTTATGTACAGATAATGGAAAGCTGATAGTAAGTTATTAAGTTTTTCTGTTTAGAACACGTGAAAAATACAATGCCTGCCATAACTGCAGAAACTTAGGGCTGGGAACATTTACATTTACGTGTTTATTAGCCAGACTGAATTTATTACTCTGGGTGCAATGTGCCCACATCTCTCAGCTCACATATTTGAGTGGTCACATTGCATCACACTCTACTTGAAATAAAACAAAATGCATTAAATGTTTCTTCACTTGTACTTCCCCAAAACGAATTTTTTCCCATCCTGATTTTGTGCAGTTGATTGAATGGTCCCTGGGGCTATCTTCTCTTTTTTTTCTAACAAGCATCATTATTAGCCTCTAGGGGGAGCTCTTCTACCCTACGTCCTTGCCACTCAACATGTGGTCTGGAGAAGCAGAGCATCAGTATCAACAGATAGAAATGCAGAACATCTGGACCCACCCCAGTCCAACAGAATCAGGATTTGCATTTTTAGTTAAGACCCCCAGATAATTTTCATATTAAATTTGGAAAAACACTGCTGTCTACACTCCACCATTTTCCTCTCTCTCAAGAGAAGACAGTTTAAGAGCCAAATAGCATTTGATTGGCTAGTCCAATATTAGAATTTTTCAATGACAAGAGCAAAATAACTGAAGATTAACATCTCACATGATAATACTCTCTTTTTAGATGAACTTCTTTTAATGGCAGTAAGATAGCTTAGCTATGTGACAATTAGATTCTGAGTTTCAGTTAAACTCCTTCCATTATCTTATTGTGTAATTTTAGGCAGGGGCACTTTGCGGGGTGGGACTTCCTTGTAGCTCAGATATTAAAGACTCTGCCTGCAATACAGGAGAAGTGGGTTTGATCCCTGGGTCAGGAAGACCACCTGGAGAAGGCAATGGCCATTCACTCCAGTATTCTTGCCTGGAGAATCCCATGGAAGAGAAGCCTGGTGGGCTATCGTCCATGGGGTCACAAAGAGTTGGACACAAGCGAGGAACTAACACTACTACTACTACTACTTTGCAGGGTTCCTGTGCCAAACAAAAAATGAAATGAAGAGATGCAGTTAATGAAGTGAATTTATGTTAAGATATAGTCTATCATAGTAAGAGCATGATCTCTGAAGAAAGACTTCTGGACTCAAAATCTTGGCTCCATCATTCATTAGCTGTGTGATGACTTTCTATGCATAATGGGGATGATACTGATGGCATCTACTTCGTGGGTCTGTTATTAAGAATAAAGGAGTTGATGTATAAAATATATAGAACCATTGTCTTGTACATGATAATTACTTAAATAAAAAAAAAAAAACTATTACTATTATTGGGCATTAGGTAATCTCTATGTCCAAGAGGGCAAATACAAAACTATAAAACACTTCCAGTTGAACACTGAGCTTTCTTAAGAAAAGTACGGTTTAAAGTCATATCAGAGTGTATTAATGTCAGCTGCCTATACCATAGGGCTAAGCTTTAGTTTACAATATATTTACTTCCATATAGGCTGGGTTAGATTTGTTCCACCCCAAGGTCACCAACCATAGTCTAAAACCCCACGCAACCATCTTGATAGTGTACATGGAGGCTCATAACTGCAGCATGAGGACATAGCCACTCCCATCCCTGAGAATGTTAACACGGAGTGCAGGCCTTAGTGGCTGTGTGTTGTGTGACAAACATACCCAGGTCAGTGTTGGTATTTCCAGATTCCCCTACCCTGCCTACAATACACGGCTTCTTAAAACTAGTACATGGCAAAGGGGTAAAAACATTTGGAAGAGAATATACATTTGCCCTGCATCCTGAGCACTTCAGAATCCAAAATTTTAAACCCTGTATTTATCCTCCAGTGAGGTGGCAGCAACTTGTTAATGAGGACGGACAACCGATCCACTGATGGTACAAAACGGGGTCCGCCTGCAGTGCTGAGAATCTGTTTTCATAAAGAGTGATGCTCCACTCTTCTCAATTTATTTTCAGTTTTAACCTGATCAGCTCACTGATTTGAGTTCAATGTTAGACTATTTTGTGAATTTGCCCTCATGCCCAAATTGCTAAAAGCCACAAGAAAACATTAACAGTAGCAAAAATCTAAGCCTACACTCTGTGATTAAATTTTTTCCAGTGCTTTTCTAGCAAAAATATTTCTCCAGTGACAGTCGCCAACAACCTCGAGGCATAATCCAGAAGTATCCACAATCCTCATGGAGTCCCCAAAGGAGGTTAACTTATTTTCCTTTGTCTGCTCCTAACTGAGCTCAGTGTGGGTTCACCACACTCAGTCATCTGTTCCCTGCTCAGTTAACTTCTCCAGCTTGTGAGTCACCATTTGGCAACTTAAATGCATCAAAGGCTCTTTAAATTCTGTTTCAGTAGAAAACCAACAGAATCACCATTGTGGTGGATTCCTCGTAACCCCAGCTGCTGTTAGTGCCGTCAGAACACAGCCTTCCATCCTCAGCCCCTTTAGTATAGCTGCATTTCAGAGATACGCCTCACTCAAAATCAAACTCCTTTTTTGGGTTAGCAATGGTGTTCTGGTAAATGTTTAACAATGGTGTCGCCAATAAAACAAGCAAACAGACTCAGATTTGTAATCTTTGTTGATTGATTTTTTAATTTTCATGAAGTAAATACTCCTTCCAGTTCTGATCTCAAGCTACAGATGTGACTGACTTCACTGAATGTTGAGCTGTGAACGCATACAATCAGCTCCTGGGAGCCGGAGTGAGCACGCTCCAGCACACTACCGCATGGTGGCCCGTATCCAACAGCTGATTATGTGGGAGTAGAAAGACCTGGCTAACTCAGGACAACTCAGAAGGCACTTTCCTGGGGTTGGTTGAGGCGACTGTCAGGCCAACAGCATAACTCATCCTTTCCATCCACCCAACTATTCCTTCCTTCCACAGGGACTGGTCCCAAGGACACTCCTTAATAAGCATTATGCATCCTAAATTCTGTCTATTTCTTAGGGAACCCAACCTGTGCCAGTAATTTTTTTTTATTTCTGTGTCTGCTGCCATAGATTCCCTTCTGTTTTAAAGAAAAAAAAATACTTTGTATGCTTTTATACTTTTTGTAAAACAGAGACCCAATTTAAATATTAATAAAGGACCTCCTTCATGGTCCAGTGGTTGGGAGTTCACCATACAATGCAGGAGATGACTTGGGTTCAATCCCTGGTTGGGGAACTGGAATCCCACATGTCAGTGAGTGGCTGGGCCCCTGTGCCGCAGGTACTGAGACCATATGCCACAACTGGAGAGTTTGGGCATCGCAATGAGGATGCCGTGTGCTGCAGCTGAGACCCAGCACAGCCAACTAAATAAATACATATTAAAAATATTAATGGCAAGGTATCAGATTTGCAAAAAGATCATCAGGATTATAATTACAAATTTTTGTAAGTTAATGAAAGCCTTCAGAGGACATGGCAACATTCTCTAAACTTGAGTGTCTTTTTTGAGACTCCTGAGTCACAAATAACACTTACAGGATACATTATAATGCAAAATGCTGTCTGCATTTCTGCAACTTCAGGAAAGAAGAACCAGTTTTTTTCCCTTCCCATTCTGATAAAATTTATTTCATAAACTGTTAGAAGTGATTGCTATGTCAAGGCAAAACCACTGGAAATATATACTAACTAACATAATGGAGAAAGATATCAGGCTGGAGTAGCCCAAAACTTTTCATACAAAATAAAGGGCAGAAAAAGAATTTTTAACAAAAGATCTGTGGCACACCTAGTGTTCTGTATCTACACTTTGATCTCATTCACAGTACTCTTTTGGACCTGGTGCCAAATCCTGCCATACCCATGTCACCTTTGAAGGCACAGATGACTCACTCCCAGGAAATACCTTGAGATTGTTTCAGGTTCTCTCTACCTAGGCTTACCCTGAAGCCCCTTGTACTTCCATGTCACTCATGAGCACACAAGTGGCATTCTGGAATCTCTGTTCAGCTGTGACCTCACAACATTAAACATATTCCAAATATCTATATACAACCCAGAGTCACTTCTAATCTGGTGGTTTGCTTCCTTGTTTGCTAGGACCCATGAGGCATAAGTACCCCCAGACTCATGGATTCCCCTAGGTTTGTTCACAATGCCACTCATCCTCCACTCCACTCAATCACACTGTTATAAATGGGGCTGTCTTCAGAACACCAGGACATAAAGTGGCGTAAGAAAGAAAGTTGGAGGACTAGTTGAGCTCAGACAGTGCCTGTGTTGAGACACTATAGTAAAAGAATAGGTTATCGCCATTGTAATAATAAGTTATAATAATAGTCTTAATGATGGTTGCTATTTGTAGGTGACCCAGTGGGTATCTGAATACTTCCTAATTTGGCTTTTACACAACGATAAGTTTCCTAAGGGCACAATTCATATCTGATTCTGTATGATAAAACAACAGCATAAAAAATAAAACAATGGCAGTGGTGATTCAGGTGATTGCAGCTCAGTTGTGGGGAGTGGCAGGGAGAGGAGAATCTCATAACTAAGGTGCAAAGCACTTTTTTCCTTAAGATGTAAGTACTGGAGCACAATGCCTTAAAGTGGAGTTTCCATTGGAAATGAACCATGCACATCAAGAAGTCTATAAACAAGAAATGCTGGACAGGGTGTAGAGAGAAGGGAACCTGCCTATGCTGTAGGTGGGATTATAAATTGGTTCAACCATTATGGAGGTTCCTTAAAAAAAAAAAAAAATAGAACTACCATATGACCTAGCAATCCCACTCCTGGGCATATATCCAGTCAGGAAGAGCTCCTGGAGAAGGAAATGGCAACCCACTCCAGTATTCTTGCCTAGAAAATCGCTTGGACAGAGGAACCTGGTAGGCTATCGTCCATGGGGTCGCAAAGAGTCAGACATGACTGAGCGACTTCACTTTCCTTTCCTTTCCAGGGTAAGCCAGACAGAGATAGGCAAATGCCATATGCTATTGCTTATATGTGGAATCTAAAAGAATGATACAAATGATTTATTTCTAAAACAGAAATAGAGTCACAAATACAGAAAACAAACTCATGGTTACCAGGGGTGAAGGCGGGTTGAGTGATAAACTTGGAGATTGGGATTGACATGCACTCACTACTATATATGAAATATATAACTAATCAAGATCGACTGTATAGCACAGGGAACTCTACTCAATACTATGTGATATATGGGAAAATAATCTAAAAAAGAGTGGGTATATGTATATGTATAACTGATTCACTTTCCTGTACACCTGAAACTAACACAACATTGTAAATCAACTATACTCCAATAAAAATTAAACAAAAAAAGAAATGAACCATGCAAATGTTGAAGTCCTGTGTCAGTTTGAGTTCTAAAATTTTGACACGGATTAATTTTTTGACTTATTTACTAATGATGGAAAACTAAAAAAAGTACTTGCACACTATATGAACTGATAAAGAATGCAATTAATTCCATGATTATCCATTTTAAAAAAGTAAAAAGGGAGGATAATATTAGTAATAATAGCAACAGCAACCATGTGGCCATCTGCTTTGAGTATCTGCAATGTGCTAGACAATTGACATTCGTTTATTAACGGTCAATAAAGTTATTGTTGTTTATCTATTAATAGAAACACGATATCGTAGACATGATGGCTTCAGTTTGTAACAGAAAAGTTTACAAAGAGAAAAGGAATCTGGATTACTAATGAAATACTGTCTCATTGCCCTCCCTGTGGCATTTGTCTGCAACCAGCCTGCCTTGTGGGGTGAACAGACTACGCTGAACTTGGGAGGAGCAATACAATTCCAACAGAAACTCTGCTTCCTACAAGCTCTACGATTTCACTTTGAATAAGATGCATAAGTCAATCCTACACAAACAAATCAGACACAGCAGGATTGTGTGTGGATAACTGAGAGGCAAGAGGATATAACAATACATATGCGTCCAGTTTATTTAGATCAAAACTAATAAATTGTGTTCAGCTTACAGACCTGAATATATCCATAGAAACATAAGAGCTAATAGAAGACTTCTAGGAATAATCAATATTCTTTGCTGTTAAAGGCTTTATGATGACTTTTCTAGTTATTTTGTATGTTTATTCCCTGGATGGTTTACTGCCAGTCTGTTTCTGTTCAGCCTTGACCCCATTGCTCCTGCTTATACTGTGCTGCTTTTTGAAATGTTAGCTATTATCACCAATTTTACAACCTTCTACCATTTATCTCCTTGGTACTGAAGCAGTTCCTCATTTTTTTTTTACCTCAGTCAATTCTGTTTCCTCACATCCAAAAAATGATTGAAGTAGCCTGATTTGTTTTCTGTCTTCCTACCATAGCCATGAGAAGGTGATCGTGACACACATAATGTGGTGAGTCATTGTGACGGTTTGGTGAGATACAGTATGTGACTGACACTGAGGCACTTAACAAATGTTAATCTCCCCTCCCACACCCTCATTTTTCTGTTATATAAGTTATAGTTGTTATTATTACAGTATCTGGCTCTGGCTAATCTCCTTTGGAACAAAATTCTTTAGGTGAACAATTCATTCCTGTTGAACTGGTTGCACCCATCAAACAGAACAAGACCTAAAACAAACAGCTTTGTATTTACTTAAGCAGAACAAGACCTAAAACAGCTTTGTGTTTCCATCATTTCCACAGGGCTCAAGAGCCTAGACGTCATTTTCTTCTGCACTTTTCATTTGCACCTCATGACGAGCCTCTGAGGTAGGTAATAATCTAAGAAAAACTGAGGCACAAGATAGTAATGGCTTGTTAATGTCACCCACCCAATTAGTAGAAGAGGTGGGCTATGCTGTTTTCCTGTTTCTCAACTATTCTGTCCATGAGACTGTGATGTTTCCCAAGGAAATGATTACAAACAACCCTTTGCAATTAAAAATACACATAACAGATACAAAATCTCCTAACTTAGTCTATATGGGGCATGAGGATCTCTGTTCTCAGCTGGAAAGACTCCATTTTGCAAAAGACCTGCACGGCATTTAGTATAAACCTACTTTCAAACACACACACACACACACACACACACACACACACACCCCTTAAGAGTTCTCAGTCAGAAACAGCCAGGCAACAGCCCACTTGACCCAAAGCCAATTTCAAGAGCCAACTTTTTCCCGGCCACAGCAAGGCAGGATGGAGCAGCCATAATTATTTCTATGAGATAATCCTACCACCTCAGGTCTGCTAAGGTACAAGTGAATGCACTTAATTGCTCATCTGTGTATTTGCTTGAATATAATCAACCACTTACTGGGAGTTGCTGTCTAACTATTAGGATATTGGCACAAGAAAAGCTAAATAAATTAGAGAGAGTTCACTTACTATAAAAGCTGCCTCTGGAAGCAAAGGCATGAACATTCCCCCGTGTTCAGAGGCAGGGGGGACTGAAAGAGATTGAGGCTGGAAGTCAGGCTACAGTCATAACCAAATGCTTCCTCCTCATGGGCCCTGCCTCCTCTCTGTTAATGCAGGCAGGGCCCAGAAGTGCTGACCTCTGGAGACTGCACATGGGTCACACCAGAGCAACGGCCAGTTGATCCAATGTACCTATTACCCCCGGAGCCAGCACCAGCCTGAAATGAGCTGTGCTTGATGAGCAGAGAGCCAAAGGCTGCCTTTTTATAGCACTGTATAGGATGAATAACAGCTGTTACTTCAAGCATGAATACGACAACAAGGGGAGGAGAAGGCTAGACAAGGCAGAAAAACAAACAGCATGATGTTTGGTCTCTGGAGTAATTATGTTGATATCTGGGTGTTTGTCTTTTGTCCCCAGGGTCTCCCGCATTGGGCTTGACCATGTTCCGCCCCAGGGCTGGAGCTCTGAGAAAAGTGGCAAGCCCACGGGCTGCTGCAGAAAAGATTCCATGTGCTCCTTGAAAACAGGATAAAAGGATAATTGGGCCCTCTCTCCCCCAAAGAGACCTTTCTGAGCAAAGACTAGAGGGAGATGTCCCCTCAGGTAACAGCCACATTTAAAAGAAAGATTACCTGTGAAATGATGGGTCCTCGAAGATTAAAGGACCCACAGCTGAGGTTTCCTTCTTAGATCTTAAGTGACTCTCTGATGTTTTGAAGGTTCTATCAAATGCCACCTTCCTTCACCTATTGTCCCAGCCTCTGGTTCCTCTCTATTTATTGTACCCGATCCACTGCTCTGGAACTTCAGGTACAGTTTCGTGGGCTCTTTGCTTGTTTGCCTGCATGCGCATTTGCATTTAGAATGAAATCAGTATTTAAGAGTGAAGTCCGAAAGAGAAAAACAAATATTGTATATTAACACATACATATGGATTCTAGAAAAATGATACCAGTGAACCTATTCACAGGGCAGAAATAAAGACATAGACATAGGGAACAGACTTGTGGACACAGGGGGAAGGGAGAGGGTGGGGTAGATTGGGAGAGTAGCATTGACATATATACGCTATCATGTGTAAAAGAGTTAGTTCATGGGAAGCTTCTGTATGGCACAGGGAGCTCAGCTCAGTGTTCCGTGATGACTTAGAGGGATAGGATGGCAGCATGGGAGGGAGGTGATATATGTATACATAAGATTCATTCACGATATTGTACAGCAGAAACTAACACAACATTGTAAAGCAATTATATTCCAATAAAAAATGAAAATTAAAAATGTATAATGATATCAGTATTTAAAACAGTATCATTTGTATGCATTATAACACATAGGAAGAATTCATCTGTTGCTATAGGAAGTGCCAGTCCTCTTGGCTTTTGTAATAGATTGCATTCTTTCCAGTGTGACCTTCAAAGATCACGTGTTCACATCCTCTTCTCTCCAATCCAATCATGTGTTGTTTCCTGATCTGTTTTAGCCCAGAAATGCACCTCTATGTTCCTTGCTATTTTCTACCCTCAAGCAGAACTACCTACAGTTTATGGGGCCCAGTGAAAAATGAAAGTGTGGGAGATTCTGTTTACAAAGCAGAGGAAAAAATGCCATGAAAGGCAATAAAATATAAAGCCATTCCTTTCTTCTGTGGTCTCTTACTCTCTCTAAACGTGGCAGTGTGTTTAATTAGCTATTTAATGTTATTCAAAGTTAAGCAAAATTAAAAATTTTAATCATTAGCATACACTTAACCGTTCATCGTTATATGGTGCAATGCCATTTTTAAATGCAAATAGAGGAGCACTTAACTTGTTTACAGAATCACAGAAATTATACAATTCATTTTCATAGCTTATACAAGCTTTTACCACAAGAGAGGAAATGCTGCACACAACCAACCCAGTTGATTTTGCTTCATTTCTTGATAAAAGCACATTTACCAATCTCGTCTACCTTCAGCTTACCGATGAGTAAAGAAGACCATGTAAAATATCATGTATGAAACGAGATGCCAGTCCAGGTTCAATGCACGATACTGGATGCTTGGGGCTAGTGCACTGGGACGACCCAGAGGGATGGTATGGGGAGGGAGGAGGGAAGAGGGTTCAGGATGGGGAGCACATGTATACCTGTGATGGATTCATTTTGATATTTGGCAAAATTAATACAATTATGTAAAGTTTAAAAATAAAATAAAATTTAAAAAAAATAAAAAATAAAGGAGCTGGAACCAGAGGTCCTCCTATCTTTCCCTTTCCTTTTATGTCATCATCTCAGTGACAGTGGTTGGCTAGTACAGGAAAGTAAATGAATAAAAAAGTTTATGATAAGGTTCTCTGCTTCCACGTGGTTCCTAGAACATTCTTAGCTTCTTTCTGTGTGTTAGAAGTAAGTTTCATTAAAAGAAGACAGCAAAATACATGTCCAGTGTGACCTAATTTTGGTAAAGAGTAGCTATGGATAGGGGCTTCCCTGGTGGCTCCGTGGTAAAGAGTCTGCCTACAAATGCAGAAGATGAGGGTTCAGTCCTTGGGCCTGGAAGATCCCCTAGAGAAGGAAATGATAACCCACTCAAGTATTCTTGCCTGGGAAATCACATGGACAGAGGAGCCTGGCAGACCACAGTCCATGGGGTTGCAAAAGAGTCAGACACGACTGAGTGACTAAACAATAACAGACATGGATATAAGTAGATATAGGTGGAACCTATTCTGGAAAGATATGCACTAAAAGGTTAATAGTGATAATCTCAGTTATAGAAATAAAATGCCTTTCTTATTTTTGCTTATCTGTGTTCTCTAAGTTTCTACAGTGCATATACACTGCTTCTGTAATGATGAATATTATTCTGTTGTTGTTGTTTAGTATTATTTTTAAATAAAATAATTCTGGAAGGTATGTTCTAAGGGAAGGAGGATATATGAAACTGTTTAATAAGATTTCTTTGTATGGTGGTATTTTTCCAGATCTCAGTGCAATAACCCTTTATCCTTTTCTCTTATTTGATACTCCTTGGGTCCCCAGCCCCTGCAGATAGCCCAGTAGATACTGGGATCCATCTCTATTTTGACATAAATTTCTCTTGTTCAGCCTGTCTTGTCTCCCAGCCAGCTCTTATAATTGTGACTCTGGTTCTGCAAGCACTTAGTCCTTCAGCGTAACTGTCCTTGGGGCTTTGGGCTTTCCCTCTGTCGGCACTGGTGCTGCCTGTTCAGGATGGCATTGGCCTTGATAATGTCTTTTTTTGTTTCTCCAGCAGTCCCAGCTCAAGGCCTGGAGGGAAGTGTCTTTGCAAAGACACACACGCACACACAATTCAATTATCTGTGGCAGAATAGGCAAATGCATAGAGACAGAAAGTAGATTAGTGGCTGCCAGGGGCTGGGAGAGTAGCTTCTCATGTGTGTGGGTTTTCTTTGGTGTTAATGAAAAATTTTAAATTAAATTGTGGTCATGACTGCACAACTTTGAATATACCAACAGCCACCAAATTGTACACTTTAAATGGGTGAATGGTATACATATCAATAAATTTGTAAACAAATATCTGTGGCACTAATTTTTTAAGATGAATCAACTTTCCCTGAAATCAACATGCTTCTTGTTCGCCTCCTGATACTGTTAATTAACTTCAAGAATACACACTGAGGTTGGTCTAACGGTCCTTATGCACTCTTCTGTTTCTAAAATTATTAATATTAGCTTAAAGGAAGTATCGCTTTTCAGAGAATTCAAGGATCTTCCCAAAGGAAATAGATATTTGTAGGTATATTTAGTGTTGCATTGTGGAAAGAACAAGGACAAGAAGTAAGCAATTCTGAGTTCCTCTACTGACCCTACTACTCACAATTTGTGTGAGTTTTACCAAGTCATTGCACCCCTTGGGCCTTGCTTTTCTATCTGTAAAATGGGTGGATCAGATGACATGACTGCCAATGTTGCTTTCAACTTTAAAGTTCAGTGATTCTATACACCTGGCCAGGTATTTGACTATTTTTGGAAATTAGATTAACCTACTAGGACATCACTACTAAGTTCTTTCTAAATAAAATCTTTTTGAAAAGTTTAGACCTTATTGTCAAGTCTTGAATAACCTCACATATCTCAGTTAGAGCTTAAAACATGATTAGTCACAAATGTGTGTGGGAAATAGTAACATAAGTGTGTGTGTGTGTGTGTGTGTGTGTGTGTGTGTGTGTATTCTTGCTTTTAATTATGAAATGTCTGGCATCTCTCCAGAAAGCATCTATCTGCTTTCACCTAATGGAAAGGATTTTAAAAACCAAGCTGTGTTTCTCCTGCCTCCCCTCCAAGAGACAGGAGGCAGCAGCCAGCTCAGCAGGGCTAACCTCAGCTGGCCGGTCCAGTAGTTTGTGATCACGGGCAATGGAAAGCCAAGGCTGCAGAAGCCGCAGGAGATGTCAGTTCTGACACATGGGCCCCCATGGTGTCCAGTGCCTGTACTGGCTGACGCAGCCATGCAGGTGCCCTTGATTATGAAGGCAGAAGCTGAACTCTCAGAAGCAGTTTGTGTTTTCAAGCCCCCTCTGAGGACCCTGAGGTAGTGCAGCCAGGATGAGGCTGGAGATGGAAATTGTGGAAGGAACAAGGGGTAAAGGAGCAGCCCTTTTCAGCATTTCTGCTGGACAGCTTAGTATTTTGAATGGTTCCGACACTTCCAAAATAAGATTCCCATGTTTTCCTTGCCAGAGCTCTTAAACATTTTAAGCAAAAGTGCATTTGATTCTGAGATTGAGTTCATCCTGTTCAAAGGATTAAGTAATGGAGCACTGCCAAAGAATGGAAAGGAATCCTAAAACCAGCCAAACTAAAATTCTATGCCTTTCTTTTTCATCTCCCCATCTCCCATCCTTTCCAGTTTTGATTAAAGCTATTTGTAAATAAAACAAAAGAAAACAGATCTGACCTATTCAAACTGTCTTTTGACAATATACAAAGTGTATTTTGCCCCTCAAATGGTCTTTGGTACTCCGCTTGGTCTGTGACTTTCTAACATATTCCATTAAAATCTTGGTATTATTCCTTTTCCCTCCTCTAACAAGCTCTCTCTTGGTGAAAATAATTCCTGATGACAGCAGCTCTGGTAGCATGTTGGCGAGCCTGCCGAATTCAATTTCTAGGCCTTCTAGAGCAAGGCACAAAACGTTCAGGGATACAGAGTTACAGGTATGAAAATTTAAACCTTTGATAGCTTTAAAATATGGAATCAAGATAATTACTATATTAAAACAGACAGAGAAAGACAAATATCACATGATATCACTTACATGTGGAATCTTAAAAAATGATGCAAATGAATTTATTTACAAAACAGAAACAGACTCACAGACAGAGAATCAATTTAGTGTTAGCAGAGGGGAAGGGAAAAGGGGGGAATAAATTGGTAGACTGGGATTGATACATACACACTACTATATTTAAAATAGATAACCAACAAAGACCTAATGTACAGCACAGGGAACTCTGCTTAATATTTTATAATAACCTAAATGGGAAAATACTTTGAAAAAGAATATATACATATTTATGTATAACCAAATCACTTTCCTGTCCACCTGAAACTAATGCAACATTGTAAATCAACTATAGTCCAATATAAAATAAAAATTTAAAAAGATAATACCTATATTGATACTCAAAGGTCAACTTATACAATGGTCCAAATTTATTGCAATTACTTTGCTTGATTCCTCAAAAAGGGGGAAGAATTATTTCAAAGTTCATTGAATCATCATCACTTTTGGTCAAATGGATACTTAGACTTTTGACTTTGCTTCTCTGCGTCTATTACCAGTTGCACAGAAATGTAATTTGGTTTACAACAATCTCATAGAGACATGTTAGTGGGTAGGAAGAATTGGAAGGCAGACCACCAGGTCAAGAAGTTAGTAATGTCTTAAAGAAAAAATATCCAAATTATTCCTTTAGCGAATTAGCTGTACTTTTGAAGACACTGGTGGTCATTGTATGCAGAGATCTACTCTTAGTAGTTCCATGTAAAGATTTAATAAAGATAAAAAGCACCATTTGTAATACAATGTGTTATTGTTCACAAATAATGCCAACCCCTACCTATAGGACAGTTACATATTCCTACGCACTGAACTCGGGCATGGCTGTGTGAGTTACTTTGGCCAGTAAAATATCATAAGTGACTTGTATCTCTTATGGACAGAAACTTTAAAAGCCAGAACATGGTTCTCTAGTTTCTTTTTTCCTTCCCTCTGGAATTACATAAGCAAGTATCTGGAAGCCTCCATCAACCTGGATCAGTGAGAAAAGATAAGCAAAGTCTTATCTCCGCCCCCTCACCTCCACTGCTGACCTCCACTGCAACAGACATGAAATATGAGTAATAAACACCATTCCTTTAAGTTGTTGCTCTTTGAAAGTTGTTTGTTACTGAGCCCTAACCTTATTTGGCATGACTGATACATCAAGCCTGCCTTTAAGACTTTTAACTAATGTAGTATGGAGGACAAATACACATACTAATGCTTGTATAAATAATAAATACAAAAATGCTTAAAGGTACAAATTCAAATCTTACGGTCCAGGGACGCAGATCAAATTATGAAAGAATCAGGAAGGGAACATGCACATAAAGCAAAATTTCTAGATGACCTGGAACCCGATGCAGCTACTTCAGGAAATCCTAGATGTGAATCTTGAACAAAGTTATGAAGATGAAGAGGTAATTGATTCGTGGGAGAGGCTGCTTCAAGGAGGTGACAGTTTGTAGGAATGACAGCAATAATTTCAATAACTTCTTCACCATGTTACTGTGTTCCCATTCCTTCTTCCCTGGGAACTTCAGATCTACGGATTCTTTCTGTTCTCTCTCACTAGTGGCCATGTCAGGTCAAATCACATACCTTCATTAAATTTAATCCAGATTGCTGCCCTATAAAAAAGTAAATCTTCCTGAAAACTTAAAGAAAGGTGTTTATCCAATTAACAAAATTGTGCGTCCCTCGGCCTACCCCAAAACATAGAGTGAAACAACTGAAGACGATTTTCATCAGCAAAAGAAAGAAGTAATCCTGCTCATCTGCTACCATCAGGCTTACTGTGGGGGCTAGCTTTGGCACCTTAATGCTGGAAGTTTCTCTCCCCATCTTGCTCTATCATATTTCCTCATCTATATTACAGAAACTTTCATTTCAGTCTATTATTTCCTTCAGCCCTAATTTATTTTCTCACTTTTAAATTCACCATTAAAATGAAAAGCAAAGGCACGCATATTTGCCAGACAGTTTCTCTGAGGTTCTTAGAGCCCTAATTATGATATGAAAACATGATTTCCAACTTTGCAGATGATGCTAAATTGAGAGAGAATAAAAACAAATGAGGAATAATTAGGTAGTGCAGCCAGATATAAAAGGATGTACAGCATTTACATTTCTGGACTAATAGATGGCAAATGCAGGGCTATACAGATAAATGGAAGATAATTAGCACCCCCCCAAGTAGTAACAGAAATGGGGATCTCTACTAAATCAGAAGCTGCTGACGAAAAGTGGTGTGAGTGAGAAGAAACACAGCGGGATGTGGGGGTCAGAGAGGGTGACTCCAGCCTGGCAATGATTGCATCATGGAAAAACTCCAGCGATCTGGCCTATTCTCCAGCCACCCTTGTAGTCTGCAGCCCTCCCTCCCTCTATCACAGAGAGGCATTCTGCTGTTAACAATGTGCTTCTTTAGAGCCTTACATAGAGCCTGGCTCTCTGCAGTCTTTGCATGGCAGGCAAGCTCTGTAAGAAGAAGCATAACTTCAGAGGAAGAGCATTTTCTTTAGTCAAGAAATTTTACTTGGCAGTACATATACAGCACACAATTTCTAGTAGTTGTTAAAGGATTCTTCTGGTGGATTAAAACGGAAATCCCATTCTGACTGCCTTGACAATGCAAAAGAAAACACATGCACATTATCTGCTTAATTCTTGTTGCAGGAGTCACTTTCCTCCAATGGTCAGTCTCTCATGCTCTCTGAGTGGGCTCTTGGCTCGAGTTTCTATTCCTAGACCTACAATGAAATCCAACTTATCATCATCTCCCTTTCCACTTGCAACTACTCTAGCTTTGGTTTTCTAATGACAACTAAACAACACTGGCTGACATTCTAGAACAATAACAGTAATCGATCATTAAAGAACCATGGCATGCATATCCAAAGACAAGGGCTGGCCAGTCACTGAGAATTCCTCCTTCCTCACTGCTCTTGACCCTTTTATGGCGTAAGGTATCATTTACCAAACATTCATGGATCTCTTTCATTTTTAGCTTTGTACTATATGATGTGATCACTCACCTAGAGCCAGACATCCTGGAATGCGAAGTCAAGTGGGCCTTAGAAAGCATCACTACGAACAAAGCTACTGGAAGTAATAGAATTCCAGCTGAGCTATTTCAAATCCTAAAAGATGATGCTGTGAAAGTGCTGCACTCAATATGCCAGCAAATTTGGAAAACTCAGCAGTGGCCACAGGACTGGAAAAGGTCAGTTTTCATTCCAATCCCAAAGAAAGGCAATGCCAAAGAATGTTCAAACTACCGCACAATTGCACTCATCTCACACGCTAGTAAAGTAATGCACAAAAATCTCCAAGCCATGCTTCAAATAGTATGTGAACCGTGAACTTCCAGATGTTCAAGCTGGATTTAGAAAAGGTAGAGGAACCAGAGATCAAATTTTGAACATCCATCGGATCATTGGAAAAGCAAGAGAGTTCTAGAAAAACATCTATTTCTGCTTTATTGACTATGCCAAAGCCTTTGACTGTGTAGATCACACCAAACTGTGAAAAATTCTTCAAGAGATGGGAATACGAGACCACCTCTTGAGAAATCTGTATGCAGGTCAAGAAGAAACAGTTAGAACTGGACATGAAACAACAGACTGGTTCCAAATCAGGAAAGGAGTACGTCAAGGCTATATTTGTCACCCTGCTTATTTAACTTTTATGCAGAGTACATCATGTGAAATGCTGGGCTGGATGAAGCACAAGCTGGAATCAAGATTGCTGGGAGAAATATCAGTCACCTCAGATATGCTGATGACACCACCCTTATGGCAGAAAGTGAAGAAGAACTAAAGAGCCTCTTGATGAAAGTGAAAGAGGAGAGTGAAAAAGATGGCTTAAAAGTCAACATTCAGAAAATGAAGATCATGGCATCTGGTCCCATCACTTCATGGCAAATAGATGGGGAAACAATGGAAACAGTGTCAGACTTTATTTTGGGGGGCTCCAAAATCACTGCAGATGGTGATTGCAGCCATGAAATTAAAAGACATTTGCTCCTTGGAAGAAAAGCTATGACCAACCTAGACAGCATATTAAAAAGCAGAGACATTACTTTGCCAACAAAGATATGTCTAGTCAAAGCTCTGGTTTTTCCAGTAGTCATGTATGGATTTAAGAGTCGGATTATAAAAAAAGCTGAATGCTAAAGAATTGATGCTTTTGAACTGTGGTGTTGGAGAAGACTCTTGAGAGTCCCTTGGACTGTAAGGAGATCAAACCAGTCAATCTTAAAGGAAATCAGTCCTGAATATTCATTGGAAGGACTGATGCTGAAGCTGAAAATCCAATACTTTGGCCACCTGATGTGAAGAAATGACTCATTGGAAAAGACCCTGATGCTGGGAAAGACTGTAGGTGGGAGAAGGGGACGACAGAATATGAAATGGTTGGGTGGCATCATTGACTCAATGTACATGAGTTTGAGTAAGCTCCGGGAGCTGGTGATGGATAGGGAAGCCTGGCATGCTGCAGTCTATGGGGTCACAAAGAGTCGGACATGACTGAGTGACTGAACTGACTGGCTGATTATATCATGACCTGTTCCACTCCTTCTCTCTTGTGCTTTTCTTCCCACTCACCTTGTGGTCCTCAGTGGACCTTCATAAAAATACAGCCCTTCACCCATAGCCTTTTTATATACTCTATCTCATAGATACTATCCATTCTCTTATTTCCAGCTATCACACCGCTACACTATACTTTGAGTTTCAATTCTAATTCTTTGTGATCCATGAATCCTTTTTGTTTTTTCCCCCAAAGTGATTTCTTGTTGCATTAAACTTCTCTGATCCTCAAGCTATACTTCATAGCCATTTTTTTTTTTATTTTTTTTATTTTTAAACTTTACAATATTGTATTAGTTTTGCCAAATATCGAAATAAATCTGCCACAGGTATACCCGCGTTCCCCATCCTGAACCCACCTCCCTCCTCCCTCCCCTACCCTCCCTCTGGGTCGTCCCAGTGCACCAGCCCCAAGCATCCAGTACCGTGCATCGAACCTGGACTGGCGACTCGTTTCATACATGATATTATACATGTTTCAATGCTATTCTCCCAAATCTCCCCACCCTCTCCCTCTCCCACAGAGACCATAAGACTGATCTATACATCGGTGTCTCTTTTGCTGTCTCGTACACAGGGTTATACAGAGTGAAGTAAGCCAGAAAGAAAAACACCAATACAGTATACTAACACATATATATGGAATTTAGAAAGATGGTAACAGTAACATAGCCATTTTTATACCTAAAATGTAAAACACATCATTATAATAGAATGAAATCTTGGAGATATGATAATGAACAGACTGGTTCTCCTTTCCTTCTGTTAATTTAATATCTAAATAGGTCCCTGTTCCAGGAGCACAGCTGCTTCTCAGAGCTTATCTCCTATTGCACCATCTAAAAGTCTTTAATGGGCAAAGAATTAAGCTTTCCCAATCTCTTTCTACTCTCCTCCCATTGGTTTCTATATGCCACATAAAAGAGTGACTCACTTGGAGTATCCCTATGCTTATCTACCCCAGTCCCTCATCAGGGTTAGGCTAACTTTTTTTCTCAGTGTAGTAATTTATTTTATTTTATTTATTTATTTTTTTTTAGGGCCCTTAAAAGGACCTTTTGTTGAATACCGGAGAACGTGGACACTCAGCCGCCGAAGCCGTAGAGGGTGCGGCCCTGTCGCTTGAGCGCGTAGACCACGTCCATGGCGGTGACAGTCTTGCGCTTGGCGTGCTCGGTGTAGGTGACTGCTCGCGGATCACGTTCTCCAGGAACACCTTCAGCACCCCGCAGGTCTCCTCGTAGATGAGCCCGGAGATGCGCTTCACACCACCACGATGAGCCAGGCGCCGAATAGCAGGCTTGGTAATGCCCTGGATGTTATCACGAAGGACTTTGCGGTGGCGCTTAGTGCCTCCTTTGCCCAGACCCTTTCCGCCTTTGCCGCGACCAGACATGGCGTAAACCCAGAAAATCGAAAAAGCCCAGTGTAGTAATTTATTTTCATATCTTGGCACTTCCTCATTAGATCAACTGTCTAGCTTTATTCCTTTAGGATGGGTGTCTACTACAACCCACTGAAGGGGCCCAGCCTCTTCTCATCCCATCCCCTCTATGTCCAGCTAACTCTGAAGCTTCTTGACGTTTTCTGCCTACTCCTTTCTAACACCACTGCTGGTCTCCTTGCTATCAGCACTGCTACTACTCCTATTCTCTTCCAGAGATGACAAAACATCTAGTCTACTCACCTTTTTCAGAAGAGCAGACAACACATAAACATACATACATCTCATTGCCATCAATTTCACCAGTACTCCAACCCAAACCAACAGTTCCGAGACATACACCAGAGTACTGTCACCTCTATTCATACTCAGCCCCTCAGGCGGTTGATAAAATAAGGTATTCCTTGTTTTATAAAATTTCTGTTGACTGTTCCTATGGAGGAGGGGAACGAACACAGGCAGGTCAGCTCTCAGCACAGGAAGGCAAAGCAAAGGTTTCTCGCATTTGCAGCACAGCAGATGCAGGGACCACTTGGGGTCTAATGCAGACTTAGGGCATCTATTTGGTAGATTCCCTTTATATACTAAAATGTGAACCTGTTTTTTTTTCACCCAAACTGCCCAGTATTTCAGCAGGAGGAGAAATGCCCTTGCCACCTACAGTCACTCAGGTTCTATAGTCCCTCGGCATATGTGGTTAACCAGAGGACTTCCATCTGAAAAAGATCTAAATCTTTGGGTTCCTGGCATGCTACTTTTCATTAGAGTTATTTCAGGATGATTCTTATCTTCCTAAGCCATTGTAAGGTCCTAGAAGTCAGGATGTTGTATTATATTGATACATTTAATAAGCCTGTCTG
The DNA here is from genome assembly GCF_003369695.1 of Bos indicus x Bos taurus. Lineage (NCBI taxonomy): Eukaryota > Metazoa > Chordata > Mammalia > Artiodactyla > Bovidae > Bos > Bos indicus x Bos taurus. The sequence continues at coordinate 20,523,382 of NC_040105.1, forward strand.
CTGTTAGTTTGGCACCCCACTCCAGTACTCTTGCCTGGAAAATCCCATGGATGGAGGAGCCTAGTAGGCTGCAGTCCATGGGGTCGCTGAGGGTCGGGCACGACTGAGCGACTTCACTTTCACTTTTCACTTTCATGCATTGGAGAAGGAAATGGCAACCCGCTCCAGTCTTCTTGCCTGGAGAATCCCAGGGACGGGGGAGCCTGGTGGGCTGCCGTCTATGGGGTCGCACAGAGTCGGACACGACTGAAGTGACTTAGCAGCAGCAGCTGTTAGTTTAAGTTCTTAAAGGTATCAATAGTTACCATAAAGAGCATTAGGCTTACAAGTGCTGGGTTGGCATTCTGCTAATAGGATGTGCCTTCTTTTACTCATGTTTTACTTATTTTTCTATTTTTTATCATGACAATTTAAAAACATATACAAAAGTACCCATGACCCAGCTTCAATATTTAGAAACAATTTGCCAGTCTTGTCTCATCTATACACTGTATTTTTTCCTCCCACTTGAATAGTGTGAAGCAAACAAGAAATATCAGATGTCTGTTCCTCAAACAGACGCTTTTTAAAACTAGGTTTCTAAAAATTATTAAGATATAATCTACATACAGAAGGAAGATTCATCCATTTTAGTAAGAATGTTTTTTTTAACATACATCAGTATAATTATAATCCAACTAAAATTAACAATAATTTCTAAGTGGCATCTAATACTTGATTCACATTCAAATTCCCATAACTGGGTCCAAATTGTCTTTTTCAGTTGATTTGTTCAAATGAAGATCTCAACAAGGCCCACACATTGCATTTTTTTTTTTTAGATTTTTTAAAATGTGGACCATTTTTAAAGTTTTTATTGAATTTGTTACAATATTGCTTCTGTTGTTTGTTTATGTTCTGGCTTTTTGGCCATGAGGATATGGGATCTTAGCTTCTCCACCAGGAACTGAACACATACCCCCTGCATTGGAAGACAAAGACTTAACAACTGGACTGCCACAGAAGTCCCTGTATTTGTTTTTTATGTCTCTTAAGCTTCTTTTTATTTTACAATAGTTCCTCCATTCCTTTTTTTCCCAACATGAAACAAATTTGTTACAGAATACAGACCATTTTTTCCCTGTATATTTAACTATATTCTGGATTTGGCTGATTGTATCATCCTGGTAGAGACCTCATAGACACAGAAGAGATCAAGAAGAGATGGAAAGAATAAACGGAAGAACTATACAAAAAAAGATTTTAATGAACTGGATAACTACAATGGTGTGGTCAGTCACCCAGAGCCAGACATTCTGGAGTGTGAAGTCAAGTGGGCCTTAGGAAGCACTGCCGTCAATAAAGCTAGTGGATGCGATGGAATTCCAGGAGAGCTATTCAAAACCCTAAAGGATGATTTTATCAAAGTATTGAACTCAATATGTCAGCAAATCTGGAAGACCCAGGATTGGCCACAGGACTTAAAAAAGTCAATCTTCATTCCAATTCCCAAGAAGGATAGTACTAAAGCATGTTTTAACCATTAGACAATTGCACTCATCTCCCATGCTAGTAAGGTTATGCTTAAAATCTTACATGCTAGGCTTCAGCATAATGCAAACCAAGAACTTCCAGATGTCCAAGCTAGGTTTAGGAAAAGCAGAGGAACCAGAGACCAAATTGCCACCATTCACTGGATCATAGAGAAAACCAGGGAATTCTAGAAAAATCTACCTCTGTTGCATCAACTATGCTAAAGCCTTTGACTGTGTGGATCCTAACAAACTGTGGAAAGTTCTTAAAAGAGATGGGAATATTAGACCAGATACCATCTTATCTACCTCCTGAGAAACGTGTAGGTGGGTTAAGAAGCAACAGTTAGAACCCTGTATGGAACAACTGATTGGTTCAGGATTGAGAAAGGAGTACAACAAAGTTGTCTGCTGTTACCCTGTTTATTTAATCTATACAGTGAGCACATCATGAGAAATGCTAGGCTGGATGAGTTACAAGCTGGAATCAAGATAGGCGGGAGAAACATCAACAGACTGCAGATGATACCACTCTAATGGCAGAAAGTGAAGAGGAACTAAAGAGCCTCTTGATGAGCGTGAAGAAGGAGAGTAAAAGAGCTGGCTTCAAACTAAATATTAAAAAAACTAAGATCATAGCATCCGACCCCATTACTTCATGGCAAATAGAAGCAAAAAAGGTGGAAGCAGTGACAGATTTCCTCTTCTTAGGCTCTAAAACCACTGCAGATGGTGACTGCAGCCATGAAATCAGAATGATTTCTTCTTGACAGGAAAGCAATGACAAACCTAGATAGTGTGTTGAAAAGCAGACATTACTCTGCAACAAAGGTTCATATAGTCAAGTCTATGGTTTTCCCAGTGGTCGTGTATGGTTGTGAGAGCTGGACTGTAAAGAAGGTGGAACACCAAAGAATCGATGCCTTCAAACTGTGGTGTTGGAGAAGACTCCTGAGAGTGTCTTGGAAAACAAGGAGATCAAACAAGTCAATCTTAAGGGAAATCAACCCTGAATACTCATTGGAAGGACTGATGCTGAAGCTGAAGCTCCAATATTTTGATCACCTGATGTAAACAGGTGACTCACTGGAAAAGTCCTTGATGCTGGAAAGATTGAAGGCAGAAGGAGAAGAGGGTGTCAGAGGATGAGATGGCTGGATGGTATCACCAGTACAAAGGACATGAACTTGGGCAAACTTGGGAGATAGTGAGGGACAGGGAGGCCTGGCATGCTGTAGACCACAGGGTTGCAAACAGTTGGACATGACTGGGTGACTGAAAAACAACATCATCCTGGTATCATTTAACATGTTTCTCCATCCTTTGTATTTCCTGTTAGGATATTACTTCCCACTGCATCCCTTCAGGTGGTACATGAAGACTGGCTGCCTCCTTTTGGTCATGCTAAGATGGATCAGTGGGTTCAGGTACTTTCAGCCTCATCTATTCATTTTAAATTTCTTCATCCACTTTTCAATGAATAATCTTAGCAGCCTGAGATGACTGCTGCCTGGATCTAGAATTTTATTGTAATTACACAATTGTGATTTTTGTAATATTATCATTCCTTATGAATTTATTACTTGGCATTCTAAAAAGGATGTTCTTACAGGCTATTCGGTGACTCTAAAATACAGTTCAAACACAAATAGTAGGTTAAATGTTGCATTCATTTACATTATTTACCAATTTTGAGAATGGGAAGTTGATTCTTTAATAAACTCTGAAAGAGCTAGATTGATTTTAGTACTATTATTAATCCTCTTATGTTCACAGGCCCACTATGTTTATTAGTCTTAAGTGAGTGAAATTGCTCAGTCGTGTCTGACACTCTGTGATCCCATGGACTGTAGCCTACCAGGCTCCTCCATCCATGGGATTTTCCAGGCAAGAATACTGGAGTGGGTTGCCATTTCCTTCTCCAGGAGATCTTCCTGACCCAGGGATTGAACCCGGGTCTCCTGCATTGTAGGCAGATGCTTTACTGTCTGAGCCACCAGGGAGTCCTTCTTAGTCTTACTACGCTTAAATTATTCCAAATCTGACAGTAGGATTTTTCTGTGTTCCTTTAACAGGACAGTAATGACACTACCTTTTATATTTCTGGAACTAGATGCCCCAAAGTTCATCTTGTACATTTCCTGCCTCAGAACTGAAATCACCCATTTCTCTAAGGAACTCTGGTTCATTTAATAGGACTTCATATTTAAAGATGACAACTTAGATGCTAGGGGTAATCATTAGTTCTATGCTTCTCTTCAGAGAATTGAGGAATTGAGGTAGGAGATTTGCAGTCTACAGAAAAGAAAACTAAATCTTTAGTTTATAGTGATGTTTCAAATTCACATGTAAGATTACAGGGACTATATTTAACTCCTTTGATTTCATAGTTTTATCTTCTTTTGTTCATGACCCAAATCTTAGTTCTTAAGGACATTTATATAAATCACCCCATATAGATTCAAAATAACAATACCATATTATTTCTTACATAGGTGTTTGATTGCAGTCTAACATTTATTTGACTCTTTTTGTCCTTTGAATAGATAATATAGCAGATACAGTGTCAAAACTCTGTCTTTTAAAGTCACTTAAAATAATTCTTCCTTATGTGCTTATCCTGCGGCCTGATACATAAAATATTTTAAAGTAAATTTTAAATTTGTGAGGATTAATTTTATGCTTTATTTTGTTTTAAAATAATATAAACCACTTAGATATTTCCCAATTCAAAACTATAGTAAAAGATAGTTACAGATAAATACAGAGTTGATCTTTTTCCCTTCCAAGCTGTACTCTTTCTTTTCTCTTACAGGTAAACATTTTTATTAGTTGGTTTAGTCTCCATTGTTTCTATCAAAAAATAAAAATAACACTGGAATATTACTCAGCCATAAAAAGACCCAAATAATGCCATTTACAGAAACATAAATGTACCTGGAGATTATCATACTAAGGGAAGTAGTTCAGAAAGAGAAAGACAAATACTATATGATCTCACTTATATGTGGAATCTAATATAGACACAATGAACCTATCTTTGAAGCAGAAACAGGCTCATAGATATAGAAAACAGAGTTGTGGTTGCCAAGGGGAAGTGGGCTGAGGGAGGGATGGACTGGGAGTTTGAGGTTAGCAGCTGCAAACTATTATGTAAAGAATAGATAAACAACAAGGTCCTATTGTATAACACAGGGAACTATATTCAACATCTTGAGATAAACCATAATGAAAAAGAATATAGAAAAGAATATATATATATAACTTGAGTCACTTTGCTGTGCAGCAGAAATTAACACAACACCAGGAAAATAATTGGGTTGGCTGAAAAGTTCATAAATCTACTATACTTAAAAAATAAATCAATATTTATAATAAAAAATTTATATATATATATGCATGAAATATATCATATGGAGTATTCTTCTCCTTACATTTAACAGTACGTCCCGGAGAGACCATTTCATAGGACATTGACATCTTTCTTTTTCCTTTTTACAGCAGCATAGTACTCCTTTGGGTGGATGCCCTATAGTCAATTTATTCAGTTTCCTCTTGATAAACACTGGTTTATTTCTAACTTCCTGCTATTATAAATAGTGTTATAATTAATAGCTGTTTACAAGGATCATTTCATATTTTGCCACTTCTGTTTTGAGACAGATTTCTAGGAGTGAAGTTGCTGGCAAGGGATAAATATTTATATAATTTTGTCAGATACTGAGAAATTGCTATGTGCAGTCTTAGGAAACTCATGTACATGTCCCTGGTCCTTCATTTGCAAAATATAAGTAATACCTCCTTCCCAAAATATTGTAGGATCAAACCGACAGTGGAACTCAAAGCACCTTTAAAAAAAAACATAAAGCAATAAACAATTGTAAGTGATTAGAATTAATGAATAACAATTCATTGTTAGAGGAGATTTATGTAGCCATGCCAGTGTCTGGAAATGATCTCATTGGCTGAAGTAGAGAATCAATCTAAGACATAGGGAGAAAGACACAGAAAATCTTGAGATCTATGTAAGATGCTATGTGACAATAAGAGAACAATTATTTCCCCATGTATGAAGACGTTGAGGAAGCCAACAGCAGAGCTGAATTTTGAAGCAGACAAGGAGATTACTAGATGGAGATAATTGGGCATTACAGAGTAATGGGTCGGGGGAGAGACTGCACCAATAATAGAGGAAGGAAATTTTACTGGGAGAATAAGAATTCTGGTATAGGGGATCTTAGTGAACATGTGCTGGGGATTGTATGAGTATTAGAGAAATAGGTCAAAGTCAGGATGTAAAGGGTATTTATGCCATGCAAAGAATGTTTTGCTTTATAATATATATTGATACAATATGTGTGTGTGTGTCATGGGTGGTTGACCTAGAAGTTTTCTCAAATCTCCTATTTTATATATTCTTTGTAAATGTGAAAGTAAGTTACTGATAATTATTAAATACATGCATTATCTATTATATAAAATGAAGTGATATTCCAAACTATTAATATTGAGTTCATTTTGAAACAAATGTTTGAAAGGCCAACTGCAGAAAAAGAATCCTTATTATACTAAGCCACATTTTGTCTTTGGTGATACTTTCCAAACACAGAAGGATAACACAAAACCATATTCCCCTGTCTTCTTGCTATCTGGGTGAGTCAACAGAATCAGGGTAGTTGCCTACCAATTCTATTACCATTTACCTAGCTAAGCCATCTTATGGGTGTATGTGGATTTCCAGAATACTAACCGGAAGGAAGAGAGGAACCTGACAGGCCAGCCAAAAACAAGCTCTGCTTTCCCCAAAGCTCCAATGCATTCTTCCTTCTGGGGCTCTGCAGTCTGTGACTATCTAAACCCTGACTATGTAAAAAAAAAAATCAGCGATATACTGGGTTGGCCAAAACTTTGTTCAGGTTTTTCCTGTAACAACATCTTCTTTTTGCCCCATCCAATATGTGTTGGGAGCTGGAATTTTAGGATGTATTTTTTAAAATATTTATTTATTTGGCTGCTTTGGGTCTTAGTTGCAGCATGCAGAATTCAGTTCCTTGACCAGGGATGGAACCTGGGTCCCCTGCATTGGGAGCACAGAGTCCCAGCCACTGGACCATGAGGGAAGTCCTTGTATTTGTTTTAATAGTTTCATATAGTTAAGTTTTGGTAGTGAAGTAAATCTTTAGTTCCAATGTCAAGAGTAAACTTGTAATACCAGGAATAGTTGTTTGTCTCTGTAAATGTGGTTTCATGAGTTGCATGACTCATATAATCAATTATTCCCTCTCTGCTTCAAATGGCAAGAAGCTTAAACCCAAATTCACGGTCTTCTCCAACTAGACTTCTTATATTTGAGATTCTGTTGTTGTTCAGTCACTAGGTCATGTCCAACTCTGTGACCCCATTGACTGCAGCTCGCCAGGCTTCCCTGTCCTTCACTATCTTCTGGAGTTTGCTCAAATTCATATCCATTAAGTCGGTGATGCCATCCAACCATCTCATCCTCTGTGGTCCCCTTCTCCTCCTGCCCCCAATATTTCCCAGAATCAGGGTCTTTTCCAATGAGTCGGCTCTTCGAATCAGGTGGCCACCAAGTATTGGAACTTCAGCTTCAGCATCAGTCCTTCCAATGCATATTCAGGGTTGATGTCCTTTAGGATTGATTGGTTTGGTTCATATTTATTGGGTTGGCCCACAAGTTTGTTTGACTTTTTCCATAACATCTTATGGAAAAACCTGAATGAAATTTTGGGCCAAACCAATATTTGTGACTGCGTGTAGTGTGTGTGTATATCTCTATATATTAATACATTCCTCTATTCTCCAATCTCTAGGCATTTGGATCGTTTCTGGCTTTAGACTGCTACAAACAGTATGTCTATGAAGATTCCTATATGGTTCTCTTGGTGAAAATGTGTAAGAGTTTTTCTAAATCACATTCCTAGATATGAAAGTATTTGGTCATAGGATATGTAAATACCCTGCTTTGAGAGAGACAGAAAATTCATTTTCCAAAGTCACTCTAATTTATATTCCTACTAGCTGAGCATAACAGTATTTCTGTTGATACACATCCTCTGTCAAGCTTCTCAATATTTTGCCATTCTGGTGGGTGTGTAGTGCTATATTATTTCACTCTTAATTTGCATTTGCATTAGTAAAAGATTTATGAATCTTTCCATCTGCTCATTGGCTATGGATATTTCTTTATTTTGGTGAATTGCTCGGTTTCTGAATTTATTCTAATTTACTTTTGGGCTGTCTTTTTCTTATTCAGTTGTATTTTTAACATACTCTGGTCACTAATCCTTTGTTAGTTACATGCTTTACGAATAACTTCACCCAGTTGTTGGCTTCAATTTCCTTTTCTTTCTAGTATGTTTTAATGCATAATGGTACTTAACTATAAAGCAGTTAAATTTATACATCTCTGGTTTTATGCACAGATCTTTTGTGTCTTAAAAATACCCTTTTCTATACAGAGGTCAGAAAGATTTTCCTATATTTTCTTCTAAAAGTTTTAGTTTTGCATTTCACAAATGAGTCCTCAAAGCTTCTAGAATTGATTTTATGAATTGTGCAATTTAAGGATTTATCTAAACGCTTTAAATTTTCTACATGGAAAGATGATTGTTCCCAGCATCATTTACCCAAGAGTCCTCCTGTATTCCACAGTGGTAAGCAACACAACATCTGTCATACAATCAAAGTTTTGTACACACTCGCACATTTCCTAGATCTCTATTCTAATTTATTGCTCAGTTTGTTTTCATTATGTCCACTAACATACTGTGTTAATTATAAGAGCTTTAAAATCTTGGTATCTGGAAAAGACTGCTCACCCCAGACCGACAAACATTTGACTGTTAAATTTAAAAACTGACTTCATGTACTATAGTCTTTATAAGTTATATAGTATCATACAGTATGTATTATTTTATGTTTGTTTTCTTTTACTCATCATTATGTTTGTGAGCGATGTACATACTGTTGATGCAGCTATCGCTCATTTATTTTCAGAGCTGTCATAGCTGTACAGCATTCTATTTTATGATCTTATCATATTTTTTCTCTGTTTTACTATTAAATGAATATTTGGGTTGTTTCCAGTTTTCTTTCATTACACTTGATAATTAAAAATTCTTGAGTTTATTGAGAAAGGTGTGTTAAAATTTTCCACTAAGTTTCTTAATGGTGAATGTATGAATTTACCCATACAATTGTATCAATTTCTTGCCACACCAAATTTGACACATATATTAGATTCATGCAAGTTTAGAATTATGTTATCTTCCTGGTGGACTGATCTTTTTTCAACTTTATGTAGTGACCTTCTCTATTTCTAATAATGCTTTTGGTCTTAAAGTCTTTTTGGTCAGATATCAATATAATGATCCCAGAATTCTTTTCCTTTTAGTCAATATTTACCCAGTTTATTTTCTCATGTCCTTTGGTTTTCTAGCTTCTGCACTGCATGCTTTTGGCTTGCCTATTATAAAGATCATACAGTCAGTTGATTTTTTTTCTATTTTAACCCAATACGATAATCTGTTTTTCACTGGTAAGTTTAGTTTATTTATATTTATTGAATATATGTTAAGACTTACTTATATTATCTTACTTTAAAGTTTATATTTATATTTATCATGCTTTTAAAAATTCTTTTTATTCCTTTCAGTTTTGGGTTGATTTTTTTTCTCTAATGTGCTTTTTGTCTTTACTGTTTTGTTAATTATATTTCTTAACCTTCACCCTTGAAATTTTATCTTATGTATTTAACTAAACAATATCATTGGAATATGTTAATTCTAAATAGGACTTTCCAAAATTACATGCTGTTTTGTTTTCCAGCATTATAAATCTGTTATTGTTATTATATTGCTTACTCTGTGGTTAATATTTGTTTTTACCTTCTTATTTGCTCAGATTGTCCTTCCGTGATAATGTAACTCTTTCCTGAAGAACATCCTTTAGCAGCTCCTTTAGCAAAAGTGATGGCTCAGACGGTAAAGTGTCTGTCTACAATGCGGGAAACCCAGGTTCAATCTCTGGGTTGGGAAGATCCCCTGGAGAAGGAAATGGCAATCCACTCCAGTACTTTTGCCTGGAAAGTCCCATGTACAGAGGAGCCTGGTAGGCTACAGTCCATGGGGTCGCAAAGAGTTGGACATGACTGAGCGATTTCACTTTCACTTAGCAAAAGTCATTGGTGGTGAAGGTATCATAATTTATGGTGTTCTTCAAGAATCATTTCATTTTAGAGGTAGTTTACTGAATACATATTTCTAGGTTGTGATTCATTATTTTTAAGCACACTTTCTAGTTTTGATCTTGCTAATTAGTAGTCTGCTACCAATCTAATTGTCTTTCTTTTATGGGTAATCATTCCTACTCCTAGGAGGATACCTTTTAATACATTTTTTGTCTTTGAAATTCTGCAGGTTCTCTACAATGTGTCTCAGCATGAGTCTGTTTTACTTATTGTGCTTGAGATTCATTGTGTTTCCTGTATATGTGGATTCACATTTTCCATCACTCTGGAAAATTCACACCCTGATCAGAATCTCAGAAGAAGTAATAGAATCAAGAAAGGCAAATTGGTGATGTGGCTGTTGTTCATATGTTTTCATAGCTTAATATAATTTCACTTTATGAATATATTATCATCTTTTTATTCTATTAGTTAAAACTTTTTACAAGTTCTCATTACATTTACAAACATTTCCAGTCTCTTCTCAATGGGCTCTTATTGTTTGCAAATGTTTCTTTAAAAAAAAAAACAAAAAACATTTCAAACATAATGGTTTTGTATTATGTGCCTTCCAATCTGTGTATCAGTGATTTGGGGAGTCTTAATGTGTGGTGGTTGTTTCTCCTTACTTTCATTCATTTCAGTTTCCTTCTCTATTCTTGGGTGCTATTTGATTGTGAGGCCATCACTTGATACTACTGTGTGGGAGTGCTACCTAAGTTAAGAACATTTTCCCCAAAGAGGATTTGCTTTTGTTGCTGATGACCAATGGCCACCACCAAGCTGAGTCCACTTTTACTTCCCTTTAATGTTGCAGTTTACCCTCCTTTCTTGGTGGGACAAATCGAGAGTGGCATTGACATATATACAACACGGTGTGTAAAATGGATGGCTAGTGGGAAGCTGCTGTATAGCACAGGGACCTCAGCTTGGTGCTCTATGATGAGGGAGGGGATATATGTATACTTATAGCTGATGTGCCCTGGAATAGGAAATAGCAACCCACTCCAGTATTCTTACCTGGAGAACTCTAAGGACAGAGGGGTCCATGGATGTGCAAAGAGCTGGACATGACTGTGAGCGCGTGCGCGAGCACACACACACACAGCTGATTTGCATTGTTGTATGGCAGAAAACAAAACAATATTGTAAAGGGATTATCTTTTAATTAAAAAAAACATAAAATAAAATTTCACCTTAGTACAAAATCCTACCTTTAATTTCCCTACTTTGCTTCTGGATCAAAGCTCACAGTATCCATACAGACAGTACTTCTATTCTCATCCATATTCAGGATCCCTCTTTTTCCCAGCTATCCTCCATTTTATACTCCCAGCTCATACTTCAGACCTCTTTTTTGGGTTAGAGGGCTTATTGGGATACTCTCTTGCCTTCTTTAAGTCCACTACTATGCGGTGGATCCATATGTGAATATGCTTTACTCCCTCGGAACACTTAGTCTGTTATAACACTAGAAGCAATGCCATAAAAGAAGAGTTAAATAAAGCCATATGCAGCAACACAGATGGACCTAGAGACTGTCATACTAAGTGAAGTAAGCCAAGCAAAGACAAGTATCATATGATATCACTTGGAATCTAATTTTTTAAAATGATACAAATGAACTTATTTACAAAAGAGAAACAGACTTACAGATTTCAAAAACAAACTTATGGTTACCAAAGGGGAAAAGTGGGGGGAGGAGGGATAAATTAGGAGTTTGAGGTTAATGTATGCACGCTACTATATTATAAGACAGATAACCAACAAGGACTCTTAATATTCCGTAATAACCTATATAGGTAAAGCATCTGAAAAAAGAATAAATGTGTGTATATGTGTAACTGAATCATTTTGCTGTACACCGGAAAGTAACACAACATTGCAAATCAACTACACTCTAAAAATTTTTTTAAATAAATAAAAAGGAGAGATATATACTGTAAAACTAAGAAACAGAAAAGGTACAATGACCATAGTTTCTCACTCCTTACCTCACTCCTCAGTACCACTTTCACAACACAACTTATTTAAGTGTTTCTGCTCAGAGAATTTATGATGGTAATCTCCATATCTCTAAATAATATCAATATATTTTCTTACCTTTGAAACATGTGGATTTAGTTTATTAAATTTCCCTTTTCTCTTTCCTCCTCTATTTTTTTTTTTTTACTGAGCTTAATTCTCTAATTAGTCACATTTGTAGCATTAAACAGAATATTCCACTAGCTCTTCTTCTAACCTCCATCAGTATCTCCATCCTATTTTTCTGGCCTGGGAAATCCCATGGACAGAGGAGCTTGGCGGGCTACAGTCTATGCAGTCACAAAGAGTTGGACACAACTGAGCTCATGTGCACAAATTCCCTGACTTTGAGGATATGAGCATACTGACCCTTTCTTCCATGTATCCCAGGATCCTCCACTCATGTTCTAACTAATTTGAATTATGTACTTACTTTTATATTACCAGATTGTTAACATTTAAATTGTTTGCAACCAAAGTCAACATTTCAATAATTGTTTCATAGAATGATTGTAAAACCTCAAAATCAATAAAGAACATTTTCATTTTTGGGACAACATAAATACCTTCAGTACAGGGCAAGTTCTATTTTGAGACTGCATTCCCTTCACCCTGAGCTCAATACTACGATCCTCAAGCCACATGAAGAGGATTGGTTCAAGTGCAAATAAGTATTGTCTTCCATATATATATATTTTTTAACTCCTGAACATCATAGTACAATTTGTTTCACAGTTACATCATTCATGACTTTTTATATAGTTTTCAGGCTTTCTTTTCCCCTCTGGAGTTTCAAATGGCCTTTGCTTATTTCTTGCATGATTTAACTTTATAATTCCATTCTTTTTTTCCAAGTGCTGAATTACACATTCTAGTCTATCAATTTCTTCCACCACCACCCCCATCCTACTACCTGGAAGCCTTCCTCCTAGAGTCTCTATCGACTAGATCCAAACTGGCTTGGTTGTTCTGCAAGCCTGCCAAACTGCTGTCATGTTGAGATGTCACTTCAGCACTTACTTGAATTGGAGCCATCGTTTCCCAGTTCCCATTGATTCCTTTTGCTTGGTTTACCTCAAAAAAATTGTTTTTTTGGGCAGAGTTCATCCTTGAGATATTCTTTAGAAAAGGTGTGTAAGAAATAAAATTTACAAATCCTTGGATGTTTTCATTCTTTCTTTACATCTATGTTTTTTTCTCAGTATAGGAACATGGACTATAATTTTGAAGCAGTTGCTCCATTATCACATAGGATGCATGCTGTGCTGCTCAGTAATCTTAATACTACTCTGATTATTCACATGCCCACTTATGTAACCTTTGTGTTGTTGTTGTTGCTTAGTTGCTATATCATGCTCAACTCTTTCACAACCCCATGGACAGTATCCTTCCAGGCTCCTCTGTCCATTAGATTTCCCAGGCAAGAATACTGGAGTGGGTTGTCATTTCCTTCTCCAGGAGATTTTCCCAACCCAGGGACCGAACCTATGTCGCCTGTATTGGCAGGCATTCTTTGCCACTGAGCCACTTGGGAAACCCAGGTAATCTTTATAAGTACCCTTTAAAACTCTCTCCCTTTGGCACACCTTCATGAAGTCATTTTTTGAAATCTCTCAGTTTTTCATGGCCTGCTCTCCCACTTTCTTCACTCTTACCCTTGGATAACTTTTTTCCTTCTTATTTTAGAAAGAAATCTAGAAGGGTATGAGGCAAATATGAATTCCATAGTCTTTCATCTCAAGTCTCCATCACTTATTTTCAATATATTATATTGTCATATTGTATTTACCTTGTCAGGTGCCCAAACTTCTTTTTGGAACAGATAAGGATAAAATATTTATGCAATCATTCAATAACATTCTAAAAGTTGAGGGCAGCTGAGATGTTCCTTAATTCAGACTAATACATTTTTAATTCTATAATCTTGGAAAATATTGGAGTATCGATTCCCTGGGCTAGCTAAGAATAAATGCAGACCCATGGGACTCAGAGTCTAACATCTAACAGTTCAACCTCCAGAGGGATGAATGGGATCAAACAGCTGCAAGCAGTGAAAAATCTTAAAAGCACCAAGGTAACTGTGATGATGGAAAGTGTTGTTGCAGAGAGAGCCAAAAGAATAATTTGGGGTAAATATAGTTGTGAATTATTTTGCCCAAGGCTGCTCTTGGACTGACAGTCAGATCCTGTATTGCCTGAGGCGAATAGATAATTAGCAATGGCCAGAGATACTGGAGCAACAACCTATAGTGAGAAGGAAGGAAGGAACACCCAAAGGAAATAAAAAGGCCCATTAAAAGTTTCTGGTTTATGAAATACAAGTTACATGGCCTGGAATATCTAATTAGCTCCCACAGCGATAGACCTCATTACTTTTCACATAGTGTCTAAGGTCACCATACTTGGCATTCAAAGAATTGTTAAAACGTCCAAGACAGCTGGTTTCACTTCCTACCTTTGGCACCCCGGCAGGCCACCACAGAGAACTGCCAGTTTACATTCTCACAGGAAGCTGTACACCTTGAATCCTTGCATTGTGGAAGTCAATATCAAGTATGGGTGTGAACATGGCCACCAACCACCCCCATTCTGCTTGTTTCAGGGGAGGAAGATCTTTTGCCGAGGTGACGAGTAGTCCTGTGGGAACAGAAAGAATCAGTTGTCCTAGCTTTCTTTCTTTTACCAATTTTTTGAGTACTACGTGATTAGTTTTAGGCTTTGTACAAGGCATTGGGAAGAAAACAGTGGAGACATGGATAGGTCATTAGACCATGCCCTTTGTATACATGTAGTAGCTTAGCTTTTTATGCATCCTTCCCAGAAGAAAGAGAATACCCTAATTTAAGAGAACCCATAGCTTCTATCTTTTTAAAACAAGACAGCTGCAAGGCCAGGATAGACATTCCCATATTCCCTTTAGCATAATCAACAGGGTTGTCTTTGCATTTGGTTTATCTTTGAGATAAAGTTTCCCAGAAACTTACAACCCTGGTAAAAGATATGTCCTTTTATTCTATAGCCCCACTTGGGAAGAAAGGGAGAAAAGAGGTAGAAAGGGCATAGGGAAGAAAAAGTTGCATACACTAAACCAGACACAGCAGATTCAAATTAATTTATTTATCTGGCAAATATTGACTGAAATCTCACTTTGTATCAGTCCCTGTTTTGGCATATGGCTTTAGAAGTTAAAATAGACAAACATTTCTGTCTTCACAGAGCTAGTATTCTAGTTGGGGAAAGGCAGATAATATAAATAAATATAGGCAAAATATGCATTATATAAGACAATGATCAGGATTTAAAAGGAAAACTAAGAGAGACAGGAAGTGCCGAGGAGAGAAAGGTTCAATTTTTTTATATGTGTTCAAGAAAACTGTCAGTGAGAAGATGATATTCAAGAGACATGGGAGGAAGGGAAGCAGTGTATGTAAATAATATAAATAGGTGGCAGTAAAATGTTCTAGGTAGTTTGATAAAAACAAGTGTAAAGGCTCAGAGGCATTTTGAAGGAATGCTGAGTAAGTGTAACTATATTAGAATGAGAGCAGGTGAGAGAAATAGATGAGGGGTCAGATAGGGAATGAAAACCTAGATCATGTAGGGTCTTGTAAGTCCTTTTAAGTACTCATACTCTGAAATAAGCAAGAGCCATTGAATTTGAAGAGCTTCATGATCTATCTGATCTAGGTTTTAAGGGATTATTGTGTAAGGGTGGAAAGTCAAATGCAAATGAACATACTGGAAAGTAGCACCATAAGGACAATAGCAAGAAGACAAACATTTCAACATGAAATGTTTATGCCTTCTCAAGAGAACTGTGAAATTTGACACCATTTACAAATCTTTGATGCCCAGAGAATATTATTCTGGGTTCCTAAGAGATATAAAAATTAATGATAAGTGAGGCCAAAATAGACCATTCAAGTATGACCTAAATCAAATCCCTTACGATTATTCAGTGGAAGTGAGAAATAGATTTAAGGGACTAGATCTAATAGAGTGCCTGATGAACTATGGACGGAGGTTCATGACATTGTACAGGAGACAGGGAGCAAGACCATCCCCAAGAAAAAGAAGTGCAAAAAAGCAAAATGGCTGTCTGGGGAGGCCTTACAAATAGCTATGAAAAGAAGAGAAGTGAAAGGCAAAGGAGAAAAGAAAAGATACACCCATTTGAATGCAGAGTTCCAAAGAATAGCAAGGAGAGATAAGGAAGCCTTCCTCAGGGATCAGTGCAAAGAAATAAAGGAAAACCATAAAATAGGAAAGACTAGAGTTCTCTTCAAGAAAATTAGAGCTACCAAGGGAACATTTCATGCAAACATGGTCACAAGAAAGGACAGAAATGATAGGGACCTAACAGAAGCAGAATATATTAAGAAGAGGTGACAAGAATACATAAAGAACTATACAAAAAAGATCTTCATGACCCAGATAATCATGATGATGTGATCACTGACCTAGAGCCAGACATCCTGCAATGTGAAGTCAAGTGGGCCTTAGGAAGCATCACTATGAAGAACACTAGCACACGTGATGGAATTGCAGTTGAGCTATTTCAAATCCTAAAAGATGATGCTGTGAAAGTGCTGCACTCAATATGCCAGCAAATTTGGAAAACTCAGCAGTGGCCACAGGACTGGAAAAGGTCAGTTTTCATTCCAATCCCAAAGAAAGGCAATGCCAAAGAATGCTCAAACTACTGCACAATTGCACTCATCTCACACGCTAGCAAAGTAATGCTCAAAATTCTCCAAGTCAGGCCTCAACAGTATGTGAACCATGAACTTCCAGATGTTCAAGCTGGTTTTAGAAAAGGCAGAGAAACCAGAGATCAAATTATCAACATCTGTTGGATCATTGATAAAGCAAGAGAGTTCCAGAAAAACATCTATTTCTGCTGTATTGACTATGCCAAAGCCTTTGACTATGTGGATCACAACAAACTATGGAAAAGTCTTCAAGAAATAGGAATGCCAGACCACCTGACCTACCTCCTGAGAAATCTGTATGCAGGTCAGGAAGCAACAGTTAGAACTGGACATGGAACAACAGACTGGTTCCAAATAGGAAAAAGAATATGTCAAGGCTGTATACTGTCACCCTGTTTATTTAACTTATATGCAGAGTACATCATGATAAATGCTGGACTGGATGAATCACAAGCTGGAATCAACATTGCCAGGAGAAATATCAGATATGCAGATGATACCACCCTTATGGCAGAAAGTGAAGAAGAACTGAAGAGACTCTTGATGAAAGTGAAAGAGGAGAGTGAAAAAGTTGACTTAAAGTTCAACATTCAGAATACTAAGATCATGGCATCTGGTCCCATCACTTCATGGAAAATAGATGGGGAAGCAGTAGAAACAGTGGCAGACTTATTTTTTGGGGCTCCAAAATCACTGCAGATGATGACTGCAGCCATGAAATTAAAAGATGCTTACTCCTTAGAAGCAAAGTTATGACCAATCTAGACAGCATATTAAAAAGCAGAGACATTACTTTGTCAACAAAGGTCCATCTAGTCAAGGCTATGGTTTTTCCAGTAGTTACGTATGGATGTGAGAGTTGGACTGCAAAGACAGCTAAGCGCTGAAGAATTGATGCTTTCGAACTGTGGTGTTGGAGAAGACTCTTGGACTGCAAGGAGATCCAACCAGTCCATCCTAAAGGAAATCATTCCTGAATATTCATTGGAAGGAATGATGTTGAAGCTGAAACTCCAATACTTTGGCCATCTGGTGCAAAGAACTGACTCATTTGAAAAGACCCTGATGCTCGGAAAGATTGAAGGCAGGAGGAGAAGGAGATGACAGAGGATGAGATGGTTGAATGGCATCACTGACTCAATGGACATGAGTTTGAGTAAATGCTGGGAGTTGGTGATGGACAGGGAGGCCTGTCATGCTGCAGTCCATGGGGTCGCAAAGAGTCAGAACCGACTGAGTGACTGAACTGAACTGAAGTCAATATGGCTGAACTTGGACCCATGGATAGATAGCCTTTCCAAAAAGCCACGTTAATTTGTACCTCAGACTTAATTTGCTCCTTCAGCATATGATGAAGCACATCTTTAATAGGGTGTGACAACTGACAAGAGAATTAAATTGATGCAAATTAAAACTTTAACAATAACATTATATGAAGCTTAAAATCCTTCGCACTTTTGACACTGAATTTATGCTAGCTGCTAGAAAGCACTAGAATAAAGGGTCCTTACAGAACTACCAGTCAAGGACAATCTATTGTCTTTATAAGAAAAACAATACAGAAACGCTTAGTATCAGTTATAGACTGAGTTGATAAGCTGAGGATGGAAGCATTTTATCTCTTTGATCAAACCATTGGATAAAGTTTAAAATTACAATTCATTACTAGGAAATATAGCAATTCTGACTGAATCAGGAATGAAGCACATATCTGGTTTTTATAGTATCCAAGGAACATATGTATGACTTGCCTTTACCTTGTTATCCATGAAGAAATTAGAATTTATCTCTTTCAAAACAGAACAATAAACAATAACTAGTATTAGGAGCTGAAATGTTACATGTAAGGCAATGTTTCCTTCACCTCCTATTTTATTCCAGTGGTAACAACCCTGCCAGTGCTCAATTTGTTGCCATATTTGAATCAGTATTGCAGTTTAAAATTACTTTTTCATTTTGTTACTAATGTTAAACTTATCACCATGGCTTTAATCAATCTATAGAAAATGCAGGGCCAAGACAGAGGTATCAGGTACTAATAGGAGAGCTACTATTTTGCCTGAGCTTCACTTTCCTATTGCCAGCTACCAAATGGACACATCCATGTAGAATTCTCACAAATATATCAACTCAACAGCATATCCCAAAGTGCCCTAGCTTCAGTTAATGGGATTGCCAATCTCAAAGTTAGCATCGCCTTTCTTGACATCACAACAAATAAGCCGTTATATTCTGTCAACTTCATCTCAAAAATATCTTTAAAATTCCTACTGGCTTCATAATGACTCATCAAGACAACAGTAATAGCATATTTTCACTTCCTTGTCCATATTTCAGAAGTTACTGCTTTTATAGTCACACATTTGATTGTTACTTTGCCTCTCAGAAACTTTGTCTTTGTTTATCACCTTAATAACAGAATCAGTGTCCCTTAATCTTGGGTTCAAAACTCTTTAGAGCTTGACCCTAAAGACTTTTCCATCCTTTATATCTGTCCTTGGTAAACGATACCCAGACACCCTCATTTTTCCCCCACAGTAGTTCTTCAGTCTTCTTTTCCTTACTTATCTCTGAAGCTTGTCTACAAATTCATTTCAGTAAAGGGCCAGATAGTAAATATTTTAGGCTCTGTGGGCCATGTGGTCTCTGTCGCAATTACTCTGCTCTGCTCCTGTGATATGAAAACAGCCAAAGATAATACATAAACAAATTAGCATGGCTGTATCCCAATAAAGCTTTAATTACAAAAGTAGGCACAGGCTAGAATTAGGCCCATGGGTCCTGATTTGCTGGCCAATGACCTAGATCATAGTACAAAGTGACAGTGTTTTATCAGGCAAGCATCAAATGAGCTTTCTGTTGCTCACACATCATGAGAAGTTACAAAATCTCTAATACTTTGGAAATGTCAAACATATTTTGGATACATTTACTTTCATTAAAAATAGAAACAAGAAGGCAAGGTAGGGAGGAAAGTACATCCAATATTGTTAGTAACTATGCATCTGAAAATTCCTTTTCCCCAAACTCTACAGAAAGCTATTTCTCAGAAATATTTAACAAAATACATTGCAAGTGAAGAGATTAATTTGCCAATAAACATATTTAAATTAGTTTTGGAATCTAAGACAGTAGTTGTGGTCCCTGAGGTTCTCCGTTACATTTGTGTAGATATCTTTGATTTATAGTTCCTTAAAATTTTCTCTCCTATGCCCTTTTAATTGGTTCACTAGGTTTAAAAGGATTTTAATTTGTATAAACAAATACATTTGCATTGTTTGTATTGCTCTTAATAATCTGTGAATTTCTATAGCCTACACATTATTTGCATTTTACAGTTTAAAAATGATGTGTGGAGAAACAAGGAATCAGAAGAACAGAAACAACTTTGTAAAAGAGGAACAAGTTGGATGACTACCTCATTTCAAGATTAACTCTAAAGTTAGAGTAGTTAAGACTTGTGGCATTGTTGTAGTGTTAGACATAAAAATCAATGGAGAGTACAGAAATAGACTGACACATATATGATAAATTGATTTTTGACAAAGATTCAAAGGTAATTCAATGGGTAATTGATAACATTTTCAACAAATGGAAGAATAGTGTAGGATTAATTGGACATGTGTAAGACAAAAAGAGGAAGCAAGAGGAGAGGGAAGAAAGGAGAGAAGAAGAAGGAAGGAAAGAGAGAGAAAGAGAAACTTGCAGGGTAGCAATGGAGAAACAGACATAGAGAACAGACTTATGGACATGGGGAGAGGGGAGGAGAGGGTGAGATGTATGGAGAGAATAACATGGAAACTTACATCATCATATGGAAAATAGACAGCTAATGGGAATTTGCTGTTATGTCTCAGGGAACTCAAACAGGGGCTCTGTATCAACCTAGATGGGTGGGATGGGGAGGGAGATGAGAGGGAGGTTCAAAAGGGAGGGGATATATATATATATATACACTTATGGCTTATTCATATTGAGGTTTGACAGAAAACAACGAAATTCTGTAAAGCAATTATCCTTCAATTAAAAAATTTTTAAAAGTCAAAAAAAGAGAAACTTCAGTCATTTTCTCATACATTATAAAAAAAAAAAACTTGAAATGGATCATAGACCTAAATGTAACCCTTCAAAATATGAAGGTTCTATGTGAAAACATAGAAGACATATTTCTGCCTTTGACTTAAGTAAAGATCTGTTATATAAAAAATAAAAAAAATAACAAAATTCTCTGCAAGAATTAAGAGATAGATAGTTTGGAAGAAAATATTTACAAACACCTATCTGACAAAAGATATATCCAGAATATATAAAGATCTGTCACAACTTAATAATAAGAAAATGAATAAACCTGATTAAAAATGTTCAAAAATTTGAATAAACATTTCACTGAAAAAGAGGTATGGGGAAGAAATAAGCACATGTAACATTAGTCACCAGGGAAATGCAAAACACAACCACAATGTGATACCATTACAGCCCTATTAGAATGGCTATAATTAATACAAAAGAAAACCAAAAAAGCCAACAAAACCTCACAAATGCTGAAGGAAATGTGGAGCAAATAGAATTATCTAGATGTGGAGCAACAGGAATTCTCATACTTTGCTAAAATGAATGCAAAATGGTACAACTACTTTAGAAAACAGATTGGCAGTATCTCACTTTTAGGTATTTACCCCGAAAAGTGAAAATGTGTCTACACACAGATTCATATTGAAAAGTTTATAACAGTTTTATTTGTAACCACAAAATGCTGGAAACAATCCCACTGTTGGGCATACGCACTGAGGAAACCAGAAGGGAAAGAGACACGTGTACCCCAATGTTCATCGCAGCACTGTTTATAATAGCCAGGACATGGAAGCAACCTAGATGTCCATCAGCAGATGAATGGATAAGAAAGCTGTGGTACATATACACAATGGAGTATTACTCAGCCATTAAAAAGAAAACATTTGAATCAGTTCTAATGAGGTGGATGAAACTGGAGCCTATTATACAGAATGAAGTAAGCCAGAAGGAAAAACACCAATACAGTATAATAACACATATATATGGAATTTAGAAAGATGGTAACAATAACCCTGTGTACGAGACAGCAAAAGAGACACTGATGTATAGAACAGTCTTATGGACTCTATGGGAGAGGGAGAGGGTGGGAAGATTTGGGAGGATGGCACTGAAACATGTAAAATATCATGTATGAAACGAGATGCCAGTCCAGGTTCGATGTACAATACTGGATGCTTGGGGTTAGTGCACTGGGACGACCCAGAGGGATGGTATGGGGAGGGAGGAGGGAGGAGGGTTCAGGATGGGGAACACATGTATGCCTGTGGTGGATTCATTTTGATATTTGGCAAAACTAATACAATTATGTAAAGTTTAAAAATAAAATAAAATTAAAAAAAAAGTCTATCAGTCAGTGAATGGATACATTCATGCAATGGAATGATAGCAATAAAAATACATGAAATACTGATACAGGCAACAACATGGGTGGATGTCAAAAGCATTCCACTCAGTGAAAATACAAAAGGCTATATAACCATGATCCTATTTATATGACATTTTGGTAAAGGTGAAGATATAAGGACAGAAATCAGATCAGTGGTTGCCTCAAGCTGTGGGTGGGAATAGGGAACTGAATATGAAAGAAAAGAACTTCTTGGGAGTGATGAAAAGATTCCGTATCTGGAACGTGGTGGTGGTGGTTACATAATGAATATATTTCTCAAAACTCACTGAACTGTTTATCTAAAAAGGATGAGTCTTACTATATGTAAGTTATACCTCAATAAACCCAACTACAAAAAGATGATATTACTCTGAGGCAAACTCTATCCCTAAACCTTTATGAATATCCTCTGAATTTTTATACATTCATGAGTCTCTTTCTTGAGTCCCTAATCCACGCATGGTTTCATTCTATACCCATGCTTCAGTGATCAGACATAATTTCCTTCCATTAATTTTTCTTTCATTGTAGTATCCTGAATCACTTTTTGAAATTTCTTCCCATGACTAAACTCAGGAAATTACATATTTACTTTACAGGTAAGTTGTAAATTTAGAGTTTGCTTCTCAGTCTGTACCTAAGCATTAAAGTAAAAGGCTCACATCATAAAACTCCCTCTCATACATTCCAAATCTAACTGCAGAACTGCATTCTTTTACACTTACAGACTTAGAGAATAAATGTATGGTTGGGGTAGAGGGAAGGATGAGGGAAAGAGATAGTTAGGGAGTTTGGAAGGAATGTGTACACACTGCTGTATTCAGAATGGATAACCAACAAGAACCTACTGTACAGCACAGGAAGCACTGCTCAGTGTTACATGGCGGCTTGGATAGGAGGGGAGCTTGGGGGAGAATGGTTACATGTATACGTATGGCTGAGTCCCTTTGCTGTTCACCTGAAATGACCCAAAACTATCACAACATTGTTAATCGGCTATACCACAATACAAAATAAGAAGTTAAAAACAAATTGCATTCTTTAAGCATGCCCTCAGATAATAAAGTGCTTTTGGCAATTCAGTTATTAAAATACATGGTTTGAGGAGAATTTAATATAGACTTTGCTAATACTTAATATCCCACTTTATATTTAATAATCCAAGTTCAAAGATATTGTTGGCTGTTGGAAAATTACAAGCCAACTTGAGGACCCAGAATCTGGACTCTCTCCCTTCACTGAAGAATTCTAAATGACAGCTATAGTCAGAAGGGTTTACAATGTGTCACATCTTTTTTTTTTTTTTTTCCACATCTTCTTTAGAACAGAACATTGTTAGTAAGGACATCACTTTCAGAAATAAAGGAGACAAACCTCGTTATTGTGCATTGAAAATATTTGCATTCCATCCATGTTACAGTCAGGATTAAAGAACTTTGGCACCGACATTACTCTTTGCAAACCTGAACCTAATTTCCCAAACAGTTAGAGTGACAAAGTACAAAGGATAGGATTTGTAGTTCATTTGCTCTGTCAACAGATCTAGGTCTCTATGTAAAGTCTGCAAAATTAAAAGCACAATTAAAGTAGATGTTTAAAGAGTAATGGTGCATGCTATATCTCTGAGATGCCACATAAAATCAAGGCCCTTGGGAAAGTTGAGTTGTTAAGTAAGGAGTATTGATTTAAATTACTTCACAACAGCAAGGGTACACAGACTTTTATCTCAAGGAGTTTTGTTTTTTTTTTCTTTTCAAAATAAAAAGTCACAGTGATTTGCCAATAGACTCATTTCAAAGATTTAAATGTCAACAATATCAACAGTATAAACATGAATGTAATATATCTTTCAGAAAAATATTCTTTGTATACACTTTGGAATGGTTATGATTTTGTCTGACACACACACACACATAAAAGCACTTCTGGGATTCTTGAAAAAGATTAATAGGAACTCTACGAGTTTTTTAACCAAAGTGAATGATGGAATAACAGTTCGTATGTATTGAGGAACTTTTATTGTCAGTTCAGTTCAGTTCAGTTGCTCAGTTGTGTCTGGCTCTCTGCGACCCCATGAATTGCAGCACACCAGGCCTCCCTGTCCGTCACCAACTCCCGGAGTTCACCCAGACTCACGTCCATCAAGTCAGTGATGCCATCCAGCCATCTCATCCTCTATCGTCCCCTTCTCTTCCTGCCCCTAATCCCTCCCAGCGTCAAATCTTTTCCAATGAGTCAACTCTTCACATGAGGTGGCCAAAGTATTGGAGTTTCAGCTTCAGCATCATTCCTTCCAAAGAAATCCCAGGGCTGATCTCCTTCAGAAGGGACTGGTTGGATCTCTTTGCAGTCCAAGGGACTCTCAAGAGTCTTCTCCAACACCACAGTTCAAAAGCATCAATTCTTTGGCGCTCAGCTTTATTCACAGTTCAACTCTCACATCCATACATGACCACTGGAAAAACCATAGCCTTGACTAGACTTTTATTGTAGATTAATATTAATCAATACTATTACAGAATTAGAAAATAAGGAGACAAAAAATTTGTAATTCAGTGGTTAGATATAGCCATGTATTTATTCATTAATTCTACAGATACCTACTGACTGTGTCTATGCACCAGGCAGTGTTTCAGGCACTTCAGGTTCAGCAGTAAACAGAATATATTAAAAAATTTCCTGTCCTCATTGTGTTTGCGGTAACCTTTACCATTTTATTGCACAGTGTTCAAGAATTTAGATGTATATATATTACATACACACACATACATATACACAGAGAGGAGAAAACAAGGTGTTATTTGGAAGATATTATTTGTAACCTGTTTTTTAAGACTGCACATGACTGTGATCATTTAAATATTTTTTACTCTTGTAAAAACACATGAGATCTACTTTTCTGACAAAATTTTAAGTGTACAATATAGTAATGTTAAGGGCTTTCCTGGTGACTCAGTGGTAAAGAATCCACTTGACAATGCAGGAGATGTGGGTTCGATCCATGGGTCAGGAAGATCCCCTGGAGAATGAAATGGAAACCTCCTCCAGTATTCTTGCCTTGGAAATCCCATGGACAGAGGAGGCTGATGGGCTACAGTCCATGGGGTCACAAAGAGTCGGATATGACTTGGGAACTAAAGAGCAACAACAGTACCGTTAACTATAGGCACTACATTGTACAGCAGATCTCTGGAATCTGTTCATCTTGAATTACTGAAACTGTAAACTTATTGATTAGCAACTTCTTTTTTTTTTTTTTTTGATTTTATGAAATTTTTTTTTCCTTTTTTAAATTTTATTTTATTTTTAAACTTTACATAATTGTATTAGTTTTGCCAAATATCAAAATGCAACTTCTTTTCTTAGCACCAAAAATACACTGATACATTTTCAGTGACCTCTTTATATACTATTATATGGGTTATCCTCAATTATTTAACAATCCCCCTTGTTAGACATTTAGTTTGTTTATTTTTTGCATTATAAATGGTAATAGGTAATATAAAGTATGACTATAATAGCATATATTATAATCCTATATATATAATTACACACTTATCCTTTTTTTTTTTTTTAAACAGGGTCAATTCCTAGAAGTGAAAATGTTGTTTCAATAGGGCATTAAGAAGTTTAAGGCTTGTATGACTTTTCTCTATGACTGGTTCTTTTCTAAAACAGAAAAGAAGTAAGCAAAGTATAGCATATGTGCTTCATTCAAGGTGTGAAAACAAGGCTATCGATCTCTAGAGTAGGGTTTATCCTCTGAGGTTGTCATGCTGGTGGCAGTGTGTTAGAATGTTGGCAAGACGATCAAAAGGGCAGATCAGGAATGAAAACCAGTGGTTATGAGGTTCTTTTCCACAAGAAAAACCAAGCTTAAGAACAAAAAACCAAATTAATTGAGATGTTTTTAATATTTCCACATATTTTCCCATTGAAACTTCATTAGACTTATATTCCAAATAATATCCTTGAATTCTTCTTTGCTTTAACAGCAGGGAAGCATCCCAGCTTTTAAAATTTGTTTGTTTTCCTATAATCATTCTTGAAATGCCTATAAACTGTTTTAGTAACCAAAATATTTATAAAACATTAACTATAATCACTGGAAAAGGAAATGGCAACCCACTTCAGTATTCCTGCCTGGAGAATCCCACAGACAAAGGAGCCTGGTGGGCTACAGTCCATGGGGTCGCAAAGAGTTGGACACGACTGAGCAACTAACACACACAACTATGCTATGCTATGCTAAGTCGCTTCAGTCGTGTCCGACTCTGTGCGACCCCACAGACGGCAGCCCACCAGGCTCCCCCGTCCCTGGGATTCCCAGGCAAGAACACTGGAGTGGGTTGCCATTTCCCTCTCCAATGCATGAAAGTGAAAAGTGAAAGTGAAGGCGCTCAGTCGTATCCGAATCTTAGCGACCCCGTGGACTGCAGCCTACCAGGGTCCTCCGTCCACGGGATTTTCCAGGCAAGAGTACTGGAGTGGGGTGCCATTGCCTTCTCCGACACACAACTATAATCACAAATAAAAATGACATGAGATTTTTCTTTAGGGCATTTTAAAAATACCTGTAGAAATTTTAGAATAAAATTTGGTAGCTCTAACATAATGTTTTATTCTGCCTACAAGATGTAATCTTATTATACATGATTTTAAGAGACAAATTGATCAATCTTTTTTTTCTGTTAAATTTTCTAGTTCCACATACATAAATTCTGTATTTAATTTATGGGGAAATAAGTCATTAGTCATACACAATCAACAAACACAGGTTTATAATAAGGAACTAAGATATGCCAGATTTGAGAAATGTTTGATTTCATATGACAGTTAAATACATTTGTAATGGAATAGATTTGTTTTTGAATACAGATTTATAGTAAGAAATCAGCTACAGTCAATGACAATATAATAAATTATTCTACTTGTTTTAATTCAATGCAATAAAATGGATAAGTAAGAATTACATTGATCCTTAAATTCAACTTGATGATCTTTCAAGATGTTCAACATTCCCTTACTCCTCACCTGGGTCACAGTAGGTGTAACTGCGTGTCTCCTATTCCTCTAGTTTACAGTGTTGCTTATTCCGTGTCCTATGTATTTATGTAGATTTTGTAACACACAGTTCCTCATCTCATTTAAGAGCTGGCTGCCAAGTAACATCAGAAGGATTCCAGGACCAAAAGCATTCCTTCTTCACAGAGAATTAATTTTTTGCCTTATATGACCTACGAGTTAATAGTCTTTCAACTGAGTTGGTTCTCGATTGAGTTAGCATCATTGACTCAATGGACATGAATTTGAGCAAACTCTGAGAGACAGTGGAGGACAGAGCCTGGTGTGTTTCAGTCCATGGGGTCACAAAGAGTCAGACATGACTTAAGCAACTGAGTAACAACATTGAGTTGAACAAAAATGTGGTTTGGGAGAGACATCCTCAAAAATAATGAGGAATTTTAAAATTATTATTAGGTGCTGAGAACTACTCTCGGGATATCTGCAGGAAAAAACAAACAAACAAACAAACTCTAGGATTCCTTTTCATAGTGTGGGCTCTGCAGGCTGATTAGATCCAGGCTTAATTTTCTTTTTTTGGTGAGAATATTCATAGGTGCTGCTGTGTCCTGATGGCATCACCTGGAAGGCAATTCTAGTGATAATATTGGTAAGTGGGCTAAGATTTCACAAGCCTGATTTATCTATTATAAAGTTCCCATCATTTATCTAGTAGTTTTAGCATTATCAATAATTTTGACAGACATCTATTATTCCAGAGTAGTACAAAGTAGGGACTTGTAAATTTTATTGTTTTTTTGAAAAGCATGTATTAGCTAGGATTCTTCAGTCAAGGAGAATGGTCATCAGTTATTCTGTTATCTTGAAATGCACATAAAAAGCAGTACAAATATTGATTCTTACTGCTGACCATTATTTCGAATACTGAGTTGATGTAACAACTTCCAAAAGGGACCAATGAAGTTTACATATTTTTAGTACCTCTATGAAGTCATGGAATTTTTACAATTGATGATATTTTACAAACTACCACATTAATGATTTGAGTTTTGGTACTCAAATTTTCCTATGTTAGGGTGTACTCTTTTGACACAATCCCTTAGTCTTTTTATTCATACTGTTATTTTTAATTTAAAGTTTCTAGACTTTTTATTTATAACTTCTTTGATTTTCTGAATCTTTTTTCTTATGCTTAAAATCTTGTTTCCTATATGACATGAGCATAATTATTTATATGCTCTGTCCTGCTATATTTCTAACTACGTACCATAGTTTCATAATAACAGCTAAAACTGTTACTAATAATAAAGCTTCTGACCACATTTAAGATTTATTTATAGTTATTTATTCTAGTAGAATCAAAAATATTGTATTTTAATCACTTGGAATAATTCTTCTCATCATTGTTATATTACCAATTAGATCAACATTTGGAGCTCATTTGTTTTAGTTTTTCATTTGAGAGATTCTTTTCCTGACTTAACTTTGTTTGACAATTATGAAAACCATTTATATGGTTGCAAAGTCAAAATTATACAGCAAGATAAGTTCAGAGAGATCTGGCTTCTAATTCTGTCTCCTTTTCTATCTCCCCTCCATTCCCCATACACAGCCATTAGAAAAAAATGCTTTTGCTTATTCTTC
This sequence comes from Bos indicus x Bos taurus, assembly GCF_003369695.1. Lineage (NCBI taxonomy): Eukaryota > Metazoa > Chordata > Mammalia > Artiodactyla > Bovidae > Bos > Bos indicus x Bos taurus. The sequence continues at coordinate 20,552,005 of NC_040105.1, forward strand.
TATTGTTTCTTTTAAAATAAAACCAAATCCCATATTTTTCTATTACAATCAGTGCTGCAATCAACTTTGGGCATAGATGAGTTCATATTTTTTCCCAATCTTTGGGGGAGATTCCTACCTGGGTATAAACTCTGAATCAAAAGTTAAAAAAGAAAAAAAAATAAACAATATGGTTAGATATTGCCAACTTCTCTTCCATACGAGAAGCATCATTATCAGCAGCAATGTAAGAGAGCCCTTGTTTTCACACAGTCTGGTTACAGATTATGTTGAATTTTGCCAGGTAGGGAATATGAAACACTATTTGTATAGTTTTAATTACACCTCTATTATCATGATTGAAACTGAGAACATTTTACAAGGTAAGGATCATTTGTACTTATTTTTCTGTGAACTATTGTTTATATCTTTTGCTCTTTTTATAAAATCAGACTTAATATTTTTCCACTCAATTTTTAGAAACTCTTTAAATGTTAGAGATATCATTTGTGATATTTGCACATATTTTCCCCAATTTATATTTTGCTTGTGGTTTTTATTTCTTTCTGTTCAACAGCTTTGTAATATATTTGTATATATATCTTTAACTCTCTTTCTAATCAAATTATCAGTATTTCCTTTTATTGCTTCTGTATTTTTAACCATTGGAAATGTCTCAGGTTAGGTTCCCCAGAAAACTGACTCTGACTTGGAAACTATAGTGCTGGACTTTATTAAAGAATCCGTCTTAGCTCTGGCTGTTATAATAAATACCACAGACTGGGTGGCTTAAATAACAAACACTTTTTTCTCAGAGTTCTGGAAGCTGGGAAGTTCCAGATCATGGTGCCAGACAACTTGGTTCTTGGTGAGAGTCCTGTACCTGGCTTGCAGATGGCTGCCATCTCTGTACTCACATGACCTCCTTGTATGCATGCAGAAAGAAAGCTCTGTCCTATCTTCCTCTTTCATACTGTTAGTAATACCATTCTGGGACTCCACTCTTACAACCTCATCTAAACTTACTTATTTCTCAGAGCCTCCATCTCTCCATACCATAGGGTTAGAGGTTAAAGATTCAATATATGAATCATAGAAGGGACACAAGCACTCAGTCCATAACAGAATCCTTGGGACTAATAGGTGTAGACCAAAGGACTCCCAATGCTAGGGTAGTACACTCTTTATTCCTGAAGAGGATCTAGGTGGCACATCAAAGCATTTACCATGGGAAATTTTCTCTACTCCAAGAAATGAAACAAAGGGATAACAACACAGTTAATAAGGTATCCATCTATGGCTTCTTATACTACTTTAATAGTTTTATTTGGTACATTAAATCTCTGATCCATTTGAAATGGTGTGACAAACTGAGCTGATGTTATATTTTTATACTTTCAGTGGTCCCAATAACATATTAAAAAGATGATTTCCCCACTGATTTGAAAAAACTTATTATTTTTCAAAAAGTGGAAATTTCTATATATGTTTAGGTCTGTTTCAGGATTTCTTTTTTGGGTTTATTTGTATATCTATTCATGTGCTAATAACACATCATTTTAATTATTTAGGCATTGTTAATGTGTTTTACACAGAAGAACTGTAGAAAAAAGATCTTCATGACCCATATAATCACGATGGTGGGATCACTCACCTAGAGCCAGACATCCTGGAATGTGAAATCAAGTGGGCCTTAGGAAGAATCACTATGAACAAAGCTAGTGGAGGTGATGGAATTCTAGTTGAGTTATTTCAAATCCTGAAAGATGACATTATGAAAGTGCTGCACTCAATATTTCAGCAAATTTGGAAAACTCAGCAGTGGCCACAGGACTGGAAAAGATCAGTTTTCATTCCAATCCCTAAGAAAGGCAATCCCAAAGAATGCTCAAACTACAGTACAATTGCACTCATCTCACATGCTAGCAAAGGAATGTTCAATATTCTCCAAGCCAGGCTTCAGCAATACATGAACCGTGAACTTCCAGATGTTCAAGCTGGTTTTAGAAAAGGCAGAGGAACCAGAGATCAAATTGCCAACATCCGCTGGATCGTCGAAAAAGCAAGAGAGTTCCAGAAAAACATTTCTGCTTTATTGACTCTGCCAAAGCCTTTGACTGTGTGGATCACGATAAACTGTGGAAAATTCTGAAAGAGGTGGGAATACCAGACCACCTGACCTGCCTCTTGAGAAGCCTGTATGCAGGTCAGGAAGAAAGAGTTAGAACTGGACATGGAACAACAGACTGGTTCCAAATAGGAAAAGGAGTACGTCAAGGCTATATACTGTTACCTGGCATATTTAACTTATATGCAGAGTACATCAAGAGAAACGCTGGGTTGGAAGAAGCACAAACTGGAATCAAGATTGTCGGGAGAAATATCAATAACCTCAGATATGCAGACGACATCATCCTTATGGCAGAAAGTGAAGAAGAACTAAAGAGCCTCTTGATGAAAGTGAAAGAGGAGAGTGAAAAAGTTGGCTTAAAGCTCAACTTTCAGAAAACTAAGATCATGGCATCTGGTCCCATCACTTCATGGCAAATAGATGGGGAAACAGTGGAAACAGTGGCTGCCTTTATTTTTCTGTACTCCAAAATCACTGCAGATGGTGACTGCAGCCATGAAATTAAAAGACACTTACTCCTTGGAAGGAAAGTTATGACCAACCTAGACAGCATATTCAAAAGCAGAGACATTACTTTGCCAACAAAGGTCCATCTAGTCAAGACTATGTTCATGTATGGATGTGAGAGTTGGACTGTGAATAAAGCTGAGCACCGAAGAATTGATGCTTTTGAACTGTGGTGTTGGAGAAGACTCTTGAGAGTCCCCTGGACTGCAAGGAGATCCAACCAGTCCATCCTAAAGGAGATCAGTGCTGGGTGTTCATTGGAAGGGCTGATGTTTAAGCTGAAACTCCAATACTTTGGCCACCCGATGCGAAGAGCTGACTCATTTGAAAAGACCCTGATACTGGGGAAGATTGAGGGCAGGACGAGAAGGGGACAACAGAGGATGAGATGGTTGGATGGTATCACCGACTCAATGGACATGGGTTTGGGTGAACTCCGGGAGTTGGTGATGGACAGGGAGGCCTGGTGTGCTACAGTCCATGGGGTCACAAAGAGTCGGACAGGATTGAGGGACTGAACGGACCTGGATTATAAATGTAATCTGCTCTTACACCATATTCTAACTGTTTTTCATTCAGGTTCCTTTAGGATGGACTTGTTGGATCTCCTTGCAGTCCAAGGGACTCTCAAGAGTCTTCTCTAACACCATAGTTCTAAAGCATAAATTCTTTGGCACTCAGCTTTCTTTATAGTCCACCTCTCACATCCATACATGACTACTGGAAATACCATAGCTTTGACTAGACGGACCTTTGTTCACAATACTTTGGCCACCTGATGCAAAGAGCTGACTCATTTGAAAAGACCCTGATGCTGGGGAAGATTGAGGGCAGGAGGAGAAGGGGACGACAGAGGATGAGACGGTTGGATGGCATCACCGAGTCAATGGACATGAGTTTGAGTAAACTCTGGGAGTTGGTGATTGGCAGCAAGGCCTGGCTTGCTCCAGTCCATCAGGTCGCAAATAGTCAGACATGACTGAGTGACTGAACTGAACTGAATTGATTCAGGTTCCCTGCTTTATTAAGTAATTAAGAATTTAAATCTCTTTTAAAATTATATTAGTTCTTTTAAAATTTTATAGTATAAAAAAATCTCTGACATATACAAAATTGAGAAAAGTGAATGAAAAATCTCTATATGCCCGTTACTAGATGCAACAATTATTGCTTCATACTAATCTTATTTCATCTAAAATCCAACCTACTTCCTCTCTTCTAGACTATACTGAAGCAAACCCATGGTATCATATCATGTAATGCCTATGTATTTCACTACATATTTCCAAAAGACAAGTACTCTATCTAAAACATAGCTTCAATGCTGTTATTGCACCCAAAACCCCAAACCATAATAATTCTGTATTATCATATTATCATAAAATATTTAATCAATAGTGGCTCTGTCAGTAAAGTTTCTGCCTGCAATGCAGGAGACCTGGGTTTGATCCCTGGGTTGGGAAGATGCCCTGGAGGAGGGCATGGCAATCCACTCTAGTATTCTTGCCTGGAGAATCCCCATGGGCAGAGGTGCCTGGCAGGCTGCAGAGTCGGACACGACTGAGCAACTAAGCACAGCTCATTGCCTCATCAATTCTTTTAAAGTCCTGTTTATGCTAATCAGTACACATATAATGTGCACACATTGCAATTGATTATCTCATTTAATCTATAGGTTACCTCTCCATCTCCTCTTTTTCTTCCTTTGACTTTATTTCTTGAAGAAACTAGATCATCTGTCCTGTACAGTTTTTCATAGTTTTGCTGACTGCATTCCTGTAGCATTTTTAAACATGTTCCTCTTTTCACTGAATTTACTGTAAATTAGTAGTAGGACAAGAGGCTTCATTAGACTCAGATTTTTTTCTTTTCTTTTTTGGTTAAGAATACTTCCTAAGTGTTATAGTAAATTTCCATGAGGGAGCACATAAGGTCTGATTGTATCTGCTGTAAATCTAATAATGCATTAGGGTTTGCAAACTGATGATATTCTAATTTTACCAGCCTTTTATTTATTGGCTAGAACTCTTCTATAATGAGAAACTTATCTTTATAATCCATCTGATTACCCGAAATATAGTTCATAGAGGAAAAGTAGAATAAATGCTTGATTCTTCTTCTGTATAATAGCTTTTAAAATTATGTGCTATATTTGTAGTATGCTCCAAAGGTCACAATATGCTTTTCTTATTACCATTATGGAGTCATGCATTAAATATAGTTGATGTATTAAGATCACTTGTAAATTTCCCATTTGGGTGGTCAGTGGGAGACTTCAAGTTAGCTCTTTTTGATATGATCCTAATAGTGATTCTATAGCTTCCTTGTTTTCTTGAAAATATGTTCCTAACTGTCTTTCACATTCCCTGTTCTAAACCAGGGATCAAGCTCTTCTCCCAGAAGTGGTGGTTCCTTTAGTAGGAAGCAGTATTTTGAGATCACAGTCTGGGTACTTAAAATGCTCTTTGTTATTGTTTTTCCATTGTTCCTAGACCTTTTCTTGTTGCAGAGCTAGGAAATGTGTTTTTTGTTGCTATTGAGATAAAATAGATCCTGCATACTCACAGATAATTCTAATTCAGATATAGCACAATATAGCATTTTTATTTAATCTCATCAAACTTATGTATGCTTCTCCTTTTTCATGTCACAGGTATCTGGGTTCTCAGTGACATCAATATAATTATTAATCTGCTTAATCCCACAGCACATACAGGATAGTTTCAGGATAATAGGAAAACACCATTACATTAAAACACCATTACATTCATTTCTTTCATTTTATTTTGATGTTTATTGATTACCTTTTAAAACGATTCTTTATAATTATGCAGAATATTTACGTAGTTTCAAGATCAAACCTAGAAAATATGTCTAGCCACCTACAATTTCTTCTCTCCTGTGTGAAAGTGAAAGTTAGCCTCTCAATTGTGTCTGACTCTTTGTGACCCACAGACTACAGCCTGCCAGGCTCCTCTGTCCCTGAAATTCTCCAGGCATGAATACTGGAATAGGTTGCCATTCCCTTCTTCAGGGATCTTCTGGACCCAGGGATCGAACCTGAGTCTCCTGCATTGCAGGCAGATTCTTTACCATCTGAGTTTCTAGAGAACCCATTTTCTCCCCTTTCCTTCTATAAATATTTAGACACATAATTTGAGACAAAAGAGAGAAGGGAACTAAAGGAAAAAAAAAACTTGAACTCAGAGGTTATTAAAGTGCAATCTTGGCATGGAATTTGTGGATCAAGAGTTGAAAATATTCATATTACAAAGTTAGAGGGGTTATTTAAGATATTTCATTGGACTGGCTAAAAGAGAATAATGATGGAACATTCTTTAAAATATGAGAAAAAAATGTGAGAGAGGAAATAGTTAACAATGCCAAAGTCAGCAGAAAATCTTGATAAAAGTTGACAGAAGTTAAGCTATTGGATTTTTCAGTAATAAAGCCTTTCAAAAAAAAATTTCAGAGAGGGAAGTTTCTTTGATTGAACAAAGCAGAGTTTCAGAGTAATAAGGGAATGAGTGCAAAGGAAATGGAGAATGGCAGCCTAAAAACTTCCTTGTTGATGCCAGATGTCTGAAAGGTAGGAATAAGAAACACACAGGGCTATAGCTAGCTTGAGAAATACAGTGAAATGAAGATTATTTCCCCAACAATGAAAATCTTCAAGTCAAAGAAGGAGCTATCAGAAGGAGAAGCCAGAATGAGTGAGGTAGGAGACAGATGGGCCTCTGGGCAGAGCAGCTGGAGTTTATCAAGCAGAGTAAATTGGAGTTTTGCTTTGCCTAGAAATTCCAAGGACAAAGTTAATGGCAGGAGCTGAGTGCTGCTTGAGTAAAGAAGTAAGAGGACCACATCTATCACTCTTGAGGTAAAGGAAACCTCTCTGATTGCACATGGTCCTTGCGGATCAAAAAGGGAGGGGGTACCACCCCATAATAAGTGTGAACATACTCCCTTTAGCCTTTGCACTGGAATTCATCTTGGCAAAATGTGCACACATGTTGGGAGGGATTTGGACAGGCCAGGTATGCCAAAGAAGTGAGATAACTGGTCAGAGGAGAACAAAGACCCAGAAGAAGTGCCCTGTGTAAGTGATTTAAATCACCTCTATGGCATACTCCTCCTCATTAGGGCGGATGCCCACACCCTTTCTCTCCAAGTGTATACTTCTGCCTTGCTCCTGTCTCAAATAAACAAACTACTTCTCTGTGTGCTTTTCCATATGTTGTGCTGTGCTAATAATAATAAACTTTTTTTTTTTTTTACAGTTTTTGCCTCCTTGAAACATTCTTGCTTTCAAACCGGGACAAGAGCCAGGACAACTTCTAGCCTCTAGCCCCTGGTGGACTAGGGGTTAGGATTCCTGGTTTTCATCCAGGCTACTCAGGTCAAATTGATGGGCAGGGAACTAAGATCCTGCTTCAAGACTGCTCCCTGCTGTCTCCCCAAGAACATGAGAGCATGGATATGCTGGAACAAATCTCTCAAGAGTAAGGAAGGAATGAATTTAAGGATAGAGAACAGTCAGCAATTCGGCCTCTGTGTACAGAGACCAGGGCACTAAGTGAGAATTTTGGGACATGCAGCATATTCCAAGGAAGCATGTAATAAATTTAGACTATTGACTCCACACCAGAGTTGAATTCTTCCACAGAAGTGGATTCTACTTCTCATTCTAGATCCCTGCAAATAAAAATATTTGCATGGCAGACTTATTTCCCTGAGTTAGAATTCCCTGTGAAACAAAATTAATCGAGTCCACTGCTAGTTTATTCTGAGTGCAGAAACCACACTTTCTACTCTACTCTGAATACACTGTACTTGATTCTTTTGGAAGCCTGGAACTTACCATGGTCACATCTTTGTTATCTTCAGTCACTGTCCAGGTTGGACAATCTTTCAGTTCAGTTCAGTTCAGTTCAGTCGCTTAGTTGTGTCCGACTCTTTGCAACCCCATGAATCGCAGCACACCAGGCCTCCCTGTCCATCACCAACTCCCGGAGTTCACTCAGACTCACGTCCATTGAGTCGGTGATTCCATCCAGCCATCTCATCCTCTGCTGTCCCCTTCTTCTCCTGCCCCCAATCCCTCCCAGCATCAGAGTCTTTTCCAATGAGTCAACTCTATGCATGAAGTGGCCAAAGTACTGGAGTTTCAGCTTTAGCATCATTCCTTCCAAAGAACACCCAGGGCTGATCTCCTTTAGAATGGACTGGTTGGATCTCCTTGCAGCCCAAGGGACTCTCAAGAGTCTTCTCCAACACCACAGTTCAAAAGCATCAATTCTTTGGCACTCAGCTTTCTTCACAGTCCAACTCTCACATCCATACATGACCACAGGAAAAACCATAGCCTTGACTAGACGGACAATCTTTAGATCATCCCAATTCTTGCAAACTCTTATTTCCATACTGCTCCATTTAAGCTTACTGTGCCCATATCCCACCTTTCTTCTTCCTCTTGAACCTTCCTACTGTGTACTATGGTAACTCTTGTTTCATGGTAAACTATCTTATATTTCAACTTCTTCGTCAGATGTTCCTGTTACCTCCTATTCCTAATCTGTATTCACCACTGCTATTTCTAAACCATTATTCGTTTTCTTTCTGACAACTGTTCTTTTGAGGCAAATAGTGTCCCACTGAATCTGTCAGTCATTAATGTCTCATCTTGTGTCAATTTCTCAGCTTGGTTTGTCAGTCACTTGACAGGGTCAAGAAGAAAAAACTGGATATACAGCAGCTAAATTGCTAAGGAAGAGCATGGAGTGTCTGAGGAGCAGAATTAGACCAGACACAGGAAAGGTGGTTTGAGGGGGTAGGCAGAATGTGTGAACCACATAAAATCCTTAAATAATGGATAAGGTATGTGGTATGTTGGGGCTGGCTCATCTCAGTTTACCAAAACCAGTTGTTAAGTTTTCAGAAATTTTGCAAGCTATTATGTTGGTAGCTTGAAATGGGACATCATGAGAATATTTATACCATGGAGATCTGCAAACACTACTAATCAGGACTCCTTTTCCTTCTGGGAGTCAGTTCTTAAATATTTACCAGCATGCCACTGGCTGATAGGGAGGAAGAGGAAATGAAATATTGAGTGGATAGAAGGTCAGGGAAATTGAAGACATATTTTACCTAATTCAAAAATTATGTCTAGGACCACTATCACCAAGAAATAAAGAAGCAGAAGGTCAAAAAAGAAAAAAAAAATACAGGAAGATTTAAATGGTAGATCCCAAAAAGGAAACATTAAAGACAGATTCCAAAGAAAAATAACTGGAACATATCCTCCTTTAAGCTTAAAAAACAGGTTTCATCTTCATTAATGAGGCTGAACCACAATTGTATGGAAATGAATGGAGATGATACTGGCAGGTTCTCCTATATCATTGAATACTCTGCTGTTGAACTCAGCAGACAGCATTTGTTTATTCTGTGCTTAACTAGGCTACTGGGTATAGCTTCAGTTCCTCAAAATTAGATGGGTCAAGAATCTAAAAATGGACAAGAATAATGAGAATATGGAGAAGATATGACTCTTATGAGCGTCTATACAGTGAAAATAAAAAGAGTGGAGTTTATATCCTGTCTACCCTTATCCATTGAAAGATATCATGCAAGTCATATAACCTCTCCAAACTCATTTCCTAGGCTATGATATAGCAATGGAGATTCCTATCTCTTAGTGTAGCTGTGAAAATTCCTCAAGTGTATGCAGTTTCAAGTGCTGAGTCTGGTGCCATGCTGATAGCAGACACTAAAACGTTTCTTCCCATCTCATTCCTGAACCTTTCTTCCCCATGAGATAATAAGGCTAAATACATATTCTTGAGAAGATGAAAATAAGAAGTCAGACCAAAGTGCATGTGGGAGTTTCTCAGTTTTCTTTTTTTCCCACATGGTTGGAAAGTTCTAACCCAGGGCATGGCAAACTTTCTGTAAAGGGCCAGAGAGCAGGGCTTTGTGGTCCATATATTCTCTGTCCCACTGATTCAACTCTTCTGTTTTAGTGCAAAAGAAGCCACAGACAATACCTAAACAAACCTGTGTGTGGCTGTGTTGTAATAAAACTGTATGTATGAACACTGAAATTTAAATGTCAAATAATTGTTCATGTTGTGAATATCTTTTGCTTTTCGTTTCAACCACTTAATATATAAAAATCATTCTGAGCTCACAGATCATACAAAAACATATGGAAGGCTGAATTTTGCCTGTAGGCTGCAGTATGCTGACACCCACTCTCATCTCATTCTTCAGGAATAAATGGGGATAGGCCAAGAGTTTGGAAACATATTTTAAAATCTTGGAAACCTTTGTTCAAAGAAAATCTTGCCTGATAATCACTTGTTCCCAGAGTTTCTGTGAGGATGGGAATCTAGCATTCCTCCCATTTCCTCAAAAACCTACATTTCCACCAATATTAACACTCATAGACACACACACTCACACAGACACACATATACAGAGTCTCTAGAATGGATTTTATGGGACACTTTTCTGAAAGTCTTACGATGAAACATCAAAAAGAAATACTGAAAATTTTGCACTATTTGACCCCTTTTTAAGGCAAACAAGATCCAAACAACAAAACAAAAGACAAGGCACAGGAATTCAGAGAGCCCTCCAAAGGCTAGGCATCCTTAAAGCTGTTTTCTCCTTCCCCTCCATCAGACTTCTTATTAATGCTTTCAGATACTTATCACTTGACTGAATCTTTCTCTCCTCTGATGAGAACCTCCATCAACTGAACACTCTAGTTTATCTAACTTGTCTGCATGGTGGTTTGCTCCTCTCTCCTTTCTGGGCTGTACTGGTCTCTGTTATTGGGATGTGGCCTCTGCTGTGGTCCTGAGCACATGACACATGCATTCACTCTGCTATCCCAGATCCCTGGCCACAACAGCCAGATCTTAGTTATGAGAAATGCCCTCTAGACAAACATCAGAAAAATCTCAACTGAGGGACATTCCAAAAAATGCCTGACGGGTACTCCTCAAAGATATCAAGGTCATCAAAAATAAGGAGAGCGTGAGAAACTGCCATAACCACGAAGAGCCTGGGATCAACGAGACCCGACAACTAAATGCAATCTGGTACCTGTACAGGATTCTTGAACCGGAAAAGGACATGAGGCAAAAAGGGAAATCTGAATAAAGGGGTTTTAGTCAATAATAATTGACTCTATTTGGTTCACTATTTCTGACAAATGTGCCATAGGAATAGAAAATGTTAATAATAAGCAAAGGTGAATGTGAAGTCTATGAGAACTTGCTGTACTATCTTTACAGTAATTCTATACATTTAATTGTTTATGGCTCAGACAGTAAAGAGTCTGCCTGCAGCTCGGGACAGCCGAGTATGATCCTTGGGTTGGGAAGATCCCCTGGAGAAGGAAATGGCAACCCACTCCAGTATTCTTGCCTGGAAAATCCCAAGGGTGGAGGAGCCTGGCAGGCTACAGTCCATGGGGCCGCAAAGAGTTGGACACGACTGAGCCACTTCACTTGCTTCCTTCCAGTCAATTCAGTTCAGTTCAGTTGCTCAGTCATGTTCAGCTCTTTGTGACCCCATGGACCGCAGCATGCCAGGCTACCCTATTCATCACCAACTCCCGGCTCAGGCTCAAATTCATGTCCATCGAGTCAGTGATGCCATCCAACCATCTCATCCTCTGTTGTCCCCTTATCCTCCTGCCTCCAATCTTTCCCAGAATCAGGGTCTTTTCCAAGGAGTCAGTTCTTCACATCAGGTGGCCAAAGTATTGGAGTTTCAGCTTCAGCATCAGTCCTTCCAATGAATATTCAGGACTGATTTCCTTTAGGACGGACTTGCTTGATCACCTTGCAGTCCAAGGGACTCTCAAGAGTCTTCTCCAACTCCATAGTTCAAAAGTATCAATTCTTCGGCACTCAGCCTTCTTTATGGTCTAACGCTCACATCTATACATGACTACTGAAAAAAAACATAGCTTTGACTAGATGGACCTTTGTTGGCAAAGGAATATCTCTGCTGTTTAATATGCTGTTTAGGTTTGTCATAGCTTTTCTTCCAAGGAGCAAGCGTGTTTGAATTTCATAGCTGCTGTCACCATCTGCCATGATTTTGGAGCCCAAGAAAATACAGTCTCTCACTGTTTCTATTGTTTCCCCACCTATTTGCCATGAAGTGATGGGACTGGATGCCATGATCTTTGTTTTTTGAATGTTGAGTTTTAAGCCAGCTTTTTCACTCTCCTCTTTCACTTTCATCAAGACGCTCTTACTGTTCTAAAATAAAAGTCTATTTTTAAAAATTTACCTCTAGTCAATTCAGTAGGAAGAAAATCCATGAGAGCAAAATCTCTGTAAAGACATCCCTGGAGAACTGTCAAATGACAGACTTTATGTTAATAAAAGTTGTAAGGAAGGAAACAAACATTTAGTGATGTCTGCTGTGTGCCCAGTGATGTGCTCATCATTCATGTTAAAATTAAGAAAAATCTGACAAGCATTTTATGAATGGCGTAAAGTGCAACTCAATCATAGGAAAGAAGTTATTAATAAAATGAATGATTTTCTAAGTCCTCCCCCTTCAGGTGAAGTATGAGTTCCTTCCTTCATCCAGCTCTGTAGATACATTTTCTAGTAAGGACAGATACCTGCAGAAAAAAGAGATTCAAGAAAAAACTGTTTTGAAAGACCATTAAAGGCTTTCACTGGCATCTGGGAAAATCAGACTACTGTTTGTACAAATACAAATAGAGACATTGAAAAGAAAAATAGGAATAGAATATGTTAAAGAAAAAAAAAACTCATCCTCTATCACTAACACTAGCTGATAGATGAACAGACTTTCCTACGCACACAGCCCACTACGTGGTTGAAAGTGAACGTGTTAGTGGCTCGGTTGTGTTCAACTCTTTGTGACCCCATGGACTGTAGCCTGCCAGGCTCCTCTGTCCATGGCATTCTCCAAACAAAAATACTGGAGTGGGTTGCATTCCATTCACCTAGGGATTTTCCCAACCCAGGGACTGAACCCAGGTCTCCTGCACTGCAGGCAGAGTCTTTACTATCTGAACCACCAAGGAAGCTCAACTGCATAGTTAGGAGCTCTTATAAAGGAGTATTTCAAGATGCCATTGTTTGGTTTGAAAATAAAGAAACCAACAAAACAAAAACATAAAGAAAACTTTTGGCTTGAGGGTTAATTCCAGAGTGGCCATGTTATACCATACACATAATCTCAGATATTATGGGTCAAGTGAAATAAAACGACTGAGTATTTACATTGAGAGTGTGCTTTAGCTCCTATAAAAATTCAAATACATTTTCTTCCAGGCAATATTTAAAAGTCACTGCTTCTAATCTTTCATTACAAACTTCTGGTCTGTACTAGAATAAAAGAATACATACCAACTGAGACTTGAGACAAACCAAATGACCTGCATGTACTAATTAACTACCATGTGTCTCCTTTTCTAGGACTTGTAGATCTACTTTCTAACTTTCCCCACATTGCTTTATAACCTGGGGAAAGAGTTTTAGGGACTGCATCAAATGAGCTTCCGAGCCCTCTACTTTGAGTTGGGTGCCACCAATGAAAAGAATTGGGTTGGCCAAAAAGGTCATTCAGGTTTTTCCATAAGATGGCATGAAAAACACGAATGAACTTTTTGGCCAACCCAATACCTCTCAGAGATCAGCAAGGACCATGAGGTGAAGGTTTTTATTTCTCTGGCTCTTTCCTTGTTTGACAAAAGTAACAAGGGCTCCATTTCTCTCCTGAATGCTGACACTCATGTGTGCCAGAAACCATTCTCTGTCCCTTGTATCTTCAGGCCAAGGGGTGATAATGGCTCCCTATGTTACCAATCTGTGGGTATTTTATTGTGCCTTGTTAGTTTCCCTTAACTCTGCTCACACATTTGCAGGTAGTACATTCATTAAGCTCTGCTCAATTCTTCCCATAGGGTTACCATCTATTTCCTGTGCTGATCCTGAGGGATAATGTCCCTATTTTTCACTATTATTTATGGCTGAACAAAGAGAATCATATTCACTTTTGTCCAGCCAACATTGCATATTGGTATTCTTTATCATACACCTGTTGCACTAAGTTCTAAGGAGTGAAAAGGGGCATACAGGAGGCCCACAGAGCCTTCAAATGTTGCATTTTTCAAGCATACCAGTTCAGGAAGACTTATGTTACCATCTTTGGATATCTTGCATGTATTCTTTTTGCATGTGAAACAATTCGTCATAAAAATACAACAGTGAGACAAAGTTATTTGCAGCAAGTAAAGCTTTTCTATTTATATATGCATAGGAAAGGCTTTGAAAGGAATTAGAAGATAATATTAGTTTCATTAGGTCATGAGATTCTGAGTGATTATTTTCTTTGATTTTTCTATCTTAAATCAAAATAGATAGCCAATAATTAGCAGTAAACACTTGGAACAAACAGGAAGAGCTTCAGATAAGTTCTAGACCAGTACTGAATAATTTTGCTGATGATTGGATCCACGCAAAAGAGGAGACCCCAAATAAAAGTTCAGACACATAACTAAAAGACAAAAAGAAAATGCCCCAGGAGCCAATGAGAGTGTCACCTGTTACAACGATTATGTCATAGGGGAAAGATTTCAGGAGACCATTAGAATGTGAACTTGCTTAGGAAGCTGCCAAAGGTGACCTTAATCGTTCAGTCATGTTCTGTTCAGAACCATTATTTGGCTTTCAGTTGCTATGAATAGTAGCTGTGTGATACAGTCATGTTTAAGGGGATAGTGGCTGTTCATTTTAATCAGCAGTCTCTCCTTTAGGCTGTTATTAAGATTTCATGGAGTTTGCAGAATGTCTGTCCTTGGAGACCTTGCAAAAAGAGTGGCAAGTATAAAGACTTTTGATGCTCAATGTCACGAGGACGATTCACTTGGCTGTGCTACAGCCCAGCAACGCCAAGACCTGTTATTAAGATGATATTTCATAACAAACATGCCAATTATTGAACTTTCACTAACTGTGTAAGTGAAGTATAGATATAGCAAAAATGGTGTTTGGTACCATCATGTTGATTCAGTAAGGTCTTGCCAGCATTATTCATTATAATACAGTATGCAATTTTGAAATTTAGATTGAGTCAGGTAGTATGATTTTAACCTATGGTCTACTATCATAACCTTTCCTAGTGTCTCTCAAAAAATAAATTAGGCCGAGGTTCTTGCTTAGCTTGACCCCTTTCCACTGTCAGCACAAATGTCTAGATCTTTCTTTAACCTTTTATATCATTTTTTTTGTACTAAACATATTAATAATTAAAAATTCCAATCACTAGTGTTTTTCCTGATAGTTTTAAGTACATTTAAAAAATCTGGTCCCTTAATCAAATTAAACTAAACATTCTCCCTATATATCATGGCATGAGACAATGAGAAGCATGCTAGGATAATTATTTGTGGACATAACATAATTAACTTTGAGTAGGAAACCAAGAAGCTTTTTATAAGAGGCTGCATAGACGGTGTCATAAACTCACAGAATATTTGATTTGGAAATGGTGTTAAAGATCAGCTAGTCCAACCATCCGTTCAGTGCTTGAACCCCTTCTAAAACATCTCCATCTATCTGTCTCTGTCATTCTTAAAGTGCTCCAGAAAATAAGATTTATTTTTCCTAAGCAACTGAATTGAAACAGGCGGTACTAATTCTGCAGTCATCTGTCGATATCTACAGGGGATTGGTTCCAGGATCCCTGTGGATACCAAAATCCATGGTGCTCAAGTCCCTTATATAAAATGGGTGCTAAAGTCCCTGACATAAAATGATACAGTACAGTCAGCATTCCATATCTGTAGGTTCACATCTACTGATATGAAGGGCCAGCTGCACATATGTATATAAAAAATACTACTCCAAACATGTTTATTACTTACTTTAAATTTAGTATGAAATATGTAACTGGGAAAAAGAGAAGAAAAAGTTCTTTTTTGGTTTTCTTACATGTATTCCTTTCAAAAACAAATTTGACAAATCCTGGAGGACTCAGAGCTTTCCTCCTCTTTGACCCATAAAATGAAATGGTTAAACAACGGTAAGGACCCTAGTTTCTAGGACACGTGCAAAGATCTAAAACAATACGTCAAATGAAACATGACTTTCATTTTTAAAATTGATTTTGCCCACCTGTGTTTCATCCAAGCCAGTCAAGTCAAATGGGCTTCTTGCCAAGATTATACTTCAAACAAGAGACACAGTGAAAAACTCACACAGTCCTCAAAAAGTTGTACTGTACAGGAATGTGAGATAACCACCAGAAAATCATTATCAGCTGTTAAGAGTTCACAGGATACTTTTAAGTTTTGTGGGTCAAAGAAAGTTTTATGAAGAAGTGATTTTAGAAATCTTTTGACTCTAGCTATAAAATGTGTTTGGCAAATCTTGGAACACAAAATGCCTTATTTCCTTAAAAATGTGATTTGCTGCAATGCCTGAAATCCCTCCCTCCACACCCTGCATTAGAGAAGCATGGCTTTGGGGTTTAAAGGCCTCATCATTTTCAGGATCCCCTGGCACAAAGGCCCTAACACAGACTCATTATAGTATAAAGCCTTAGTGAAAAGGTGACTGGTCTGTAATGAGATACTGAACAGGCTTTTGGCAGATAGCAGGGATCTCAGAAGCTGAAAGATACAGAAAGAGGAAAAGGGAGGTGAAATAAAGATACACTCGACCCCCTCCTCAACTTTCTCAGGGCTAGGCCTGCCACTGTGCATGTGTGCTCAGTGCTCAGTCGCGTCTGACTCTTTGTGACCCCGTGGACTGTGACCCGCCAGGCTCCTCTGTCCATGGGATTCTCCAGGCAAGACTACTGGAGTGGGTGCCATTTCCTCCTCCAGGGGATCCTCCCCACCCAGGGATCAAACCCTCATCTTTGTATTTTTTGCACTGGCAGGCTGATTCTTTACCACTGTGCCACCTACATTACCTTATTTACTCTTATATTTTGGGTTGTATTGCAAGTCTTCTTATAGACTTATCTAAGGCCAGGGGAAAGACTGTCAAGCACTTTTGTTGAGCCAAATGCATGGAACTAAATTTTTTTCAGAAATCAATCTGTCCCTAAATCTTGGGAGGTATCTTTGCAAAATCATAAACAGTCTGAAGGATTAAAGCTCTTTCTTATTTAACATTGTGCTGGGTACCTATTAGGTGATTCATAAAAGTACTTTATTGAGAATAACTGAAGAGCATCTCTAACGATAAAGCAAGTTCCATCATGAATCATTTACTGAGCTACTTTCTAGTCTGAGGAATTAAGTAAGAGTCATTAAGACTTAATCAATTTCTCTATATACTTTCACCTTCTAAACTGGCAAAAGAATCTCAGATAAAGAACAGATTTAAAGTGAGTACATTAAAATAAATAAATAATCTGTTTATTTTATATTCAGTTATGACTATTGCAAATAAATTCATCTAAAAGCTGAAAGACATTACTTAAGTGCATGGAATAATCAAAAGTAAAGTGGGTACAATTCATAAAAATGAGAGCAGGGAGAAGAAACCAGAAAAAAAGGCTTCATTAATGGTAAAATATTGCAAAATACAAATGAAACTACGTAGCACCTTTGAAAAGGTGAACTAAATTGATAAAACTTTAACCAGAATCATCAAGAAAAAAAAGTAGAGGACCCAAATTAATAAAATCAGAAATAAAAAGAAGTTACAACAAACATGACAGAAATAAAAAGGATCATAAGAAACTATTATGAACAACTAAATACCAATACAGTGGAAACCCCAGAAGAAATGGACAGATTCTTAGAAAGGTACACTTTCCAAAGACTAAACCAGGAAGAAAGAGAAAATATGAACAAATCAATTACTGGTAATGAAATCCAATCAGTAATTTTAAAACTCCCAACAAACAAAAGACCAGATGGTTCTATTGGTGAATTCTACCAAACACTCAGAGAAGATTTAACACCTATTCTTCTCAAATTATTCCAAAGAATTGCAGGGGTGGAATACTTCCAAACTCATTTTATGAGACCAGCATCACCCTGATACCAAAATCAGAAAAAGATATCACAAGAAAAGAAAATATCTTTTCTTTTCAGGCCAATATCACTGATGAATCTGAATGCACAAATCCTCAACAAAATACTAGCAAACCAAATCTAACAATGCATTAAAAGGATCATATAACATGATCAAGTGCGATTTATCCTAGGGATGCAAGGATTTTTCAATATTCACAAATGAATCAATGTGATACAGCACAGTAACAAACTGAAGAATAAAAACCATACAGTCATCCCAATAGATACAGAAAAGGCTTTTGACAAAATTCAACACCTATGATAAAAACTCTCTAGAAAGTAGACACAGAGGAAACATAACATAATAAACGCCACATATGACAAACCTATAGCTAACATCATACTCAGAAGTGAAAAGCTGAAAGCATTTCCTCTAACATCAGGAACAAGACAAGGATGCCCATTTTCAACACTTTCATTTAACATGATTTTGGAAATTCTAGCCATAGCAATCAAAAAAAAAAAAAAATTAAAAGTGATCAAATTGTAAAGGAAAAACTAAAACTGTTACTGTTTGCAGATCTAACTACCAAGTATCAGGAAGAGAACATAAGGAAACAATTCCATTTACCATCACATCAAAAAGAATTAAATACCTAGGAATAAAGCTTAGGCGGCAAAAGACCAGTACCAGGAAAACTATAGGACACTGATGAAAGAAACTGAACATGACACAAACAGATGGAAAAAGATACTGTTTTCCTAGATTGGAAGAACACTGTTAAATGAACATACTATTCAAGTCAATCTTCAGATTCAATGCAATTTCTCTCAAAGTATCACTGGTAGTTTTCACAGAACTAGAACAAATAATTTTAAAATTTGTATGGAAACACAGAAGACCTTGAATAGGCAAAATAGTTTTGAGAAAGAAGAACAGAGCTAGAGGAATCATATTTCCTGACTTCAGACTATATGACAAAGTACAGTAAACAAAACAGTGTGGTACTTGCACAAAACCAGACACATTGATCAATGGAACAGGGTAGAAAGGCCAGAAATAAACTCACGCTTATGGTCAAGTAATCTATGACAAAGAAGGCAAGCGTACACAATTGAGAAAAGACAGTCCCTTCAAACAAGTGGTGTTAGGAAAACTGAACAGCTACATGTAAAAGAATGAAACTAAAACATTCTCTAACACCATATACAAAACTAAACTCAACATGGATTACAGACCTAAATGTAAGATTGGATACTATAGAACTCCTAGAGGAAAATATAAGCAGAACACTCTTTTATATAAATTGCAGTAATATTTTTTTGGATCTGTCTCCTAATGCAAAGAAGATAAAAGCAAAATTAAACCAATGGACCTAAATAAACTTCAAAGTTTTTGCACATCAGAAAGAAGCACGGACAAAATGAAAAGACAACGTAATGAATGGGAGAAAACATTTGCAAATGACATGACCAGTAAGGTGTGAATATCCAATATATGCAAACAGCTCATATAATTCAACACCAAAGAAGAAACGATCCAATTAAAAATTGGGCAGAAGTACTAAATGGATTATTTCAAAGAGGAAATGCACATTGCCAACAGTCTCATGAAAAGATGCTCAACATTGCTAATCATCAGGGAAATGCAAATCAAAACCACAATGAGACATAACCTATACCTGTCAGGGGGCCTATCATTAAAAAGAACACAAATAACAAATATTGGTGAGGACGTGGAGAAAGGGGAACCCTCTTGCCTTATTGGTGGGAATGTAAATTGGTGTAGTCACTGTGGAAAACAGTATGGAGGTTTCTCAAAATGCACTTCAACGTTCATAGCAGCATTATTTACAATAGCCAAGATATGGAAGCAACCTAATTGTCCATCAACAGATGAATGAATAAAGATGAAGTGGCATGTATATACAAAGGAATAATACTCAGTGATAAAAAAGAATGAAATCTCCCCACTTGCAACAGCATGGATGGACTTGGAGGGCATTATGCTGAGTGAAATAAGTCAGACAGAGAAAGACAAATACTGTATGACATCACTTATATGTGGAATCTAAAAAATACAACAAACTAGTGACTATAACAAAAAGAAGCAGGCTCACAGACATCGAGAACAAACTAGCAGAGAAGGAATGGAGGAGGGGTAAGATAGAAGGGGATCAGGACATACACATTATTCGGTATAAAATAAGCTACAAGGATATATTGTACAACATGGGGAATGTAGCCAATACTTTATAATAACTATAAAGGGTGTATAATCTTTAAATATTGTGCAATAAGTGCACAATACATTGTACATCTGTAACTTACATATTATTGCATAGCAACTATACTTTAATAGAAAAGAATTTTCAACAACAACAAAAAAAGCAGTGCTAGTCTGAGGATAAAATCCTCAAAGTACATTCCAAACAAAGTTATATACTGGTAAGAGAGAGTTCCTGGGAGGGTACAGGTATTAGAGAGATGAATGCAGCTGCACTGAAGGAATAAGGCAATCCTGTACAGGAGGGAGAAACACTAAAGATTCCCACTTCCAGAGAAAAGCTTTTCTTATTTTAGCACCTAGGAACTCCCACTTGCCTGCCTGAGTAAAAAAAAAAAAAAAAAAAATACATAGTCTTTTCTAAATCATAAAATCTTCAGTGAATTCAAACTTTCAAGCACAAAGGAATAGGTAAATATCAAGTAGTTTTTGATTGCATTGGCCAGAAAGGAAATAATTAATAACACAATAAAGTGAATTGGTTTTTACTTTTATCACTGTCTTATTCTGGGGTTCCCCAATACCCAAGTTAGAGACAAAGATCACCTTTCTTCTATAGGTTAAGTGTTGCTATTGGCCTCTGCATCCCAGAATCTTCCTCTTTTCCCCATGGGTATTAGGAAGCCCATTTCCATGGCAGTATCTCCTTCTATCAATCCTGGCCTTCACGGGATACCACTGAGCATCTTAATGATGTCACTGCTTATTGCCAGGACATTTCTTATTGCTTTAACGAAGGAACAGTCCCATGGCCCTTCTGTGGAACATAGTCAAGTAATGGGTTTACTAGTCTCGCAAAATAAATCAGTTCTAATATTCCACCTCCTTAATTCTTCTGTTGCCTTCCTCACTATGATGCTCAGGTGCCTGACATCACTACCTCATTTACTGCAGGCCATTATTATGACAAAACTTCAAAAAGCCACCCCAGAGTATATGAGAGCAAAATTCAAGAAAGCAGACGTCTGTGCTAATATTTTGAACCTCAAATCACAGGTGAGTGGTTGGAGTTCAATGATCCCCTGGTCCAATACCCTTATTATTCACCCCCACATGAGATCCCCTGGTCCCTGACAATACAAATTACCTGGTCCTGCAATTCCTTCAGAGGTAAGTTATTTGCTTACACAACAGACACTGTGTTTCTACACCTGGGCTGGGCTACAACCTAACCTTGGTTCCTACTCTTGAAGTATGAGAATGGTAGCGCAGTTTTTGAGAAAGACAGACATCATATTTCAGTAACATGCCTCAGATAAGGTCTTTCCAGTGTATCCAAGCAACAGAAAGTTCTCTCTTTCAGCAAATAGCAGGGTAAGCCTACCAGCTGGAAAGCTTTAGTGGAATCTGGGGTTCGATATTCTAAGGCTGTTCCATCCATATGTGTCCACCCAAGTCCCATAATCACACTCGCTTCTTCTCACAGCACTGACTCTTATATAGGATACCTGTCAAGACTGTACTTTTAATTTTCACTGCATTTCTGCCTTCTTTAAAATTAGTTCTTGGGTCTGGTTTCTAGCATAGTTTTCTCAGAAGCTGCAGGAGATTCAGGTCTCCTTATTTGCTTCCATAGGGACAAGTTTCCATAGGGCTTTCAGTTTCTTGAGCTGCTGTTTGGCTGACCTTATCCTGCCATTTTTAAAAACATATTTCTGTGTCTCTTTTGCTCTCTCGCATACAGGGTTATCGTTACCATCTTTCTAAATTCCATATACACCTGTGGCGGATTCATGTTGATGTATGGCAAAACCAATACAATATTGTAAAGTAAAAAATACTACTAATAATAAATAAATAATAAAAAACAATAAAATTTGCCACATCCAAAAAAACCACAAACATATTTCTGAAGTAATACATTAAAAAAACTTTATTTTGTATTGGGGTGTACCAATAACAATGTGACAGTTTCAGGTGAACAGCAAAGGGACTCAGCCATACATATGTGTGTGTCCAGTCTTCCCAAAACTCCCCTCCCATCCAGCCTGCACATAACATTGAGCAGAGTTCCCTGCCCTATACAGTAGGTCCTTGCTGGTTATCCATTCTAAATATAGCATTATTCATTTACCTTCATCATATCATTATAACTATCGTTTGCTCCCATACTTTTCTTGTTATATTGCTATCACATGCCCAACCTTTCACCTTTCACCTGCACTTTACCCCAAACTAAGGCTAAAGTCTTAGTAAGTAAGATGCTTCCAGAAGCAAGGTGAATAATATTATTACTGCACTCTAGCATCAACTTGTTTAGTCTGGTTCCCTTAAAAGCAGAATCTGAAAGAAAGGCCTTTGTGCAAATAGTTTATTTGAGAATATAATCTCATGGAAAGGTGGTTCAACAACAGATGAGGGTTCTTATCCTGGAAAGGAAGGAAAGCTGATACAGGGAGGTATTATCAAAGTTGGCCACCAGTAGTATAACTTGAACTTGATCCTAATGTGCCTTGAGAAACATTATGAATTCCATCTCAGAACCCTCTTTTTTTTTTCCTTGAAGATGAAAAGAGAAGGAAATTATCCTTTGGCTTCTGTTTCCCATTGTTTAATGTGGTTTGGTGGGTCGAGGCTTTCTGGGTGGTGTATTCTTGAGTGCTGAGCAGTTTCCTGTGGTTGACTCACTGTCTCAAGCCCCACAGCAAAACGCCAGCCTGAGGCAAGGCACAGTCAGATTACACCTGTCAGACTGAAGTCTCTGGTGAACCAGTCACTACACCAGTAGTATATGGTGAGCTGATAGGATTTGAGGCAGATATAAGAGGATATAACTGTCAGCCATGGCTAGCATTTATTGTGAGTTCTTCATTGACACAGCACTGTGGTAAATACTGAGGATTACTATGTTCTATGAACCTGCATGCAAATTACAATCTGGTTGGGAGGATCAGTTCAGTCACTCAGTCGTGTCTGACTCTGCGACCCCATGGACTGCAGCATGCCAGAATTCCCTGCCCATTACAGTTGGTGACAACTCCCAGAGCTTGCTCAAACTCATGTCCATTGAGTTGGTGAGGCCATCCAACCATCTCATCCTCCATCGTCCCCTTCTCCTCCTGCCTTCAATCTTTCCCTGCACCAGGGTCTTTTCCAATGAATCAGTTCTTTGCATCAGGTGGCCAAAGTATTGGAGATTCAGCTTCAGCATCAATCCTTCCAATGAATATTTGGGACTGATTTCCTTTAGGATTGACTGGTTGGATCTCCTTGCAGTCCAAGGGACTCTCAAGAGTCCTCTCCAACACGACAGTTCAAAACCATCAATTTTTTGGTGCTCAGCTTTCTTTATAGTCCAATTCTCATATCCATATATGACTACTGGAAAAACCATAGCCTTGACTAGATGGACCTTTGTTGGCAAAGTAATGTCTCTGCTTTTTAATATGCTGTCTAGGTTGGTCATAATTTTTCTTCCAAGGAGCAAGTGTCTTTTAATTTCATGGCTGAAGTCATCATCTGCAATGATTTTGGAGCCCAAAAAATAAAGTCTCTCATTGTTTCCCCATCTATTTTGCATGAAGTGATGGGATCAGATGCCATGATCTTAGTTTCCTGAATATTGAGCTTTAAGCCAACTTTTTCACTCTCCTCTTTCACTTTCATCAAGAGGTTCTTTAGTTCTTCACTTTCTGACATAAGGGTGGTATCATCTGCATATCTGAGGTTATTGATATTTCTCCTGGCAATCTTAATTCCAGCTTGTGATTCATCTAGCCCAGCATTTCACATGATGTACTCTGTATATAAGTTAACTAAGCATGGTGACAATATACAGCCTTGATGTATTCCTTTTCCTATTTGGAACCAGTCTGTTGTTCCATGTCCAGTTCTAACTGTTGCTTCCTGACCTGCATACAGATTTCTCAGGAGGTAGGTCAGGTGGTCTGGCATTCCTATTTCTTGAAGACTTTTCCATAGTTTGTTGTGATCCACATAGTCAAAGGCTTTGGCATAGTCAATAAAGAAGAAGTAGATGTTTTTCTGGAACTCTCTTGCTTTTTTGATGATCCAGTGGATGTTAACCATTTGATCTCTTGTTCCTCTGCCTTTTCTAAATCCAGCTTGAACATCTGAAAGTTAACAGTTCACGGTTCATGAACTGTGAAGTTCGTGAAATGAATGAAAAGTTCACATTTGAAACCTGGCTTGGACAATTTTGAGCATCATTTTGCTAGCATGTGAGATGAATGCAATTGAGTAGTAGTTTGAGCATTCTTTGGCATTGCCTTTCTTTGGGATTGGAATGAAAACTGACCTTTTCCAGTCCTGTGGCCACTGCTGAGTTTTCCAAATTTGCTGGCATATTGAGTGCAGCACTTCCACAGCATCATCTTTCAGGATTTGAAATAGCTCCACTGGAATTCCATCACCTCCGCTAGCTTTGTTCGTAGTGATGCTTTCCAAGGCCCACTTGACTTCACATTCCAGGATGTCTGGCTCTAGGTGAGTGATCACACCATCGTGATTATCTTGGTCATGAAGATCTTTTTTGTATAGTTCTTCTGTGTATTCTTGCCACCTCTTCTTAATATCTTCTGCTTCTATTAGGTCCATACTGTTTCAGCCCATCTTTGCATGAGATGTTCCCTTGGTATCTCTAATTTTCTTGTAGAGATCTCTAGTCTCCCCCATTCTATTGTTTTCTTCTATTTCTTTGCACTGATCACTGAGGAAGGCTTTCTTATCTCTCCTTGCTCTTCTTTGGAACTCTGCATTCAAATGGATATATCTTTCCTTTTCTCTTTGCTTTTGTCTTCTCTTCTTTTCACAGCTATCTGTAAGGCCTCCTCAGGCAGTCATTTTGCTTTTTTGCATTTCTTTTTCTTGGGGATGGTCTTGCTCCCTGTCTCCTGTACAATGTCATGAACCTCCGTCCATAGTTCATCAGGCACTCTGTCTATCAGATCTAGTCCCTTAAATCTATTTCTCACTTCCACTGTATAATCAGAAGGGATTTGATTTAGGCGTTGTTTCAAATTACAATAAAGTCCTAAAAGAAAGTATAAGCACCAATTTTATTCCATATGTCTCATTTGCTGCTTAAATATTTGGATCAGATAACTTTTCTTACTTCAACCTATTTCTGAAGAGTTCTAACACTGAGGCTACAATACGAGTTTATTTATTAATTGAAACAATTCAATTTAAAACTGTCAAATGCATTATCCTGGCACCTAACAGAATTACCCCTATGTTGCAACAAAATCAAACTTATTTAAAAAAATCCTATGAAATAAATGTTATAGCAAAACATACCCAAATGGGGGTAGTATCAGAATGATTGGCCTAAGATGGAAGCTCTGTTGAAACACCACAGTGCAGTCAGTTAGCATATCTTCAGGATTAAAAACTATGAATGAGGCAAAGAAATATAAATAAAGATCATGAATTAAGGGAGTAGAGGATAGAAAACAATGTACACATAATTATCTGAATATTAGAACACTCTCAACACTGAAAATCTGAATCATCTTGTAGGATGATGCAAGAATATTCCAATCTGAGAATGCACGTATTAAATAAAATCTCACAGGGCTTATTCCACAGTAGGGGTTCACTCCCAGGAGAAATGATGAGCTCCATGCAGCAATTAGTGACAGTTATGAGCATAAGGTTATAATCGCATTTTTGTGACAAATACAGAAAGAAAAAGTGCCTTTGGCAGCTGCCTGCCCTGCTAATTGTATCAATGAATGAGAAGTCAAATATAAACCCATCCTACAACCCTGTGGTGAAACTACTTCCTAGCTATTCACAAACACCTAGACTGGCTGGGGCAAAAAGACAGTAGCAGCTAAGGCACTGATGCTTCTGTGTCTTTGAAAAGAATATTGAAAGTAAATTATCAGTGTGCTCGATATGAGGGTCTATAAGTCACCACAGATCCAACAGGAAATCTAGTCATTTTCAAGATAAATACAACTAATTTTAAAATCTTAACCATTTATCTGTAGCAGTTTTGAGGGGGAAAAGCAAATTTGTAAGAAGTAATAAATAATATATTTAAAAATACATGTTTCATGGTAGTAGTCATGTGAGCAGCTAGTTCATCTAAGGATTCATCAGTTATTCTGGAAGAGGTGGGTTATACAGGGATAGAATTCTGGTAAACAAAGAATTATTTATTAAACTGTTCTATTCTTGATGGGCTAAACTTGCTTATAGTAATCAGAAATTTATGGAGCACTTACCACACGCTAAGACATGCTTTCATGTGGCATTCATTCATTTAATAATCATAGCACTGTAAAGTAGGTACTATTATTATTCCCATTAAAAAAATTAGGAAACAGTGGCTTCCAGTGGTTAAGTGCATGTCCAGTTTATAGGACCAGACAGTGGTAGAGTTGGGATGAAAGTATGCCTTTGTCTACAGAGCCCAAACACATAACCATTTACGTGGTTACTTCTATGGATGCTGCCAATGAAGATAGATTTAATCTCTTCAGTTGTGTCCAACTCTTGCGACCTCATGGAGGGTAGCCTGCCAGGCTCCTCTGTTCATGGGATTTCCCAGGCAAGAATACTGGAGTGGGTTGCCATTTCCTTCTCCAGGGGATCTTCCCAACCCAGGGATTAAAGCCAAGTCTCCTGCATTGTAGGCAGACTCTTTACTGACTTAGCCACCAGGGAAGTCCTACTAATTCTGAAACTATTCTTGAATTAATCCTCCAGGGGGTTGAATCTTGCTCCTTGAAAAGTTCCAGTCACATACTAGGTGTTCTATTCTAATGCATAAGCTTCTGCACACTTCCAAAGGAAAAAGGCATGATTTATACTTTTGTACATGGGAGGCATCTTCTTACCTAGCATCTAAGATAACATCTGTTTCTCTTCTTTCCTTCCTCTCCTCTTATCTGGTCTTCTCATTCTTTTAAAATGAGTAAACCAGAGCCCAAAGGGGTTCAATTACCCATAATTGGTTGGGAGGGCTCCCCAATGTCTGGAATCCCCATTGAGTGCTTTTTCCTATTATGTTACAGTAACTTCCATTGCTGACTCATGTTTTTCCAGCCACCTGATGCAGGAAAGGTATCATGAAATCATGTTTTTCAGTCTCAGAAAAGAGAGGATTTACCACTGGTATTTGGACTATTCTCATGTTATAATAGAAACAATGAAAGAGGCTTTACTGAGCTTCTCTATTACATCCACAGGCTAACTGTGACACTGGACACAAACAGTCCTGAAAACCAATCTCAATTTCCTATTTGAACTAAAAGGAAGAAAGTAAACACGTGAATGTGTCAGACTGGGGATTTAACTTGGAGAAGAAATAAAAAGCCAGGCAGAAATAGAAAAGCAAGAAAGAATATAGGAAATACAAAGGAAAATATCAGCTGTATAAAGTAGATTAACACTAGGCCCCCCGGTCAATGTCAAGGTTTCACATTTCTGGTACATCAGACAGTTTTCCTGTCTCCATTTCCTCTGCCTCTCAACAGCCCTTGTTTCTGGCACAAATTGGAAAAATAATCTATAAACTAATTAGTAATTGACACAAAATTAACTAAAAAGGGTGGTTATACACACACAGATGCACACACATACACATGTATTCCTAGAACCTCTACACTACCTACAAAGTCATGTTAACAATTATTTACACACATTCGAGCAGCAGTCCCCAACTTTTTTGGCACCAGAGACCGGTTTCATGGCACGCAATTCTTCCATGGACCAGGGTAGTAGGGGATGGTTTTGGGATGACTCAAGCACATCACATTTATCGTGTATTTTATTTCTATTGATATTACATCAGCTCCACGTCAGATCATCAGGCATTAGATCCTGGAGGTTGGGAACCTCTGGATTAGAGGCTTATTATTAAAATGCATTATCTTTCTTGCGGTGTTTTTCAGGGTGTTACTGACATTTTGAGTGAAACAGTTATTCCTTGGTTAGACTGTCCTATACATTGGACAATTCTTAGCATCTCTGCCTCCTTCTGCCACCAAATCCTAGTAGCTCACTTAGTCATTGTGATAACCTGAACACACCCTTGAAAGTGAAAGAGAAAGTGAAGTCGCTCAGTCATGTCTGACTCGTTGCGACCCCATGGACTGAAGCCCACCAGGCTCTTCCATCCATGGGATTCTCCAGGAAGAATACTGGAGTGGGTTGCCATTTCCTTCTCCCACATTGCAGGCAGATGCTTTAACCTCTGAGCCACCAGGGAAGCCACCCTTAGGCATTTCAAAACCCGCCCCCTGCAATGGGATGGGATTGTATTTCCCCAATTAAGGAAGAGTGGGACTCAGAATAACACCCTAGGTCCAACTCAGAGAAATTATTCACATCCTAGATTCATAGATTTTATTTAAGACTTCTTTATTGAGTGTCTGCCACACACAAGGCCCTAGGCTAGTTGCTGGGAGGTATGCATGAGTCCAAAAAGATTTTGCTGTAATGGAGCATGTAGGATGGTGTGAGAAACAGATAATGATTAAATCTTCACACATACATAAACACACATAAATATATACATTCAGAATTCTGATAATAGCAACAAAGACACATGGTGTTATTAGAGCCTCTAACAGGAAGATTTGCTGAGATTAGTTAGTGAAGAGTCCCCAAGGAGTCTTTAGCTTGAGCTGAGATCTGAAGCATAAGTCAGAATTTACTTGATGATGGTGAAATGGGAAAAACGTTCTTAGTAGAGGAAATAGCATGTGCAAAGTTGCCCTAATAAGACCAAGCATGTCAAGTATAAGAGATGGACATGAGGTGCATGTGACTAGACCTGAGAGAATGAGGGAGAGTGTCCTGTGACATGAGGTTACAGAGACAAATAAGGGTGAATCCACATATGCTCTTGTAGCCTACATCAATAAGTTTAATTTTCAGACATAACTAAGCAAGTGAAATGTGGTCTAAGGCAGAAGAAGGAGGTGGAAGAGCACGTGAGACACAAATCAACTGATAGGTGTCACCCCATGAAACTGCTAATCAAATCAATCCACATCTGAATGGAAGTCAAGTTAGCACAGATAAAAAGACCTCCAGCATGTCATAATTGTGTGGAATTTACCCAGTGAATAAATTTGGTGTCATGCCAGGTTCTATGGAGGCTGCAATATATAAGAGCAGAAGAGCAGATGTCTGTCCAGGAATGTTGGGGGAACCTGGAGACAACTTAGAGAGGGCAAGTGTTACAGGGGAATAAGCACTGAAATTGAAGTGCCAGCAATTGGTTTTCACTCCCAGACTTCCCTGCCACATAGAAAGTTTGCCAGTCCCTGATCAGGGCTTTTATTAGTAAAATAAGGACAATAACACCCCCAGGTTTCTGAGTAGGATAAGTTGAAATATCCTGAGGAAGAAAGTCTAACCTACTGTCTGGCATATTCCAAGTGCACAACTCATGCTTTTAATGAAACTAAGTTTCTTCAGTTGTAAAATGAACTCAGTAATAACTGATTTGACATTCCAAGTCTGTCATAAGGGCAAATGGGATAAGTTAGTGAAGAAGCAAAGGGTATTATTATCATCAATAAAGGAATGTGGCATGAAATCCAATCTGAATTCATCATCCCTTAATTGTTTTGTCAGTGGGCTACATTCATAGAAGCAAACTGCTCCGTGGAATATCTCTCCTCCTTTAGTCCTCAGAAAACTCAGGGATGGGGGAAAGAAGAAATAATAATATGTAATTTTTTGTCCTGATATAATAAGAATAACTGTGATAAGCTGAAGCCCTATAAACATATGTGTACAGAATTTTTCTTTGGATGTGCTAAAGAAAATGAAGTGAATTTTGGACCAGCTGATGGACCAAAATTTTGTGAAATGTTGACTGACCAGGGTTCTTTTTCAAGAAAATACAGTTTATAGCAATGCATTCTCAACACATACACATTCTGTGCATGCTCCGCCTCTTCTCCCCTCAGCCCACTTTTAAACGAACCTGCAGTTCTGATGACCAGTTACCAGTGCACTGACAATTTCCACTTAAGTTGCCTGTTCTCACTGTTTCTCTATCCAAGAGCTTTCTCTGGAGCCATGAGTTCTTGCTCAGTCTGCTTGCTTGGAAGCTTAGAACTTACTTTGTCCTTTGAGGGAGCTTCCCACGTGGCTCAGTGGTAAAGAGTCCACCTGACAATGCAGGAGACACGAGAGAGGAGGATTCAGTTTCTGGGTTGAGAAGATCCCTTGGAGGAGAAAATGGCAACCCACTCTAGTATTCTTGCATGGGAAATCCCATGCCTGACGGGCTACGGTCCATGGGATTGCAAAGAGTCAGACATGACTGAGCACATGCATGCACGCACACACACACACACACATGCACACTTGTTATCCTTTGAGAGATTAATTCAGAAACTTGTTTCACATGGTTCCTCAGAGAGTCTCTAATGATTTGACATCCAGTTGGCCATGGTGATAACCTGCCCATTAAAACTCTTTTAGAAGGTTTGCCCTTTCTCTGCTTCGCTTTTTCTACTTTGTTTCATGTTCTTATTACAATTATCTCTCAAATCAACACCCTGCAACCATATCATGTCTCATGATGTACTTTTGGGGAAACTCTAATTTAGATATAGGATTCCTGAACTGTCCAGTACCTGATCTGCATTTCTAATGACAAGATGGTGTGTAGTCTGAAAAAACTCATGGCTCCATGGAAAGAGGAAATCACTGTTCTGTAATGCCTCTTAAAAGAAAAGAAAACAAAGTCATGGAAATATTCCCTAGGAGAGAAAGTAGGCCTACTTTTAAGAGCTCGCCCTACTGGCAAGCCTTTTCAATAAGTCTGTTGGCCTTTCTAGGTCATTGGCTTCTAAAGCCACTTTGCCTCTGCTCAGAAGAAGACTCTTGAGAGTCCCTTGGACAGCAAGGAGATCAAACTAGTCAATCCTAAAAGAAATCAACTGTGAATATTCATTGGAAGGACTGATGCAGAAGATGAAGCTCCAATACTTTGGCCACCTGATACAAAGAATTGACTCATTGGAAAAGACCCTGGTGCAGGGAAAGATTGAAGGCAGGAAGAGAAGGGGATGACAGAGGATGAGATGATTGGATGGGATCACCGACTCGATAGACATGAGTTTGAGCAAACTCAGGGAGACAGTGAAAGACAGAGAAGCCTGGTGTGCTGCAGTTCAGGGGGATGCAAAGACTTGGGCATGACTTAGTGACTGAACAACAACAACCACAACAACAGGAGCACTCTCTACGATTCCTTAAGGCCCCAATCATATCACATTTATAGAATAGGAGCAGAAATTTAGCCTTTCACCATTTACTTGCCACAACAGATTGCTTTATTAAGAACATCTCAAATACTCAGAATTATAAGAGGCAGCCCAAATCCATTTCAGGGGATACTGAAAGTACAGAAATATTGCTTCACAGGAAATAAAAAGCTTCTCCTTCAGTATCTGTACCCAGCAAGGTCAAGCACCTTGTTTTTCCCTTGTATGATCTAACACAATTATGTAATAAACAAATATGATGTTAATAGGTAGCAACATTGGCAACATTTTAGGATTCTTAAAAGTGCTTTTAAGAAGAGTAACAGAGAAAGGATAAACGCTCAAAGTTGTACACTAGCACACAAGTAGGCATGCTTTGCATAATAATTGCATTTCTACAGAACACAGTATCTTCTCCTTATGTAGGAAATCAGTCCTTACTCAGTCCAAGAATACTTACATATTCTTTGAAAAAAAAGTAGAATTTCTGAAGCTGATGAAATGAGATCTTAGGAGGGGAAGGAACAGAATATCACCAATGATTAATGAGATGAGTTTTTAGGACTATTATCAAACATTGCAAATATGAATAGTTTGATTTTGTTTCATAATCCTTTGCTGAATGAACATGTAACAAATTTATTTATGTCTATATAAAAAGTCATTCTGTTCATAAGTTCAGAAATGGAACAATACTCTAAATGGTAATAATTATGTGAAAACCACAGAACTGGAAACCAGAAAATCTGTATTTAAGTTAGGTCCCAAACTCTCTCGGGGCCTTTGTGTAAGTCACTTCGTGGGGCCTCATTACCCTATTTGAAAGAGGCAACGTTGATCAATTCTAAGGTCTTTTGGAACTAGACAGTTTGGTAACTCTACCATTATTATATAATAAAAAAGAGTAGCTTATAAAAGAACAGATCCCAAGACATTGTTTCTACTCTATCTTAACTCAAGGTGCCTAAAAGTAGAGCCTAAGATGAGGATTCTGTAGCAGGAATTTCCTGAAGAAGAGTTCCCAGAAGAAACCTGTAAGGGAGTGAGGGCAGCAAGATGGTAGAGGAAAGAGCTAAGCACAGATAAAGTTTCGGGAGCCTGATCCTATAGGGAGCTCTGGAGCCTCAAGTGTAACACCAAGGTTTTCTCATTCAGAACCAAGGATCCTGAGCTTTTATATTTCCATGTTATTAAGACATTAACCAGCAAACAGCTTGGGAAATGGAAGCATACCCTTTCCTGGATGGGGCAAACTTCTGGAGAGGAGGATATATGAGCTGGTAGCAGCCGACACCACAGCGGCCATGGGATGCTTGGACTGGTATGGTAGAGAGAATCTGGATGGGGGCCAGTGATATCTGTTATATACGAGTTCTTCTTTGTGTGTGCTCAGTTGCTCAGGGACATCCAACTCTTTGTGACCTCATGGACTGCAGCCTGCCAGGCTCCTCTGTCCATGGAATTTTCCAGGCAATAAAACTGGAGTGGCTTGCCATTTTTTACTCCAGGGATTCCTTCTTTACTCTAGTTTTTATATTGAAGTGGCATTACTAGGTTACAAAATATTCACATTATTTATCTCATCGGACTTTGATAATTTTTCACATTATCAGTCTTTGATAAATACACATAAAAGACAGGTTACTATGTTCTACAGAAAGGAAAAGCTCATGTAGCAGTAATTGTTTTGTTAGTATCTCACTTAGATAGTATAGGGTATGAAATGGTTAGTAGATGAGAAAATAAAAAAATAGAACTCAACAATTAAGGCTTCTTGGACAAAAAGTACTCTTGAATTTTATTTTACTTCTGTCAAGTGGCCTTGTTTCAGAAATTCATACTACATTTTGAACTGACTGAATACTGGATAAGGATAGCTTATGAGAACCTAAAACAGAGCATATGTAAGGCTGATAGTATTTGCTTTTGTTTAAAAAGTCTGCTGTCCGTGGTAGAGACTAGGTTTCTACCTACAAAGTGTTCCCTTCAAAGGGATTACCATTTGAAATATGGTATAGGGGTTTAATTTTTTAACACCCAGATAACCATTAACAATAGAATAATTAACCTTTTAAGCTATTAGTAGCACACTTCTCATACTGAAGCAACACTGAAGAACACATTTTTTAAAAGGAAATTTAGTGGGTATGTCTTGCCATTCCCTCCTGGCTTGAAGAGTTTCTATTGAAAGATCAGCTGTTATCCTACAGGTATACCTGTGGCGGATTCATTTCAATATTTGGCAAAACTTAATACAATATTGTAAAGTTTAAAAATAAAATAAAATTAAAAAAAAAGGAAATTTAGCAGAGATCACAAGAAAATTGTGGACTTGAAAAAAAGCTGGGCAAAGGGGAAATGCACATATTAAAGACAAATGTTGTTGATTTCACCATGTTGTCTTGGAAAGTCTTAAAGGATGCTCTAGAGTAATGGTCTTTAATCTTTTTCAGGTCATGGACCTCTCTGAGAACTTGATGAAAGTTATGGACTTTCTCCCCAAATGGGAAAAGACATATGCATATGAAGTTTTGCAATCAGTTTAGGGTAATTATAGAATATTGACTCCCTCGAAGAAACACTACTTTAAAAATAAATGGAAGTACATTTGAGACTATGAAGAAGAAATGACAATAACAGGCCAGAAGAAAACTTCTGTTTCGAATATCTATTTCCTGTTGCTTTCACTTAGAGAAAGTGCATCTCAGGTTTAATGATGCTAATGAAGCTTAAGTGAATAAGAAATACACTTAAGAATATCTAATACAATATTCACAGAGATTTTGTGCGTGTGAGGAAAAGAAAGTAACTATGGTTAGAATTTCATTAGGAGGACTGAGGAGGTGTTTTATGACTGACTAGGCTGAGATTAGATTTCTGAACCAATAACAACTACCCATTAAACTTATTTTCATAGCAAAATTTTACCTTCCTTTTTACATTATCAAATGAGATTCTATTTAATTACTTACTCTCCTGACATCATTACAGCCTCTCTGTTAACTCAGGATGCAGTCTGACAGGAAGCCCTTTGCAAACCAAGTACTTTTCTAACTCTCCCACTTTTGAGAAATGTAAGTGAGATTAGTCTGATGGAGATTGATGCTGATTTTTATGTATTTCAGCTCCATTTTTAACCATTGGTTTTGGGGGACCTCCAAGGTCCATCCCGTGCTTCTTCTTAGAACCTGTCCTATTATACAGAGTGAAGTAAGCCAGAAAGAAGAACACCAATACAGTGTACTAACACATAAATATGAAATTTAGAAAGATGGTAACGATAACCCCTGTATGCGAGACAACAAAAGAGACACAGATGTATGGACTCTGTGGGAGAAGGCGAGGGCAGGATGATATGGGAGAATGGCATTGAAACATGTAAATTATCACATGTGAAATGAATCGCCAGTCCAGGTTCGATGCATGATACAGGGTGCTCAGGGCTGGTGCACTGGGATGACCCAGAGGGATGGGATGGGGAAGGAGGTGGGAGGGGGTTCAGGATGGGGAACACATGTACACCCATGGCGGATTCATGTCAATGTATGGCAAAACCAATAAAATATTGTATGTAAGATAAATAAGTAAAACTAAAACTAAAATAAAATAAAACCTATCTATTGCTTTGGTTTCACAGAACGTGGCTGTCTTACGTGTATTTATAATTCACCACCATCTACTTTCTTTGGGGGTTTTTATTGACCTCTGTTCTCCAGTAAGATCTTCATGTAGGTTTCTGGAAACAGAATGGGCCATCTAAAGTGCTCCAATTCAAGAGTTTAAAAAATCACATCATACTCTTAAAGTACAGTGTTCACAGTTAAAGAAAATTTAGTTGCTTCAGATTTTCATTTCTATTCGAATTGCATGTAAGTGGAGCACTTAATCATTGTGAGATTCACTTATACGCTCCACAGTGCTCACGCACTCCATGTGCAGATTAGGACAGACTAATTCATCTTTCCTCCTAAATTATTAAAACAGGTAATGCACTTTTATTAATGTTATAACCAAGTGAAATAATTCTGGAAA
Source organism: Bos indicus x Bos taurus (assembly GCF_003369695.1). Lineage (NCBI taxonomy): Eukaryota > Metazoa > Chordata > Mammalia > Artiodactyla > Bovidae > Bos > Bos indicus x Bos taurus. The sequence continues at coordinate 20,587,182 of NC_040105.1, forward strand.
ATTAATGCCCCCAATGAATGCAATTTCAGAGCTCGGTGAGTACATTATAGGCTTATTATTCTTACTCTGTATGGGATGTGATATTCAGCAGTTTTGATTTCTATAGAAAACTAGGAATAATTTCTCTGTCTCTTCTCCATGATAACCTGATGACCTAGCACTTTTCCTGAAATGAAAAGGTATCATTGTAGCTTGGGATGCCATAATCTTTTAAGAGCTATTCAGTTAAAATATCAGAGGGCAACGGAAGAGGATTTGGGTTGTTAAATTTTCTGACATAAGCCTGGAGATATGGCATGCATGCACCAGTTTTTTCTATCTTTGTCCCTCTCACAAGCACACACATACAAATATGAATGATATACATAGATGTATATTAATCAAGCATTTAACAAGGTATAAGGCATATCAGTGGTAAAAACAGACTAGACAATATATGCCCTTGTGGGAGGTTATTTTCTAGTGGATGAAACAAAGAACATATGCAGAGGACCTGTTTATTCAGTAAGAGGCAAGACTCTCCCTAAGACTTAGAGGAGAGCAGAGGAAGTAGGTTCATAATTTGGTAGTGGTAAGTGCTTTCTTGATACTTATCATTTTCCTCCATGAAGTGTGAGATAAGATCATATGGTCAGAGGAAGGAGAAAAGATTCAAATTAAGAGATTTAAACAGAGAGGAGAAAGGTTAAACTTGTTATTTTGGAGACTAGGTAACTATCAAGTTACTGGGCAGTGCTAAGGATACATTTAGGTTTGTGCTAATGAAGTGAAGGTGAAAACAACTTGCCATTGTGTGGTTCTTTGCAGTAAAATTAAGTAGCTGGCAAGCAAGTGTGGAAAAGGCAAATGGTTGGTTTAAACAGAGGATAGACTTTTCAAGGAAAAATACAATGGAGTAAAATGGGGAAAGAAACAAGAGGGTATTTTCAAGACAGGACCAATGAGATTCAGCTTATCATGAAGGAAGTGGATGAAAAGAGGAATGGTGGATAAAGAAACAATGGATTGGAGGTAATCACTGCTCTAATGTGAGTATTAGAGAGAGGAACTCAGAAAGAAGGCCGTGTTGAAGGAGCAGAATGTTTGCATGTTGGATGTTGAAGGTAGTGTGGTTTATGAGGACTTGGTTCAGGCTGATGAGAAATGGAGGAACAGCTGAGTGGTGGTGGGGAGAAGTCAAAGAATTCAGAGTGAGCTTTTGGTTACGTGGTTGTTAAAAGTGCCATGAATGATAATAGTTTGAGTGTGAAGAAAGAATATAAACCAGATGGTAAGTTCTTCAGTGAATGAAAGAGAGATGGTGAAGAACTCTAAAGAGCATATAGAATGCCTTAGGGTGGGGGTGGGGGGGCTCCTCAAAGAAACATTTGCTTTTAAACAAAAGTGTAAGAGGAGCATCATGAGCAATAATTACAAATGGAGAGAAAGGGGAGATATCTGTCCTGAAATACTGGAGGAGGGTAATAAAGCTTTGTTTTAAAGGAATTTAGTGATCAATATCCTCTGAAGATAGTCAAGTTTCAATAAAGGTAAACAGATAATATAGGTAATGAGTCTGAGGAAGTTTTAGCTGTGCTCAATATGTATATGTTTGTGTGTACACATATCTGTATAAATACACATGGCCTTTTAATCATGGCTACATCCTTTTTGTTTCCAAGAATTTGGTAGATAAGAATATTATTTCACTAGTGAAAAACTATTTCTTGAATACATTTGCATATGTTTCAAGCAAGAATCATCAGGCTTATCTGTAGACAGACTATGGATTTCAATCCTTTAGGATCTTATACTGAAAATCAAAGCAAATATACCTAGGGCTCAAAAAAAACTTTTTAAAAATTGTTCTTACTTATCTGCAAAGTGGTAGACTTTGCACCTTCTGGCAGACTTTGTACCTTCATTGAAACAAACCAGTGGTTTTCAAACTGCACACCAAGGTTCTTAGAGACACGAGTACTTTATGGACCACTCTGGAAGAGCACTGGGGTGAGATGGACTGTCATACAAGTTGGTGTTGGGATCCACTCCATTTGTATTTAACCCAAAAGGCTACTTGATTCATTTATTGAGTTTCAAAATTTTAAGAATGATTACTCTTAAAAAAGGTTTGAAAATTTTAGGCTGGTGTACTAAGTCTCAGAAAATGCTACTAGTTTGTCTAGAATGTGAACCCCAGCCTTTATTGTCTATTACTTGGGACTGAAACACTTCCTATCTCATCACTGCAATTTTTTTAAAAATAAATTTATAAAATGGTGAGAATAATGTTCGCCCAGGGTTGTTAAGAGGTCTGTTGAGGTGGTACATGGAAAAGTACTTTGTGATGTATATACAATGGAATTTCCTAATTACTGTCCAGGAGAAAGGCTTTATTCACCGACTAAGAGACCTGGACATAATGAGGGCCAATGATGAATCACAATATTGGTTCATCTTTTAAGATTTTTATTATTTATTAGATAGGGACAGAAATAACTCTGAAATAAAATCTCTCCAAATTACGTATTTTTAATAAAGTATGCTTTAATGCTGTGTCTTTGGCTTTAGTCCAATATTCACATAAGAAACAGTGAAATGAGGACCACCATACAGTTTGTCCAGACAATTACTGGCAATATTATCAATTATGTTGCTCTATGTTCCCTGTATAAGGCCTTATTACAGTTCTTTCAGTACTAGGGAAAAGGCTTGCCTGTTATGAAAAAAGAGTACGTATCTTTTGATCAGACTATATATTCTATTGTGTCCTGCTTTTTGCTTTAACTGCTTGCAAATCCAGAACACTGCCTAATGCTCTGAAACAATATCTATATTAGCCTAGGGACTTGATATTATAAGTCTCTCTCTCTCCAACACAAGCGAGAGTACACATGTAGTCTCTCGCATATACGCATACACACATACACAAGCACACACAATTTCAATATCACTTTCTAGGAATACAGAAAAAGGTTCACAGATTAAAGAACTAAATATAAGGCTAGACACTATAAAAATCTTAGAGGAAAACACAGGCAGAACACTCTTTGACATAAATCACAGCACGATTTTTTGACCCACCTCCTAGGGTAATGAAAGTGAAAATTAACAAATGGGACTTAATTAAATGGAAATGCTTTTGCGTAGAAAAGGAAAGCATAAACAAGATGAAAAGACAATGTTCAGAATGGGATAAAATATTTGCTAATAAACCAACTGACAAAGGATTAATATCCAAAATATACAAACAGCTCACACAGCTCAATAACAAAAAGACAAACAACTCAATCCAAAACTGGGTGGAAGACCTAAGCAGATATTTCTCAAAGAGGACATACAGATGGTCAACAAACACATGAAACAATGCTCAAAATCATGAATTTATTAGAGAAATGCAAACCAAAACTACAATGAGATAACACCTCACTCCCTTCAGAATGGCCATCATTAAAGAATTTACAAGCAATAAATGCTGGCAAGAGTGTGGAGAAAAGGGAATCCTCTTGCACTGTTGGTGGGAGTATAAATTGGTACAGCCACTATTGAGAACAGTATGGCTATTCCTTAAAAACCTAAAAATAGAAATACCATATGACCCAGCAAACCTACTCCCAGGCATGTGCTTGAAAGAAACCATAATTCAAAAAGACATGTACCCCAATGTTCACTGCAGCACTATTTACAATAGCCAGGACATAGAAGAAACCTAAATGTCCATCAACAGAGGAATAGATAAAGAAAATGTGGTACTTATACACAATGAAGTATTACTCTGCCATAAAAAGGAACGAAGTTGGGTCATGTGTAGACATGTGGATGGACCTAGAGACTGTCTTACAAAGTGAAGTAAATTAGAAAAACAAGTATATATTAATGCATACATGTGGAATCTAGAAAACTGTATACATGATCTTATTTGCAAAACAGAAATAGACACACAGATGTAGAGAACAAACATATGGACACCAAGAGGGGAAGGGGGGGTTGAATTGGGAGATTGGGATCGATGCATATACATCATTGATATTATGTATAAAATAGGTAACTAATGAGAACCTACTGTATAGCTCAGGGAACTCTTCTCAGAGCTCTGTGGTGACCTAAATGAGAAGGAAATCCAAAAACAGGGGTCATACACACAAACACACACACACACACACACACACACACACACACACACACACACACACACACACACACATATATATATATCGCTGGTTCACGTTGCTGTACAGTAGTAATTAACACAACATTGTAAAGTAAATATACTCTAATAAAAATTAATTTTTAAAAGCTCACTTATTTTCAGTCATCGCTCATTATTTTTTTAATTAAATTCATTTATATATTAATTTGACCTATTACACATTTTAATTTTTACACAGGCAAAGATAATTATATTATGTGTTCAGTTTAGTTCAGTTGCTCAGTCGTGTCTGACTCTTTGTGACCCCATGGATGGCAGCACACCAGGCTTCCCTGTCCATCGCCAACTATCGGAGCTTATTCAAACTCATGTCCATCAAGTTGGTGATGCCATCTAACCATCTTATACTCTGTCGTCCTGACCTTCTCCTCCTGCCTTCAATCTTTCCTTGCACCAGGGTCTTTTCCAATAAGTCAGTTCTTCACATCAGGTGGCCAAAGTATTGGACTTTCAGCTTCAGAATCAGTCTTTCCAATAAATATTTGGGACTGATTTCCTTTAGAATTGACTGGTTGGATCTCCTTGCAGTGCAAGGACTCTAGAGTCTTTTCAAACACTGCAGTTCAAAAGCATCAATTCTTCGGTGCTCAGCTTTCTTTTTAGTCCAACTCTCACATCCTTACATGACTACTGGAAAAAAACATAGCTTTGACTAGATGGACCTTTGTTGGCAAAGTAATGTCTCTGCTTTTTAACATGCAGTCTAGGTTGGTCGTAGCTTTTCTTCCAAGGAGCAAGCGTGTTTTAATTTCATGGCTGCAGTGATTTTGGAGCCCAAAAATATAGTCATGAAGTGTATGAAGTGATGGGATCAGATGCCATGATCTTAGTTTTCTGAATGTTGAATTTTAAGCCAACTTTTTCACTTTCTTCCTTCACTTTCATCAAGAGGCTCTTTAGTTCTTCACTTTTTGCCATAAGGGTGGTGTCATCTGCATATCTGAGGTTATTGATATTTCTCCCAGCAATGTTGATTCCGGCTTGTGATTCATCCAGGCTATTTCACATGATGTACTCTGCATATAAGTTAAATAAGCAGGGTGACAATATATAGCCTTCATGTACTCCTTTCACGATTTGGAACCAGTCTGTTGTTCCATGACCACTTCTAACTGTTGCTTCTTGACCTGCATACAGATTTCTCAGGAGGCAGGTCAGGTCGTCTGGTATTCCCATCTCTTTCAGAATTTTCCACAGTTTATTGTGATCCACACAGTCAAAGGCTTTGGCAGAGTCAATAAAGCAGAAATAGATGTTTTTCTGGAACTCGCTTGCTTTTTCCATGATCCAGAGGATGTTGGCAATTTGATCTCTGGTTCCTCTGCCTTTTCTAAAACCAGCTTGAATATCTGGAAGTTCACAATTCAGATACTTTTGAAGTCTGTCTTGGAGAATTTTGAGCATTACTTTGCTAGTATGTGCGATGAGTGCAATTGTGCGGTAGTTTGAGCATTCTTTGGCATTGCCTTTCTTTGGGATTGCAATGAAAACTGACCTTTTCCAGTTCTGTGGCCACTGCTGTTTTCCAAATTTGCTGGCATATTGAGTGCAGCACTTTCACAGCATCCTCTTTCAGGATTTGAAATAGCTCAACTGGAATTCCATCACCTCCACTAGTTTGTTTGTAGTGATGCTTTCTAAGGCCCACTTGACGTCACATTCCAGGATGTCTGGTTCTAGGTGAGTGATCACACCATTGTGGTTATCTGGATCATGAAGATATTTTTTGTATAGTTCTTCTGTGTATTCTTGCCACATGTTCTTAATATCTTCTGCTTCTGTTAGGTCCATAGCATTTTTTTCCTGTCCTTTATTCAAGGGATTATATTTGATAGACAGAGTGCCTGAAGAACTATGGATGGAGGTTCGTGACATTGTACAGGGAGGCAGTGACCAAGACCATCCCTGAGATAAAGAAATGCAAAAAGCCAAAATGGTTGTCTGAGGAGGCCTTACAAATAGCTGAGAAAAGAAAAGAAGCTAAAGGCAAAGGAGAAATGGAAAGATATACTCATTTGAGTGCAGAGTTCCAAAGAATACCAAGGAGAGATAAGAAAGCCTTCCTCAGTGATCAATGTTGTGTGTGTGTGTGTGTATATATATATATATATATATATATATAATTCATAACTTATCAAGAAAGAATTTACTGAGCTATTTAATATAATTTTTCCATCATTAACTTATTTGTCCAGAAAATTATCTATTGAACCCCAACTATATATGTGTGTATTTATAAATATATTACAGAGACCAGTAAGACTTGGCCTTACTGAGGCCTCAATGAGTTCAGAGCTTGGTTCAATACAAAACAGAAATAATATACAACCATTATATATGCTCTTGAACAAGAGTCAGTGAACTATGGCCCACTTTTTTCTCTAAAAATAAAGTTTTATTATAAAGTATTCGAACTCATTTATTTATATATTGCCTACAACTACTTTAGCACTACAAGAACAGATAGTTGTGACACAGATCTTACCATCCACAGTCTCTAAAATTGTTACTGTCACTCTACCGATAAGTTTTGCTAAAGCCCTGATATACAGACATTTGTTGGTGTATATATTTTTATCCCCAGGAACAATGAAAAACACCTCTTCAGAAGCTGATTAGACAATGACTTCTGGGTCTTAGTCTTTGTGTCACATGTTCAAGATTGAGTAAAAATCAGTTTTTCACTGAGCAGATGATGTGGCGTTGGTGGAACGGGGTGCTGTACCTAGTTTCCCCAAGGTTGGATTGGTAAGGGCAGTGAGTGAGGGGTTAATTTCAGTGGACTGTCTGAAGTATAAAAAACTGCTTTGACATAGCTGGTAAGAACAGTTGCAGTAAAAGTAGCTACTAATTTTGAGCACTTACCATATGTTAGGTGCTCTTCTAAATGTACGCAACCTGGATTTATTCCATGCTCAGAACAGTCATATGACATATCTAGTACTATTTACATTTAGGAGATGAGAAAAGGGAAGTTCCAAGAGATTCTGTACCTTGCTCATGGTTATGCAGCCAGTTAGTGGTAGAAACCAGACTTAAACCTGAGTATTTCTGACTTCACACCTCAAGTTCAGACTTCCCTGGTGGTTCAGTGGTGGAGAATCTGGTTGCCAATGCAGGAGACACGGGTTCCATCCCTAATCTGGGAAGATCTCACGTGCCACGGAGTAACTAAGCCCATGTGCCACAGCTATTGAGCCTGTGCTCTAGAGCCTGGGAGCCACAACTACTGAGCCCACATGCTGCAACTACTGAAGACCTAGAGCCCAAGCTCTACAGCAAGAGAAGCCACTGCAATGAGAAGCCAGAGCACCACATCTAGAGAGTAGCCCTCACTTGGCACAACTAAGCCTGCACAGCAATGAAGACTCAGCACAGGCAAAACAAACAAACAAAAACCCATAAATAAATAAACTGTAAAGAAAAAATCTCAAGCTCTTACCTACTAAGTTATATGGTTTCTCTGCTGGAAGAATTCAGTGTGTGATCTTATTGGGACTTCTCTAAGACCTTCTGAATAATGCCTGCTGCTGCTAAGTCACTTCAGTAGTGTCTGGCTCTTTGTGACCCCATAGACCGCAGCCCACCAGCCTCCGCCATCCCTGGGATTCTCCAGGCAAGAACACTGGAGTGGGTTGCCATTTCCTTCTCCAATGCATGAAAGTGAAACCTGAAAGTGAAGTCACTCAGTCGTGTCTGACTCTTAGCGACCCCATGGACCGCAGCCCACCAGGCTCCTCTGTCCATGGGATTTTCCAGGCAAGAGTACTGGAGTGGGTTGCCATTGCCTTCTCCCTGAATAATGCCTACCATATTATTATAATTATCATCATCATTTACTCCCTGTATCTGTGAGCACCTGGAGTTATGACACTCTAATATTCATCTTGGTGTATCTAACACTTAGCACAGTGTTTCTTGATAAAAATGGTTCATGGGGGATGAATAAGGAAAGTTTTCTGGGGAAATGTGGGCTGAATTTGGCTGAAGGGAATGTAAGACTCACTTTCCTAGCCATATCACCTTGTAAAGAGAGAACCAGAGTAACTCAAAGAAAGTGGAGAGGGAAAGCATTCTGCATCCTGTAACACACTATGAGTCCTTCTCAAAAACTTCTAACCATGGTTAGAAAATTTCTACCCTTAAATCATACAGTTGGAAGCTACTCCCTGTATTAATTACCATAATGTTATTTATTCTTATGCCCACAACTCTTCTGCTGATTAAATAGAATTCCAGATGAAAATAAACTTGACATAATAATGAATATTTTAGTCAACTTTATATTGGAATTATAAACTATTCCCAACTGTATTTTACATCATGGTAATTTGCATACACAACGAGAATACAGTGCAATCAATTATATTCTTCTACAAAGAAAATGTTCAGTTTAAAACACTATTTCCAAATGTCACCATATAAGATTCCATATTCAATAAGAACTTCAGTATTTTCTCATGCACTTGTGAAAATAAATAATTCAGATCAGATCAGATTAGATCAGTCGCTCAGTTGTGTCCGACTCTTTGTGACCCCATGAATCATAGCACGCCAGGCCTCCCTGTCCATCACCAACTGCCGGAGTTCACCCAGACTCACGTCCATCAAGTCAGTGATGCCATCCAGCCATCTCATCCTCTGTCATCCCGTTCTCCTCTTGCCCCCAATCCCTCCCAGCATCAGAGTCTTTTCCAATGAGTCAACTCTTCGCATGAGGTGGCCAAAGTACTGGAGTTTGAGCTTCAACATCATTCCTTCCAAAGAAATCCCAGGGCTGATCTCCTTGCAGTCCAAGGGACTCTCAAGAGTCTTCTCCAACACCACAGTTCAAAAGCATCAATTCTTTGGTGCTCAGCCTTCTTTTTTTTGGGGGGGTGGGGCTTTATTTAGTAATTTTACATTTTTTTAAAAATTTTATTTTATTTTTAAACTTTACAATATTGTGTTAGTTTTGCCAAATATAGAAATGAATCCGCCACAGGTATACATGTGTTCCCCATCCTGAACCCTCCTCCCTCCTCCCTCCCCATACCATCCCTCTGGGTCATCCCAGTGCACCAGCCCCAAGCATCCAGTATCGTGCATCGAACCTGGACTGGCAACTCGTTTCATATGTGATATTATACATGCTTCAATGCCATTTTCCCAAATCTTCCCACCCTCTCCCTCTCCCACAGAGTCCATAAGACTGTTCTATACATCAGTGTCTCTTTTGCTGTCTCGAACACAGGGTTATTATTACCATCTTTCTAAATTCCATATATATGAGTTAGTATACTGTATTGGTGTTTTTCTTTCTGGCTTACTTCACTCTGTATAATAGGCTCCATTTTCATCCACCTCATTAGAACTGATTCAAATGTATTCTTTTTAATGGCTGAGTAATACTCCATTGTGTATATGTACCACTGCTTTCTTATCCATTCATCTGCTGATGGACATATAGGTTGCTTCCATGTCCTGGCTATTATAAACAGTGCTGTGATGAACATTGGGGTACACGTGTCTCTTTCCCTTCTGGTTTCCTCAGTGTGTATGCCCAGCAGTGGGATTGCTGGATCATAAGGTAGTTTTATTTCCAGTTTTTTAAGGAATCTCCACACTGTTCTCCATAGTGGCTGTACTAGTTTGCATTCCCACCAGCAGTGTAAGAGGGTTCCCTTTTCTCCACACCCTCTCCAGCATTTATTGCTTGTAGACTTCTGGATTGCAGCCATTCTGACTGGCGTGAAATGGTACCTCATAGTGGTTTTGATTTGCATTTCTCTGATAATGAGTGATGTTGAGCATCTTTTCATGTGTTTGTTAGCCATCTGTATGTCTTCTTTGGAGAAATGTCTATTTAGTTCTTTGGCCCATTTTTTGATTGGGTCATTTATTTTTCTGGAGTTGAGATATAGGAGTTGCTTGTATATTTTTGAGATTAGTTAAACAACTTATCTCAAAAATATACAAGCAACTCCTACGGTGCTCAGCCTTCTTCACAGTCCAACTCTCACATCCATACATGACCACAGGAAAAACCATAGCCTTGACTAGACAGACCTTTGTTGGCAAAGTAATGTCTCTGTTTTTGAATATGCTATCTAGGTTGGTCATAACTTTTCTTCCAAGAAGTAAGCATCTTTTAATTTCATGGCTGCAGTCACCATCTGCAGTGATTTTGGAGCCCAGAAAAATAAAGTCTGACACTGTTTCCACTGTTTCCCCATCTATTTCCCATGAAGTGATGGGACTGGATGCCATGATCTTCGTTTTCTGAATGTTGAGCTTTAAGCCAACTTTTTCACTCTCCACTTTCACTTTCATCAAGAGGCTTTTTAGTTCCTCTTCACTTTCTGCCATAAGGGTGGTATCATCTGCATATCTGAGGTTATTGATATTTCTGCCAGCAATCTTGACTCCAGCTTGTGCTTCTTCCAGTCCAGCGTTTCTCATGATGTACTCTGCATATAAGTTAAATAAACAGGGTGACAATATACAGCCTTGACGTACTCCTTTTCCTATTTGGAACCAGTCTGTTGTTCCATGTCCAGTTCTAACTGTTGCTGCCTGACCTGCATACAGATTTCTCAGGAGGCAGATCAGGTGTTCTGGTATTCCCATCTATTTCAGAATTTTCCACAGTTTATTGTGATCCACACAGTCAAAGGCTTTGGCAGAGTCAATAAAGCAGAAATAGATGTTTTTCTGGAACTCTCTTGCTTTTTCCATGATCCAGCAGATGTTGGCAATTTGATCTCTGGTTCCTCTGCCTTTTCGAAAACCAGCTTGAACATCAGGAAGTTCATGGTTCACATATTGCTGAAGCCTGGCTTGGAGAATTTTGAGCATTACTTTGCTAGTGTGTGAGATGAGTGCAATTGTGCGGTAGTTTGAGCATTCTTTGGCATTGCCTTTCTTTGGGATTGCAATGAAAACTGACCTTTTCCAGTCCTGTGGCCATTGCTGAGTTTTCCAAATTTGCTGGCATATTTGCAGCACTTTCACAGCATCATCTTTCAGGATTTGGAATAGCTCAACTGGAATTCCATCACCTCCACTAGCTTTGTTCGTAGTGATGCTTTCTAAGGCCCACTTGACTTCACATTCCAGGATGTCTGGCTGTAGGTCAGTGATCACACCATCGTGATTATCTGGGTCGTGAAGATCTTTTTTGTACAGTTCTTCTGTGTATTCTTGCCATCTCTACTTAATATCTTCTGCTTCTGTTAGGTCCATACCATTTGTGTCCTTTATCGAGCCCATCTTTGCATGAAATGTTCCTTTGGTATCTCTGATTTTCTTGAAGAGATCCCTAATCTTTCCCATTCTGTTGTTTTCCTCTATTTCTTTGCATTCATCGCTGAAGAAGGCTTTCTTGTCTCTTCTTGCTATTCTTTGGAACTCTGCATTCAGATGTTAATATCTTTCCTTTTCTCCTTTGCTTTTCGCTTCTCTTCTTTTCACAGCTACTTGTAAGGCCTCCCCAGACAACCATTTTGCTTTTTTGCATTTCTTTTCCACGGGGATGGTCTTGATCCCTGTCTCCTGTACAATGTCACGAACCTCATTCCATAGTTCATCAGGCTCTATCAGATCTAGTCCCTTAAATCTATTTCTCACTTCCACTGTATAATCATAAGGGATTTGATTTAGGTCATACCTGAATGGTCTAGTGGTTTTCCCTACTTTCTTCAATTTAAGTCTGAATTTATTTTTTTTATAAATAAATAATTATATATACTTAAATATATACACAAATTTGTATAGAATCATTAAGGAATGTATAAACCAATATGCTAAGTCCTTTTTAAGTGATTCTATAAATGATATACATCTGGTTCAATAAAACTTTATATTCTATGAAAAGAATTCAAATCATATTTGATGCATTCATTTTAGAGACAGTACACTTATTTGATATGGTTCCTAGCTACTGCAAACTGCTTCTAATATCATGGTTGGAAAATAACCATTAGTATCTTTTCTCAGGAGCTCATTATTGTGCTTTATTGTGCTTCAAATGTGCTTTATTTGGAAATAGAGTCATTGCAGATATATTAGTTGAAGCTATGATGAGGTCATACTGGATTAGGACGGGTCTAATATGACTGGTATCCTTATTAAAAAAAAGATATTGTAAAGTAAAATAAATTAATAAAAAAAAGAAATCCTGCATGGAACTATAGAGAGGAGAATGTCATGTGAAGATGGAAGCAAAGATTGGGTTGTTATACCTGCAAGTCGAGGAGCATCAAGAATTACCAGCAACCATGAGCAACAACAAAGGCAGGGAACAGATCCTTTCCTAGAGCCCACAGAGGGAGCACTGCCCTACTGAAAAATTCATTTTAGACTTCTAGCCTCCGGAACTGTGAGAGAATAAATTGCTGTTGTTTTATGCCACTCAGTTTGTGGTATTTTATTTTAGCAGTCCTAGAAACTAATGCATTCTCCTTTCAGTTAATCAATGTAACTTAATCTCCCCTTTACCTCTGCCTGCCCTTACAATTTTCTTTATCTGATCAAAATAATAGCATCCAGCTGGGGTGGGGAGGAAGATAAGAGAAAAGGGAATAGATGTGAAACAGGTAAGTGTACCTTTCATCCTGGCACTATGCAGCAATTACAAGTAAAACACTGAAGGATGGAATAAAGATAGGAAAGCTTTGGTACAGGTGCATGCTGGGAACACTGCCTTTCCTCAGCACACTCTGCATTCTCAGTCTGCATCACTATGGGGAATTATGCAGAAGAAAGTAATTCTACTTCATTCCACTATAATCAAAGGAAGAGTGTGGTACAGTAATGTCACTTTTTAAAAAATTTTTTTAATTTAAATTTATTTATTTTAATTGGAGGTTAATTACTTTACAATATTGTATTGGTCTTGCCATACATCAACATGAATCTGCCACGGGTGTACATGTGCTCCCCATCCTGAACCCCCCTCCCACCTCCCTCCCCATACCATCCCTCTAGGTCATCCCAGTGCACCAGCCCCGAGCATCCTGCATCCTGCAGTATAATATCATATAAGTAATGTCACTTTTTATGTTATAAACCATGACAGATTTTGAAAGACACTTATATACCCCAGTCATCATTTTGTACCATGCTCTTTCACATTGGCAGACAGTTTTCCAAAGTGGCTACACCATTTTACATTCTCACCAGTGATGGGTGAGGGTTCCAATTTCTCCACATCCTCATAAAAAAGTGCATATTGTTTGCTTTGATTATAGCAATCCTAATGGGTGTGAAGTGGTATCCATTGTGGTTTTGATTTATATTTCCCTTATGACTAATGATGTTGAGAATTTTTCAATGTATTTGTCCATTTACATATCTTCTTTGGAAAAATATCTTTTCAAGTCATTTGCCCATTTATACAGTGGATTATTTATCTTTTTATTATTGAATTGTAAGAATTCTTTATATACTCTGGATAAAGGTCTCCTATGAGAGACATGATTTTAAAATATTTTTTCCCATTCTTTGGGTTGTATTTTCTCTTGTTTGATAGTATCATTTGCAATAAGTAAATTTATGAGGCTGTGAAATTTATCTATTTTTTTACTTTTTTCATTCGCGCTTTTGGGGTCATATCTAAGAAACTACACATTAAGCCAAGAAAATGTCTTCTTCTTAAGAGTGTAGTGTTACCTCTTATGTTTAGTTCTATGATCTATATTGAGTTAAGTTTGGAGTATGGAGTGAGGTGAGAGTCCAAATTCATTCTTTTGTATGTGGATCTCTAGTTGTATCAAATACTATGTGTTGCAAAAACTAGTCTTTCTCAATTTTATTTTCTTGGTACCCTTGTCAAATATACTTAATTGACTATAAGCGTAAAGATTCATTCATATACTTTCAACTTCACTGTGCTGATTTATATGCCTGTCCTTATACCAGTACTATACTGTCTTGATTACTATAGCTTTATAGTAAGTTTTGAAATTAGGAAGCATGAGTCTTCTAATGTTGTTTGTTTTCAATATGGTATGGGCTACTCTGGGCTTTGATTTATTTTAAATGCCCTTTCTCATGCTGAATGAGTTATCTTCTATTTCGAGTTAGTTGGGTGTTTTAATCACAAAAATGCATGGAATGTTATCAAAGCTTTTTTCTGTATCTTTTCAGATGATTGTGTGTTTTATCTTTTCTTCTATTAACATGGTATATTAATTAATTATTGGATGCTAAATTAGCCTTGCATTACTGAGATAAACATCATTTGGTCATGGTGTATAATTCTTTTTACATGCTACTTGGTTAGGTTTGCTAATATTCTGATGAGGATCTTTTCCATCTATATTCATAAGATCTTTTAGTGTTTATTTTTCTTTCATTGTGATATTTTCTCTTGTTTTGGTATAAAAGTAATGCTGACTTCACAGAATAGTCACTCATCTCCGAATTTTGGAAAAGTTTATGAAGAACTGGGATTAATTTTTCTTTAAATGGAAGAATCACTTATTCATAAGACCAGGAGAACTGGGGGTCTAATTATACTATTTATGGAGACTTACTTAGAATGTCAAAACATTCTTTTAGCCAGGAATATACTTAACATTATAAATATAATTTATATTTAATTATATATTATGAAAAAACACCAAGAGCAAAGCTTAGCTTTTATGTATCTTCTTCAAATGAGAGAATAATAACAATATTTCATAGAATATTTTGGTATATAGGATAACAATTTACTATCCATGTTTAATGAAAATAATCAGTGAGAAGCTTAAGAAATGCCCTGACATAGAACAAAGGTATTCCACATACTCTATTTCTGATAGGAGATAATCAAGAAGGAGTATATGATGATCAGATTTATTTAGCTACTTAAAGAAATAAAGTGTAAGTACAATAACAGGAAACCATTCAATCTAAAGGCATCTGATATTGTAATGTACTTCAGTTGGTTATACTGAGTATATGTTGATTGTTACTTTCTTTTGAGGTTCCAACTTCTGTTTTCTCAGGGTTGACTTGATCCTTTAAAAACAGGGGTGAGACAATGACCCAAACATGCATTGTGACTTACATTGGACCAATAAAATGTCTGTTTTATTGTGGTTAGGACAATTTGGGAAAGAGAAAACATTGTGGGCTAAAAGACATATAAATGAGAGCTTATGAATGCGATTATCTTTGCTACTCACTTTGCATGGGAAAAGCCCACCTGAGAATGAAGCAAACATGAAGGAGGAATAGAGAGCTAAGGGCTGAAAAGGGTTAGATATGTGATGACACCAATCAAAACCTTGGACTGAGCCATACCTACAGCTAGTTGATTCTAGGATGTTCAATTATGTGCTAAGTTGCTCAGTTGCTAAGTCATGTCCAACTCTTTGCCACCCCATGGACTGTAGCCCTCCAGGCTCCTCTGTCCATGTGATTCTCCAGGCAATAATACTGGAGTGGGTTACCAGTTCCTTCTCCAAGGGATCTTCCTGACCTAGGGATTGAACCCATGTCTCCTGAATTGTAGGTTGATTCTTTACCACTGAGCCACCATGGAAGCCCTTGCTCTAAATTACGCTAGCTAATAAATACTCTGTTTGGTGTAAGCATTTTGAAATTGATTTTCTGTCATCTACAGCAAAACAGTTATTATCAATATAGGAATACAGAATTTTAAAAGCCAGATCAAGGGTTTCTCTACTTATTTATATTCAAGCATAAATGATCATTAAATCACATGAGGATTAGACTGTAGTCAAAGTATTTGAAAAACCATCCTATGTAAATTTGAAGGTGAAGATTAAAGAATAGTGCTATGGGGTTTAAAGGTACTATTAGGAAAAAAATGTCATTATAGAATTATATTGTTTTAACTAATTATACAATTCTATTTAGCTTCAAATTTAGGACACATATAAATCAAATTTAATGTGACATAAATGGAATATGAATTATTAAAATAAGATGTAAACTATCTCAACACTCTCAAGAAAGCTAAAATAATCGATTCATTTATTTAAACTTATAGTATCACAAAATCATTGATTTTTAACAAAGGATTAAGAAGAAACATGAACAAATTGCAACAACTGCTAAGGAAAATGCTAATCATAGCAGTGCCTTATAGAGTTAGAATTAAGAGATTAAAACAATTTCTTTTAAAAATTGTACTGTCAAACTCCTTGCAGGACAGGAATAGAGGTGCAGATGTGGAGAACAGACATGTGTACATGGGGGAAGGAGTGGGTGGGACGAATATGACACTGACATATATACACTACTATGTGTAAAATAAATAGTTAGCAGGAAGTTGCAATATCACACAGGGAGCTCAAGCCGGTGCTTCGTGATGACCTAGAGGGGTGGGATGGGGTAGGTGGGAGGGAGGCTCAAAAGGGAGGGGATATATGTATACACACAGTTGATTCACGATAATGTAGAGTAAAAGTGAAAACAACGTTGTAAAGCAAGTATGTTTCAGTTTAAAATTTTTTCAATTAAAAAATTCTGTTAAATAAAACTTAATTTAAAGCATTTCTACAAAGAGATTTTAAGTTAGGAAACTTCATTAGGAAAATGAAGGAAAAGAGAATGTCATAGACTGTTCCATTTTTACAGGTTTTTGCCTTAGGACAGGTCCAGGCACAGTGTGGGGCATCCAGAATTCAGACAAAATTCCACAATTTATGAGTTCAATAAATTAGACGACAGAATTTTGGGAAACCACAGCAGCTGAAAAGTAAAAGTTAAAATCTCAGAAAATACAGAGCCAGAGATGGGAAGGCCCAGATTTTGCATATAAATCTCTACATGAATTTCTGATTGATTCTTTTTTTGCTTTTTAATCAGAGGAAAATTGCTTTACAATGTTCTGTTAGTTTCTGCTGGAGAACAACATAAATTAGCTATAATTATATATATATTTATAATTTATATAAATATATATATATCTCCCCTCTCTCTTGAGTTTCCCTTCTACCTCCCTCATCCCACCCCCTTAATGGTACTGATGAACCTGTTTGCAGGGCAGGAATAGAGATGCAGACATACAGAAGAGACTAGTGGACACAGGGGAGGAAGGAGAGGGTGGGGTGCATTCAGAGAGCATCACTGACATATACACACTGCCAAGTGTAAAATGGCTAGCGGTAAGCTGCTGCATAACACAGGGAGCTCAGCTTGGTGCTCTGTGGTTGATTCTTGAATCACATGTCCTACACATGTGCAAGGCCTGCCCATCACCAGGGATGCTCAATCAAGTCCACTGCCTATTTAAAGCAAAAACAGTCAACACTATTCAGGGAAACATGACAGGCAACAAGTTTATGAAACATATCAATAAAACTTCCATGATGCAATTCAAAATTAAAAGACTTAAAGTACAGAAGCTCCTATAACTACATTGAATGAAGTATATGAAAATATGCTCATAATAAACAGGCCCAAAGGACATTTCAACAGAGAAATAAATACTACTTAAATCCAGAAACAGAGTTTCTAGGACTGAAAATTATAATATCTGAGCTACAAAAATTCACTTAATAGAAGACTGGAGATGACAGAAAAAGAGTAAGTAAATTCAGTGATAGGTGAATGGGAATTTTCCAGTATCATTAATTACCTGAAGAATAATACAAGATAATACAAAAATCTAATTTTTGTGGATGTGGAGGTCTGGAGAGACAGGAAAGAAAGAATGGCACAAAAAAATATTTGAAGGGACTTCAAGAAATATGTGACAATATATTCCTTTTCAAAATTGTTAGGGTTTCCCTGATAGCTCAGTTGGTAAAGAATCCACCTGCAATTCAGGAGACCTGGTTCAATTCCTGGGTCGGGAAGATACCCTGGAGAAGGGATAGGCTACCCACTCCAGTATTCTTGGGTTTCCCTTGTGGCTCAGCTGGTAAAGAATCTGCCTGCAATATGGGAGACCTGGGTTCAATCCCTGGGTTGAGAAGATCCCCTGGAGAAGGGAATGGCTACCCATGCCAGTATTCTGGCCTGGAGAATTCCATGGACTATACAGTCCACGGGGTCGCAAAGAGTCGGACATGACTGAGCGACTTTCACTCACTTTTGGCTATTCTAGTTCATGTACAGTTTAGAATTATCTTATCTATATCTACAAAATAACCTTGGTGGGATTTTGATAGGAATTGCATTAAGCCTATATATCAGAGAAGGCAATGGCAACCTACTGCCTTCTCCGATATATAGGCTTAATGCAATTCCTATCAAAATCCCTATATATAAATTTGGAGAGAACCGAGCTTACTATGTTGATCTACAGTCAAAGTGGTTTATCCTTCCACTTAGTTGCTCTTCTTTGATTCTTTGATCAGACTTGTAGAGCTCTCCTTATACAAATTCTGTACATTTATTGTTAAATTTATATACAAGTATCTCATTTTGGAATGAATATAAAATGTACTGTTCCAAATTTATCTTTTACATGTTCATTGCTCATCCATAGAAATGCAGCTAACTCATTTTTGTGTGTTGATCTTGCATTTCTTGACTTTGTGGAAATGATTTATTCTAGTAGCTTTTTCTTCTCCTTTTGGGAGATTCCCTGGATTTTTCTATGTAGATAATCATCTCATTTGCAACTAGGGAGAGTTTTACTTCTTTATTTCCCAACTGCATGCCTTTTAAATTTCCTTTTCTTGCCTCATTTTTCTCTCTAGGATTTCCTGTACCATGCTAAATAAAAATGGTGAGAGAGGACATCTGTTTACTGCTCCCTTCTTAGGGGTAAAATATTCAGTCTTTGGCATTAAGTATGATACTGGTTTAGGTTTTAGATAGACACTGTTTATCAACTTGAAAAAATTTCATTCTAAGTTGCTGAGATTATTTTATAGCAGGAATGTGTGTTTAATTTTGTCAAATCATTATTCTGTATCATTTGGTATAATTGTAACATTTTTTAGGTTGTTAATAATTGGATGACATTGATTGATTTTTTAATTAATGTACAGCTGATTTAAAATGTTGTGTGATTGACTTTTGAATCTGGAACCAGTCTAGCGTTCCTAAAATAAATCTCACTTGGTCACTGTATATATTTTAAAATATACTACTGCATTTCATTTACTAATATATGTTGAGGATACCTGGATCTATGGTCATCAGAAATGTTGGTCTTTGATTTTTGTTTTTGTTCTTGAGTTTTGTCTTGTTTTGGTATCAAAGTAATACTGGCCTCATAAAGAGAAATGGTGTTACTTCCTCCTCTTCTGTTTTCTGAAAGGTAGTCTGTTGAATTGGTATTAATATCTCTTTAAATATTTGGTAGACTTTGCTGAGAAAAGTACTTGAGGTTGAAGATACTTTTTCAGGAGGTTTTAAATTATGAATTAATTTTCTTTATTTGCTACTGCACTATTCAAATTTATTTCATTTTAAGTGTATTATAGTTGGTGTCTATTTTAAGGTAGGGAATTTTACTACCTTTGCACTTTCTTTCATGGCTTTGACTATTACTGTTTCTACATTTTCTCCTGTCAAGTTGGGGTAACACATTTGCCTGGAAGATTTATCTATTCAATCCCATCTACTTTCCATTTTTCAGCTTTCTCCAAATTTTCTTGTATACTGGTCATCATCTAAGTTCTAGTGGTATGTGTGTGTGTGTCTACATTTAATTTGATTTATTTTCATTCACAATGACATTCACAATGACATTTCATTCACACACACAATGTGTGTGTGTCTGCACACACACACATACATGGAGATGAACATGTATATACATATATTATATATGGTGGTTTAGTCGCTAAGTTGTGTCCGACTTTTGCAACCCCATGGACTGTAGCCTGCCAGGCTCCTCTGTCCATGGGATTCTCTAGGCAAGAATACTGGAGTGGGTTGCCATTTCCTTCTCCAGGGGATCTTCCCAACCCAGGAATCGAACCTAGGTTTCCTGCTTTGTAGGCAGATGATTTACTGACTGAGCTATTAGGGAAGCCCTTATATTATATATATTTGGTGCCATATATTTTATATATTTTGTTCCAATGTTCAGGATTTTTAATCCTAAGTAGAAAGGTAGCTTAATTAGCCTAGTCTGCTATTTGATAAAATACTCTCTATACTTGTTCTTATTGTTTTCTCACTTGTTGTTTTCTCACTATTACTGTCCTACCTCTTCCTCTATGGTGAAATCTAAGTCCTATGGGCAATCCCCAGCATTGTCTCTTTGCTGAAGACCTTTCTGATTTCCCTGGAAGTTGATTGCTCCCTTATGATTTTGACACCATCATTATTACATTTTTCACATTGTAATACAATGATGCTTTCCCACTCTGGTGTCCTCATTAGGGTTTGAACACCTTGGTAGCAAGAATCATGTAGTTTCCAATTTGGGATTCCTAAGTACAGTTCTTTTAAGATCCCAAGAAGCCAGTCACTGTATTTATTATGCTATGAATAAATGATATACTTTTTTTAAGTTTTCATATAATGTTTCATAGAAACATGCTTTTATATAGATTGATTCATTTTAATATTATTTCATAGATTTTAAACTTAATTTATTAAATGTTATTCCTTTCTTATGCTGAATAACTATAATTAAAGTAGTTTCCATTAAAATGATTCTCTTTGAAATGTGGATTATTTTCTTGTTCGTGTAATACAAGTGTTTCAAAACCAGTAATAAAGACTTAATACACTAGGAAGGATATTTACACAGTAATAGCATTAAGACTGGAATTAAGTACATGTATTTGATTTCTCCATGAACCATATACTCTCAGTTATGACTGGAACTGGCTCCATCACTAGGTATGCCTAATTAGGCATTTGCTTAGTCACTTTAGAGTCCTGTGAAATCCTAGGACTCACATACTTTACTTACATAAGAATTAGACTCTATGGTCATTTTCTTATTTCTGTATCCCATTATCCCTAATGTTTAGTTCTACCTGGAGCATTTCATCTCATTATATTTGATGGTCATTGTGAATGAAAATAAATCAAATTAAATGTAAATTTCATTAATTTTGACAAAGTGGCAGAAAACTAGATCTAGATTTCTGAAAAGACCAGAACATAAGTTTTGAGAAAAAAAAAAAAGGCAATCAAATATTCTTACTGTGCTGATTTTAATGAGGTTAACAAAGTTGGGCAATTAAAGGGTTTTGAGCCCCTGCATTTATACATATATATGAAAAAAACATGTAAATGGTACTAGTAAGATGTTGGAAACAAATTAGTGTCTCAAGCAGGTTAAAAGATGCTCCCTGTATCAATTTATTTGTTAATACATTTTTATCATTAGAGAACATTTAAACAGTCCAGGCAGGCCTTCATTTAAATTACCAAAAAGCATGACTTTGAGGAATTCAAAAGATAAACATGTCAGTATGTTATGTCTATTAAAAAGTATACTAGTTTATCTCACAGAGAAGGCAATGGCACTCACTCCAGTATTCTTGCCTGGAAAATCCCATGGATGGAGGAGCCTGGTAGGCTGCAGTCCATGCGGTCGCTAAGAGTTGGACACAGCTGAGTGACTTCACTTTCACTTTCATGCATTGGAGAAGGAAATGGCAACCCACTCCAGTGTTCTTGCCTGGAGAATCCCAGGGATGGGGGAGCCTGGTGGGCTGCCATCTATGGGGTCACACAGAGTCAGACACGACTGAAGCAACTTAGCAGCAGCAGCAGCAGTTTATCTCATCTTTATCTGTTTTAAACATGTATAAACTCTAGTAAACAGAGATAATGAAGGGAACAGCACAGGAATGCTTACAATAGCAGGTAAAATCAATACTAACAAAAAATTTCTAATTAATAAGGGTTTAATAAAATAAGAACCTGCCTAGCCTAAAATCTGATGGAATAGTCTTGCAGAGCACTCACATTAGACTGTGGTTAAAGTCCTTACTTCTATTAATATTTACAGCTGCTGAAGCATAAAGCATTCCAGTGAATAAAAACAGCTTTATTTAGCTCCCCAGTCACCTTCAACAAGGAAACAAATCACTTCAACCTAATAGAAATTAGTAGTTTTCTTTTAAATAAACATAATATGGAAACCTTTTATTAGGTTTGTTCTAATTGACATTTCTTCTTATAATTCCCTGAGAGAAACTCTTCTGTTCCAATATTAAGAAATGTTGCAGAGTCTAGAGGTATGGTGGAATTAACAAATGCCTTAAAGACTAATTGGGTTTGAATGTTGCTGGTTCACTAATATATTCAGTGAGTGCCCATGGCCACATTAGTTGACCTCCCTAAAACTTAGTTTATTCAGCTGTGAAATGGGGTTGTAAAAATACCTGACCTATTGGATTATGGTGAGCATTTAGTGAGAAAATATTTCATTTGTGGTGAATACATTTTTCATCTAGTGACTGCCTAACCTTGGTAAGGGTAGAGCAGGAATGAGGAGAGAAAATTAAAATTGAATCATGTATCGGCTTGTTTATACTTTCCCACCTTTCAAGTGGCTTATTCCATATGTTGAAAAAATAGAAGAATTTTCAGATAGCAACACACTGCTTTGAATCTAAGATGCCAATTATTAAATATTTCCCAATTTTAGAGAAGTCAAAATGTGATTAAATGTGCATCTCAGAATTCATGATTTTTGGTAATACAGTAGTGCCCCCATTATCCATGAGGGATACATGTCAAGATCCCCAGTAGATGCCTGAAACCATGGGTAGTACCGGATTCTCTCTCTCTACATATATACACACACACACACATATAAATATGAGATAAAGTTTAATTCATAAATTAGGTACAGTAAGAGATTAACAATAACTAAAAATAGAATTACTAATAATATACTTTAATATGCTGCAGTTATAACAATATACTGTTAAGTTTTAGAAGTACTATAATAAGTTATATGAATGAGGTCTGTCAAAAAAAATCTAATTGTAAACTTTAATGCTTTTCCATCCTAACTAAGCATTTAGCATGCATTATGGCCATAACTTTGGCACTTCGAGGTGTGACAGTAAAACTAGCATGTGTTTTTTTCTTCCTTTAGCTTTTCATGGATAGAAGATTTGTTCTTACTGATGATCTTAGCAAACTCAGCATATAATTTTTTTCTTTCCTTTATAAGATGATAACTTCCACCTTTTCACTTAATGGGAGCACTTTCCAACTTGACTGGCATATTTGAATTGCCAGCATCATTTTGCACAGCAAAGAAAACCATAAAGAAAGCAAACAGACAACACACAGAATGGGAGAAAATGTTTGCAAACAAAGCGACTGACAAAGGATTAATCCGTGGTTATCTGGGTCATTAAGAAATCTTTTGTATAGTTCTGTATATTCTTGCCACCGCTTCTTAATATATTCTGCTTCTGTTAGGTCCATACCATTTCTGTCCTTTATTGTATGCATGTTTGCATGAAATGTTCCCTTGGTATCTCTAATTTTCTTGAAGAGATCTCTAGTCTTTCCCATTCTGTTGTTTTCCTCTATTTCTTTGCATTGATCGCTGAGGAAGGCTTTCTTATCTCTCCTTGCTCTTCTTTGGAACTCTGCATTCAGATGCTTATATCTTTCCTTTTCTCCTTTGCTTTTCACTTCTCTTCTTTTCACAGCTATTTGTAAGGCCTCCCCAGATAACCATTTTGCTTTTTTTGCATTTCTTTTCCATGGGGATGGTCTTAATCCCTGTCTCCTGTACAATGTCACGAACCTCATTCCATAGTTCATCAGGCAGTCTATCTATCATATCTAGGCCCTTAAATCTATTTCTCACTTCCACTGTATAATCATAAGGGATTTGATTTAGGTCATACCTGAATGGTCTAGTGGTTTTCCCTACTTTCTTCAATTTAAGTCTGAATTTGGCAATAAGGAGTTCATGGTCTGAACCACAGTCAGCTCCTGGTCTTGTTTTTGCTGACTATATAGAGCTTCTCCATCTTTGGCTGCAAAGAATATAATCAATCTGATTTCGGTGTTGACCATCTGGTGATGTCCATGTATAGAGTCTTCTCTTGTGTTGTTGGAAGAGGGTGTTTGTTATGACCAGTGCATTTTCTTGGCAAAACTCTATTAGTCTTTGCCCTGCTTCATCTTTCACTTAGCAATATGCAATTAGGAATCATTCTTGTCTTTGGTTGGCTTGATGGTTCATTACTTTTTATCACTGAGTATTACTGAATTGTATAAATAAACCATGGTTTGTGTATTCATTCACCTGTCAAAGGGTATGTTGGTTGCCTGCACTTTTGGGTGATTATGAATGAAGCTGATATATTTATTTTCAGGTATTTGTGTAGATATATTTTTAAAACAGTTGAATAAATATCTGGAGGTGTGATTGCTAAATTGCATGGTAAGGTTATGTTTAGCTTTGCATTGGCTTCATTCTTTTAGCTTGGTAACTTAAAGTAAATCATCAAGCCTTAGTTTCTTCATCTGTAAGAAGGAAGCAAATTTTTAATAACTCCAAAAGCTGTTGTGATATTTAAGAGAACATTTAACATTGTTCTTCACTCAGCAGGATTAATAAGTGCTAGGTTAAGTGTATTTATTATTATCTTTGACTCTATTTTTAAAAGCTAAATATAAATTGATCCTTGTTATTCAATCCAGAAACCAAAACTTGTCCTTACATCACTCTCTCCTAAACTGATCAGTCAAGGAGTCTCAGTAAGTCCACATCTCAAATATCTCTTAAATTCTTTTTATATTCTTCCTTTTGCTGAGTCAATGGTTTGCCTCTAACTTCCATTGTTTTTCATATGGAATACTATAGTTCCTAAAAATCCTCTCTCAGCTTTCTTTTCATCATTTTCCCATCTATTGTCTATACTACTTGTTCCCAAATGCTGATCATATGCACCTAGAATAGTGACTGATGTATTGTAGGCATTCAATAAATATTTACTGAATAAATGAAAAGCATCCAACTAGTGTTCAAAGTGATAAAATGTCCAACACTCCTTTGTAAATAATGAAAATTAATGACTCGTCTGTACTTGTATATATAAATATCTGCCAATAATTTTACACATTTTCACCTCTGCATCTTGTGTTATCACCACTTCAAATGTATTTTAATTCTTCTGTGACATTGCCTATGCTGTTTGTTTATCTCTGTCTGGATCTTGCCATATACATACCTTTACTCTACTGCACACCTTACCCACAGCCAGATTCTACTGGGTGCTCTTCTCATATCTGTCTATACTACTGCTTACCAAGCTTTAATATGCATATTAGACACCTGCAGATCTTTTTCAAACTGCAGAGCATGATTCACTAGGTCTGGCATGGTACCTAAGATGTCTGCACTTCTAAACAATTCTTAGGCAATGCTGATGCTGATGATACATAACACACGGTCTTATAGCTGCTTTTCTTGTCTATTTCCACGAGACAAGGAAATCCTCTAATATTATCTTTTATCATTCAGTTCAGTTACGCAGTCACGTCTGAATCTTTGTGACCCCATGGACTGCAGCACACCAGGCCTCCCTGTCCATCACCAACACTCGGAGCCTGCTCAAACTCATGTCCATCGAGCTGGTGATGCCATCCAACCATCTCAACCTCTGTCATCCCTTCTCCTCCAGCCTCCAATCTTCCCCAGCATCAGGGTCTTTTCAAATGAGTCAGTTCTTTGCATCAGGTGGCCAAAGTATTGGAGTTTCAGCTTCAGTATCAGTCCTTCCAATGAATATTTAGGACTGATTTCCTATAGGATGGACTGGTTGGATCCCCTTTCTCTCCAAGGGACTCTCAAGACTCTTCTCCAATACCACAGTTCAAAAGCATCAATTCTTTGGTGCTCAGCTTTCTTCACAGTCCAACTCTCACATCCATACATGACTACTGGAAAAACCATAGTTTTAACTAGAAAGACCTTTGTCAGAAAAGTAATGTTTCTGGTTTTTAAGATGCTGCCTAAGTTTGTCATAGCTTTCCTTCCAAGGAGCAAGTGTCTTTTAATTTCATGGCTGCAGTCAGCATCTCATGTGATTTTGGAGCCCAAGAAAATAAAGTCTGTTACTGTTTCCACTATTTCTGCATCTATTTTCCATGAAGTAATGGGACTGGATGCCATTATCTTTGTTTTTTGAATGCTGAGCTTTAAGCTAGCTTTTCAAAAAACACCATTTTCACTTATATTTTTCATATGTTGCTCATAAGGTTCTGGTTGTATTTATAATGTATTTTATTTCATCACTATCAGCATCATCATTAAATGACTAAAATTTTGGCAACATAGTAAAGAGTATATATAACAGGGCTAGAATCACATATTATGTCTAGGGATTAAGCTACAGAGGTCCTATAATAGAAGTTGATGAGAACTGATTAAGATTTATATTGTAAGAGAGAGAGGCAAAAGACAAAACCATCAAACAAAATAGAAATTTGAGTATCACCTCCTTCCTTCACAAACAAACAGCCATCATTTCTAGAAATACAATAAGATTCCTTTAATGCCAAGATCATGATATGGATTTATTTTAATTTATACACAGACTTGCTTTTTTGACTTCAGAAAAAAGATGCAGAAAGCAGCAGAATTCTCTCTTTGGGATGATGATACACAGCATAACCCATGTTAGAGGTACAAAAGAAAAAAAATCATAATTTTTAAGTTAGACTTTTAAGCCTTTTTCTTATTAGTCACCAATTTACATGAACACCAACCTAACAAATAGATCTTTCTAAAATGCTTTTTCCTGGTATATTTTGCACCTCTAGGATGCCCTATCACTCTTATATTTTTTTCAGGTTATACTAAATGACTTTGTATTCTCCCACTCAGAATTCCCACAGGCTCGGGGACAGTCCTAAGAGGGCAGAGGAATAGGACAGGGAGATCACTTTCTCCCCCACAAATTCATTGAAAGATCATTTGAATGCTGAGCAAATACCACCAGACAACTTCTGAACGCTGGCAGAGGACACCAGGCACCCAGAAAGGCAGCCCATTGTCTTTGAAAGGAGGCAGGACAAAAGATATCTTTAATAAAGATAAAAAGAGAGACAAAAGAGTTAGGTACAGATACCCATCCTGGGGAGGGAGTCTTAAAAGAGGAAACTCTCTCACTGGCGGGTCTGTGGGGAGTTTTGGAATCTCAGAGGGCAAAATAACTGGCAGGAAAAAATAAATAAATAAAACCCACAGATAATGTGCCTAACCACAATTCCCAGTGGAGAAGTAGCCCAGACATTCATGTCCACCACCAGCAGCGGGGGAAGAACAGGGAGGCATGGGCTGCACTGCTTAGGGTCAGGACTGGGCCTGAATGCCCTGAGAGCAATCTGAGGGAGCTAACTTGAGATAGCAACCCAAACCCTAGGACAGCCACAGGCGGGGGGTGGGGTGGGGAGAGAGAGAGAACTTTCCTGTGCAAAGCTCTAACCTAAGGCACTGCCAGGCCCGCTCACAGAACAAAAATGAAAAGTGAAATCGCTCAGTTGTGTCTGACTCTTTTCAACCCCGTGGACTGTAGCCCGCCAGGCTCTTCTGTCCATGGGATTCTCCAGGCAACAATACTGGAGTAGGTTGTCATTTCCTTTTCCAAAGGACTGAGCAAATACCAGAGGAGAGCTAGCCAGCTGTGGCCCGACCCATCCCCCACCGGAGGCAGGAAGGCAGGCAGGCGGCAGCCCGAGCCAGAAAGGGGCAAATTCGGCCCCAGAGATGGCATCCCCTAGCAAAATGCAAGCAGGCTTCCAGTTGCTAACTAAGTCTACCTGGGATCCTGGATGGTTGACATCCGCCGGGAGGGTTACAGCCAGAGATCAGCTCTCCAGAGGAGACCCACAGCACACCTGAGACAGCACTCCCGCTGTGCACCCAGGAAACCGAGCGGCTGGGACTAAGGAGGTGATAAGATGCACTGTACCTGGGGAGAGTGTACTCGCCAAGCACCTGGTCGCCTTAGCTGCTTGGATCTGGGTAGGGCACAAAATGCAGGTCCAACCGGGTCTGTGCCTTTGTGGAGTACCCAAGAACCTGAACCTGAGCAGCGTAGATCTGGGAAGTGCACGCAACCCAGGGCCTGCCTTAGTTCCCCAGCAGAACAAACTGGAACCTGAGCAGTGTAGATCGAGAAAGCACACACACCATGAGCGAGGTCAACCCAGTACAGTCCAGTCACTGTGAGCACTCCCCACACATGCCAGTGATATTTGTTTGCAGTGTTCATCCCTCCCCGCAGCACAATTGAACAAGTGAGCCTAAATAAATGACCACCTTCACCCCCTTGTGTGAGGGCGGAAGTTAGGTACTGAAGAGACTTGCAATCAGAGGAAGCCAAAATAAAGAAGAGGGAAGGGCTTTGTAAGTGACAGGAGCAACAGATTAAAACCCTGTAGTTAGCACTGGCTACATAGGAAGGGACCTATAGACCTTGAGAAGTATAAGGTGGAACAAGGAACTATCTAAACTGAACTGACCACACACTGCCCTCAATAGCGCCAGAGAAATTCCTAGATATATTTTACTATTATCATTTTTTATTTTTTTAATTTTTAAGTTCTTTATTACTATTTTAAGTTTCATTTTAAAAATCTACTATTATCTTGGAAAAAAAAGACCCTATTTTTAAAGCAAACTTCTTATTTTTTTATATACATAACTTGTAATTTTGTTTTGTTTTTTTAATATTGTATTTTTGAAAGTCTAACCTCTACTCTAGACTTTTAATCTTTGCTTTTTGGTATTTGTTATCAATTCTGTACCTTTAAGAATCTAATCTTCAGTACCCATTTTTACTTAGGAATATGATTACTGGCTAGATTGCTCTCTCCCGCTTTTGACTCTCCTTTTTCTTCCCCAGATCACCTCTATCTCCTTCCTCCCCCTTCTCTTCTCTACTTAACTCTGTGAATCCCAGGCTGTGGAGAAAACTTAGGGTACTGATCACAGGCTAGATTGGTCTCTCTCCTTTTGATTACTGGCTAGATTGCTCTCTCCCTTATTGATTCCCCCCTTCTCCTCCTGGTCACCACTATCTCCTTCCTCCCTTTTCTCTTCCTCATGTAACTCTGTGAACCTCTCTGGGTGTCCCTCACTGTGGAGAATATTTTCACCATTAACCTCGATGTTTTATCATCGGTGCTGTATGGATGGAGAAGTCTTGAGGCTACTATAAGAATAAGACTGAAAGCCAGAAGAGGAGGCCTAAATCCAAAACTTGAGAACACCAGAAAACTCCTGACTCCAGGGACCATTGATCGACAAAAGCTCATCCAAAAGCCTCCATACCTACACTGAAACCAACCTCCACCCAAGAGCCAACAAGTTCAAAGCAAGACATACCAAGCTAATTCTCCAACAAAGCAGGAACATAACCCTGAGCACAAAAATATAGGCAGCCAAAAGTCACATCAAACCCATAGACACCTCAAAACTCACTACTGGACACTTCATTGTACTCCAGAAAGAAGAGATCCAGCTCCACCCACCAGAACACCGACACAAGCTTCCCTAACCAAAAAAACCTTGACAAGCCACTCATCCAACCCTACCCAAAAGGAGGAACCTCCACAATAAAGAGGAACCACAAACTTCCAGCATACAGAAAGGACACCCCAAACACAGCAATCTAAACAAGATAAAAAGGCAGAGAAATATTCAGCAGGTAAAGGAATATGATAAAAGCCCAACAAACCAAACCAAAGAGGAGGAGGTAGGGAGTCTAACTGAAAAAGAATCCAGAATAATGATAGTAAAAATGATCCAAAATTTGAAAACAAAATGGAGTTACAGATAAACAGACTGGAGACAAGGATTGAGAAGATGAAAGAAAAGTTTAACAAGGACTAGAAGAAATAAAAAATCAATCAATAATGAATAATGTAATAAATGAGATCAAAAGCACTCTGGAGGGAACAAACAGTAGAATAACTGAGGCAGAAGATAGGATAAGTGAGGCAGAAGATAAAATAGTGGAAATAAATGAAGCAGAGAGGAAAAAAGAATTAAAAGAAATGAGGACAACCCCAGAGATCTCTGGGACAATGTTAAATGCCACAACACTCAAATCATAGGAGTCCCAGAAGAAGAAGACAAAAAGAAAGGACATGAGAAAATACCTGAGGAGATAATAGTTGAAAACTTCCCTAAAATGGGGAAGGAAATAGCCGCCCAAGTCCAAGAAACCCAGAGAGTCCCAAACAGGAGAAACCCAAGGTGAAATACCCCAAGACACATATTAATCAAATTAATGAAGATCAAACATAAATAACAGATATTAAAAGCAGCAAGGGAAAAACAACAAATAACCCACAAAGGGATCCCCATAAGGATAACAGCTGATCTTTCAGTAGTAACTCTTCAGGCCAGAAAGGAATGGCAGGACATACTTAAAGTGATGAAAAAGAACAACCCACAACCCAGATTACTGTACCCAGCAAGGATCTCATTCAAATATGAAGGAGAAATCAGAAGCTTTACAGACAAGCAAAAGCTCAGAGAATTCAGCACCACCAAACCAGCTCTTCAACAAATGCTAAAGGATCTTCTCTAGACAGGAAACACAGAAAAGGTTTATAAACTCAAACTCAAAACAACAAGTTAATGGCAATGGGATCATACTTACCAATAATTACCTTAAATGTAAATGGGTTGAATGCCCCAACCAAAAGACAAAGACTGGCTGAATGGATACAGAAACAATACCCCTATATATGCTGTCTACAAGAGACCCACCTCAAACCTAGGGACACATACAGACTGAAAGTGAAGGGATGAAAAAAGTTACTTCACGCAAATGGAGACCAAAAGAGAAGAGGAGTAGCAATACTCATATCAGATAAAATAGACTTTGAAATAAAGGCCATGAAAAGAGACCAAAGAAGGATACTACATAATGATCAAAGGATCAGTCCAAGAAGAAGATATAACAATTATAAACATATATGCACCCAACATAGGAACACCACAATATGTAAGGCAAATGCTAACAAATATGAAAGGTGAAATTAACAGTAACACAATAATAGTGGGAGACTTTAATACCCCACTCACACCTATGGATAGATCAACTAAACAGAAAATTGGCAAGGAAACACAAACTTTAAATGATAGAATTGACCAGTTAGACCTAAATGATATCTATAGGACATTTCACCCTAAAGCAATGAATTTCAACTTTTTCTCAAGTGTACACGGAACCTTCTCCAGGATAGATCACATCCTGGGCCATAAATATTGTCTTGGTAAATTCAAAAAA
Source organism: Bos indicus x Bos taurus (assembly GCF_003369695.1). Classification (NCBI taxonomy): domain Eukaryota; kingdom Metazoa; phylum Chordata; class Mammalia; order Artiodactyla; family Bovidae; genus Bos; species Bos indicus x Bos taurus. Next base: position 20,618,520 of record NC_040105.1, read on the forward strand.
AATGAAATCATTCCAAGCATCTTTTCTGATCACAATGTAGTAAGATTAGATGTCAACTACAGGGGAAAAAAAACTATTAAAAATACAATAATATGGAGGCTAAACAACATGCTTCTGAATAAACAACAAATCACAGAAGAAATGAAAATATGCAGAAACAAATGAAAATGAAAACGCAACAACCCAAAACCTATGGGACACTGTAAAAGCAGTGCTAAGGGGAAGGTTCATAGCAATACAAGCCTACCTCAAGAAACAGGAGAGAAATCAAATAAATAACCTAACTCTACACAAAGCAAGTAGAAAAGGAAGAAATGAAAAGCCTCAGAGTTAGTAGAAGGAAAGAAATTTTTAAAATTAGGGAAGAAATAAATGCAGAAGAAACAAAAGAGACCATAGCAAAAATCAACAAAGCTAAAAGTGGGTTCTTTGAGAAGATTAATAAAATTGACAAGCCATTAGCCAGACTCATCAAGAAACAAAGGGAGAAGAATCAAATCAACAAAATTAGAAATGAAAATGGAGATATCACAACAGACAACACAGAAATGCAAAGATCATAAGATACTACTATCAGCAACTATAGCCAATAAAATGGACAACTTGGAAGAAATGGAGAAATTCTTTAAAAAGTATAACTTTCCAAAACTGAACCAGGAAGAAAGAGAAAATCTTAACAGACACATCAAGCACAGAAGTCAAAACTGTAATCAGAAATCTTCCAGCAAGCAAGCCCAGAACCAGACAGCTTCACAGCTGAATTTTACCAAAAATTTAGGGAAGAGCTAACACCTATCCTACCCAAATTCTTCCAGAAACTTGAAGAGGAAGGTAAACTTCCAAACTCATTCTATGGAGCCATCATCACCCTAATACGAAAACCAGACAAAGATGCCAAAATAAAAGAAAATTACAGGCCAATATCACTGATGAACATAGATGCAAAAATCCTTAACAAAATTCTAGCAAACAGAATCCAACAACATATTAAAAAGATCATACATCATGACCAAGTGGGCTTTATCCCAGGGATCAAGGATTCTTCAATATTCACAAATGAATCAATGTGATACTCCACGTTAACAAATTAAAAGCTAAAACCACATGATTATCTCAATAGATGCAGAGAAAGCCTTTGACAAATTCAACATCCATTTATGATAAAAACCCTCCAAAAAGCAGGAATAGAAGGAACATACCTCAATATAATAAAAGCCATGTATGATAAACCCACAGCAAACATTATTCTCAATGGTGAAAAACTGAAAGCATTTCCCCTAACATCAGGAATAAGACAAGGATGCCCCCTCTCACCACTGCTATTCAACATAGTTTTGGAAGTTTTGGCCACAGCAATCAGAACAGAAAAAGAAATAAAAGGAGTCCAGATTGGAAAAGAAGAAGTAAAACACTGACTGTTTGCAGATGACATGATCGTCTACATAGAAAACCCTAAAAATCCCACCAGAAAATTACTCAAGCTAATCAATGAATACAGTAAAGTAGCAGGATATAAAATTAACACATAGAAATCCCTTGCATTCTTACACACTAACAATGAGAAAACAGAAAGAGAAATTAAGGAAACAATTCCATTCACCATTGCAATGAAAAGAATAAAATACTTAAGAATAAATCTACCTAAAGAAACAAAAGACCTATATATAGAAAACTATAAAACAATGATGAAAGAAATCAAAGATGACACAAATAGATGGAGAAATATACCATGTTCATGGATCTGAAGGATCAACATAGTGAAAATGAGTATACTACCCTAAGCAATCTATAGATTCAATGCAATCCCTATCAAGCTACCAATGGTATTTTTCAGAGAATTAAAACAAATAATTTCACAATTTGTATGGAATTACCAAAAACCTCGAATAGCCAAAGCAATCTTGAGAAAGAAGAATGGAACTGGAGGAATCACCCTGCCTGACTTCAGGCTATATTACAAGGCAACAGTCATCAAGACAGTGTGGTACTGGCACAAAGACAGAAACATAGATCAATGGAACAAAATAGAAAGCCCAGAGATAAATCCATGCACCTATGGACACCTTATCTTTGACAGAGGAGACAAGACACCTTATCTTTGACAGAAGAGGCAAGACTATACAATGGAGAAAAGGCAATCTCTTTAAGAAGGGTTGCTGGGAATACTGGTCAACCACTTGTAAAAGAATGAAACTAGAACACTTTCTAACACCACACACAAAAATTAAACTCAAAATGGATTAAAGATCTAAACGTAAGACCAGAAACTATAAAACTCCTAGAGGAAAACATAGGCAAAACATTCTGACATAAATCACAGCAGGATCCTCTATGACCCACCTCCTAGAGTAATGGAAATAAAAGCAAAAATAAATAAATGGGACCTAGTTGGACTGTGAATAAATCTGAACACCAAAGAATTGATGCTTTTGAACTGTGGTGTTGGAGAAGACTCCTGAGAGTCCCTTGGACTGCAAGGAGATCCAACCAGTCCATTCTGAAGGAGATCAGCGCTGGGTGTTCTTTGGAAGGAATGATGCTAAAACTGAAACTCCAATACTTTGGCCACCTCATGCAAAGAGTTGACTCATTGGAAAAGACTCTGATGCTGGGAGGGATTGGGGGAAGGAGGAGAAGGGGATGACAGAGGATTAGATGGCTGGATGGCATCACTGACTCGATGGACGTGAGTCTGAGTGAACTCCGGGAGTTGGTGATGGACAGGGAGGCCTGGCGTGCTGCGATTCATGGGGTCACAAAGAGTCGGACACGACTGAGCAACTGAACTGAACTGAACTGAATTAAACTTAAAAGCTTTTGCACAATGAAAGAAACTATAAGCATGGTGAAAAGACAGCCTTAAGAATGGGAGAAAATAAAAGCAAATGAAGCAACTGACAAGGAATTAATCTCAAAAATATACAAGCACCTCCTGTAGCTCAATTCCAGAAAAATAAGCTACCCAATCAAAAATTGGGCCAAAGAACTAAACAGACATTTCTCCAAAGAAGACATACAGATGGCTAACAAACACATGAAAAGATGCTCAACATCACTCATTATCAGAGAAATGCAAATCAAAACCATAATGAGGTACATCTCATGCCAGTCAGAATGGCTGCTATCAAAAAGTCTATAAACAATAAATTCTAGAGAGGGTGTGGGAAAAAGGAACCCTCTTACACTGTTGGTGGGAATGCAAACTAGTACAACCACTATGGAGAATAGTGTGGAGATTCCTTAAAACCTGGAAATAGAACTGCCATATGATCCAGCAATCCCACTTCTGGGCATACACACTGAGGAAACCAGAACTGAAAGAGACATGTGTACCCCAATGTTCATCACAGCACTGTTTGCAATATCCAGGACATGGAAGCAACCTAGATGCCCATTGGCAGAAGAATGGATAATAAAGTTGTGGTACATATACACAATGGAATATTACTCAGCTATTAAAAAGAGTGCATTTGAATCAGTTCTAATGAGGTGGATGAAATTGGAGCCTATTATACAGAGTGAAGTAAGTCAGAAAGAAAAACATCAATACAGTATATTAATGCATATATATGGCATTTAGAAAGATGGTAACAATGACCCTATATGGGAGACAGCAAAAGAGACACAGATATAAAGAACAGACTGTTGGACTCTGTGGGAGAAGGCAAGGGTGGGATGATTTGAGAGAATAGCATTGAAACATGTTTATTATCATATGTGAAATAGATCACCAGTCCAGGTGCGATGCATGAGGCAGGGTGCTTAGTGTTGGTGCACTGGGATGACCCTGAGCGATGTGATGGGGAGGGAGAGTCAGGATAGGGAACACATGTACACCCATGGCTGATTCATGTGAATGTATGGCAAAAACCACCACAATATTATAAAGTAATTAGCCTCCATTTAAAAAAAATGAATTCCCACAGGCTAATGTTGACCAGTCAGTTTGTATTCCTGCCTTGAAAGAATTTCTAATAAGGAGTCCATATTAATTTATTAATTCACTCAACAAATATTATGGGGCATCAAGAACACGTCCAGGAGTGTGCAAGGTACTGGAGACATGTTGTTGTTGTTGTTTAGTTGCTATGTCATGTCCGACTCTTTCATGACCCCATGGACTGTAGCCTGCAAGGCTCGTCTGTTCATGAGATTTCCCAGACAAGAATATTTTAGTCAGAAGTCATTTCCTTCTCCAAGTAATCCTCCTAACCCAAGGATTGAACGGGCATCTCCTGCATTGGCAGGTGGATTCTTTACTGTTGAGCCACCTAGGAAGCCCACTGGAGACGTAGCAGCAGAGAAAATAAAGTCCCCACCCACCTGAAACTTAAACTGTAGCAACATTCTTAATAGGTCTTAAGTAGAGTGCAGGTAGCCTTCAGCTCTTCCTTAGGTATGGAAGGAGTACCATAAAGATCATAGTTCTACATAACCTATCCATTGTAGTTTTGGAAAAAGAATCTAGTGATCATAGGCACTAGTGTCTGAGTTTACAAATCTAGCCACTACTCTCGTCCCAAATTTGTTCGTGGTGGTATGGAAAGAACATACTGTCTGATTATAGATTCATGGATATTTCTTACATTTCCTTTCAAATTACTCACCTTCTGCCATTAAAGTAATCCTAGCTGCTTAATGTTTTTAATCAACACAGTGCAATTCTCCTAACATAATCATATGTCTTTTTCACATTTTTTCTGGGTTTGATTAGAAAACCCTTGACCATATATACCATCAGTTAGCTTCATAAAGCTACAGTTAAGGAATTTCATAATGTTTTAGAAACGCTACTAAGCAGTTTTTTCACCTCTTACATATTCAATGAAATTATCATAGACAATTCCCAGTTCTGTCGTGGTTCTGAATACAGTTGAGAGCTTAAATCAAAACATGTCATAGAATAATTAATCCACTACTGAAAAGGACAGAGGATTCTCATGACTACTTCTTACTATGTATATTCAAATTAGTCAAGGGTCATTATAGGGGTTCTACTAAGATTCTCCAAATAGGGACCCATTAGATTTTATGTATGTCTCTCTTAGCATAAATTCAGTGTTTATGATCACCCAGAAAACTCCCTAGCTTTTTGTTTTAGCTTGTAAAACAGAGGATAATTTCATAATTCTGAATTGTATCAGCTAATTAGTCTCTGTTTCATTTAACCCTGACATGGGCTCTTCTTGGCCATAATCTTTATTTTAAACAGAAGGCTTACAGTTTTTTAATTAAGAAATAACACTAAGAATTGGATTTCTTAAAAAATTGAATGTTTTTTCCAAATACGTGAACTTAAGAAATGTTGGTGTCACTTCATCTTCTATAATCAATAAAATGCACATTCCATTACCATAATATAGATAGTGACATAAGAGAACATAGGATTACTAAGAATTCTTGGATTTAAATTCAGCATAAAAATACTGACATGTGCCTATTTGTAACAGTTTCTTAAATGTACATTAGAGTTTATGGTAATTGCTAATACTAACTGGTTTATAGAAAATAACTTCATTATTCTTCTCATTCTCATACAGCTACCCTCAGTAGCTATACTTAGTTAACAATCATTGACAATCAAATTACAGAAGCATTTTAAGGAAGAAAAAGCAGGTATAATTTTAAGAAATGTCACTCCCAAGTATGGCATATATACAAAGACATCAGGAAGAAAGTTTGTGTCTACAACATGTACCTCTGTCTTTCATAGGCCTGAAATCCAAAATTATATATTCTACTCTCATCAGCTAAATCTTTATGTCTGTCTTCTACTAAATACCACACATCTTTTGAATAAAACATATTAACCCTAGTTGGTCAATACTAACACTGTGGCTAAGACTTAGATTATTTTCTGTGCAAAGTTTTGACCATTACTAAATAAAGGCAACATTAAAAATGCATCTATCTTGGTCCTTGTTCATGTTAAGGGTTTAACAAATATTTGCTCAATGAATTCAGCAAACTCTTATTACCTGCCAGCTCTGTGCCTGGCATAATAGTAAGAACCAAGGAAACAAAGTTATTTAAAGGATAAGCCTTGATATTAAACTCTAGAGGCAGATGTATGTACAACTAAGTGGATTAGTCTAGAAATATACACAGGATTCTACTCCAAAAAAGGAATTCTTCTGCGATAGATGTCAGAGAAAACAGTAATTAACTTGGGCCTTGAAGTATCACTGGACAAGTTTATTAAGGCTGAATTCATAGTTAAAATAAAGACAGGAGAATTCTAATCCATATTCAAACTAATTTTCATATCTAAAATTAGTCGTGTTAGAAGTAATAATGCTTAACTCCTTTGTTTTTTAATCATCAGACTATAAAAATTTGCAAAGAAATGTGACCTACCTCTAAGTAGCAGATTTATATACATTTAAAAAAATCAACTGTGGTACAATACACATAACAAAATATGAATTAGGTTTAAGTTGTATAGTTTAGTAGTATTAAGAATATTCACATTTTTGTGCAACCAATCTTTTAACCTTGCAAAACTAAAACTCTATACCCACTAAACAACAACTTCCCATCTTCCTCTCCCCCAGTCTCTGGCAACCACCATTCCACTTGATATTTCTATGATTCTGACTACTCTAAGTACCTAATACATGTGGAATAACACACTATTTATCTTTTTGTGACAGACACAGATCAAATGACTTCACTGGTGAATTCTACCAAACATTTAAAAAAGAATTAATACCAATCCCTTTTCAAATGTTTCCCAAAAATTCAAAAGGAGGGAAGACATAATTCCAAACTCATTTTATGAATCCAGCACTACCCTGAAACTAAAGCCAGACAAAGACACCATGAAAAGCAAAACTATAAGAAAATAACCCTGGTGAATATAGTTGCAAAAATCCTCAATAAAATACAAAGTGAGTCCAACAGCACATTAAAAGGATTATACATGTATACCTGTGGCGGATTCATTTTGATATTTGGCAAAACTAATACAATTATGTAAAGTTTAAAAAAAAAAAAAAGGATTATACAATGTAACCAAGAGGGATTTGCCTCATGGATGTAAGTATGGTTCAAAATATGAAAACCAATTAATGTGACACATCATGTTAACAGAACAAAGGATTAAAATCATAATATCATCTCAATAGATGCAATAAAACAAGTGTTTGACAAAATAAGGAGCCCTGTCATAACAAAAACTCTCAAAAAATTAGGAAAGGAGGGAAAATTCCTCAACATAATGAAGGTCATACATGAAAAGCCCACAGCTAGCATCACATTCAACTGTGAAAACCTGAAAGCTTTCCCTCTAAGATTGCACACAAGACAATGATGTGTACTTACACCACTTTTATTTAACATAGTAGTGAACATCCTAGCCAGAGTAATTGAGCAAGAAAAAGAAATAAAAGGTATCTGAATCAGAAAGGAAGAAGTAAAACTGTCACTGTTTGTAGACAAACATCTTATATATTGAAAATCGTAAAGATTTCATATAAAAATTATTACTACTAAAAAAAAAATTCAGTAAAGGTGCAGGGTACAAAATCAAAATGCAAAAATCAGTTATACTGACTACAAACTAGCTGCAAAGGAAATTAGGAAAATAATCCCCAAAACAATAGCACCAAAAATAATAAAATACTTAGGAATATATTTGATTAAAGAGTTGAAAGACTTGTATACTGAAAACTACAAAGTAATTTGATGAAAGAAGATGGAAACAAATGGAATGGCAACTTCATATCCATAGGTTGGAAGACTTAATAGTGTTTTTTTTTTTTTTTTTTTTTTTGTAGTTAAGAATTTTTATTTTTTTTTTATTTTTTTATTTTTTCTCTAATTTTATTTTATTTTTAAACTTTACATAATTGTATTAGTTTTGCCAAATATCAAAATGAATCCGCCACAGGTATACATGTGCTCCCCATCCCGAACCCTCCTCCCTCCTCCCTCCCCATACCATCCCTCTGGGCCGTCCCAGTGCACCAGCCCCAAGCATCCAGCATCATGCATTGAACCTGGACTGGCAACTCGTTTCCTACATGATATTTTACATGTTTCATTGCCATTCTCCCAAATCTTCCGACCCTCTCCCTCTCCCACAGAGTCCATAAGACTGTTCTATACATCAGTGTCTCTTTTGCTGTCTCGTACACCGGGTTATTGTTACCATCTTTCTAAATTCCATATATATGCGTTAGTATACTGTATTTATGTTTTTCCTTCTGGCTTACTTCACTCTGTATAATAGGCTCCAGTTTCATCCACCTAATTAGAACTGATTCAAATGTATTCTTTTTAATGGCTGAGTAATACTCCATTGTGTATATGTACCACTGCTTTCTTATCCATTCATCTGCTGATGGACATCTAGGTTGCTTCCATGTCTTGGCTATTATAAACAGTGCTGCGATGAACATTGGGGTACACGTGTCTCTTTCCCTTCTGGTTTCCTCAGTGTGTATGCCCAGCAGTGGGGTTGCTGGATCATAAGGCAGTTCTATTTCCAGTTTTTTAAGGAATCTCCACACTGTTCTCCATAGTGGCTGTACTAGTTTGCATTCCCACCAACAGTGTAAAAGGGTTCCCTTTTCTCCACACCCTCTCCAGCATTTATTATTTGTAGACTTTTGGATCGCAGCCATTCTGACTGGTGTGAAATGGTACCTCATAGTGGTTTTGATTTGCATTTCTCTGATAATGAGTGATGTTGAGCATCTTTTCATGTGTTTGTTAGCCATCTGTATGTCTTTTTTGGAGAAATGTCTATTTAGTTCTTTGGCCCATTTTTTGATTGGGTCGTTTATTTTTCTGGAGTTGAGCTGTAGGAGTTGCTTGTATATTTTTGAGATTAGTTGTTTGTCCGTTGCTTCATTTGCTATTATTTTCTCCCATTCTGAAGGCTGTCTTTTCACCTTGCTAATAGTTTCCTTTGATGTGCAGAAGCTTTTAAGGTTAATTAGGTCCCATTTGTTTATTTTTGCTTTTATTTCCAATATTCTGGGAGGTGGGTCATAGAGGATCCTGCTGTGATGTATGTCGGAGAGTGTTTTGCCTATGTTCTCCTCTAGGAGTTTTATAGTTTCTGGTCTTACGTTTAGATCTTTAATCCATTTTGAGTTTATTTTTGTGTATGGTGTTAGAAAGTGGTCCAGTTTCATTCTTTTACAAGTGGTTGACCAGTTTTCCCAGCACCACTTGTTAAAGAGATTGTCTTTAATCCATTGTATATTCTTGCCTCCTTTGTCGAAGATAAGGTGTACATATGTGCGTGGATTTATCTCTGGGCTTTCTATTTTATTCCATTGATCAATATTTCTGTCTTTGTGCCAGTACCATACTGTCTTGATGACTGTGGCTTTGTAGTAGAGCCTGAAGTCAGGCAGGTTGATTCCTCCAGTTCCATTCTTCTTTCTCAAGATCGCTTTGGCTATTCGAGGTTTTTTGTATTTCCATACAAATTGTGAAATTATTTGTTCTAGCTCTGTGAAGAATACTGTTGGTAGCTTGATAGGGATTGCGTTGAATCTATAAATTGCTTTGGGTAGTATACTCATTTTCACTATATTGATTCTTCCAATCCATGAACATGGTATATTTCTCCATCTATTAGTGTCCTCTTTGATTTCTTTCACCAGTGTTTTATAGTTTTCTATATATAGGTCTTTAGTTTCTTTAGGTAGATATATTCCTAAGTATTTTATTCTTTCCGTTGCAATGGTGAATGGAATTGTTTCCTTAATTTCTCTTTCTGTTTTCTCATTATTAGTGTATAGGAATGCAAGGGATTTCTGTGTGTTGATTTTATATCCTGCAACTTTACTGTAGTCATTGATTATTTCTAGTAATTTTCTGGTGGATTCTTTAGGGTTTTCTATGTAGAGGATCATGTCATCTGCAAATAGTGAGAGTTTTACTTCTTCTTTTCCAATTTGGATTCCTTTTATTTCTTTTTCTGCTCTGATTGCTGTGGCCAAAACTTCCAAAACTATGTTGAATAGTAATGGTGAAAGTGGGCACCCTTGTCTTGTTCCTGACTTTAGAGGAAATGCTTTCAATTTTTCACCATTGAGGATAATGTTTGCTGTGGGTTGTCATATATAGCTTTTATTATGTTGAGGTATGTTCCTTCTATTCCTGCTTTCTGGAGAGTTTTTATCATAAACGGATGTTGAATTTTGTCAAAGGCTTTCTCTGCATCTATTGAGATAATCATATGGTTTTTATTTTTCAATTTGTTAATGTGGTGTATTACATTGATTGATTTGCGGATATTGAAGAATCCTTGCATCCCTGGGATAAAGCCCACTTGATCATGGTGTATGGTCTTTTTAATGTGTTGTTGGATTCTGATTGCTAGAATTTTGTTAAGGATTTTTGCATCTATGTTCATCAGTGATATTGGCCTGTAGTTTTCTTTTTTTGTGGGATCTTTGTCAGGTTTTGGTATTAGGGTGATGGTGGCCTCATAGAATGAGTTTGGAAGTTTACCTTCCTCTGCAATTTTCTGGAAGAGTTTGAGCAGGATAGGTGTCAGCTCTTCTCTAAATTTTTGGTAGAATTCAGCTGTGAAGCCGTCTGGACCGGGGCTTTTGTTTGCTGGAAGATTTTTGATTACAGTTTCAATTTCCGTGCTTGTGATGGGTCTGTTAAGATTTTCTATTTCTTCCTGGTCCAGTTTTGGAAAGTTGTACTTTTCTAAGAATTTGTCCATTTCTTCCACGTTGTCCATTTTATTGGCATATAATTGTTGATAGTAGTCTCTTATGATCCTTTGTATTTCTGTGTTGTCTGTTGTGATCTCTCCATTTTCGTTTCTAATTTTGTTGATTTGATTTTTCTCCCTTTGTTTCTTGATGAGTCTGGCTAATGGTTTGTCAATTTTATTTATCCTTTCAAAGAACCAGCTTTTGGTTTTGTTGATTTTTGCTATGGTCTCTTTTGTTTCTTTTGCATTTATTTCTGCTCTAATTTTTAAGATTTCTTTCCTTCTACTAACCCTGGGGTTCTTCATTTCTTCCTTTTCTAGTTGCTTTAGGTGTAGAGTTAGGTTATTTATTTGACTTTTTTCTTGTTTCTTGAGGTGTGCCTGTATTGCTATGAACTTTCCCCTTAGGACTGCTTTTACCGTGTCCCACAGGTTTTGGGTTGTTGTGTTTTCATTTTCATTCGTTTCTATGCAAATTTTGATTTCTTTTTTGATTTCTTCTGTGATTTGTTGGTTATTCAGCAGCGTGTTGTTCAGCCTCCATATGTTGGAATTTTTAATAGTTTTTCTCCTGTAATTGAGATCTAATCTTACTGCATTGTGGTCAGAAAAAATGCTTGGAATGATTTCTATTTTTTTGAATTTACCAAGGCTAGCTTTATGGCCCAGCATGTGATCTATCCTGGAGAAGGTTCCATGTGCGCTTGAGAAAAAGGTGAAATTCATTGTTTTGGGATGAAATGACCTATAGATATCAATTAGGTCTAACTGGTCTATTGTATCATTTAAAGTTTGTGTTTCCTTGTTAATTTTCTGTTTAGTTGATCTATCCATAGGTGTAAGTGGGGTATTAAAGTCTCCCACTATTATTGTGTTATTGTTAATTTCTCCTTTCATACTTGTTAGCATTTGTCTTACGTACTGTGGTGCTCCCGTGTTGGGTGCATATATATTTATAATTGTTATATCTTCTTCTTGGATTGATCCTTTGATCATTATGTAGTGACCTTCTTTGTCTCTTTTCACAGCCTTTGTTTTAAAGTCTATTTTATCTGATATGAGTATTGCTACTCCTGCTTTCTTTTGGTCCCTATTTGCATGGAAAATCTTTTTCCAGCCCTTCACTTTCAGTCTGTATGTGTCCCCTGTTTTGAGGTGGGTCTCTTGTAGACAACATATGTAGGGGTCTTGTTTTTGTATCCATTCAGCCAGTCTTTGTCTTTTGGTTGGGGCATTCAACCCATTTACATTTAAGGTAATTACTGATAAGTATGTTCCCGTTGCCATTTACTTTATTGTTTTGGGTTCGAGTTTATACACCGTTTTTGTGTTTCCTGTCTAGAGAATATCCTTTAGTATTTGTTGGAGAGCTGGTTTGGTGGTGCAGAATTCTCTCAGCTTTTGCTTGTCTGAAAAGCTTTTGATTTCTCCTTCATACTTGAATGAGATCCTTGCTGGGTACAATAATCTGGGCTGTAGGTTATTTTCTTTCATCATTTTAAGTATGTCTTGCCATTCCCTCCTGGCTTGAAGAGTTTCTATTGAAAGATCAGCTGTTATCCTTATGGGAATTCCCTTGTGTGTTATTTGTTGTTTTTCCCTTGCTGCTTTTAATATTTGTTCTTTGTGTTTGATCTTTGTTAATTTGATTAATATGTGTCTTGGGGTGTTTCTCCTTGGGTTTATCCTGTTTGGTACTCTCTGGGTTTCTTGGACTTGGGTGATTATTTCCTTCCCCATTTTAGGGAAGTTTTCCACTATTATCTCCTCAAGTATTTTCTCATGGTCTTTCTTTTTGTCTTCTTCTTCTGGAATCCCTATGATTCGAATGTTGTAGCGTTTAATATTGTCCTGGAGGTCTCTGAGATTGTCCTCATTTCTTTTAATTCGTTGTTCTTTTATCCTCTCTGATTCATTTATTTCTACCATTCTATCTTCTAATTCACTAATCCTGTCTTCTGCCTCTGTTATTCTACTATTTGTTGCCTCCAGAGTGTTTTTAATTTCACTTATTGCATTATTCATTATATATTGACTCTTTTTTATTTCTTCTAGGTCCTTGTTAAACCTTTCTTGCATCTTCTCAATCCTTGTCTCCAGGCTATTTATCTGTGATTCCATTTTAGTTTCAAGATTTTGGATCAATTTCACTATCATTATTCGGAATTCTTTATCAGGTAGATTCCCTATCTCTTCCTCTTTTGTTTGGTTTGGTGGGCATTTATCCTGTTCCTTTATCTGCTGAGTATTCCTCTGTCTCTTCATCTTGTTTAAATTGCTGAGTTTGGGGTGTCCTTTCTGTATTCTGGCAGTTTGTGGAGTTCTCTTTATTGTGGCTTTTCCTCACTGTGTGTGGGTTTGTACAGGTGGCTTGTCAAGGTTTCCTGGTTAGGGAAGCTTGTGTCGGTGTTCTGGTGTGTGGAGCTGTATTTCTTCTCTCTGGAGTGCAATGAAATGTCCAGTAATGAGTTATGAGATGTCTATAGTTTTGGGGTGACTTTGGGCAGCCTGTATCTTGAAGCTCAGGGCTGTGTTCCTTTGTTGCTGGAGAATTTGCTTGGTATGTCTTGCCCTGGAACTTATTGGCCCTTGTGTGGTGCTTGGTTTCAGTGTCGGTATGGAGGCATTTGATGAGCTCCTGTCAATGAATGTTACTTGGAGTCAGGAGTTCCCTGGAGTCAGGGTTTGGACTTAAGTCTCCTGCTTCCGATTATCGGTCTTATTTTTACAGTAGTTTCAAAACTTCTCCTTCTATATAACACCATTGATAAAACATCTACATTAAAGATGATAAGTTTCTCTACAGTGAGGGTCACTCAGAGAGGTTCACAGGGTTACATGGAGAAGAGAAGAGGGAGGAGGGAGTTAGAGGTGACCCAAATGAGATGAGGTGAATCAATAGTGGAGAGAGTGGGCTAGCCAGTAGTCACTTCCTTATGTGCACTCCACAACTGGACCACTCAGAGATGTTCACGGGGTTATACAGAGAAGAGAAGAAGGAGGAAGGTAACTGAGGTGGCCAGAAGGATAAAAGGGGGGAATGAAAAGGAGGGAGACAGATCCAGCCAGTAATCAGTTCCCTAAGTGTTCTCCACCGTCTGGAACACACAGAAATTCACAGAGTTGGGTAGAGTAGAGAGGGGTTAGGGAGGAGACACAGGCGACCTGGTGGAGAAAAAGGAGGGTCCAAAGGGAGAGAGAGCAGTCAAGCCAGTAATCTCACTCCCTAGTGAAAAATGGGTCCTGAAGATTGGGTCCTTAAAGGTACAAAATTGGTAACAAATACATAAAAGCAAAAATTAAAAATCTAGAGTAGAGTTTGGAATTTCAAAAATACGACGTTAAAGAAAAGAAGAAGGAAAAGAAAGAGAGAAAGAACGAACAAACAAAAACAAACAAGGTCGCGAAAATTATAAAGAAAGTACAGGTACAAAATTGATAACTAATACCAGAAAGCGAAAATTAAAAATCTAGAGTAGAGTTTGGAATTTCAAAAATACGATGTTAAAGAAAAGAAGAAGGAAAAGAAAGAGAGAAAAAACGAACAAACAAAAACAAACAAGGTCGCGAAAATTATAAAGAAAGTACAGGTACAAAATTGATAACTAATACCAGAAAGCAAAAATTAAAAATCTAGAGTAGAGTTTGGAATTTCAAAAATACAATGTTTAAAAAAAAAAGAAGAAGAAGAAGAAGAAAAATAAAGAGAGAAAACAAACAAACAAATACGAACAATGTCACAAAAATTATAAAGAAAATACAGGTACAAAATTGATATCAAATACCAAACAGCATAAATTAAAAATCTAGAGTAAAGTTTGGAATTTCAGATATACAATGTTATATAAAAGAAGAAGAGAAAGAAACAGAGAAGAAGAAAAAAAAAAAAAGTCACAGAAATTATATAATAAAAAACTATAGGTACAAAATTGATAACATATACCAAAAAGCGAAAATTAAAAATCTAGAGTAGAGTTTGGAATTTCAAAAATACAATGTTAAAGAAAAGAAGAAAAAAACAAAGACCAAAAAAAAAAAAAAAAAACCAAGGTCAAAAAATTATAAAATATATATATATGAAGTTTGCTGAAGAAGAAAAAAATAGGGTCTTTTTTTTTTTTTTTTTGCAAAGTAGTAGGTTATAAAAGTGAAAATTAAAGGAACAATAGAGGACTTAAAATTTTTTTTTTTTAATTAAAAAAAAAAAAGAAAGAATGATCGTAAAAATAATAAAAATATATCTAGGACTTTTTTGTTTTTTTTTTTTGTGGGTGTTGTGGGTTCAGTTCATTTTTGGCTAGTTCCTTGGTCAGATTTATATTTCTCAAGATCTATAGGCCCCTTCCTATGTAGTCCGTAGTAACCACAGGGTTTTGATCTATTGCCTGTAGCTTCCAAGGCGTTTCCCTCTGTTATATCTTCTTCTGTTTGCTAGTCTCTTCAGTATCTGGTTTCCGCCCTGACTCAAAGGGCACGGTGGAGGACACTTTTTTTTTTTTTTTTTTTTTTTAGGCTTACTTGTTCAGTCGCGCTGTGGGGAGGGAGGGAGGGATGCTGCAAACAAATAACACTGGCGTGGGCTCGCAGTGCCTCAGCCACCCTGGGTCTGCCCCCGCTCACGGCGCGTGTAGCCTCCCTGTCCACACTGCTCGGACTCTAGGTTGTTCCGCCGGGAACAATCCGAGGCTGGCCCTGGGCTGCATGCACCTCCCAGGTCCAAGCCGCTCAGGTTCAGGCACTCGGGTAGTCCTCAGAGGCACAGACTCAGTTGGGCCTGAGTTTTGTGCTCTTCCCAGGTCCGAGCGCCAATTTGCTCTTCCCAGGCGAGCGCCAATGCTGCGACTTATCGCCTCCCCGCCACTCGGTTATCTGGATGTAAAACCGGCGCACCTTCTCAGGCAGATGTTGACCGTCCAGACCCCCAAGAAGTTTTAGTTAGCAAAGAAGCCTGCTTACAATTTTATAGATAATGTCTCTCTGGGGCTGCGATTGCCCCCTTCCGGCTCTGGCTGCCTGTCACTGGAGGGGGAAGGTCTGCAGCCGGCTATCTCTGTTCAGTCCTTTGTTTCGTGCGCGGGCCTGGCGGTCTTAGGTTAGGGCTGGCTTTTCGCGTGGTAGGTATCCCACAGTCTGGTTTGCTAGCCCAAATTATTTCGCTCAGATAGCGCTCAGGGTATTCAGGCCAGATTCTTACTCTCAGCGATGCAGCCCACGCCGCGCCTCCCTGCCCAGCCCCGGCTTGCTAATGGCGGATGCAGGCGTCTGCGCTGCTTCTCTGCTGGGGGAGTTACTGTAGGGCTCGCAATCTGTGAGTTTTAAATTGTTTATTTATTTCTTCTCCCTGTTATGTTGCCCTCTGTGCTTCCAAAGCTCGGCACAGATTCGGCAGTGAGAAGGTTTCCTGATGTTTGGAAACTTCTCTCTTTTTAAGATTCCCTTCCCGGGACGGAACTCCGTCCCTCCCTCTTTTGTCTCTTTTTTTTTGTTTTTAATATTTTTTCCTACCTCCTTTCGAAGAGTTGGGTTGCTTTTCTGGGTGCCTGATGTCCTCTGCCGGCATTCAGAAGTTGTTTTGTGGAATTTACTCGACGTTTAAATGCTCTTTTGATGAATTTGTGGGGGAGAAAGTGTTCTCCCCGTCCTACTCCTCCGCCATCTTGGCTCCTCCCCGGAAGACTTAATAGTGTTTAAATACATACTATCTGAAGTGATCTACATATTCAGTGCAATCTCCATAAAAACTCCAATGTTGTTTTTCATAAAAATAAAAAAAATCTAAAATTCATATAGAACCATAAAAGAGCACAAACAGCCAAGTCAATCTTGGGAAAGTAAAACAAAGATGGAAGCATCACACTTTCTGATTTCAAAATATATAACAAGCTCACAGTAATCAACAAGGTACAGAACTGCCATAAACATATAATAATTGTAGCCATTATATACAATTTGCTATTTCATAAGGATTTAGATAAATTAACATATGTAAAGACATAGAATGATTTCTGATATAGTGTAAGTAGACAGCAATTATTTGTTTTTATAGTCACAGACTTGTAACAAGAACTAAATTAGATTTTCCATTTTTCCTTCATTCAAATATTTGTCACTGAGCACCTACTATGTGTCAGGTACTGTTTTAATCTCTGTAAAGAAAACAGGAAATAAGAAAAGACAAATTCCTCGCTCTCATGGAAATCACCTTCGGAACAAACCTCCCTTGTACCACATTACTATTTAAATGCTTCTCTCTTTCAATGCATGGAGATTCCGATTTAAATGGATTTCCGTTGCAATTCACCCTTTGGGTTACAAGAAATGAAGTAAGCTAGAGTGAATTATTACTCTACCCACAAATTTCTGCCACGTATTAAACCATTTTCCAAATAATGACATGCTTCAATCTCACTCAGTAGCATTATTGACACTTGCTCCTGTAAAATCTACCATACTAAGAATGATTCTCAAAATATACCCATGTTGACTCATCTTTCAGCTAACTGTACAGTTTTATATTATTCAACAATTATGTTAAGGCTCATTATCTTATCTTTGGAGAAACAATTAGGCTTGTATAAACTGACAAACATTCTAAAACTTATACTGATGTAAAGAATACTCTCAATATCTTTGAAAAATTAAATGAAATGGATAAATAATCTACAAACTATAAATACCAAAAGTAACTCAAGAATAAATAGAAAATGGTCAAATACCAGTAACGTTTGAATAAAGTGAACCATAGGGGAAAAAAAATAAAAATACCAATTTCCATTTCATAAATGATAACAAGGCAAGATGATTCTGCAGGCAAATCTTTACTGAATATTCAGGAAATGTTACAAGCCCTATCTTATACAAAAGTTTTAAAGAACAAAAATGAGAGAAAACTAATTATATCCTTTCTGTGGCTCATACAACCTTAATAGCAAAACTGAACAAGAACAGTAAGAGAAAAAATATTTATAAACATTGGTAAAAAATCCTAAATATACTTTCAGCAAAGGGAATTTGGGCAGTGTGTTTAACTTCTTGAGAGGCTAAGACATCACAGTTATTTGGGATTTCTTGTGCAAATAGGTACAATAAGCCTCTCCTCACTATGTGTTACTCTGGGCATGAAAGCAGGGCTTTTTCAACCCCAGTGTTTTCTGGAGTGATCAGTCTATTTCAAAATAGTCTTTTAGAAGTAAACTGTCAAATCTGGGTATTGCTAGCCTCCTGCAGCTCCACAATTCAATTAAAGTCATCTCTCCCTATCTCCCAATGTTAGACTCTCATTTTTCCAGCTTGAATCAATTCCTAGAACTGTAACAGCTTATCTTCCTTAACCCAAATTCCAACTTCAAACTCTGATCCTCACTTCTGACCCACACAATGCCATCAGTCTCTCAACCTAACATCAGTATCACGTTTCACACAGCAGACATACACAACATAAAAATGTCCACAAGGCTCAGGTTTCTTTCTATTAAAAAATGAGACAAAAACAAAAAACAGGAAGAGAAATGAACCCAGAGGCCACTGATAGTTTTTTTTTTTTTTTAAGGTCTTGGTTTCCTAAAATCCTCCAGGTCAGGACTCAGTTTCTAATTTTTCAATATAACAAATGAACAAACTAATGAGAAAGTTGGTTTTCTTTTACAGAGGTTTTTCATCACAGTTTTAAAATTTTGAAATCAACCAGGTTTTAGAGTAGCCCTTCAAAAGATTTTTATTTGAAAGTTAAAAATCTCCTGATTTAAAGAAGAAATATAACGGTCTGTAGTTCTTATCTCTTGAACCCCATGCCAGTTAGCACAGATATTAGTCGGTTCCCTCCGTATGTTCTCATTCTCTTAATTTTTCTAAGTTTTCTTCAAGTATCTATCTACTCTGCTTCACAGGGCCATATGTTTTGGTAACCAGCCCCTAAAGACGGCTCTTGACTGGACTGATTCTGTAGTGGCAGCACCGTTTTCTTTGCTTTGGACTTGTGGCATAATTCTGATCAATTAAATCGTGAGAGGAAGTCTTCTGAGTGGCAAAGAGAATGCAACTTTGGGGAAAGTGTTACTTGTTTTTTTAAAGGAGACAAAAGAAGGCCAAGGGATGTTTTTCTTGACATTGTCATGTTTGGCTGTGATGCTTGGAACTGTGGGAGCCATGTTTCTGTTTTGAGGCAAATTAGCCTGAGAACCTCCTTGAAACAGGAAGGATGGCAAAAAGATATTGGAAAAAATGTGATCATTAAAGGTGTCATTGAGATCATGGAGATGTCTTTTTGGTCTTCTTGAAATCAGTGAAATAAAATATTTCCTTACTTTTAAAATTTGAGTTTATTCTTGTTCTATTTACCATCAAAGACAGTAACATCAAAACAGCAGTTTTAGAATAGAAATATTATTCTGCCTTCCTCTCTTCATGTGTGCATACAGATTACTGACAATGATACATATTTAGTTTTCATACAAGGATGTCTGATATAAAATATTCGGGTTTTCACTTAAGTGATTTTGTTTTTCTTCAACAATAGAAGCAAGAATAAGAATTTGATGTCTGGAAAGAAAGGCATGATTAATAACCCTGCCTGATGTTAGGCTATCTTCCCAAAGCAGGCCAGGGAAATTCCCTCTGGATAGTTCAGGTTTCATCTATTTCTTTCTCAGTAACTCACTATCAAAGACAGAATTCTTGATTAAAAAATAAGAATGGATTCTGCCGTTAACAAGATCAGAGGCACTAACTAAAATGACGCCAGGAACATTCAAAGCAAATGAACACTATTTAGATGTATGGGTCACCAGAAAAATATGAATAAATAAGAGCTTATTCTGTTTATTCATGTTTATTCCCAACTTTTAAAAAGTTATAATGGAAAACAAAACCATTAAAGTAAGATCAAATTTAGAGCCTGCAGAAGACCATCTTTTTTTCATCTTGGCTTAGAACACTAAATCAAAAATGACAATTACTTCTGCCTGTGCTTATCTCAAAGCCAGCCAAGTAATGTGATTGAATGTAAGCTTATTCACTCTCAGGAATGTAAATCCAAGATGTAGAGATACTGTACTGTCTTGTGCATTTGTATCCTTTTAAGGTGGTAGTCTGGTCAATTTCACAAATTTGTACCTAATATCTACAACATTTGAGTTTCTGTGCTAAGGTTTTGAGGGGCAGAGAGAAGGATAGAAACAAGGCAAAGACAAACAAGGTGATTGATGTGTGAGAAAGGTGCTTCTAAGCTGTCCGCAAAGTTCATTAGAGTGTTAGTTTCTGATGCTCTTTAAAATTGTATCTAAAGAAGACATCAAAAGGCAGAAAGAAGTAAGATGCTATCCTCAGCAGAGGAAGGAGGAAAATAATCCAAGAAAAGACAGAGTTTGAACCTGGGAAAAATATTTAGAGTTCCAGTAAGTAAAAACTTGAGTCAAGTATTTTCTTATTTGAAGAAACAGGTAAAAGATTACATTTGGGAAAAAATATTCATCATCAAGAAACTTCTTAAAGCCTAATGCTTCATCTGCATCCCAAACCAGAATCTCCAAGGGGTGGAGGGGGGGAAGCAGGCAACAGAATTTTACAAAAGTCTAAGTGATTCCAATGCAAGGGGCAAGACCACGATTCTTTTCACTCTAAGGACTTCCCTGATCTAGCCTCCACTATCTTCTGAGCATTTATCACCTGCCACTCCTGTCACTCAGTGTGCTCCACATACATGGGCTTGCTTTCTGCTTCAGAATTATCTTTTATTTCCTTTTCTCAAAGCATCAAAAGTGCTTCTCCCCCCTGCCTAAAGTGCTTTCCCTCTGGGACTCAAATATCAATTCTGAAAGCATTCTTAACTTCGGAATCAAAATTAAATCCTGCTGTTAAATACCCAGAGTTTCCCATTCAGTTCCTCCTTAGTACTGGGTACCTGCATGTGTGTTCTGTCGCTTCAGTCGTGTCTGACTCTTTGCGACCCTATGGACTGTAGCCCACCAGGTTCCTTTGTCCATGGGATTCTCCAGGCAGGAATATTGGAGTGGGTTGCCATCCCTCCTTCAGGGGATCTTCCCGACCCAGGGATCGAACCTGTGTCTCTTATGTCTCCTGCATTGGCAGGCTGGTTCTTTACCACTACTGCCACCTGGAAAGCCTTAGTACTGAGCACAATTTACCACTATAAGTGCAGTTGTATGATTGCTGGTTCATGGTTTCTTCTTTGACCTAACTATTAAAACCATGACAGCGGGGAGTATGTGAGTTTCACCCACTCTTTCCTCACCAGTTGCTAAAACCATGTCTAGTGGATAGCAGGAGTTGCAACAAAACTTGTGGGGTTAATTAATACATTAATGAACATAAGAAGAAATGAACTGACTATTTTAGGGGACTTGAGGAGATATGCAAGCTATTAATTGTAGAATTATATGAAGAATTTCCATCAGAGAGAATGCCCTGTTCTTATATAGAAACATTGCCTACTCACTACCTACTTCTTCACTCTCTCTTTTATTTTTCTTCACTGCAGATAACACCACTGAAATAAATATATATTTATGTTTATATGTGTGTGTATGTGTTATACAGAGAGAGAGAGAGAGAGGCACAGAGAGAGAGAGAGGAAAAAAAAAAGGAATAGACTGTTTCAGTTGGAATAGACTATCACCTTAAGAGGAGACAAATGCACGTGACAGTATATCCATCTCTCTGTCTCTTTCTCTCATTTATTTACGTAACATCCTATTAGAACTTTGGGCTTCCCTGGTGGCTCAGCTGGTAAAATACCCACCTGCAATGTGGGAGATCTGGGTTCAATCCCTGGGTTGGGAAGATCTGCTGGAGAAGGGAACAGCTACCCACTCCGGTATTCTGGCCTGGAGAATTCCATGGACTGTATAGTCCATGGGTTCACAAAGAGTAGGACACAACTGAGCGACTTTCACTTCACATTAGAACTTTGAGGCCTACAAGAAAAGATCTTGTCTTTTTGTTCACTGCTGTATCTTTAGTATCCAGAAAAGTGCCTGGTACATATTACGTTCTCAGTAACTATTTATCAAATACATTATGTGGTATAGGAGGGCATGTGTATTTATGAGGTTGAGTGACCAACCATCCAGATTTGCCTGGAACTGATACAAGACTTTCATTGTTAAAACCTGGAAAATCCAGGCAAACTGGTGTGAACTGGTCAGTTTAGACTGTGAGTATGTTACGAGGGGTTGGGAGATTTAACTAGGGGGAAAAGGAAGGATCCAGAATAAAGCCAGGCTATGCAGAACTGCACACAGTTTTGAACTTGCCTGTATTTATGTGTTTGGGGGGAGGAGGTTGATTAGACTATAGGAATAGGATACAGGACAGATTTGATTAGATGAGTAGGGTGAGGGGAGAGGTTCTCTTGAGGAAATTTTTTCAATAGCGCAAGAAATGATAATGAGGACCCAAGCCTGAGAAAGGGGCTGGAATGCACAAGGGATGCACTGAGAGAATAGATACACAATGACTGAAGGTCAAGGCTGAAGGAGAGAAAATGGCCTGATGAGTAACTCCTGCCTTCTGTGATTGGGCTGGGAAGGGCAGTGAGATTTGGCAGCGTTGCAGAACACGGTATGATACCCATAGTTCTGGGAGGTTTGGTGATTTATCTGAGCTCTGAAAAATTGGAAGTGTCACACTGGCAATGTTAAAGAGTGACTCAGGTAACTGAGAAAGGCTGGGTAGAGATTTCCTTAGCAGCATTCACTTATCTCTTCACAATACATTGATTCTGAGAAAGAAATGCCTACTTAGCATGTGGGCTTTTTTCCCTCTATGGTGCTGATTTATTCAAAGCAATTTTCCAATGCCATTTCTGAAACAACTGAAATTTATTTTATCTTTTTTTTTTTGGTAAAAAGAAGGAGGATTATCCATATGCCAGATATATTCAAAGACACTACTGAAAAATGTCTTATCTAAGAAGGTTATTTGGTTGCTTGAATACTTTCAAATGTCCTATTCTTATGCACTACAATTTCAAATACAGGTGTGTGGGCATGTGTGGGTGAGAGAGAAGGGAAGGGAAGGAAATCCTCTGTTCACAAGAATTGATTCAGGTTGTGTGGCTAGTTTGTCTGCTGCTGTCTTCCTCCATTTCCAATTACTTTCCTCTCAAAGTTGAAAAAAATGACATTTCTACATAAGAAAGATACTGTGTGTGTGTGTGTGTGTGTGTGTGTGTGTGTGTGTGTGTGTGTGTTATCCTTATGTATACCTATGTATGTATATGGAGAAGACATGTGATATTTGAGTTTACAACATAAGGTAGATCACATTAATGGCTCCAATTCTTCTTCCCTCTTTGATTCCAGGCCACTTTTCACATGACTTCATCTTCCCTTTGTTAAAGTCTTTTTCCCTAACCCTTTATTTTACATTAGACCCTATGACTTCTTCCGGCCAAAGAAATGATAGCAGAATTTACGCATGCAAAGTCTTGACAAGCGCCTTGTAATTGAGCTTACTCTCTTGCACTTCTGCTATTATGAGAAAACATGCCCAGGTAAGCATGCAGACCTCAGAAAGGAGATGAAAGACATATGGTACACAGTTGCCCCAGAAAAATTACAACAGTTATTATATCAGCCAACCTATTGCCTACCCTCAGACATGTGACAAAAAAATGCTTATTATCACATGCTATTAAGATATTTGTGGTTGGTTGTTATGCTTCATATTGCTGTAATATTTGACCAATCAAGAAAATATAGTGGTTTTAAGAGAGAGTTAATAATTTGAATCAACCAAATAAAAAATACTAACTCTAGATGTTTACAATTCATATAAAAGAACAGAAGAAGATGCAGTAATCTACTTTTATTTTCATGTATCAAGTGTACTTTATAGAAATACAGGTAAATTCCAAAATATTTCCTGACAGCTAAGAGCATTACAATTTCAATTCACCTGGAGGAAAAATTATAGAAAAGGTTTTTGTGAAGGATTTTAATTTTAAAAAGAAAATAGGATGTTTGATAGCAAAATGCCTAAGAGCCAGTTCCCCATACATAATTAATTTGCTTACCAGGGATGTGTCAACAAAATCATTGTTTCCATGTCAGCTAGGAATTTCCTTTTCTTCCTTCCCTTTTCCTGCTTTTGCAGTTGATCTCACTAGAATATGGATACCCACAGGGTCATGAATTTCCACATAAATCACTTAAGTCTGGTATGTGTCAATAAAATCTGAAAGTGACAAAAATAAAAGCAGTGATGACTGAAGGGGAAAAAGCAGGTGGTAAAAATGAAGACAAAGCTCCACTTGATTACCAGCCCCCATTTCTTTTCATCAGTGTTCCTAAGTTGCCCTGCTCATTTCCACTTTCTTCTCCCCAACCCCCCACCCCCTGCTTTGTTTCTAGTTTGGCCCCTTATTCTTCTACACCTTACCCTTAAGTCCATATCTCAGACACGGAAGCCATCTCAAGAGGCTTAGAAATGAGAAGATGAGTTCACCGCCTATTGTAGTTGGTGTTGACACATTTTTGAAATAGAACTCAAATTTACTTTCCTATCAGTTGAGTTCAGTTCAGTCGCTCAGTCATGTCTGACTCTTTGCAACCCCATGGACTACAGCATGGCAGGCTTCCCTGTCCATCACCAAATCCTGGAGTTTACTCAAACTCATGTCCATTGAGTCGGTGATGCCATCCAACCATCTCATCCTCTGTCATCCCCTTCTCCTCCCACCCTCAATATTTCCCACCATCAGGGTCTTTTCAAACGAGTCAGTTCTTCATATCAGGTGGCCAAAGTATTGGAATTTCAGCCTCAGCATGAGTCCTTCCACTGAATATTCAGGACTGATTTCCTTTAGGATGGACTGGTTGGATCTCCTAGCAAGGATCCTAGCAAGGATCCAAGGGACTCTCAAGATTCTTCTCCAACACCACAGTTCAAAAGCATCAATTCTTTGGTGCTCACCTTTCTTTATAGTCCAACTCTCGCATTCATACACAACGACTGGAAAAACCATAACTTTGACTAGACGAACCTTTGCTGGCAAAGTAATGTCTTTGCTTTTTAATATGCTGTCTAGGTTGGTCATAACTTTTCTTCCAAGGTGCAAGCATCTTTTAATTTCATGCAGGCACCATCTGCAGTGATTCTGGAGGCCCCCAAAATAAAGTCTGTCACTGTTTCCATTGCTTCCCCATCTATTTGCCATGAAGTGATGGGACCATATGCCATGATCTTAGTTTTCTGAACGTTGAGTTTTAAGCCAACTTTTTCACTCTCCTCTTTCACTTTCATCAAGAGGTTCTTTAGTTCTTCTTCACTTTCTACCATAAGGGTGGTGTCATCTGTGTATCTGAGGTTACTGATATTTCTCCTGGCAATCTTGACTCCAGGCTTGTGCTTCATCCAGCCCAGCGTTTCTCATGATGTACTCTGCATATAAGTTAAATAAGCAGGGTGACAATATACAGCCGTCATGTACTCCTTTCCTGATTTGGAACCAGTCTGTTGTTCCATGTCTAGTTCTAACGGTTGCTTCCTGACCTGTACACAGATTTCTCAGGAGGCAGGTAAGGTGGTCTGGTTTTCCCATCTCTCTAAGAATTTTTCACAGTTTCTTGTGATCCACACAGTCAAAGCTTTGGCATAGTCAATAAAGCAGATGTTTTTCTGGAACTCTCTTGCTTTTTCGATGATCCAATGGATGTTGGTCATTTGGTCTCTGGTTCCTCTGCCTTTTCTAAATCCAGCTTGAACATCTGGAAGTTCACAGTTCATGTACTGTTGAAGCCTGGCTTGGAGAATTTTGAGCTGAGTGCAATTGTGTGGTAGTTTGAGCATTCTTTGGCATTGCCTTTCTTAGGGATTGGAATGAAAACTGACCTTTTCCAGTGTTGTGGCCACTGCTGAGTTTTCCAAATTTGCTGGCGTATTTAGCACAGCACTTTCACAGCATCATCTTTTAGGATTTGAAATAGCTCAACTGGGAATTCCATCAGCTCCACTAGCTTTGTTCGTGGTGATGCTTCCTAAGGCCCACTTGACTTCGTATTCCAGGATGTCTGGCTCTAGGTGAGTGATCACACCATCGTGATTATCTGGGCCTTTGCTTTCCTGTACTTTTTGGCTATTTGACTATCTAATAGCCAAATCCATATACTATTTGGCTATTGTGTCTGAAGTCAGAAATCCAGAAAGTATACAAAGACTACATTGACTTTCAGATATACTTTTTCTGATATGGTATGAAAATGGAATGCAGATTATTACAAAAACAAAAGTAAAAAATGAGAAACATAAAAGCTCTCTGGGAAGATCTAGGTTACTCACATTCCCAAATAGACTGAGAGGTGCCTAGAGGGTCAACGTGTACCACAGTTTCAAGTGTACACGGGATTTTCCAATGATAGACAATTACTTGAATGTGAGATGTTATTTTTGTAAGGATGGCCTTTAATGTCTGCCCTGAATCTTAGCAGATACAATATTATAATTACTTGATTGCCTATGGTTGCAAGCTACATAACATGAACAATAAGAAATGTTTTTCTTTGTAAATCCAGAATATACACTGGCTTCTATTTAAATATAAGCATTATATGAGGATATTAATTGAAATCTAAAAATGGATGAAGTATTCTTGTGTTATTCTTATTTCCCTATGCATTCTATTAGAGATTAGGGAATACACCAAGTTCAAAAAATTTGTCAGCTCCAATTGAATGGGCATTAGTGATATCCATATTTATGAAAGCGAAGTCTCTTACTACAGCTATCATATTCTATTGCCTCTCCTTACATTTAGCTGAATATCAGTATGCAACTGATATACTCTACTGTCAAACATGCATTTCAATGAAAGCCTTAAAAACTAAGAAAAATTGACAAAGACAAGCCCATTTTATAGGTCCATGACATACCCACCTTTTTAGAACCCTGTTTTCAGTCTTAACTGGGATCTAAACTATGAGTTAGAATGCAAGGGTACCATAACCAGTTAGTCCACAATAGAAGGTCTATGTTAGGGACTTCCAATACTAAGTTGTTTTAGTGAAAATTATTCTTTCTTACTGTGAACTCTGCTAATACACCAATATAAAATTAAATCTTCTTATGCATGAAGGAAGATACTAACAAAAGTTACGATGCCATACAGTGCCACAGACCTAGAGTTTCCTGAGTTCAAAGCCGTTTTATGCTCTCAAGGAAGGTTCTTGTCAACAAAAAATTCTGGTGATAGTTCCTGTCAGTGAACTGTTCTCAAAAGCAGTAGTTCGTATAAGTATCTGTGATTCTCAGTACGTTCATTCATCTTGGAGTGGCTTTTATCATCAATATTTCTGGTGAGTCACAGTTTTCAAGACCGTTACATAAAGGAAGCTCCTAGTATAGAGAATACCATACACCATTTTCTTTTCTATGTATGAATTAAAAAAAAAAAAAACTGAAGTGTAGTTGATTTACATTTTGGTTAGTTTCAGCTAAACAGAAAAGTGATTCATAGATACACAGACACACACACATATTTCAAATTACTGCCAACTGTGAATTATTGTAAGACATTGAATATAGCTCAATATAGCTCCCTGTGTATATAGTAAATCCTGGTTGCTTATCTATTTAATGTATAGTAGTACATATCTGCTAATCCCAAACTCCCCATTCCCCTTTGGTAACCATAAGTTTGTTTTCTATGTTTATGACTTTGTTTCTGCTTTGTATTGTTGTATTTTTTAGACTCCCCATATAAGTGACAGCAAATAATATTCATCTTTCTCTCACTTACTTTACTGGTGGGCACTTGGGTTTTTCCCATGTCTTGGCTATTGTAAGTAGTGCTGCTATGAACATTGGGGTGAATGTATCTTTTTGAATTACAGTTTTCATCTTTTTTGGAATAAATGCCTAGGAGTGGGATTGCTGAATCATACTGTAGCTCTATTTTTAGTTTTTAAGAAAACTCCATACTGTTTTCCATGGTGGCTACACCAAGTCACTTCCCACCAACAGTCTAGGAGGGTTCCCTTTTTTCCAGATCCTCTCTAGCATTTATTATTTCTAGACTTTTTGATGATGGTCATTCTGATTGCTGTTGAGGTGAAACCTCATTGTGGTTTTAATTTGGATTTGTCTAATTATTAGTGTGTTGAGCATCTTTTCATGTGCTTGTTGGCTAAGTGTATGTCTTGTTTGGAAAAATGTCTGTTTAGGTCTTCTGCTCACCTTTTGATTGGGTTGCTTTTTGGTATTGAGTTTTATGAGCTGCTTGTATATTTTGGCTATAACGCCTCGTCAATTGCATCATTTGCAAGTATTTCTTCCCATTCCATATGTTGTCTTTTCGTTTTCTCAGTGGTTTTCTTTGCTGTGGAAAAGTTTAAGTTTGATTAGATCCCATTTATTTTTACTTTTATTTCTTTTGCTTTGGGAAACCAAGAAAATATTGTTACAATTCATGTCTGAGAATGATTTGCCTAAGTTTTAGGAGTTTTATGGTGTCATTCCTTACAAGGAATTCTTCAAACTTCTGTATTTTTGCAATTGGAGATCTTGGGAGACACCATAGAGGATTACCACATCACTTACTGTTGTCTTATTCCCCCATTTTCTCTGCTTTGTAATGTGGCATAGGTAAATTTTCAAAACCTTAGGATAGGATGAAGATTTCATACTTGCAAAGGTTGGACTCACTGGTGGTCACAATTATTGGGCTGGCCAAAAAGTCTATTTGAGTTTTTCCATAAGATACTACAGAAAAACCTGAAGGTGCTGTTTTGCCAAGCCAATATATTCCTTATTTATGTAAAAATATTAATACAAGCCTGGGTAGCTATGTCACCTATACCACTGCTGCTTCTACACTTGCTTCTGGACATTCTGCACTTGAAATAAAGATACTCCACTACTATACTCTATACAGTGTATGCATACTCAGTCACTCAGTGTTCAACTCTTTGTGACCCTATGGACTTTAACCTCCCAAGCTCCTCTATAGGATTCTTCAGATAAGAATACTGGAGTGGCTGTCATTTTCTCCTCCAGGGGATCTTCCTGACCCAGAGATCAAACCTGCATCTCCTGCATTGCCGGCAGATTCTTTGGTGCTGAGCTATCATGGTAGCCCTTCACGCCACACATTACTGTACAGTAAAGTACATAAAAGCACAACCACTTGTGGAAGATGCATGCGTATGACAATTTATGCCAGACACATGAACTAACTTACATGAACAGATGTGAAAAATAGCCTGAGCAACATGTTTTCTTATCACATAATGAAAATCCTAAAGCCCGAGGCTTTAAAGAAAAATTCTTCAATTTAAGTCTAGATCTTTGCAATCCCACACCTGGGCTTCCCAGGCAGCGCTAGTGGTAAAGAAACTGCCCCCGCCCCCGTGCCCCCCGCCGCCTCCCCGTGAATGCAGGAGACACAAGAGATATAGGTTTCATTCCTGGGTTGGGAATATCCCCTGGAGAAGGAAATTGCAACCCACTCCAATATTCTTGCCTGGGAAATCCCATGGATAGAGGAGTCTGGTGGGCTACAGTCCATGGGGTCACAAAGAGTCATACACAGGACAAAACCACCACCACCAAAGAAAAGTAAGTGAATTCTGATAGCTATGTTCTGCCTTGGGAATAAACTAAAGAGCAGAATTATATACATCCCTAAATAATCAAAATGCTCCTTCCTTTACAGAGAGAGGGAGGGCATGAGATGGCTCTATGTAACTGAGTTTCAAATAAACTCTAAAAACATACAACAACAACAAAACATTAAGAACCTCACTATATATTGAGGGATAAAGGTCCATCTAGTCAAGGCTATGGTTTTTCCTGTGGTCATGTATGGATGTGAGAGTTGGACTGTGAAGAAGTCTGAGCACCAAAGAATTGATGCTTTTGAACTGTGGTGTTGGAGAAGACTCTTGAGAATCCCTTGGAGAGCAAGGAGATCCAACCAGTCCATTCTGAAGGAGATCAGCCCTGGGATTTCTTTGGAAGGAATGATGCTAAAGCTGAAACTCCAGTACTCTGGCCACCTCATGTGAAGAGTTAACTCATTGGAAAAGACTCTGATGCTGGGAGGGATTGGGGGCAGGAGGAGAAGGGGACGACAGAGGATGAGATGGCTGGATGGCATCACTGACTCGATGGACGTGAGTCTGGGTGAACTCCGGGAGTTGGTGATGGACAGGGAGGCCTGGTGTGCTGAGATTCATGGGATCGTAAAGAGTCGGACATGACTGAGTGACTGATCTGATCTGATCTGATCTGATACTGTGTTCATTGGTGAAAAGTGAAAGCTGCTCAGTTGTGTCCAAGTCTTTGTGACCCCATGGACTATACAGTTCATGGAATTCTCCAGGCCAGAATACTGGAGTGGGTAGCATTTCCCTTCTCCAGGGGATCTTCCCAACCCAGGGATCAAACCCAGGTCTCCCACATTGCAGGTGGATTCTTTACCAGCTGAGCCACATTGGTAGAAAGAGTCAGTATTGCTTAGATGTCAATTGTCCTCAAATTGACCTACAGAAAAAGTCCCTGGTTTACTTCAATATATGTCATCAAGGTGATTCAGTCGGGCAATATGATCTTACATTCACTTTACCAAGAGGCTTCCTACAATTTTTATTAAAAACTCAAGATCCTCATGTAGTAGACTTCATTGGCTCTAATGCTTAACTCTTCCTGGTAGCCAAACCCTTTGCCATGTGACTTTGCAGTTCCTACCCAGCAGGTATGTGATTCAGCAGCACAGATTAGTGAAAATAAATGCTGTTTTGAGTCACTGAGGTTTGGGGTGGGTTTTTAAGCAACATCATTGTAGCAACAGTTAACTAACTGATTACCCCCATGAAGAATGTCTAGATGACACAATTAACAGTTAACTACCCCCATGAAGAATGTCTAGATGACACAATTTTGGCTTATATTAAACTGGGGAGTGTTTTAACACATGTATGTCTAACATTATCACAGAGGCCATGCTATGTGAAATGCAAGAAAAATTCCTATACTTGATGAACCTTTTATCTGAAGGTAAGCATCTTTCTTAATCTAACCATTACTTATAATATAGAGATGGCAGTTTTCTGTGCTATTTCATGTGATGGTTCATGAATACTGCTGTCTGGCTGTTTTAAATATTTCAATTAGTTACCCACTTTACTGTACTCCTGCCCTGAGGCTTAAAGCTAGCAGCATAATTTAAAGAGAGAAAAAAGACACTAAAACACTACTCTTGCTGAAGCAATGATGGAGATCATCATAACTGTGCCAAGGTCATTACTGTCATATATTCTGAATTCTAACCATACAGCCTTAAGGCAGTTGGAACAACCCTGGGGAGGAAAGTAATCGCCATATAATGTTTATCAGTGTGCACTTTCTTTTGTGAACTTTTCCTGCCAATATCTAGTGTTCAAAAAATTAGTTATTTTTGGAAAAGCGTGACTTGCTCCCTATGTCTTTGACATATATAGATAATGTTGGTGAGGTTTTAAATGGCCCAGAATATTTTTTCAAATTTCAAAATTCATGAGGCCAATAAATGGTTCAATAATAGTCTCAGTAATAGTAATTTGCTGAGGTATAATATACATAAAACAGAGATCATAATTATTTAGTTTGATGAGTCTTAACAAGTGCATAAATCCATATATATATATATATATATATATATATATTCAAAACAAAATACAGAAATTTGCTATTATTCCCAAATCTCCTCTTCTGTCCCTTTGGACACAACCATCCTAGAAGTAACCATTTCTGCTTTCAATCAACATAGCTTAGTTTTGCTATTCTTGGATTTAAAATTTGTGAAATGATAGAATCTGTATTTTTCATTTCTGATTTTGCTAGATCTTATGTTTTTGTTTTTAGGTTCATCCATGTTTTTGTCTTTCAGCAATTTTCTCCTTTTACATTGATAGATTAGTATACCATTATAAGAATGTATCATACTTATCCACTCACCTAGATAGACAGGTGAGTTCTTCCAGATTTGGGCTATCATAGGAAGTGAAAGTGAAAGTTGCTCAGTTGTGTCCAACTTTTTGCAACCCCATGGACTATACAGTCCATGGAATTCCCCAGGCCAGAATACTGAAGTAGCTTTTCCCTTACCCAGGGGATCTTTCCAACCCAGGGATCGAACCCAGATCTCCCACATTGCAGGCAGATTCTTTACCAGCTGAGCTATCAGGGAAGCCCTAGGAAAGGCTACCAATATTCTTAAATGTCCACCAACAGAGGAATGGATACAGATGTGGTACATGTATACAATGAAACAATACTCAGCCATTAAAAAAGAACAAAATAATGTCATTTGCAGCAACACAGATTGACCTAGAGATTCTCATCCTAGTTAAAGTAAGTCAGACAGAGAAAGACAAATATATGATATTTCTTATATGTGGAATCTAAAAATAGGGTACAAATAAACTTATGGACAAAACAGATACAGAGTTACAGATGTAGAAAATAAACTTATGGGTATCAGAAGGTAAGAGGGGAAAGATAAATTGGGAGACTGGGATTGACATATACACACTATTATATATACAATAGACAATAAGGACTGTACAACACAGAGAACTCTACTCAAAAATCTGTAACAGTCTACATGGGAAAAGAATCTTATATAGAATAGATATATGTATAAAGAATTAAAAAATCTCATCTAAACATCAAAAATTCTTCTACAAGTCATTCTGTACATATAATTTTCAGTGTATGTATATGTACACAAACAGATACTCCTAAGTTAATTTTTGATTGTGGATGTGCTGCATATATAGATAAATTTAGAAAGAAGGGACATCTCAGAAATGTTGATTCTCCAAAATGATGAATGTGGTATTTTCTCCCATTTATTTGGATGTACTTTCCCTGGTGACTCAGATGGCAAAGAATCTGCCTGCAATGCAGGAAACTCAGCTTTGATCCTTGGGTCGGGAAGATTCCCTGGAGTAGGGAATGACAATCCACTCCAGTATTCTTGCCTGGAAAAGTCCATGGACAGAGGAACCTGACAGGCTACAGTCCATGGGGTTGCAAAGAGTTGGACATGACTGAGCGACTAACACTTCGCTTCTCTTAGGAAATGAGAGAAATACATTTCTTTCATTAAATATATTCTAGGTATTTTTATCACTTATGACCTTGTGGATTTTTAAAAAATATTTCTCAAATGTCTGTTTATAGTACACAGAAATGCAATGGCTGTATATAATGGGTTCATATACTGTCACTTTAATAAATTATTAGTTCAAGGAATTTTCTTTGAAGATTCTATAGTTTTTTCTACATACATAATCCTATCATCTGTAAATAATGACAGTTTTCTCATTTCTAATAATTATGTTGTTTCTTTTTATTGTCTCACTATGGATGATGTTGTGAAAGTGCTGCACACAATATGCCAGCAAATTTGGAAAACTCAGCAGTGGCCACAGGACTGAAAAAGGTCAGTTTTCACTCCAATCCCAAAGAAAGGCAATGCCAAAGAATGCTCAAACTACCGCACAATTGCACTCATCTCACACACTAGTAAAGTAATGCTCAAAATTCTCCAAGCCAGGCTTCAACAATATGTGAACCATGAACTTCCTGATGTTCAAGCTGGTTTTCGAAAAGGCAGAGGAACCAGAGATCAAATTTCCAACATCCACTGGATCATGGAAAAAGCAAGAGAGTTCCAGAAAAACATCTATTTCTGCTTTATTGACAATGCCAAAGCCTTTGACTGTGTGGGTCACAATAAACTGGAAAATTCTGAAAGAGATGGGAATACCAGAACACGTGATCTGCCTCTTGAGAAATCTGTATGCAGGTCAGGAAGCAACAGTTAGAACTGGACATGGAACAACAGACTGGTTCCAAATAGGAAAAGGAGTTCGTCAAGGCTGTATGTTGTCACCCTGTTTATTTAACTTATATGCAGAGTACATCATGAGAAATGCTGGACTGGAAGAAGCACAAGCTGGAATCCAGATTGCTGGGAGAAATATCAATAATCTCAGATATGCAGATGACACCACCCTTATGGCAGAAAGTGAAGAGGAACTAAAAAGCCTCTTGATGAAAGTGAAAGTGGAGAGTGAAAAAGTTGGCTTAAAGCTCAACTTTCAGAAAACGAAGATCATGGCATCCGGTTCCACCACTTCATGGGAAATAGATGGGGAAATAGTGGAAACAGTGTCAGACTTTATTTTTCTGGGCTCCAAAATCACGACAGATGGTGACTGCAGCCATGAAATTAAAAGATGCTTACTCCTTGGAAGGAAAGTTATGACCAACCTAGATAGCATATTCAAAAGCAGAGACATTACTTTGCCAACAAAGGTTCGTCTAGTCAAGGCTATAGTTTTTCCTGTGGTCATGTATGGATGTGAGAGTTGGACTGTGAAGAAGGCTGAACGCCAAAGAATTGATGCTTTTGAACTGTGGTGTTGGAGAAGACTCTTGAGAGTCCCTTGGACTGCAAGGAGATCCAACCAGTCCATTCTGAAGGAGATCAGCCCTGGGATTTCTTTGGAAGGAATGATGCTAAAGCTGAAACTCCAGTACTTTGGCCACCTCATGTGAAGAGTTGACTCATTGGAAAAGACTCTGATGCTGGGAGGGACTGGGGGCAGGAGGAGAAGGGGACAACAGAGGATGAGATGGCTGGATGGCATCACTGACTCGATGGACGTGAGTCTGAGTGAACTCCGGGAGCTGGTGATAGACAGGGAGGCCTGGCGTGCTGCGATTCATGGCGTCGCAAAGAGTCGGACACGACTGAGTTACTGATCTGATCTGATCTGATGGTGCCTAAGATCTCTAGTACAAAGTTAAATAGAAATGTTGAAAGCTGATATCCTGCCTTCCTCCCTACCTTAGGGGAAAATATTTAATTTTTCATCAGTAAGCATTATGTTAGCTATGAGTTTTTCATAAGTGCCCTTCATCAGGTTAAGAACATTTCCTTCTATTCTTAGTGTGTAGAGGATTTCTTTTTAAAAAAATCTTGTATATTTGTTGAATCTTTTGAAATACATTTCTACATCTTTCATGTAATGATATGGGTTTTCTCCTTTATTTGACAATATGGTTCTTATATTGAATTTTTCCAAATATAAAACCAACTTTGCATTCCTAGCATCAGAACAATTAATATTATTAGGTACAAAGACAGAGATTACCTAGAAACAAAGGAATTGCTCTGTCAAGAATTATCAATCTCCAATTTGCATGTACCTAACAGCAGAACTTCAAATTATCAACCAATTTGGATTAACTGATATGTTTAAAACTCTCCATTCAATCAATAATGTGACAATGACTATACTACTCAAAGCAATCTACAGACTCAACGCCATCCCTATCAAATTACTAATGGTGTTTTTCACAGAATTAGAACAAAAAAGTTTGCAATTTGTATGGAAACACAAAAGACCTTGAATAGCCAAAGCAATCTTAAGAAAGAAAAATTGACCCATAGGAGTCAGGCTCCCTGACTTCAGGCATGTGTGCTCAGTCATGTCCGACTCTCTCAAAACTCACTGACTGTAGCCAGCCAGGATCCTCTGTCCATGGAATTTTCCAGGCAAGAATACTTGAGTGGGTTGCCATTTCCTTCTCCAGGGAATCTTCCTGACCCAGGGATTGAACCCACATCTCTTGCATCGCCTGTATAGGCAGGAGATTCTTTACCAGCTGAGCCACTGGGGATCTACATTAGTTAAAATAGTATAGTACTGGCACAAAAAACAGAAACAGAGATCAGTGGAAAGGATAGAAGGTCCAGAGATAAACCCATGCACCTATGGTCTCCTACTTTATGACAAAAGAGGCAAGAATATACAACAAAGAAAAGACCATCTTGTCAGTAAGTGGTGCTGAGAAAACTGGACAGCTACATATAAAAGAATGAAGTTAGAACATTCCCTAACACCATACACAAAAATAAACTCAAAATGGATTAAAGACCTAAATGTAAAGCTGAACACTATAAAACTTGCTGATTTTCTGTATAGTCATTCTATTAGTTGTTGAAAGACAGAGGTACTGAAATCTCTAATTATAATTGTACTTTGATGGCATCATCAACTCAATGGACACGAGTTTGAGCAAACTCTGGGAGACAGTAAAGGACAGGGAAGCCTGACATGCTGCTGTTCATGGGATCACAAGAAGTCAGACACGACTGAGCAAATGAACAACTTTCTCCTTTGAGTTCCATCACTTTCTGCTTCACGTAGGCAGGTATTATTTTCCTATTTAAACTTAGGGGTTAAAAATCCACAAGTCAATTTTCTTATAATTCTGGATGTCGGAATTCCAAAATAGGTCTTATTGGATTATAATCAAGATGTTAGCAAAACTTAGTTCCTTTTTGAGGTTGTAGAGGATAATCCATTTGCTTGACTTTTCCAGCTTCTAAAGGCTCCCCTAATTCCTTGGCTTGTGGTCCTCAGTTAGCAATCCTATCACTCTAACTTCTGTTTCCATCACATCTTCATCTTTCACTTTAATTTTCCTGCATCCCTCTTTCCCTTATACAGACTCATTGTGATGACAAAGGGTCCACTCAGAAAATCAGATTTATCTCCTCATTAAAAAGTCCTTTATTCAACCTATTCTGCAAAAGTCTCTCTTGCCATGTAATGTAAGATGTTAACACACTAGGGGCAAAAGAATTTGGACCTCTTTGGAGAGCAATTATTCTATCTATCATAGTCCACCCTCTAGCCACCAAAGATACATAACCCTATACACAAAATACATTCACCCTATCCCAGGGGCCCCCAAAGTTTCAATCCACTACGGCAGTACTCAAGCCCAAATTCTGATCTAAATCTTATTAGCTTGAAAGTCCAAATTCTCATTATCTAAAACTAAATTAGGTATAGGCGAGACTGTGGGTATAATCCCTCCTCTGATTTTTAAAAATCTGCACCTGTTAGTATTTCTGGGTTGCCAGCTTCTTCAGCTCCAACTCAGGAATATATGAGGCAAAAACAAAACAAACCAAGGAACTCACCACTATGGTTTTCCTCAGGTCCTGAGATCCCTAGCAGATCCTTTTTCTTTCATTCTTAATGAGTCTTATTATATTTTTTAATATATAATATCCAGAGTTTTTTGGTTGAGTTTAGTGGGGAAAATGGGCTTCCCAGGTGGCACTAGTGGTAAAGAATCACCCTGTCAATGCAGGAGATTTAAGAGATGTGGGTTTGATCCCTGGGTCGGGGAGATTCCCTGGAGGAGGGCATGACAACCCACTTCAGTGTTCTTGCCTGGAGAAGCCATGGACAGAGGAGCCTGGTGGGTTACAGTCTGTAAGGTCACAAAGAGTTGGACACAACTGAAGCAACCTAGCATGCATGCACACAGTGGGAAGTAGATTTACTCCATATTCCAGGAATCATTCAATAGAGACAGTATATGTGTAAAGGCTATACAACACACTTTAAATATTAGTATCTATTCCTGTAATTTTCCTGTCCCATTCTATGTAGCTATATTACTTTTCTAACAAAGAGTTCAAGTTTGTTCTATTAGTCATCAGTATCTAAATATATATTAAAATTTTGATCAATAGGATAAAAAACATTTTATTTTGTCATAAATATACTTCAGAGCATTTTCAAAAAGCTTCTGTAGATAGTAAGCAAGTCATATTTAATTCATCTAAGTCTTTAATTTAAAGCATCTTGCTTAATGGAGATTAAATTAATTTTGAGAAATCTATGTTATCTTTTTAATCTGTCTGGATTTTACTCTGTAAATTAATTTTAAAATAATTAGGGCCAATACCAACTAACAGCTCCTCTAATCATTCATCATTAATTGAAAAAATTATAAAAGTAGAATTACTGATCAAAGTAAGTATCCCAATTTAAAGAGAAATTTATGTTTTTAAAAGTTCAGCAAAAGTTAGGCATATACGCTTGAGGAATAACCTTTATTTGGGCTCATATTCCAAGAATGGATGCATGAGTCACAAAATTAGGCCAATTAGAGTATATTTGGCTCAAATTATTTTTCTCATTCTTTAGGAATCCTAGGATGTGCCAATTATTACAGAATGCATGAAGTCCAAAACATAGTGTTTGAGTGTCTTTCAAAAAGCATTGAGAACTTTTTGAAAGAAAAGATTCAAACTATTCAGATAAATTCAGATAAAATATACAGATTAATTTGTCTCAGAATTATTTTCTTCTAATTTCTAAGAAACTGAAGCTGAGCATCAAAGAATTGATGCTTTTGAACTGTGGTATTGGAGAAGATTCTTGAGAGTCCCTTGGACTGCAAGGAGATCCAACCAGTCAATCATAAAGGAAATCAGTCCTGAATGTTCATTGGAAGGACTCATGCTGAAGCTGAAAGTCCAATTCTTTGGCCACCTGATGTGAAGAACTGATTCATCAGAAAAGACACTGATGCTGGGGAAGATTGAAGGCAGGAGGAGAAGCAGATGTCAGAGGATGAGATGGTTGGATG
The DNA here is from genome assembly GCF_003369695.1 of Bos indicus x Bos taurus. Classification (NCBI taxonomy): domain Eukaryota; kingdom Metazoa; phylum Chordata; class Mammalia; order Artiodactyla; family Bovidae; genus Bos; species Bos indicus x Bos taurus. The sequence continues at coordinate 20,656,675 of NC_040105.1, forward strand.
GCATCACTGACTCAATGGACATGAGTTTGAGTCAACTCTGGGAGTTGGTGATGGACAGGGAAACCTGGCGTACTGCAGTATACGGGGTCTCAAAGAGTCGGACGCTACTGAGTGACTGAACTGAATGACTTTATCACACATAACATATAGCCTTAAGCAAAAGCACCTTTTCTTAACAGTACTATCATCAGATTTGAAACTTTTATACTAAAGCAGTACTGTTAGCTAATATATTGTACATGTGTCCATATTAAAACTTTGACAACTGTACAAACAATATTATTTATATTGTTTTTCCTCCAAGATCCAGGACATTGTCCAGGATTACTACTGCATTTAGTTGTCATGTCTTTTTAGTCTCTTTTTAGATGGAAGGGCTCCCCAGGGGACAGGCCAATTATTTTGTAGAATGAACCTCTTCTTATGTTTACCTGAGGCTTTCTCTGCTCACTGAATAGTCCAGGCAAAATACTGGAGTGGGTAGACATTCCCTTCTCCAGGGGATCTTCCCAACCCAGGGATCAAACCCATGTCTCCTGCACTGCAGGGAGATTCTTTATCGTCTGAGCCACAAGGGAAGGTCTTCTCATGTTTAGATTCAGGTTATGTATTTTTGGCAGGGGACAGTATATGGATATTGTCCTGTTCCTGGTGTTTCGTATCAGGAGCCGCATAAAGTCTGCTTGTCTCATTATTAGTGATGTTAACCGTAATTTGAAAAGATACATACACCCCAATATTCACTGCAGCACTATTTACAGTAGCCAAGACATGCAAGCAACATAAATGGCCATCGACAGAGGAATGGATAAAGCAGATGTGGTATACATATTCAATGGAATATTCCTGAGCCATAAAAAAGAATGAAATAATGCCATTTGCAGTGACGTGGATAGACCTAGAGACCATCATACTGAGTGAAGTCAGACAGAGAAAGACAGATATCACATGATATGGCTTATATGTGGAATCTAAAATGATATGGTACAAAAGAACTTATTTACAAAACAGAAATAGAGTCACATATAGGAAACAAATGTACGGTTACTGGGGTGGGGGACAGGGAGGGATAAATTGGACTATTGGAACTGACATATACACACGACTGTATGTAAAATAGAAAAATAATAAAGACCTACTGTAGCACAGGGAACTTTGGCATCCCACTCCAGTACTCTTGCCTGGAAAATCCCGTGGATGGCGGAGCCTGGTAGGCTGCAGTCCATGGGGTCGCCAAGAGTCGGACACGACTGAACGACTTCCCTTTCACTTTTCACTTTCACGCATTAGAGAAGGAAATGGCAACTCACTCCAGTACTCTTGCCTGGAGAATCCCAGGGACGGGGCAGCCTGGTGGGCCTCCATCTATGGGGTCTCACAGAGTCAGACACGACTGAAGTGACTTAGCAGCAGCAGCAGCAGCACAGGGAACTTTACTCAATATTCTGTAATGACCTATGTGGGGGGAAAAAACCTTAAAACCCTGTGGATATATGTATATGCATAACTGATTCACTCTGCTGTGTATCTGACACTAACACAGCATTGTAAAGATGAACTCTACCCAATAAAAATTTTCAAAAAACTTTGATGACTTGGAAATGGTGTATGAGGATGCCAAGTTTCTCTACTGTAAATTTCTTCTGTAATTAAGGAACCAGTAACAAAATATTTTTAGACTGTGTAAATATCCTAATGTCCATCTAATTTTTAGCTAATAGCCTTAATATGCAGTGATGATTCTTATCTGAATTAGTGATTCCAATAAGAAAAATTGTCATTGTCATTTCCTCAGCATTTAGTAGTTGGTATTCTCCTGCACAGAAGAGCTTTCCCTCCTCCCCATGTATTTGTTTTTTGCATGTGAAAGTATTTTTATGGACTCAAATTCTCATCCTGTACAATGGATTATACTTAATTTCTGTCTTCATTCATTTTATTACTTTATTTACCCAAATTTGGTTAGCATGAGCCCCTTCAGATTGGCTTCTATGTCTTTTTGACATGTCATTCTCTTTTTTGAGTGCTTCCTTAATTTCTGGCACAAAATGATGGTACAGATGCATCTTAGACACAAAAAAATTCATGACACTGAATTTGAGTTAGAAATATCAATGGGACGGAGTGGCCCTAAGATGACAGAGGAATAGGATAGGGAAACCACTTTCTCCCCCACAAATTCATTGAAAGACCATTTGAACGCTGAGAAAATTCCACAAAACAACTTCTGAACACTGGTGGAGGACACCAGGCACCCACAAAGACCGCCCATTGTCTTTGAAAGGAGGTAGGACAAAATATAAAAAATAAAAAGAGAGACAAAAGAGTGAGGGACAGAGACCTGTCCCAGGGAGGGAGTCGTGAAAGGGGAAGTTTCCAAACACCAGGAAACCCTCTCACTGGCAGGTCTGTGGGGAGTTTTGGAATCTCAGAGGGCAACATAACTGGGAGGAAAAAATAAATAAATGAAACCCCACAGATTACATGCCTAATCACAACTCCCAGCAGAGAGGTAGCACAGATGCTCGTGTCTGCCACCAGCAAGTGGGGGCTGAACAGGGAGGCACGGGCTGCATTGCTTAGGGTAAGAACCGGGCCTGAATGCCCTGAGGACAAGCTGAGGGAGCTAACATGAGATAGCAACCCAAACTGTGGGATAGCCAGAGAGAGGGGAAAAAAAAAAAAGAGAGAGAGAGAGAAAGAGAACTTTCCCACAAAAAGCTTTAACCTAAGGCACTGCTGGGCCCACTTACAAAACAAAGGACTGAGTGAATTCAAGAGGAGAGCTAGCGGGCTGTGGGCCGGCCCATCCCCTGCAGAGGCAGAGAGGCAGACAGGTGACAGCCAGAGCCGAAAGGTGAGGGGCAATCTCACCCCAGAGATGGCATCCTCTACCAAACTGTGAGCAGGCTCCCACTTGCTAACCAAGTCTTCCTGGGATCCTGAACAGTTGACATCTGCCAGGAGGGTCACAGCCAGAGATCAGCTCCCCAGAGGAGACACATGACACATCTGAGATGGCACTCCCTCTGCACATCCAGGAAACTGAGCAGCTGGGACAGGGGATTTGATAAGATGCACTGCCCACCTGGGGAGAGTGCAGTCGCCAAGCACCTGGTTGCCTGAGCTGCTTGGACCTGGAAAGGGCACAAAACGCCTGCCCAACATTGTCTGTGCCTTTGTGGAGCACCTGAACCTGAACCTGAGTGGCTTAGACCTGGGAAGTGCATACAACCCAGGGCCCACTTTAGACAGTTCCCCCGCAGAGCAACCTGGAACCTGAGCAGTGTAGATTGGGAAAGCACATACACTGTGAGTAAGGGCAAACCCAGTGGGGCTCAGACACTGCCAGCACTCCCCACACACACCAGTGATATTTGTTTGCAGTGCTCCTCCCTCCCCACAGTACAACTGCACAAGTGAGCCTAAATAAGTGACCACATTGGCCCCCTTGTGTCAGGGCGGAAATTAGACACTGAAGATACTTGCAAACAGAAGAAGCCAAAATAAACAGAGGGAACTGCTTTGGGAGTAACAGGTGCAAAAGATTAAAATCCTGTACTTAGTAATGACTACACTGGAAGGGGCCTAAGACCTCGAGATGAAGTATAAGCTGGAACAACGAACTATCTGAAACTGAACTGATCCCACATTGCCTGCAACAGCTCCAGAGAAATTCCTAGATATATTTTACTATTATCATTTTTTTTTAATTTTAAGTCTGTTAATAGTCTTTTAATTTTCATTTTTATAACCTATTATCTTGAAAAAAGAACACTATTTTTAAAGCAAATTTCATATATATCTTTTTATAATTTTGTGATTTTGTTTACTTTTTTTAATATTGTATTTTTGAGAGTCCATCCTCTACTCTAGATTTTTAACCTTTGCTTTTTGGTATTTATTGTCAATTTTGCACCTTTAAGAAACCAATCTTCAGTACCCATTTTTACAAAGGAGTATGATTACTGGCTTGACTGTCCTCTCCCACTTTTGACTCTCCTTTTTCTCCATCAGGTCACCTCTATCTCCTTCCTCCCCTTTCTCTTCTCTACACAACTCTGTGAATCTCTTTGGGTATTCCTGGCTGTGAAGAGCACTTCAGTTCAGTTCAGTCGCTCAGTCGTGTCCGACTCTTTGTGACCCCATGAATCACAGCACGCCAGGCCTCCCTGTCCATTACCAACTCCTGGAGTTCACTTAGACTCACGTCCATTGAGTCAGTGATGCCATCCAACCATCTCATCCTCTGTCGTCCTCTTCTGCTCCTGCCCCCAATCCCTCCCAGCATCAGAGTCTTTTCCAATGAGTCAACTCTTTGCATGAGGTGGCCAAAGTACTGGAGTTTCAGCTTTAGCATCATTCCTTCCAAAGAAATCCCAGGGCTGATCTCCTTCAGAATGGACTGGTTGGATCTCCTTGCAGTCCAAGGGACTCTCAAGAGTCTTCTCCCACACCACAGTTCAAAAGCATCAATTCTTTGGTGCTCAGCTTTCTTGACAGTCCAACTCTCACATCCATACATGACCACTGGAAAAACCATAGCTTTGTCTAGACGGACATTTGTTGGCAAAGTAATGTCTCTGCTTTTGAATATGCTATCTAGGTTGGTCATAACTTTCCTTCCAAGGAGTAAGCGTCTTTTAATTTCATGGCTGCAGTCGCCATCTGCAGTGATTTTGGAGCCCAGAAAAATAAAGTCTGACACTGTTTCCCCTGTTTCCCCATCTATTTCCCATGAAGTGATGGGACCAGATGCCATGATTTTCGTTTTCTGAATGTTGAGTTTTAAGCCAACTTTTTCACTCTCCTCTTTCACACTTAGGGAATTGATTACTGGCTAGATCTGTCTCTCTCGTTTTGACTCCCCCTCTTCTGCTCCTGGTCACCTCTATCTCCCTCCTCCCTGTTCTCTTCTCCATGTAACTCTGCGAACCTCTCTGGGTGTCCCTCACTGTGGAGAATCCTTTCTCCATTAACCTGGATATTTTATAATTGGTACGGTATGGATGGAGAAGTCTTGAGGCTACTGTAAGAATAAGACTGAAAACCAGAGGCAGGAGGCTTAAATCCAAAACTTGAGAACACCAGAAAACTCCTGACTCCAGGGAACATTAATTGACAAAAGCTCATCCAAAAACCTCCATACCTACACTGGAAGCAAGCTCCACCCAGATCCATCAAGTTCTGGAGCAAGATATATGATGCTAATTCTTCAGTAACCCAGGAACATAGCCCTGACCATTAACATACAGGCTGCCTAAAGTCACACCAAACCCACAGACACCTCAAAACTCACTACTGGACACTTACTTGCACTCCAGAGAGAAGAGATCCAGCTCCACCCAACAGAACACCGACACAAGCTTCCCTAACCAGGAGCCACTCACCCAACCCCACCCACAAGGAAGAGCCTCATAATAAAGAGGAACCACAAACTTCCAGCATATAGAAAGGCAACCCCAAACACAGCAATCTAAACAAGATGAAAAGGCAGAGAAATACTCAGCAGGTAAAGGAACATGATAGATGCCCAACAAACCAAACAAAAGAGGAGGAGATAGGGAGTCTAACTGAAAAAGAATTCAGAATAATGATAGTAAAAATGATCCAAAATCTTGAAAACAAAATGGAGTTATAGATAAATAGTCTGGAGACAAGGATTGAGAAGATGGAAGAAAAGTTTAACAAAGACCTAGAAGAAGTAAAAAAAAAGAGTCAATCAATACTGAATAATGCAATAACTGAGATCAAAAACACTATGGGGGGAACCAACAGTAGAATAAATGAAACAGAAGACAGGATACCTGAGGTGCAAGACAGAATTGTGGAAATAAATGAAGCAGAAAGGAAAAAAGAAGAAAGAATTAAAAGAAATGAGGACAACCTCAGAGACCTCTGGGACAATGTCAAATGCCCCAACATTAGAATCATAGGAGTCACCCAGAAGAAGAAGACAAAAAGAAAGGACATGAGAAAAGACTTGAGGAGATAACAGTTGAAAACTTCTCTAAAATGGGGAAGGAAATAGTCATCAAGTCCAAGAAACCCAGAGAGTTCCAAACAGAATAAACCCAAGGTGACACACTGCAAGACACATATTAATCAAATTAACGAAGATCAAACACAAAGAACAGATATTAAAAGCAGCAAGGGAAAAACAACAAATAATCCACAAGGGGATCCCCATAAGGATAACAGCTGATCTTTCAGTAGAAACTCTTCAGGCCAGAAGGGAATGGCAGGACATACTTAAAGTGATGAAAATGAACAACCTACAACCCAGATTACTGTACCCAGCAAGGATCTCATTCAAATATGAAAGAGAAATCAAAAGCTTTACAGACAAGCAAAAGCTCAGAGAATTCAGCACCACCAAACCAGCTTTTCAACAAATGATAAAGGATCTTCTCTAGACAGGAAACACAGAAAAAGGTGTATAAACTCGAACCTAAAACAATAAAGTAAATGGCAATGGTTTCATACTTATTGATAATTATCTTAAATGTAAATGGGTTGAATGCCCCAACCAAAAGACAAAACTGGCTGAATGGATACCAAAATAAGACCCCTATATATGCTGCCTACAAGAGACCCACCTCAAAACAAGGGACACATACAGACTGAAAGTGAAGGGCTGAAGAAAGATATTTCACGCAAATGGAGACCAAAAAAAGCAGGAGTAGCAATACTCATATCAGATAAAATAGACTTTGAAATAAAGGATGTGAAAAGAGACAAAGAAGGATACTACAGAATGATCAAAGGATCAATCTAAAAAGAAGATATAACATTTATAAATATATATGCATCCAACATAGCAGCACCACAATATGTAAGGAAAATGCTAACAAATATGAAAGGGGAAATTAACAGTAACACCTATGGATAGATCACTCACACCAATGGATAGATCAACTAGACAGAAACTTATCAAGGAAACAAAAAATTCAAATGATAAAATGGACCAGTTAGACCTAATTAACATCTATAGGACATTTCACCCCAAAACAATGAATTTCAACTTTTTCTCAAGTGTACATGGAACCTTCTCCAGGATAGATCACATCCTGGGCCCTAAATCTAGCCTTGGTAAATTTAAAAAAAAAATGAAATCATTCAAAGCATCTTTTTGATCACAATGTAGTAATATTAGATGTAAACTACAGGGGAAAAAACCTATTAAAAATACAATAATATGGAGGCTAAACAACACGTTTCTGAATAACTAACAAATCACGGAATAAATGAAAATATGCATAAACAAATGAAAATGAAAACACAACAACCCAAAACCTATGGGACACTGTAAAAGCAGTGGTAAGGGGAAGGTTCATAGCAGTACAAGCTTACCTCAAGAAACAAGAGAAAAATCAAATAAATAACCTAACTCTACACCTAAAGCAACTAGAAAAGGAAGAAATGAAGAACCTCAGGGTTAGTAGAAGGAAAGAAATCTTAAAAATTAGGTCAGAAATAAGTGAAAAAGAAACAAAGGACTTACCACTGCTTTTACAGTATCCCATAGGTTTTGGGTTGTTGTGCTTTAATTTTCATTCGTTTCTGCATATTTTCATTTCTTCTGTGATTTGTTGGTTATTCAGAAACATGTTGTTTAGCCTCCATATTATTGTACTTTTAATAGTTTTTTTTTTTCCTGTAGTTGACATCTAATCTTACTACATTGTGATCAGAAAAGACGCTTTGAATGATTTCAATTTTTTTTTAATTTACCAAGGCTAGATTTAGAAAAAGAAACAAAGGATACCATAGCAAAAATTAACAAAGCTAAAAGCTGGTTCTTTGAGAAGATAAATAAAATTGACAAACCATTAGCCAGACTCATCAAGAAACAAAGGGAGAAGAATCAAATCAATAAAAATAGAAATGAAAATGGATAAATCACAACAGACAATACAGAAATACAAAGCATCATAAGAAACTACTATCAGCAACTAAATGCCAATAAAATGGACAACTTGGAAGAAATGGACAAATTCTTAAAAAAGTATAACTTTCCAAAACTGAACCAGGAAGAAATAGAAAATGTTAAAAGACCCATCACAAGCACGGAAATTGAAACTGTAATCAGAAATCTTCCAGCAAACAAAAGCCCAGGACCAGACGGCTTCACAGCTGAATTCTACCAAAAATTAAGAGAAGAGTTAACGTCTATCCTACTCAAACTCTTCCAGAAACTTTCACAGGAAGGTTTGGAAGAGAAACTTCCAAACACTTTCTATGAGGCCACCATCACCCTAATACCAAAACCAGACAAAGATGCCACAAAAAAGAAAACTACAGGCCAATATCACTGATGAACTTAGATGCAAAAATCCTTAACAAAATTCTAGCAAACAGAATCCAACAATATATTAAAAAGATCATACATCATGACCAAGTGGTCTTTATCCCAGGGATGCAAGGATTCTTTAATATCCCCAAATCAATCAATGTGATACTCTACATTAACAAATTGAAAGATAAAAACCATATGATTATCTCAATAGATGCAGAGAAAGCATTTGACAAAATTCAACATCCATTTATGATAGAAACCCTCCAGAAAGCAAGAATAGAAGGAACATACCTCAACATAATAAAAGCCATATATGATAAACCCACAGCAAACATTATCCTCAATGGTGAAAAATTGAAAGCATTTCCCCTAAAGTCAGGAATAAGACAAAGGTGCCCACTCTCACCACTACTATTCAACATGGTTTTGGAAGTTTTGACCCCAGCAATCAGAGCAGAAAAGAAATAAAAGGAATTCAGATTGGAAAAGAAGAAGTAAAACTCTCACTGTTTGTAGATGACATGATCCCTTACATAGAAAATCCTAAACACTTCACCAGAAAATTACTAGAGCTAATCAATGAATACAGTAAAGTATCAGGATATAAAATTGACATGCAGAAATCCCTTGCATTCCTATACACTAACAATGAGAAGACAGAAAGAGAAATTAAGGAAACAATTCCATTCACCATTGCAACGAAAAGAATAAAATACTTAGGAATAAAACTACCTAAAGAAACAAAAGACCTATAGATGGAAAACTATAAAACGCTGCTGAAAGAAATCAAACAGGACACACACAGATGGAGAAATATACCATGTTCATGGATTGGAAGAATCAATATAGTGAAAATGATTATACTACCCAAAACAGATTCATGCAATCCCTATCAAGCTACCAACAGTATTTTTCACAAAACTAGAACAAAGAATTTCACAATTTGTATGGAAATACAAAAAACCTCGAATAGTCAAAGCAATCTTGAGAAAGAAGAATGGAACTGGAGGAATCAACCTGCCTGACTTCAGGCTCTACTACAAAGCTACAGTCATCAAGACAGTATGGTACTGGCACAAAGACAGAAATATAGATCAATGGAACAAAATAGGAAGCCCAGAGATAAATCCATGTACCTATGGACACCTTATCTTTGACAAAGGAGGCAAGAATATACAATGGAGAAAAGAGAATCTCTTGAACAAGTGATGCTGGGAAAACTGCTCAACCACTTGTAAAAGAATGAAACTAACACACTTTCTAACACCATACACAAAAATAAACTCAAAATGGATTAAAGGTCTAAACGTAAGACCAGAAACTATAAAACTCCTAGAGGAAAACAGGCAAAACACTCTCCAACATAAATCACAGCAGGATCCTCTATGACCCATCTCCCAGAGTATTGGAAATAAAAGCAAAAATAAACAAATGGGACCTAATTAAACTTAAAAGCTTTTGCACAACAAAGGAAATTTTAATCAAGGTGAAAAGACAGCCTTCAGAATGGGAGAAAATAATAGCAAATGAAGCAACTGACAAATAATTAATCTCAAAAATATACAAGCAACTCCTGCAGCAGCTCAATTCCAGAAAAATAAATGACCCAATCAAAAAATGGGCCAAAGAACTACACAGACATTTCTCCAAAGAAGACATACAGATGGCTAACAAACACATGAAAAGATGCTCAACATCACTCATTATCAGAGAAACGCAAATCAAAACCACAATGAGGTACCATGTCACTCCAGTCAGAATGGCTGCGATCCAAAAATCTACAAGCAATAAATGCTGGAGAGGGTGTGGAGAAAAGGGAACCCTCTTACACTGTTGGTGGGAATGCAAACTAGTATAGACACTATGGAGAACAGTGTAGTGATTCCTTTAAAAACTGGAAATAGAACTGCCATACGACCCAGCAATCCCACTTCTGGGCATACACACTGAGGAAACCAGAATTGAAAGAGACACGTGTACCCCAATGTTCATTGCAGCACTGTTTATAATAGCCAGGACATGGAAGCAACCTGGATGTCAGCTGATGAATGGATAAGAAAGCAGTGGTACATATACACAATGGAATTTTACTCAACCATTAAAAAGAATGCATTTGAATCAGTTCTAACGAGTTGGATGAAACTGTAGCCTATTATACAGAGTGAAGTAAGAAAGAAAATCACCAATACAGTATATTAACACATATGTATGGAGTTTAGAAAGATGGTAATGATGACCCTATATGCGAGACAGCAAAAAAGACAGATGTAAAGAAGTCTTTTGGATTCTGTGGCAGAATGCTAGGGTGGGATAATTTGAGAGAATAGAAATGAAACATGTATATTATCATATGTGAAATAGATCACCAGTCCAGATTTGATGCATGAGACAGGGTGCTCAGGGCTGGTGCACTGGGATGACCCTGAGGGATAGGATGGGGAGGGATGTGGGAGGGGGTTCAGGATGGGGAACACATGTATACCCATGGCTGATTCATGTCAATGTACAGTAAAAATACTACAATATTGTAAAGTAATTAGCCTCCAATTAAAATAAATTAATTTTTAAATAAAATAAATATCAATGGGACAATTAATGCACAAGTGTGTGTGTGTGTGTACATATACATATACATATAAAATTTTCCTTAAGCAGGCATTTCCCCTTGTAGTGTGGAATGTTATTTAGAAACCACAATCTGGGCATTTCTAGCTCAAATTTAATGCTATGATTTTTTTTTTTTTTTGTCTTGCCTACTCCTAATTCATGTTATATTTCTTTCATCTTAAAATGAGAGAACTCTGGCTTCCTAAAACAGTTTCTTTTTCATTTCTAAAGTACATATAAAATAGTTTCAGAATTGCTATACCCATGTCAGTATGGAAAACAAACATACAATGAGGAGTTCAAGATTTCTTTCCAGTTCTTTTTAGTAATTCAATTGATGACTTACAGTCAAATTACTCTGTTCAAACTTATTTGAATAGTTTTTTCTTCTCTGTGTAAATTATGTTATTCACCTGAAAAACAGTTATGTTTGTTTCTGTTTACTTTTAGCTGTTTTATTCAACCTAACCTTGTTGCCTCAATTTTCTTTTCCAATATGTAATTCATTAACAAATTTCTAAAAGTGAAAACTATACAAAAACAAATTCAAAGAGATCTCTCTCCTATCCATTCCACCCTGTTATCACCTACCCTCATAAGTAACTAATTTCCTTAGTTTTTGTTCACTATTTCTTGCAAAAATAAGCAGATATATACTTACCTCTGCTCTTATTCAAAATTATCATATAACATATGCCCTTTTATTTTTTTGTGTGTTTAACTTAACAACATATCCTCAAATCCATACCATATCAATTCATGGAGATAATCCTTGTTCTTTTCTATGGCTTCAGAGTTTTCCATTTTGTAGATGTACTGTACTTAATTTATTCAGCCACCTCCTATGGGTGTGAATATATTGCTCAAAATATTTTATACTTGTAGATAACGCTGGAGTAATTAACCTATCATATACATTTATTTTTGTAATTCTATAAGTATAAAATAATTTAAAAATCAGTTTAGTTATATAATCTATAACAATTAGAAATAAATCTTGGGTTACTACTGTTAGAATTTTAAGAAATCCAAGCCAAATAACACTACTCACCCTCTTGAAATCCTAAATCAACTCAAAAATAGATAAGAAAAGATAAGGTATATGGAGACTAAAATATTAGCTTTATTACTGATAAATCTGATATTGGAGAAGGTGATCAAAGCAGAGGCATTTGGTGCCCTAAACCAAATCACTTCAGCCTACTTCCTATTTTAACTGCACCAGTTACAAGTTAATTTGAACAACTTGGGATTGAACTGTGCAGTTGACTTACACAGAGATATTTTTCAATAGTAAATACTACAATACTATGCTATCTGCAGTTGGTTTAATCCGTGGATATGGAGGAACCACAGATACAGAAGTGAAGTGAAAGTTGTTCAGTCATGTCCAAATCTTAGGGACCCCGTGGACTGTAGCCTGCCAGGCTCCACTGTCCATGGAATTCTCCAGGCCAGAATACTGGAGTGGGTAGCCTTTCCCTTCCTCAGGGGATCATCGCAACCCAGGGATCTAACCCATGTCTCCCACATTGCGGGCAGATTCTTTACTGTCTGAGCCACCAGGGAAGCCCAAGAATACTGGAATAGGTAGCCTATCCCTTCTCCAGAAGATCTTCCTGACCCAGAAATCAAACCAGGGTCTCCTGAATTGCAGGTAGATTCTATATCAGCTGAACTACTGGGGAAGTCCTACAGGTATAGAGGAACCATATGTATGCAGAGCCTACTATACATCGCATACAGATTTTCAACTCTGTACAGTTGATGCCCCTAACATCTGTGCTGTTCAAGGGGGGTACTTGTATTTTTCTGTGTCTTAACATCATCCTGCCTTAACAAGTCACATTTTATACAAAGCCCCAAGAGCTTAATCAGCAGTCCAGTAGAGCAGTCAGGAGGAGTGGCAGTGTCTGGAGTAAACACTTGGCCAACTAAGACAGGAGTGGGTGAATAAATGCTGTATCTCAGAGGGACAATTCCAAATATATTCTACATGGTTTCCCAAAGGGATTGAGCCTCAGTGGCCCCAATCAGTTACCAGTTCAGTATCATATTCTTTAGTGATGTTTTTCCTTCACTGTTCCATTCTACTCATTCCTTCACTCTTGCTTCCTGGAGCCAATCCCAGATAAACTATCTGTACACAAGTCCTTGTCTGAGACTTTTCCTTGGGAGAGAAACTGAATTAAGACACTCAATTAGATGTGCAGCAACTAGATGGAATGCCAATATCAGAGTGATTCACCTACCCAAGCAGGCAGTGCTGAATCATACCATACCAGTGATGTGAGTTGTTAACCCCTGTAAGACATTCGGCATGGACAAAAAGAACACAATGTGTGCAGCAGGCCACTTAGCTGAAAAGAGAAGAGCCTGAAATGTTCCCACACTGTTTCTTTCCCAAAGCCTACAGTCTAGACATACCTCTTTGGGTAAGTGTAAGTGTGGAAGAGGAAAGCAGTAAGTTTAACGAACATCCTCACAGTGAAAATCAGAACACTGGAGGTGTAACATTCCCCTCCCTCCATTAATAACTTCTCATCAAAATCTTAGGGAATAAGACACTTAACATGTACAAGATACTAATAAATATGATGAATTTTACCCTTAAAAAGCTTAAGCAGGAGGTACAACTTTAAGTTTTTTAAAAATAAACTTTCCTACAAGTATATAGACATGAATTTTTCATAAAGGAAAGCAAGCCCACAAAACAGTCATCCAGATCCAGATGTAGAAACCTGGAAGCCCCTGTCATTGCTCTACCATCCTAGCTGCTATGGCCCAGACATACCTACTAGGTCAGCTGATGCTGGGAATTCTGAACCTAGAAGGACTCTTGGAAATTGTGACCAGTTGGGGTAGGATGGGCTTCCCTGACAGCTCAGATGGTAAAGAATCTGCCTGCAATGCCAGGGTAGGATGGATTGGGAGACTGAGATTGACATATATATATTACTGATACTATGCATAAAATAGGCAACTAATGAGAACCTGCTGTGTAGCACAGGAAACTATGCTCAGTGCTCTGTGGTGACCTAAATGGGAAGGAAATCCAAAAAAGAGGGGATATATGTTTACATATAGAGCAGATTCACTTTGCTGTACAACAGAAATTGACATAGCAGTGTAAAGCAACTGTAATCTAATGGAAAAAAAAAAAAAAAAAAAGAACCCCTTCAGTTGGTGAAGGGGGCTGGGCCCTTACATCTCCTCCTCAATCAGTCATTGGATGTGGCCAAGGTGGCTATCTTCAGCAAAGTCATCCTTGCAGGAGTATGATAACTGAGGACTTCCTACAGTCAGCACTTTCACAGCTGAGGGTATTCATTTTTTCATTTTTAAACCAAGATCTCAGTAGTGTATCACCGTATTGACTACAAACCAGATATACTTGGATCAATGAGATTTTAAAAAACAACAATCACTTATTTTTCTTTGCCTCAAATCTCTCTCTCTCTCTTTTTTTTTTTTTGTGAGACTTTAAAGCTTTTTATACTTCTCTATCATAACAAATGCCTATTGAATTAATCTGGTTTCTTGTCTGTTTGCTCTGAGTCTTTGAGCTAGGGAAACACATTTTATTAGTTGTATACCCAATACCTACCTCAGTCCCTGGCTGAGAGACAGTATCCAATTATTATCTGATGAAAGAATAAATTCAAATGTATAACTGTTTGACTGATCTTCTGAAATGATTAATGATTACATATACCTGTCTGCATGTAGATTTTAGTGCCTAGCTCTAGGCTCTGTCTTCATGCCTATCCCAAACTATAGTTTTACCAGTGATAAAGAGTAAGGTATGGGGTAGCAAGTAAATGTTCCACGTGTGAATGGTGTAAGACTAAGGATTAAAACCTCACTGGATGAGAGAGTAAAGATTCAAAAAGAATGAAAATAGGCTGAAATAATGGTCTGAATCTAATGAGGTGAAATTTAAGAGGAAATGGTGTAAGGCACTGTCAGTAGATTCAATAAACCATCTGGACAGGTTTTCAATTGGCTGTAGTAAAGAATCAGGGCTTTAGATGATGATAATACTAATAAAAGCCAACACAATTACGTGGCTATGAGAAAAAGCCAATATCATCGTAGACCTTATCAGCAGAAATATATAATCTGTAAGCCAGGAAGAAATAACCCTGTTCTAGGTCAGATTGTCATCATCAACCCTGTAGTTTCTAGCACTGCCATTGGAGTATAAAGACCAGACAATTTAGAATGCATCTGGAGGTGAGCAAGTCAGGGATGGAAATACTCTACAACTTGCAAGATAACCAATATCTTAATAGAAAACCAAACAAATATGAAAAAAAATAATTAATAACCCTCATTAATATAGCTGAAGAAATCCTAAAAGTGGTATATTGAATCTAGCAACATGTTAAAAAAACACACCACTACATATCATATACTTTTTGGCAGAATGTTATGTGATTCACTTTAGAAAGGCTATGGGTCACATCATTATGTCAGAGAAATATTATGAGTTTTCAATAGGAGACTTAAATGGCGATTGGTGAGATGAAAGTTACATTCATTTTTGAAAATTTAAAAATGCAAAACTCATTAAATTAGGAATAGATGGGCAGGTTATAAACATGATTGTTTATGTTTCTAATTTACATATATTTACATACTTGTATGTATTTATTATATATGTCATATATACTTCTTATGCTAAATGGTAAAGCCATATCTTTTCTTTATTTTCTTGGGCTCCAAAATCACTGCAGATAATGAATGCAGCCATGAAATTAAAAGATGCTTGCTCCTTGGAAGCAAAGCTATGACAAACCTAGACAGCATATTAAAAAGCAGAGATATTACTTTGCCAGCAAAGGTCCATCTAGTCAAAGCTATGGTGCTTCCAGTAGTCATATATGGATGTGAGAGTTGGACCATAAATCAGGTTGAACAGCAAAGAATCAATGCTTTTGTATTGTGGTGTTGGAGAAGACTCTTGACAGGCCCTTGGAGTGCTAGGAGATCAAACCAGTCATTCTTAAAGGAAATCATTCCTGAATATTCATTGGAAGAACTGATGCTGAAGCTGAAGCTCCAAAACTTTGGCCACCTGATGCAAAGAGCCAACTCGTTAGAAAAGAACTTGATGCTGGGAAAAACTTAAGGACTTGCCTAATAAGATAACAAAATGTGTTCAAAAGACAAGCCAAAGAAACATGGTGAAAATTCTAGGGGAATTGTACATTTAAGAATTTATGATATTAGTATAAATTGATCCAATAAAGAAATAAAAGATACTATAATAAATGTTGCTGAAGAAGCAACGTTGGAGAAAAATAACTTAATTTCTACTTAGCCCCAAAATAAATTACAGATGAACAAGTGATTTACATTTTTAAACAGAATCTTACAATTTCCAGAAAAATATTGTATCATCTCTCACCCAGGTGGATCTTTCTCAGCGTTAAAAAAAGAGAGAAAGCAGGATAGGGAACACATGTATACCTGTGGCAGATTCATGTTGATGTATAGCAAAACCAATACAATATTGTAAAGAAAAAAAAACATGTTTTAGATGTCTGAAAAAATAAAAAAAATAAATAAATAAACTTCTTTGATGCCAAAAAAATATCAATTTAACTTTACAATATTCATTTTTAATTTATAAGAAAAAGTAAGCAGAAATTAAAACCAAAAATGATGCCAGGGAAGTATTTCAAAAATGACAAAGGGTAAACAGCTTTCCACATAAATAGTTCTTAAAAACAAAAAGGTAAATACCCATAAACAGAAAAAAAAAGGCAAATAACATTCATGGGTGATCAACAAAAGAAAAACTACAATGGCCAATAAAAAACACAAAAAATTATTTCAACTCACTAATATTGAAATAAATTAAGGTGTTTTACCTACATTCACTCATTCATCCAAAATATATTTATTTATATTCAATGTTATTTCAGGACTTTTGTGTGCCACTAACCTGGTGGCTCAGGAGTAAAGAATCCACCTGCCAATGCAGGAGACGCAGGTTCAATCCCTAGGTTGGGAAGATCCCTTGGAGGAGAAAATGGCAACCCACTACAGTATTTTTGTCTGGGAAATCCCATGGTCAGAGGAGCCTGGCACGCCACAGTCCATGAGGTCAAAAAGAGTTGGACATGACCTAGTGACTGAGGGTGCACACACACACACATACACACACACACACACATACACACGAAATACTGCATCTACTCTCATGAAAAAGAGGTAGACAGTAATCAGATAAAAGAATAATAGCATGATTTCAGATACTGATAAATGTATGAGGAAGATAAAATAGGCTAAATGGCTCTCTAGCCATTAGGGGATACTATTCAAATGGGAGAAAATCGACATGATATTCTTAAAAGGTATTTTGGCAATATGTATCCATAAATTACGAATGTTTATACCTTTTGAAAAATTTTTACCTTGAAATAGTGTAAGACTCACAAGAAGTGGCAAATATAGGAGAGAATTCCTATGGTGGATTCACCTGCCTTTCCCCAATGACAGCATCTTATATTTGTTGTTGTTGTTACATAGTCAAAGTAAAATACCAAAACTCGGAAATTGACATTGGCACGATACTATTAACTAAACTGCAGACCTTGAGTCATTTTCTTCAGTTTTTACATGGACTTCTCTGTGGGCTTGGTGTGTAGTCCTGTGAGATTTTTTTCATATGTGTAGATTCGTGTAACAGAAGTATTCCATTGTCACAAAACACTGTCATCACAGCCCTGTATAGTTTTATCTCCTCTAACTCTAACCTTTGACAACCACTGATCCATTTTTCATCACTATAATTTTATCATTTTGAGACTGTTATATAAATGGAATCATAGAGTATGTAATCTTATGAGATTGGCTTTTCTTCCCCCTCACTCGGCATAATGCCCTGGAGATTCATCCAAGTTTCTGTGGGCATTAGTAATTGGTTTCTCTTCATGGCTGAGCAATATTCCCATTACATGGATGAACAAGTTTCTTTATCCATTCACCCATCAAAGGGCATTTGAGTTATTCCCAGTTTGGGGCTATTACAAATAAAGCTGCTATGAACATTTGTATACAGACTTTTGTGTGGATATCTGTTTTCAGTTCAGTGAGATAAACACCCATAATTGTAATTGTTGGATCCTATGGCAACTACAGAGAAGGCGATGGCACCCCACTCCAGTACTCTTGCCTGGAAAATCCCATGGATGGAGGAGCCTGGTAGGCTGCAGTCCATGGGGTCACTAGGAGTTGGACACGACTGAGCGACTTCACTTTCACTTTTCACTTTCATGCATTGGAGAAGGAAATGGCAACCCACTCCAGTGTTCTTGCCTGGAGAATCCCAGGGACGGGGGAGCCTGGTGGGCTGCCATCTCTGGGGTCGCACAGAGTCAGACACGACTGAAGCGACTCAGCAGCAGTAGCAGTATGGCAACTATATGGTATAACTTTGTCAGAAACTACCAAACTGTTTTCAGAAGTTTGTAGCATTTCACATTTCCACCAGGAATGTATGATGGATCCAATTTGTCCACATTCCAAAAGCATTTGGTATTGTCACTGTCTTCTGTTTTAGCCATTACAATAGATGTGTACTGGCTTCAGGCCTTCAATTTGCCTTTATCTAATGGCTAATGGCATTGAACATACTTTTAGTGTCTACTTACTCTCTGTACATTCCCTTTGGTTGTATATCTGGTTCAGACTTTGGCCTGCTTTATAATGGGAATGTCTTACTATTGAATGTTCTGGATACAAGTCTTATGTTGAATATGTGACTTATGAATATTTCTTATAATCAGGGGCTTGTCTTCTCATCCTCTTAATAGATTCTCTCATAAAGCAAAGTTCAAAGCTTCTGACAAAGATCAGTTTGTCATTTTTTTTCTCCCATGGATTGTACTTTTGGTATCATGTATAAAAACTCTACCTAACACAAATCATAAAGGTTTTCTCCCATGCTTTTCTATAAAAATTTAATAGCTTTACAGTTTACATTTTTTTAAGTTAATTTTGATGTAAGGTGGAAGGTTGAGGTGTTTTTTTTTTTTTTTTTTTTGATCTGTAGATGTTCAATTGTCACAGCATGATTTATTGAAAAGATCATCCTTTCTCCATTAAATTCAGTTGCATGTACTTTCCTGGGTCAATTTCTAGACTCTACTTTGTTCCATTGATTTATATGTCTATTCATTTTTCTATAAGACACTTTGTTGTGTTCATATATTTTTGATTCAACAGTTTTATTTCTAGGAATTTATCCATAAGAGATAAAGAGAAGAACTCGCCATAAAAGATAGGGTATACATGGGAAAATGCACATATAAGGATGTTCACTGAAGCATTAATGTAATGAATAACTGAAAACAATCTAATATTTAATGACAGAAAAAAAGTTAAAGACATCACGATAGATTTCAGATTACAGAAAGATGATTCACTTGACTGGTACAGAAACTCTCCCTGTAAAACCTAGTTGTTAAATAAACATAATATCTTTTACTGTATACAGTAGCTGACTTCAAAAAGTGTGAGCTCTCCAGGAACCTGAATTAGAGTTTCCTGACAGCCAGAATTCCAAGAGTACATGCTGATTTTGCTGTAGCCTTGAACATGTTGCATGTGTGTGTGTGTGTGTGTGTGTGTGTGTGCTCAGTTGCACACTCATATCTGACTCTTTGCGACCCCATGGACTGACATTTTACTAGCCCAATATTAGTAGGATCTTGATTTGAATACACACAAAGGCACAGATGATAAGAGCTTTGCTCATTCATGGTAGGACACTAAAACTAATACCTGGGAATAAGGCTGAGCCCCTCAAAAGGGAATTGGAAATAAAAATGTTCCATGTACCTATGCACTGTGATGGAAATAAACATTATATAAATATAATGTATTAATATAAAGAAGTATGTATATGAGGTGTTATATGAAATTATAGGAAATAAGTATTATAAAATCAGTGATGTGGCTCATTCATTCAACTATGACTCACTGGGCACCTACTATGTATGAGAAACTACGAAACTGCAGTGCACTGAACAAAGTCTCTGTATTCCTGTAGCTTAAGTAGTAATGTGTGTGGAAGAGGGAAGCAGCTATCGAGAAACAGGTAATTAGCAAGAAAACCTATATTATGCTAGGTGGTGATATGTGCTATAGGGAAAAGAAATAAAGCAAGGAAACAAAGATAAGGAGGGCTCCTGTGTGTGTGTGTGTGTGTGTGTGTGTGTGTGTGTAGCAGAGGGGTATTATTTAACGGGCAATCAATGAAGGTCTCACTAATCGGGTAATATTTAAGCAGAGACATGCAAACCAAGAACCAAATACTGGTATATAGAATATCTGCTAACAAATATAGTCACGGAGATTTTAAAACAATAACTCAGTGCATGGATTAAACAGGGGATTAGACATAGCTGAAGAAAGGATTAGGATTCAACTTAGAAAATACAGAATAAATATTTTGAAAGTTTTTTCAGCTACAGAGTAGCTATACTTTATATAGATATCTACAAATAGCCTTTGAATTTTATGAGCTTATTTTAAGAAAATGTAGATCAGCACTGTCTAAATATAATACAAGAAATACAAATATTAGTATATTTTATACATGGAATCTAAATAAAAAGTCAAACCCATAGAAAGGGAGTAGAAAAGTGGATTCCAGGGGCTGATGAGTAGGAGAAATAGGGAGAGATTAATAAAAGGGAATTAACTTTCAGCTACAAGATAAATAAGGGAGAGGATCTAATGTAAGATATAATGACTACAGTTGAAAACAATGTATTTTTAAAATAAAAATAAACATAATATGAACTACACATGTAATTTTATTTTTTCTAGTAATCACATTAAAAATTTAAAAATAATAAGGAAATTATTCTGATAATGCACTGTTAGTAAATGAATAATTGTTTAATTCAACACATCCAAAATATTATTTCAACATGTGGAATGAGCCACCTTTCACACGCTTAGTAGCCACAATAGCTACCGTATTAGACAGCACAGCCCTTGATATAGCATATATTACTGCAGGCAGCTTTTCCATGCTTCGCAAAACTCGAGGTATATTTAACCAAAAAAAAAAGAAACTGATACTGTGGAAATCCTAGGAATTTTGCCTTCCTTAGGTACTTCTACTCCTTGGGGTTTTATGGCCATGCAGGGTCAAGGGACATGACCTTGGGATAACCCAGGAGAGACATCCAGAAAGAGATGTAAAGGGAGATAAAGAGAAACACTGAGAGCAAGAGACAGAAAAAAAGTATATGTGTGTGCACATGCATGCTCATGTATACACACACAAGGGAGAATGATAAGGGGATTGGGAGACAGAAGAGGCTCTTCCCTTCAGTCCAGATTAGAAACTCAGCACGGAGCCTCCTTCCCCCTCCTTGAATCAGGAGGGCCCTCCACTTCAAGTTGTGCCTCTGTGAGTACCGCTCCACAGTAGGGGACACCACTGGCTACAGAGACCATGGCTAAAGCTTAAAACCCATGAATCTGAGCTCATTCACTTCAACCTTCAACCAAGGCTCTACTTCTCCAGAGAGAACAGGCTTGAGATCAGTGACTCCAGAAAGCAAATAAGCTGAATTCAGCAGAGACATGGAGGTGGTAGCAAAGGTACCCTACCAGGTCTTTAAAATGTAGAGTGTGATGAACTGTTTTTGCCTGAGAACTCTCTAAAAAGAAAGGACAGATCTTACACCCCGGGTTTCTCAGCACCATTTGTACACTAAAATGAGGGACACACACACGGTATAAGCCTGTTTCTTATCTCAGTTACACTTTGACAACTACCAACTGAATCAACAAGTACATGCCACTTTGATATCATTCGAAAGTGTGATGGAGGTGTTGGCTAGTAATCCTAAAATGCTACTACTCTAAGCAAGGACCTTATTTGAAGAGACAAAGTAACACTATAGTAATAGCCCATGGACTGTGAATCTGAAGTCTGTATCTCAGATCTGGTCCTACCATTAAATAGCAACATGACACTATCAGCCAATTATCCTTCCGTGTAAAGCCTTCCTCTGTTTCCTTACTTATGAAAGCATCACACTGGATCATAAAGTCACTCTCATTCTACAATGTATTGCTTCACTTTTATAGAGAAAAAAATGATGAAACTGACTGTTTTTATTTAACAATGAAACAGAATGAGAATTGTTGGATTCCTAAGGACTGTCTAGATTATTCCAGGTCTGTTCATGGCAAGGCCACAAGGTAATTTCACAGGAAGTGGATTCTCAGGAAATTAAGTGAACTCCAATTCCCCCACTTCTATCAATATCCCTATGAGAGTGGAATTTATGTGAGTCTGTGCATGTTGGTTTTTTAGAGAAGGGTGATTCTTAAATAATGTACAAATAGAAAATTTCGCAATTATTTAGTTTTGAAACACCAGTGGTCAAGTAACATCATAATAAATTTGGAGGAAATTAAAGTATTTGTATGTATAGAATCAAGTTTCTCAGTTTCCTACCATTATTCATAGTGAACACACATCTTAAGTTCAAGTGTCTGCTTTCATGAGACCACATGCTACCAGGCCATGCCTTGCAGTTAAGTCATCCTCAGCTTTTCTCTTATATCAGAAAAATTTTGGACCTAAAATGTCACTAACACATATTAATAGATACTTGATCATGGAGTAGTTTTGTTTACCAACTTCTAGGAGACAAAAGCTGGGATACACATTTCATTTATAGAATTTTGTTCTTGCAGCTGCTCAATACCAAATACAATGACATATGCAATTTGGTGACGTGTTTCAATTTGCAGACTTCACAGAAGCCTCTGCCTAGAACCAGTAATCAGCAGGACCAGCAACAACACTGCCAAAGATTCTACAAAAGCCATTCAAACAACCCTATAATTTAACTTTCATTTTTATCTAATAATGTTTGTGTATTATTTCAAATTGAAATGCAATTAGTTTAGAGGCTTACTATACAGATTTTGGGGTAAGCATCACTGATTTTACAAAGACAGGCCAAGGCCACCTAATATTGTTCACTACAATTAGTTTTCTGATTGACAGTTAAATCCTCCCATTGACTCAGGTTTTTGACACTTCCACATGTCAAGCTGAAATACTGTTATTCTCTGAACCATAAAATTTCAATGAGATTTTTTTGACTCTGCAACCAAATAACCAAATTAAATAAGAACACTTGAAAGCTACCTGCTTTATTTCCCAAACTCACAATTTCTTGAGTTTGGTTTAAGTGCAACTCCTGATAATGGGTAATAATACTGTAAATATTTTATCACTCTACACTGTTGGAAAGCAGTCTGATATCTATGGGTTTTGGCGTTAAGCAGCTGGAGTTTGAATCTTGGCTCCAAGCCTACTCTGCACGATGTTGCATATAGAGTATATGCTCAGTAAATAATGCTTTCCTCTCCTTATTGGTTTCCACTAAAGTCAACTAGGGGAATGAATTTGGAATTCATTTCATGAGCAATGAGGAACTACTTAAAATGCTGTTTTAAATTGGGGAAATTAATATGAACTTTTAGATAAGTGATAAAGAAAGAGATAGAGGCAAGGAGATTGGATATGAACCTGTTTCAGTAGGCTAGATAGAAATACCCTATTCATTGATCAATTGATAGGATCATAACTAAGATGTGGGCAGGAAGCAAGATTTCAGATTATCTCCTTACTTACCTATCTGCCTATTCATTTATCAATAATCATTTGTTTGTTCAAAAAGAACATTCACATCACCAACAAGGAGTCTAAGAAATAGCTATCATTACTCAATTTTCACAGATGAGAAAAGTGATGCTCAAAGAGGTCATGTATTTTCCCCAAGGATAACATAACTATCTAGCTGGTTAGTGTTGGACCCAGAATTTGAAGATGAATTATCTGTGATCATTTCTATCATATACTCCATCTCACGAAAACATCAGAAAGTATGAGATTATTTATTGGAGAAATATTGGAGACCAAAGGAAGAATCAAACAATAGTAAAAGTTTAATAGTGATAACATTAAAAGAAAGAGTAAAGTCAGAGAAAGAATTGATACAGTATGGGACCAGGATACTGATCAAATATGTAGCTTGGATATGCTGATTTTAGAGTGGGATTGAACATTCAAATAGAACTTCCACTAGATATCTGGAAATGTGGGAAAGTTAGAGTGTCTGGCCTGATCTATAAAGGTGCTGAGTGAGAGAGGAGACCTTAATAATAAATATAAACAGAGAGAGAAACATTTTGAAATAGAAGCTTGCTAACAGCACCTATGGAACAGCCCTATTCTGGCTATGAGATGCAGTGTATTAACTGACCAGAAAGATAGTGATGAAGCAAGCAAAGGTATAACCAAACATGTGCAGCTCAGAAAACAAGAGAACAATCAGAGGATTGTCATTTTGAACATCCATTGCCAGATATTCAATATTTATGTGTTAGCATTCAACTCAAAAATAGATTCATATGCTATATTATTTCCATTATTTAAGGAGTAGACACTAAGGCCAAAGAAGAAATCTAACTTGTTCAAGAACACACAAGAAGGAAATAACAAAATCAGGATTCTAAGTTAGTTCTGGGAGGCTCCAAATCTCTGTTCTTTGCATTGTAAGGAAGAGGGAATAGTCACTAGTGATTAAATGCTGCTATATTATCAAGAAGCAATGTTGTACAGCAAAAACTAACACAATGTTAGCAGTTATACTCCAGTAATGGAGAAAGAAATGGCAACCCACTCCAGTATTCTTGCCTGGAAAATCCCATGGACAGAGGAGCCTGGCAGACTATAGTCCATGGGGTCACAGAGTCGGACATGACTGAGTGACTTCACTGATCACTGATACTCCAATAACAAAAATAAAATAGATTATCAACAAAGACCTTCTGTATAGAATAGAGAACTCTACTCAATATTCTACTATAATCTAAATGGGAAAAGAATTTGAAAAAGAATAGATACATGTATATGTATAACTGAATCACTTCACAGTACACCTGAAACTAACACAATTTTGTTAATCAACTATATGCCAATAAAAAATAAAATGATCAACAAAGACCTACTGTATAGCACAGGGAACTCTACTCAATATTCTATAACAATGTAAATGGGAGAAGAATTTGAAAAAGAACAGATACATGTATATGTATAACTGAGTCACTATGCTGAACACTTGAAACTAACACAAATTTGTTCATCAATTATACTCTAATACTAAATAAAAATTAGGGGAAAAAAGCAATGTCAAAGGGTTTGGCAATTAGAAGGTTTTGAGAGAGATTTTGGAATGGGGCTAAAATTTCAAGTAGAAAGGATTGAGTAGGAGGTGAGAAAGTGGAAACTGTGCTGGGGACCACTCTCCAGAGCAGTTGGGCACTGCCAGCAAGGGGAAAGAAGATTCGAAATGAAGGAGAAATCTGATCTGAAGATGCCTCCACTCACTACTTTCTCAGGTGGGCATTCCAGTTCTTTTGTAATTTTATGACTTACTGAAACTTTTCAAGTTGGAAGGTACTTGCCAATCATCTGAACCCCTCAGGTGATAGATAAGGAAAACAGTTCTAGAGAAGTAAAATGGCAGGCCCAGACAGTCCAGTCCCCTGCAAAACTGAATCTATAAACCCAAGTCTCTTGACTCCTCATTTAATGCTCATTTGGAAGGTACTGACTTGAGCATGATAATTTATCCATTTTTGTTCATGCTAGATGCAGCTCACACTTGCTTAACACGTACTTTGCCTGAAAGTCCTCTGGCCTACATGTCCATCTAACTGTAGTCCAGATATTGGAAACAGAGATTTCCTTTAAAAAGTAGCAGAGGAAAATGATTAAAACTATATATTAATACCTTTGAAAATGAATAGTGAATATTTCAGTTAACTTTCAGAATTACATCATTCTCTTCTCTGAACTTCAATATGAATAGAATCCATTAAGTTATTTAGCAAATAACTACCACAATTTTTCTACTATGGCCAAGTACTTATCATTTTTCTTCTTTAGGACTTGAACTTCCTCAAAGGTAGAGATGATTTTATGTGTGTATTTGTTACAAGAGATAGCACAGTGTAGAGTATATGGTGGACAATGAATATATAGTTGTTGAAAGAGAAGTCTGCACTAATATACAGATTTAAAAATTCTTTGGAACAAAATTTTCAAAAGCATGTTTTTAAGCAGTCATGATTCAATTGCCCCATGGAAAATGTTGTGTGAAATCCAATTACTTTCCCATTTGGGAATCAGCTTCTTACTTGATGACTCAAATGGCCAATTCCAAATGTACTGAGACAAGGTCAAGGAGGAATTTGGTAAAATTCGTAATATATTATCTATTTCTTTAGTTTATCATTTTCTACTAATAAAAATAAAACATGGTCATTATAGATAATGTGAGCAATCTAAGACTAAAACAAAGAAGAAAATAGTCACTGAGAAAACCATCAACCGTGGAGAACTGTAGCTGGTATTTTATTTCCTTTTATTAAAAACACACATATTTTTACATAATAAGGGTGAAAATGAATGTAAATATTGTATATATTTAATTTAATATTGCATAGTGTTTTTCTATGAATATTCATTGGAAGGACTGATGCTGAAGCTCCAATACTTTGGCCACCTGATGCAAAGAAAGACTGAAGGCAGGAGGAGAAGGGGACGACAGAGGATGAGATGGTTTGATGGCATCACTGACTTGACGGACATGAGTTTGGGCAAGCTCTGGGACTTGGTGATGGACAGGGAAGCTTGGCATGCTGCAGTCCACAGGGTTGCAGAGCGTCAGACATGACTGAGAAACTGAACTGATTTGTATTTTTCTATGTCACTAAACATCTCTCAATGACATCATTTTAAAATATGAATAATGTAGTATGAATGACATCATTTAAACTATTTTGCTATTGGTTATTCAAGTTGCTATCAAGTTTTCATTGTTCCAAATACTTCTGTGAGTAAAATTTTTGTGCCTAATAAGGTTGCTAAAATTTATGGCCATTTCCTTAGACTAGATGCTGAGAGGCTGAATTATGAGATCAGTTCAGTTCAGTTCAGTTGCTCAGTTGTGTCTGACTCTTTGTGACCCCATGAACCGCAGCACGCCAGGCCTCCCTGTCCATCACCAAATCCCGGAGTCCACCCAAACCCATGCCCATTGAGTCGGTGATACCATCCAACCATCTCACCCTCTGTTGTCCCCTTCTCTTCCTGCCCGCAACCTTTCCCAGCATCAGGGTCTTTTCCAATGAGTAAGCTCTTCACATCACTGGAACTTAATTCTATTTGCTGTTTGTGTAACTACATAAAAAAAGGATTTTTCCATTCAAATACCTCATACCCAGAAGAGTCAAACAAAATGTGTGAATGGTTTTCTCCAATCAACATCACAAAACCTGATCATTCATTTGACACCTACAACATAGGTGGTATCTTAAAATTCATTTAAATTATCTTGTAATTATGCTAATTCTTATTGTGTTATTTTGTTATTAGCAATGGGAAGGATGGGTATAAGGTGGTGGATCTGGACTGATGAGCTCTTCTCACAAGTATTGGGCTGGCCAAAATACAACAGGACTATGACATTAGAGAAGTAGGCTGTGGCTAAGAAACTGTCTCTCCATATGCTTTGTATCCATATCCCACAAACCTCATTGCTGAGCCTTCTTCAGGGTCATTCTTAATAATTTATCACTGTCTACAGTGTTGGCAGTACTAAGAAGATGATGTTACCATAAGAAATAGTATACACAGCATACAAACAGGTCAATAACCAGCTCATTTTGATATATGTCAGAAGCCTATTTTATCCAGGGACACAGTTTCTCTGCCTGCAAAAATCCATTTTCAGGGGAATCCTACAGGCTAAATCACAACATCATTCCAGTTAGGTAGAGAAAATAACTTTAGCTGCAGTCTGCCTTATCACATTCAAAGCACATACATGTTTGCAATCAAATTCCCCCAAAGATTATACATATTTCTACTCTCAGAAAAAGAAATGTGGGATGCTCTTACACATAACTGCTAGATTTAGAATCTAACTTGCAATTACATATAAAAAACCAATGAAATTTCAGGTTGGAAAGTATCACTATTACAATTGGTTAATTTTGTTTTAAAATTGAACTTAATGATTTTTTTTGGTTATAAAAATAATGTTCATTGCATAAAATTTAGGTAAGTATTAATAAGGGAATTTAAATAACCTCTGTACCTATAACCAAGTGATAACTACTGTTAATTATTTTGTGCAATAGTTCAGCCCCTTTTCTTATCTCTGCATGTGTGTGTGTGTGTGTGTGTGTGTGCATAATTGGGCTTATACTGCATATTATCTTTTTAACTTGTTCTATGCTTATTAATGCACCACAGACAGTCTACACAACCTTTATATAATACATATGTAATTAATCATAATCATGTTTTCTATTAACTGTATATTATTTAGTTAAAATATATGGAACTTACTTAAGTGTTACTCTGTTTTCAGATTTAGGTTGTTCTTTATGGTGTACAATACACAATAATGTTACATTTAGTATCTTACTTATCCCTATTTCCTTAAGTAAATTTCCAGAAGCTTAATTGTAAAGTTAACAGGATATAACCTATGTAAATAATTTTCATACATATTCCTATATTATCATTATGTATATATATTTAGGTATATACACTAAACTATGCCCTACTGTACACACTGTACTGCCAGCTATAGCAGATGGTGTTGGTCCCCCGTTCAGAACCCATTGCTTACACAAGAGACAGTTTTCATGTACAGGCTCTTCTCCTGCCTCAGAATCCTGCTCAGTCCCCATTGGTGAAGCAAGCGGGAAGTGTGGAGAGGGTACCATCCTGAGAATTGTTCTCAACCATTAAGGGGTAGGAGTCTGAATATAAGAACCCTAGATTTCTGACCTCTTTGTGGGGCAACTGAGTTGTGCTCTAGTTTCTTAGAGGTCCCCAGCAGGGTGACCTTCAGTGGCCCACAAACAAGTACTTATTGACATTCTCTATACTGACTTTATTCCCTTCCCTGTCTCACTTTCTTACTCTCTCATAGTCCTTACTGGGAATATCTCCCAAATAAACTACCATATCCAAATCCTTGACTCATATTCCGCTTTTAAAGAAAACCAAACTAGCATAAGATTCCATTTTCTCTTACTTTTAGTTGCAGGATTATTTTTAGACTGGGGAAAGATTAAGATAGAACTGATAACATCTCTAAAATATATGTAAGACTTAATAGTAAAATTTCAGAGAACTATTTGAGAGTAGAGCAGGGAGGGGGACTGCAATGATCAGATAGGATAACAACAAAATAATTTTAATTAACCTGAACTTGAACAAAATTGCCCTCTACTTTCAATGTAAAAGTTCAATTCAGATATTTCTAAGTCTCTACCTTTTTATTTATTTATTTATTTCTGGCCATGCCACAGCACCTGCGTGATTTCAGTTCCCTGACCAGAGATCGAACCCATGTCCCCTGCAATGGAAGCATGGAGTCCTAACCACCAGACTACCAGGGAAGTCCTCATAATTCTCTATTGATTAAAAAATGCAAAATTTAACAACTTGAATATCTAGACACTATGATGAAAATTCTCAGTGCTCTTTCCTTGCTTCAGAGAGGAGTTAAGAGTGTCCAGTTCAAAGAGAAGGATCTTGCTTATGTTCAGCAAATCCATCTCGTTATAAAGTGAGAAATTCATAGACGCCAATACACTGTGAGTGAGAGAAGACTTGCACGAGAGTCAGGTGGGAAGGATTGCAGATGCACCTTTTGACCAGGTAGATTTACATGATGATCTGGACAGAAATGAGTGGCACTGTTTATTACACAGGAGGAAAGAATACACAGAGCATCAGAATCTTGGTCATTAGCACTGTCCAAAGAGCTTTCTGCAGTAATGGAAATGTTTTATATTTCTGCCACTTAATGCAGTAAATACTTATTACATGCGACTATCAAACACATGAAATGTGGCTATTGTGACTAGCACAACTAAAAATTTAAATTTTTTAATTTTAATTAATTTAAATAACCACATTTGGCTAGCAGTTACCCTTTTGGACAGTGTAAATCTAGGTCCTACACTGATTGCACTACACCATGGTAACTTTCCAAAGGTCTAAATTTCAGTTGTTAACTTAATTACAATCAACTACTGGAAAAAATAGTGTTTTAAGTTCTAGTCTACAAAGGGCTACTTTAAATTCTGATATTGTTTGGGGGGAGCTAAAATGGGGAAAGACATTAATAATATCAAGTATTTACATGGTAATATTATCAGTCACTCTTCTAAGCACTTGTATTTTAACTGGTTTTAAACTTACCACAACAGCATCAAAAATATTTAGGAATAAATTTTAACCAAGGAGATAACAGAAATGTATAATGAAAGGTGTAAGAGACAGATGAAAGAAACTGAAAACACAAATAAATAGATATCCTCTGCTTACGAATCAGAAGAATTAATATTGTTAAAATGTCCATACCACCCAACGTCATCTATAGATTCAATGCAATCCTTATCAAAATACCAACAGCATTTTTCACAGAAATAGAACAAACAATCCTAAAACTTGTAGAGAACTATGAGAGACTCAATAGCCCAAGCAACCCCAAGAAAGAAGAATGAAGTTGGAGGCATCACAATTTCTGATTTTCAAACTTTATTACAAAGGTATAGTAATTAGAACAAGTATGATTATGGCAGAAAAGCAGAAACATACACCAGGGGAAAATACCCAAATTTCCCAATGGGAAAATACCTACCCAAAATAAAGTATTCACATGTAGTCAACTAATACTTGATAAGGAACCAAGAATACTCAAATAGTTTATGTTCTCACTTATAGGCAGAATCTAAAAAATCAGAATTCACAGAAATAGATGGTACAATGTTGGTTGCTAGGGGCTAAGGGTGGGGTGAAATTGGGAGGTTTGATCAAAAGGATATAAACTTACAGCTATAAGATAAGTCTTGGGGATCTAATGTACAGTATGGTGACTATAGTTAACAATTAACTTGAAAGTTGTTAAGAGAACAGATCTTAAATATTATCATCACACTAAAAGAGTTGATTGTGTGTGGGGATGGAGGTGTTAACTAACCTTTGTGTAGCAATAATTTTGCAATATACAAGCCAAATCATCACATTGTATACCTTAAACTTACATGTGTTGTATTTCAAAAATAGATCAATAAAGCTAGAATAAAACAAAAAAAACTATCACAACCTTATGAAGTATATACTGTTATTGTCTCCATTTAACCCTTAAAGAAAATGAGGCATAGAGAGGTTAAATGATTTACCCACCCAGCTAGGTAATTGAAGAGCTGGGAATTAAACCTGAGTCTGTGCTCTCAAACATGACACTACACTAGCTCTTAGGATTTCAGGGTTTTTAGGGAGGACTGTTATTCCCAGTCACCTAACATATGCTAATAAAAAGCTAAGTCATGTGTCTCCACACAATAAAAGAAAGTCTTTATGAGTCTTTTCTGGTAAAAAAAAAAAAAAAATGGAAAACATTGGATACTTTGGTATTCTAAATAGACCAGTTCTGCCTAAAAACATTTTCCAGCATCATATGTGAAAGAAGTCTTTCTTTCTGATCCTAAGTGATGTGTTCCTAGATGAATGATACCTATTTTTATTACTCTCGCTGGAAAAATAAAAGATAACCTAGACACAGAGTTCTTTGTCTGATCTCTGTTCTGTTCTTCTATCACACATTTTTTGTTTCAACTTTCATGGAACAAATGCAGAATTAGCAATGGAAATCCACAAAGAGATTCACAAAGAAAGAAATGTTACATTTCTTTTGAAGGGTGAGAAGATGGTATGGTAAGAAAAGGATCTTCCAATTTAAAAGAAAATACAGTGTTAATGATGGGATATTATTTGAGCAAAAGTGAAATACATTTGTAAAATCTGGATATCTCACTGTTGAGTAGATTACGGATTTTAAATTTGAACTCTGTAAATTATGGATTTTAATGTTTGAACTCTGGCCATAGTTACTAACCCAGATCAAGAGAGAAAAATATCCTTTCACATAAGTATAATGAAGTACTTCAATATAAATACTCAGGTAATCCTAATAACTCACAAGGGAAGATATGATACATTTTTCACACTGAGCTTGACACTAGCATCAGCAGATGAACTCCATACTAGACTTTAATCTCTAAACCAGGTTTTCTAAGAATAATAAGGTACCTACTGTTAAGCATAGATTCAGTTCAGTTCAGTCACTCAGTCGTGTCCGACTCTTTGCGACCCCATGAATCGCAGCACGCCAGGCCTCCCTGTCCATCACCAACTCCCCGAGTTCACTCAGACTCACGTCCACTGAGTCAGTAGACTTGCTTTAAAGGTTGAAGATTTGTTGGCCATGGAAAGAAAAGTCAGAGGACCACTGAGACCAGAGATTTTCTTCAGGGTCTCAGTGTTTGAGATTATTTACCAACACATACCAAGCTCATTAATGAAAAAAAATGACAGCCAACAAATTTCCATATTCACCTTTCTTGATGAAGAGAGATGCTTGACAAAATGACAAGGTGAGAAGAGGAAAGGGAATAGCAAAATCATAAGGCTAGAGTTTAGAGTCTGCGTCAGGTTGTGTGCCTAGTGTTGACACCAGACACACAGGCTGAAGCTGCATTATGGAAATCTTTGTGGCCCATGTTAAAAGGTTTTATCCTTTATCCTGAAGATGGAAGAAATACTCAAAGGGTTTAAACAGAATACAATTTACTTAGATTTGCAGTTGAGAATATAATTGTGGCAGAATTTTGAGAGCTAATGCTGGATTCAGAGAAGTGGATTAAAAAAGTTTTTTTCCAATGAGATTTAAGTACTGCTCAGTTATTACACTACTAAAATTGAAAACCCTTTCTAAACTGAATATGCTTGGGTCCAGGTGACACACTTGGGCATAGTCGCTAAATAATCTTCACTATCCAACTAGTTTTTGACATGCAAGAATCACTTATAAGTCAATTCAATATACAGAATTTTGCTTTAACTGGTAAATCAGGTAAAAGGTACTAAACCTAAAAAGTATCCAATGTAAGAACTATTTAAATACAGATTATCTGTGTTTGCTGCACTTAGTGCAAAAGCAAAAATGCTTCCCAAGTCTTTAAGACACTGAAAAACTCCCAGTATGGAAAGGACCTGCCATTTTTCCTGAGCGTCTGCATTTGGGGTTGCACAAGGCATGTCAGTTTAAAGCTACTGGCCACTATGTACAGGGATTAAGAAGGTGATTTACTGAGGTTCAAAGAAAATAAACTCTGTACTAGATGAAGATAATGTAAGATGTTTCTTGGAACAGTGTAGGCGTAATCAAAATGTATCCTAAAAAAAATTTACAAAAACACCACAATATTCAGAGACAAGTTAATATATCTCAGTATATGTCAGTGAGAAAGTAGGACAAGAGAAAAACAACTTTGGTTAGTCACAGGAGGTGGTCTGGATGGGGAGATTTGGTGCAAAGAGTGAGCAATAAATAGTAGGGGAAGACTTAAAAAAATGTATTATTAAATTTGTAGGTTGCTTTTTCTTTTGTCAACTTGACGGCAGGACATAACCCTTCCTACTTACTAAAGTCCAGAGAAGAACATGTAAAGCATTGAAACACAAAACAAGCAGCAGTTAGGAAATATAGAGAAGGAACAGCCCTTCCTTGGTTAATGGGCAATAAATGGTTTTTTCCAAGGACACAATGGAAGATCCAGCAGTGGATGAAGGATCTCTGGATTAGAAAATTCAGAGCAGCAATAGCTGGAGCTATAGAAAATCAGGTGAGGATTATGTATTAAAGAGCAAGTTTTTGCGAAAAACTGGATTTGGATATGAGAACCTTTGCAGTAGGTTTTGTTGTTGTTCAGTCGCTCAGTTGTGTCTGCTTCTTTGCAGCCCCGTGGACTGCAGCAGGTCATCTCATTCTCTGTCACCCCCTTCTCCTCAGTAGGTGCAAAACATGCTAAAAGGAAGAAGCAATCTGACGCAGATCAGTGAGGACACTGGAACAGCAAAGAAAATCTGTAGAACACTAGACTGGAGACATTTTCCTTCAATAATTTTCAGGAATTCACCAAGAGTTTAGTCGGAGTGATTTAAAGGAAGTGTCAGAACCAACAGGTATGCTGTTTATAGTTTGTAATATTTTTTAATGTAATCCTATGGTAATGTTCATTACACACATACTCCCCCAACCACTACTTTTCAACATGGACCATGTCATTTTAACTCCATCAATGTGGACAGTATCATTATTACTAGTTCTCTCTGTTGTCTTTGTTGCTGTTGTTCAGTCACTAAGTTGGGTCTGACTCTTTGGGACCCCATGGACTGCAGCATGCCAGACTTCCCTGTCCTTCACTATCTCCCAGAGTTTCCTCCAATTCATGTCCATTGAGTCAGTGATGCCATCCATTCATCTCATCCTCTGTTGCCTGCTTCTCCTCTTGCCCTCAATCTTTCCCAGCATCAGGGTCTTTTCCAATGAGTCAACTTTTCACATCAGGGGGCCAAAGTTTTGAAGCTTCAGCCTCTGCATCAGTCCTTCCAATGAATAGTCAGGGTTTATTTCCTTTAGGATTGACTGGTTTGATCTCCTTGCAGTCCAAGGGGACTCTCAAGAGTTTGCTCCAGCACCACACTTTGAAAGCATCAATTCTTCAGTGCACAGCCTTCTTTATGGTCCAACTTTCATATCCATACATGACTACTGAAAAAAACATAGCTTTGACTATATGAACCTTATCAGCAAAGTGATGTCTCTGATTTTTATTACTCTGTCTGGGTTTGTCATGTTCTTCCTTCCAAAGAGCAAGCATCTTTTAATTTCATGGCTGCAGTCACCATCCGCAGTGATTTTGAAGCCCAAGAAAATAAAATCTGTCACTCTAATTCCCCTCCTTCTATTTTCCATGAAGTGATGGGACTGGATGCCATGATCTTAATTTTTTGAATATTGAGTTTTAAGCCTGCTTTTTCACTCTCCTCTTTCACCTTCATCAAGAGGCTCTTGAGTTTCTCTTCGCTTTCAGCCATTAGAGTGGTATCATCTGCATGTGGGGTTGTTGATATTTCTCCTGGCAATCTTGATTTCAGGTTGTGAGTCATCCAGCCCAGCATTCCAC
Source organism: Bos indicus x Bos taurus (assembly GCF_003369695.1). Taxonomy (NCBI): domain Eukaryota; kingdom Metazoa; phylum Chordata; class Mammalia; order Artiodactyla; family Bovidae; genus Bos; species Bos indicus x Bos taurus. Next base: position 20,691,761 of record NC_040105.1, read on the forward strand.
ATGTTGTACTCTGCCTATAAGTTAAATAAGCAGGGTGACAATATATAGCTTTGATGAACTCATTTCTTAATTTGGAACCAGTCCATTGTTCCATGTCCAGTTCTAACTATTGCTTCTTGACCTACATACAGGTTTCTCAGAAGATAGGTAAGGTGGTCTGGTATTCCCATCTCTTTAAGAATTTTCCAGTGTTTGTTGTGATCCACACTGTCAAAGGCTTTAGCATAGTCAATGAAGAAGTAGATGTTTTTCTGAAATTTCCTTGCTTTCTCCATGATCCAATGGATGTTGGCAATTTGATCTCTGGTTCCTCTGCCTTTTCTAAATCCAGCTGGTACACCTGGAAGTTTTCAGTTCACATACTGCTGAAGCCTACCTTGAAGGATTTTGAGCATTACCCTGCTAACATGTGAAATAAGTGCAATTGTACAGTAGTTTGAACATTATTTGGCATTGCCCTTCTTTGGGATTGGAATGAAAACTGTCCTTTTCCAGTCCTGTGACCACTGCTGAGTTTTCCAAATTTGCTGACTTACAGAGTATAGCACTTTCACAGCATCATCTTTTAGGATTTGAAACAGCTCAGTTGGAATTCCATCACCTCCACTAGCTTTGTTTGTAGTGATGCTTCCTAAGGCCCACTTGACTTCACACTCCAGGATGTCTGGCTCTAGACGAATGACCACACCATCGTAGTTATCCGGGTCCTTAAGACCTTTCTTGTATAGTTCTTCTGTATATTCTTGTCAGCTCTTCTTAATCTCTTCTGCTTCTGTTAGGTCCTTGCCATTTCTGTCTTAAAGGACAGAAATATGCCAATTTCTGTGCCCATCCTTGCATGAAATGTTCCCTCGATATCTCTAAATTTCTTGAAGGGATCTCTAGCCTTTCCCATTCTACTGTTTTCCTCTATTTCTTTGCAACATTCACATAAGAAGGCTTTCTTGTTTCTCCTTGCTATTCTTTGGAACTCTGCATTCAGTTTGGGTGTATCTTTCCTTTCTCTTTTGCTTCTCTTCATTTCTCAGCTATTTGTAAGGCCTAGTCAGACAGTCACTTGCCTTTTTGTAATCTTTTTCTTTGGGATGGTTTTGGCACTGCCTCCTGTAAAATGTTATGAACTTCTGTCCATAGTTCTTCAGGCACCCTGTCTACCAGATCTAATCCCTTGAATCTGTCACTTCCACTGTATAATCATAAGGGAGTTGATTTAGTTTATACCTGAATGGCCTGGTTGTTTTCCCTCCTCCCTTCAATTTAAGTCTGAATTTTGCAGTAAGGAGCTCATGATCTGAACCACAGTGAGTTCTAGGTTTTATTTTTGCTGACTATACAGAGTTTCTCCACCTTTGGCTGCAAAGAATATAATCAGTATGTATACTTATCTGTTGTCTTTACCTGGTCCTTTATTTAAAGAATATGATGAGGGGCTATTATGGTAAATATTCAGACTAAAGGACTTCATTGTCCATGGCCTTCAAGATTCTGTTTGCCAGAGAGGACACAAAGGTGAGCAGTAAATCTTCAATTCATTGACATTTCTCCAGTGTCTGGAATAGTGCCTGCCACATGCTAAGTTCTCAAGATAACTTCCCAATGAATGAATGAATCTGTTAATGAATGGTACTTTAATAAAGCTTATTCTTGGCCAATTGTGCCATGTAAGCTATTTAAGCATGGAACATTACAACCAGCCCCTGGGGAGAGTCACAGAGAATATTTTATTCCTCATTTAAATAAAAATCCATTATTTTGTATCTACTTAAAATAAGGGACATGCCAGCATTCAAATCCTAGAAGTCACATCAACCTGATTGAATGTCTGATCTGAAGTTGTGCCATTATGCTCTTTGACCTGAAAAGTAGATTTCCTTTCACTTTTCATAAGGGTCAAGACCCTTGAAATATCCTTCAGCATGAAACATGAATTCTTCATCAGAGTTGTAGATGTTCCAGAGATAATATAATGCAAGAGTAGGAAATAGCTTACAAAGGTAATAATGATGCTTTAAATAGTATCAATAAACATAATGTGTTAAAAATATGAGAGAGAGTGTCCTACTGGGCAATATATTAATACTATCTCCACTTTGAGTCAGGAGGATCTCTGGAGGAGCAAATGGCAACCCATTCCAGTATTCTTATCTGGGAAATTCCATGCATAGTTCATGGGATCGCAAAACAGTCACAGACAACTGAGCAAGTAGAACAACAACAACTACTACCATTTCTGGACAAGAAACTTTAAAGGGGAAAATGACAAATTGGAGTTTGTGGGGAAAAATGTGGCCAGATATCAAGGAGACTTTAAATCTTGTCATATGTAGAAAACTTTGAAGAACTCATAATTTGCACCCCCAAAAAATTTCCTTATCAGTTTGCCATATCTTTCCATAAAAGATACATCTATTTACCAAAATACTAAAAGTCTAAGAATCAATCAGAATTTTCTTCCCCTCAACTGAATTATCAATATTAATACCAATTACAATATTAATGCTAATGCAATTATTTCTAATAAGCTGAGTATTACTGAGTATTTATGCTTTGTCAGGCACAGTGCTAAGAGGTTTGCATGTATTCTCTTGGTTAATTTTCATAACAATTTTACCTTTCATCTTTCAGATGATGAATCTGAAATGTAGAACTATTAACACAAGTGCATATAGTCATAAATGGTACAGTCAGGATTTAAACCTAAGTTTGTCAAATTTCACAAGCTGAACCAAATCCTGTCATGTCAATCTCCCAAAATATTTACCTCTTCCCACATCTGCCCTTCTTCACTGCTGCTAGTCTCATGAAAACCAGCATCATCTCTTATCTTATACTACTCCAGTAGTATCTTACTCCAGGTTGTGTTAAGTGTCTACACAGTATTATTCCAATGAACTCTGTGTTTGAGTATTATATCATGCAAAGGTGAGAAAACTTAAATCAAAGAGGTTAAATAAGACACTGAATGTAATATAACTACTGAACAGAAGAAAGAAGTGAATATGCCATGTAATACTCACTTAAATTCACTTTGGAGAGGGTCAATGGGATTAGCAGAGTGGAATGAAAGTAAATTAGTTTCCTCTTCCAACAATTAATCAAATTAATTAAAATAACAGTAAATATCAGCAAAAAAAAAAAAATAGTTTCAATTCCAAAGAAAGAAAGGAATGGGACTTAAAGTTCTGAGATTCAAAACTGTTGTCAAAGGGAAAAGGCAGAATCTATAAGAGTGGTAATGAAAGTTTACTGACCGGAGATCAACCCCTGAGCCAAATGGATGAGTTGGCAAAGTAACAAAAAATCTCAAAAATACCCCTGATCTGGGAGAGAAGCAAACTTAATAGATGTTTTTATCGTCTTCCTCTCTGACTGGGGGCAAGGGATGAAATTAAGGAAGTATAAAATAGAATTTAAAACTCTTTCTAAAGAAAACAAAGTTTCCAGGACTCATACATTTGGAGAAGTGAAGTGAAACTTAAATCTGTCTCTCCAAGGAAGCAGACACAACCCCAAGTGGAGAAAACTAATCCTGACTTAAGAAGGTGAAGGAAATCTGAAGAATGAGAAATTAGAAAAAGACCATGTTTCTAAAAAAGACTGCAGAGTCTCAACTGAACTTTTCTGTCCTCCAAGATACCACATATCTTCAATATCTAGTCCTCAAATGGATGCTCAGATATTGTAAAAAGAGTCAGGCAAAGCAAAAATGCAAGTCTGCATTGCATGTCTAAACATGCATGTCTAAACATGGGAAAGACAAAAAGAAAAAAAAATCCAGATACATGAAACATGTAAAAACAAACATATTCCTAAGCTGAACAGACTGCATACTGTATGATTGCCAGTACATGACATTCTGAAAAAGGTAAAAGTATAAAGACTGTAAAAACATCAGTAGTTGTCAAGGGTTAGAGGAGAGGGAGGGATAAATAGGCAGAGAACGGAGGATTTTTGTGGCAGTGAAACTATCCTGTATACATGTTATTATATATTTGTAAAACTCTACAGAATGGACAACACCAGAAGTGAACTCCAATGTAAAGTGAATTTCAGGTGATAATGCTGTGTCAATGTAGGGTTACTGATTGGAACAAATGTGTGTGTGTGTGTGTGTGTGTGTGTGTGTGTGTGTGTGTAAGATACATAGGGGATCTTTCTACTTCCTGCTCAGTTTTGTTGTGAACCTAAAATTTCTCTAAAAAATAAAATCTTAAAATGAATGTGATAAACTCAACAAGTGGAGTATTTATCAGTATCATAAAATTCCTCTGAACTGTAGACATAATTGAATCTAGATTAAATGTGCAAGAAAATTTCTAGGAAAGCACAAAAGATCACACCTTGGTAAAATGACTGAATTTCAACTATAAATAAAGAATCTGAAGTATCTAGCAAAAGTACCTCATTTCGGGGAAAGACAACATTCTCAAGTCTCTCAACAACAGTCTAATGCCAGAAGACAATGGGGCATGGGCACTCATTTTTGGGGAAAGAAATTATGTCCCAAGAACATCACAGTAAGTCAAAAAGTTTTAAAAATATACAGGCAACAAGCACTAGTTTTCAAAGAGTAATGATCTAGAGAAGACAGGACTCTGAGCTCTTCTTGAAAGAACTACTTGACAACATAATCCAGACAATTAAGAAATCACTCAGAACGAAGAATTCCATACTGGTCATGGCAAAAGTCCAGGTAATGAACACTGCATTCATGTCAGTATAGAATAATACTAAACAGATGCCAAAATTACTGGTACTGAACAGAATAAAATTGTTATGAACTGTAACGTGTTTTTAGACAGGAATATTTAATGAAGAATAAATCAAAAAATAGGGAAGGTGTAGGGGAAAATGTGAGAGAACAAATGAACTATTTCTCTCATGCTATAAATTTCATCAGCTCTGACTAAAATTTAAACATATAGTTAAATAAAAGACCATAGCTCTAACTCTTCAATGCATTCAACATTTGGGTAAACTCTAAATAGAGCATTTAGAAAATAAAATATACTGTACTGAAGAAACTTTCATCTGAATTGCTTCAGTTTCTTTTTCTTCTATTCAAGAAAAATAAAATTGAATATTCTAAAATCACATTTGTAATATAATTCTGTTTTATAAATACTTTGTAGTGCTTTATACTGTGTCAACTTGGTTAAGCTGGACATATATTTCCCAGAACTCCCCTCCTTGTATGGTCTGGCTCCTGGTGGGCTCTAGTTGTCCAAACAATGGATCTGCACAAGATTCAGAAGACTTAACTGATGCAGAAGCCACTACTCTGATTTTGATTCTATAGCTGAACCCTGTCTGATACAAATATTTTCTATCTTTCTTCAAAAACATCTAGAACAATAGTCTCCTAATAGGAAACATGGTTATTTCTGATTAGCTTAATTTTATGATTTTCAAGAATTTTTGTTATTTTATACATTTCTTTTGGGGGGGCTTTGTCGCAGAAACAGACCACCACTCAACCTGGTTCTTTCTGAAAAGAGCGCTACTCAAAATAAAATGTGTGGAATCTCTTCCCCAAGAAATATTATCTGCCTCTGTTCTAGCTTCTCAGGATTTTATTCAGGGATTAGGAAGCTAATTCTGCCTAAGCTATAATAATTATAGAGCCTAATATATTATTCCTCCTGGATAACATTCTTGCAATTAGTGTCAACTAACTTTCAGCATCTTAACCCAAAGAAAAACTGGACAGGATTCCAGATAAAATAGTTGGCAAGTAGTTCACTTATGAAAGCACTTGCTTAGAAATTCAGAACAAGGCAGATCCTTCGTAAACTCTGAGGAGGATGCACGGGCATGAGTGCAACGAGGTAATTGGTTCTCAGAATTTGATGCCTTGAAAATTTTGCTATGATGATTTTGAAAGTCAGAGAATGAACATAAACAGTGACCAGTTTCTTAAAAGCAGTTTGTCATAGTTTGGTGCTCAATCAATATTTGTTGACTTCATAGATGAAACTAGTTAGAAGTCAGACATTCAAGGTTTGTTAACTCTGCATACCTCAGAGTCAGCATTTCCTAAACTATAAGCATGAAAGTGGTGCTTTGCCTGAACAAACTGTCAATTAAAAAAAAAAAATAATGAAACATCCGGTTAAACACAATTTAACAGGTAGTTTTAAATAGGGATTTTCAGTATTCCTGAGGTTGTTGTTGCTATTTAGTTGCTAAGTCATGTCCAACTTTTTCGTGACCCCATGGACTGTAGCCCACCAGGCTCCTCTGCCCTTGGGATATCCCAGGCAAAAATACTGGAGTAGGTTGCAATTTCCTTCTCCAGGGGATCTTCCCAACCCAGGGATCAAACCAGCATATCCTACTTGGCAGGCAGATTCTTTACCACTGAGCCACCTGAGAAGCCCCATTTCCAAGGTAGAGTTTCTAAATTTGGTTACAATGGGGTAGAGAAATGAGTTTTTGCATGCATTTGTGTTATTTTTCTAAAGATCTATAAAATATTTTTAAATGAATTTTTATTGGAGTGTAGTTGCTTTGCAATGTTGTGTTACTCTCTCAGATCAGACCAGTCGCTTAGTCATGTCCAACTCTTTGCGACCCCATGAATCGCAGCACGCCAGGCCTCCCTGTCCATCACCAACTCCCGGAGTTCACTCAGACTCACGTCCATCGAGTCAGTGATGCCATCCAGCCAACTCATCCTCTGTCGTCCCCTTCTCCTCCTTCCCCCAATCCCTCCCAGCATCAGAGTCTTTTCCAATGAGTCAACTCTTCGCATGAAGTGGCCAAAGTACTGGAGTTTCAGCTTTACCATCATTCCTTCCAAAGAAATCCCAGGGCTGATCTCCTTCAGAATGGACTGGTTGGATCTCCTTGCCGTCCAAGGGACTCTCAAGAGTCTTCTCCAACACCACAGTTCAAAAGCGTCAATTCTTTGGTGCTCAGCCTTCTTCACAGTCCAACTCTCACATCCATACATGACCACAGGAAAAACCATCATGGCAAAATAAATCAGCCAAACATATACATATATTCCCTCTCTTTTGGAGTTCATTGTGCTATACAGTATATTCTCATTAGATATCTATTTTATATACAGTATCAATAGTGTATATGTGTCAATCCTAATCTCCCAAGGGACCTATAAAGTCTTGAAGTAGTTCACAGAGCAAAATTTGGCACAGGAATTCTGTTTATCTTTGTAGGTGGTTTTGTGGGCATTTCCATTGTTATGTTAACTCTGCAAGTTGGAGGAACTGTTTTGCAAGTATTATAGTCTACACGTATGTCCACAGGGATAAAATTAACATTCAATTATTGTTTTACTTTAACAAATATATATTACAATTTTTATCATAAGTTTTAGATGTCAAGGGATATTTCATAAACATAAGAATGAGCAGAGCCATCTATCTTGCCTCCTGTAAAATGAAATTACATTTTCTAATTTCTTTGTAAACTAAAAATAATCATAGATATCATTTTTAACAGAAGCTAGAAGTGTCTTCTGTCTGCTCAAGAAGTATGAAAGCAAGACCATTATATATTATTCTGAGAAAAACTTGATATTTTAATAAAAACTTTCTCAATTCTTACTTTTCAATAATGTTCTGTGCTGTGGGAGCAAAGATCATTTCACCAGCATATAAGTAAACATGAGCTACATTCCTATTTGCTCAACACAAACATATTTTGTATTTATACTCTTGATATACAAACAGCTAGGCTTCTTTCCTTTCCATGCCCAAAATTTACCAAGGAAATGGTAGCATCATTAAATTAAATTATAAATGGCAAAAATAATTATTTTTTACAATCTATTTTATAGAAATAATTATATGAAAGCATTTGACCACATCATACAATTAGAACATTTGCTTTAGAAACTAGCTCTGATTTTGACATTATTCGTGTCTTAAATTGAGTTTTTCTCTCTGCATCTAATCATTAGTATCAGTTTTATCACAGAGAGCTCTTACCCATTAGGGGAAAATAAAATGGCATTATTGGCATTATTAATCACTAAGGTATAAGTCTGGACTTTTATAGTTTTATATTTTGTCAGTTCAGTTTAGTCACTCAGTCATGTCCAACTCTCTGCAACCCCATGGACTGCAGCACGCCAGGCTTTCTTGTCCAACACCAACTCCCGGAACTTGCTCAAACTCATGTTCATGGAGTTGGTGATGCCATCCAGCTATCTTATCCTCAGTCGTCCCCTTCTCCTCCTGCCTTCAATCTTTCCCAGCATCAGGGTCTTTTCCAATGAGTCAGTTCTTTGCATCAGGTAGCCAAAGTATTGGAGTTTCAGCTTCAGCATCAGTCCTTCCAGTGAATATTTAGGACTGATTTCCTTTAGGATTGACTAGTTGGATCTTCTTGCAGTCCAAGACACTCTCAAGACTTCCCCAACACCACAGTTCAAAACTGTTATATTTTATAAACTGTATAAAACTGCTATATTTTATAGGGCAAACTGTATAAAACTGTTATATTTTATAGAGTAAACATAAAGTTGAAATATTATAAGAGTTTCTTTTTCTGTAATCATTTAAAATGCTTAACTTTAATTTTTATAACCTGGTAACAAAATTGGTCTCTAAAAATAAATCAATCAATTGCCATATCCACATTCACCAAATTTAACCCAAAATCTGTTTATAGATGTGTTTTAGGGTCAAAAAATGAACTGTCATAACCTGAAAGTGTCTCCTGAGATACTGGGGTCAAGTAAAACAAACACCGTAGCTTGGAGTTGAATGACTAATTTGCAACTTAGCACTAACTGGTGACTTTTAAAAAGGCACTAAACCTCTAAGGCATTCATTTTCCTTATTTGTGAAATTAGGGGGTTTGAGTTTGTTATTATGTTTAAGATTCCATTCAACTGTAACATGATTAGTTCTGTTAAAGATACTTATTAAAAAAGCAAACATTGTGCTGTATAGTCTATGGGTTTGGACAACGGTATAAGGACATATGTCCAGTATTATAATATCATATAGAATATTTTCTCTGTCCTAAAAAAACTCCTCTGTGCTCTGCCTATTCATATCCAAGGCACTACCCTTGGGAACCGCTTATCTTTTTAATGTTTCCATAGTTTTACCTTTTCCAGAATGTCAAACTGAAGAGCACTTTGATTTCTATCAGCGTTGAATAGGAGTTCCTGTTGTTCTAGCTTCTCCAAGCAAGTGGTGGTGTAAGTGTTTTGGATTTGGCTGCCTAGAATTGTTCCTTCTGGTATCTCATTTTGGTCTTAATTAGTAATTCTCTAATAACATATGATATTGAATATATTTTATCTGCTTGCTTGCCATCTGTATATTTTATTTCATGAGATGTCTGTTCAAGTCTTAGGCCCATTTTTTAATTTGGTTGTTCATTTTCTTATTGTTGTTAAGACTTCTTTATGTATTTTGATTAATAGTTCTTTATTAGAATGACTTTTGCAAATATTTTCTTCCAGTCTATAGCTTGTATTCTCATATTCTTGATACTGTATTTGATAGAGCAGAAGTTTTTAATTTTCATGAAGTCTAGCTTCGTGAAATCAAGTCCAGCCTCATCAGTTCATTCTTCTATGGATTGCGCCTTTGGCGTTGTATATAAAATGTCATTGCACTAAACTTGGTTATTAATTTTAATAGTTTCTTGATTCTTTAGGAATTTCTATATGTAAGATTATGTCATATGCAATTAGAGATAGTTTACTCCTTCCTTTTCATTCTCAGTCTCTGTTTTCTTCCCTAATGAGAACAACCTTTGGTACAATACTGAGTAGAAGTAGAAAGAGTAAACATTCTATTTTTTGTTCTTGATCTTAGCTTTCTGTCCTTTGCCATAAAGTATGTTAGCTATGGGTTTTTCATAGATGTCCTTTTCAGGAGTTACCTTCTATTTTTACTTTGTTGAGTACTTTTTATCAAGAAAGGGTGTTAGATTATAACAATACTTTTTCTGCATCTATAATGCATCTGTAATGTGATTTTAGTCCTTTATTGTTTGTGATTTATCAAAATCATTGATTTTCGTACATTGAGCCAACCTTGAATTTTTGGACTAATTCTCATTTGTTCATGGTGTACTGTGTGTGTGTGTGTGTGTTGCTGGATTTAGTTTTCTAGTATTGTGTATAAATTTTTGTATCTTTTGAACATATTTGTAAGGGAAATAATTCTATAGATTTCCTTTAATGTGATATCTTTGCCGAATTTTGTCAGCAGAATAATACTGGCTTCATAAAATTAGCTGCCATGTGTTCTTTTTTTGGAAGTTTGCCAAGGATTGGTGTTAACCCTTTAGATGTTTGGTAGAATTCTAGAGTCCTGGGCATTTCATTGTGGGAAGTTTTTGTTTACTAACTCAGTCTCTTTGTTATTGTTATTAAGTCAACTAGGATTTTTCATTTATTCTTGAATTAGATTCAGTAGTTTGTGTCTTTCTCACAATTTTTCCATTTCCTCTAGGTAATCTAATTTTTTGGCATACAACTGTTCATAGTATACCTTACAATACCTTATTTCTGTAAGGCTAGTAATCATGCCTCCTCTTTCACTCCAGATTTTAAAATTTGATCATCTATTTTCCTTAGTAAAGCTGAAGGTTTGTCAATTTTATTGATATTTCAAAGAACAAACTTGAGGTTTTGTTGATTTTCTCCATTGTTTTCCTGCTCTGCATTTCATTTATTTATACACTAATCCACATTTCCTTCCTTCTGCTTGCTTTGTTTTTTTCTTTTTCTATTTTTGTAAGGTTAGGTTATGAAGTTGAAATCTTTCTTCTATAATATACGCATTTATAGCTATGTATTTCCTTCTGAACTATGCATTAGCTGCATTTAGTGAGCTTTTCTATATGTTTTTTTCCATAGCTTCAAAGCATTTCCTAATTTATCTTGTCATTTCTTCTTTTCCTCCAGATTACTTAAGATTGTTCTTAATTTCTACCTATTTGTGAGTTTCTCCAAAGACTATTGTTGATCACAGTAAAACTGATCTCATTATGTTTTATCTCATTATTTATGTAAGTGCAACAGGAGTAATAATTAATCATAAAGTTCCTTGAGCATATAGCATTTAGAAATTACATCCTAAGTTTTTTTGTCTAGATATTTTCAAAAGGAATTTGGGGTTGGGCTTGTAAAACTATCTATTTTTGTCATTATAACCTAAGGCTAGGAAACTAAGCCTAACATACTCTCCTACGAATTTCACTGACAGTATCTATACATTTGAGTTATATCCTCTCTCTTTAGGTTCCCCAAATTTTCTAACATCTACTGCCTGACAGAAATGGATCTTTTTCAGCACTTATGAGACCGAGACCCTATATAAGCCAAGTACTAAACCGGTTTTCTTGAGACGACTCTGTAAGCTTTGGCTCTATTTATATAAAGTCAATTTTTATAATGAGATTTCCATATTTGATCAGATTAGTATAATATTTAAATGTAACACTCAAAATAGGGTATGGCCTTGGTTAAACAATTGATATATTCAATTACATCCTGGTAAAAATGAGGACGGGTTCCATTTAAGCCTATACATATAATTAAATTACCATGAAAAGTTTCAGTAAAAATGTTATTTGAATTAAGAAAGGGAGTCAATGAGATGTAAATATCATTAGCAGTATTTTCAGTTTACACAGTCGTATCTACTAAATTTAGAGTTAAGAACAGTTTATAAGAAATGGAGGCTTCTCTAGTGGCTTCCCTTGTGGCTCAGCTGGTAAAAAATCTGCTTGCAATGTGCGAGAACTGGGTTGGGATCCCCTGAAGAAGGGAAAGGCTACCCCTCCAGTATTCTGGCCTGGAGAATTCCATGGACTGTATAGTTCATGGGGTCTCAAAGAGTCGTACATGACTGAATGACTTTCACTAGTGGTTGAGTGGTAAAGGATGCATCTGCCAATGCAGGAGACACAGGTTGGATCCCTGGGTCAGGAAGATCCCCTGGAGAAGGAAATGGTAGTCCACTCCAGTATTCTTGCCTGGGAGATCCCATGGAGAGGGGAGCCTAGTGGGCTACAGTCCACAGAGTCACAAAAGAGTTGATTCAGTGACTAAACAACAACAACAAAAAATGGCCGGAAAAAACAAAAAGACAGAAAACCCAAAATCATATCAACATCATTCCAAACACATAACCACAGTTATAGTTTCCTCAAAAGATTTAGTCCTGTGTCATTAATTATTTTTATTCTTAGTAATCTGTGTTCATGAAATATGCCCACTTACAGACTAAAAATACCCGTATTAATTCCTAGCAGTCCATAGCACATCTTGAAAGTTGTCCAAGTATCATCAGCTTGAAGTTGTACCCAAGAGTGTATTCTCTGGAGCATCAATAGTTCATGGTACATGGTAACATCCTTTCCGCAGGCCCTGAGACTGTTTTGTTTTGCTTTCTACAAATTTTAGCCTGAAGCATTAATACCAGAGCCTTCATGAATACATCAGGGGTAAGGATAAAGCTGATAATAAACATGTATGGTTATGGTTAATTTATCAAAGTTACCAATATTATAAGAATGTAGAAGAGTAAAATTCTCTATTGGGGTGCAGTAAATAACTATTTTGTAAAGGTTTGATCAAGGATTTCCTTGAAAGTAACATTATATTGCAGACTATTGAAGGCATTGACAAATCTCTGAAATATTGCTATTAATAAAATTTACTTATACAAACTTAACCTTGGAAAGACTGAACATCTCTTCTTATTTGGAAATTCTTCCCATAAAATTTTTACAGTAATGTTAAGCTAAAGAAGAAATATGGAGTTACCAAAAAAAAAAAAGAAAGAAGCTAATTACTTCTGGCAGCCCTTTTTGATAAGGTGAAATAGCAAATTTCTACCTTTCCAGGGACCATCTGGGAAATCTCAAAGATAGTTTTAAGTGTTGAAGGCATCCTAAAATTTTAATTTATTTTTAATGTAGGTTTTGATCTTGCAAAGTCACAACTGAAAAAGTTTTCAAAGGAGATACGGTCAGTCTATTAAGATAGAATCATGGATTCCTGAGAAACAATGCTTTTTATTGAAAGAGGCAAAATATAAACAAATAAATACAGAAAAAGACAGCATGATTGTAAGGAAACTCAGCTCTTTCACAACTGAGGACTCTTAGTATTTTGCTAAAAAAAATAATGATCATTTTCATTGACACAAATCATACCTCAAGTCAAGCAATCCATCCAGACTGTTCTTACAACTAACATGGACAAAACTAGGTTTTATAGATGGGGGACAAATGCTGTAAATCTGTTTTTCCTCCAGCCTCTCTTCCCTAGCCCCTTCCTTCCTCCCTTTCTTTGTCTCTTTCACAAAAGTACTTATTATACAAAGTAATAATAATAAAGATTATAGTCAAGTCAACAAAATCAAGTAATATTATGGTGAGATTTGGAAACTGCTATCTGGAGAGATTATAAGTAGGATAAAGAATAACATCTAATAACATTCTTATGACTCATTTGAAAAGACCCTGATGCTGGGAAAGACTGAAGGCGGGAGGAGAAGGGGACAATGGAGGATGAGATGGTTGGATGGCATCACCAACTCAATGGACATGAGTTTGAGTAAACTCCGGGAGTTGGCAAAGGACAGGGAGGCCTAGTGTGCTGCAGTCCATGGGGTTGCAAATAGTCAGACATGATTGAGTGACTGAACTGAACTGAACTGAAGGAGTTTTAAGACAAATCTGGATGGCATCACTGACTCAATGTACCTGAGTTTGAGCAAACTCCAGGAGATGGTGAAGGAGAGGGAAGTCTGGCGTGCTGCAGTCCTTAGGGTTGCACAGAGTTGGACGCGACTTAGTGACTCAAGAACAAAGACAAATTTATCATTGAAACAGACAGAAAGCCAAATTCTAGCTTTCCATTAAGATATTATTTAGCAATAAAGGTTTAATAGACTTTTTTTTTCCTTAAAATTAAAACCACTCAAATCAAGCCAACTTTGTAAAAATTTAAATACATTTTGTTGCCTTTTTTGTATTCATGTAGAGTCTGAACCACAGACAATAACCAAAGAAACTAATATGTATTTTTATAGAAAAATTAAAAATGGATAGATATTCAAGGACATTGTATATTATGTAAGCATGTTAGCTGGAGGAGGAAATGGCAACCCATTCCAATATTCTTGCCTGGAGAACCCCACGGACTGAGGAATCCGTCAGGTCCTAGTCTATGGGGTCACAAAGAGTTGGACATGGCTGAAGTGACTTAGCATGCACACAAGCATGTTAGCAAACTAAATACAAATTGTACAACTCTCTGCAGTCACTCAGATATCTTTTACATCTAGTTAAAATGGCAAAAAGGAATATTAGTGGTAAGGAATCTGCCTTCCAATGCAGAAGACATGGGTTCAATCCCTGATCCAGAAAGATCCTACATGCCCTGGAGCAACTAAGCCCATGCACCACAACTATGGAACCTGTGCTCTGAGCCCCAGAGCTGCAACTACTGAATCCCTCACACCTAGAGACCGTGCTCCACCACAAGACAAGCCACCTCAATGAGCAGCCCGCTCACCGCAACTAGAAAGTAGTCCCCACTCACTGCAACTGGAGAAAATCAATGCAGCAAGGAGACCCAGCACAGCCAAAAATAAATAAATAAAATTATTTAAAAAAAACATTAAAATGACTCATTGTTCATGTTCATTAAAATGACTCAAAGATAAGGCCACTCTCGAGTGTAGTAGAAGAAAATGTTTCAAAAATAGAAGCATATAAGCTTTGTAATAATATTTTCAATATTCATTCTTAAAAATTGTCTTGATATTTAATAATCCATAAAAAATCAATTTAAGATTAGTCCAAGATGTTATGGCTCAGCTGGTAAAGAATCTGCCTGCAATACAGGAGACATGGGTTCGATCCCTGGGTTGGGGAGATCTCCTGGAGAAAGGAAAGGCTATCCACTCCAGTATTCTGGCCTGGAGAATTCCATGGACTGTATAGTCCATGGGGTCACAAAGAGTTGGATGTGACTGAGCGACTTTCACTTCAAGGATGTTTAAAATTATGTAATTATGCTTAAGCTTTCAAACTTGAAATATAATAAATTTTAACTTAAAAAGTTTGTGAGAATAAAGAAATAATTTAGTTGAATATAAATTTGTATTTTTCATAATTTTCATTATTATGGAGGAGTAATATAAGTTGATTTGATTATTAAACCAAGATTAAAAGTTAAGAGAGTTCAGAATAACTATTCTCTTTAAGAAGGAACACAAATCAAAATCTTATTAAATATATATGATGCCATATGATGTAAGGGGAAGGGGTAAATTAGGAGGTTGAGGTTAACATATACACTACTAAATATAAAATAACCAACAAGGATCTACTGTATAGCACAGGGAGCTGTGCACTTGAAACTAAGACAACATTGTAAATCAACTATACTCCAATATAAAGTTAAAAATTAAAAATACACAGTATACCACATTTTGATAAACTCAAGGAAAAGGTTCATATCTATCATTTTTAAACCAAAATTATTTAGTCAAATGTGTCAGAAGAGTAATCTTTATGATGTGAACTTGGATTTTTTTAAGTGTTTCTGGACTAGCAATTTCTAAAATTTTAGAGGTTTGATTTCTGTTTTTCCTGTGTATTTGAGGGAAATAAGGACTTATTTTCAAAAGAAAATAGATATCCACTATTCATCCCATAGACATCACCAAATGCTCAAATGATAAAACCAAAGTCCCAATTAATGCTGCCACAAATGAGAGTAACTTATTGGCCATATATTAACTGGAAACAAGAACAAACAGTAGGAAAAAAAAAGAAGGCTAAACAAAAGCAAATAAAAAAGTAAACAAATATAAAGCTCTGTTGTTGCTTGGGACTTATTTTGAGAACTAAGAGAAGACCTAACTGGGATGAATGTCTTCATGAGGTATGTATTCTTTCTCAGCAATGCAGTTTACTTGGTTCATGGGATGAGGCCACACGGGCATCTCAGTGGATGATCCACAAAACTGGTAGGTATATTTTTCCAAAAGAGCAATCAAGACCCAAAACAAATATGTGTCAAATATTTCCTGTCATTCCTTCATTACTTAGGAAAACAGTAAGATGATAAAAACCAGTCCACAGAGCATCTGAGAAGCTAAGTATTAATAGGTCATGTTATGATGAGACTTCTGAGTTAGAAACCAAACTGGCTAACGACCTACATGGTCGTAAACTGAAACTTCAGGGATGGAATCACCAAATAAAATACAGGATGCAGAGCTAAACATGAATTTCAGATGAACAGTGAACAATTTTTTCAATATAAATAAGTCCTGGATATTGCATGCATATTTATTTGTTAAATCTGGCAACTCTCTAATGGTATTATCTGTTTCATTAGACAAATTATTTGCATTTCTTTTTGATAAAAATTTACAAATCAGTCTCTACCTCTCTAGAGATATAAATGACCCAGATAATAAAAAGTTAAGCCTAGAATTACAGGATATAGGAAGCTTGGGGTTGGTGCACTGGGATGACCCAGAGGGATGGTATGGGGAGGAGGTGGGAGGGGGGTTCAGGATTGGGAACACGTGTACACCCGTGGCGGATTCATGTTGATGTATGGCAAAACCAATACAATGTTGTAAAGTAATTAGCCTCTAGTTAAAATAAATAAATTTAATTTTAAAAAAGAATAATAATAATCTCTTTTATCAAAATTTAGTGAACTTGAGTTTTCCAAGTTGTAGACAATTTTCCCAGTGAAGCACAAGTAAAATACTTACACTGGAAAATACTATTTCTTACAAAATAACATTAGGAATTAAGATATAAAACAACAAGCATATAGACTGCCTCCTTAAGTCTCTTCATATTCAATCTGAGAACACTTTGGTCATTTTTTTTTTCTAGAGTACTATTTCATGCAGGAGGCACTCTGTTATTATCACAAACACAGGTTGGAAAGGTTATTTTTAGACTTATGATGTTTTCAACTGCAGAAAAAAATTTACTTCCAGAAAAGAAACCAAAACAAACCATACAATCAGATAACAGGGCAAAAATTGTTCACAAGTATCACTTGACTAAGGTCAGGATCTGTATTCCCCTGCTGTGCTCACCTCTCTCTAAAGCAGATCAAGATAAGTCATTCTACATTTCTGAAATACAAGTCTATCCCTCAAGGAATTATTTTAACCACCAGGAAGCTGTATAAAAACAATACAAATTATATTAAACTTTTTATATTATAATGTAATTTAGCAATTAACAATGCTATGATCATTTTAGGTGAACAGTGAAAGGACTCAGCCATACATATACGTGTTTCTATTCTCCCCCAAACTCCCCTCCCATCCAGGCTGCTACATAACATTGAGCAGAGTTCCCAGTGCCATATAGTAGGTCCTTGCTGATTATCCATTTTAAATATATGCATGTCCATCCCAAACTCCCTAACTATCCCTTCCCCCATCCTACCCCCCCACAAAAAATAAGCTCATTTTCTAAGTCTGTGAGACTATTTCTGTTTTGTGAATAAAGGAACTATATAAACTTGATTTTGAAGGAAAAATTAGTGAGTAAATGATCTTAGTTGCAAATCTTCAGCAAAGAAGAAATTTCCCCAAGAGCTAGGCAGGTAGCTATATATGTTAACTATATAAAATACAATCTATTGTTATATATTCATTCATTTATTAAAGACATTGAGCTCCACATATTTGTTGATTCAGGTTATATCAATACAAACAACAAACAAGCTGGATCTCTATCTTTGTGAGAGTATGTTTACTTGGCATTTGTATGAAAAGACAAAACAACTGAAAAACTGAAACTAAGCCACCCAACTAAAATGAATTTTCTCTACAAAAGGATTTTAAAACTTAAAGTTTAATTATATATTTTGAAATACTGACAGTTTAGTGAAATGCTGGTATTAGCTTGACAATGGAATTATGATTTTTGTTCATTGGTTTAAACTTCTGCAATTCAGGAAGCAATGTCAAAAACAATAACATCAGACAAAGGGCCACTTGGCAGAGACAAAGAATGAAAATAAATATGAACCTAAAAAGAGAAGGAGAAACTTTAAATATTAGAAAGGCAACAATGTTTGAATTCACAATTATAAAAGTATTGATTAGTACTGAATGATCTTATAATTATCAGCAGATAAGAATGAGTCTTGTTTACATACCATTATTCAAGAAATGATGAATATGGTAAAGCAAGCACTTACCAGAAGCAATATCCCTACTATATAGCACAGGGAACTCTGCTCAATGTTATGAGAAAATTTTTTCAAAATAAATAGAAGTACGTCATCCTCCAGATTCAAATACATTTTTGGTGGCTGTAACACCTAGCTGCCTATCCAAAATGGATTCTCCCCTTATGAGAATACGGATTTTATTGACAGAGCACTGTGTCCATTAATTCTCCCCTCTCCAGACTTCTATAGTTATACTTGACCCTCTGACTCAGTGAAAGGGAAAGTTGTTCAGCTGTGTCCCACTGTTTGCGACCCCATGGACTATACAGTCCGTGGAATTTTCGAGCCAGAATACTAGACTGGGTAGTCTTTCCCTTCTCCAGGGGATCTTCCCAACCCAGGGACTGAACCCAGGTCTCCTGCATTGCAGGCAGATTCTTTACCAGCTGAGCCACCAGGGAAGCCCTCTGTGACTCAGTGGAAGTGGAAGTGAAGTCTCTCAGTCGTGTCTGACTCTTTGCAACCCCATGGACTGTAGCCCACCAGGCTTCTACGTCCATGGGATTTTCCAGGCAAGAATACTGGAGTAGGTTACCATTTCCTTCTCCAGGAGATCTTCCCAACCCAGGGACTGAACCCGTGTCTCCCACATTGTAGGCAGACACTTTACTGTCTGAGCCACCAGGGAAGTACCTTATGAAATAAAAATAGAAATGTGCTGAGTGAAATTTACAGTTTTCCTGAAAAGAGAGACAAATCTATCTGATGTGTTTTTCTCTTTACCATTCTCCCTTTTTCTTGCCTGCAGTGGGGAATAATAACTTTCAAAGGGTATGCCAATGACTTTCCACCATGAGGAACCAAGCTTTCCTCTAAGACTGGAGGATATGAGGCAAAAAGGAGCCTGAGTCACAGTCACTTCCTGGAGCAGCTGCACTTCCCCTAGGTAGACTATCTCTCAATTTCTTGGTTAGCAAGAAAAAAACAGATTAACTCCTATTTAGGCAAGTCACATAATTTGGTTTCTCTTACCCAGGACTCTTACACTGCAGGCAGATTCTTTGCATCTGAGCCACCAAGAAAGCCCTACTTGCAGCGAAATCCAACCCTAAACGTATGACAGAAGCAGAGGAAGAAGAAGGGGGAACCCGAATAAGCATATTTTGAAATTTCTCCATGGGAAATTCTAATGGGAACCTTATTTCGCTCTATAAAGAAGGGTGTTCACCTCCATGTCATTGAGATGCATGCACATGTGTCAACTGTATCCAAAAGTTCCTTCTAAACCAAGGTCTTAAAATGAAAGTGGAATCTAACTCATGGGAAAAATTACTCAGTGTCCTAAATAATGTGCATTTTCTCTCTCTCTCTTTCCCTCTTCTTCTCTCTCTCTCTCTTGATTTTTCTATCCATACACATATTACTAAAGTATACTTTTCAAAATTTTAAAATTATAAGTCTCATGTCAAACATTTCATTTAAAAAATTAATGAAGGAACCAATAAAACATTAAGACTGATTTCAAAAACATTTGAGGAGCTAATTGTAGGCAGTGTAATAAAGAATGCTAGGATAAGATTGTTGGGTTAAATACAGAACTGGTAATTGTCTACAGAGTAATAAATTATAATTTGTGGCATCACTCTTTCTACATGATAGAAATTATTTGCACCTCTACTGGATAAAAATGTGCAATTGAATATGTAACCTCACTACATTCAGATTCTTTAATCGATAGTCTTGATTTGTGTACATAATATACAAACTATATCTCATATAAGTATATATTTAAATATAATAAGTCTATAACATAAATATAATACATACATATTACCATGCATGTGTGGCTACTCAGTTGCTTCAGTCGTGTCCGACTCTTTGTGACTCTACAGACAGTAGCCCACCAGGCTCCTCTGTCCATGGGATTTCCCAGGCAAAAATACTGAATGGGTTGCCATGCCCTCCTCCAGGGGATCTTCCTGACCCAGGGATTGAACCTGCATCTCCTGTGTCTCTTGCACTGGCAGACAGATTCTTTACTGCTGAACCACCAGGGAAGTCTCATATTTTAATATAATAAATACATATTTAAATTTAAAATCTATAATAAATAAATATGTAATGAACATATGAGATATAATTATTAACAAATACTGTTGTGATGTGAATGGTATTAACTCCAACCCACACTTTCTGGGAGCTAGAAAAAGCCTTAGCTATGAGTAGCTGAAGGAAACGGTAGGTTCTGATTTGCTTCTATTCTTGTTCTGGTTCTTTGTTATCCACTGATCTTTATCTTATCACAGCTCAGTTTACCATCCATGACATTCTACCGGGAAAATACCTCTTTAGTTGCCTCAGAGAAAATCCCATTGACATCTTAGTTGTACAAGGAAATGGCAGCCCAATCCAGTATTCTTGCCTGGAAAATCCCATGGATGGCAGAGCCTGGTAGGCTACTGTCCATGGGGTCACAGAGTCAGACACAACTGAGCGACTTCACTTTAAGCAACTACTCAAAAGTGGAGACTAAATAGCAGAGACTATGCCCATTGCATTTTTCTTTTTTTTTTAAATTTTATTTTAGTTTTAAAACTTTACATAATTGTATTAGTTTTGCCAAATATCAAAATGAATCCATCACAGGTATACATGTGTTCCTCATCCTGAACACTCCTCCCTTCTCCCTCCCCATACCATCCCTCTGGGTCGTCCCAGTGCACTAGCCCCAAGCATCCAGTATCATGCATCAAACTGCATTTTTCTATACAATTTTTTATTACTCTTGTAGCTCAACTACTAATTGTTACTTAGCACACACATATAAAAATTCTGTATAATTAATACAGAATATGTCAATACCAATGCACACTTTGCAAAACAGGCTAACTATAGTTACATTTTACATATAGGTGGGTGATTTCTTCTCTCAGTTGTTGGTGCAGAACTTGAAGAGATGACCCTGGATTTTGAGGAACAAAATTTTTTAAGGGAGCACAGCCTTCAAACTTTCCCACTTATTGTTTAAAATATCCTAGCCCCAGATAAACCTCTGGTGATGGCTGAGTGAGGAGTCTGGCAAATCCTCTCCCCCAAAAGCAGCTAAAAAGCTGAAGAAAATTGACAAAAACAATCTTTTCAGTACTATGGCAGTAGTCCAAAGGCATATAACAATGTAAGAAGTATTTATGCTTGAACAATTGCTGAATATTGAGTAGAAATAGTAGGAGTCTATGGCATTTTTGCCTGGGATGCTACCAAGAGCCCTCCAGCTCCATTGGCACAGATGTTCTGCCAGAGCAGAGCAGGCCATAAGGGCTGACAGCTTCACTGATGCGATCAAAATAGAGTGTGGCTCTTAACTGGCGGTAATGGAATATACATTCTTTCCAAGAGAACAGGGAACATTTACAAAGATAGACAGTACTTGAGGTCATAAAATGAGCCTCAAAAGCATTAAAAAATTCAAGTCACATTAAATATATTCTCTGACCACTATGAAACTAAATTAAAAATCAATAACAAAATGATTTCTATAAAATCTCCCAGTATTTGCAAAATAAATATTCTATTTCTTTAAGCTCATAGATCTAAGAGGCAAACCAAAAGTTAAATTAGAAGTCTTTTGAAGTGGATGCAAATGAAAACAGAATATATTAAAATGCGTAGGATGCCTCTAAATATGCAGTCAAGAAAAAATGCCCACATGAGAAAATAAGAACATTTCAAATCAATGATTTCAATATCCACCTTCTGAAACTAAGAAAAAATAGCAAGTTGCATCCATAATTAATAAATATCAAACAATAAAGATTGTGGTAGAAATTGGTGAAATAATAACAGAAAACAATAGACAAAGATCAGTAACTGAAAAGTGATTCTTTGACAAGTTCAGCAAAATTGATAAGCCTTTAGCTGAATTGGCTAATGAAAAAATATACAAATTATTGGGAGTTGGTGATGGACAGGGAAGCCTGTCACAGAGAGTCGGACACAACTAAGCAACTGAATTGAACTATGAATATTAGGGATGAAAGGAGTGACATCACTATAGAGTATAGAAAATTTTAAAGAATCATGAAATACTTTGAAGTACTTTGTGCCAAAATGTTTTAAAACTTTGATAAAATGGACAGATTGCTTGACAGCTCAAACTATCGGAGCTCCCTGAAAAATAAATAGCCTGAATAACCTTATATTTATTAAAAAATGATATTGTAGCTAAAATCCTTTCAACAAAGATAACTTCAGAATCAGATGGCTTCAGTGGTGAATATCCAAACAGTTAAGGAATGAATGATACCAATTCTATACACACTATTCCAGAAATTGAAGAGGAGGGAATCTTTTCCAGTTCACCCACTAATACCAACATTATGCTACTACCAAAACAAGCTAAACTGTTATAAGAAAAGAAAACTAAGGACCAATATTCCTCACGGACATAAATGCAATAATTCTAAACAAAGGTTTGGCAAATCTAATCCAATACTAACAACAATAACGAAAGAACAGGCAAAGAATTAACAAAAACTTCATCAAAAAAGACATAGGGATGGTAACTAATCACATGAAATTACCCTCAACATCATTAGTCATGAGGCGAATAAGAATTAGAATCAAAGTGAGAAACCATTCACATGCTAGCAAAGCAATTCTCAAAATTCTCCAAGCCAGGCTTCCACAGTACATGAACCATGAACTTCCAGATGATCAAGCTGGATTTAGAAAGGGCAGAGGAACCAGAGATCAAATTGCCAACATCCATTGGATAATCAAAAAAGCAAGAGTTCCAGAAAAGCATCTACTTATGTTTTATTGACTATGCCAAAGCCTTTGACTATGTGGATCACAATAAACTGTGGAAAATTCTTAAAGGAATAGGAATGCCAGACCACCTGACCTGCCTCCTGAGAAATCTGTATACAGGCCAAGAAGCAACATTTAGAACTGGACATGAAACAGACTGGTTCCAAATCGGGGAAGGAGTAAGTCAAGGTTGTATATTGTCACCCTGCTTATTTAACTTATATACAGAGTACATCATGTGAAATGCCAGGCTGGGTAAAGCACAAGCTGGAATCAAGATTGCCAGAGAAATATCAATAACCTCAGATATGCAGATGACACCACCCTTAAGGCAGAAAGTAAAGAACTAAAGAGCCTCTTGATGAAAGTGAAAGAAGAGAGTGAAAAAGTTGGCTTAAAGCTCAACATTCAGAAGACTAAGATCATGGCATCTGGTCCCATCACTTCATGGCAAATAGATGGTGAATCAAAGGAAACAGTGACAGACTTCATTTTGGGGAGCTCTAAAATCACTGCAGATGCTGACTGAAGCCATGAAATTAAAAGACACTTGCTCCTTGGAAGAAAAATTATGACCAACCTAGACAGTATATTAAAAAGCAGAGACATTACTTTGCCAACAAGGTCCATCTAGTCAAAGCTATGGTTTTTCCAGTAGTCATGTATGGATGTGAGAGTTGGAGTATAAAGAAAGCTGAGTGCCAAAGAGTTAATGCTTTTGAACTGTGGTGTTGGAGAAGACTCTTGAGAGTCCCTTGGGCTGCAAGGAGATCACACCAATCAATCCTAAAGGAAATCAGTCCTGAATATTCATTGGAAAGACTGAGGCTGAGGCTGAAACTCCAATATTTGGCCACCTGATGCAAAGAATTGACTCATTGGAAAAGACCCTGATGCTGGGAATGATTAAAGGAAGGAAGAGAAGGGAACATCAGAGGGTGAGATGGTTGGATGGCATCACCAACTTGATGGACATGAGTGAGAAATCTCCAGGAATTTGTGAAGGACAGGGAATCCTCGCATGCTGCAGTCCATGGGGTTGCAAAGAGTCAGACATGACTGAGCGACTGAAGAGAACTGAGAAACCACTACAGACCAATGAGGAAGTCTAAAATTAAAAAGACTGACAATAGCAAGTATTAGCAAGGATTTGGAACAACTGTAATTCTCATCCACTGATGGTCGGGGTGTAAAATGGTGTGGTTACTTTGGTAAAGAGTTTTCTCATCCACTGATGGTTGGGGTGTAAAATGGTGTGGTTACTTTGGTAAAGAGTTATAGTTTGGCATTCACCTACTACATGATTTGGCCATCCCCTCAGAGGTATAACCCAAGAGAAACAAAAGCATATGTCCATACAAATACTTGTGTGTGACTATTTATAACAGTATTATTTATAACGGCCAAAACCAAGAAGGAGATCTGAACTGTACATCAACAGATGAATGAATTAAAACAAAACAAATCTCTGCTACAGTCATACAATAGAACACTTCTCAGCAGTAACAAAACTATGAACTACTAATACATGCTATAATAGAGATAAACCTCAATGTAAATGTGCTGAGTGAAATAAATCGTGCCAAAAAAGAAAGAAAATGTATGGGGCTTTCTTGATGGCTCAGTAATAAAGAGTCTGCCTGCCAATGCAGGAGACAAGGGTTTGATCTCTGATTTTTGAAGATCAAACATGCCATGAGGCAACTAAGCCCATGTGGTACAACTGCTGAGCCTGTGCTCCAGAGCCCGGGGGCCGCAACTACTGAGCCCACATGCTGCAACTACTGAGCCCACATGCTGCAACTACTGAAGCCTGTGTGCCCTAGAGCCCATGCTTCACAGCAAGAGAAGCCATGGCAACGAGAAGCCAGCACATCACAACTAGAGAGTAGTCCCTACTTGCCACAACTAGAGAAAACCCCACGTGCCGCAGTGAAGACCTAACATAGCCAAAAACAAAATTTTTAAATGAAAGATGATGTATTATTCAATTTGTATAAAGTTAAAAAAATGGAAACTAATCTATAGTGACAGAGAGAAGAGCAGTGGATTCTAGGAGATCTGGGGTCAGAGAGGAATGGACAGAATCATGAAGACAATTATATTGTGGAGGTAATGTATATGTTTATTATTGTGATAATAGTTTAAATATATGTGAAAACTTATTGAATTATAGGATTTAAATATTTCAGTTTATCGTACATCAACTATTGCAAAATAAGGGTTTTTTTTTTAATCCCACAAAAAAGGCCAGGTAGAAATGATTGGTGAATTACATCAAATATTTAATGAAAAAAATCCAAATTTTTGCAAGCTCTTTCAGTAGATAGAGAAGGAGGGAATATACTTTATAATTCATTCTATGAGGCCAGTATTAATCTGATATCAAAGCCAGAAAAAGACATCACCAAAAAAACTACAAACCAATATCCCTCATTAACATAGTCAAAAAGATTGCTTGACAAAAATTCATTCAAGTGGACCCTAAACCAAAATATAAAATGCAAAACTATAGAAGTTTCAGAATATAGCACAAGTGAAAATCTAGGTGACCTTGGGTTTGACACTAACTCTTCAAATGCAACTCCAACAGTGTGATCTAAGAAAGAAAAAATGATAAGATGGGCTTCATTAAAATGAAAAACTTCTGCTCTGTTAAAGACACCAATAAGAGAATGTAGGGTAAGCCATGGGCTGGAAGACAAATTTTGTAAAACATCTCATAAAGGACTAGTATCCAAAGTATGCAAAGAACTTTTAACACTCAGCAATAAGAAAACAATGTAATTACAAATGGGCAAAAGATTTAAAAAGACACATCACCAAAGAAAACTGGTGACAGATAATATACATATGACAGATACTCAACATCAAATGTCATCAGGGAATTGCAAATTAAAACAGCAGTAAGATAACACCACACACCTATTAGAATGCCTGAAGTGGGAAAACACTGACAATATTAAAGGCTCACAAGAATGGGGAGCAATAATTCTCATTCACTGCTGGTGGGAATAAAAAGGATACAGACATGATGGAAGACACCTGAACTGTTTCTTACAAAACTAAGCATACTTTTACCACAGGATCCATCAATCATGCTCCTTGGTAGGTACACAAATGAATTAAGAACATAGGTCCTCACAAGGTCTGCACACAAATGTTTATAGGACCTTTATTAATAAGTGCCAAAACTTGGAAACAACCAAGATATCTTTCAACAGGTGAATGGATATACAAATTGTGGTACCTCCATACAATGGAATGTTACTCAGTGCTAAATAAATATGAGATACCAAGGACAAAAAGACACAGAGGAAATTTAAATGAAAATTTACAAGTGAAGAAGTCAATCTGAGAAGGCTATATATACTATTTTATTCCCATGATATGGCCTTCTAGTAAAGGCAAAACTATGGAGACAGTAAAAAGATCAGTGGTTTCTAAGCGTTTGAGAAGGATGGAAGGAAGGTGGAACATGGGTTTTTTTTTTGTTTTTTTTTTTTTTTTTAGGGCAGTGAAACTGTTCCATATGCTACTATAATAGTAGACAAATATTACTAAACACCTGTCAAAATCTAGAGTATGTACAACACAAAGAGTGAACTCTAAGGTAAACTATGGACTTTGTTAAGAATAATGTATTAATGTTAGTTCATCAACTGTCACAAAAGTACCACACTAATGCAGGACATTAATAAGAGGGAAAACTGTAGGAGAGGGAAGAAGGAGGTGTATGGGAACTGTGTACTTTTAGCTTAAGTTTCCTTTAAATCTAAAACTGCTTAAAAAATAAAGCATTACACACACACACATAAGTATTTATCTTCAAACTATTTATGTAACCCTTGTAAAGTTCAATGTATATGGTTCCCCACTTAAAATTGTGGCTTTAGCTTTAAATATCAAATTGTCAAAATAAAATAAAATCAATAGAGGTGAAGGTAATATTCTCATTTCCAGGATTATTCTGCTATAGTCACTCATTCACTTTGCTATACTAAATTGCACTGAACTTTTAAGAGTTAATTGATATCATATTTAATTCCCTAATAAACC
The DNA here is from genome assembly GCF_003369695.1 of Bos indicus x Bos taurus. Taxonomy (NCBI): domain Eukaryota; kingdom Metazoa; phylum Chordata; class Mammalia; order Artiodactyla; family Bovidae; genus Bos; species Bos indicus x Bos taurus. The sequence continues at coordinate 20,718,804 of NC_040105.1, forward strand.
TCATCATTTGTTCTTACACTGAGCCTATGCCATGTATTTTGGACCCTAGTTTGTTGCTTGAAGCATAGCATTATCTTCTTAACTAGTACTTCTTATCATAAGAGAATAGGATCTCTTATTCAGTATTTCTGACAGACCTCAGTACCATGTGGAATATAAAGAATGTTTTAAAATATTGCTTTACTTTCATGCTTATAACAAATGTATTATAGTTTAAGAATTCTGAATAGCATGCATTTACTCTTGACTATTAGCTCAACATCACTAATCATATGGGAAATGCAAAACAAAACCACAATGAGATATCACCTCACACCTGTCAGAATAGCCATCATCAAAAAGTCTACAAATAAAACATTGGAGAGGGTGTTGAGAAAAGGGAACTCTCCAACACTGTTGGTGGGAATGCAAATTGGTGCAGCCACTATGGAAAATAGTATGCAGGTTTCTCAAAAAATAAAATAAAATAAAAATAGAACTACAATATGACACAGCAATTCCACTTATGAGTATATATCAAAAAAACCCAGAAACACTAATTTGAAAAGGTACATGGACTCCAATGTTCATAGCAGCATTACAATTGCTAAGACATGGAAGCAACATAAATGTCCATAAACAAATGAGTGCATAAAGAAGATGTGATAGACACACATACACACACACACACACACACACACACACTGAAATACTGCTCAGTCATAAAAAAAAAAAAAATTTGGCACTGGCAGCAACATGGATGGACTTGGAGGGCATTATGCTAAGGGAAATAAGTCAGACAAAGACAAATACAGTATAAAATCACTTACATGCAAAATATATATTAAAAAAATACTACATCTTAGTGAACAAAAAGGAATCAAACTTACAGAAATAGAGAACAAACCAATGAGGGTAAAGAAGGGAGAAGTTGCAATATAAGGGTGGGAGATTAAGAGGTACAAACTAGAATATAAAATAAGCTATAGGGATATACTCTACAACATGAGGAATATAGCCAATATTTTTAAAATACACATTAAACTATCAAAAAATAAATAAAATTTTAAAATTTTAAATGCCTCTTTATAGATATGTCCCTTAAGGGGTTTCCCTGATGGTTCAGTGTTTAAAGAGTCCACCTTTCAATGCAAGGAACACTGGTCCAGGAAGATCCCATGTGCCATGGGGCAACTAAGCCCATGTGCCACAACTACTGAGCCAGCACTCTAAAGCCCATGAGCTACAAGTACTGAGCCCACACGCAGCAACTACTAAAGCCCTCACGCATTACAGCCCATGTTCCTCAATGAGAAGCCACTGCAATGAGAAAGCCTGTGCACTGCAACCAGAGACTAGCCCCCACTCTCCACAAATAGAGAAAGCTTGCATACAGCAACCAGGATTCAGCACAGCCAAAAATAAATAAATAATTTTTTTATAAATAGAGATTTTTTTTAAATCCCTCTGGAAAAGAATGAATTGATACTTCATAATTTTCCAAAGTTATGTAAACCCCAACAGCTTCTATCATCTCCAGCTGGGGCCATGAAACTAATACTATCTCAACCAAAAGAAACAAAACTAAGACAGCTCTTCTTTCTCTGTTCTGCATTCTCTCTTTCATCTTCCAACCTCAAGGAAGTATGGAAAAAATATGGATAAGGTGCAGCAGCCCATGGAATTAGGAAAGGAGAGAAATCACATAAAGAGTGACAACCATGCTAGATATGAGGAGAAATGACCTAGGATATCCTGGGTTGGGCAAGCCATGGGTCACCTCCATGTGATGGGCCTAAGTAAAAGATGCAAACGAGTGAACAAGGAAATGGAAGGACTACACTGAAAGAAAAGGAAGAGACTCTTAAAAGTTAATTTTTTATTTTACTTATTTAAAACATTCATATAGTTTTAAAATCAACTCTATAAAGAAGCAATATTCTGAAAAGTTTGGCTTCTAATCTGTTCCTTTTCCTTATCCCCTTCCTCCAACATAGTAGGGCTTCTAGTTTAAAATAAATAGAATCTGGTTATAAGCCTCTATTTCAGTTTTACTTAATCTTCAATGAAGGTAACTTGGATGATATGAAAAAAAAAGATAACTCAAAACAACAAAACACTAGCCTATAGATTTGTTTGCAGAACATCAGAGGAATTTCGACTAAGACAAGGCTCATGGAAAGAGATTGAAAACACTGTTCCTGGTATACTATGCTGCTGCTACTGCTACTGCTAAGTCGCTTCAGTCGTGTCCGACTCTGTGCGACCCCATGGACTGCAGCCCACCAGGGTCCTCCATCCATGGGATTTTCCGGGCAACAGTACTGGAGTGGGGTGCCATTGCCTTCTCCCGGTATACTATGCTAAGCTCTTCTAAAAGTTAGTTGGAGACCCACTGTTCCTCTGAATTCTTCATTCAGAAACTTAAAGTCTATATCAATTAGAGAGCTGGGCATCCATCCCTCTACTGACTTCTTTCTGTCTCCATCTCTTTCATCAACTAGTACACTATCTTGCTACAATCAGAGATTAAAATTTCCAGAAGGCTACAGGACCAAACGTGGATAGCAAGCTTTCAAAAGCATACTGAAATCTAAAACATAGGGTATTTACATGTAAAACACCAAAGAGAGTATTAAATGAGAGTCCAAAAGGAGTATGCAAAGGAATGATAGTATTCTCTAAATTATGTATTAATTTCCCCAGATAATGAGGATAGAATATTCTAAATCAGTCCAATAACATATTAGAAAATAATATTATAAGTGCTAAGAACTGGTCTGTAGACATCAACTAGTCTTCTAGCTTTTGGTATAAAAAGGACAAAGGCATTCATAATAGTGTAGTGCATACATGCTCAGTCGTGTCCAACTCTTTGCAATCCCCTGGACTGTAGCCCACCAGGCTCCTCTGTCCATGGGATTTCCCAGACAAGAAGATTGGAATGGGTTGCAATTTCTTTCTCAAGGGGATCTTTTTGACTCAGGGATTGAACCCGTGTTTCCTGCATTGGCAGGTGGATTCTTAACCAGTGAGCCACCTGGGAAGCCCAAACACATTCATATATTGTACCTTGTCAATTCACAAACATCATCTCAGGATCTCTCCTTAGTTATGTGAAGAGAAGCAAACAGAAATACAAACCAACATACCACCTATGAAATATTAGGGAAAAGCACACCATCTGTAACATTCAGGAAAGGCAAAGTTGAAATTCTCAAAGGATTACAAGAGGATACCAACTCAATAGAATAACAGTACAGGCAGAGGATAAAAGATAGGAAAACAATATACAAAGGAAATTGGATGAGACAAGAAAAAACTGGAGTAAAATTAAAAGCAACATAAAATTAAACTCCATTGGAGATAGTAAAGAATGTACTTCATCTTGAAGAATATCAAATTACCGAAGTGGACACTAACTTAATTGGTGGATACATTTGGGAAGTTCTCACAGAAAGCAGAGAAAAGGGAAACAAGTATAAACTATCTGATAATGTATAAAATACAGACTGAAGAGCCAATTTAATAATTAAAGTCTTTTTCAGGAAAACGGGAAGTAGAAGAGAAGTAATGATCAAAATCATAATTTTTAAAAAATGATTACGAGAAAAAATGCACAAAGCAAATTAAAAGGGCTCACCATATACCAGGCAAAAGTGATTTCAAGAATTCCAACTTCAGACATACTGACTGACAAAAATGCTCAACTTTAAAGATACTGAAAAAAAGCTAATAATTAACCATGTTGTATAACACAGATTAACTACAAAAGAGTAAGATTGGGCTACATTTTTCTGCTGTAACTAAAACAACACCTGGTACTTACCCAAAACTCAATAAATCTTTATTGAATGAATGAATAAAATAATGAATGAATGTGTAATGACAACAAAAAACAGCATTCATAACATAAAATATCTATGGCCTTTGTTAAAAAAAAAAGTGATGACATTAGCATAGCTTCCTACAATATTATTCATGTAAATCTCCCAGATATTGGGAAGTTTTGGTAGAAAAACCCTGGTAGACCTCACTATGGGACTATGTGATTATAAAATGGTCAAGTAGACAGAAGACACCACAGGAGAGATATATTTACTTTGAATATTGTCAGTGTCATGGCTACTAGAGAAGAGTGAGCTTCAGGGGGGATTGGAGTACGTGATTGATTGAAAACTAAAATAGAACTAGAGCTAAATATAAATTGTTTGAAAATTTTAGAAAGAAGGGAACAACTACAATTATATGCGTATAACCCCTCTTCCTGCTGTCTTAGGCAACTTTTCCCTTTCTCTTGGAGATACTAGATATGGAGCATGCTTCTGCTAGTACCTATAATGGGGTGGAGTGGAGGATAATTATAAGGGAGCTTTTAGGAACACTTAGAATAGAATAGCTGAGGGACTTGTAAGTTCTTAAATGGCCTGTAAGAACATGTACAGCCACTTCATTGACTGCTCTCAAGTGGCAAATAAAGATAGCATCTTTAAAACATATTGATCACTGTCTTACTCCAGTAAACCCAGAAGACTTAGTTTTTAGGGGCAAGGAGAATATTCAGGACTGATACTATCATGGAAGTCGCAAGTATAAGCTCATAGCAAGAGATAGGAGGAGAATCTTTAACTAAATAAACATGCAATACATTAATGACACTGATTACTTAATCATAATTATGTAACTAAATACACTGAGAGGCTTTTTGTATCAGTCATCTATCACCACATTAATGCTGCATAACAAACTATTTCAGGGTGGTCCTAAGATGGCAGAGGAACAGGACAGGGAGACCACTTTCTCCCAGACAAATTCATCAAAAGATCATTTGAACGCTGAGCAAATTCCACAAAACAACCTCTGAACGCTGGCAGAGGACACCAGGCACCTGGAAAGGCAGCCCATTGTCTTCAAAAGGAGGTAGGACAATATATAAAAAATAAAAAGAGAGACAAAAGAGTTAGGGATGGAGACCTGTCCTGAGGAGGGAGTCTTAAAGGGGGAGAAGTTTTCAAACACCAGGAAACCCTCTCACCAGCAGGTCTGTGGGGAGTTTTGGAATTTCAGAGGGCAACATAACCAGGAGGAAAAATAAATAAATAAACCCCACAGATTATGTGCCTAATGGCAACTCCCAGCAAAGAAGGAGCCCAGACACTCACATCTGCCACCAGCAAGTTGGGGGCTAAATAGGGAGGCGTGGGCTGCATTGCTTAGGGTAAGGACTGGGCCTGAATGGCCTGAGAGCAATCTGAGGGAGCTAACGTGGGATAGCAACCCAAATTGTGGGATAGCCAGAGAGAGAGAAAAAAAAAGGAGGGTGGAGAGAGAACTATGCCTCGAAAGCCTTAACCTAAGCCACTAACAGGCCTGCTCACAGAACAAAGGACTGAGGGAATACCAGAGGAGAGCTAGCCAGAAGCAGACAGGCCCATCCCCCGCCAGAGGCAGGGAAACAGGCCAGAGGCAGCCAGAGCCGGAAAGGGGCAAACCCCAGAGGCATCCTTTACCAAACTGCAAGCAGGCTTCCAGTTGCTAACCAAGACTTCTTGGGATTCTGGATGGTTGACATCTGCTGGGAGGGTTGCAGCTAGAGATGAGCTCCTCAGAAGAGACACACAGCACACCTGAGAGTGTGCACCCACTGCCACCCAGGAAATTGAGCGGCTGGGACCAGGGAGGTGATAAGACGCACCGCCTACCTGGGGAGAGTGTGCTCGCCAAGCACCTGGTCGCCTGAGCTGCTCAGACCTGGGAAAGGCATAAAATGCCTGCCCAACCGAGTCTGCGCCTTTGTGGAGTACCCGAGCACCTGAACCTGAGCGGCTTAGACCTGGCAAGTGCACGCAACCCAGGGCCCGCTTCAGACAGTTCCACTGCAGAGCAACCTAAAGCCTGAGCAGTGTAAACTGGAAAAGCACACACGCCATGAGTGGATGCAAACCCAATGTGGCCGAGACACTGCGAGCACTCCCCACACACGCCAGTGATATTTGTTTACAGTGGTCTTCCCTCCGAACAGCACGACTGAACAAGTGAGCCTAAATAAGTGACCACCTTGGCCCCCTTGTGTCAGGGTGGAAATTACACACTGAAGAGGTCAGCAAACAGAAGAAGCCAAAATAAACAGAGGGAACTGCTTCGGAAGTGACAGGTGCAACAGATTAAAACCCTGTAGTTAGCACCAACTACATAGGAAGGGGCCTATAGATATTGAGAAGTATAAACTGGAACAAGGAACTATCTGAAATTGAACTGACCCCACACTGCCCACAACAGCTACAGAGAAATTTCTAGATATATTTTTACTATTATCTTTTTTAAAAAATTTTTAAGTCCTCTATTACTCCTTAAATTTTCATTTTTATAACCTATTACCTTGCAAAAAAAAGACCCTATTTTTAAAGCAAACTTCATATATATTTTTTTATAATTTTTGTGATTTTGTTTTGTTTTTTTAATATTGTATTTTTGAGAGTGTAACCTCTACTTTAGATTTTTAATCTTTGCTTTTTGGTATTTGTTATCAAATCTGTACCTTTAAGAATCCAATCTTCAGGGCCCATTTTTACTTAGGAGTGTGATTACTGGCTTGACTGCTTTCTCCCTCTTTTGACTCTCCTTTTTCTCCCCCAGGTCACCTCTATCTCCTCCCTCCCCCTTCTCTTCTCTGACCAACCCTGTGAATCTCTGTGTGTGTTCCGGGCTGTGGAGAACACTTAGGGAACTGATTACTGCCTAGATTTGTCTCTCTCCTTTTGATTCCACTTTTCTCCTCCTGGTAACCTCTATCTCCTTCCTTCCACTTCTCTTCTCTATTTAACTCTGTGAACCTCTCTGAGGGTTCCAGATTGTGGAGAGCACATAGGGAATTGATTACTGGCTAGACTGCTATCTCCCCTTTTGAATCCCCCTCTTCTCCTCCTGGTCACCTCTATCTCCCTCATCCCTCTTCTCTTCTCCACATAACTCTGTGAACCTCTCTGCGTGTCCCTCAGTGTAGAAAATCTTTTCACCATTAACCTAGATGTTTTATCATCAGTGCTTTGTGGATTGAGCAGTCTTGAGGCTACTGTAAGAATAAGACTGAAAGACAGAGGCAGGAGGCTTAAGCCCAAAACGTGAGAATACCAGAGAACTCCTGAATCCAGGGAACATTAATCAATTAGAGATCATCCAAAACCCCCGTAACTACACTGAAACCAAGCACCACCCAAGAGCCAACAAGTTCCAGAGCAAGACATAACACACAAATTTTCCAGCAATGCAGGAACATAGCCCTGAGCTTCAATAAACAGGCTGCCCAAAGTCACACCAAACCCACTGACATCTCAAAACTCAGTACTGGACACTTTATTGCACCCCAGAGAGAAGAAATCCACCTCCACCCACCAGAACACCAATGCAAGCTTCCCTAACCAGGAAACCTTGACAAGCCACTCCTTCAACCCCACCCACAGTGAGGAACCTTCACAATAAAAAGGAACCACAAACTTCCAGAATACAGAATACAGAAAGGCTACCCCAAACACAGCAACCTAAACAAGATGAAAAGGCAGAGAAATACTCAGCAGGTAAGGAAACATGATAAATGCCCACCAAACCAAATAAAAGAGGAGGAGATATCCCTATCTCCTCTGAAATTCTGAAAAAGAATTCAGAATACTGATAGTAAAGATGATCCAAAATCTTGAAACCAAGATGGAGTTACAGATAAATAGCCTGGAGACAAGGATTGAGAAGATGCAAGAAAGGTTTAACAAGGACCTAGAAGAAATAAAAAAGAGTAAATATATAATGAATAATGTAATAAATTATACAAAAACATGCTGGAGGGAAAAAACAGTAGAATAATGAAGGCAGAAGATAGGATAAGTGAGGTAGAAGATAGACTGGTAGAAATAAACGAAGCAGAGAGGAAAAAAGAAAAAAGAAAAGAAATAAAGACAACCTCAGGGACCTCTGGGACAATGTTAAACGCCCCAACATTTGAATCATAGGAGTCCCAGAAAAAGACAAAAAGAAAGGCCATGAGAAAATACTTGAGGAGATAATAGTTGAAAACTTCCATAAAATGGGGAAGGAAATAGCCACCCAAGTCCAAGAAACCCAGAGAATCCCAAATAGTAGAAACCCAAGGTGAAATGCCCCAAGACACATATTAATCAAATTAACAAAGATCAAACACAAAGAACAAATATTAAAACCAGCAAGGGAAAAACAACAAATAGCACACAAGGGGATTCCCATAAGGATAACAGCTGATTGTTCAATAGAAACTCTTCAGGCCAGAAGGTGATGGCAGGACATATGTAAAGTGATGAAAGAGAAAAACCTACAACCCAGATTACTATATCCAGCAAGGATCTCATTCAAATATGAAGGAGAAATCAGAAGCTTTACAGACAAGCAAAAGCTCAGAGAATTCAGCACCACCAAACCAGCTCTTCAACAAATGCTAAAGGATCTTCTTTAGACAGGAAACACAGAAAGGGTGTATAAACTCAAACCCAAAACAACAAAGTAAATGGAAACGGGATCATACTTATCAATAATTACCTTAAATGTAAATGGGTTGAATGCCCCAACCAAAAGACAAAGACTGGCTGAATGGATTAAAAAACAAGACCCCTATATATGCTGTCTAGAAGAGACCCACCTCAAAACAAGGGACACACACAGACTGAAAGTGAAGGTCTGGAAAAAGATATTTCACACAAATGGAGACCAAAAAAAAAAAAAAAAAAGCAGGAGTAGCAATACTCATATCAGATGAAATAGACTTTAAAATAAAGGCTGTGAAAAGAGGCAAAGAAGGACACTACATAATGATCAAAGGATCAATCCAAGAAGAAGATATAACAATCATAAATATAATGCACCCAACATAGCAGCACCTAAATATGTAAGGCAAATGCTAACAAGTATGAAAGGGGAAATTAACAACAACACAATAATAGTGAGAGACTTTAATACCCCACTCACACCTATGGATAGATCAACTAAACAGAAAATTAACAAGAAAACACAAACTTTAAATGATACAATGGACCAGTTAGACCTAATTGATATCTACAGGACATTTCACCCCAAAATAATGAATTTCACCTTTTTCTCAAGTGCACATGGAACCTTCTCCAGGATAGATCACATTTTGGGCCATAAATCTAGCCTTGGTAAATTCAAAAAAACTGAAATCATTCAAAGCATCTTTTCTGACCACAATGCAGTAAGATTAGATCTCAATTACAGGGAAAAAAAAAACTATTAAAAATTCCCATATATAGAGGCTAAATAACTCACTTCTGAATAACCAACAAATCACAGAAGAAATAAAAAAAGAAATCAAAATATGCATAGAAATGAATGAAAATGAAAACACAACAACCCAAAACCTGTGGGACACTGTAAAAGGAGTGCTAAGGGGAACGTTCATAGCAATACAGGCTTACCTCAAGAAACAAGAAAAAAGTAAAATAAATAACCTAACTCTACAACTAAAGCAACTAGAAAAGGAAGAAATGAAGAACCCCAGGGTTAGTAGAAGGAAAGAAATTTTAAAAATTAGGGCAGAAATAAATTCAAAAGAAACAAAAGAGACCATAGCAAAAATCAACAAAGCTAAAAGCTGGTTCTTTGAGAAGATAAATAAAATTGACAAACCATTAGCCAAACTCATCAAGAAACAAAGGGAGAAGAATCAAATCAATAAAATTAGAAATGAAAATGGAGAAATCACAACAGACAACACAGAAATACAAAGGATCATAAGAGACTACTATCAGCAACTATATGCCAATAAAATGGACAACTTGGAAGAAATGGACAAATTCCTAGAAAAGCATAACTTTCCAAAACTGAACCAGGAAGAAATAGAAAATCTTAACAGACCCATCACAAGCACAGAAATTGAAACTGTAATCAGAAATCCTCCAGCAAACAGAAGCCCAGACAGCTTCACAGTTGAATTCTACCAAAAATTTAGAGAAGAGCTAACACCCATTTTACTCAAACTCTTCCAGAAAATTGCAGAGGAAGGTAAACTTCCAAACTCATTCTATGAGGCCACCATCACCCTAATACCAAAACCAGACAAAGATTCCACAAAAAAAGAAAACTACAGGCCAATCTCACTGATGAACATAGGTGCAAAAATCCTTAACAAAATTCTAGCAAACAGAATCCAATAACATGAAGAAGATCATACATCATGACCAAGTGGGCTTTATCCCAGGAATGCAAGGATTCTTCAATATCTGCAAATCAATCAGTGTTAATACACCACATTAACAAATTGAAAGATAAAAACCATATGATTATTTCAATAGATGCAGAGAAAGCCTCTGACAAAATTCAACATCCATTTATGATAAAAACTCTCCAGAAAGCAGGAATAGAAGGAACATACCTCAACACAATAAAAGCTATATATTACAAACCCACAGAAAACATTATCCTCAATGGTGAAAAATTGAAAGCATTTCCCCTAAAGTCAGGAACAAGACAAGGGTGCGCACTCATCACTACTATTCAATATAATTTTGGAAGTTTTGGCCACAGCAATCAGAGCAGAAAAAGAAATAAAAGGAATCCAAATTGGAAAAGAAGAAGTAAAACTCTCACTATTTGCAGATGACATGATCCTCTACATAGAAAACCCTAAAGACGCCACCAGAAAATTACTAGAGCTAATCAATGAATATAGTAAAATTGCAGGATATAAAATTAACACACAGAACTCCCGTGCATTCCTATACACTAACAATGAGAAAACAGAAAGAGAAATTAAGGAAACAATTCCATCTACCATTGCAACGAAAAGAATAAAATACTTAGGAATATATCTACCTAAAGAAACAAAAGACCTATAAATAGAAAACTATAAAACACTGATGAAAGAAATCAAAGGTGACACAAAGAGATGGAGAAACATACCATGTTCATGGATTGGAAGAATCAATATATTGAAAATGAGTATACTACCCAAAGCAATCTATAGATTCAATGCAATCCCTATCAAGCTACCAACAGTTTTTTTCACAGAACTAGAAGAAATAATTTCACAATTTGTATGGAAATACAAAAAAACCTCGAATAGCCAAAGCAATCTTGAGAAAGAAGAATGGAACTGGAGGAATCAACCTGCCTGACTTCAGGCTCTACTACAAAGCTACAGTCATCAAGACAGTATGGTACTGGCACAAAGACAGAAATATAGATCAATGGAACAAAATAGAAAGCCCAGAGATAAATCCATGTACCTATGGACACCTTATCTTTGACAAAGGAGGCAAGAATATACAATGGAGAAAAGACAATCTCTTGAACAAGTGGTGCTGGGAAAACTGGTCAACCACTTGTAAAAGAATGAAAGTAGAACACTTTCTAACACCATACACAAAAATAAACTCAAAATGGATTAAAGGTCTAAACTTAAGACCAGAAACTATGAAACTCCTAGAGGAAAACATAGGCAAAACACTCTCTGACATAAATCACAGCAGGATCCTATATGACCCACCTCCCAGAGTAATGGAAATAAAAGAAAAAATAAACAAATGGCACCTAATTAAACTTAAAAGCTTTTGCACAACAAAGGAAACTATAAGCAAGGTGAAAAGACAGCCTTCAGAATGGAAGAAAATAATAGCAAATGAAGCAACTGACAAGGAATTAATCTCAAAAATATACAAGCAACTCCTGCAGCTCAATTCCAGAAAAATAAATGACCCAATCAAAAAATGGGCCAAAGAAATAAACAGACATTTCTCTAAGGAGGACATACTAATGGCTAACAAACACACGAAAAGATGCCCAACATCACTCATTATCAGAGAAATGCAAATCGAAGCCACAATGAGGTACCATCTCACGCAGGTCAGAATGGCTGCTATCCAAAAATCTACAAACAATAAATGCTGGAGAGGCTGTGGAGAAAAGGGAACCCTCTTACACTGTTGATGGGATGCAAACTAGTACAGCCGCTATGGAGAACAGTATGGAAATTCCTTAAAAAACTGGAAATAGAACTGTCATACGACCCAGCAATCCCACTGCTGAGCATACACACCGAGGAAACCAGGATTGAAAGAGACACATGTACCCCAATGTTCATCGCAGCACTGTTTATAATAGCCAGGATATGGAAGCAACCTAGATGTCCATCAGCAGACGAATGGATAAGAAAGCTGTGGTACATATACACAGTGCAATATTACTCAGCCATTAAAAATAATACATTAAATTAAAATTGAAAAAAAAAAAGAAATACAATTGAAAAAAAAAATTATCTAACACCTTTTTCTTCAGTGCTGTGGTCTGCAAACAAAAATAAATCAATGAAACCACATTAAAAAAAATAATACATTTGAATCAGTTCTAATGAGGTGGATGAAACTGGAGCCTATTATACAGAGTGAATTAAGTCAGAAAGAAAAACACCAATACAGTATAATAACACATATAATTGGAATTTAGAAAGATGGTAATGATAACCCTATATGTTGGACAGTGAAGGAGACACAGATGTATAGAACAGTCTATTGGACTCTGTGGGAGAGGGCGAGGGTGGGATGATCTGAGAAAATAGCATTGAAACATGTATATTATCATATGTGAAACAGACCGCCAGTCCAGGTTCAATGCATGAGACAGAGTGCTCAGGGCTGGTGCACTGGGATGACCCAGAGGGATGGGATGGGGAGGGATATGGGAGGGGGGTTCAGGATGGGGAACACATGTACAATCATGGCTGATTCATATCAATGTATGGCAAAAAACACTAAAAAAAAAAAAAGCTTTCAAGTCAAAAAAGAATAAATGTATAGTGATTTTTAAGAAACTTGATTTAATAAACATATCAAACTTTGTACATTGAAAATAAAAACAAGCTATTTCAGAACTCAGTGGTCAGGGAAAAGGATGGTGGAAGGGATAGTTAGGGAGTTAGGGATGGACATATACACACTGCTATATTTAGAATGGATAACCAACAAGGACCTACAGTATAGCACATGGAACTCTGCTCAAAATGTTATATGGCAGCTTCCAGGGGAGGGAAGTTTGGGGGAGAACAGATACATGTATATGTATGACTGAGTCTCCCTTCACTGTTCACCTAAAACTATCACAACATTGTTAGTCGGCTATATCCCGATACAAAATAAAAAGTTTAAAAAAAAAAAACTCAGTGGCTGAAAAAATAACATTTATTATTTCTCAGGAGTCTATGTTCTGGCTGGGTGGTTCTGGTGATCTGATCCAGACTCAGCTGATCTTGCTGGGGCTTGTTCACATGTCTTTGCTCAGCTGGCAGTCTAAATGAGGTCTAGCTGAGCTAAGATGACTTTGGCTGAGATGACACAGCTTTACTCCATGTATCTCTCCTAATATTTCAGGAGGCTGTACTAGGCAGGCTCTTGTGGTAGAGAGAGAGGAACATAAAAGGAAGCCAATGTGTGCAAATCACTTCTCAAGACTGCTTACGTCAAGTTTGCTACTGTTTCAATGAATAAATTAAGTCATGTGTCAAGCCCAAACCCAGTATGTAGGTAGGTACGACCAAAATGTGAGACTATAGAAAGGTGTAAAATGGCAACACAACCATCCTACATACTATGGAAATGGACAGACGGCATTACTCTAGTAGTTTCCTCTAGACAGAGTTCATCACCAGTAAGCGAAAAGCAATTAAACCTGATTATAGCCATGCTAGGGCTTCCCAGATGGTGCTAGTGGTAAGGACCCACATGCCAATGCAGGAGACATAACAGACTTGGGATCGATCCCTGGGTCAGAAAAATCCCCTGGAGGAGGAAGTGGCAACCCAATCTACTATCCTTGGCTGGAGAAACCCATGGACAGAGGTGCCTGGCAGGCTCACAAAGACTCAGACATGACAAGCAACTAAGCACACATAGCCATGCTAACAAATATATAGAAATAAGACTAATAGGAAGTGTAATATGATATTGTGGTCTTGGGGGCACTATCTTTAGTTTTTTTCAGTAGTTTTTTGGTGATTTCCAAGCTTCCTTTCCAGATGAAATATATATTGCAAAAAACACATTCATTTTCTTTAGTTTCTCCATTTTGATGTATTATTATGCTACCTCCTTTTTTTTTAATCACACAGATTTTCCCTCAAAACTCCTAATTTTATTACTGTAAAAGAATCCAAATATACAAAGATACCACACACACACACACACACACACACACACACACATGCTCCCATGCAAACACCTACCTACATGTATACACACACTCTCCTTCCACAACTGAGTCCCTAAACCAGCAATATTTTCTTAAGAGTTAGTACATTCTATGGAATACTTAAAGAAGTGGTTCTCAGCAATCTCTGCTTAATTGGAATCACTTGGGAACATGAAAACACTGATGTTTGGGTCTCACTTACAAAAGTTCTGATATAGCTGGTCTGAGATATGGCCTGCACATAAGGCTTTTATAAGTCCTCCAAAAGACTGGTCACTAGTTAAGAATAAATGTTTATAGCGATGGCAAAATGATTGAGTAGTAGCAAAAACTCTAAGTCAGTGGTTCTCCAACCTATTTGCGCATTAGACTTGGTCAGAGAAGGCAATGGCACCCCACTCCAGTACTCTTGCCTGGAAAATCCCATGGATGGAGGAGCCTGGTAGGCTGCAGTCCATGGGGTCGCTAAGAGTTGGACACGACTGAGCGACTTCACTTTCACTTTTCACTTTCATGCGTTGGAGAAGGAAATGGCAACCCACTTCAATGTTCTTGCCTGGAGAATCCCAGGGACGGGGGAGCCTGGTGGCTGCCGTCTATGGGGTCACACAGAGTCGGACACGATTGAAGTGACTTAGCATAGCATAGCATAGTATGTTTTGATACGGTATTTTAAAACAAGAGTCAAACATAATTTTTCAGAGCAATGACCCATACTAGAAAATGATGACAATGGAAACAATGAAGTAAATACACATCTACTCTTGAAATTTCCTTCTAAGCACAACATTAACAAGCAGCAAGATTAAGAAAACTTTCTAGAAGGGACACATGAATTAGTACCAATTAAATCTTCTATAAATTTAAGGAGATCGTACTAAGTCATGAAGACCCAAAATGGAGTACCAGTATCTTGAAGTCAGATGATATATTCATGATATAACAGGATGATGAGTTAGTTTTAGCTAATTAAGATCCAGTGGAATACCAATTGATCTATGGTAAATGCCTCACCTGTATAGCTCTTAAGTAATGAGAATTCCATGAGCATCTAGAAAACGTTTTCAAATAACTGAAGGATTAACTGTTTGGTCTCAAAGTTCCAAAAGTCTTTTAAAACTGAAGACCAGAGTTGATTATTTAGAAGAAATTACTCAAGTTTATATAACATTGTTGTTATAAGACTAGGACCAGTCCATCTGCCATCATTACATATACTATCATTAGGGTAACCATATGTCTGACTTTCCTAAGACTGTTTCTCTTTATGGGCTTCCCAGGTGGCACTAGTGGTAAAGAACCTGCCTGCCAGTGCAGGAGATGAAGGAGATGTGGGTTTGATCCCTGGGTCAGGAAGATCCCCTGGAGGAGGACACGGGCAACCCACTCCAGTATTCTTGCCTGGAGAATCTCATGGACGGTGGATCTTGGCAGGCTGTGGTCCATGGGGTCACAAAAGGGTCAGACATGACTGAAGTGACTTAACACGCACATCCCTGTTTATATATGCTGTAGATCAATCAATGCCTGCTACTTATATTTAATTTCTATATATAATTTTCTCTTTCATTCTCAAAAATGTCCAGGCTTGGATAATAAAGTAGAACACATATGTAAATAATGTCTTAAAATGTCTTCAAATGTAATTTAATTACACACAATTGCAGGAGAATCTTAAATTTGGTCAATACATTCTTAGTGTTGCCCAAAGCTAGACTTAAGCTCTTATTTTAAGCCAACACATTATATTCTAGACACCAATTTATATTTGACATAGCTCTATAGCTTTCCAAAAGGCTTTCATAAGCAACATTTAATTTTACTTCACAAGAACTGTATCAGATTGTAGAGTAGAAATATGTATAGATTTTCACAAAATTTGCTTTCACATCACAGGGAAAGATCTGTAAAGCAAGATCTCTAAAATCTGGCTATTCCTTTCCAGAAACTACAAGGCAGAATTCTCTTATGTCAAACATCAAGCCTTCAATCCTACAGTTGATTACTCTGATATAGCTGGTGCCTCCTGCCTCCTTCAGAGTCATTTGGAAAGCTGGTAGCAGATGGAGAACAGTTCCCGTTAAGGGCAATTAAGTCATTTTATGTGTGACTATTTAAAAGGCAGAAGCTTTAAAACACATATGCCTGTCAGTTATTTTCTATAAAATGTCTTAAGGACTATTATAGAGAGAAAAGGAAGCCCAGTAGCTCTGTCTGAGCCTCCCGCTTAGACTCCGTCCTGGGATTCTGCAATTTTATCTCCTGGCAGGTTAAGTTTCTTGTAGGCTTTTAGCAAGGGAAATGTGTGAAAACTAGAGGTTTTGTTCAAACTACTAATTTCACAGGTAAGAAAACTCTGGTTCAGAAAGTTCAAATGCCTTTCAAAGAGCATTTAAATATTGCTTTTCTGTTTTCAGTCCACAGCCAAGTCAAAAAATAAAAATCCTTCCTCATGCTAAATGTTAAATATCATCAACAAACAATTTTTATCTTAAACTTAACCTGATTTTTTTTCAGATCAGTACTTTCTCAGACTTTGATTGTTAAACAATAATCTGTCCATCTCTGATGGGTCAAGTATATATATAAATGAGAGGTACCACTTTCACCTACCTGGTTCAGCTCATCAAGCAAAAACAGCACTTCCTTAGAAGTGTGTTTATCTTTGTGGGTAGAACAGAGTTCATCCAAATGCCAAATCCCCCCTTTATATCCCCGTTTATTATCTTCTTTACTTGGGAAAAGTCTCTAAGGAAACATAGCCTTGTGTAGCCTCTTAGACTATCTTGAGTTCCAGTAGGGAAAAAGTGTTATCAGTTACCATGACAACTTTATTTTTCCAGAGCTCCCTGCTGCACCTCATTTGTACTAAATATAAGGAATCATTATTATTCAATGTAGGCTCTGATAAAGACTTTCAATAGTTTGCAATACTTCTTGAAGCCCTCCTTTCTACAAAGTGAAATACATTTAATTTTCCAAAGACAATGTTACCTTTGCTACCTATCCATCAAGCACATATAGCACTAAGCTCAGCCCACAGCATCTCTACCTTCTAGGCATTTTCAGTGATTTCTACTATGAGATGGAGAAGACTCTTGAGAGTCCCTTGGACTGCAAGGAGATCCAACCAGTCCATCCTAAAGGAGATCAGTCCTGGGTGTTCATTGGAAGGACTGATGTTGAAGCTGAAACTCCAATAGTTTGGCCACCTGATGTGAAGAGCTGACTCATTGGAAAAGACCCTGATGCTGGGAAAGATTGAGGGCAGGAGGAGAAGGGGACGACAGAGGATGAGATGGTTGGACAGCATCACGGACTCAATGGACACGGGTTTGGGTGGACTCTGTGAGTTGGTGATGGACAGGGAGGCCTGGCGTGCTGTGGTTCATGGGGTCACAAAGAGTTGGACACGACTGAGTGACTGAACTGAACTGAACTACTATGAGTAGAATTTGATTTAATTAGAAATTCACGTGAGATTTCTGATGTTTGTTAACTAACCAAGTTCTCTCACTTCTCTATATCTACTTCCTTCAAAGGTTACTTCTCCTTAATGACACACAATATCAGCCTTTAGCTTCTACAAACTCCATAACTTTCGTGCATGAAACAAATACATCTTATGTAGCTTTAACCAACATCTCCCCATTTCCCCACCTCCATACCCTGGTAACCGCCAATCCCTCTGTTTTTATGATTTCCGATTTTTAGATTTAACATATGATATTGTGCAGTGTTTGTTTTCTCTGACTTATTTCACTTAGCAGAATGCCCTCAAGGTTCACCAAAAAAATCTTTGAAAACTAGGCAGTGAATTCAGCAAAGTTGCAGGATACAAAATCAACATACAGAAAACAGTTACATCTCTTTACATTAGCAATGAAATATCTAAATATCAACTACAATCAGAGAGCAAAAGTTTACTTCCGGGCTCTCAGTTCTGTTCCATCACCATATATGCCTATTTTTAGGCCAGTACCATACTATTTTGATCACTAGAGCTTTGTATTATAGCTTGAAATCAGGGAGTATGGTGCCTCCAGTTTTTTTCTTTCTGAAATGTTGTGACAATTAGGGGTCTTTTGTGATTCCAGAGAAATTTCAGGATTTTTTTTTTTTTTTTTTTAACTATTTCTGTAAAAGAATGCCATTGAGATTTTAATAGGTATTGCACTGAATCTACAGATGGCTTTGGGTAGTATGGACATTTCAATATCAATTCCTCTGATCAATGAACATGGAATATCTTTCCATTTGTTTGTGCCTTCGATTTCTTTCATCAAAGTCTTGTAGTTTTCAGTATACAAATCCTTCACTTACTTTGTTGTATTTATTCCTAAGTATTTTATTATTTTTGATGCTATTGTGAATACAATTTTTTATTTCTTTTTTAGATATTTCATTGCTAATATAAAGAAATGTAACTGTTTTCTGTATGTTGATTTTGTATCCTGCAACTTTGCTAAATCCACTGCCTAGTTCTCAAAGATTTTTTTTGGTGAACCTTGAGGGCATTCTGCTAAGTGAAATAAGTCAGAGAAAAACTGCACAATATCATATGTGAAATCTAAACATCTGAAATAATAAAAACTGAGGGAATGGTGGTTAACAGGGTATGGAGGTGGGGAAAGGAGAAGATGTTAAAGGGGACAGGCTTCTAGTTATAAGATTAATGAGTTCTGGGGATCTAATACCTCATAGTGATCATAATTAATACTGCATTGTATACTAGAAAGATGCAAAAAAAAGTACAGATCACAAATATTCTCATCACAGAAAAAGAAATGACAATAAGGCTATGGTGCTAGTCATTTTGCAATATAGTAAGTGTATCAAATCAACACATGCACTTTTTTTATTTTTTAATTGAAGCAGTTGATTTATAATGTGTTAGATTCTGCTACATAGAAAAGTAATTGTCATTTATCTATATGTGTACACATACATATATAATATTCATATGATATATACATGAAAATATGTGTGTGTATATATATATATACATATATTCTTTTCCAGATAACTTTACATTATAGTTTATTACAAGATACTGAATAATATAGTTACCTGTGCTATATCGTAGGGCCTTGCTGTTTATCTACTTTATAATACTAGTTTGTATTTGCTAATCCCAAACTCCTAATTTATCCCTCCCTGCTTTTCCCCCTTGTTGAACACAAATTTGTTTTCTATCAATGTGAGTCTATTTTATAAATAAACTCATCTATATCATTTTTAGACAGCACATGTATTTAAATCTTCCAGCTTTCTTTATCACACACACACGTGTGCATGCACATGTTTCAGTCTCATCCAAAACCCAGTTTATAAGTGAACAAATCAAGACCCAGATATGACCATGATTATAAAGCCTCTTTAGGTACTGGTTCCTTGACCAGCAGTCTGGTCTCCTGTCCCTGGACCCAGCTCATTCTTGAAATAGAGCAATAGAAGTAGAAATGCAAAGAAATAAAAGTATTCCAGAATTGTTCAAATGCCACAAAGCCAATCATTCTTAATTTTATCTTAGGTAATACATTGGAAAAGATCAAAGGTAATGCTGGGAAAGATCAAAGGCCAAAGGAGAAGGGGGCGCAGAGGATGAGATGGTTAGATAGCATGACCGACTCAATGGACATGAATTTGAGCAAACTCTGGGGGACAGAGGAAGACAGAGAAGCCTGGCATTCTGCAGTCTATGGGGTTGCAACGAGTTGGACATGACTTAGAGGCTGAACAACTACAACAAATGCATCACTCTGTCTCTTTTTCCTGCCTACTTCCCTCCCTCTCTCTCACCCCTGCTGCCATTTTTCCTCTGGCTTTTGGGACAGAGTTAGTTTGCTATATCACACCATGCATTCTTAAAAGCTCATCTCTAATATTGATATTACTCTTATAGTACTGTCATTATTCTTATAATATTTTTATTACACATAACTTTGGTATTATTTTTATTTTGGCATTATTATTGGTTGCAACTACTGTTGATATTATTCTAATACTGTTATTATTCTTAAAGGCTCATTTTTCTAATATTGCTCTATGCGATTTCTAATATTGTGCTATTAAAGTCTCTTTGTCTTCCTGCTTTGCCCTCTTCAATTCTACATGGTACCTCTGGCTGGTCCTACTTTGCTTCTGCTCTTAGAGCATTTGCTTCTCTGCCCTAATCCAAGACTGCTCCCTAGTCTGTGCTGCCACTTTCAGTCTTAAATTGCTGTGATTCCCCCAAATGTTCAGGATTATAGTTTCTTTTCTGGACTTTGGCTTTGATCTATGGCTGTCGACTTCATCCTCTTTCCTATTCTTTGCTCCAGTAGCTAGCTCCAGGTTGAAGCTGTATTTTCTAATAACCTTAAGCTAAAGATCTACCACAGGCAGTGTTCAAAATTGACTCTTTTTGGCCCTGGAAGCCGAAATGCAAGGCAGAGAAAACAACTGAACAGAAGAGTAAATCAAACAAATGCAGTCATGTTGGTGAGCATTGAGTTTAGTTCATTAGCTTCTGCTCACCACCACATCAGCTGGAAACTGTATAAACTTCCCCAGAAAGACAACTGCAAGCCTATAAAACACTAGGCTTTAATGTGCAGTGAGAACAAATTTAATGGAGAAACTCATAATATTCTCCCCATCCTAGGTTCTATGAGATTATCCAAAAACAATAATTACCTAAGAAACAAAGCACTTTAATTTGTCTTTTGGGATTATTACTGGAAAGTTCTTCAATGCTATGATTTGGACTTTTTCACTAGAGATATTTTATTCCAGTTTAAAAAATAACTGGAGTCAAGTATTTGTTTTTAATGCTAAAATTTTCCAAAACAGTAAGCCTTTTCCAGTACAAATTTCATTAGAGACCAAACAAGAAACTGAACATATATTTCACTGAAATTTTCTCCTTCCCACTGAGACTAAGAGGATAAATTAGATTAAAAACAAACACTTATAAAATTAAGTAGCTTGGAAGCTCTGAAGCTCTGCTTAGAGTTGAGGCAGAGATTTGTCAATATGCAGTTAATCTTATTAAAGCTGAGCAATCTTGATGCAGGTACCCACATTCACACAGTGCTATGTGCTTAGGACATCAGGAAAGAAAGGCCCTGAGAAGATATTTGCTGGAAAAATTTCAAATTATATTTTAAAGAAAGCCTTAGTTATAATCTTCATAACAAAAATCAGAAGTTTCTATCATTTAATATTGTTATTGTTTTGAATTCTATTTAGAGGTAGCCATAAAGCTTTTCAGGAATAGGGTTTCCAAGAATCTTATTTTGACCCAGCTCACACACGTGCACACATGCACACACACACACATACCTAAGTAAAACTTATACCTTCAATTTTTTATTCATCAGAATTTAAAGCCATCCAATTAAAAGAATCACATTTCCAATTTTTCTAGTCCAATTACAATACAACTCAATTAAAAAATAAACACAGCTCTTTGGGAACACTTCTGTTACACGAAGAAAGAAATATTGATATTATACTTTGCTTTATTAATAACTTTAATCCTATTGAGTATTTGGGACCACATTTTCAATTTGCTTCATGACTTTTACTTCAAAAAATAAAGCCATGAGCCAGGTTGATATGATCCAGGTTGATAACTGGCTAGTTTAAGAAGAGAGATGGGAATTTCAGATGTGAACTGACAAAAATGCCCACATACAGGCCCATGACCCAACCAGGATTAAGCACTTTTTCAGAACTGGAAACATTCAAAAAAGAATATTTTCAGTGCATACAAATAATTAATCTCTAACATCAGACATGGAATCAAAAAAGAAAACTTCTGAAGAGACTAAAGTGGAAGATCATGACATGAAAATTCAAGTAGCTTTATGTTGTGTTATCATGAGATTAACAACTTTCAGCCCTTAATGTTTTATCACAAAAGAATAGAGAATCCAGGGACTTCGCTGATGGTCCACTGGCTAAGACTGTACTTCCCAGGTAGGGCACCCAGGTTCAATCCCTGGTCAGGGAACTAGGTTCCACATGCCACAACTAAGAGTTCACAGAGCCCAACAAAGATGGAAGATCCTACATGCCACAGCTAAGACCCGGCACAGTCAAATAGAGAATCCAGTGGTCCAGGATGAGCTATCAGATCTAACTTTCACTCCTGACTTACCCATATTAAGAAATCTGGTAAATTACTGAAAACAATTCTGTTTATACATCAAGATCATGAGTTGCATCTGATAGTTTTCTATTTCATTTCAGGGAAAGAGCTTCTAAAAGAGTCATCTGATTAAGTATGAAAACATAAACAGTATTGTTTCTTCTGTTTATCTTGATACATGACGATAGAGTCAGAAGCAACATTCACTTTCAGTAAGTATTTGAATAAAATAATGGAGACATATCTAGAAGATTCTTCTTACAAATTCCTGGATGATCATGTCCAGTATCTCATGACTATGTGAAAGTCCTAATAATCTGAGATGCACTTGTGTTTCTCACACATATATTGTACTAAAGCCATAAATAGTGGCTGAGATTCTGGGAGAATTATATGAAAAGCCTATGGTACATTTGATCTACTTTTTTTTTCTGACAGCACTACTAAGCATGTGTATTCTTTTAAACATACACTTCAGATAATTTATTCAAATATACTCAAATGTGCCCATTTATTTATATGTCCTGTAATGGAATCTAAAATCTCCAGATAATCATTATATATTTCAAGGTGTGCTCTCCATTATTCTTTAAATTATTGGTTCCTTTCACAATGTTTAAAGTGAAAATAACAGGGGCAGGGAAAAATTGCCTTGCCTTTCATTCCCTATTTTCTGATCAATGTGCCTTTTTCTCCATGTGAAAAATGTTCCCCTTCTCTTGCTTCTCTCCCCCAACTGCTCTCCCTACACCATCGCCTTGTTAAATAGGATGTTCCTGAAATTGAAAAGAGGAATGACTAAGCCTAGTGACCCAGGAGCTGCCAGCAGGTTCTCAAAGGGTAGGACTGTCAAGGGAAAGAAAAGAGTACCATCCTTTCTTTTCACATTCCCCTCTACAATTTAAGTGTTTCCTCTTTTTAATTTTCCTGCCCAGATGAAATACTAGATAGTACTTCTTTTCACTCCATTTTCTGCTTCTGTTGCCTAGTGCTACTTCAGCTGAGGTCAAAGAGATGAATGCCTAGGCTATTAATCTAGTACAAGGAGCAGCAAGTCCCCTCTCTAATGATGATGTATAATAACTATGAGATAAGAGGAAATCTTCTGCTTTATGCTTTATTAACTACACTTCATTTTTTATACTTACCAAACTTAGTCCAACTTAGAAATTTATCAGTATTTCTTTCCCTGTTATCTCCTCTTCCTTTTAACTAATGGGGTAACCACTTAAGATAATTAATTGTTGGGAATTGGCTTGGAATATGTCTAGTTGCTCTAAGCTTAGTTTCAGTTCAGTTTTATCTTCAAATGCATGAGCTTTCCTAAGGCTTAGGACTGTGGACCTGACTGAAATTAAGTGAGGGGCATTATTCTAGAAGTCTACCAGTCTACTTACTCCATGAAGAGAGAGACGATCCCCATCTCATTCAGCATTGTATTTCCAAGACCTAGTACTGTTCAGGCTGAATGAATAAATAAAGGCTCTTTTCCCAGAAAGCCATCAAAAAATTATTCAAACTAGTGTTTGTGTTTGTCTTTATAATCTTACTACACAGAATTAAATAAATAGCTGACTTAAATTTGAGTGATGTTCTACAGGAAACTGTGAGGATTGGAACATTCACAGGGGATTATGTATGATTATTACTATTATTATTCTTACAAATGTTTCTGTGACAAGAAGGCATTACTTTCTCAACTAAATCATAATCTACATCAGGAAATGAAAGCAGAATAGTATTACTGGTGTTCTACCTTTGAACAATATCCATATCCAACTTCTACTTTACTATGACAGTAGAGAGTTATTAGTACTCTGATTTTAATGAATGTTCGATCCTGGAAACATATTCCTAAGAGGCTTACTATTCAGTCACTGTTAAGGGTAAATTATGTCTGTTTCCATAAGCATTTATTGACCACCATTTTGTGTAGGATAATGTGCTAGGTCCCATGAAATCTATCCAAAGATTGGGAAAGAAACAAGCGAGTCATCAAAGTAAGTAAAGAAAGAGAAAATGAAACTCTCCACAACAAAAACTGCTCCACTTTCTTCAATACATTTTGGAATACTTTTATTCCAACTGATTCCTGCAATAGCTGAAAAACTTGTAGGAAGGGGAAAATGAAAAGTTTGGAAAAGTTTATTGTTATTCATTTAGAATATGCAAGCATGTTTATGTTAATGCAGCAACTACCTGTAACTATAGCTAAGGTTAAAGGTAAGTTTAAACTATTCATCATTCTCTTATTTTAGCTCTTTTGTTCCCGCCTAAGGCTTTGGTGTGATCATGTCCTAGAATTCCTTCCAGGTGTAGCAGGAAACATAGCCATCTTCCTCACAGAGACAGGAGTCCTCACCGTTGGTCCATTTTTCATTGTCCATGTTACCGTCCTCAAGTTCTCTCTAGTCCGAGCTCCAGTTATCTTCTGGTCCAAATTTGACTGCAGTTCTTTTTCATACTTTATTGTATTACAAAGTCCAGCACATGATTAGTTCTGTCTCAACTATGTAAAAATTAGTAGAGAACCACAAATCAAAACCATAATGAGATACTACCTCACACCTGTCAGAATGGCAATCATCAAAAAGTCTACAAATAACAAATGTTGCACAGCATCTGAAGAAAAGGGAACCCTCCTACACTGTTTTTGGGAATGCAAATCAGTGCAGTCACTGTGGAAAACAGTACAGAGGTTCTTCAACAAACTGAAAAGAGAACTACCACATGATCCAGCAATTCAACTCCTGCATATATATCCAAAACAAACAAAGACACTAATTTGAAGAGATATGCTCATAGCAGCATGGAAACCAAGACATGGAAACAACCTAAGTGCCCATCAACAGATGACTGGATCAGGAGATGTGGTACATATATATGATGGAATATTATTCAGCATCAAGAATGAAATACTGCCATTTGTAGCAATGTGGATGGACCTAGAGAATATTAGGCTTAGTGAAATAAGTCAGACAGAGAAAGACAAATGTTGCGTGACTCCACTTATATGCGGAATCAAAAAAAAAAAAAAACACAAATAAATGTATATGCAAAACAGAAACAGACTTAAAGACACAGAAAACAAATCTGTGGTTACCAAAGGTGGGAGGAAAGCAGGGAAGGACAATTCAGGGGGGTTGAATTAATAGATATGAACTACTATATATAAAAGAGCTAAGTAACAAGGATATATTGTATAGTACAGGGAATTATGCTCATTACCTTGTAATAATCTATAATGGAGTGTAATCTGTAAAAATACCGAATCACTATGCTATGTACCTAAAACTAACACAGTGTTAATCAACTATACTTCAGTATAAAATAAAGTAAAATGCCGAAGGAAAAGTGGTTTCTTTCGTACATTTCTGCTCTCTGAGGTAGGGCTAATTTCATGGGAGTGTAATCAGTCCAAGCAATCATACAGGCCCATACACTTGGGCTCTTGTTTTCACCATCTTGAAATTCTTAATTTTATCTTTGAACTTGTGTTTTGCATGTATACTTCAATAGGACAAGGGAGCATGCATAAGAGCAAAGAGAATATATGGAGGAAAGAAAAACTCTTTAGATTTTAGTGCCATTATAGCACAGTCTTTGTTCTTCATGAAAAAGAGGCCCAGTACTTTGATTACAAATTGAGTTCTGCAAATTATGTAGTCTTGCTCTGAGGAGAAATATCTGAAAGGGATCCAAACTGTAATTTCTCAGAGGAAAAAATAAAAAAGAACAAAACAAAAAATGCCTTCATAGAACTGAATTTTCAAAACTGCTTTTGAGTACCCTCAAAAAGTTTTGCTACAGTGAATCTTTATGATAAATACAGTACCTATCTGGTAGAGCAATTTAATTATCAAAGGCTGTATTAATTACCATAATAATCTCCACTCCAGTAGGACTCTAGGTAGACAAGTCTTCTAGCCTCAGGCCTCTCCTCATTAAACTGCAATTAGCATGATAAATGGGGAGTATGATTTTGCTGCAGCCAGTATCAGCCCTACTTACTCATGAGGTGACAGAGGAAGCCATCAGAGACAAGAATTAAAGATATTTAAATAAAAATGAAAATGGTAGGGTTTCCTGTCACAGAGCCATTAGGCCTACTTTGGCGTGCAGGGATACTTTACACATTTTGGCCGTAAATGATAAAGACCTCAAGTAAGTACCAGTGTCAGTATCAGTTAGTGCAAACTGATGACTAAATGCAGTCTCTCCTAGGAAGGTCCTAAGTTGTGTGAGAATTCAAGATGACGATCATCTTCCTAAGCATAAATGGGCAATCTTACTAAATAAGATGGCTGTTAAGGATGCCCTCTGACACAGTGTGTGCTCAGTCAAGTAATGATATATTTCACAATTGCCAATGGTATAGCTTCAATAGCACTGCACTACTGCCTGTGTTTTGTTGTTGCTGTTCTTTAGTTGCTAAGTCATGTTTGACTCTTCTGTGACCCCATGGATGTAGCCCACCAGGCTCCTCTGTCCATGGGATTTCCCAAGCAAGGATACTGGAGTGGGTTTCCATTCCCTGAATTTCCATTCTGCCAGGGGATCTTCCCAACCCAGGGATCGAACCTGTGTCCCCTGCATTGGCAGGCAGATTCTTTACCATTGAGCCACCAGGGAAGCCCACTGTAAGTATTAACATGTGTTTAATTTAGAAATCATACCTTAAGAAGATGACTTCCAAGTTTATTGAAACCTAAAGCAAAGACAAATGACAACATCTGATTTTAAGTTGGGGCAATATGTTTTAACATGGGATGATATGCTATAATTTTAATAATCAGATTCCAGGAGAATCCCTGTATCCTTGAGGAACACTCACTTTTAACCCAAGTGTCTTTAAATGAGTTTCATTTCCCTCATATTAAATAGTCTACAAGACAAGATGTTTCAAAAATTGCCATTTTAATGAATGAATTCTCAGGGGAAGGATACCTCACACAAAATACTATATCATGCTCTGCTAGCATTTTAAATTATTTAAAAATAAGTACTATCTACTGTATTTATTTTACCTAAAAAGGATGATTATTTTTACTTCTCTGTTCTCATCTACATATTCCATTACCTTCAATCAAGGAAGAGAAGTATCTATACTGAAAATCATAAAACACTGAGGAAAGAAATTAAAGACAGAAATAAATGGAATAATATTCCACATTTATGGATTGGAAGAGTTAATATTTTTCAATGTCCATACTACTGAATGCCATTTATATATTCAGTGCAACCTGTATCAAAATCCCAATGGCATTTTTAAAATAACTAGAAAATATAATCCTAAAATTCATATTAAACCACAAAAAAAGTAAATAGTCAAAACAATCTTAAGAAAGAAGAAAGATGGTGGCACACTTCCTGATTTCAAACCATATTACAAAATAGTAGGGTACTGGCCTAAAAACAGACACACACACCAATGGAAGAGAATCAAGAACTTAGAAATAAACTATGCATATGTAGTCAACTAATATTTGACAAGACAGCCAAGCATATTCAATGGGGAGAGGATGGTCAGTTCAATAAATGGTGTTGATGGAATTGGATATTCACATGGAGAAGAATGAAATTAGATCACCGTCTTACATCATTCATAAAAATTAACTGAAAATAGGTTAAGAACTTTAATGTAAGACCTGAAACTACGAAACTTCTAAAAGATAACACAAGGGAAGAGCTCCTTGACATTGGTCTTGATGATGACTTCTTGGATACGACAACAAAACCACAAGCAGAAAAGGAAAACAAGCAGGACTACAGAAACTACAAAGTTTTTGCACACAGAAATAGAAACAATCAACAACACAAGAAGGTAACCTACAGAAAGGGAGAAAATGTTGGCAAACCATCTATCTGGTAAGGGGTTAATATCCAAGATATATAAGGAACTCATACAACTCAAGAGCAAAAAAAAAAAATATGATTTTAAAATGATAAGAAGATGAACAGGCATTTTTCCAAGCAAGACATACAAATAGCCAACAAGTACATGAAAAGGTGCTCAATATTACTAACCATCAGGGAAATGTAAATCAAAACCACAAGGAGATAGCACCTTACACTTGTTGGGAATCTATTGTCAAAAAGACGAGAGATAAATGCTGGCAAGGATGTGTAGAAAAGGGAAGCCTGGTGTACTTTTGGTGGAAATATAAAGCCACTATAGAAAACCATATGAAATTTCTTCAAACAAATAAAAATAGAACTTCCATATGATCCAGAAATTCCATTCCTTGGTATATATCTGAGAAGATGAAATCACTGCCTCAAACAGATATCTGCACTTTCATGCCCATGGTAGCATTATTCACAATAACCAAGATAGGGAAGCAATCAAGAGTTCATCATAGGGTGAAAGAAAATATCACTCACTCATACACACACACAGAATAAAGAAGCATGAAATCCTGCTAGTTGGGACAATGTAGATGGACCTTAGGAGACTTATGCTGTGTGAAATAAGTTGTACAAGGAAAAACAAATACTACATGATCTCAATTTTATATGGAATTTAAAAACATAGAACCCACAGAAACAAGGAGTAGAAGGGTGGTTACCAGGGCCTGAGGGGTGGGGAAAATGAGATGTTGATTAAAGTGTATTAACTTTCGATCATAAGATGAATAAGTTTCCAGGATCTAAGATACATCATGGTGACTGTAGTCTATGGTATTGTACTGTATACTTGAAAGATGTTAAGAGGGTAGAGCTTTAATGACTTCACCATAACAACAAAAACAAAATGGTCATTGAGTGAGATGACAGAGATGTTAACTTACCTCAATGTGGTAAACATTTCACAATATATACATGTATCAAATTAAATACAACTTCAAGGTTAACATATAGATTGTTTAATTGCATTATTACTTAGGTTTTATAAATATCATAAGAATATACAAAATATTTATCAATTAGAAAAATTTCTGTACCTATTGATACTATGTCTTACTGTGAGTCTCAACTCCTAAAATATTAAAAACAGCAAAAAAAAGATAGTAGAATGAAGAATAAGATGGTAACTATTAAGCATGAGAAGCACTTGCTTTGGGCCAGGCACTGTGCTGACTTTAAATGTATTATTTCATGTAACCTTCATAAAAATTCCATGGAGGTTATCAATCAAGTGCACATTTTAACTATAATTTTTCTTCTACACATGAGAAAACACTTGCTCATTTGAAACATTAGACCATGTTTTAAGAATTTGCCACTTCTGGTGCCAAACATCTGTAATCACACACTTCCTATAATTATTCTAGCTAGGGTCCTATCTCTCTATATCCTGCTGGCCTTAGTGAAGCAAAGTTCCTGCCAGAAACCAACTAGTTGTGTGTGTGTGTGTGTATGTGTGTGTGTGCATGTGCACGTGCTTAGTTATTTTAAAAAATTTATTGGGTTATATAATTGATTTACAATGTTGTATTAGTTTCAGGTGTACAACAAAATGAATCAGCTCTACATATACATATATCCACTCTCTTTTTAGATTCTTTTACCATATAGATCATTGCAGAGTATTGAGTAGAGTTCCCTGTGCTATACAGCAGGTCCTTATTAGTTTATCTATTTTACATATGTGTGTGTGCTAAGTCACTTCAGTTGTGTCCAACTCTGTGCAACCCTATGGACTGTAGCCTGCCAGTTTCCTCTGTCCATGCCAACCCACTCCAGTATTCTTGCCTGGAGAATTCCATGGACAGAGGAGCCTGGTGGGCTATAGTCCATGGGGTCGTGCAGAGTCAGACATGACTAAAGCAACTTAACATGCACATACAGTGTGTATATGTGAATCCCAGTCTTCCAATGTATCCCCCTCCTCTTACCCCCTTGGTAACCATAAGTTTGTTTTCTACATCTGTGACTATTTCTATTTTGTGGATAAGTTCATTTGTTCCATAAACTGGCTTTCTTTGTATGTCTTCCTTCCATGAGCTCTCACATCCTACTTTTTCTCTGGTAGTACAAGTGGGGTTAAAAAAAGAGGGGGACATGGTGCCAGGCATATGGTATCATTCATCCTCTGAGAGCTGTGTTTTGCTAAGTGCATGGCTTGGCACTACAGAAAATTTGCAGCTGTCACTTGTTCCTTAATCTCCATAAGGGTGATGAACCTGCATAGATGGATCTCTTGCTGCAGCAGGCCTAGAGCATATGATTTTTCTTTTTTTTTCTTTCCCAATTTGCTTCAGTGATTTTTTACTTTTTATCTTTTTGAACATGCTACAAGACAATGTGAACAGAATAAGTTCAAACATGCTTTATCGATGTTTCCTTCTGGTCTCAAATGCATGATGCCTACCCATGTCCTATGACCATCTTTAGAAGATCTGTCACTACATCGTGCCAGGGGACAGCTCTTAGTATTGATTACAGGCACAAGTGTATTGGGAAACAAACAGAGTGGAAAGGGAAGAAAATAGTGACTATGGTTGATGGCTAGCCCTCCCTCTCAATGTTCCTTAAGCCAACCTTGAGTAGATTCTGGGCCCTGAGTAAAAGGTTATACACTGTACTTGATTTTCTGTTTATTGTCCTTCACATGTTACCCTCTAAGGACACTGCGCTGCTTACAGTTTTTCTAACATGTCAAGCTACTTTGCATTTTGCTGCCTTGGCACATACTATTTCCTTTTTCTGGGATTTTCTTTCATCCCCCTGTTCACTTAACAAAATTAACAATACTTCAAAACCTAGTGCAGCTGACCTCCTGTTAATCTACTTCACCTTGCAACATCACTCCCCTTTTCAGTTATCAGTTGTATATCTAGTGCGACTGCTACATTGATCACACTGGTTCTAACTGCCCTTTTCGTACTTATATTTCTATTTCTCCCAGAGAGTAGAATCCATACCTAGCATAACTTCCTAGCACTTAGTAGTTTCAAGGTTTATGAAAACATAGTTGTTGATTATTAACTAAAAACTTCTCCACTTACATCAATTTTAGGTTACATATTCTTCTGTTCCTGTGGATAATATAACCTTTTTCAATGTGGGGACTCCGTTCCCCCTACTAGCCACACTCACTAGAACTAAAGTACATGCAATGTCCAAGAGAACTGGTGATGGGTAATTACTCTTGTCAGATGCTTTTGACTAGCATCAAAATTGGGCCCTTTATAGCACAGATTCACATAAATGACAGCGTGAGTCAAACCTGTCTATTTCCCTAAATAGATGGAACCATTTCCCACCCTTCAAACATTCTTTTCTCTCTTCTAAGGTTATGTCAAAAATCATCATGATTAATAGTCAACATGTCCACTCCACTCAATGCAACTTCTGAAGAATTTGTTATCTTTCTTTTAGAATTCTCTAGGTAATAAAATCTTTCCAAAGCAACTCTATGGCTCCAAAGAAATCGTCAAGGAAAATATAGCTGTAATTAGCAGATATCTAATAAAATTATCGGTAGCATTATCATCATTACCTTCACCTAGTACAGCCCTCTGTGATCAATCTATTTTGAGTACAAAATCACTCAGTGAAAAAAAAAAAAAGGTCACTCATTGCATTTCAGAAATCTGTCTCACAAGCTCTTTCAACATAAGCAAATAGACCTAACTCTGACTCATTCAAGAGCATATGTGTGTATACTGATATGTTTCATGGTATTTTTCCCCTACTTTTTGACTGTATACAAAGCAAGAAAAAAGGTAAAGTAATAATTTATATCATTTAGATATGCTACATATGTATTATATATTACATATGTGCTATACACATATTATATATCACATATATTTATTATATATAAAATATACATATTGTACATGTGTGTCTGTGTGTGTCCAGTCAGGAGACAGAAAGCACAACAGCTATTTTGAACTGAGAGAATATAAATATTATCTAAGATAAAGAAATGTTAACTAGGTATAAAATCATTAACTAGGTAACTGACAGAAAATTCTAACATATGGCAGAGGTAAAAAGTTCAGGAGTTGCCATCCATAGGACTGGAGGAACAAAGAAGAGCCTGAAACTCTGAAAACAGTTGCTTAGTGGAGGATGCTCAGAGAGCTCAGCTTGTGTTGATGTCTGTAACAGTGGTAGGATGAAGCTGGCTCTACTTGAGCACTGAAAAAATAGCACTCGAGTTTCAGCTGCTCCTATAGGTAGGCACTAATGCTATTAGGGTAAAGAAGAGTTGTCGCACTGATGTTGTCAGAAAAATAGCAAATGGACTGAAGTTCCTTCCCCCTGACCCAGCCTTGTAGGCAGGCAGAGGCCATCAGTCTCCCTCCCCTATAGATCAGAGAGCAGCTGGCAACAGAGAAATGTGTTTTTGCAGAGTCCCAGCTCTGGCTAAGAGAGTAGAGCATGGAATGGCAGGTGAAGAGCTATGAGACGATAACTTGATACCTGGCATGCTTCCTCTTTTTCTCAGGAAGACACTGAGGCATTCCACAGATTACTTTGATAAAACAACCAAAGTTTTTGTATGCTTAAGAATCTCAATAGATCTAATATTAATATAGGATCTTCTTTTAAATATTTGGCCTAGAATATTCTTTCCCAAAAGAAATTATTAGCCTTGGAAGATCACATCTATAAGATTTTCAACAGGCAATATTTAAAGTAAAGGATGTGATTTCCCTATGTATTTCAATGCCTATTTTCTTCCTTCCTTCCCTTCCCTTCTGTTATCTTTTTCTTTTTCTTTTTTTTTTTTGATCCATTTTAGGAAGGGAGATCACTTGCTGTATGTCCCAGGTATAAATGTTATCTGTATCTCAGGTCAGAATGAATAGGAGGACCTTGTAAAAAGAAGTAAGTGAAAATCAAGCTGATGAAGAATAGAGGTACAAATGGGTAGATAGAATGTTAAAATTCAGTGCTGGTGAAAAGCAAACATTTGGACTATGAAATGCATTTTTGGAATTCTGCAAAGTCTCTGTAAGATGTAACATAATCAAGCAAGACTCTCAAGAACCAAATAGAATATTTAGTGAAGGGAGAAGATGCATCTTTATAAAATGGGAAGACTGACATTATATCTACTGATTAAATAGTATTTCCTATTGTAAGAGCAGATGTTATTCTAAGAGAAAGAAATGAAAATTAGCACTCATCTTTTATCATGAACAAACTAATATTTATGGGG
Organism: Bos indicus x Bos taurus; assembly: GCF_003369695.1. Lineage (NCBI taxonomy): Eukaryota > Metazoa > Chordata > Mammalia > Artiodactyla > Bovidae > Bos > Bos indicus x Bos taurus. The sequence goes on from NC_040105.1 coordinate 20,752,253, forward strand.
GGTGGGAGATGTTCCTTCACATTCTCCTAATCAATTTCCCACAGAAATGTTTCCACTACACAGAAAACCTGCACTTTAAAAAGGCAATTTGAGTAAGGCTGAAATGCTGCTATGTTGTGGCTTCTGTGATTTCTCAAATCAGCAACCATGCACAGAAGAGAGTGCTAAATGTGAACTGTTCTCTTCCGCACCCTCATCCATATCTCTCTCTACTATTTAGGAGCTGACAGACAGTAAATATCCACACAACAGAGCAACAGCAAATGATAGATTGACTAGAGATGAGTTTCTCTCACTTGCCAGGGAAGATTTAGAAAATGTACCATAATTCTGTGTAATACTAGAGCAGCAGGTGAACCTAGAAAATAATTTTATATTTTTATTTCAAACAGAATTCCACTTTATACTGGCACATTACTACTCTTCTAAAGAAGGCCCTCAAAATTCCTTAAAAGATCATTTTTCCTTTTCCCCTGACTCTTTTCCTGTCTTGCTAAATTTTATGATTGCTCCCCAACATTCTACTAAAAGTATTGTCAATTTTGTATATCTACAAATCAAGAAGGAAAAGACACACCACCTAATAGCAAATTGGGCAAGTATTTAAACAGGCATGAAAAGCGACATCTAAACATCCAATGTGAAAGTGAAGTGAAAGTCGCTCAGTTGTGTCCGACTCTTTGTGACCCCATGGACTGTATAGTCCATGGAATTCTCCAGGCCAGAATGCTGGAGTGGGTAGCCTTTCCCTTTTCCAGGGGATCTTCCCAACCCAGAAATCAAACCTGGGTCTCCTGCATTGCAAGTGGATTCTTTACCAACTAAGCTGTGAGACAAGCCAATAAATATATGGAAAAGTGTTCTACCTTATTAGAGAAACACAAATTAAAAACACCATAAAATATTATTACATAAGCAAGAGAATGACAAATTTTTTAAAACACTAACAATATAAAATATGATGAAGACATGGAACAAGTAGGATTTCTAGAAACTCTTGGTACGAGTGTATGTAAATAAACTACTTTGTGAAACTGATAGTGTTTATACAAGTGGATGGCAGGCATGAAATATATGCCCCCCAAATCCAGGTACTAGAGTGCTCATAGTAGCTTCATTTGTGATGAGCAAAAAAGCCTTTTAGTTGATAGAGATAGTGCCATCGCTATGGAAAACAGCACGGAGATTCACCACCAAATGTAAGTAAAGAACTAATATATGATCCAGCAATTCCAGTTATGGGCAAAAATTCAAAATAATTAAAATCAGGATATAGGAGAGACATCCAAACGCCCATGTTCACTGCCACATTATTCACAATAGCCAAGATATGGAAATAACCTAAATGTCTATCGATAGATGAATGGATAAAGAAAACATGGTATGGACTTACAATGGAATATCATTCAGCCTTAACAAAAGAAGGTAATCCTGCAATGTATGACAACATAAATGAAACTGGATGACATTATGCTAAGTGAAATAAGCCAGTCACTGAAGTAGAAATACTTCATGATTCCACTTATGAAGCATCTAAAATAGTCAAATTCATAGAAACAGGGTAAAACAATAGTGATCATGGGCTGGGGTGAGGGGGAAATGGAAAGTTGTTTAATGACTATAAAGTTTCAGTAAGATGAATGAGTTAAGAAATCTGCTGTACAAAATAAGGCCTACAATTAAGTATTGTACACTGAAAAATTTGTTAAGAGGGTAGATCTCTATGTAAATATCCTTACCACAAAAAGAGGGACAGAAATCAGGAGGAATCTTTTTGAAGTGATGGATATGTTTATTATATTGATCATGGCGATGTTTTCATGGGTGTATCAGTTCACTTCAGTTCAGTCGCTCAGTCATGTCTGACTCTTTGCGACCCCATGGACTGTAGCCTACCAGGCTCCTCAGTCCATGGAATTTTCCAGGCAAGAGTACTGGAGTGGGTTGCCATTTCCTTCTCCAAGGGATCTTTACAACCCAGGGATCGAACCCAGGTCTCCCGCATTGCAGGCAGACACTTTACCATCTGAGCCACCAGGGTATGGATATCACCAAACTCATCAAATTGTAAATATTAAATATGTCTTGTGTTTTGTATGTCAATTATACCCTGATACAGCTTCTTTAAAAAATATTTCAAAAAGAGAAAGTGAATGAGTGAACATGATAAGCAGTATTTATGCATCCAGTTTCTTGAAAATGACTTTTTTATGTGACTCAGGCTGTCATCATCTCTCCCCTTGCAGCAGGCTCCAGCCCAACCAGTCTTTCTGCCTCTTCGGTCTGCTCTTGCTTCCATTCATTCTTTCCTTTTTTAATAACATATTTGTATTTTAAAACATACCATTTATACAAAATAGTATGCTAATAAATGAACAGCTCACAGGATATGAACAAAAAAAAATTGTAAAACTGAACACCCATATACTTATACCACTCTGATTAAGAAGTAGACATTAGTTTGGAGTCTTTTCTCCTCCCTCACCAATCCCAAACCCCCCTCCATCAGAGATAATCATTGTACTTAATTTTATGTTAAACATATCCTTGCATGTATTTAGATTTACAACACTGCAATGTTATAAAATGAACATGAACTAAAAATAATTTTAGTGGCATTCTGTTAGGCTTCTCTTGTTTTAAAATTTAAATGAATGGGATCATACTAATTTATTCTACTGTGAACTTTTTCATTTTGATATGTTACTAAGATTCATCTACACAGATGCCTGTATCTTTACATCATTTTGGTTTTCAGTGTTGAATAATAGCCATTGTATATCAGATGTCATTTATTCTATTTTTGATAGAAACTTGCACTGTTCATGGTTCTTTTGTTACTCCAAAGACTAATCTTAAGAGCATTCTTCTGTATATCTCTTGTATATGTATGAGAGTTTTTAGGGAATATATCTAGGAGTGGAGCCACTGGGTCATGGGGAATGTATATTTTAAAATTTACTAGGTACTGCCAAAATATATTTCAAGGTAACCAAAAAATTTCCTTCTATTTTATACCTTTACTTAGTCCTGTCATTAATTGTACTCATTCAAGCTAATGTGTAATTTTATCTTAACATTTTCATATGTTTCAATGGCCATGTTATTTCTTCTTCCATGAAAATATAGACCATGTCATTTGCTCATTTTTTTTAGGGTCAGTGTCTTTTTCTTACTGATTTCTGATAGGCTTTATATACTCTGAACTCTACAGGTTTCCTTTTAGTAATCAGTGTTGCAAATATCATTAATTTCCCGCTTGCCTTTTATAGCTTGCCTTTTACTCTCTTTTTGTATCTTTTGATGAAGGGAAGTTCTTGAATTTCATATAGACCTGTGCTTAGTCACTCAGTCATGTCCAACTCTTTGCTACCCCATGGGCTGAGGAACCTGGTGGGCTACAGCCCATGGGGATTCTCCAGGCAAGAATACTGTAGTGAGTTGCCATGTCCTCCTCCAGGGGATTTTCCCAGCCCATTTCCCAACCCATACATTTTCTCTCCTCCAGGGAAGACCAGGAGAATCCTGGTCTCCTGCATTGCAGGTGGATCCTTTACCATCTGAACCACCAGGGAATCCCTCATATAGACTTAATTACCAATATTTTCCTATATAGTTTGTGCTTTTTATTTTTTATTTTTTTGCTTTTTATATTTTAAGTCCTTCCCTACCCAAAGGTCATAAAGATTTCTCTTCTATTTAAAAAAAAATAAAACATTTTCTTCCCTATTTAAGATCTTGATCGGTCTGGAATTGATTTTTGTATATGGAGGAAGTAGTTGTCTACTTTTATGTACTTCTTTTCACATATAGATAACTGCCTCTCTTTATCATTTAATGAATGGCCCATCCTTGTTCCATTGTGTTAAAATGATTCTTTGTCATATATCAAGTTTCCAAACACATGTGGAACCTTCTTTGGCTCATCCATCACTGAATCAATTCCATGGTGTTTTAAAGCATTGCCTTTATAAAAGAGAAATTACAAATATTTTTATTCATTCAGTTAAGCCAAAGTAGAATTATTAAGCAATAATTCAGTAATTAAAAATCTGTGTTCTGCAGTGAAGACCTATGGAACAAACAATAACAATGAAATTAAAAAAAAAAAACATGAAAACAGTTCCTTAAGCAGTACAGTTTATCAGAAAAAGTTTCATTGTATACAAGAAGTTCTCTCTAATCATTTAGAAACTCAGGTAATTACACCTTTGGAGAGCTTTCAGTGCTCCTGTATAAACTTCATAACCTAGGACACTTTTTCCTACAATATGTATTATAGTTTTGTTAAAATTATTTCTGGGTCAACTTATACTTTGATTAAGCCAAGACATATCCAATTAGAAAATATATGAAAATATATACATATTTAGTTCTTATTTATCAAATTTGTATCTTTGGGCCCATCTTCATCAATCATTAATCTTTAACAATCTTTATTTCTATAAAATCTGTAGTTGTTTTAGATAAATATCCTATGGAGTGTATCCCTGGAGAATTTTGAAAATACAATGATTAAAAAGTACTTCTTTTAGGATTTTGTTTTTCCTGAGGTTGAAAACAGAATAATGTAAAACTTCTCTATTTATGGAGAAGAATTTTGCACCCATGCATTACATTTCAATAGTAAACATGCAGCCAAGCTAGGAGTTCATCATTGAAAAACTAACACTGACTCATTCAGAAATCAAGTTAGTTAATTGGCCAAACTATTGATTCTAGCCGAATTGCAACCTCCCTGTAAATTAAGGACAACTGATCCAAAGAAATATCTTGTGGCTATGGCAACATAATTTTCACAATGATGTAAATATAAATGCATTTTTAAAAAGAATAAATTTTCTTCATATCATCAGATATACAGTAACAGGTATGTGATGCTATCAGTCTAACATACCTCTCTGACACACACACACACACACACACATGAAATAAAGAACACTGAGTATAACAGTAAAGCTTCACTTGTGTGGCATTTTTCTTTGTAATTAATTTAAAAAATCAGAATCTAAGGTTATAACATCCAGGGCCTTTTATATACTATTTCCTCAAAGAAATCGAGTCATCATCCCTCAGTTTATGTGGGGAATTGGTTCCAGGACTCCTATGGATATCAAAATCTGTAGATACTCAAGCCCTCATAGGACGGTCTGTCCTCAGTACCTATGGGCTCTGCATCTAAGGTGGACTGTGCTACGACTTTGCTTTACAGCATTAGTCAGGCTTAGAACAATTTGGGTGACAAGTTTTTAATGGTCCCTCTTGCCAAATCTAAATTCTATGAGAGTAGGGGCTGTGTCCCTTATGTTTTGTTCACGACATTGTCCCTAGTTACTGGGACAGTATAAGCTCTCAATGGGAAGTTTGTTGGATGATTAAGTCCCTGTATAATCTAGCCAAAACATTTTTGACAATGGTCATAATTCCTTGTTTTTATCTTCTCAACTATTTATACTCCAATGGACAGAGGGGCCTGATGGGCTACAGTCCATAGGGTCACAAAGAGTGGGATATGACTGAAGCAACTTAGCACACATGCATATTAATTAATACATCAATATTTTCAAGAAAAAAATGGGGCTTTGGGTCTATTAACATATTACAACTCTACTGAGTATAGAAAAGGTTAATCTGTAGGAAAGCAGAGTGTTTAATATCTACCCTTGTGGTGCCTCAGATGCCATCATCTAAGGATTTCTTTCTGTTTTCCTGTATTGCTTTTCCCAATAGTCTTATTTTAGAATGCAGATTCTCTAGGGAGTGAATGTTCAGAGTCTAGCATATAGTAGTATAATTTAGTTTCGCCATTTCACTTTGCAATTGGGTTTCCCTGACAAAAACTCTAGACTGAAATGATCTTGGTGTGAATTTTAATCTCTTAATTGGTACTATATATACATGAGATACAGAGGATACAGAAAATAAAAGACTCAACTAGGGGTCATCAAAGAGGAGGGGAGAGTCATCAAAGTTTTAGGCACTTTATATTTGATTGACAACTCTCTACCTTAATGATTTTATTCAAAAACATTAAAAATATGTAATCTTCTCTCATATTATTATATCCTGGAGGTGATTACAGTTGTTGTAGCTTAAATTTTCTGATGTATTTTTTTGGTTAAAAAAATTTGATCAACATACAACATAAACACAGAAAAGTACTCAACTCACAAGTGTACAGCTTCAGTGAATTTTTACAGCTAACATAGTCATTAACCCAGCACCCAAAACACTAGCACCCCAGAAAAGCTCCCCTCATGCCCCCTTCCAATTTTTTTCACACCAAACATGAGTTTGCTGAAATATTTTCAGCTAACAGCTCTTTATAGAAAGTGTGAGCACTTATAACCTATTATATTTTGCTTCTGAGATTTAGCCAAAATTCTGAGAAACTAAAAACAATCCCATTTGACATCCTCTGACATATCTTTAAGATTACAAAGCCAAATCTCTTAGGATAATTTTGAGAAAGGAGAAATACTCTAATTTATACATTTATTGTTTGACATGTTTCCTTAAAACTGTATCAAGGAATCGATTTCATTTGTTCTTATTACTTTTTGACTTTAAGGATGGCAACAAACTTTTCTCCTAGAAGTAACTCTTTTTAGAGACAGGTTCCAGTCAATACTTCCCTTCCACTGAGTTAAGGAGAAAGGACATCCGCATTTTCAAAGATCTGCAGATTTAGAGGACTAAATCTGCAAAAGACCTTATTCACCATTTCATCCAGACAACCCAATTTACAGATGAGAAAGTCAAGGCTCAGGAAAGCAAAGTGTTATATCACTGTATTAAGTAAGGCAGACCTGTACTAGGAACTAATCCCTCCATATCGAGTGCATACTACTACTACTACTACTACTAAGTCACTTCAGTTGTGTCCAACTCTGTGCGACCCCATAGACGGCAGCCCACTAGGCTCCCCTGTCCTGGGATTCTCCAGGCAAGAACACTGGAGTGGGTTGCCATTTCCTTCTCCAATGCATGAAAGTGAAAAGTGAAAGTGAAGCCGCTCAGTTGTGTCTGACCCTTTGTGACCCCATGGACTGCAGCCTACCAGGCTCTTCTGTCCATGGGATTTTCCAGGCAAGAGTACTGGAGTGGGGTGCCGTTGCCTTATAGCTCTTTCCAAACTATAAACAGAGCTGCTTCTAAAGAGTGTGATGGCCTGAATGTCAGCTCTAATTCCACCTCTGACTGGTTGGGTGACCTTAGGCATACTGCTCATGTCTCTAAGGCTTAGTTGACTCAAGTTCATGGTTATTGTGTGTACTTGGCAAATAATCAACTACACATAGTTACAGTCATGATAGTTAATGCTACTACTGTTGATGACAGAGGGAAAGAAATGCAGATGTGATCCCAGTGCATACACTCTCATAAATATGGGACATCCAACATTTCACAAAACTCTTATGGATGCCTTAATGGGGATGGAACTTGTTGCCTGGCAGCCTTCTGGAATATTTTGTAGTTACCTCCGCAAAAGTAGTTTGATTGAAGAACAGTAAAATGAGACCAACAAATGTGTTCCTAGGTCACTTGTCCTGACCAACAGTTAGATACTTACATATGACTGCCAGGATATCTCAGAAGGGTACCTTTGGGAGATACAGTAAAAATTGGGTATAAATGGATTGATTAGAGTATGGATGATCATCACAAAGAGAGAATACATCTCCCCTGCTACTTCACATATAAAGAGCTGTAAGACTCTGCTCTCCCTTGATTTGGACACCAGCACAAGGTAGCCAAAATGGAACTGACTTTATGAGTAGACACATTTCATCATCAAATCATTTTGTTCTCAGAGTCAGTTATTCTGCAAAAGTTCCATGATTAAATATTATCCCCCATATTTCTCTTTTGTATTTACCTCACTAAAATTCATTTTGATTAACTCTTATCACTCTAAATTATCAAGGTGATTTTAGACACTGGCTTGACATCCAGTGTTAGCCGTTTATCCCCAGTTTTTAACAACTGAGAAGTGGTCATCGTATCTTTTGTGCTTCCCTTTGAGTTTTATATATTTAAAAGACTAGAAGAGAAGGTTGGAATACTCTGGGATGTCTAAATATATTTCCATCACAAAAATACTGATACAGTCCATTGTCCAATGTACTTTGAACATAGCCATTTAAAACACCTGCGAATCAACTCAAGCGTACAATTATCTAGTTCTTACATTATCCTCTTTTTCATCAAGACTAAGTGATAAAGATTTTGGGTTTAACCCTATAGAAATAACAGGAAGGTTAACTCTCCAATTACTTTCTCCAAATACATGCGCAACTCCTAAAATATTAACCAATTGATAATAGCCAATCACCTTAAGTTACCGCAGGTTAGGTTCCTTTTACCAAGATCCTTTAGTTACTCTCAATATTTGTTTCACTGACTTGGAAAAGCAGAAGTTTACTAAACTCGTTTAGCTTTTTTTAAAATTGAAATCCATATATATACTCCCTGGAATAAGGAAATCATTGTAGTATTACTTGTCAGGTTTGCATACTGGAAATAATTTTATACTCCATTCAGTCTAGCTGCCCAACAGAACACTAGATTATTCAGTGTAGTAGACATCAGGAAAATGGCCTAAGATTCTGTTACACAGTTCTCAAAGGAAATATTTGCATGCCTCAACATCATTCTTATTCAGTAAATAAATAAGAGTCCTAATCTGAGAACTTCCCTGCTCACAGGGAAGCTTGCTTGTTCAACAATTTCTCTGGGAGTTTCAAGACACCCATCTGCAGCTGTTCTTTTAACTGGACTTTATTAAACACATGCTTTACAAAGAAAACTCAATCTGCTCATTCAGAAGCAGAGTAATACTGGAACACATTTCATTTGGGAAGGGGAAAAGAAAGTGACCACTAGAAAAGGATGTGGTTTTATAGGGGTCAGTGTAAGAGTTATGTAAAAACCCATTTTCTGTCATCATTATAGACCTCAATTCATGTAAGAAATGCAACTTATTCATCACATACTGATTATTTGAATGGACTTCAGAAAGGATATTTGAAACTCAAAGGAATTTTTGCAGTTACTGTCATTTTTTTAGCTATATATTCCAGTTATTTATATTTTGTCTCTCAGTTGCAAATGGAGCATTTTGTATTCTACAAATGCAAGGGCTGAACTCTGAAAACTGTTATTTTCCAGACTCCTTTGCCAGTTGGCTTCCTGTTAGATTCAACTAATAGAAGACATTAGAATGAGACTGGAAAGCTGGGGTAAAGACTGTGGTTTTGTTTCAGGTCCAGCATCAGCAGTTTCTTTCAGTTGACTTTCTTTTCAGCATTCCCATAACACCAGTCTCATTGTGCCTCTCAGAGATACCACAAGCAGCCAAGTGTCTCTATCCCCTCAGAAGTGTGAACTCCAGCTATGTACACTCCCTTCTCTAAGATCCTAAGTTACTAGATGGAAATGTAAATTGGTATGACCGCTAAGGAGAACAGTATGGAGGTTCCTTTAAAAACTAAAAATAGAGCTACTATATGGTTGGATGGCATCACAGACTCGATGGACATGAGTTTGAGCAAACTATGGGAGATGGTGATGGACAGGGAAGCCTGTTGTGCTGCAGTCCATGGGGTCACAAAGAGTCAAACACAACTGAGCAAATGAACTGAATTGATGTGATCCAACAATCCCACTCCTGGGCATATGCCCAGAGAAAACCATAATTCCAAAAGATGCATGCACCTCAGTGTTCACTGAAGCACTATTTACAATATCCAGGACATGGAAGCAACCTAAATGTCCACAACAGAGGAATGGATAAAGAAGACGTGGCACGTATATATGATGGAATATTACTCAGCCATAAAAAGGAACAGAACTGTGCCATTTGCAGAGGCATGGATGGACCTACAGGCTGTCATACTAAGTGAAATAAGTCAGAAAGAGAAAAACAAATATCATATATTAACACATATATGTATAATCTATTTGTGAAGCAGAAATAAAGATACAGATGCAGAGAATAAATGCATGGACACCAAGGGGGTAAAAGAAGAGCTGGATGAACGGGAATATTGGGATTGAGATATGTATATATACATATACACACACACCTTTGTATAAAATAAGTAACTAATGATCACCTACTGTATAGCACAGGGAACTCTATTCAGTGCTCTGCAGTGAGCTAAATGGGAAGAAAATTCAAAACTGAGTGGATATATGTATACATACATCTGGTTCATTTTGCTGTACAGCAGAAAGTAACACAACACTGTACAGCAACTATGAGCATGTGTGCTGAGTCTCTCAGTCATGTCTGACTCTTTGTGAATCTATGGACTGTATGTAGCCTGCCTGGCTCCTCTGTCCATGAGACTGAGATTCTCCAGGCAAGAATACTGGAGTGGGTTGCCATTTCCTTCTCCAGGGGTCTTCCTGACCTAGGGATTGAACTCGCATCTCCTGAATCTTCTGGATTGGTAGACAGGTGCTTTACCACTGAATCACCAGGGAAACAACTATACTCCAACAAAAATGTTAAAAGAAAGATCCTAGTTTACCAGAATTCGCTGGATGGTAACCTAAGTCTGAGATCCAATTCAGCCAGTCTCCTCCTCCCAGGTCCTAGGTTCTGGCTACCCTTAATTTCTTCCCTTTAATACTCTCAGACTTAGAGCTGGTAGATGTCTCTCACAGTTATTATCTTTGGGTCACCAGTCTTCCTTTTGCTCTTTCAGCAAAAGGGATAAAGAAGATGTGGCACATATATATGATGGAATATTACTCATAAATAAAGTTTATTTATGTTACATAAATAAAGTTGCACATATATATGATGGAATATTACTCATAAATAAACTTTATTTATGTTACATAAATAAAGTTGCACATATATATGATGGAATATTACTCATAAATAAACTTTATTTATGTTACATAAATAAAGTTTATTTATGTTACATAAATAAAGTTTATTTATGTAACATAAATAAAGTTACATAAAGGTATACCGATCCCTTATGTTAAATTCCTTCTGCTGAATACATAGTGTGGTTTCTATTTAACTAAATGGATCATAACTGATAAATTATAAATGACTATTTTCCCCAAAATGTTCTTTAATAAAATTTTTAAAGTATTGCTTGTTAATAAGTAGTTGCTTTGTGCATATTTTTCTCTTGAAAAAAAAAATTAAGACATTCAACATTTGAAAGTGACCAAGCTGCTGTAATGATTCAGTTCAGTTCACTCACTCAGTCGTGTCCGACTCTTTGCGACCCCATGAATTGCAGCACGCCAGGCCTCCAGTCCATCACCAACTCCCAGAGTTCACTCATACTCACGTCCATTGACTCAGTGGTGCCATCCAGCCATCACATCCTCTGTCATCCCCTTCTCCTCCTGCCCCCAATCCCTCCCAGCATCAGAGTCTTTTCCAATAAGTCAACTCTCCACATGAGGTGCCCAAAGTACTGGAGTTTCAGCTTTAGCATCATTTCTTCCAAAGAAATCCCAGGGCTGATCTCCTTCAGAATGGACTGGTTGGATCTCCTTGCAGTCCAAGGGACTCTCAAGAGTCTTCTCCAACCCCACAGTTCAAAAGCATCAATTCTTCGGTGCTCAGCCTTCTTCACAGTCCAACTCTCACATCCATACATGACTACTGGAAAAACCATAGCCTTGACTAGACGGACCTTTGTTAGCAAAGTAATGTCTCTGCTTTTGAATATGCTATCTAGGTTGGTCATAACTTTCCTTCCAAGGAGTAAGTGTCTTTAAATTTCATGGCTGCAATCACCATCTGCAGTGATTTTGGAGCCCAAAAAATAAAGTCTGACACTGTTTCCACTGTTTCCCCATCTATTTCCCATGAAGTGATGGGACCAGATGCCATGATCTTAGTTTTCTGAATGTTGAGCTTTAAGCCAACTTTTTCACTCTCCACCTTCACTTTCATCAAGAGGCCTTTTACTTCTTCTTCACTTTCTGCCATAACGGTGGTGTCATCTGCATATCTGAGGTTATTGATATTTCTCCCAGCAATCTTGATTCCAGCTTGTGCTTCTTCCAGTCCAGCGTTTCTCATGATGTACTCTGCATATAAGTTAAATGAGCAGAGTGACCATATACAGTCTTGACGTACTCCTTTTCCTATTTGGAACCAGTCTGTTGTTCCATGTCCAGTTCTAACTGTTGCTTCCTGACCTGCATACAGATTTCTCAAGAGGCAGATCACGTGTTCTGGTATTCCCATCTCTTTCAGAATTTTCCACAGTTTATTGTGATCCACACAGTCAAAGGCTTTGGCAGAGTCAATAAAGCAGAAATAGATGTTTTTCTGGAACTCTCTTGCTTTTTCCATGATCCAGCAGATGTTGGCAATTTGATCTCTGGTTCCTCTGCCTTTTCTAAAACCAGCTTGAACATCAGGAAGTTCATGGTTCACGTATTGCTGAAGCCTGGCTTGGAGAATTTTGAGCATTACTTTACTAGTGTGTGAGATGAGTGCAATTGTGCAGTAGTTTGAGCATTCTTTGGCATTGCCTTTCTTTGGGATTGGAATGAAAACTGACCTTTTCCAGTCCTGTGGCCACTGCTGAATTTTCCAAATTTGCTGGCACATTGAGTGCAGCACTTTCACAGCATTATCTTTCAGGATTTGAAATAGCTCCACTGGAATTCCATCACCTCCACTAGATTTGTTCGTAGTGATGCTTCCTAAGGCCCACTTGACTACACATTCCAGGATGTCTGGCTCTAGGTCAGTGATCACACCATCGTGATTATCTGGGTCGTGAAGATCTTTTTTGTACAGTTCTTCTGTGTATTCTTGCCACCAATTCTTAATATATTCTGCTTCTGTTAGGTCCATACCATTTCTGTCCTTTATCGAGCTCATCTTTGCATGAAATGTTCCCTTGGTATCTCTAATTTTCTTGAAGAGATCTCTAGTCTTTCCCATTCTGTTGTTTTCCTCTATTTCTTTGCATTGATTGCTGAGGAAGGCTTTCTTATTTCTTCTTGCTATTCTTTGGAACTCTGCATTCAGATGCTTATATCTTTCCTTTTCTCCTTTGCTTTTCACTTCTCTTCTTTTCACAGATATTTGTAAGGCCTGCCCAGACAGCCATTTTGCTTTTTTGCATTTCTTTTCCATGGGGATGGTCTTGATCCCTGTCTCCTGTACAATGTCACGAACCTCATTCCATAGTTCATCAGGCACTCTATCTATCAGATCTAGTCCCTTAAATCTATTTCTCACTTCCACTGTATAATCATAAGGGATTTGATTTAGGTCATACCTGAATGGGCTAGTGGTTTTCCCTACTTTCTTCAATTTAAGTCTGAATTTGGTAATAAGGAGTAATGATTATGTGAACCTTAAAAATGTAAACACACAAACTTGTTCAATAACTATAAATATTTGATTCAGGGAAATAAATTTTGTTAAAGAAGACTCTGAAATAAAGCTTATTCCTCATGATTATGCAAATATGTTGCCAATAAACAAAGTTTGCTGGTCACCTATCATGAGTAGTCAGTCAGTCCCAAACTGACAGTCTGGGTCTATAGGAGCAATTAGAAGATGAGACTGATGGAGACTGATGTTTGTTAAAGGCCTATGTAGTAGACAAGTATTTTTAACACATTTTTCTTTGGTTTATCATCACAGAAATGAATAAGATAACTATTATCTCTATGTTGTGGAAAAGGAATACAGGCTAAAGAGGATAAACTACTACTTGGGTCAGTAGCTCAGTCATGTCTGACTCTTTGCGACGCTATGGACTGCAGCCAGGCTCCTCTGTCCATAGGATTCTCCAGGCAAGAATACTGGAGTGGGTTGCCATTTCCTTCTCCAAACTATTGCTTCAGTTTAGTTCAGTCACTCAGTCATGTCCAACTCTTTGCGACCCCATAAACCACAGCATGCCAGGCCTCCCTGTCCATCACCAACTCCCGGAGTCCACCCAAACCCATGTCCATTGAGCCGGTGATGCCATCCAACCATCTCATCCTCTGTTGTCCCCTTCTCCTCCTACCCTCAGTCTTTCCCAGCATCAGGGTCTTTTCCAGTGAGTCAGCTCTTTGCATCAGGTGGCCGAAAGTTTTGGAGTTTCAGCTTCAACATCAGTCCTTCCAATGAACACCCAGGACTGATTTCCCTTAGGATGGTCTGGTTGGATCTCCTTGCAGTCCAAGGGACTCTCAAGAGTCTTCTCCCACACCACAGTTCAAAAGCATCAATTCTTTGGTGCTCCGCTTTCTTTATAGTCCAACTCTCACATCCATACATGACCACTGGAAAAACCATAGCCCTGACTAGATGCACCTTTGTTGGCAAAGTAATGTCTCTGCTTTTTAATATGCTGTCTAGGTTGGTCATAACTTTCCTTCCAAGGAGTAAGCGTCTTTAAATTTCATGGCTGCAATCACCATCTGCAGTTATTTTGGAGCCCAGGAAAATAAAGTCAGCCATTGTTTCTGCTGTTTCTCCATCTATTTGCCATGAAGTGATGGGACTGGATGCCATGATCTTAGTTTTCTGAATGTTGAGCTTTAAGCCAACTTTTTCACTCTCCTCTTTCACTTTCATCAAGAGGCTCTTTAGTTCTTCTTCACTTTCTGCCATAAGGGTGGTGTCATCTGCATATCTGAGGTTATTGCTTAATGTCATATAATTGGTATGAGACAGACATAACTTTAATCCAAAGGTCTGTCATCACTTATACCATACTCCATTCCTGCTTAGAGGTCATGATTCTCTAGTTTTAATAACTGTATACACACACCATCACAAAAATGACTTAATATTTACACAACTAAATATAAATATATATTATGGAAAGTAACAACTTGATCATTTAGCTTGTCATCACCATACATTACATATTTTAAAATCTAATTTTGCTATATAAAATAAAATGAAGTGTTCAAAAGGTATAAAGAAGTAATTCAATGAATCCTTCTGCTATTAGACAAGTCTTCACCTAATGCCCATGATAAAGTTACATAAATAAAAAAGAAATAATTAGTATGGGAGAAGGGAGATAAAACACTGAACAATTTAATTGGATTTTGTTGAAGTAAGAAATTACAGACTAAACTATAAATAGGGAAATGGTACAGTTATCTGGGTAGAACAGAAATAATAGCTGATCAGGGACAAAGACATAGGGATTTCAAATCCCATTTTACCACTGACTCACTTCGTAACATTTGACAAGTTATAAACTGGCTGATTTTTACTTCTCCCATAAGAAAACAGAGGGAAGATGATATGACAGTAAAGCTCTATATCATAGGATCATTGTAAGAAATAACTATTCAAAGAAATTATCATGAGGTACTCAGACAATATCAAATACTGCATAATAATACAGTTAAGTAGACAAAATGACTCAAATTCACAGATTAATATAGTGACTAAGCTTTCATGTGACCCTCTGAAAACAGGACAAGATGCTATTTATGAAATTAAGGGTGGAATTTATTGCTATATACATTCCAGTCATCCCAATGAAAAGGTTGGCTTATATAGGTGTGAACATATAGGAATTGTGCAAACATTCAATTGATCTAGTTCTACAGGGGCCAATCACCTAAGTTTCAGTGAATCAGATCCCTTGAATGTTAAATTTTGTCCAACTCAGATACCTTTCTAGAAACAACACCAAAGGCTATAGACAGACACCAAGAATATAGTGTCTATGAAAGTTTCACAAGGGAGCTCCAACATACTGCAGCCAGCCCATAGCATGCTCGCAGAGAAGTACCAAACTATAGGGAATGCATTAGTTGGCATGCAGGGAAGTCCTTGACAAAAATAGTAACCCCCAAGTAATGGATAATTATAATCCAGACAGGAATATCAACAAGCCTTAACTGAAATGTAAGCCTAAAGCAAAATGTAAGATTCAACACTCAATACAACTCACAGGGCTGAGAATCTAGTACAATTTTAGTCAGATATTGAAATTAAACAGGTGATATAATCTGGAAGAATGGGCTAATGGCATGAACTTAGATATAATAGAATATCTTGAGAAGTAAGGTTGCATTTAGGGCAATTTATCCAAGATATAAGAGGAAGATGTGGAGCTAAGAACTCAGTTCTGTGAAATAAATCTCACTTTCTAAAGAAAATCAGGCTCTGATTAGTAAGCCAGGAGCCTTTGTCCCCTTCTAGGCTCTAGAAAGGAAGAGACAGAAGTAGACAGGGAGATAAACCTCTAACCTCTCAGTGGGGGCTCAAAGAGATTATATTCCAAAAGTGTCCCTAGGGTACAGAGAATATCTAGGGTTAGTTTCTCCCCAGTCCCCTCAAACCCCCATCCCCTGAATTTCTGAGGACCACTATAAGCCTTCCTTTTACCCTCGCACCAGGTATTTAGAAGAATTGCCTAATGATTTCTCAGTCTGGGCTGCACTGATACCAAGGTCAAGGAGAGTAAGGCTGCAGATTACTGGAAGATTAATTTGTTCAAGGGAGCTGCACAAGGCAATGAAAAGGAGATTGACATACAGGATTCTTCTGTAAGTGAAGTAAACATTTATAAAATCATTTAAGTGTTCCATTGAGTTCTGAATCTCAAAATGAGAAAGTATTACCTTAAATTTATCAGAGCTTTTTACAAAGAATTAACACAATTGATCTAGCAATTGGCCAAGAGGAAAGCAACATGTACCTATGGGAAATGAATGCATACAATTAATTACAACCAGAAAAGGATTGCTAGCTGAAATCATTTGAGCAAGTTCATGAGAAGTTTGAATAAAAATATATTATAGAGGGCTCACTTTTAGCCACAGGAGAGGTCATGGTACAGAAAAATAGAAGGCAAATATCTCTTAACAAAGGAAGTTAAGATGCTAACATAGTGTGTATTTACTGTGTGCCAAGAATTTTTGTATTTTTCACAAGTGCTAATTTAACAAATCCTCAAAACCACCCTTGGAGAAGGCAATGGCACCCCACTCCACTATTCTTGTCTAGAAAATCCCACGGATGGAGGAGCCTGGAAGGCTGCAGTCCATGGGGTCACTAAGAGTCAGACATGACTGAGCGACTTCACTTTCACTTTTCACTTTCATGCATTGGAGAAGGAAATGGCAACCCACTCCAGTGTTCTTGCCTGGAGAACCCCAGGGACAGGGGAGCCTGGTCCCCATAGGGCTGCCATCTATGGGGTCACACGAGTCGGACACGACTGAAGTGACGCAGCAGCAGCAGCAAAACCACCCTATGAGAGGGTATCATTTGTATTCCCATATTACAGGTGAACAGACTGGATCATAGAAAGGTTATGTGACTGGCCCAAGGTCACACAGTTTATACATTGTGGTACTAAAGTTCCAACTCAGGCAGCCTGACCCCAGAGTTCATTTTCTTAACCAATACATGGTTCGGCCTATTCAAGAGCTGACTCCAGACTGACGATTCTAGCTGTAAGGCAAGTTTCTTTAATACCTGACTCCATGCTGATTATTCTTGTTCTGGAGCAAGGAGAAGCCCACACACCCCAGCTAGAGAGTAGGTCCCACTCACAACTAGCGAAAAGCCTGAGAAGCAATGAAGACTCAGCACAACCAAAACTAAATAAATAAAATTATTAAAAAAAAAAAATAAATTGACTGAAAATCGATCAAGGCAAATGCTCACGGGTGTTCAGGATTCACATGCCAACGTAACCAGTAAGTATAGTGTTAAGGTCACATGGGATTCTGTGTCTCATGCGGAAAGAGTATCAGTGTCCTCATTTTTCAGATACAAAAACAGCCTGAGAATGAGGGACTGACCATCTGAGGTCACACAAGCGGTTAGGAGCTGGGCTGCAGACCTCAAGGCAAGCATCTGATCTCTGTTCTTTGACTCTCAAGTCCATTGCCCCACTCACTTAAATTCAATTTAAGGTTGGCAAACAGTGATGCCAAAAGAAGGAATGGAGATAAAAACATCAGAAGAAATTCTTCGTAGAACAAACTTTTCCACTGAAAGCTAGATGGTAAGAGCACTTTTTAGCTCATGATTTAAAGAAAAACTCTATTTAATACCATCTTTGACAATACTAACAATTTATAACTATGAAGTTGCAGTTATCCAGTGTAAATAATTCACTGGTGTAAGATTTACCCTGTAAACTGCAGGGACAACAAGGGGAAAAAAAACTGTTGCTGTGAAGTTATTTATAATTTGTGTTTATATAAGTCAGGATTCCTAGCAGGAAACACAAATCACTGTAGTTATTCTAAGAAAGAAAAGACTTAAATCAGGGATTTAGGTGATACAGAACCATTGAAAGCCAGAAAGGACCAGAAATCAGGGGCCATCACTTAAATTCTTGGGTTTAAAAACCTGCCACCATAGATGTGATCCAAGGATTAGGAGGTTGCCTCTGGACAAATGCCTCTGCATACCAACAAAATTGGTTATTTAATTCTGAAACCCTGATTTTGACTGTCATAGCTTTTTCTAGACACTCTTGGCTTCACCACCTCTGCAGGCCAGGAGAAGGAGCATGTAGAATTTGGCCTCTGCCTAAAGTCTGCATTCTAAATCTCTTAATGAATGAATCTAGTTGAAGGGAGTTAACTCATAGTTGTCTAGGAAATAGTGTTTAGTTTCTAGTCTCTGTAGAATTGGATAGTACATAGAAAAATGTGGGGATTATTGGAGTGCTCCAATCATGTTCATCATGGTGTCAGCTGTTTATAATTTAATAACAGGAAAAACACACCTTAAAGTTTTGAGAAACCGAAGTGTTAGAGTAAGACTCTTTTTGTTCAACCTTTTAACGTGAGGAGAGAGGGTAGAGGAAGAATGAAGAAGGAAAACACAGTCTGAGTGTTATTCCTTTCATTCCTGTTGTCCTGCTGTGTAGCAAGGCAGAGAGCCAAAACTTAAATGATGGTCTTCATAAATTACTAACTTTTTAAAATATTAACATCCCTGGATAGGGCCATGTTTTAAGCACCTATCTTTTAATAGTTTGAAAGTTATTAGCAGGATTGATGGCATGGTTCATGGGTGGGTTTCTGAGACAGATTTTATCCATTTTACATTTTTGCCCAAAAGGAAATTTAAAGCTAAGTGTAACTCAGACTCAGGTTTGAATAACAGCTCCTCTACTTTTTGTGATCTTAAGCAAGTTGCTTGAATTGCCAATGTCATAATGATTTTGTATAAGAATGAAAACTGCATATTTACAGGGTTTTGGGATGATTAAGTTAATTTCACAGTGCTTCCAATGCTAAATGACAAGATGAAGACAACAAAGGTTTGAATCATAATTAAAAACTCAGAGAATTTACCAGGAATTAGAATAAAAGGGCCATCATAGAGCAATTAGGACTGAGGTTGGGATTTTATAGGTAGTAAAATTGGCAGAGACTTTGTAGGCAGAGGAAGGAAGTGTCAGACTTGGTAGATGGAAAGGAGATGGTGAGGGTCTGGTCTCAGAACATCTTCAGGAGTAAAGGGACGAAAAAGAAGGGGCCACTGAAACCTTCTGGTAAATGTTCATCTAATAAGACCTCATGACGGTACTGAATAGAGGAGAAATAATGGTGAATTCTTTTCTGTGGGAAGTTTTTATTAGGATATACCTGGTCTAAGTTGCTTATAGTAAATAAACCTGGATTTTTTTTTTTTAATGAGGCATGGCATACTGGAAAAAGTCAGTATTAACTATGTAAATACCATAGTGTTTAATGGAGATGTTTATGACTAAAAAACCAAAAAACTCACTCTGTGTAACTGGTACCTCCTATGGATTACTCAGACAACTCATATGTAAAATCTGATCCAGAGCCAACACCAATATAGAAAAGAAGAACTTGGCAGTTGCACTGGCAGTCTATGATTCCATGCTTCACCTGTGTCTAGTAATTCCCATGTCCTTAGAATTGTTAGTTTGAAACAGGGTAAAATCTCTAGTTCTAGAGAGTGTGATTTAAAAATCCAACCCTTTAATTTACCGCCATGGCATAGATGATTCATACAGAAGACAGTGAGTAGAACACATCCATTGAGGCAAGGACTTGATTTGACTTATGAAAGGCAGTCTTTGGAAAAGGGAGTTGTAATTTAATTTGAGAGTTTAAAACGAGAGGTTTTGGAATTTGGATTTCATGTTATAAGGGAATGATAGTGGTGGATTTAAATAGGATGAAATAGGTGTGTTAATCCAGTAAAACAGTACATAGGAGAACAGGAAAGAAATGAGCTTTTTGGTAAAAGATCTTGTAGATGAGTGTGGTAATGCAGGCAAAAGTGGTGAGAAGACTGTAACAGCTTGAACAGATGCTTGAGAAACTATAATGAAAATAAAGTGTTCTTAGAGATTTATTAGTTATAAAAAATAAGGAGTTAAATGTAGTAGTTTTTAGGCTGACTGACAGATGCTGTCTCAGACAGAAACAGTTAAGTCTGGAGTTAGTTTGACATAGGATGAATTTTATGGAGCTAGTAGAATACACAGGCACATACCCAAACTGTCTCACGCATATACACACACACATAATCCATGTCTGGAGGTGTAAAGACATACAGACATGTAGTTGATCTCGGAGTGTAAATCAGTTACCAAAGTAATTATTAAGTCCTCTGAGAGTGATGAGGATATATAAAGAATTTATGCCCAATTGAAAGGATAACCAAAAAAAAAAAAAAAAAATCACAGAAGTGGTCCCAATGATCCCTCTCCTGTTCTCCATCCTCTAGTCACAAAGTGTGACAAATGTGTAGAATGACCAATGTCACATTCTTGATCCATTTAGAACCATGACTTTTCAGTGAAAAGACTTCGGTACATTGTTTCCTTGGCTTGTATCAGGGGAGAAATATCTGGGGTTTAGGTTGAGATTTAAACCATCACGTGAAGCAAGCTATACATTACAGTAACTCCACAACTCTGACTAGGGCATCTTTTTCTTCACTCTCTTTGTGACCATTCTTGTCTATCAAAAGCACAAATCATACTTCCCAAAGTTGTTTCATCAGAAGTGGGTTTCTCTTCACTTGGTGTATGAGGTCCAGTCAGAGGAGTTCAGCATTGTGGTAAGTTGAATAATGTTCACCCAAAGATGGCCATGTCCTAATCGCTGGTACTTATGAATATGGTATCTTACGTGGACAAAGGAACTTCACAGATGAGACTATGGAAAGGGTTTTGATCTGGGGAGCATGTCCTAGATTTTCCAGGTGAATCAAATGTAATCACAAGGGTCCTTAAGACAGGAAAGCAGGAGAGTTAAAGTGATAGAGAAGACGTGCTGATGGAAGCACAGACTGGAGTAATGCCATTGAGGGGAAGGAGCCATGAACCAAGGAAAGCTCGTGGGCTGTAGAAGCTGTGAAAGTCAAGGAAAAAGATTCTCCTGTTTAGCTCAGTGAGATTGATTTTAGACATCTGATGTCCAGACTGTAAGATTTGAAATTTCTCTTGTTTAAAGTCAATAAAAGTGTGGTAATTTCTATAGCAGTGATAGGAAACTAATGCAGGCTTCTAATCATTTTTGGAGCACCTATTTCATCATAGTTAGGAAGATAGTATTTAGGTAACTTACAAAAAAGGAGGAAAATTTGTATAGACAGATTGTTCTGATGCAGAGAATGTTCTATCTGATCTAGGGTGCACTTTACGTGCCAAATACTCACATTTTAAGCCCCAAATTTAACATAATCCCTGCCACTTCCCTCAAGAGGAGGAGAACATGGCATTTTTCTATAAGAAAGTTCCCAATTCACAGACTAACCCACATTTATCTTTTAGAATTGCAGCCCCCTATGTGATTATCACGAATTGAAACTTCTTCAAAATATCCTCTGGGATAAATCAGAGGCATTAAGAGAAAAAGACCCAAGAAAGTATCATTAATATGGCAATTGAAATTGTACTGATTACTTTAGAGAGAATAGTTCCAGTTAGGTTGAGGTTGAAAGATCACCTCAATCGAGAAGTGGTTCTCAGTCAGGAACAATCTATCCCCCAGGAGACCCTCAGCAAAATCTGGAAACACGTTTGGTTGTCACAAGTCTGGGAATGCTGCTCGCATCTAGTGGATAGAGGCCAGGGATGCTACTGGACATCCCACCGTAGACACAAGACAGTTCTCTCCCCAACCAGGCAAGAATTATACAGTCCAAAACGTCAGTGGTGCTGAGGTTGGAAACCCTGCATAGAATAAATAAGAAAATCTGTGTGACTATGTTTATTTTTCAGAAAAGAAAACTGGAACTAAGAGAAAAGAAATGATCAAATGTATGCCATCTGAGTCCTAGCTAGATACCTTTCAATAACATACCCTGTCTAAAATTCATCTCAATCAATAGAGAAGAATGCATATGTTCTCATATATACTGAAGGTATGTAAATGTTAAGGCCCTTTCAAGTATAAAATAAATCTCAGTGTAACCCTTCAAGAAGTTCTAATGGAAATTTATAACTTACAGAAAGAATAAGCCTTTGTAAGTAATTCAAGTCATCTGTATCATTAGTTTATACAAACAAATAGCTTTCATTTAAATATAAGCCTACCTTCAGAAGGAAATAAGAAGCCCAACTTCAGAAAGAAATCACTTCATCACCGGAAGATTTTATTCCAGAGGAAAAAATTAACTTCTTTGTTCATATGGATTTTGAAATTTTATTCCTATGTGGATCATTTATTTTAATCTTAGATGAATAAATTCAATGTTATCCAGTTAATTATATTTGAGGGGAAAGCAGAATCATTGTGATATATTGTACACATTGCTATAAAACTAATACTGGGTATAAGAACATTTCATAAGCTAATGATAGCATATAAGACCGTAGAAATGATAAAGAGAAAAATAGACCAAATTTACTTTCTTATCCAATTAGAATAAAAGAATATTCTTCCATTCATTTAGGAAATACTTATTGATCATTAACTCAGTGTCAGGGCCTATGCTAAATGTTTAGGAAATAAAAAATGGGTATCGAGGTGCCATCCTAAAGAACTTCACAGTTAAGCGAATAAAGCAGTGGGGGAGAATAAAAATTACATTTAATAAGCCTTAATAGTGATATTGCAGGATAGTTTCCATGTGATGCTGGCTCTGAGAAGCTTAATTATGCAGGATTTCTTTTGAGGGAGTGTTCTATGGATCAACACCTATGGAGGAAGGGAAGGAAGAGACATTTGACACAGGGAAAGGCTGGCTGCACACAGATGAATTGATGCTGTCAGACTGTGGTGCTGGAGAAGACTCTTGAGAGTCCCCTGGACAGCAGGGAGATCAAACCAGTCAGTCCTAAAGGAAATCAACCCTGAATATTCATTGGAAGGACTGATGCTGAAGTTAATGTGCCAATACTTTGGCCACCTGATGTGAAGAGCTGACTCACTGGAAAATACCCTGATGCTGGGAAAGATCGAGGGCAAAAAGAGAAGGGGACAACAGAAGATGAGATGGTTAGAAAGCATCACCGATTCATTGGACATGAATTTGAGCAAACGCCAGGAGATAGTGGAGGATAGGGAAGCCTGGCATACTTACAGTCCATGGGGTCACAAAGAGTCAGACACAACAAAGGCTGGTCTGTCATGTAGTCTCAACAATGTCCTCAGATGACCCCAGGGGGAACTCTAAAGATGACATGGCCTTTCAGAGTTGTTCTACTTTGGGACAAGTGCACATGCTCAGTCACTTCAGTCATGCCCGACTCTTTGCAGCCCCATGGACTGTAGCCCACCAGGCTCCTCTGTCCATGGGATTCTCTAGGCAAGACTACTGGAGTGGGTTGCCATGTCCTCCTCCAAGGGATCTTCCTGAATCAGGGATTGAACCTGAGTCTCTTATGTCTCCTTCATAGGCAGGCAGGTTCTTTACCATTAGCACCACCTGGGAAACCCAAGCTGGGACAAGAGAGTGGATCTTTATAACCTGAGTATCAATAAGTCACTGGATACTGTCTGTCCCTGAAAAGAGGGCAAGAGTTTCGATGGGGCAGCTCTTGCAGATAAGGGAAATTCCCAAAGAGAGGTGAGGGCTGAAGGCTGTCCATGGCAGCATTCTCCACAGATAGGGGAAATTCAGTCCTAAATAGACTGAATAGACTCCCCACAGATAGAGTCATTCAATCCTAAATGAGAATCTAAGCAAAAAGCACAGCCTCCATAAATGGTATGCACAGAGTCCTAGGGAGCTAGTTGAAGGGCATGAACTAACTGAGTGATATGAGTAGAACATATTTGTTGTTGATCAGTTGCTCGGTGGTGTCTGATTCATTGTGACCCCATGGATTGCAGCACGCCAGACGTTTCTGTCCATGGGATTTCCCAGGCAAGAGTACTGAAGTGGGTAGCCATTCCCTTCTCCAGGGGATCTTCCTGAACTAGGGGTCAAACCCGGGTCTCCTGCATTGACAGGCGGATTCTTCACCACTAAGCCATCAGTAGAAAGAGCCAAGTAGAAAGTACAGGATGGGTATAATGCTACTGAACTGGAATTTGAACTGAAACTTGGACTATGATGAGGATTGTTCCAAGTAAAAAAGCTAGGGAATCACCTTCCAGGCAGAGGGAACAACATGTATAAAGTAATGGAGCCAAAAGGGCAAAGCATATATAATTATTAGAGAAATGCAAAATCAAAAGTAGCATGAGACATCACCTCACACCAGTCAGAATGGCCATTATCAAAAAATCTACAAACAATAAATGCTGGAGAGGGTATGGAGAAAAAGGAACCACCTACACCATTGGTGGGGATGTAAATTGGTATAGCCACTATGGAGAAGAGCATGGAGGTTCCTTTAAAAACTAAAAATAGACCATATGACCCAGCAAGCCCACTTCTGGGCTGATATCTGGACAAAACTATAAACTGAAAAGATACATGCACACTAATGTTCACTGCAACACTATTTACAAAAACTAACGCATGGAAGCACCCTGTGTCCACTGAGAGAAGAATGGATAAGGAAGATGTATATGTGTATCACACACACACACACACACACACACACACAATGGAATGTCACTCAGCCATGAAAATCAATGAAATAATGTCATTTACAGTTACATGGATGGACCTAGAGATTATCATATTGAGTGAAGTATGTCAAATAAATAGAAACATCATATGGTATCACTTTTATGTGAAATCTTTAAAAAATGATACAAATGAACTTAGTTACAAAACAAAAACAGGCTTACAGACTTACAGAAAGAACTTATGGTTACCAGAGGGGAGGGTGGGGTAGAGGATAGTTAAGGAGTTTGGGATGGACATGTACACACCACATTTAAAATGGATAACCAATATGGGCCTACTGTAGAGCACAGGGAACTCTGCTTAATATTATGTAACAGCCTAATTGGGAAAAGAATTTGAAAAAGAATAGATACATGTATATGTTAAAAAAAAGTTCTGGCTGTGATACCATACTAGACTTTTTCAAGGTGTTACCACTAAGAGAAAGTAATACAGAGGAATAGGTGGATCTCCCATTTATTTCTTACAACTGCTTGCAACTCTACTATTATGTCAAAATAAAAGTTTAATTAAAAAAAGAAAAAGCAAAGCCTAATCAGAGGAAGGTCAAAGTTTAATTAAATTGGAGCTTAGCATAAATGTTAGAGGAGAAGCAGGCCTAAAGAAGGGACCTGAGGAATCATTTTAAAGTAAACTAGAATAAAAGATACAGGATTTATCCTATTGAGAAATCTAGATCTAACAAGGGCTTTAGGGGAGGAACTAATAGGATTTTATTTGAAGGAGACAATTCTGCAAGTATGGAGTATGGGTGATTGAAACAGAGGGAAACAGAGCAGGAGAATGTACTTTCAGTGACTTGAACACTGAACTGTGATAATGAATTGAAATTATTTTCTCTTCAGGGAGAGAAAAGTGTCTAATAGAAGATAAAAAATGAACCTTAGATTCCATGAAATTAATAAGAAATTTACCCCCTTCTACCTACATATACCTCATATGTCACTACCTAAGGACCAGGTGCACTTCTAGTTATTATTTCATACCAACATGAAATAATGACTGTTACCATTGAAGAACTCAAGAAGTTTTGAATATACAGATGCCTTCTAACTTAGACCAGAAGGGTAGTTTCGAATGGCAACCAGATGAACATGGAGGGCAACCAGTGATGATCCATCAACCCTATTAAATGGCAATTAATGGCATGGACTGAATGTCTTCCATGTAAACAAGCTAACAAAATCTCCCAGTATGGGACACAAGAATATTCTATACTAGCTTGAACACTTGGGAAGCAGAAAAATATTTGCTATTATAATAAGTATACTATATAATGAATTCTCTTGTGACTTTAATAAAATAAAAAATAGTCTTTAAAACAAGAGATAAAATGAGTTGGAATAACAGTATAAGAAGAGTGGGATGACAGAAAAATTTATTAATTGATTCAATATTTATTGAACAGTCTGAGGTTGGCAGATGTAAGAGGCAGATCTTGAAATAAGGATTTCCAAGTGAGTTTTTTTTTTAATGAATTTATTTATTTTAATTGGAGGCTAATTACTTCACAATATTGTAGTGGTTTTTGCCATACATTCACATGAATCAGCCATGGGTGTACATGTGTCCCCCATCCTGAACTCCCCCTCCCACCTTCCTCCCATCCCATCACTCAGAGTCATCCCAGCGCACCAGCTCTGAACGCCCTGCCTCATGCATCGAACCTGGACTAGTGATCTATTTCACATATGGTAATATACATGTTTCAATGCTATTGCTTCCAGAAAAGACCAGTGAACAAAGTGGTAGAGACCAGAGATGGAAAGGTGAGTACTCAAGCAAGATGTGAGCTTCAGGGTGAAGTGTAAGTTACACCTGCATTATTCTCAGAGTCTTTGGCTGAAATCCACCCAGAGTGGCTATATCAAATCCCAAGCTGTTACAGCCCTGTGTGTGCAGAAAAGCAGCTCCAGTAGCCAAAGGTTCAGACATTATGCAGGTGTTAGAAACAAAGCTTGGAGTAGCAGGCACCCAGAAAAATAGCAGAAGGTATTCTAGGGGATCTGAGCACCCACTGTGAAGTCACCACTGAGATGGGTACTAGGACTACAAGGGTAAACAAGGCAGAAAGGGTCCCTGCACTAATAGAACTTATATTCTAGGTTGGGAAATGCTGACTATATCAAAGGGAAAAAAGAAAAAAACATGAACAGGATAATGAAAGTCTACCTGAAGTATGATAAAGTGAATTAAAATGTAAAAGAAAGAATGAGGAGAGGGCATTTTGTATGATGAGCTCACAAAAGGCCTCTTAGACAAAGGAATATTTGTTCAGACACATGAAGCTTGAGTATTAATGGGAAAAAAAAAAAGATACCAAGGAAATATTGGGGGAAAATGAAAGAAATAAAACTCCTATTAAAAGCATAAAAGAAAAAAAATCAGCTGAACAAAACATAGACCCCCAAGTCTAACATGACAAGCTCCTGTGGATAGTGACTTAAAGCCTGAGTTTTAATGGTTAAATGTGTGGGAATAGGAAACAAAGCCTGAGATCCAAGAAGGCTAGGGATTTAGATCAAAGATCCCTCATATATATACAGTTCCTTAAAGGGCACACCTTTAGTGAGAAAATTAGCTAAAAAAGTGATATTCTCTGTATTAGTCACAACTTTGCATAGAATGGGGGGACAAATAAAACCCCCAAATGCTTAACCACTTGTTGGTATCAGGTGGGCTTGGAGTCTTAATTTAAACTATCTGTATGACTCAAAAAATCTAGGATGAAAAACTAGACTATATAATCCTAGGATGATAGAGTCTCTAGGGTCCCGGCAAAAGAAAATACAAATTCTCATTGGAACAATGTGCCATAGAAATAGGTGTCAAATTCCCGCAAAACATGAGCTCACAATCAAAAGGAAATATATGAGTAAGACGAGTAAACCATGAAGAACTAAGATACAGCAAAGGGCAAAAGTAGACCCACTGAGTTTGAAGATTTTGGTTTTATCAAATATAGAATATAATGTATATTTGCTTATTGTATTTATAGGACTGAAAGATTAACAATAAAAAGAGATTATAAAAATCACCAGTACTTCTGATGCTGTCCAGTTTGATAAACACAGGCTTATTTAGTTGCTTCCCAAATATATTTTGAATGACTGAGCAGAAACACTATTGATATACTTGCAAACCAGATATGGTTTGTTGAATTTAGGACCAACTCCCATCTCTCTTTAACTCTCCCTTTTATGATAGAGGCATAAAACCTGGAAGCTACATTTCCCATACCCCACTGCCAGCAGAGTTTCATCTAGTCAATGAAAGACATCTGCAGAAGCCTTGGACAGTACAAGGCAAAGAGCATTATTTTTCTCTGGAAACTGCATCTAGAAACATAGACATCAGGAGAGAGTAGATTTCCTGAAATCTACCCTCCTGACTTTTCTTACCACAAGATCCAGTGGTTGCGTGAGCCTCTAATTTCCAATATTAAACCTCTTCCTGCTGGAAATACCTAGAGTAGCTACTGTTGTCCTGAGCAAGGCTTGGCCAGTGACTATGAGGCATAGCTGACAGGAAGTAAGAATGAATAACATTATCCACACGAGCTTTGAAGGGAGTCCTGACAACAGTGATTTATAGCCAGAGCTGAGTTTTGACAATTGGATTAAATACTGAGATTTAGAAACATGGGATCAGTAATGGGACAGCTGAACAAACTGCTGAATATCTTCTGGCTGCCAAGGCAAAACAAGGATAAAGAGACAAATTCTGCAATGTAATTAGTGGAATTTTTCTACTTATAAAAATGGATCAACATAAATATTGCAAAACCTGGACAAGATGTCAGACCCCCACATCAAATTAACGCAATCACAAACACAATGATAAATTAGACAAATGGCAAGCATAAAGCCTAACGCACCACCAAACTAGGCTTATTCTTATAATGAAGGACTCTGGTGGTCATGTTAACTGCTGACTCCCTTGTGATTATTTCATTTCAAGGTATTGATTATTTGTAGTCTTTCAGATTTCAGGAAATGGGAACTATTTTTAGATGCTGCAAACGTTGCTGAACATGGAACCTGGAACCTTAGGGAATACACTCAAGTTTTCCTTAATACATTCACTGACAGAAACAACTCAGCTCCATAGTATTCAGGCTGCAGAGGTGTTTTTTTTTTTTAAACAAAGAAACAGTAAAATATCTTAAGCTATTAGAGTCTTCAGTTACAAAGGACATAGAAATCACTCAGCAATAGAGTAACGAAAATCTAGGTAGGCTCAAAGCATCTTATTTTAGAGTTTCCATCCCACATTAAACCAAATTTCTTAGAATGTACTCATATCCCACAATTAATATAAATGTTTTACTATATAATATTTAAAGACTTTTTGCAGGTTAGGTTTTGAAATTGTATGTCTTTGCATAATTTTTTTAATTTATAATTGGACATAACATCTTAGAAATCATGCTGCACACTCGAGAACTCTAGCAAAGTGAGGGCTTTCTTTTCCTATTTTATTTATTTATTTATTTTTTAGATTCTTTTTAAAGAAAATATTATTTTAATATAAATTTATTTAATTGGAGGCTAATTACAATATTTCATTTGTTTTGCCATACATTGATATGAATCTGCCACAGGTGTACATCTGTTCCCGATCCTGAACCCCCCTCCCACCTCCCTCCGCATACCATCCCTCTGTGTCATTCCAGTGCACCAACCCTGAGCATCCTGTCTCATGCATCAAACCTGGACTGGCGATTCGTTTCACATATGATAATATTCATGTTTCAATTCCATTCTCCCAAATCATCCCACCCTCACCCTCTCCCCCAGAGTCCAAAAGACTGTTCTATATATCTGTGTCTCTTTTGCTGTCTTGCATACAGGGTTATCATTACTATCTTTCTAAATTCAATATATACGCGTTAGTATACTGTATTGGTGTTTTTCTTTCTGGCTTACTTCACTCTGTATAATAGGCTCCAGTTTCATTCAGCTCATTAGAACTGATTCAAATGTATTCTTTTCAATGGCTGAGCAATACTCCATTGTGTATATGTACCATAGCTTTCTTATCCATTCGTCTTCTGATGGACATCTAGGTTGTTTCCATGTCCTGGCTATTATAAACAGTGCTGCAATGAACACGGGGGCACACGTGTCTCTTTTCCCTTCTGGTTTCCTCAGTGTGTATGCCCAGCAGTGGGATTGCTGGATCATAAGGCAGTTCTATTTCCAGTTTTTTAAGGAATTTCCATACTGTTCTCCATAGCGGCTATACTAGTTTGCATTCCCACCAACAGTGTAAGAATGTTCTCTTTTCTCCACACCCTCTCCAGCACTTATTGCTTGTAGACTTTTGGATAGCAGCCATTCTGACTGGCGTGAAATGGTACCTCATTGTGATTTTGAGTTTCATTTCTCTGATAATGAGTGATGTTGAGCATCTTTTCATGTGTTTGTTAGCCATCTGTATGTCTTCTTTGGAGAAATGTCTGTTTAGTTCTTTGGCCCATTTTTTGATTGGATCGTTTATTTTTCTGGAATTGAGCTGTAGGAGTTGCTTGTATATTTTTGAGATTAGTTGTTTGTCAGTTGCTTCATTTGCTATTATTTTCCCCCAATTCTGAAGGCTGTCTTTTCACCTTGCTTATAGTTTCCTTTGTTGTGGAGAAGCTTTTAATTTTAATTAGGTCCCATTTCTTTATTTTTGCTTTTATTTCCAATATTCTGGGAGGTGGGTCATAGAGGACCCTGCTGTGATTTATGTTGGGGAGTGTTTTGCCTATGTTTTCCTCTAGGAGTTTTATAGTTTCTGGTCTTACATTTAGACCTTTAATCCATTTTGAGTTTATTTTTGTGTATGGTGTTAGAAAGTGTTCTAGTTTCATTCTTTTACAAGTGGTTGAGCAGTTTTCCCAGCACCACTTGTTAAAGAGATTGTCTTTTCTCCGTTGTATATTCTTGCTTCCTTTGTCAAAGATAAGGTGTCCATATGTGCGTGGATTTATCTCTGGGCTTCCTATTTTGTTCCATCCATCTATGTTTCTGTCTTTGTGCCAGTACCATACTGTTTTGACGACTGTGGCTTTGTAGTAGAGCCTGAAGTCAGGTAGGTTGATTCCTCCAGTTCCATTCTTCTTTCTCAAGATTGCTTTGGCTATTCAAGGTTTTTTGTATTTCCATACACATTGTGAAATTATTTGTTCTGGTTCTGTGAAAAATACCATTGGTAGCTTGATAAGGATTGCATTGAATCTATAGATTGCTTTGGGTAGTATACTCATTTTCACTATATTGATTCTTCCAATCTATGACCACAGTATATTTCTCCATCTATTAGTGTCCTCTTTGATTTCTTTCATCAGTGTTTTATAGTTTTCTATATATAGGTCTTTTGTTTCTTTAGGTAGATATATTCCTAAGTATTTTATTATTTTCGTTGCAATGGTGAATGGAATTGTTTCCTTAATTTCTCTTTCTATTTTCTCATTATTAGTGTATAGGAATGCAAGGGAGTTCTGTGTGTTAATTTTATATCCTGCAACTTTACTATATTCATTGATTAGCTCTAGTAGTTTTCTGGTGGAGTCTTTAGGGTTTTCTATGTAGAGGATCATGTCACCTGCAAACAGAGTTTCACTTCTTCTTTTCCAATCTGGATTCCTTTTATTTCTTTTTCTGCTCTGATTGCTGTGGCTAAAACTTCCAAAACTATGTTGAATAATAGTGGTGAGAGTGGGCACCCTTGTCTTGTTCCTGACTTTAGAGGAAATGCTTTCAATTTTTCACCATTGAGGATAGTGTTTGCTGTGGGTTTGTCATATATAGCTTTTATTATGTTGAGGTATGCTCCTTCTATTCCTGCTTTCTGGAGGGTTTTTATCATAAATGGATGTTAAATTTTGTCAAAGGTTTTCTCTGCATCTATTGAGATAGTCATATGGCTTTTATTTTTCAATTTGTTAATGTGATGTATTACATTGATTGATTTGTGGATATTGAAGAATTCTTGCATTCCTGGGATAAAGCCCACTTGGTCATGAAGTATGATCTTTTTCATATGTTGTTGGATTCTGATTGCTTGAATTTTGTTAAGGATTTTTGCATCTGTGTTCATCAGTGATATTGGCCTGTGCTGCTGCTGCTGCTGCTAAGTCACTTCAGTCATGTCCAACTCTGTGGAACCCCATAGACGGCAGCCCACCAGGCTCCCCATCCCTGGAATTCTCCAGGCAAGAACACTGGAGTGGGTTGCCATTTCCTTCTCCAATGCATGAAAGTGAAAAGTGAAAGTGAAGTCACTCAGTCGTGTCCAACTCTCAGCGATCCCATGGACTGCAGCCTACCAGGCTCCTCCGTCCATGGGAGTTTCCAGGCAAGAGTACTGGAGTGGGGTGCCATTGCCTTCTCTGATATTGGCCTGTAGTTTTGTTTTTTTTTTTTTGTGGCATCTTTGTCTGGTTTTGGTATTAGGGTGATGGTGGCCTCATAGAATGAGTTTGGAAGTTTACCTTCCCCTGAAGTTTCCTGGAAGAGTTTGAGTAGGATAGGTGTTAGCTCTTCTCTAAATTTTTGGTAGAATTCAGCTGTGAAGCCGTCTGGACCTGGGCTTTTCCTATTTTAGAGCCAGTAATCCTTTTTTTCCATATCTCAGACAATTTCATAAGCCCTTGAGAAGCTATGATTGGTATGAAACATGAGACCATCAATAAGCAATTTGCAACTTGGGCTAAGACTATGAATTCATAGGGTCATCTGACTGTTGACAAGTTTTCTTCTTCCCAATACAAGATAACAGAAAGGAATAAGAAGAAAGACCTTGATTTATCTGTCCAACACCCTTTGAATTTAGAAGACCACCTAGACTCTGCTATTGTCAATCCACCAATCTCTCCACCCCACATCCCATAAGAGGTGCTCTGCATCCTACCTGACTACTATCTGACACCCAGCAATTTTGTGGCTACTTCCACAAGGTTTCCACAGGCTTTAGTCACTGAGCCCAGTATGGCTATTAAGACTACTAAAGTCATCACCAATGGTCTGGAGTCCAGAACATTGTCACTGCTCAGACAAAAGTGCCTGATTTAGTTAACAGCCTGGATAAAACCACTCACTTTTTCTTCTATTTACCCTTAGAGAGAAGGTGTTTTGTTAAGTGTCTTTCAGGGTAGGATAAACTGGTCTCTTCCTCTAGTACTCATGGCTTTTGAAGGAAGAATACCTACATGAAGATCAGTTTCAAATGGCAATGTTCTTCTTCTCCATCAATTTACAGAACTTTCCAGCACAACAGGTGCTGATAGGATGTCTATTCCTTTGTGAGAGAGAACTAACTTTTATCAAAAAGCTACCTTGTGCCATATACATTCTAATCTAATTAACATCGTTACATAAAATAGGTGCTTCATTGTCCCTATTTAAAAAAAAAAAACAACAACAACAAAGTTATGAGCGCTTACCAGAAGCTATTTTGTCAATCCCTGGTTATGAATTCAAATCCTCTGATATTAAAGCCTGTCTGTGGCCCACTACCACGTCCAGTGCCTCCAAAGTGAATGCACTTTCACATGCACTCTGTCTTTTTACCACAAAGCCAAGTCCATCATTTAAAAAGGTTGGGAGTAATTAAAACAGTAGTTTTTAATTAACCTTTTTAGATGTTCTGACATAAAAGGTACTGCACAGACTCCACACAAGTGTCCATTAAAAACCTCTAGACTGATACAGTACATTACAGGGTAATTTCCTTCCTGAACATTGTTTAGTCAGATACAGAGAAAATTTAAATAGAGTCTGAGCCAAAGAAAAATGTTTTGCTCTTCAGTAAGTCAAGGTGCTATAATAACCTCATAAACCCTTAGAAAGATAGCACTGCCATACTCATATGCTATATGAGAAACAAAGAAACTGACTTGATGACGTCTATTTTAAAATTATGATTAGTGGATGAAACCAATATGTGCTACTGGAAGGCAATTATTAAGAAGCCTTGCCCACCTTTTTTTTTAAAGTTATTAAAATAGCATGTCTGCAAGTTATCTGCAGACATGCTATTTTACCATTTATGAATTAACCTCTTGTTTATATAACAACAATAGCAACATTTCTGATTTGTGATCCTGATGGATGTAAGAATCTTGGTTTCAAAGATGTGTAAATAAATGGTTAAAAAAAAAAAAAAAAAAAAAAGAGCCCACTGCCTTAAAAAAGTGGTGAAAGCAGCAAAGGTGAGTTTTGAAATCCATGAGGGCCATCAGCTTAACTCTTAGTATTATTTTAGTATATTTATATTATTATCCATGAGATACTTTAAAATATCTTGCAAACTTGTTTCTAAATATTTACATATAATGAAATATATCAGGCTAGCCTCAGGCATATCTGTCACACCAAACAGTAAAAGACAAAGAAGTAATTTATACTATGTTTTATGGAAAAACATTCTGATTTCAAATTTTATAGCCCACTAAACTTGACTTATGGTAAGGGCATCAGAAAGATGTTTGCAGGTATTCAAAGGCAGACAACATAGACTATTTCATGCCATTTCTGAAGAAAACATTTTGTCCTTTTTTCAACTTATGAAAAATTAACTAAAAATTAGAAGTTCAAGAAGAAGGAAAACATGGAATAAAGCATTTGAAAATGAAAATCTAGTTAATACAGAAATATATAATCATTTACAATACCGTTATAAACTGAAACTTAAAAGTCAATGATAACTCTTGAAAGAAAATACTTTATGTAATGTAAAAATATACCAATAACTTCATACTTAAGATGCTTTTAACAAAAACCAAGAATGTAAACAAGTAGGAAAAGTGAAGCATATTAAAAATTTAATCTTGGGACTTCCCTGGTGGTCCTAGATTCCATGTCCCAAATGCAAGGGAGCTGGGTTTGACCCATGGTCAGGGAACTAGGCTTCCCTCATGGCTCAGCTGGTAAAGAATATGCCTGAAATGTGGGAGACCTGGGTTCGATCCCTGGGTTGGGAAGATCCCCTGGAGGAGGGAATGGCCACCCACTCCATTATTCTGGCCTGGAGAATTTCATGGACTGTATAGTCCATGGGGTTGCAAAGAGTTGGATACGACTGAGTGACTCTCACTTTCAGGGAACTAGATTCCACATGTGGCAACTAACAGTTTGCAGGCCACAATTAAAACATCCTGTATACCACAACTAAGATCTGGCAGACAAATAAAAAAAAAAAAAATTAAGTCTAGTCTCAAAGACAGATGAGTAAAACACACACACACACACACACACACACACGCACACAATCAGCTCACCATGACTAATAAATTGAAAGAAATAATTTAAGGAATGATTATGAAATAGCTGAAATTAAGTACTAGAAAAACTGGAATGAAAAATAATTTTCAATGTAATTTGTTACATAAACAATATTTGAAGCCAAACATACAAAATAATAGGTATTTTAAAATAAAAGGTTCACAATTTATAATGTTATTATAAATGTTATGAACCTTTAATGGAAATTCTAACTTGGAGCTCCATATGTGTCTGGATAGGACATACAAATTGTCCACCTTTACTTTAAAATACTGAAAAAGAAGCAAATGTTAGTCTTAGGAACCTCCATGTGCTACAGTTGAGACTGACTTGCATTAGTGTCAGCAACATGAAGCCCCTAACACAGTACTCAGTTTCATCAGACAAGTCTTCCAGTACCTTTCTTTACATCAAACACTAGCCCTCACCCGAAAAGAACATGTTCAACTCACCATCCCCTAAATAAATCCTATAAGCTACTTCAGTTCAACTCAGTTCAGTCGCTCAGTCGTGCCCAACTCTACGGACACGACTGAGTGACTGAACTGAACTTAGATCTCTTAAGTGATTCCCTATTTGTCCTTCATTCATATTCCTATTATCTCTCTCTACTCCTCTCCTTTCCCTTCCTACTCTATATGTGTGTGGGTGAGGGAAGTGTGTGTTGGGGAGGAGAGATTAGGTAAAGTATCTTCAATTGTTCTTCAGTTAATTCCCCAATTTTCATACCCACATTTTGCTTTTGCCCTCTACTCTGTCTGCTGATGCCAAGTCCCGGGTTTGCCTGCTAATCCTTGGAAGCCCCTTACAGCATATTATTGTCTGCTTATTTCATCTTTTGACTTATTCCCATCTGCTTTCAGATTCTCACATGTTCCTGGATATCCAGCCAGTTTCTCCCTCCCTCCCTTGTTTCTACCTCCCTCTATATATACTCATCTATCAAATCTTTGTAGATAGAAAGACATCATGGATGAGGAATGATGCTGTCCAAGTGTTAAACATTTTTCACCAAGTATTGGAATTTTTGTTAATTTCCTGCTTTTATTTTTCTTCTCTTAAAATGATGATGTATTTGTTCAATAAAATATTGAAATAATTATTATTAAAACAAGAAATCCTGCAAAGACCCTCTCAGCTGGCAATTTTGCTCAGTAACTTATTCTTAAGAATAGTAAAATAAATATCCACAATGATAGTTTTGGCAGTTGATTTTTATAATATAAAAAAATCAGAGAAAAGGAAATAATTATTAATAGAGGATTGATTAAATTATGGTATAGCTGATCAATGCAATACTACATAGTCACTGAAAATTATAATCCAATTATATACTGGCATCATAATTTGAAAAGGTCAATTGTAATATGATGTGTTTTTCAGTATTTGGAAGTATATGCTTAGAAAATATCTGGAATTATAAATACCAAAACATTAGCAAAGATATTGCATGGGCAATTGTTTCTTTTTCTTCCTTATTTTCTCTATTTTCTTTTTTTTTTAATATAACAAGCATGTATTACTCACGTACACTAAGAAAACAAATCTATTTCTAGCTTGAAAAATACAGAGGAAGAGAGAGGGAGAATGAGAGGGAGAATGAGAGATTGACAGCAAGCTGAAATAAATGATAATATTTACAATGATGATGATGATAAATGATGATATTTATGACTAAACAATATTATTGTAAAATATGCTAGCACCTTAGTATTTGTCTTTACAACATACATTGAATATCTGACATTTTTTAAACTGCTTTTACAAGGGCCATTATTTCTATTTTTTGCCATTGTTTTTCCATTAGCACTACAGATATCACTGGACATATTCCGCCTTATTTGCTGGTACCTAAAAACACATTGAAGCACCTTAACTTTTTTGCTATATTGACTATATATCAAATGTTTTACAAAATAATATTTCTTGTAGAGACCATAGTTTTACAATTAGTTAAATCACAAAAATTTCACATGATCTCAGCATTCAGATTAATTCAATTTCATTTTGTGAGTATTCTTTTCTGGGCTTTGTTACCAGATATTGGTTCTACTCCTACTTTGGTATCAGACTGCTCATCTTATTCACATATGCATCAGTGACAACAGCAATATCACAGGGGTTAATGAGCTTTTCACCAGTCATCTGAATTTTCTTCATATATTTGATGCCATAACTTTATCTGAATGATTTTTAACGTGTATTTTCATCTTCGTTATCTTTGCTAAAATACTAAAGAATGTCTAAAAATCTTAGAACTCTAATAGAACAGAGCTTGGAAACTAAAAAGGCCTTCACAAATTTTTCATAATCTCTTCATTTCTGGAATAAATGGTTTTTAGAGGTCCAGTTCATTTCAGTTCAGTTGCTCAGTCCTGTCTGACTCTTTGTGACCCCATGGACTGCAGCACACCAGGCTTCCCTGTCCATGACCAACTCTTGGAGCTTACTCAAACCCATGTCCACTGAGTCGGTGATGCCATCCAACCATCTCATCCTCTGTCATCCCCTTCTCCTCCTGTCTTCAATCTTTCCCAGCATCAAGGTCTTTTCCAATAAGTCAGTTCTTTGCATCAGGTGGCCAAAGGATTGCAGCTTCAGCCTCAGCATCAGTCCTTCCAATGAATATTCAGGACTGATTTCCTTTAGGATTGACTGATTTGATCTCCTTGCAGTCCAAGGGATTCTCAAGAATCTTCTCTAACACCACAGTTCAAAACCATCAATTCTTTGGCACTCAGCTTTCTTTATGGTCCAGCTCTCCCATCCATATATGACTACTGGAAAAACCATAGCTTTGAAGTCCACTCTTCCTTTAAGTGTTCAGGATATTGTCCTTCACTTATTTGGCAGTGTATTTTCCGTAAGTGTCATCTGTATTATTTTTCAATTCATTCAGGCCCCTGCCATCTAGAGTGTATGTGGCTTTTCTTTGGCTGTATAATCTGTCCCTTTTCTTTGGCTGTATAATCTGTAGCCTATCCCTTCTCCAGTGAATCTTCCCTACCTAGGAATAGAACTGGGGTCTCTCACATTGCAGGCGGATTCTTTACCAACTGAGCTATGAGGGACCCCGTAATCTGTCCACATGAGTGCTATTCAAAATTTTATCTCATGTCTACAGCTGGAATGGCAAACTATGCTGATAGTCCTTCATCTTGGAGTCTTCTTCTAGTGTTTCTGTGCTTAGTGACCAAAATCTATTTTTTCCCCATTGTTGCCACTCCCTGGTAACTTTGAAAATAAATGAATAGTATTAACAACAGTATCAATAAATTATAATTTTTAATATATATTGCCATGATCAATCCCTATTTCAGGCCTAGCTTTGCCCATGCAGTCTGTATTTCAAAGGATGTGTGAGTTACTGCCACCACTCCACTCGCTACTCAATCATTCTCTTAAAGTTGTAGGATTAGAAGAGATTGGGATTAACATATATACACTATGTATAAAACAGGTAACTAATGAGAATCTAATGTATAGCACAAAGAACCCCACTTAATGCTCTGTGGAGACCTAAATTGGAAGGAAATGCCAAAAAGAGGGAATATATGTATACATATGGCTAATTCACACTTTACTGTACAGCAGAAACTAACATGCCATTGTAAAGCAAATGTACTCCAATAAAAATGTTTAAGCATATGAAGAAAGGTACAAACAGGAATGGGGAGCAGCAATAGCAGCCCCCTGCAGAAGAGCACCCTCATTTCTAATCACTATTAATCTTGAGCTTCTGGGTAGTGAATGAGTGGGAGGGGAGATTCAGATTGTACCGAGTCAAGGAGTTTTTCTACCCCTCTGCACTTGCTGACTTGGATCTTGCCTATTTTTCCAGCATCACCTTCTACCACCACCCCCACTCAAATGTCTCATGACTCAATTATCTTGAATTGCAAGTCCTTCCTTGACAGGGTACCCTATTTCCTGCTAGAGAAGCCCCTTGAAAGCTTCTGTCTTGTTTACCACTATATCTAGCACTCAGAATGTGCCTGGTATATATTAGGAGCACCACAAGTATATGTTAAAGAAATAAATGAATGCCTCTATGTCTCTTCTCTTGTACGTTTTTTCTGTAATACCTGTTTTCTCACTTTTCTACCATACACAAGCCTTCTCTTTCTGAATATCACCTTATGTCATCTCCTATGAAGGACATACTGAAAGTTTCCAACAATGTTACATGTTTTCTAATCTATTGTAATTCATTTCACAGTATTATAATTGCTTATTTGCAAACCTAATTTCCCACTAGCCTATCAGCATCAGAGCAGTAATCGTATTCTTTTCATATTTATAAACCCAAGTATGATGATACCAGGTAAGTGCTTAGTAACTGACTATTGGATAGAAAGTATTCTAACCCCAGATATAATAGTATTATTTATAATAATAATAAAATAGTAAATGTTTATAGCATAGTGGTTAAGAGCCACTCAGCCAGAGAATGAATCCCAGCCCTACTCTTTTTTGTTTTAAGGAATACATTTTGATTTATTTTAAAATTTTGAACATAATTGTTTTCCAAAATATTTTTGATGTGAGTTACAGAATTTCTCTTCATGAAACTGTGGTTCCTAACCTGAAATGCTACACTTTTCTGTGAGACTGAATGTGCCCCCAAAGGATCAGGCACATCATGCCCTTTTCACAAGGCTGTTCAAGTACTAATAAATCAACCCTTTTCGGATTGAACATACATTTGGTATGCACTTTAATTTTCATAGATATATAGAATACTCTTTCAATTTTGTCCTTTAATACTAAAGGAAAGGAGGAAACCTATACATGAGTACTAAAATATCTAATCATCTCCAGAAATCAAAACAGTATCAAATAATAGTTGTCCTTCAGAACCAAATATGTGACTGTTAGCTGGTGAGTTTTTTTTTTTTTTTTTCTCATTCTTTCTTTTGAAAGTGAAAGTCACTCAGTCATATCCAACTTTTGCAATCCCATGGACTGTAGCCTGCCAGACTCCTCTGTCCATGGAATTTTCCAGGCAAGAATACTGCAGAGGGCTGCCATTTCCTACTCCACAAGCCCTACTCTTAATTAAATTTTAGGCCCTGGGATCTTATTTACTCTCTCTGCTCTTCAATTTTCTCACATATAAACCAGAAGTAATAACAGTATTTGTCTAATAGGATTAAATTAGGTAATAATATACAAAGAGTGGTTAGAATAGTGCCTGATATCTACTGAAGAAAACCTTCAGTATCTGTTAGCTATAATGTTAAATGAATTCTTACAATATAATAGACCAAATGCAAGACACTTCATTATATAATTTATTCCTCACAACAATGTTAAGAGGCTTTTCTTTAAAGATCAGGAAACTGAGACAAAGAGAGATTAATCAATTTGCTTAAAATCATAGAATATTTTATTGTGGTATATTTAATTTACAATATAGTACACAGAGAATTTACTGGAAAAGGTCAGTTTTCATTCCAATCCCAAAGAAAGGCAATGCCAAAGAATGCTCAAACTACTGCACAATTGCACTCATCTCACACACTAGTAAAGTAATGCTCAAAATTCTCTAAGCCAGGCTTCAGCAATACATGAACCATGAACTTCCAGATGTTCAAGCTGGTTTTAGAAAAGGCAGAGGAACCAGAAACCAAATTGCCAACATCCGCTGGATCATTGAAAAATCAAGAGAGTTCCAGAAAAATATCTATTTCTGCTTTATTAACTCTGCCAAAGCCTTTGACTGTGTGGATCACAATAAACTGTGGAAAATTCTGAAAGAGATGGGAATACCAGACCACCTGATCTGCCTCTTGAGAAACCTCTATGCAGGTCAGGAAGCAACAGTTAGAACTAGACATGGAACAACAGACTGGTTCCAAATAGGAAAAGGAGTGTGTCAAGGCTGTA
Source organism: Bos indicus x Bos taurus (assembly GCF_003369695.1). Taxonomy (NCBI): domain Eukaryota; kingdom Metazoa; phylum Chordata; class Mammalia; order Artiodactyla; family Bovidae; genus Bos; species Bos indicus x Bos taurus. The sequence continues at coordinate 20,793,419 of NC_040105.1, forward strand.
TATGGTCACCCAGGTTATTTAACTTATATGCAGAGTACATCATGAGAAACGCTGGGCTGGGAGAAGCACAAGCTGGAATCAAGATTGCTGGGAGAAATATCAATTACATCAGATATGCAAATGACACCACCCTTATGGGAGAAAGTGAAGAGGAACTAAAAAGCCTCTTGATGAAAGTGAAAGAGGAGAGTGAAAAAGTTGGCTTAAAGCTCAACATTCAGAAAACAAAGATCATGGCATCCGGCCCCATCATTTCATGGGAAATAGATGGGGAAACAGTGGAAACAGTGTCAGACTTTATTTTGGGGGGCTCCAAAATCACTGCAGATGGTGACTGCAGCCATGAGATTAAAAGACGCTTACTCCTTGGATGAAAAGTTATGACCAACCTAGATAGCATATTCAAAAGCAGAGACATTACTTTGCCAACAAAGTCCATCTAGTCAAGGCTATGGTTTTTTGAGTGGTCATGTATGGATGTGAGAGTTGGACTGTGAAGAAAGCTGAGTGCCAAAGAATTGATGCTTTTGAACTGTGGTGTTGGAGAAGACTCTTGAGAGTCCCTTGGACTGCAAGGAGATCCAACCAGTCCATTCTGAAGGAGATCAGCCCTGGGATTTCTTTGGAAGGAATGATGCTAAAGCTGAAACTCCAGTACTTTGGCCACCTCATGTGAAGAGTTGACTCATTGGAAAAGACTCTGATGCTGGGAGGGATTGGGGGCAGGAGGAGAAGGGGACGGCAGAGGATGAGATGGCTGGATGGCATCACTGACTTGATGGATGTGAGTCTGAGTGAACTCCGGGAGTTGGTGATGGACAGGGAGGCCTGGCATGCTGCGATTCATGGGGTTGCAAAGAGTTGGACACGACTGAGTGACTGAACTGAACTGAACACAGAGAACTGGGAGCTTCCGTGGTGGCTCAGATCATGAAGAATCTGCATGCAAGGGGAGATCTGCATGCGGGTTTGATCCCTGGGTTAGGAAGATCCCCTGGAGAAGGGAATGGCAACACATTCCAGTATTCTTGCCTGGAGAATCCCATGGACAGAGGAGCCTGACGGCTACAGTCCACAGGGTCACAAAGAGTCAGAAACAACTGAGCAACAACAGATAATATTGTACAACACAGAATATTAAGTGTTAAAGTCTGCAAAAATTTTCACCTGATACCATACAAGATCCCACAAGAGTCTGAACATGTGATAATTAATTGTCTCAGAGCTTATAGTCTATGAGTAATAAACTATTTTATTTGAAAAGTGCTCTTGTGTCACGTCCATTGTACTTGCCACACAGACAGCAAGCATCGTGTTTAAGAGCTGATTGGAGGGGCAGCAGTCACACTAACACAGGTTCTAACCCTAGCTTTAACATTTTACTACCGTGGAAAATTGCTTAACCTCTTTAAGTTTTGGGTTCCCTTTGTAAAATGAGCATAATATCATCAACCTCAGAGGGTTATTTATTCTGAGAATCAAATGAAATCAAATATGGGTAAAATGCTTAGCAAAATACCTACTGCATTCAAAGCTCAATAAAAGGAAGCTCTTATCCACCACTGGTTGTCAATTTTATTTATTTTATTAGTTTCTGTTTTGCATTGTACAATTTTTTAATCTTATTCAGAAACTTGGGGGAGGTTATTTCCCTGAATAGTAATATTTCTCTCTTAAGCTGAGTTAGGCATACCTTTCTCCATGCTCCCACTACATTTAAAATATACCTCTATTTAGAAGCAGATCCTTGGATTTCTCCCTTTATCTATGACACAGGAAAAAGAAAAAACATTTTTAAGCACCCAAATGCATAATGAGGCATCCACGTGCCATTTCAATAGCTCTAATCTGTGTCCTTGGAACTTGGGCTGCTTGCCCTAGGGAATAAGCCTACGTGCTCAGTCGTGTCCAACTCTGTGTGACTCTATGGACTGTAGCCCACCAGTGTCCTCTGTCCATGAGATTTTCCAGGCAAGAATACTGGAGAGGGTTGTCATTTCCTAATCCAGGGGATTTTCCCAACCCAGAGATCAAGCCTGAATCTCTTACATCTCCTGCTTGGCAGGATGATTCTTTACCAGTGTATCACCTGGGAATCCAGCCCTAGGGAATCTGGTACCAGCAATACTGCAGTCTCTGTATTAATATGCAGACAACCATGGGAGACATGTGTGCTGGTAAACATGTGAAAAAATCTCTCAAGAAGAAAAGAAAGCCCATTTTGTAGCTTACCAATTTTTATGGTGTAAATATTTTTACCACAGCCAAGTTCAAGTTCTCGATATGATGTCAGTGTACAGAGTTGAAATGTACAATCACTCCATTATATAGTATTTCTACCACACAGGTAAGAGAGACCTAAATAGCCTTCAGAGTACAGATAATAGTAAAATGTAATCCAGTAATTAGTAATTCATTATTTCTGAACAGTCATTATATTTTATAATACAATTAATTGTAAGTTAATATAATTTTATTCTTATTGGCTATGTTTACAACCTCCTTGCAAAATTCTTGATAATGTCACATCAGCTCTCATAAGATATAAAAACTGACCCTGGCATACTACTGCCTTTAGAGGTAAGAATGAAGCATGCCGGGCAAAGGAAGATTGAAGTTATACAATGGAGAGGGTTCTCTTTAAGGAAAAAGAATGCCTACATGGATGCAAAATGAGTATTTAGAAGAGAATCTTTATGTTTAATGACCACAGCCACTCCAAAACCCCTAACATAAGGGAGTATGTAGGAAAGGAACTACAAATGGAAAGAGACAGTATTAACCTACTGTAGTTAAAAGAGCTGAATTTCCAAAGGTTTTCAAAGATATATAATCATGTGAACACATTGTTAGAACCTTTCCTAGAGGGGGAAGTCGCACAAGAGAGGATCCTAAAGCTAAAGCTTCATCAGTTTAATGCTAAGTCCGTCTCTGCTTCTGTGTGACCAGGACAAAGCTACTTCAGTTATTTAGGCATCTGTGATGCTACTACATACCCTAATAAATTATGACCCACTTGGGAACGTTGCACCCTTAGCAAAAGCAGGTTGCAAAAGTGACATACCTACAAGGGCCACCAGGTCACCTGAATGAGTGAGGCATGTCTGCTGGGTCCTGTTGTTAACAGAAGGGCCCCTGTCCTTAAAGCTGCTCAACTCAGGGTGAGTTTGTTAGGGTCTACTATGGGTCCAATATTACCAGATGTTCTAGTTTTTTAGAAGAAACCAGAAATGTGGATTTTTATGAAAAATGTGATTTTTATATGCTGGCAACTGATTAAAAAACAAAACCCTGAAGGTCAAACAAAACTGAGGCCACCATTTTGTAATAATATAGGTCACCATTTTCGATAATATAGGTATATTACTTGAGTGCCTTGTTTATATATTTCACCCTGACTATCCCCACTCCTCACCACTAGCATTTGGGAAAATAAACCATGTATCAGCAATTACTGAGGAGTATCATAATTGCTTGTCAGTGAGTTTGTCTCTCAATTACATCTTGTATTCTTGGAGGTCACGGTTCATATATTCTCTTCTTTGTTGTCCTGATGTACCCAACACCTGGCAGATAGCATCGGGCATGTTGAGCTGCACATGTCATCTAGGATCACATACAGAGGCAGTGTAGCATAGAGGTAATGAATATAGATCCTAGGACCAAATCGCCTGGGTTATAAATCCAGCTATTATATTAGTCAACTGTAAAACAAACAAACAAAAAAAAACATCTTTTTTTTATATTGGAGTATAGCTGATTAACAATGCTGTGACAGGTAGACAACAAAGGGACTTAGTCATACATATACATGTATCCATTCTCCCCGAAACTCCCCTCCCATCCAGACTGCCACATATCACTGGGCAGAGTTCCCTGTGCTGTACAGTAAGTCCTTGTTGATTATCCATTCTAAATATAGCAGAGTGTACCTGTCCATCCCAAACTCCCTGTCTCTTCCCCTCCTTCCCGTCCAACAATCATAAGTTTGATTTCTAAATCTGTGAGTTTGTTTTGGTTTTGTGAATAAGTTTATACCATTTCTTTTTAGATTCCACATATAAGTGATGTCATACAATATTTCTTATTCTCTGTCTCACTTCACTCAGCATCACAGTCTCTGGGTCCAGCCACATTTAGCTGACTGTTTTTTGACAAGTTACTTTACCTCTCAGTGGTTCAATTTCCTCACATAACATGGAAATAATCATAATAGTCTTCTCCCAGGATAGATATGTGGATTAAGGGAGCTAACACAAATAAAGCACTTTATAGATGGAAGGACTGATGCTGAAGCTGAAGCTCCAGTACTTTGGCCACCTAATGCAAAGAGCCGACTCACTGGAAAAGACCCTGATGCTGGGAAAGATTGAAGGCAGGAGAAGAAGAGGACAACGGAGGATGACATGGTTGGATGGCATCACCGACTCGATGGATATGAGTTTGAGCAGGCTCTGGGAGTTGGTGATGGACAGGGAAGCCTGGTGTGCTGCAGTCCAAAGGGCCGCAAAGAGTCGGACACGACTGAGTGACTGAACTGAACTGATTAGGTTGTTTACATGTTTGTTTCTAAAATGACCATATTACTTTTACACTGTGGATCAAACATGAAGAGGCTATTTTTTTCTAAAACACAAATATCCCTCATAATGCTATTATTACTAATATAGTAGGTTCTCAATCAATATTGTAGATTCATGCTTTTAAGTTTCTACCTGGTGTTACTTATTTATATTTATATATTTTTTCATACAGAATTATATACTTCCTCTAATGTGTTTTATGTGGAGTTGGTCTACCAATTGGTATTTGTAGCTTTATTTGTATTGAACTATGGCACCTATAAATTGACCTGAATAAAAGATTCAATTGAACTATAAAAACATCCTCACTGGGCATGTCTATGGCTCCTTTTAAATCTCCTGCTTGCCTGATTAATCTGGGACATGATCAAAATCTTCCTCCAATGATGCTAAGGCTGCTGCTAAGTTGCCTCAGTCGTGTCCGACTCTGTGCAATCCCATAGACGGCAGCCCACCAGGCTCCCCTGTCCCTGGGATTCTCCAGGCAAGAACACTGGAGTGGGTTGCCATTTCCTTCTCCAATGCATGAAAGTGAAAAGTGAAAGTGAAGTCGCTCATTCATGTCCAACTCTGTGTGACCCCATGGACTGCAGCCTTCCAGGCTCCTCCATCCATGGGATTTTCCAGGCAAGAGTACTGGAGTGGGGTGCCATCGCCTTTTCTGGATGCTAAGGCAAAAGGTGGCTATTCTTTGCCCTGCAATGGAAGGCTAAGAATTGGAGAAGAAAAACATTATCTTATTGTTTTAATATAATACATCTTTCTATCTCACTAGGCTGAGTTTTATGGCAGGTGCTAATTCATATTCCCTCCTTTAATTCCTTACAAGCATGGTGTTCATCATGTGGTAGTTCCTACTATGTTTTTGATATAAACTAAAGGGAAACACCAAATGGTTTCCATTTCCCACTAAAGAGAAAAGAGCCTTTGAAGAAGGAGAAAAGGAACCAATATTTATTGAGCCCATACTGTGGGTGAGATCATTTGCTAGATATTTTACAAAAAGGCATTTAAATCCTTACAAAAACTCTGATTTATTGTCTCCATTTTCCAGAAGGGAGGCTGAAGCAGAGAGAGGTCAAATGAATTACTCAAGCCTTCACTGTTAACAATTAAGGAGCTACTGTGCACTTTCCAATGAACTTGGCTGTTCTTTCATCCTAACTCAGCACTGAAACATTTTACTGATCAGCAACTGTGTTTTTTTAAAAAAAAAAAAAACATTATTGAGGGTATGAAGAAGTTAATTACAAAGATAATTAGAGGCACTAACTTTTTTCAATTTGCAACGATGCTTCTTCAAACAGTTATGCTTCTTCAAACAGTTATGGTCCATCCCTGATGAAAAACACTAAACTGTGTCAGAGTTGGTTAGGAGTCTCTATCTATAAAATGTTTAAGTCAGATACAAATTATCTTAGATTATGATAGAAATGTGTGTTAATATTTTGATGGTGGGAACAGAAAACATGAAAGGACTATTGAAGTATTTTTGAAAATATACAAATATGATCATGTCATCCCTCCCATCTGGCTTCTCTGGTGGTCAAATGTTAAAGAATCTGCTTGCAATGTGGGAGACTCAGGTTCAATCCCTGGGTTGGGAAGATCTCCCAGAGAAGGAACTGGCAACCCATTCCAGTACTCTTGCTGGAGAATCCCATGGACAGAGGAGCCTGGCGGGCTACAGTGCATGGGATGGTGAAGAGGCGGACACAGCTGAGTGACTAACACACACACACATCCCTCCTATCCTCTAATGACTTTCACACGCCTTTAACATAAGTTCTAACATTCTTTAAAAGCATGATGCTGAGCCCATCTCTATACATCATGTCTCAACTCCAAATCTCACTCAAAATCTTCAATCTCACTGCAGACCTAACTGAAATTCCTTCAGTATCCATGCTGTCTCCTACTGTAGGATCTTTTCACAGACTGTCCTGCTGCTGCCCACCTCACCTGGTTGACCCATCCTATCCCATCAAGTCATCTTGGATCAAGTACCACTAGCAAACCAGTCTTCCAGAAGCCCATGAGACAGGAAAAGGTGGGCACATAACTGAGTCCCCACTCCCAGCACAGTCTTCATCTCATTTTGCAGTTACTGTTTAATTATCCATCTTTATTTATTCATTGCTAATCATCTGTAGGCTTTCAGAAGGTGAGAACTATGTCTACATTGCTCATTTGTAAGGAACTCTTCAGCATCTCCTAAAATACCTGGCCCACAGTATGTGTGTATTGAATATGTGCTGAAATAGTTTTATGGATAGTTGGATGAATTAAGTAATGTGCTGGTTTTACAGTTAAGAAAAATACCAGCTCTATGTATAATAATATATGATTATGGATATTAATAGTACTTTTATTCCATCCAGTAAAATACAAGCAAATTAAAGACTTAATTAAGATCCTCAGGGCAAGAAAAGGCCTTAGAAGTTTCCAAGTTTAACTTTGTCATTTTCCAAAAAGGGAAACTGGGTCTGAAGAAGTAAAACAATTGAGCCTAATTACATGGTCCCTTAGACCAGCAACAAGTATGTATTCACAGGACACTTATAGCTGCCTACTAATTCCATTGGACATGGATAGATGAGCAGAGAGTAGACAAGACAAGAATAAAGTCCCTGCCCTTAGGGAGAATACAGTCTGGTTGGGAAAAGATGACTTTCACTTATCAAACAATTAGAGGACAATGAGAAACTATGTTATTAGGTGCTAAATTAGGCAGAACATATGATAAATGCCACAGCCATTCAAAGTGAAGGGAAAGATAAATTAACAAATGAGCTCAGATTGATCACTTATTCTTGCTTGTGTTTATGACTGACTATCTCCCATGTCATGGCCAGCTCCTTTGGAGCAGGGACATTTTTGTTGCCTTAATACTTCCTTTGCCATGGATAATTATCAGCTGAAGGAAGCGAACTTATACTGTCACTTGGATTTGCTGAAGGAACCTTTCAGAAATCACAATATTCTCTCCCCTTTAATGATGTTAAAAATTTATCAAAATAAATGAATAAACTATAGCATTAATGTTGTATTCAAGTTTTCTGAATCTTCTTTCAAAGCACCACCACTGAGATGATTTTATTCTTATTTCCTACACAACGACATGCATTCCTGCGCACACACACACACACACACACTCCTCTTGCAAGCCTGGGAATCCTTTTTTACATGCAAAACAGTTTATGACTAAACTAAATGTTCATCACTGTAACTAATGGCATTAATTATAATAGCTCATATAAGAAGTAACTTGTGTCCAGCACAGAATAGTTCAATTATGGTGAATCTGTAAAAGATTCATCTTTTAAAAGATCACAGTGACTGGCTACTTTTGTCTACTTAACTAATACACTGTTCTTTAGGGCTGTCACCTCAAATTCTTCTGAAGACTTCTTCTACCTGATCTTTCACTGGGAATATTTCACTATCCTCAGGAAGCTCTGGACAGTATACCTGATCATTCTAATTTCCCAGGAGTCCTGTAAAAGTGAAAGTCACTCAGTCCTGTCCGACTCTTTGCAATCCCATGGACTATACAGTCCATGGAATTGTCCAGGCCAGAATCCTGGAGTGGGTAGCCTTTCCCTTCTCCAAGGGATCTTCCCAACCCAGGGATCGAACCCACATCTCTCACATTGCAGGCAGATTCTTTACCAGCTAAGCCACCAGGAAGCCCAAGAATACTGGAGTGGGTAGCCTATCCCTTCTCCAGCAGATCTTCCTGACCCAGGAATTGAACATGGGTCTCCTGCATTGCCAGAGAAGGCAATGACACCCCACTCCAGTACTCTTGCCTGGAAAATCCCATGGATGGAGGAGCCTGGTAGGCTGCAGTCCATGGGGTCGCTAAGAGTCGGACACGACTGAGCAACTTCACTTTCACTTTTCACTTTCATGCATTGTAGAAGGAAATGGCAACCCACTCCAGTGTTCTTGCCTGGAGAATCCCAGGGACGGGGGAGCCTGGTGGGCTGCCATCTATAGGGTCGCACAGAGTCGGACACGACTGAAGCGACTTAGCAGCAGCAGCAGCTCCTGCATTGCAGGCAGATTCTTTATCAACTGAGCTATCAGGGAACCCCAGGAGTCCAGTAGGTATTTCCATCTCTTCCAGAAGCCATGGCAGGTGGGGAAAGACCAGGGTGGTACCAAACTGTATCTTCTGTGTGTGTGTGCGTGATTCCTCCATGCTTCACACTATCTCAAAGCCAAACAAGAAAATGGCTTAATACTCTACTGGCTCTTAAGCCCAGTTCTTCTCTTCCACCTTTCCTAAAGTTCCCAGGCAGTATGAGTCATTTCCTGTGCTGTGCATCTCCAGCTCTCTATGGAAACATCTAAAGTCTGTCACTATAGAACCAAACTGTACTAATTTGTCATCAAGTTTATCCTTCACCTATCACTTCTTCAAAGAGGATCTCTGCAGTTTTTCTATTTTACTCCAGTTAACTTCCTGACACATAGTAGGCCCCAAAGATGTTTTGTATGCATGACCCTAGAGGTCATTAAAACTTAATTTTCATTCAGTGTGTTTATCTAATTTTTAAGCAAATTTCTCAAAACAGTGGTCCAAGCTAACTGCTTTTCTGACCTAGGCCACCTACTCTGGAATGGATCATATTCCTTCTCAGAAAAGTATTTTTAAAGGGTACTATAACATGGGTAGTTAAACTAAGATAAAATGAGAATTCTCAAATTATGAGCCCTAGGCCACCAGTAAAAATGGTACAAGTTTATAGACTGAACCAGATTTTATCTAAGCTTTTCCTTGGAAGATATTGGCTTCTTTCTCTCCTGGAAACTCTGTTCAGTGGCCTGGTACCTTGAACACGGGCTTGGCCTATTTTGAGTTGTTAGTCTGACCCTGAAGTATAGCCAATAAAATATTCATAACCTCCTTTAAGGTACATAGATTTTTATTAGTCTTCTATGGTATATATACAGCACACAGGAAAAAATACAATGGCGTGATTCAGATGGATTAGTGCCTCATGGTGACTTGACCAATAAACCAATAATGCAGTTTAATGCAGATAAATGTAAAATAATAAGTCTAGAGACAATGAACCAAAACAAAGGATCCACATAAAGTGGTAGCAATGCAATGCAATGAACAGGAAAATGATTTAGGGATTCTTGCGTAATAATGCTAGAAGCTCAGTACTGGTTGCTTGCTGAGCAAAAGGCTTAGGTGATGCATAGAATACAAATCAAGTTATATGGCGCAAAATTGTGAAAATAAGAGTAGTAACATACCAAAACCTCCAAATGTGACTGTCACCGTTTTATCAGAGAGAAATAAACACAACCAATTTCAACTTGGTTAGTTACAGAGAGCTATGGCAAACGAATACATGTCAGTCAGATATTAGGAAGAACTTCTTGCCCCTACAGGCCATAAAGCACGACCATTATTTAGAACAATAGCAATGTTTCATTTTTATGTGGAATTTCTCAGAGTGTTTCATATTAACAACCTCATTTGCTCCTCAACATAAAGCCATGAGATGCACAGGAGAAATAGTATTTCATTTAACAAAGAGTTAAACTGAGACACAGAAGCCAAAGATACTGGCAAGGATGGGTCATAACCACAAAGTTTTTGAATATGAATCTAGTACTCTTTTTTACCATAAAACCTCTTATCTACATATCACCAAAGGAAACTCTGGAGCCCGGATTTTAGAAGATTTTTTAAGGATCATATAGAAAGCTGTGTTTCCTCAACAGAGGCATGAAAAACTGATTTCAATTTTAAAGACACCCCCTACAAGAGGTTTTTCACTCTGTGTACTGACTTACACACTTTGAATCCAGAAGAGTTGAAATTTTCTAACTGTAGAGAGAAAGTATAGCAGTGTCTATATTTCAAGATGGCCACAACAATATTTCCCACCTCATGTGGCTTTTTGCAACATGATTTTGATGCTCTTACCATTGAGAAATAGATCATCTGTCTCACCTCCTGGAAACTGAGGAGGCTTATAACTTGCTTATAACCACTAGAATGTGGTAGAATAACAATAACACTGAATGTAGTTCACAGAAGGCAATGAAACTTCTAACTTGTCAACTGGAATATTCTCTGATGAAGACTTAGAGCATCTTGAGACTGCCATGCTATAAGGACCAGACCAGTTCATGAATAGAGACCAAATAGAGAAACCTGAGACCACATGAAGCTATTCCTGAGAAGCCCGTAATTGGTCCAGTCCCCATTGTTTCAGCTCCATCTGATCGCAAACATGAGAACAGAGCCAGAACCACTCAACCAATCTCTTTCTAAATTCTTGATGCACATGGGAAATAATAAGGTGATCTGTTGTGCTAAGCTATTAAGTTTAGGAGTGGTGTATTATACACCAATCTACTGAAAACACATTTGTTGAAACTCACAGAAAGTATTAACAAGAGTGAACCCTAATGTAAGCTATGGACTTTGGGTGACCATGATGTGCCAATGTAGGTTCACCAATAACAAAAATACCACTCTGGTAGAGGATCTTTCTAAAGGAACAGGATATATGTGTTGGGGGAGGGGTAGGAAAAATATGGAAATCTGACCTTCCTTCCCTTAATTTTGTTATAAATCTAAAATTGCTCTTAAAAAAGTCTTAATTTTTAAGAGTGGGTTGATATCCAATCAGTCATCTTTAAATGTCTCATACTGCAAAAATCAGTGCCGTGATGGTAGTGTTCCCCATAACTGAAGGGTGGGAAGCACCAAACTCAAAGGACATATTGGAATTCATGTCCAATTTATTTCTCTGTATAATTGTTTATAAAGATTAATTTAAAATAAAATGTTCTTGTTCATTAAAAAAACATAACCTATGTCAAAAAACTAATGAATTTTAAAAGTGATTGCTTCTTGGTAGTGAGTCAGAATAATTTGTTTTCTTTCTAGTTTTCTAGCATTATCCAAATGGCCTATAATAAGTATATATTAATATTGCAGTGAAAATTACTATATTAACTTATTTCCATTTTAAAAACATTGTGTTCAAGTAGTTCTGTTCAGTTATTAATGAATTAATATTGTGCTGTGCTTAGTCGCTCAGTTGTGTCTGCTTCTTTGCGAGCCCGTAGACTGTAGCCCACCAGGCTCCTCTGTCCATGGGGATTCTCCAGGTAAGAACACTGGAGTGGGTTGCCATGCCTTCCTCCAGGGGATCTTTCCAACCCAGGGATCAATCTCTCACAATGCAGGCGAATTCTTTACCAGCTGGGCTACCAAGGAAGCCCAAATTAATATTAATCCCACAAGAAAAGAATAGCAACCAGAACAGAAAACCAAAGTCCTTTAGTGGCAGACATTTGATTTTTACCATATTCAGCATTCCATCTTCTTTCCTATAACACTCTAATTTCATCTAAAAATTAGCTATAGTCTGTCTCCCCCAGCCAATGGGAATACTCCTCTCTGGCATCTTACTTTTTAACGGAATAATAATGATAAATATCCATTATCCCATTTCCCCAGTCTGAAAATGGTAGAATCTATTCATTAAGCAGAAGAGACTCCCTAACCAGATGTTGTCAGGCATGAGGTGCTTCTTTCTGTTTCCTTAGTCTCTGAAATTGCCTTATGTCCTGCTCCATGCCAGATCTGGCTCTTTCAGCCTTCCTAAACAGTTCTGTTAAATTCCCCATGTCTTTGCCATGAATTCTCTTTAATTTATACCAAGGCTTTCTATGGCTTACAACCAATGAGTCATGACTGATATATTCAGTCTCATCCAAGGAAAACTATGTCTTTAAAACTTTTGTGAGCTATAACTGACATAGAATAAACTGCACATATTTAAAATGTACAACTGGACAAATTTTTGTGTATGTACATACTTATGAGACTGTCACTGAAAAGGAGGATATCAAACATGTCCATCAACCCCAAGTTTCTGCATATCTCTTAGTAATCCTTCCATCCTGTATTTCTACAACTCAAACTCCTAGCACCACTGTGTATTTCTACAACTCAAACTCCTAGCACCACTGTGTTTTCAGTAGAGATTAGTTTGCATTTTCTAGGATGTTTTATGAATGAAATTACACACTATATAATCTTTCCTAGGGCTTCCCTTGTGGCTCAGCTGGTAAAGAATCTGCCTGCAATGCAGGAGACTGGGGTTTGATCCCTGGGTTGGGAAGATCCCCTGCAGAAGAGAAAGGCTGTCCACTCCAGTATTCTGGCCTGGAGAATCCCATGGACTGTATAGTCCATGGGGTTGCAAAGAGTTGGACACGACTGAGCAACTTTCACTTTCACACTATGGCTTCTCTCAGGCAGCATAAATATCATGAAATTTATACAAATTGTTTTGTGTATTCCATTGTATGGATGTACCACAGTAGTAGAGGTTGAATACTTATGTATCCCCAGAATTCTTATGTTGAGAATCTAATGCCCAAGGTGATTATATTAAAAGTAGGAACTTTGGGAGATAATTATGTCATGAGGGCAGAGCCCTCCTGAATGGGATTAATGTTCTCATGAAGGAGGCCTGAAAGAATTCTCTAGTCCTTTTCACCACATGAAGAAACAACATAAAGCCTATGACCCAGAAGAGAGCCCTCACCTGACCATGATAGCATCCTGCCTGACTCCATGAAATGGATACAACTTAAACTATGACTTTTGTTATGGATCTACATAAGGCAACACACAGAAAAAGAACAAGAGAAAAAAATGCCAAAAGTGATAAATTATTACCTCTACATGTTAGAATTATACGCAAGTCTTTTTTTTTTTCTGCTTCTTTAAACTTTTCTGCTTCTCCTTAATATTTATATTGAGAATGTATTATTGTGCTCTACAGATAAAATAATCAAATGGGGATAAATGTAGCTATAATTTGCCCTTGGATATACAAATGGCCCAACTGTGGACATGTTTTTGCTGTTCCTTTTCCACCATGAAGAAATCAGAGAATGACCATGTGTTAGTCAATGCATACTCGTTTCCATAGCCAGTCACCTATAATCAGGGCAACATTGGGCAGAAAATGCTTTTCTCCTGGAGAATTGGATGGTGGGTGTGGGGTTCAGTTTTTTAACAAATATCTCAGATTAGATGAGGTTTCAATGAGTGGGTGTTAACACCAACTCTTCTACGTGGAAGAGTTTCAGTCTGAAGGCAATCATCATATTTAAAAATTATCAAAGCAAGGAACTGGGACCTCAGACATGTGCACATAATATGTATGCTGCATACATATCTCAACAGAGATGTGACATTCTTCTCTACTACAAATATTCAAAACGGTCTCCTGAGACTAGCTTTCAGAAGATGCTACACTTGAAGATTATTTAGAATATTTCACACATGCTTAGCTAAATACTGAACCAAATAACTCTTTAATGGACTGTTGAGTAATTTCAACCCAAAGTTGCACAGGGCTAGGCAGGCATTTGACTTTCTTGGTTTTGCAAGTACAGCTTTCAAGGAAAAGCTTTCTACTCTCTACAGACCCAGATGGTATGGTTTGATTGTCATCCCCTAAAGGGGAGGTGGATCACTGAAATGCAGATTGTTAGTAATGAGGCAAATGCATTCTAAAATGAATATGAAATTTTCTAAGATAAAATTGTGACCTACTTTTCTGCTGGATATCACTTGAATTATGAAGGGAAAAATAGTTGCCTGAGCAAAATTAAAATATATTTTCATTTATTTAGAACCCATATATACAGAATTGGATTTATTATAACCCTTCCTTCATGCAACATTCACATAACTGGCCACCTAATATTTATAATTTATCAGTATTTTGGCTATTTCCAATTATGTCATAAGCATGCAAATCTACCACCCATTCCTAAAACAATTTTTCACATGAATCCAGAAATATGAAAATATGATAGTATCAGCACTGAAGGTTATAGTAAATGAAGGATCAAAATTGGTGAGTCAAGAACAGAAATTGGTGTTGGGGAATGGTCATAAGTCAAATTTATGGATGAAAATTTATTACCTACATGAAGAGAAAAACAGAAAGTAAATCTAATCTAAGAAAACAGGCAGAGCTAGATCCATAAATGGGTCAACAAAAACCATATCAGCATACAGTTTAGCTGGAAGCTCCTTCAACCCCTGCTGCTGCTGCTGCTAAGTCGCTTCAGTCGTGTCTGACTCTGTGCGACCCCACAGACGGCAGCCCACCAGGCTCCCCCGTCCCTGGGATTCTCCAGGCAAGAACACTGGAGTGGGTTGCCATCCCTCCCTCTAGCATGTAGAAAAGGAATGAGTCCCTGCCCTAGAAGCTAGGTAAACTCCCTTAGTTTGGAGATAATTCACAGATGAAGGAGAACAATCAAGTAGGAGGTATACTGATAATGCTGGGTTTCCCTGGTGGCTCAGACAGTAAAGAATCTGTTGCAATGTGGGAGACCAGGGTTCAATCCCTGCATCAGTAAGATCCCCTGGAGAAGGGAATGGCTACTCATTCCAGTATTCTTGCCTGGAGAATTCCATGGACAGAAGAGCATGGTGAGCTACAATCCATGGGGTCGCAAAGAGTTGGACTCAACTGAGTGACTAACACTTGCACTTCACTTTCATACTGACAGTGTGAATACTTGTGGATCTACAGAACTTACTTGGAGAAATTAATGAGATATGGATTGACGTATACTTTGTGTAGGTGTAAGAAGCCATAGCACTAAAGCAAGCTCTGGGAGAATTACCAGAATCATGCAATTTAGTACTGCTACCTCAGCAAAGCCCCAAGGCTCTTGATAAAAATACTACTATCTGTTTCCTGCCAAAATAGAACAACTCCCCTAGCACGCGGTCATGACACAATTGGCCAGTCTGCAGTCCCCATGTCACTGACCTCCAAGTTAGTCACTGGGGTTGCATTTCTCTGTAACAAGTTCAACTGCAAGTTATGGGGGAAAAGCTGGATAATTGAAGAACTGGGTTTAGAGGACACAATATAGCCATGTTGTGTGTGCATGTCTGCGTTTGTGGACAGCACTGACTAGTGGTGTAAATTTCAGTGTCCAAAAGAGCTGGGCTGGTGGTCATAGGTGACATCTGTATCTAGGTAGGGTGAACTGACTCTGCAGTTGGTTAAATCATAAGACAGAAGAAAAATGAGATTTCAAACCAAGTATAGAGATGAATTTAATTTTACATGCTGAGCACACACAGTGAGATTAGGAGCGGGTAGGAACAGGAAGAGGGGAACATATTGGCAGGCACACAGGGCTCAGAGCTCACACCAGGCTGAGTTCATGTCAATATTAATTCCAGACATGAATATATGGTGGGTGTGATGTTAATATAAGCTGTTTGCCTTGGTCAAGACTGAATATGAAAATAAATAAGGCTACATTTACCAGATGAAGATACTAGTGACTACTGCTGAAAAGGATAAAGGAGAACAGGTGCTGGCACTCTCTCACCAAGCTTATTCATTTATGTATTCTGCTTTTTGTCTTTTAAATAGAAATTCTAATACCTGCAAAGTAAAGTGCTCTGTGGATACAGAAATGAATGAGGCATGGTTATTGCACTCAGGAGCTTTAAATGTAGTAGTTTCTCAGGTACCTGAGTCACTAAAAAGGAAATGAAAGCACTGTTTTATGAGAGTGGTATGACAAACAGAGCATCAACGCTATGAAGAAGGAAAGGGCCCTTATAGTCAAAGGTGGGAAAATTAGTAAAGAATTCAGGATAAAAATATTTGAATGAAGGCTTGAAGGGTGGATCAAAAGAGAAAGGGGAAGAGTTGACATGCATAGAAAGATCAAGGTGTAAGGAGAAGCAGAAAAAAGGTGGAAAGAGTTAGAACAAAGTTCTTATACTTTAATGTGCCTATGAATCAACTGTAGAATCTCATTAAAAGGCAGACTGGGATGAAGTTAGGCCCATGGGTGAAACCTGAAATCCTGCATCTCTAACAAGCTCCAAGGGGATTCCAATGCAACAGGTTCATGGTGGACCACCTTTTTGGGTGGCAATATAATAGTAGAGAAAATGTATATTAGCATTGCTCTACTGTCAGGCACAGGGTTTTAGAGTATGTGATAAGGCTGGCAACAGAGGTTAAGATTGGATCACGAGTAACCTAGAGAACCATGCTAAGGAATGTGAAGGTTGTGAGTCCAGGGGAACTGCTTACACATGGAGTAGTTTTCACTTGCTTCATCAAACTCTCTTTCATATTGTCACCAGAAGTATTTTTGTGTAATACACACCTGAGACAACCACTTCTCTTCAAAAAAAGTCCTCTGGATTTAAAGAGTGCTAGGTTAGAAAGTATGAAATGATTAAGGTAGCTAGCTTGACTGACTGGGCAAATAAAGAAATATAGTTGCCTGAGATGAGAGCAGGGAAAGGGAGAGGGAGGAAGGGAAAAATCAACCTACATCCTCAAAATTCTGTGGTTTCTAAACTTGGCTGTACATTGGAAGCCACCTGGGGTGGGGGGTGGTTTAAAAAGTATTGGATGAAAATCACCTGCAGAGATTCTGCTATAATTAATATAGGGAAGGGACTGCACATGAAGATGTCTTAAAGTTCTTCAGTTCCAATATGTATCCAAGCTTGATAACCACTATAATAGCTATGCAGCATTTCTTAAGTATCAGAATCATGAAATTTATTCCCATTTTATTTTCATAATAACCTTATATAGGAACCAATCTCAAAAGGGCTTCCCATTGATGAAAAATAAGATAATATAAGTCTCAGAAAAATATTAAAAGGGATTGAAACAAAAATACATTATAAAAATTCTGTGTATTCATAACAATTATTTTTGAGATGATGGAAATTAGATTGCAGTGATTGATGGCACAACTCTGTAAATATACAAAAAACCATTGAACTGTACATTTTAAAAGGGTCAATATATGGTATATAAATTAGATTTAAATAAAACTGTTAAAAACAATTCAGGCATTCATATGATAGTTAAAAAGTCCAATGGTTACTTTGGAAATATTAGTGAAACTATTGATTATTCTGAAAGTGGGAACTAAAGGGACAGAATCATTCATTCATCTAGCCTTTCTTTCACAAAACTGTCCAGTTCCAGTCCAGTTCAGTCGCTCAGTCGTGTCCAACTCTTTGCGACCCCATGAATTGCAGCACGCCAGGCCTCCCTGTCCATCACCAACTCCCGGAGTTCACTCAGACTCACGTCCATCGAGTCAGTGATACCATCCAGCCATCTCATCCTCTGTCATCCCCTTCTCCTCCTGCCCCCAATCCCTCCCAGCATCAGAGTCTTTTCCAATGAGTCAACTCTTCACATGAAGTGGCCAAAGTACTGGAGTTTCAGCTTTAGCATCATTCCTTCCAAAGAAATCCCAGGGCTGATCTCCTTCAGAATGGACTGGTTGGATCTCCTTGCAGTACAAGGGACTCTCAAGAGTCTTCTCCAACACCACAGTTCAAAAGCATCAATTCTTCGGCACTCAGCCTTCTTCACAGTCCAACTCTCACATCCATACGTGACCACAGGAAAAAATATAGCTTTGACTAGACGGACCTTTGTTGGCAAAATAACGTCTCTGCTTTTGAATATGCTATCTAGGTTGGTCATAACTTACTTTCCAAGGAGTAAGTGTCTTTTAATCTCATGGCTGCAGTCACCATCTGCAGTGATTTTGGAGCCCCAAAAAATAAAGTCTGACACTGTTTCCACTGCTTCCCCATCTATTTCCCATGAAATGATGGGACCAGATGCCATGATCTTCGTTTTCTGAATGTTGACTTTTAAGCCAACTTTTTCACTCTCCACTTTCACTTTCATCAAGAGGCTTTTTAGTTCCTCTTCACTTTCTGCCATAAGGGTGGTGTCATTTGCATATCTGAGGTTATTGATATTTCTCCCAGCAATCTTGATTCCAGCTTGTGCTTCTTCCAGTCCAGCGTTTCTCATGATGTACTCTGCATATAAGTTAAATAAGCAAGGTGACAATATACAGCCTTGATGTACTCCTTTTCCTATTTGGAACCAGTCTGTTGTTCCATGTCTAGTTCTAACTGTTGCTTCCTGACCTGCATAGAGGTTTCTCAAGAGGCAGGTCAGGTGGTCCGGTATGCCCATCTCTTTCAGAATTTTCCACAGTTTATTGTGATCCACACAGTCAAAGGCTTTGGCATCGTCAATAAAGCAGAAATGCTTTTCTGGAAGTCTCTTGCTTTTTTGATGATCCAGTGGATGTTGGCAATTTGATCTCTGGTTCCTCTGCCTTTTCTAAAACCAGCTTGAACATCTGGAAGTTTGCTTTTCACATATTGCTGTAGCCTGTCCTGGAGAATTTTGAGCATTACCTTATTAACATGTGAGATGAGTGCAACTATGCGGTAGTTTGAGCATTCTTTGGCATTGCCTTTCTTTGTGATTGGAATGAAAACTGACCTTTTCCAGTCCTGTGGCCACTGCTGAGTTTTCCAAATTTGCTGGCATATTGAGTGCAGCACTTTCACATATAAAAGAGTAGTAGCAAATAAACTGAATGATAAAATTACTATATAATCATTTTCTAAAGCCTAATGAACAGTATGAAAGGGCAAAAAGATATGACACTGCAAGATGAACTCCCCAGGTCAGTAGGTGCCTGAAATGCTACTGGAGAAGAGCAGAGAAATAGCTCCAGAAGGAATGAAGAGACTGAGCCAAAATGGAAACAATGCCCATTTGTGGATGTGACTGGTGATGGAAGTAAAGTCCAATGCTATAAAGAGCAATATTGCATAGGAACCTGGAATGTTAGGTCCATGAATCAAAGCAAATAGGAAGTGGTCAAACAGGAGATGGCAAGAGTGAACGTCGACATTCTAGGAAATCAGTGAACTAAAATGGACTCAAATGGGCGAACTTAATTCAGATGACCATTGTATCTACTACTGTGGGCAAAAATCCCTTAGAAGAAATGGAGTAGCCATCATAGTCAACGAAAGAGTCTGAAATGCAGTACTTGGGTACAATCTCAAAAACCACAGAATGATCTCTGTTCATTTCCAAGGCAAACCATTCAACATCACAGTAATCCAAGTCTATGCTCTGACCAGTAATGCCAAAGAAGCTGAAGTTGAATGATTCTATGAAGACCTACAAGACCATCTAGAACTAACACCAGAAAAAGATGTCCTTTTCATCATGGGGGACTGGAATGCAAAAGTATAAAGTCAAGTGATACATAGAGTAACAGGCAAGTTTGGCCTTGAAATACAAAACAAAGCAGGTCAAAGGCTAATAGGGTTTTGCCAAGAGAACGCACTGGTCATAGCATACAACCTCTTCCAACAACACAAGAGACGACTCCACACATGGACACCACCAGATGGTCATTACTGAAATCAGATTGACTATATTCTTTGCAGCCAAAAATGGAGAGGCTCTATACAGTCACCAAAAACAAAACCAGGAGCTGACTGTGGCTCAGATCATGAACTCCTTGTTGCAAAATTCAGATTTAAATTGAAGAAAGTGGGGAAAACCACTAAACCATTCAGGTATGACCTAAATCAAATCCCTTACAATTATACAGTGGAAGTGACAAATAGATTAAAGGGATTAGATCTGATAGACAGAGTGCCTGAAGAACTATGGACGGAGGTTCGTGACATTGTACAGGAGGCAGGGATCAAGACCATCCCCAAGAAAAAGAAATGCAAAAAGGTAAAATGGTTGTCTGAGGAGGCCTTACAAATAGTTGAGAAGAGAAGAGAAGCAAAAGGCAAAGGAGAAAAGGAAAGATATACCCACCTGAATGCAGAGTTTGAAAGAATATCAAGGGGAGAAAAGAAAGCCTTCCTCAATGATCAATGCAAAGAAATAGAGGAAAACAATTGAATGGGAAAGACTAGACGTCTCTTCAAGAAAATACCAAGAGAACATTACATGCAAAGATGGGCACAATAAAGGACAGAAATGGTATGGACATAACAGAGGCAGAAGATATTAAAAAGAGGTGGCAAGAATATACAGAAGAACTATAAAAAAAAGATCATAATGACCCAGATAACCATGGTGGTGTGATCACTCACCTAGAGCCAGACATCTCGGAATGTGAACTCAAGTGGGCCTTAGGAAGCATCACTATGAACAAAGCTAGTAGAGGTAATGGAATTCTGGCTGAGCTATTTCAAACCCTAAAAGATGATGTTGTGAAAGTGCTGCACTCAGTATGCCAGCAAATTTGGAAAATTCAGCAGTGATCAAAGAACTGGAAAAGGTCAGTTTTCATTACAATCCTAAAGAAAGGCAATGCCAAAAATGTTCATACTACCACACAGTTCCACTCATCTCACACGCTAGCAAAGTAATGCTCAAAATTCTCAAAGCAGGGCTTCAACAGTATGTGAACCGAGAACTTCCAGATATTCAGCTGGATTTAGAAAAGGCAGAGGAGCCAGAGATCATATTGCCAACATGTGTTGGATCATAGAAAAAGCAAGAGAGTTCCAGAAAAAAACATCTTTTTTGCTTTATTGACTACACCAAAGCCACTGACTGTGTGGATCACAACAAACTGTGGAAAATTCTTCAAGAGATGGAAATACCAGACCACCTTACCTGCCTCCCGAGAAATCTGTATGCAGGTCAGGAAGCAACAGTTAGAACTGGACATGGAACAACAGACTGGTTCCGGATTGGGAAAAGAGCATGTCACGGCTGTATATTGCCACCCTGCTTATTTAACTTATGTCTAGAGTACATCATGCAAAATGCTGGGCTGGATGAAGCACAAGCTGGAATCAAGATTTCTGGGAGAAATATCAATAACTCAGATATGCAGATGACACCACTCTTATAGCAGAAAGCGAAGAGGAACTAAAGAGCCTCTTGATGAAAGTGAAAGAGGAGAGTGAAAAAATTGGCTTAAAACTTAATGTTCAAAAAAACAAAGATCATGTCATCTGGTTCCATCACTTCATGGCAAGTAGATGGGTAAACAATGGAAACATGTGACAGACTTTATTTTCTTGGGCTCCAAAATCACTGCAGATGGTCAGTTCAGCCATGAAATTAAAAGACACTTGCTCCTTGGAAGGAATGCTATGACCAACCTAGATAGCATATTAAAAAGCAGACATTACTTTGCTGGCAAAGGTCTGTCTAGTCAAAGCTATGGTTTTTCCAGTAGCCATGTATGGATGTGAGAGTTGGACTATAAAGAAAGCTGAGTGCCAAAGAATTGATGGTTTTGAACTGTGGTGTTAGAGAAGACTCTTGAGAATCCCTTGGACTGCAAGGGGGCCAAACCAATCAATCCTAAAGGAAATCAGTCCTGAATATTCATTGGAAGGACTGATGCTGAAGCTGAAGCTCCAATACTTTGGCCACCTGATGCAAAGAACTGACTCATTGGAAAATACCCTGATGCTGGGGAAGATTGAAGACAGGAGGAGAAGGGGATGACAGAGGATGAGATGGTTGGATGGCATCACCGACTCAATGGACATGAGTTTGAGTCATCTCCAGGAGTTGTTGATGGACAGGGAGGCCTGGTTGCTGCAGTCCACAGGGTTGCAAAGAGTTGGACATGACTGAGCAACTGAACTGAACTGAACGAAACAATGAATCAAGGCAATGATGATTAATAGCTATTAAAATCACTAGGTGAAAACATGGTTATAAACTTGAAAAGAGATGGATCTGACTGATAAAACTTGAATCCAGTAATCAAATGTTGCCAAGTATTGAAACTGAATCTGTTCAGCCCCTTTCGTTTGGTCTGTGTATGGGTATATAAGAAGTACAGAGGACAGAGGAACATGATAAATAACAATGGGGAGGGATACAATCATCAAAATGTAGAATATGGAGAAACTCTGGAGGAAAGATGACCTGGTTTCTTCAACAAATATATTCAAAGAAAAAATAGGACAGGGGAGATATAGAGGCAAGGGCTTAGCAAACATTTTCTGTAAAGGAACAAAAACTATCTTTCTTTGCAGGCCTTATATTACACAAAATAACCACTCAACTCCACTGTTGTAGTTGGAAAACAGTTATGAACAATTTTAAATGAATGAGTACGGCTGTATTCCAATAAAACTTTATTTACAGATACAGGATATGGATCATAGTTGTAGACCCTTACAGTGGAGATAAGAATTCAGAGGTGAATCAACCAAATACATTGTGCAGAGCTTATTTGGATTGAATGACCAATTGCAAAAGTATTTATGAAACAATCAGACAAATTTGAGTACTAACTAGTTATTCAATGATATTAGAATAATATTTTATGAGAAAACGGCATAAGTATGTTTTACAAAATCCTTACATTCTGGGTTACACATTGAGTATTTAAAGATAAAATAATGATACCTGAGATTTATTTGCCTTTCAAAATAATGAAGCAGAAGTGGGAAAGCTGATGTAGGAGGAGGTAATAGGTCAGTGGTCCTCCAAGTGTGGTTCCCCGGACCAACAGAAGCATCTGGAACCTTGTTAAGAGATGTGAATTCTCTGGGCACCAATCCTGATTTACAAAATCATAAACTCTAAGGTGAAGTTCAGAAATCCATTTTAACAAGGCCTCAAAGTGATTCTCATGCATGTTAAAATTTGAAACCACCCACATAGATAAAACAAGAATGAGCATGATATGTGATAAAGTTTTGTGCTGAATACATGAGGATTGACTGTATTATTTTGAATATTTTTATATGCTTGAAATTTTCCAAATACAATAGTAAAATAAAAGGGACAACTAGGAAGATTGGGAATGCGAAGGAAAGCCTAGGCCAAACATTCAGATAAGTGAACACTTACAGGAGGACCAAAATAGGAGTCAGCACCCAAAAACATCAGGAGCTGAAATGACCTGGTTTCCCTCCCCTGTTGATCCATCCCCACTTCCACCCACTTGTACTCCTCTGTAAGCCTGCACATATTCCAGCTACACAACTATGACCAACTAGTCACTTCCTTAAGGGAGACCTCTTAAGGTTTGTGGATAAATCATCAACCTAATAAATGTTCAGTCAAACAGCCCGTTTTTGGCCTCAAGGAGAAACTCTTTAACTTCCTTATCCCTAGTGGAAAATGCTTTTTAAGTGTTTCCTCAAGGACCTTCACCCATTAAGGATCACCTCTCTTTCTGTCTGCCTCTAGCCCAGTGGTTCTAAATCTGATTGCATGTAACAGTTACCTGGGAAATCATTGAAAGTTCTTGATGCCCAGAACATACCTAGATATATCAATTGTAATTTGTGGGGATGAGATGAGTATTTTTAAAAACTCCTCAGTGATTCCAAGGTGCAGCCAACATTGAGAACCACACACTGTTGATCCTTCTCAAACAAGCTTCTAGCTAGACTAGTCCACACTAGCCACACCTACGTCCAAACTTCTCACTCATCCTCAGACATTACCTCCTGTTTTTCCCATTATTCCTTCTTTGGGAATGACCTCAGCTTCTGGATTCAAAAAAAAAAAAAAAGAAAATCTTGAGGGTTTTTTCCTTAAATGTTCTGTAACACTTACTTATCTACACCCTTTCTAAATGCATCACTTTTTTGTCACTATACTCCTTTTCCTTGTTTTTATCATGCCTATGATTGCCCTGTTCCCTTTCTTTTGCAAGACTCTTCTTCATCACATCCTTAAATGTTCTTTTCTATAAGCCCTGCACTAAAGATTCCTCATCATCTCATTCTATGCACTTACTTTGGGTCATCTTGTCTTCTCCTCTACCTTCAACTGTCTGTACACTGAAGACCCACAAATACATTATTTCCACCCCAAATCCAGCTATGTACTTCAGACCCACGTGGCAAATTCCCTGGTAAACCTCTCCTGCATTGCCTGTAGACACTCCACCTCACTCTGTTAAGAAGTAAATCTACCCCTGCTCTCCAATCTGCTAGTGTGTCACTGTGAGCACAGCCTCGGGGCCAGATTGCTTGGGTTTGAAATCTTGATTCATTCATATAATAAATTTGGATGAATGAATTAACCTTTTTGCAACTGTCTTTCCTCATTTGTAAAATAGATAAAATAATGATAACTTCCTCATAAGATTATTATTAGTATGAAGATTAACTAAATTAATATGTATAAAGGGCTTAAAGCTGTGCCTGGCAAATCATAAGCATCCTATTTGCTACTACTACTACTTTTTCATCAATATTATCATTATTCTAAATTCCCTATCTCAGTGAAGGGTGCTATCACCTAATTAGATACAGAAGGGAAATATTTGAGTGTCATTTTTTTGCCTCATTACATTTACTCAGTTTTTCTTCAGACACTTTCCTTATTTTTCACCACAGCTTCAGGCCAGGCCCATTGTGTGCTGGACTGAAAGCTGATTCTGCACATCTCCTCTCGGCTTTAGTAGCTCTAAACTGGCTATTATGAAAGTTTTTATACCATGGGAATCAGCAAACTCTACAAATGAGGAATCTTTTTTTTTGAAAAGCCAGTTGTTAAAAATGCAGGCCCTCATGATTTCTCCTCCAAGTTTCTGCAAAACATCCCAATTGTCTTATTTCTACCACTGTTGTGCCACTCTAGTCCACTCTTAGTCTTGACACTAGGAAAAAAATTCTAAAATACAAATCTCATCATATGACCACTCTCCAGATGACAATAATTCAGTAGCTCCCATCTTCCTCAGGCTAAAAGCCTCAATCCTTAGCATGGCACACACGGTCAGTAGTAGAGGCCACACGTGTCCCATTCTTAACCCTTGAATGCACCTTCCTTATACAGGCCAACCTGTAAATCCCTTGAGGGCTTTCTTCAGTCTCAGGGCAAAGCCCAAAGAGCCATGAAGTTAACTCTCCTGGGAGCAGGGCATGAGAGATGGCTGGCATACATCCCAGCTCCCACCACCAGACAGGACAACTCAGATGGAGTCACTCCAGACAGCCCCACTGAACTGAGCCCAATCGCCCACAACAGTAATCTGCTCTCATCACCCTCTCCTCCACCAGTGTTCCCTGCCATCACCTCCCAAATTAACCACTGGCCCTCAAGTCCTTATCACAGGGTCTGT
The DNA here is from genome assembly GCF_003369695.1 of Bos indicus x Bos taurus. NCBI lineage: Eukaryota > Metazoa > Chordata > Mammalia > Artiodactyla > Bovidae > Bos > Bos indicus x Bos taurus. The sequence continues at coordinate 20,818,996 of NC_040105.1, forward strand.
GTCTGGGGGGGACTCAACCTAATACATGGCCATTCATGGCCTTTTCTCCACTTCAGCCTTGCCATTTCTCCCTTCAAGCTGCAGCTCTACTGAACATTTTACATATAGTTCTCCAAAGGTCACATGGTGTCTCACACTTTGTTCTCTTGCAGACGCTGCTCACTTTATATGGAATAAGCCCTATTAATTCCATGTTCTGTACCCAGAAAATTCTAACCTGTTCTTCAAAATGCAATTCAGTATCCACCTTTCCCCCTAATCATTGCCATCCTCCTCCTTCAATGGAAGGGTCTTTCATGTGTTCTTATGCCATCAAGTACTTACAGATCTGCTTTCTCTAATCCAATAAGGGCTCCCTCAGGTCCTTCTCCAGTCATATACCCATCCCCCACGCAACCAACAGCCTTGGCATGATGCATACTGTTTGTTGTAGTGCTTAGTCGCTCAGTCAGGTCCAGCTCTTTTGTGACCCCATGGACTATAGCCCACCAGGCTCCTGTGTCCATGGGATTTCCCAGGCAAGAATACTGGAGTGGGTTGTCATGCTCTACTCCAGAGGATCGTCCCACCTAGGAGACCTGAACAGGTCTCCTGCACTGCAGATGGATTCTTTACTGACTGACCCACCAGGGAAGCCCCAAGAATACTGGAGTGGGTTGCCATTTCCTACTCCAGGGGATCTTTTCAACCAAGGATCAAACCTACCTCTCCTGCATCTTTACCACTGAGTCACTAGGGAAGCCCATGATGTATATTAGCAAGTCAATAAGGGTGTGTTGAAGGGACATAGTTTGCATGGCCTATTATCCCTTATGTTTTCATCCCTGGAGGATATGTTCAATGAGGAGTTTACCATCTAGTTTGAGAGATAAATCTGTTTTCTCCTATTTCCCAATAATCGCTGTATAACTACAAGCATTATCAGAAACTAAGCTATTTGCATAAATATAGCCAGACACCAATTTTGGTGTAGCCCTGTTGGTGTTTCACCAAGATCCTTAGCTTTCTAGCCCTGACATTTTCTTATTATCTCTGCATTTCAATGTTACCTTCCAGGCTCTGCAATTAAGCAAATTCTTCGGATTTTAAGCAAATAAGCTTGCACTGTTTTTCAAGTGCCAAAACACCCTGGGGGCACTACTTAATCCTCTGATTCTCCCTTTCGAAGGGGATTCTCAGCTGCAGCTGACAGCTTTGTGAGTGCAGAGCCTCCGTGTCCAACAGGGCTGGGCTCTCTCTCATCTGCAACACAGTACGCTGCGTCCTCTGCAGAATATATTTATTTGCAGCATTTCAGCAGGGAGACCCTGGGAGGATGAGTCATCGTCCTGATCCAGAGAGCTGCCCTTGAAGCCACACTGAAAAAATTCTCTCCCTCTTATTGTATAGAACAGGCCCTAATTGGAAAGCAAGTGCTCTGTTTACAGAAAAGTTTCCCACCTAGGCAGGAAATGACACTTAGGAAATGCTGAAAAATAAATGCAGGGGGGATAGCACGTAATTTCTTGGACCCAAATGCATTGCAAGGTAATAAATTCAGTTTTAAATGCACTGAGCACCCACTACATGTATGAATCTATGGTTAAGTATGAGGTCCCTGCACCTGGCCCTCAACCCCGGGGGAAATTATTCCTTTAATGTTTTAAGGATATTTAGGATTTGCAAGGAGAGAGTTTACATCAAATGCCTGTACATAAAACTAGCACTCTCATGCTTGAATTTAAGTGGACACATGTGTGAACACCTGACTCTATCTCTGTATTCTATACTTATATAAGGACTTCCCAGGTGGCTCAGCGGTAAAGAATCTGCCTGCCAATGCAGGAGACACAGGAGACCCAGGTTCTATCACTGGGTTGGGAAGATCCCCTGGAGGACGGCATGGCAACCCACTCCAGTATTCTTACCTGGAGAATCACATGGACAGAGGAGTCTGGCGGGCTATGGTCCATAGGGTTGCAAAGAGACATGACTGAGCCACTAAGTATATATACTCATATGACCCTAACAGTTTGGTGTGCTAGTCAGAATGCCTTGGGGGGACTTTTCTAGGAATCCCACTGTTACAAGTCCTTCCTGGTATCATTATCAGTATCTAGAACATGGAGACAACAAATGAACTATACGGGGGAAGCAGAAGTCAGACAAAGGAAGTTAAGATAAGGCTGAGGATAAGCTGATGGGGAGTTCAGTTCAGTTCAGTCACTCATTCATGTCCGGCTCTTTGCAACCCCATGGACTGTAGCACGCCAGGTTTCCCTGTCCATCACCAACCTCTGGGGCTTACTCAAATTCATGTCCATCGAGTCGGTGATGCCACGCAACCATCTCATCCTCTGTCATCCCCTTCTCCTGTCTTCAATCTTTCCCAGCATCAGGGTCTTTTCCAATGAGTCAGTTCTTTGCATCAGGTGGCCAAAGTATTGGAGTTTCAGCTTCAGCATCAGTCCTTCAATGAATATGGGGAGTTAGCTGCAGGGAATGGAAGGAGGGCAGGCCTGAGGCTTGACCCAGGACTTCAAGAGCCTGGAGCAGCAGAGCAAATGTTTACAGCACACAGGTATCAATGATACAAGGTACAGACAAATCCAGGAAGTTAGCTAATCTAAGAAAGCTTAGAGCAGCCAAATGTGCCAGAATTCAGACAGCTTGAGAAACAAGAGTAAGTGAGACAGTCCGTTGTGGAGTTTGTGGGGAGCTTACAGCAGTCTGAGCCACTGGGTGTGAGCCAAAACTCTGGAGCCAAATCATCTGGTTTCAAACGTTTATTCTACCAACTAGTAGTTGTGAGTTATTTAATATCTCACCACGTCAGGTCTCTCACCTATAAACAACACTCAATTTTCTCACCTATAAATGACAACAAAACAGTATATTATTTATTCAGTTCTACAATCCCCTTGGGGCTTCCCCCATGGCTCAGTGGTAAAGAACTTGCCTGCCAATGCCAGAGACACAGGTTCGATCTCTGGATTGGGACAATCCCCTAGAGGAGGGCATGGCAACTAACTCCAGTATTCTTGCCTGGAGAATTCCATGGATAGAGGAACCTGGGAGGCTGAGGCCCAAAGGGTCACAAAGAGTTGGACATGACTGAGTGACATGCATGCAAGCAAGCAACATCCCCCTGATTGTAAGATGCATTATCTTGCACCTTTATCTATTCTTCAAAATATTCAAAAATAGATAATTCCCAGGATACATAAGCTATTCCAAATGACAGAAAAGGAACACAGAGCTACCCAATTCATCTCATAATGTGAGACAACTCTCATACTTAAACCTGAAAAAGGCAACACAAAAGAGAACTAAAGCCCAACTCTACCTGTGAAAATTATAAAAATTCTATATTAAGTACTTAGCAAAAAGTTTAATAACAACTTCAAACCTTATACAATATGACAAGTAGAATTATCACTAGGATGTACTGTAACTTAAGACAAATATTAAATATATGCTACACCAAAGAGTCAAAGAAGAAACACTATATATGTGAAAGTGGTATTTAATAAAATTCAGTATCTATTTCTAAGATTTTTCTTAAATAAAAATTAGAATAATGTGACCTCACATAAGTAATTTAATTTTTCACTTTTACCTAAACAATGAACACAAAAATAATCCCATTAATTCCTAAATAGAAGTGTCATTTAAAATCATATTCCTACTTTTGTCAGTAATCTGGAAGTGCTGGACAATGCAGGAAAACAGAAAACAATAACAATCATATCACTTAGGGAAAAAGAGACAAAAATTTCCTTATAAAACTCAAGATACTCCATTGAAAAGTCACAAAATGCAGAAAAACACAAAATGTTTTATTTACCAAAAATTAATAGATATATGATAACAGCAACAAAACACATATGTACTTCAGATAATCTTGGGTATATGTACTCTGGAAAACCAAAAAAGATTATTTGCATAAATGGTGATCGGTACTACAATCCACCTATAATGAGTAAAGTAAACCAATTGCTTCAAGTTAATTTATAAATTTAAGTAATCATAATATAGATTTTATTCTGAACAAAGTGAAGTGGACATGGAAGAATATACTATGAAGTAATTATTCTTTTGGTAAAAGAATGATTTCAAAAAAAGATAATGCTGTATACTTAACACATTATACAACTTTATCAGTTAAAAGTGTGTCCAGCTCATAATAGGCATTCTATAAATTTGTTTTAAAATAAGGAGAACACAAATCAATGTATGGAACAATGAAAGAATTCATTTAAAATGAACCTTAAAATACATAAGAATGCAGTATTTTTCTAATGAAAATTTAACAGGCAGTATAAGTGCTTGAAAAGTATAAGTGCTTAAAAGAAGCATAAGTGTTGAAAAGTTAGTGGAAATGTATCAATATATAGTTACATAAATATGGTGAATATATAAAGCAAATACTAACAGAACTAAAAGGAAATAAATAGCAATACAATAATAGTTGGAGGTTTTAATATCCCACTCTCAACAATGAATATCTCATCCAGACAGAGAATCAATAAGGAAATAGTGGAACTACACGAAACTATAGACCAAATAATCCTAAAAGATATATACAGAATATTCCATCCAACAGCAGGAATATACATGTTTTTTCTCAAGAGCACATGGAACATTTTCAAGGATGAATCATATGATAGGGCAAAAATCAAGTCACAAAATATTCAAAAAGAAATAAATTATATCAAGTATCTTTTCATGCCATGATGGTATAAAACTAAAAATCAAAACAGAAGGAAAACTGAAAAATACAGAAATAATTTGAAATTAAACAGTTCAACCTATACAACTATTGGGATAAAAAATAAATCAAAAAATATTTTGAGAAAAACAAAAATGTAAATACAACATATCAATACTTATGGGATGAAACAAAAGCAACATAATTTATAGCTATAAATGCATAAATTAAGAAGATCTCAAATAAAGAACCTAACATTATAATGAAAGAAACTAAAAAAAAAAAACTAAGCCAAAACTTGGCAGAAGGAAGGAAATAAGAAAGGTGACAGCAGAAATAAATGAAATATAGACTAGAAAAGCAATAAATAAAATGAACAAACCTTAGAGCTGGCTCTCTGAAAAGATAAAGAAAACTGACAAATCTTTGACTAGATTAATCAAGAAAATAAGAGATCTCAAATATATAAAACTATAAATGAAAGAGGAGATATTAAAATCAAGACCAGAGAAATACAAAGGATCATAAGAGACTACTATGAACAGTTTTTTGCCAACAAACTGAACAACCTAATGTATAAATTCCTATAAATATACAAACTGCCAAGATTGAATCATGAAGATATACATAATCTGAAAACACTTATAATGAATAGAGATTGAGTCAGTAATCAATAATCTCCCAATGGAGAAAAGCACAGACTCAAATGACTGCACAGATGAATTCTACCAAATATTTAAAGAGAAATTAACACTAATTCTTCTCAAACTCTTTACAAAAATTGAAGAGAATATCTCCAAACTCAATCTACAATGCCAGCATTACCCAACATCAAAGACAGATACAAGTAATGAAATCCAAAGGCTAAATATTCCTCATAAATATAGATGCAAAATTTCCCAACAGAATATTAGTAAATCAAAGTGTATTAAAAGGATGGTATACCATGATGAAGTGGGACTCATCCCTGGGACATGATGATTGCTCAAAATATGCAAATTTAATAAAATTGATAAACCACATTAATGAAATGAAAGATAAGTATCATTTATGATCATCTCAATAGATAAAGAAAAACCATTCAACAAAATCCATTCATGATAAAAATTCAACAAAATGAGTTTAGAAGAAATGTAACAACATAATAAAGTTAATACATGACAAGCTCCCAGCTACCAACTTACTCAGTGGTCAAAGCCTGAAAAAAATTTCTCTAGGATTAAGGTGCCTACTCTCACTACTCCAATTCAGCATAGACTGAAAGTCCTAGCCAGAGCAATCAGGCAAGAAAAATGAAAGTACTGAAATGAGAAAGGATCTATTTTCTCTATTTGAAGATGATGTATATATATAAAACTCTAACGACTAGATAAAAATCTATTAGAACCAATGAATTTAGTAAAGCTTCAGGATTCAAAACCAACATGCAAAAATGAGTTGAATTTGTATACACTAACAACAAACTAGATGGAAAAGAAATAAACAATCCTTTTTATAATGACATCAAAAATATTTAGGAACACTATAATCAAGGTGAACTATCTGTACACTGAAACCATAAGACACTGAAGAATAAAAAATGAAGATACAAATAAATGGAAATATATGCCATGTTTATGCATCAGGAGAATTAACATTGTTAAAATTTCCATACTACCCAAGTCCATCCATCAATTCAATGCAATTTCCACCAAAATTCCAATAGGATTTTTTTTTTTTACAGTAGAAAAAAATCCTATAGTCCATATGGAACTATAAAAGCCCTGAAGTTGCCAAAGCAATGATGGGCATGAACAAATATGGAGGCATCACACTTCCTGGTTTTGAATTATACTACAAAACTAAGTAACCAAAACAGCGCAGCACTAAGACAAGTGGAACATACTTGAAAGTTCCTAATAAAGCTATGCGTGCATAGTCCACTAATATTTGACAAGAAAGTAAAAAGTAGTTCATAGGAAAAGATATTCTCTTCAACAAATTACATTTTGAGAACTGGATATTCAAATGCTAAAGAATGAAACTGGACCCCTATCTTACACATGCAAAATTAACACAAAATTGACTAAAGACTTACTGTAAGAGTGCAAAGTGTAAAATTTCTTGAAAAAAATAGGGGAAATTTTCTTTTACATTGGTCTTGGTAATGATATTTGGATGTGACACCAAAAGCACAAGCATCAGAAGCAAAAATCAACAAGTAGAGTTACACCAAACTAAAATGTTTCTACACAGCAAAATATGCAATCAGCAAAATGAAAAGGCAACAATAAAGAATGGCAGAAGATATCTGCAAACCATATATCTGATAAGGAATTCATACTCAAAATATTTAAGGAACTCATATAATAGCAAAAAAAATGTGAAAAAACAAATAATCATATTGAAAAATTAGCAAAGAACAGCCTGAATGGCATTTTTTTCCCAAAGAAAATATATATACAAATGGCCAACAACTACATGAAAATATGCTCAATGTCACTAATCATCAGGGAAATACAAACCCAAACCATAATGAGAATCACCTCACCTTTGTTAGAATGGCTATTATCAGAGACAAGAGATAAAATGTTCTAGTGAGAATGTGGAGAAAAGGGAATCCTTGTACATTGTTGGAGGGAATTCAAACTCGTATAACCACTATGGAAACAGGATGGCAATTCCTCAATAAACTAAAAATAGAGCTACCATACGATACAGCAATAAACTTCTGGGTATACATCCAAAGAAAATGAAACCACTATTTCAAAGAGATATCTGCACTCCATGTTACTGCAGCATTATTTATAATAGCCAAGACATACAAATGTCTGTAGAAAGATGGACAGATAAAGAAAATGTGTGTGTACACATACATACACACACATACACAATGGAATATTATTACACTTTCTGATGAGGATACTCTAGCATGGAGATATTAAGTAATTACCCTAGGTCATATGGTTATTACATAATTAAAAGAGGATATAATTCCAATATATTAGGCTTTGAGGTTTGCAGTTTTGTTGTATCTTGACTATAGAGGGAAATGCTGAAGAGAGGGTAGATGAAATGAAATGTCAAGTGATAATTTTACTGGTTATTTTCTTAATTCTTTTGTGAATGTCTAAAAGGTTTATTTGATGACTGTTTAAGAATGAGAATGATAAAAGAAAGCTCAAATGTTACCAGCATGTACTACATCAACTCTTGCTGCAGACAAGAGATTTGACTTGTTTGTAATTCTGCATTTATGCATAATTTATTATGCATTATCTAAAGAAATGTTAGCTGTACTATGGCTGCCCACGGGAAAGGGGAAAAGCATATCTCCCACTTCATTGTTAAGTTATGATTCTAATATTCTAATCAAAATGCTTGACAGATAATAACTGTGGCTATTCATAAACACATGCATTTACTATACCAATACCCAGTGTCCTGAGTGTAGAACATTTGTGGTGTCAGATGAATGACAAGTTAATGAATTTTTCTCCTGAGTAGTTGACATCACATCCAATAAACTTTTTTTTTTTTTTGCACAGTGCAGAACACATAGTAGGCCTGTGATACCTATATGCTGAACAAAAAAGAATCAAGTCCTATGAATTTCAATTTGGGATTTCTGCTATGCTGCATAATTTAAAAATGGCAATAGTATTTCATTCCACCAACATTTTTGAGCATAGGCTTTGTGTCAGGGTTAAAGAACCAAGAGTGAAACCAAGACAAGGACCTCACAGTGGCTCATCAGCAATTCAAATTCTGGAGGAGGAGTTGGCAAGCTATGACAGGCAGGGCAAATCCAACACATTGTTTTTCTACATCCCATGAGCTAAGAATGATTCTTACAAGGTTAAATCACTGAAAAATTTTTTTTATAAAAGAATATTTCATGAAAATTGAGAAATACATGAAGTTCAAATTTTACCCATAAGTAAAGTTGTATTGGATGCCCTTCTGTTTACATACTGTTAGTGGCTTCTTCCATTCTACAAAGATGAGTAGCTGTAGCACAGACCACGTGGCCCAGAAAGCCTCAAATGTTTGGAACCTGGCTCTTTACAGAAAAGGTTTGACTGACCCTTGGATCTGTTTTAGTCAAAGACCTATGAGGACTGACTCTTATTGTTGTTTGGGGGGCTTTTTGTTTCATTTTACCAATGTAAAACAAAAAAAAAGTAGTAAATGGAGTACCAGTCCTGCTTCTCAGACTTTATTATGTACATGAATCTCCTGAGGTTCTTATTAAAATGCAGATTCAGGTACAACTGTGGCTAAAGCACAGATTCTGCATTTCTAACCAGCTCCTAGGCAGAGATTTCTAGCTAGGTCTAGAGAGTGGGTCCTGTGAAACTGTTCAGGAACTTGATGGATTAGAAAGCTGTGGTACATATACACAATGGAGTATTACTCAGCCATTAAAAAGAATACATTTGAATCAGTTCTAATGAGGTGGATGAAACTGGAGCCTATTATACAGAGTGAAGTAAGCCAGAAAGAAAAACACCAATACAGTATACTAACGCATATATATGGAATTTAGAAAGATGGTAACAATAACCCTGTATACGAGACAGCAAAAGAGACACTGATGTATAGAACAGTCTTTTGGATTCTGTAGGAGAGGGAGAGGGTGGGATGATTTGGGAGAATGGCATTGAAATACGTATAATATCACATATGGAACGAGTCGCCAGTCCAGGTTCGATGCACGATACTGGATGCTTGGGGCTGGTGCACTGGGACGACCCAGAGGGATGGTATGGGGAGGGAGGAGGGTTCAGGATGGGGAACACATGTATACCTGTGGCAGATTCATTTCGATATTTGGCAAAACCAATACAATATTGTAAAGTTTAAAAATAAAATTAAATTAAAAAAAAAAGACATCATAGCAGGAAAAAAAAGTAGCTTTGGAAACTAGCTTAATGCAATAGGCGATTTTCTGTCACAGGTTTTAGGGCAAAGATAAACAATAGACATGTTAATGTTCATTTCTTGATTATCTTTGGTACTTTCTTGGCAAAGCTTATGTGAATCATTTTCCAAAGAGTAAAGAGGAACAGCAGTTGGTTATTTGTTACTATTAACTATTTGTGAAGCAAATATTGGGGAAAACTAATACTAGTGTCTGAATTCTGTTCAGAGGAAAGAAAAAAAGATAAATCAGATAAACACTGATATTTTTTTTTTTCTTTTTTTGGCCACACCTCGAGACATGCAAGATTTTAGTTTCATGACGAGGAATCAAACTTGAGCACCCAGCATTGGAAGCACAGAGACTCAACTACTAGATCACCAGGGAAGTCCCAACACTATTAATTTTTGAAATAACTTCTTTGCCTCTTTAATAAGAATGGAATATTAGGAAAGTATCTAGCTTTATGTCCTCTGATTAAACATAACTAATAAAAAGATTATTTAAATTTCCCAGAACATACTGCCCCCAAATCTTTTGATTTTGAAAATAATCCAAAATTTTTGAATCTTGATTATTTCCTATAAACAAAAGCTAAATGTTCAGTATCAAGCATTGCCAAGGACATGGAACAACTAGAACCCTCGTTTCTTGCTTTCCAGAGTGTAAGTTGGTATAATCACTTTGAAAAACTGTATCTACCAAAGCTTAATACGGGCATTCCTCATGACTCAATAATTCTACACCTAGTGAAGAGGAAAAGTTAAAATATTTACATATTCTCCTTCTTCTGCCTCTGTAACTCAGTTTGCCCCTTGCAAAGTCTAGATCATGTAGGTAACATAGTCTTAGAAAGTGGGGACTTGCAATACTAGGAACTGGAGTTTATCTCACTCACCCTTGTCCTGCTCTCTGCAATTGCCCAGCCCCTGCAAACCTGCTTAATCATGCCTGTCCAGGCCAGGCATCCCCCTCCCCATCTTGACTGCTGTTCCCACACTGGTGAAACCCATCAGTTTAAACCAGCCTATTAACAGCTAGTGTTGCCCACTACAGTCTGTCTACAAAAACTCTGTTTAGGGCTCAGAGCTTAGAGTGTTAACTCCTCTGGGCCCACCAGCAGAATAAACCTGAGTTCTCCAACTCTCCAAGTGTGGTGCTTGGTTTCTCGAGTACTGGTTTCTGTAACATTAGTATATATTCAACAAAAAGGCACATATATTTGATGTCAAAGCCTATAGGCATTTTTACTGCAGCCTTATTCTTAAGAAACTCAAAACTAGGAAAAAACCTAAATGTTCACCAATAGTATAATGAAAAAAATGTGATATGTTATTTACAATATAATATACACAGCAATGAGAATGAAAAAAGAAAACTGTGCTCAAAAATATGGATTAACCTTACAAATATAGTACTGGGCAAGACAATCCTGACACAAAAAAGAACAAACTCCATAAAGTTTCAAAAATATAAAATCTATCTCTGCTATTAAAAGTCAGATAGTGGTTACCTGGGTAGAGGGATTAGTGTCTGGAAGTGGAAGCAATGGAGGCTTCTGGGGTGCTGCTGATGTTGTTTTTGGACTTATCTAAGAAGCCTTTTTAGAAAAAAACGTTATGAAGCCAACAAATTTTAATAAATTTATCTATACAACCATAGGAATGTGAAGGGCACATGTCAGGACTCCCCACCACAAACCCATTTGCCACCTTATGAACTGAGGAAGGCTTGTGTCAAAGGGTCCTCATTTTTAAACAATAATCTAGGAAGGAGGAGTGGTATTCCCACCACAGTTTTAAGATTAGTATAGAGAGACTGTCAGGCTGAGTAAAGTAAATCGGACAGAGAATGAAATATCATGTGGTATGGCTTGCATGTGGAGTCTGAAATTTGCAGAAGAGAGGTGGAGTCACAGATGTAGAGAGCAAACCTGTGGTTGGAGGGAGGAGGGATACACTGGGAGACTGGGATTGATATATGCATACTGCTGTATATAGAATAAATAGCTAACAGGTACCTGCTATACCGCACAGAGAACTCTACAATGTTCTGTAGCGACCTACGTGGGAAGACATTCTAGAAAAGAGTATCTGTGTGTATACTGTAAAAACTAGGATAACATTATAGATCAACTATACTCCAATAAAAATTATTAAAAAAGAAAAAGATTAGAGAAGACTTCAGTTTGTTTTCTATGCTGGGTCTTCCCAGACTGTTGTCATCAGTGTGAAATAAACTATTGCCTGCTATATCAGTAAACAAAGGATATCACAGTCAACAGCAATTACAGCCACCTCCTCTGGTGAGCCCTGAGGGAACACAGGAAGAAAACAAAGAATCCCTGCCATCTAGCAGCCATCAGGCTGCAGCCACACACAATGGTGAGCCCTGAGGGAACTTGGGCTGGGAAAAAACACAGGATTTCATGCAAAGATGGGCTTGATAAAGGACAGAAATGGTATGGACCTAACAGAAGCAGAAGATATGAAGAAGAGGTGGAAGAATACACAGAAGAACTGTACAAAAAAGAGCTTCACGATCCAGATAATGACAATGGTGTGATCACTCACCTAGAGCCAGACATCCTGGAATGTGAAGTCAAGTGGGCCTTAGAAAGCATCACTATGAACAAAGCTAGTGGAGGTGATGGAATACCAGTTGAGCTATTTCAAATCCTGGAAGATGATTCTGTGAAAGTGCTACACTCAATATGCCAGCAAATTTGGGAAACTCAGCAGTGGCCACAGGACTGGGAAAGGTCAGTTTTCATTCCAATCCCAAAGAAAGGCAATGCCAAAGAATGCTCAAACTACCACACAATTGCACTCATCTCACACGCTAGTAAAGTAATGCTCAAAATGCTCCAAGCCAGGCTTCAATAATACGTGAACCGTGAACTTCCAGATGTTCAAGCTGGTTTTAGAAAAGGCAGAGGAACCAGAGATCAAATTGCCAACATCTGCTGGATCATGGAAAAATCAAGAGAGTTCCAGAAAAACATCTATTTCTGCTTTATTGACTATGCCAAAGCCTTTGACTGTGTGGATCACAATAAACTGTGGAAAATTCTGAAAGAGATGGGAATACCAGACCACCTGACCTGCCTCTTGAGAAACCTCTATGCAGGTCAGGAAGCAACAGTTAGAACTGGACATGGAACAACAGACTGGTTCCAAATAGGAAAAGGAGTACGCCAAGGCTGTATATTGTCACCCAGGTTATTTAACTTATATGCAGAGTATATCACGAGAAATGCTGGGCTGGAAGAAGCACAAGCTGGAATCAAGATTGCCAGGAGAAATATCAATAACCTCAGATATGCAGATGACACCACCCTTATGGCAGAAAGTGAAGAGGAACTAAAGAGTCTCTTGATGAAAGTGAAAGAGGAGAGTGAAAAAGTTGGCTTAAAGCTCAACATTCAGAAAACAAAGATCATGGCATCTGGTCCCATCACTTCATGGGAAATAGATGGGGAAACAGGGGAAACAGTGTCAGACTTTATTTTTGGGGGCTCCAAAATCACTGCAGATGGTGACTGCAGACATGAAATTAAAAGACACTTACTCCTTGGAAGGAAAGTTATGACTAACTTAGATAGTATATTCAAAAGTAGAGCTATTACTTTGCCAACAAAGGTCCGTCTAGTCACGGCTATGGTTTTTCCGGTGGTCATGTATGGATGTGAGAGTTGAACTGTGAAGAAAGCTGAGCGCTGAAGAATTGATGCTTTTGGTGTTGGAGAAGACTCTTGAGAGTCCCTTGGACTGCAAGGAGATCCAACCAGTCCAATCTAAAGGAGACCAGTCCTGGGTGTTCATTGGAAGGACTGATGCTGAAGCTGAAACTCTTGGCCACCTCATGTGAAGAGTTGACTCATTGGAAAAGACCCTGATGCTCAGAGGGATTGGGGGCAGGAGGAGATGGGGACGACAGAGGATGAGATGGCTGGATGGCATCACTGACTTGATGGACATGAGTTTGAGTGAACTCCGGGAGTTGGTGATGGACAGGGATGCCTGGTGTGCTGTGATTCATGAGGTCAAAAAGAGTCGGACATGACTGAGCGACTGAACTGAACTGACTGACTGGCCCCAGATAGCTGAGGTACATATCAAAGAAATGATTTCAGTGAGCCCACACTCTTGTATTTTTCAATACAAAGAAAAGTGCTGCTGCTGCTGCTAAGTCGCTTCAGTCGTGTCCAACTCTGTGTGACCCCATAGACAGCAGCCCACCAGGCTCCCCCGTCCCTGGGATTCTCCAGGCAAGAACACTGGAGTGGATTGCCATTTCCTTCTCCAATGCATGAAAGTGAAAAGTGAAGGTGAAGTCGCTCAGTCGTGTCCGACTCTTCACGTTCTCATGGACTGCAGCCTACCAGTCTCCTCCATCCATGGGATGCCTTAAATTGAGATAATCTGGTTTTCTTTAATTAACAAGAATCTTTTGACTTTAAGACTACCTGCCTTTTGTTGCCAAACTCCTGTATATTTACCTGCCCCCTTGCCTCCTCAGAGTAGTTTTCTAAGGGTTACTTGAGATGTTGCCTCCCAGGCTTGAAGTCCTAAGTGTTTCCCTCGAATAAAACCTAACTCTCAACTTTTAGGTCGCCTATATTTTCTCAGTCGACATCAGCAAGTTAGCATGACCTCCTTTTTGGTTATTCCAATTTACAAAGCAGTTAAAGGAGGAAAGTCTAGGACAAAACACTTTTGATTTACCCCTCTGCACTCAGTAGTATTATGGGCTTCCCTGGTGGCTCAGACAGTAAAGAATCTGCCTGCAATGCAGGAAATCCTGGGTTGGGAAGATTCCCCTGGAGAAAGGAATGGCAACCCACTCTAGTATTCTTGCCTGCAAAATCCCATGGACAGAGGAGCCTGGTGGGCTACAGTCCAAAGGATCACAAAGACTCAGACATGACTGAGCGACTACTACTTTCACTTTCATACACTGCAAACAATACTTAATTCAAGAGTGAAGCCACGGTCAATGAGACACCATTGGGAACAATCTATAATTCCAATAATACTTAAGATATTGAGCCCTAATGGCATAATCCTCAAGAAAGAAAGTGGCTGTGTCTTGTTGACATCTGTAACTTCAGAATGTAGCCAAGTGCCAGACACATAACAGAAAGCAGCTAAGTGAAATGGTATTTTGTCATTAAAAAAAAAAAAATCATGTTTTTGAAAACTAATGATTTGAGGAAATGCTCACAACATAAAATTAAGTGAAACAAGTTAGGGAACATACATAATAAATAAACAGGTGTATATATTTTATGATACCACTGTTTTAAAACCCCAAACAGCATGTATAAGTACCAAAAGAGAAAAAACAGGAAAAATAATGAACTAAAAAAAACATGGGATTATTGGTGATTTGCTGACTTGTTTTTGCTTATCCATATTCACCAAATATTTAATCATTAAATGTATTACTTTTAAAAATAATTATAAAAGAAGATGAAAGCACAAAACTTTGAAGATAATGTCAACAACAGAGAAGAATAAAAGGTGAAAGACATCATGCATCTGACACATTCACTGACTCAAAGTTGACTTTTGAGCCACCATCCTGGGTCCCTTCCTACTCATGCTAACAAGTGCTCTCCATTTCTCCCCATTTTCAGCCACTAGCCCGAGGCCAGGTCTCTATCTGGACACCTGTTTCTCTTCCTTTCTAGGAGAACAAGCAGGTCACTGCTAGCATTTTCCTCCTCCCATGTTGGAGGCAATGGTTTTGAGAGAGTTAATTCTTAGGTAAGTTGATAAGAAGTCCAGCATCCCCAAGGAGGAGAAAGAGGTCTGGGACTCTCAAGGAGGAGAAAAGAACAAACTTTTTTTTTCTACATTGCTTTGTCTTAGTCACATAAGACATTATTTTCTTTAAGCCCAGAGCTAATGATTACGTAACAAAACAGCTCGTCTTAAAACAACTCCATACTAAGGATTCCATCCCCCTTCTGATGTCTATGTCAGAAGCTTTCTCTGCCCTTTTTCACTGTAATAAAACTTTTGCCACACCAAAGTTCTGAGTAATCAAGCCTGGTCCCTGATTCTGAAGCTAAATCTTCTTGGGACATCACGAGTCTGACCTCGTTCACTGTAAGGTATCATCTTGGGGGCTCATCCAAGATCTTCAGGACAAGAAAGAACACTCAGAGCTCTAGCCTCTGCTTTCTCAGTATACATGTTTCCTGATTTATTTTTACTAACTACGGTGTAGCTGTGTGTGAGAGTGATTGAAAGCCTATGGGCAAAGCATGTGGACGGAACTTTCCTTTCTCAGTCAGCTTTTTTGGTCTCTTTGACCATTCCATAACTGCCTGGGGAATTAGAACTACTAACCTAATCTGTTGGATCATAGACTTTTGAGGGACTTGTGATCCATGTCATTACTGTGTACTTTTACTTAGATGAGCACCCCGCCCCCACCCCCATCAAGCTTGGGTTTCCCTTGTGGCTTTGAGGGTAAAGAAATTGCCTGCCATGCCTTAGACCTGGCTTCAGTCCCTGGGTCAGGAAGACCCCTTGGTGGAGGAAATGGCAACCCACCCCAGTATTCTTGCCTAGAGAATCACATGGACAGAGAAGCCTGGTGGGCTACAGTCCGTGGTGTTACAAAGCCTGGTGGGCTACAGTCCATGGGCTTGCAAAGAGTTGGACAAGACTGAGCAACTAACAGGAAGGACTACATAACAACAATGTATCTTGCTTGATACACTATCTTTCATGGTGACTGCAACCTTAAAAGACCCTTACTCCTTAGAAGAAAAGTTGACCAACCTAGACAGCACATTAAAAAGGAGAGACATTACTTTGCCAACAAAGGTCCATCTAGTCAACACTATGGTATTTCCAGTAATCATGTATGGATGTGAGAGTTGGACTATAAAGCAAGTTGACCACCGAAGAATTGATGCTTTTGAACTGTGGTTTGGAGAAGACTCTTGAGAGTCCCTTGGACTGCAAGGAGATCCAACCAGTCCATCCTAAAGGAGATCAATCCTGGGTGTTCATTGGAAGGACTGATGTTGAAGCTGAAACTCCAATACTTTTGCCACCTGATGCGAAGAACTGATTCATTTGAAAAGACCCTGATGCTGGGAAAGATTGAAGGCAAGAGGAGAAGGGGACGACAGAGGATGAGATGGCTGGATGGCATCACCGACTCGATGCATATGAGTTTGAGTGAACTCCAGGAGTTGGTGATGGACAGGGAGGCCTGGCGTGCTGCAGTCCATGGGGTCGAAAAGAGTCAGACAGGACTGAGACTGAACTGGATTGATTTTGCTTGAGGACATATTTCTCCTTTTCAATAAGAACCTTCTGACTAATCTTGTTATCTTATGTGGGAGTGGGTCTGGTAAGACCTTTCTATTGTTAATTCTAATCTGTTAATTTAAGATGTATGTTGTAGGAGTGGGTCTGGTAAAAGTATATAAGGCTTTGATAAGACTAGGGAGGGGGGCACTCTCCATCCCCCTTTATAGGTCTATGTCAGAAGCTTTCTCTGTCCCTTTTATACTTTAATAAAACTCTGCTACACAAAAGCTCTTGAGTGATTAAGCTAGTCCTTTAGCTAAATCATCTTCTTTGGAGCTCCAACACCATTCACTGTAAGCTATTGGTTTTGGCACTCTGGTAGACTTCCAGGGCATTGTGTTACCTGTTTGCCTATAAGTCTATAAATAAATTTCTTTTGTCTCTTTGCTTTACATTTCTGAAACTCAGTTTACTAAGTGAGGAAAAGTGGTTCAGCCTCAGAACACCTCAGTTTGGGGCCTTTCCTGAATCCACATCATCTGCCTCCTCCTTATCTCCCAGAGAAACAGGCTTCTGGGTCAGGGTTTCTTTGCCTCAACTTTGCTTTTCTTCTGGAACCAACTCCTGGGCTCTCCTTGGGCCCCATGTCCCACTTAGCTCTTAACCAACTCAGCAAGATTCTACCAAAGGACTCTGATATACAACTTGAAAATGCCATCATCATATCACCTTAAATAAATATCCCCTGCACCCATGTCACAGATGAAAGGATGAGAAAGGGCTGGAAGAAGCACAAGCTGGAATCAAGATTGCTGGGAGAAATATCAATAACCTCAGATATGCAGATGACACCATCATTATGGCAGAAAGTGAAGAGGAACTAAAGAGTCTCTTGATGAAAGTGAAAGAGGAGAGTGAAAAAGTTGGCTTAAAGCTCAACATTCAGAAAACAAAGATCATGGCATCTGGTCCCATCACTTCATGGGAAATAGATGGGGAAACAGTGGAAACAGTGTCAGACTTTATTTTTTGGGGCTCCAAAATCACTGTAGATGGTGACTGCAGCCATGAAATTAAAAGACACTTACTCCTTGGAAGGAAAGTTATGACCAACCTAGATAGCATATTCAAAAGCAGAGACATTACTTTGCCAACAAAGGTTCATCTAGTCAAGGCTATGGTTTTTCCTACGGTCATGTATGGATGTGAGAGTTGGACTGTGAAGAAAGCTGAGTGCCAAAGAATTGATGATTTTGAACTGTGGTGTTGGAGAAGACTCTTGAGAGTCCCTTGGACTGCAAGGAGATCCAACCAGTCCATTCTAAAGGAGATCAGTCCTGGGTGGTCTTTGGAAGGAATGATGCTAAAGCTGAAACTCCAATACTTTGGCCACCTCATGTGAAGAGTTGACTCATTGGAAAAGACTCTGATGCTGGGAGGGATTGGGGGCAGGAGGAGAAGGGGACGACAGAGGATAAGATGGCTGGATGGCATCACCGACTTGATGGACATGAGTTTGGGTGAACTCCGGAAGTTGGTGATGGACAGGGAGGCCTGGTGTGCTGCAATTCATGGGGTCGCAAAGAGTCGGACACGACCGAGCAGCTGAACTGAACTGAACTGAAGAGATGTTCATGCTCATGTCCTCAGAATGGATATGTTTATTAGGAAAAACAGCAGAATAGGGTTTAAGGTAGGCCTTAGAAAAGCAAAAATACATGAAAAGGAAAGATGAAAGGCCACCAAAGACAGATTCTAATGTTTTACAATCTGAGAGACCTTGAAGCCAGAGACATCAAAGGTAATTAGACCTGCGAAGAAGCCTCTGAGCTCACTGTCACCATTGCTTTATTCAGAAAGGGTTAACGGATTTTCTCACAAATATATAGCTAGCAATCATTGAAATATCTATACACTTTTTATGTCTTTGCATCTTCCATGACAACTGTGCTCTAAGACTTTTAGATTTTTACAGACAAGCTCAATTTTAGAAAAGGAAAATTGCTGGTTTCTGGGTTTATTACATAGTTGCCAACCTATCATTCACTGAGTAATTTTATTTTTAAAAAGGAAAAAAAGCCATCTATTGTGAATATCATTTTATAAAAGACAAACTCAGAGGAACGGCCATTCATTTAAATTGTAGAAATTGTAGAAATGTGAAAAACTGTTAGTGTATCCTGCCCCAGTTTATCAGCCAATTGCTATGCATATGGCATATCTGAATACTAAGACCTGGGAATACTGGTACTGCCTCCATGGGCACATTTTAATAATCCAGTAGGAAATTACATTGACTGTCCATGTCTGTTTCTAGTCAATGTCTTAGTTTGACTTTCCCAGAAATAGACCCCAAGACAAGGATCTAAAGAGAGTTTATTAGGGAGGTGAGCCCAGGAAGCACTGGAAGGTCAGTGGGGAGATAAGTCAGGGAAGGAAAGAAGCAAGTACAAGCAGGCACTATGCCCAACTGGGCACAACAAAGAACTGCTGGAGACTTCTAGGAACACCAAAGATACGTGTCAATTCACTCCCTATCCGCCATTTGTGGAGTACCATTCCCAGGAGCATTGACTCTTAGTACCACCGGTCTACAATCACGGGTCAAGCCTGCTCTTGTGACCATATCAAGTCCTCAAGGAAATATATACAACCACCAGTGTGAGAGTCCTCTGGCACATAGAACGCTTGGGGAAAGTATGGTCCTGGCACCAAGAGCATCTGCCACAGCACTTTGTTAAGCATTCTCAAGCACAGTGGTTAATTAACTTCACATTGAGACCATTTCTTTATTCACTGTTGGCATCAAATAAAGATATAGAAAAGAATTTGTAGGTTTCAAAATAAGAGCATTTCCTGTTTTCTCTGGAGATTCCTAAAAGCATTCTAGACACTCTGTGATCTCTTTTTTAGTAAGGACTTGACACATCCAAGAGAAAACAGGAGTAAGAACTATGGAAGCCTCTAGAGCACAGATGGTGATAGGACTGACTTATGCCGTGTTTTGCCTCCTCAGGCAGTTAGACAACAGGAAAAAAACACTTAGTATATGAGGGATTTAGGAACTGTCAGAAAAAGTTTGTAAAAAAAAAAAAAAAGTTAAATTTATTCACCATCCTAATAAGCTAAAATTAGTCACCACTGAATAAATCACAAAGGATACTGGAATCTCTTCTCAGAAGCTTGCCAAGTTATGATGTGTAAGACTTTGTTATTTTGTGTTTTATTTTAACTTTGGATTCATATTTGTTTATAACATACTTTTATCCATGCTATTTCTTCAAATAGCCATCTATAGTTATGTAGATAGACATGTTAAGACTTGCTGGGCCAGATCCTGGGAGAAGATTTAGTTATTCCTTTACCCCAGAGATATTTGCTGATCCTCTGATATCTGGCCCAGAGCACAGGCTCAAGATTCAAAGATCAGGAAGATGTTTCTTTGCCCTCTAAGGAGCTTACAGGGTAACAGCCATAAAATGCGGAAACAACACAGAAAATGAGGAATCAGAATATCCACTGGTGTAAAATCAAGCCAAGGGTTTTGGAACCAGAAATCCAACTCAGGTATAGGAAAAGGATAACAAGATTCACTGCTTAAGGAAAGAGCTTGGGTCAAGTTAGGAAACAGAAACATCAATGAGAATATAGGGATGAGCCTAAAACTTGGCCAGAAATTAGACCCTTGTCTTCAACAGTCTTCATGAAGGGTTTTCTCCTGGCAACCAGTCCCCAAACCAGGTCTCAAACAGACTCCAGCTGTGGCAGGAACAACAGTCCCACCATCTGGACTTGAAGGTGGTTCTGTTGTAGATTCCATAGCAGGTAGGCACGAGGTGAGTCCTGGATACCCATCTTGCCATCACTCTTGCTATGTTCATTCATCTTGTAGGATTGAGTTTTTACCTTTTTACCATATAGATATTAAGCATTTCTCTAGACTTTAGCCCTCTGGATCAGAATCCTATTTCTTTTTCAGACATCTTCCCTACACAAATAGAGCATCTTGCCACATGTCTCCTGGTACATCCCCCACAACCTTCTGTAAGGTTCCTGGATCTTTTCCTAATTACTCATCTTGTACTACATACACTTGGATGATTCTAAGTACCAAACAGTGCCCATGTACCCCACTCCTATGCCCCATCCAACATACTGGGATATCAGCATCAGCAAGGATAAGAAAGATATTCAACTGACATTTATTCATACCTAGGTACTGGACTATTTCATTTCATCCTCATTCTTTGAGGAAAGCATTCTTGCTAATCCCTTTATAATTATTGTCATTTAATCACTAACTCATGTCCAGCTCTTGGTGACCCCATGGACTTCAGCCCACAGGGCTCCACTGTCCATGGGATTCTCCAGGTAAGAATACTGGAGGGGGTTGCCATTCCCTTCACCAGAGGATCTTTCCAACCCAGGGATTGAACCCATGTCTTCTCACTGGCAGGTGGATTCTTTACCACAGAGTCACCAGGGAAGCCAAATCCCTTTTTATAGAAGAGGAAACAAGGTTTAAAGGACTTAAGGTGACAGCTGATAAGGTGAACAACCAAGTATGGGATCCAGTTCTACTGAAGGCCTCTGTCATGTTTTAAGTGTCTAACCCCTGCTATGCTGAGCCCTATTTAGGCACCATGGAGAGGGATGATGTTAACTTGCCTTTTAGGAATGAACCCTCAGATCCTCAGGCCCAGGCCCATAAGGCCAATGCTTTCTCTTTCCTTCTACAAGTCCATGTACTATTACTAAAGCCCCAAGAAGCTTCACAGAGGAGCTCCACTGACATATGACACTGGGCTTAATTTCCAAGTTATTTCTTCCCAATGAGATAGGAAGTGCTCTCAGGTTACGAAAATACAGGGGCCTGCTTGTAAGTGAGAAATGAATGCAGCTGATTATAGAAACAATAGAGCTGTCATTGCTGCAGATGTGTCTCTGTAAAGAGATAAGTCTCTTGAAGACAGAGAAAATATTTTCTCATGAATTTAACAAGGCAGTTACTCACCTATTTAAAGTGATGATGGTACTGAGTTTCCCATTTTCTGATAATTCTTCTAACATTAGTGATCTTAACCAAACATCCAGTATTGACACTGGATATATCTTGTGTTTTGAACTGAGGTCACAATAGATATATGAGCAGCATAACCCAGTGGCAAGAACAAGTGCAAATCTCACAATTCATGCTGGAACCATTTCTACCACTTCCTCTCCAGTCACCTTCTAGTTGAAGCTACAGAGATTAGATGGAATCTATAAAAGTTTCAGCAGCTGCTGGCACACAAATGCCATGCTATTATTTTGAAATTTTAGCTATTGCTCCACCACACCATAAGTCCAAAACAGGCCTCTCTGGACCAGCTGGCTGGCTGCTTGACCTTGAGGCCTGCTGGTAAGGCTCCAGCAGAATTTGCTTCTCCCAGGATTTCCCCAATGCTCTACAAACAATCTCCCTCCATTCCAATTGCCTTATCTTAGTTTCCCATCTCTGAGTTTCACCAACTAAACAGATTTGGCACCACTGTCCATTAAAAAGAATGATGTACAGGACTTCCCTGGTGGTCCAGTGGTTAAGAGTCCACCTTCCAATACAGGGAACTCGGGTTCAATTCCTGATCAGGAAATTAAAATCCCACATGCCTTGAGGAAACTAAGCCCTCGTGCCACAACTAGAGAAGCCTGTGTGCCATGACAAAAACCCAGTGCAGTCAAAATTAAAAAAAAAAAATTTAATTAAAAAAAGACATAAATAAAAAGAATGATGTATAGAGACAAATCTCATGTAAGGATTGAGTGAACAACTTGGTACTTCTCAGGACCATGATGTGAATCATTGGACAGTAATTTATTCTAGGCTTTCTCTTCCACTGATCTTGGGTCTTATTCTTAAATTGTAACCATTTAAAAAATACGGTGCATTGACAACAATTCTGATATTGATATTTACTTGAAGCTCTTAATACAACTGTCAAAAAGGTAATTTATATGATTACTATCAATCACAGTTTGTGTGTGTGTGTGCTAAGTCGCTTCAGTCATGTCCAACTCTTTGTGACCCCATTCCTTTTTGGGATGATGATATTTAAGTGTATGCAATGATCTATATGATCATATTCTGCTAATATTTCTCTATTCCATATATCTTCCAGTCCTCTGTAGCCACCTCTAAGAAAATGAGAGCAATTCATTTGTCCCTAAACACCAGGGGAAAACAGCAACACAAGAAGGAAACCATCACTGGATTTAGGGACTGAAGGGAGTTGTAGGGAATGAAACAAGCATTTGAACATGACAGCAAGATGACTTTGCTTTGTGACGCACACATACCCTCTCCCTCCCCACCCTACACTCCCTCCCCCATATACACATACTCCAAAAACAACTGTGTGAGCAGTCTTAAGGCCATAATCCTACTTGCCTACAGGATAGCACAGAGAACAAAGCAATTTTTCCTGTCTTAGCTGCACTGACAGTACTTAGAGAGGTTCCAGAGGCAACCTCAACCCTGCTGCTACAGATAGTTCAACTTATAATTTAATATTACAAGCAAAGGATTTCCCTGGCAGTCCAGTATTTAGGACTCTGCATGGGTTTGATCCCTGGTTGAGGAATTAAGATATTGCATGCCATGTGACACAGTCAAAAATAAATAAAGAAAAGTGGTTCTTACTTTCTAAAAAAAGAATCCAAACAAGATCTCCTTTTAGTGTACTTTCCTTTTCACTATAGTCCACAACAACAAGTTAAAAGCATTAAAATAGTCATAACATCCTTCCATTCTTGAATTGCTCATGGCCACAGTGGATACAGTGTATAATATAAATTTTAAATTTTAAATTCTTTTAAAATAGGACTTCCCAGCATTTCCCCCTCACCTTATTATTAGCACATGACACATGCAAACACACACACACACATACATGTTCACCCATTCTCATCCCCTTGAATACACACAGACAAGTTCAAGAGAACACACCTACCCTCCACGGCTTCCACCACATTCAAGTGCTTGGAGGAAAGATTAGGAAGTGTCAGAGAAATAGCAATTTATCAGAAGAATCTGGTCTTTTGGAGATTTGAATTCCAAAGAGTATCAGAGAGAAAATGTGATCTAATAGTAAGTAAAGGAATATTTAGGACTAAGGAAACATTATTATAAAAATAGAAAGATACAAGTATATGTTTTAGTTTGGGCTCCCTATAAGTAGAACCTGAGTAAGAATTTGAGGGTAGGTAGTTTCTTTGGGAGGGAACTAGAAATGACTGGGGAAGGAAGACAGCCAGTAAAGAGTACATGAATGACTAGGTCTACCATATAAGACACTGGAGCTTGAGCCCTCTGGAAATATCAGTGATGGGCAATTCAGAATTATCACCCCTCACCTAGCAGTGAAGGAGGTAGAGGATTTATACATTAATTCCCTTCAGTCATTGGTTGAGGGTTAGGGGTGGGAAGTGAGTAATCCCATGACACTTTTTATGGCCTGGTACAAGTGGCCATACAAGACCCTGGAAGGCAGAGAGAACCCTCAGACCAATAAACTCAGTTGATGTCAGCTTGTATGAAATGGTGAGGAACACAAATGATGTACGCTACCTAAAAGGTTTGCTTCTGTCTGTATTTTAGTATATTCGAGTGTGTGAGTTTTAGTATATTGGTATGTGAGAAAAATGTTCATATAAATGTGTACCACAGAAAACAAGAGCAGACCAACAGTGAAATGAAAAAGGCTCTCCAAATGGCAAGGGAAAAACTGATTGAAAAGAAAAACAGAGTGACTAAGCTGTACAGCATGAACACCAGATGTTGGCTTGAAAAATGCCACAGTGATAAAATGTTTCTGCAGTAGACAGGAATAGCCTTAGTTCATTCCACTCATGGCAATGACAAAAAACACATGCCAGCATCACTTTGAAGAGACAGCTATCTGGATTTAAAATATCTTGCATGTTTCAAAATTAATTAACAAAAAAGATCAGGTTAAAAAAAATATCAGAGCCATCCGTGATGTCGAGCAGTTTTAGAGAGAGACATGACCTTCCATAGAATAGTATAAAAAGTTTGTACTAGATAATATTCAGATGGAGAAGATAGTTTACTGAGTAGAAATAGTCATGTGGCTCAATAAAAGAGAGACCAATCAACTAGACGAGAAAGAACCAAGTGCAGTGGTAGATTGCAAAAATGGCCACAACTTCTCCCCTCCTTATCACTGTTGCTGCTGTTACTGTTAAGTCGCTTCAGTCGTGTCCAACTCTGTGCGACCCCATAGACGGCAGCCCACCAGCCTCCCCCGTCCCTGGGATCCTCCAGGCAAGAGTACTGGAGTGGGTTGCCAATCAAAGTGTTTTTGTAATTCTACCCACCTTGGCCTGGAATCCAGTGGTCCATCACTAAAACCTGGGTGGATTCTCAGAATCTTGACCAATAGGAGAGAAACCTAAGCCAAGCTGAAGCCTGCAGGATGAAGACCAGCAATGAACCAACTTATCTTCTCACATGGCCCCAATTCCAAACAGTCAGACATAGCAGACACACCTATGTTGAAAGCTCAAGAAATATGCTGAGCCTGGCCCAGATCAGACAAATAACCTGGCAGATAGTGGTCACTATGTCACTAAGATTTGGGATGGGTTTGTCATACAGCAAAAGCTTGCCAATCTCCAGAACCTGACAGAACTTGGGGGTCAACATACATTTTGTGCTTTACAAATATTTGTTAATTGCTTATCATGGCTTGCTACTGTTCTGGGTTTAGGGAAGATATAAATGAGAAAAGAATAAAAGTATCTAGTATCATATTCAGATGTGAAGAAACATCTAAGCAGATAATAAACATAGAACATGCCAGAGAGTGGTTAAGTACCAGGAAGTAAAGAAAAAGGGATATGAGAGTTAGCGAGTGGCAGAGGTTGGGGTCATCATTCTAGATAAGGGTTGGAAAGGGCTCTCTGTGGATGTGGCACTTGTTCTGGCCTCCAGCTGCCTCCTTGCTCCATCTCTCACTTGTCTCCCTGTAGATTACTTCCTTCCAGTCACACTGGCTTCCTCTTGTAACCAGCTGGGTACCCTGCTGCCTCAGGACCTTTGTGCTCACCATGGCTTCTATTAACACTTCAGCCAAGGAGCTGTCTTATAGAGCCTTCTGAATGGAGGGAATAGTGAGTGGAGTTGCTATTCCCTGAGATGGGGAAACTGGTGAGGAGTGACTAACAATGGTTTCCCTTGTTCTCTTCTCTAGAGTCTAAGCTTAAATGTCTGGCAAGCAGGGAAGATTGCACAAAAAGCCTTAACTCTGAACATGAAGCAATATCCCCCTGGCCACACGGGCAACAGAGATGGCATGAAATCACCCCATTTCTGAAGGTGAATATGGATGCTTTCAGTATGCGTGCATGCGTGTGTGCTAAGTCACTTCAGTTGTGTCTGACTCTTTGCGACCCCATGGAGCACAGCCCACCAGGCTCCTCTGTCCATGGGGATTCACCAGGTGAGAATACTGGAGTGGGTTGCTATGCTCTCCTCCGGGGGATCTTCCTGACCTAGGGACTGAACCCATATCTCTTATGTCTCCTGAACTGGCAGGCAGGATTTTTATCACTAGCGCCACCTGGGAACCCCATTTGCAGTATACCCACCTACTTACAGTACAGAAATCTTGAGCCAGAAACGGATTCTCTTGATCAAAAGAATCTGCTATACAATACATTCTACAGACTGAAGCTCTATTTAAACACAGAGCATTACAGTTTTTCCTTCACAAGGTGACCAAGGCCATTATTTATAGTCTTCAGTCATTATACAGTTTGGGAAGGGGAATAAAATTCTGTATTCTATATGTTTAGCCCCAGGAGGTAGCACTATTATTCCTTTTTCAAAAAGAAAAGCCCAAGCCCAGAAAAGTTTACATAGTAAATTATCTGTTTAAAATTCCAAGTCATGTTCGTCTCATTCCAACTATACTGTGAGTGTTAAATTCCTTCTCTGGAGCCCCTGATCAGTCCTTCTTTGGCTGAACAATTCAAAATCAACCCACTTTGTCTTTTACGATTAGAGGACAGCTCTGATGTTTTACATTTTCTTTTCTTTTACAGAATGAATGTCTCCAATTCCCTTAACACTTTTTTGGGTAACATGGTGTCCATATCTTTTCATCTCACTCAGTGATGTTTTTCTTACAGCAAGGGGCCTGGTCTGACTCACACCTAAAGCTTGAATGATAATAAGTGTAAAACCTTACTTGATCAGAACACTAGTTTTCCATTTTTGGAATCTGAGATGGGAATAATTTCCTCTCCCACATCACAAGGACTCCCTGTGAGCACAACTGTGCTCCCTGATCTCCCTCTCAGTCTCCTCACTGTGTTTTGTTTTGTTTTTTTTTTAATTGACATGTGTCTTTTGCTTGCTGCTGTTGCTGCTAAGTCGCTTCAGTCGTGTCCGACTCTGTGCGACTCCATAGATGGCAGCCCACCAGGCTCCCCCGTCCCTGGGATTCTCCAGGCAAGAACACTGGAGTGGGTTGACATTTCCTTCTCCAATACATGAAAGTGAAAAGTGAAAGTGAAGTCGCTCAGTCTTTTGCTTGGGTTCCTCTAAAAGCAGATGCATTTTAGTTCCTCTAAAAACAGAAGCATTCCCTGGTGATGACCAGGAAGCCTGGAGTGCTGCAGTTCGTGGGGGAGCAAAGAGTCGGGCATGACTGAGCAACTGAACTGAACTGGAAAGAGACTCTGCAACAGGCATGGAAGCATGAGTGGTGTTGTAGGAGGTGATCCCAGGAAACCTTGGTAGTAGAATGAGGAAATTAGCAGAGAAAGGAAAGTATGTAATAAAACATTATCGATCACATTTCCTCTTGGGAAACCCAAGCAAAACCCCACTAGGGAACTCCAGGAGTGCCCTACAGAAAATATTTCAGAAGTATGGTGGCTCAGCACTGAGGAACTGCATCATCTGTCTCCCAACAACTCTTCATGTGACAAATAGATCACTATGTAATACCTCCACCCCAGCCTCTGACAAAATGTCCACAAGGGCATGCATAAAGCACTGAGCTATTCCATCCAGGCCATGGGAGTTTCATATTCCCAAATGCTATCAAGTAAATTCAAGTTAGCTCCTTCCTTAAGCACAGCCCCAATGATGCCTACTTTTTTAAAATGCCTTTTTCTCCTGAATTCCTTATTGTTCTGAATTATACAGACTACTAGAACACTTTCTTCTGGTGAATTAGAATTAGTACCTGCTGGCCATAAGTCATCATCTAATCCCCTTCGCCAGGAAAGTGACCCTGAGTTCAAGAAAACACTGTCGTGGAGCCTGCTTCCTTCTGGCATGAAGATTTCAGCTGGGAATCTTTACTGCCTCATGTCCGGAGAACTTTACACACATTTACCAATACTTCGAGAACAGAGTTACTTTGTGGTGTAACTGCAGGGAGGCACAAAGGGGTTTACTGGGAAAATTTTGTTCTCACTAAGCTTTTAGAAAAGGGCTTTTAACTTTGTCCTATTTCCTCTGCTGGATGGTTTTCTGATATTCAAAGGGCACATTGGCAAGACAAACATTAACAGGATCAATGCCTTTCCTTCGATAAGACAAGGATTCTTCTTTCTCAAGGAAAGACAAGGCTAGATAGCAGCTTAGTTTCATCAGGACCTGCATTCCAATTCAGTGAAGAAGCTGCATCATTGCAAACCAAGGAGGACAAACCTCTGCCACTGCCTTTTCTAGGTGCCCCTTCACATTTTCATAAAAGTATTAGATCGTTATACAAATCAGAATATTAGACAGCATTCAATCATGTGTGTATGTGTGTGCAATAGCTCACTCATGTCTGACTTTTTGTGACCCTATGGGCTGCAGCTCACCAGGTTTATTTGTCCATGGAATTTCCCAGGCAAGAGTACTGAGGCAGATTGCCATTTCCTACTCCAGAGGATCTTCCCAACCCAGGGATCGAACCTATACCTCTTGCGCCTCCTGCATTGGCAAGCAGATTGTTTACCATTACACCATGGTTGTAATGGGTGTACATTGGGTACACCCATTGAATGGGAAGCCCCATTCAATCACATACTGGGATTTAAAAGTTTTTTCAGTGAACTATGGGTCTCCATTGGAGAAGGCAATGGCATGCCACTCCAGTACTCTTGCCTGGAAAATCCCATGGACAGAGAAGCCTGGTGGGCTGCAGTCCATGGGGTTACGAAGAGTTGGACACGACTGAGCGACTTCACTTTCACTTTTCACTTTCATGCATTGGAGAAGGAAATGGCAACCCACTCCAGTGTTCTTGCCTGGAGAATCCCAGGGACGGGGGAGCCTGGTGGGCTGCCATCTATGGGGTCGCACAGAGTCCGACACGACTGAAGTGACTTAGCAGCTTAGCATGGGTCTCCATGAACACTAAGCTTTGAAAACATCAAATCCCCATGAGGTATTTTGTGGTTTGAGTTCTTTCATGCAAGTACTTTTTTCCTAGAGCAACACATTTCTTGGTTCCTTTCAGATATTTTAGTCATTAACTTTTATCTCCTTTGCAATAGGGTTAAAAATTATTGGGCCATGATGGCACTAGGTAGGATTGTTCAATGAACAGTTGTTTAAAATATTGATGGTATCTTCACGTCCCATAATATCCAGAGAACAAGGCAGCAGTGTAGCTGGAAGAAGACTTACCAAGTTGATATAATACTTCAGCAGCTGGACTTTTATCAAATTGTCTAACTTAAATGATTTCCTTAAGACAGAAATGGGAGATACACATTTTCCATGGGCTGTCTCCCCTCACCAACACGTGACAGATACCATAAATCAATCAGAGCCCTAATAATTTTTCTCAATTAGCCCTGTAGGCAGCCACAACTAATGGACCCCTGTGGGCAACAAAATGAAATCAGCAGATCCCTGTTTATGGTGGTGTGATCCAATATCTAGATATATTTCCTAGTTTCCTGATAGGAAATATATTCGCTTTCAAGTCAAATGCACTCAGTCTATAAAGTCAAGGTACTGGTTATATATGGTGCTCAAACACTTCATCCATTTAGGAAAATATGAACTAAGAATTGTGAAGGTGTTGAGCAACTGACTCAGCTTCACAGGTGTCTCATCAACTACAGAATATAAAATACAATTACGGCTCCACAACTTCTTCTTGGATGGAGAACTTGACATTCACTAGCATAAGGCTAAGCACATAGTCAACATCAATAATATTTTTTAGTCAATGAGTAACTGAAAAATTCATCCTAAGATTTGAAGGACAAGGTATGCCATCTCTCCATAAAATAAGTGAGACTTAACCTCGTCCTGCCTGGCGTATACAGTGGAGCTAAAACTGACAAAATCTACATAATTTTACATGTGTCCCTTCATAAAGAAATCTAAATTGGTCCCTTGCTCTTTGAATGATATGCACTTGTATTTTTTATATGGGTTCACATCATCTTATAATCCTTGGTGGGCTTGACCTCAAGACTTCAAACATCTTGTCATGACTCTTCTTAAAGAGCTCTCTGTATATCTAACAGCCTGTGGAAATCCACTCTGCCTTAGTTCCCATTGCTGCCTATCAGCTAACATTGTCAAGAAACAGGCAAATCTGCAGAGAAAATTGTGCTCTTTTGACACTTTTCTCCTCCTACTTCTGTCCAACAGTTTTTCTTTACAACACCATGTCACAAAATAAAAAATGTTTGTCTCTACTCTGTCTACCCTTCTGTAGTTTTCATCCCTCCCCCCCCCCACAATGATCTAAACCAGTAATTCCTAACCATTTCAGGCAATCTTAACCGTTCAGCCAACCAACTGATGGTACATAACCTTTTTGTTTTTCATTTCAAGAATGACACTTCATATGACAGACCAAACTTGCGATTATTACACTGGCCTGCATATTGCTGCTTCCCTTGGAAACTGCATTTTCCATTGCTGACATCATTTGTACTCTTAACAATTTCAGAGAGTCTTTTCATGTGGTTCTGAAAAAATGCTCCCAAGCTTTAGCAGAACAAGGGGACACAAGGTGAATCAAAAGTTCCTAATATTTAAAAGGCTGCTACTTCTTTCCCAATTTTGCAGGTAGCCGCACAGATCACTGATGCAATGCAGTATGATATTTGGCAGATCGATAGTAAATAGATATGACTTAGATATTGTTCTATAGGGGGCAATTATTACTTGGTGTAATCATTCAGGGCATCAGAACTTAACTGCAACTGGCATTGGTGACAGCACAGGCACGCAGCTACTCTTCCTTGAGCTTATTTTGAAATAAGAGGGATGATTTAAGAAATGTCTGATGCTACTCCTCCAACAGCTGTTGGGGCAGGGATCCACAGGAACAGGCATGTACTCCTTACCTCTTGTCACAGCTCAGAGGAGACAACCAAGAAGGGCTCCTGTCTGAAAAGGGTCAGTTAGGTAATAAAAGTCAGGAGTGATCAGCAGTGATGAGTGATAAGGAAAATCATGATGCAGAGCCAACTAGAATTGAGGAAGTCAGCATATAGTAAGAGGAGCTGTAATTACAACACAGGAGAAAATATGAATCTGAACGTATTCCACTGGAAAGTAATTTATCTCAACTCATAGAATGACTTTTCAAAGGATAAGCTAGATGTCTTGAAAGGCAAAGGATGAGGTAAAGAACAATAGGTTGGGCAATTAACAATGTCTGATTTATACAACAATTTTTATAACCAAATAACATCCATTCTAATAACAAATAATACACACTGTAAATCTTGCATCACTTTTAATTGTTCCTCAGAAAGAAAAGGTGAGAACCTCAGCCAGTGCTATCTTAAGTCTTCCTCTTCTAGCTCTGGCTTCTATGATTCATTCGTTACCCTACTTCTGTGTCCTTTGCTTATTTACACAGCAATTTAGAATGGTCTCATCTCTGAGATAATTGAAAGCTCTACAAAACTCTCATTCTATCATCAATAGGCTTACCTTCTCCAACTCTTGCATTTCCATCTGGCTCCAACTTAGTTCTGTCCTCTAAGCAGGTTTTCTCTCTTTCAATGTATTACCTGCAAATATGGGCTGCAAATAACCTCAGTTATCTCAGGATGGTTCCTCCACCTAAGCATTAGCATATGAAATGGACTTCTCCCTCTCATTAGCCTGAATTTCTGAAAGAGGTAGAATGCGTTCTAGCATGTGTGTTAGAAGAACCCCCCAGCAAATATTGCTGCCTCTGATTCTCCTGTCACAGAATCAAATGTGTCCTCTGGCTACACTGAGGTTCATGTGTAGCTAAAACTACCAGATCATGGTTACGCTAAAGTAGCATGTATGGTATTTTCTGAAAAAAAAAAAAAAAAAAAAGCTAGAAAATCCTGTTGTTGTCTTCATTCCCATCACCAGGAACAGAGAACTCAAGAGCCCTCCTTTCATCACTCACTCGATCCACAGCTCCCTGAGCCCCCAGCATGACATTCTCTGTGTAAGTGCCTACTGCTTCTTTACTGGTAAGATGTACTGTGATACCCACATACAGAAGTGTCTTCTATTTCTCAAAGCACCAAATACAGAATACACTATGTTTGGACTCTCCCATACATCACCCATCCAAAGGCTAAGTTCTACAATGAGTCTTTCTTATAACCTCTTATTAAAATGGTCCATGGGTGTACACATATTCCCACATGTACACCCGTGGCAGATTCATGTTGATGTATGGCAAAACCAATACAACACTGTAAAGTAATTAGCTTCTAATTAAAATAAATAAATTTAAATTAAAATGGTCCATGGTTCCCCATGCTGTACCTTCCCCTTCTCCACAGAAAGTTAACCAAACTTTATTGATTACTGGTGTATTCCTGGAGACTATGGACCAAGATGGAGATTCACCATCAAGATTCAGCTGAAGAAATCACTGCCTTGGAATGGAACGTTCCACTCTATACTTGGATGAACATTTCATCTCTCTTGTGTTTCTACTTATTCAAGGTGTCAACTGAGCTTGGTTGGGACATAAGTTCAACTTGAACTGTGTTCTGATATTTCCCTGAAACCCTTCAACATAGGATTAATTTTGCTGGCCTAAGAGGAAGGTCCCTTGGAAGTCTGTTTTGTTTTGTTTTGTTTTTTAATTGTATGATCAGATTCCCATTGTTCCTTGTTGAGATTGTTTTTCTAGCTTTCTAACACCTGCTCCTATGGTCTTTCTGCTTGTCTGGTTTCTTAAATGCTGTTTGTCTAAAAGATGAAAATTATATATTAGAGAGAACGGACATAGGTCCAGAAGTCCACCTTTGGGCCAGCTGTGGGGGCTGAGGACTTCAGAAACCCTCCTCAGACCAATGTCGATTGAACAAATTTCACCCTGAATCACCTTTTCAAAATGTTATAAAGACTTCTTCCTCAGTCTTATCTTTATGCTGCCAAGAAGTGCTTTGTTTACTTTCATCTGCCCGGAATTAAAAGGTTTTGTCCAGCACTTGATCGGTGACAACTGGCTTGTGGCCAAGTTCTGAGGATAAAAAAAGTCACCCAAGTGCTCAGGGACTGTTTCAGTTTTCATGATGCATTCTCAGTATAAAGGGGCACCTCTTCCAGGCTAAATATCGGTTTCCTTCACATTTTCTCACCATAACACTAACCTGTCCACTTAGCTCTCTAACTGGCATGATTTTACCACAGAAAATTAGGAACTGCAGTGGTCACTATCAGGAAATTTTGATATAAATAAGAGTATTCATTTAAGAGTAATCTTAAAACAAAAAATTTAAAAAGCCCCGTGAGGAGATTCTTTGTTTAATCTGTCTAACAAACAAATTGTCTTTTTAACCTGGGAAATATCTTTGCCTTCAATTCCATACTTAAGGGATGAGTTAGTGCTGGCATTTTTATCATACAGTTTTATAAAGTCATATCTGTATCATGTCAAAACCAGCTGTATGTCACTCTCTGGTGTCCATTTAAAAACCTTTCCCACATTAATTTTTTTCCCTTTCCTTACAGAAAGAACATAATGAGCTTTTACAATGATCATTATGTATTTGTCTAAAGATATCATCTAAAGTCATTTAAAGATAACTCTCATTTCTTCTGGTTCATTCCCTATCTTTTTCCCTCTCCCAGGAAACTTTTAAAAGTCACTAATGATAAAAATCAATGAGTTACTATGCATATACACTAGGAATATCTAGTCCACATGAACTGTCAAAAATGTTTAAAAGAAAGGGTTCTTAAACTGTGCTTCTTTTTTGTGGACAGAAAAGTATATTTCCATAATAGCTTTTATTAATGTAATGACAAAATTATAAGGGAAAGTTTGTGTTTCAAGATAAAAGAATTTTGGTCTGATTTTTAGACTTTAAAATTAGTTTTCTATATGAAAATAAGGTTAGCCAATGATTTGGTTTGTTCAAGAACAGTTTGTGCAAAGTCACTTTAGTAGTGTCCAAATCTTTGCGACCCTATAGACTGTAGCCCACCAGTTTCCTCTGTCCATGGTATTCTCCAGATAAGAATACTCAAGTGGGTTGCCACGCCCTCCTCCAGGGGATCCTCCCAACCCAGGGATTGAACCTGACTCTGTTACATCTCCTGCTTTGGCAGGCAGGTTCTTTACCACTAGCGCCACCTGAGAAGCCCCTTTGAATGCCTACACACCTTAAAAAAGAAAATACAACATACAGGTTACTAAATATAATATTAACTGGCCATTATTCCCTAAAATGTCAAGAGAACATTTGGAAGATAATATAAAAAAATATTTATTTTTACCATTTAAAAATAAGTACTTGGGAGACTGAGATTGACATAAGGACCTACTGTACAGCACAGGGAACTCTACTCAATACTCTGTAATGATCTATATGGGATAAGAGTCTAAAAAAAGAATGGCTATATGTATGTGTACAGTTGATTCACTTTGCTGCACAGCAGAAAGGAACACAACATGGGAAATCAACTATACTCCAGTAGGGCTTCCCAAGTGGCGCTAGTGGTAAAGAATCTACCTGCCAAAGTAGGAGACTTAAGAGGCTCAGCTTCGATCCTTGGGTCAGTGAGATCCCATGGAGGAGGAAATCGCAACTCACTCCAGTATTCTTCCTGGAGAATTCCATGGACAGAGGAGCCTGGCAGGCTATAGTCCATAGGGTTGCAAAGAGTCAGACATAACTGAAGTCACTTCACACACATATACACTTTCCAGCAAAAAGCTTTTTTAAAAAGAAGTTATGAAAACAATACCTAATTTTTTTGTGCTTCTGCCCTCTTATTTTCCCTTACGCCTAGAGAAAAGTTGGTACTTTGACTAAGGATAATAAATGACATTAAATTTTAATTATATAAGGTACGGTAATTTCAGAGAAATATAAATATTTACAAATAGGAAAAGGAGTACGTCAAGGCTGTATATTATTACCCTGCTTATTTAACTTAAATGCAGAGTACATTATGAGAAATGCTGGGCTGGAGGAAGCCCAAGCTGGAATCAAGATTGCTGGGAGAAATATCAATAACCTCAGATATGCAGATGACATCACCCTTATGGCAGAAAGTGAAGAAGAACTAAAGAGCCTCTTGATGAAGTGAAAGAGGAGAGTGAAAAAGTTGGCTTAAAGCTCAACATTCAGAAAACTAAGATCATGGCATCCAGTCCCATCATTTCATGGGAAATAGATGGGGAAACAGTGGAAACAGTGGCTGACTTTATTTTTCTGTACTCCAAAATCACTGTAGATGGTGACTGCAGCCATGAAATTAAAAGACGCTTACTCCTTGGAAGGAAAGTTATGACCAAACTAGACAGCACATTAAAAAGCAGAGACATTACTTTGCCAACAAAGGTCCATCTAGTCAAGGCTATGGTTTTTCCAGTGGTCATGAATGGATGTGAGAGTTGGACTATAAAGAAAGCTGAGCACCAAAGAATTGATGCTTTTGGACTGTGGTGTTGGAGAAGACTCTTGAGAGTCCTTTGGACTGCAAGGAGATCCAACCAGTCCATCCTAAAGGAGATCAGTCCTGGGTGTTCAATGGAGGGACTGATGTTGAAACTGAAACTCCAATACTTTGGCCACCTGATGCGAAGTGCTGACTCATTTGAAAAGACCCTGATGCTGGGAAAGATTGAGGGCAGGAGGAAAAGGGGACGACAGAGGATGAGATGGTTGGATGGCATCACCGACTCAATGGATGTGGGTTTGGGTGGACTCCGGGAGTTGGTGATGGACAGGGAGGCCTGGCGTGCTGCGGTTCATGGGGTTGCAAAGAGTCGGACACAACTGAGTGACTGAACTAAACTGAACACAAAATAAAGGATGCAGTTTGGGGTTTATTTTAAATTGTTGCAGTCCATGATGTTGTAAATATAGTTTTATTTAATATACTGATATGTTGTTATTTTAGGTTATTTAAAAGTTAATTATCTTAAGGTAATTTGGCTAAGTTTTAAATAATTTACTACTGAAACTTATATAACTCTGCATGCATAAATGTATTCTATACAGGTATTAATAAATATCTCCAATAAAATATTACATAAGGAATATATCAAAAAAAGTAAAATCAGAATTTGGCATTGTTATATAAAACAGCATGTGTTTTATGCCTAGATTTGTAAAGGGTCCTACAACACATAACTAAATTATTCTGTTAATTATTCTGTTAATTCTCAGTGCTTTTGGACATGCATTTAAATCATATTTTAAAAGTTCCTAGTAGTCACTGTTGTTTATTTAGTTTTGACTGCAAATAGTTCTTGCTTCAGATACTCATGACATATCTTGCTGTCTCTTCTAACAAGTATTATTGGTTTGCATTTCCGAATTTTGAATGGTAAAATGATTAAGAAGTCTTTTATGCTTAAATTCACTTCTTGTTTCCTAAAATGTCCCTAAAGGAACAAAAAGACTTTCTTTTTTAATCTATTTTTAAAAACACACAAAAGGACAATACAAATATCAGTTTTTCTGAAATTCTCTAAATACTAGGTTAAATTCATTATGAAAGTGTTTGTCTAACAAATAACTTTTTAAAGACAAAATAAAAGAAAGCTCACCTGCCTACTTAATTGTACCTAAAGAAATTAACATAATGCTCTTGTAATAACTCAGAATGGAGCCTTGCAGAAATTCAAAGAGCTTATTGTTAACTATCAAAGAAAAGCTCCCAATTCCAGGAAAACAAAACAAAACAAAACAAAACAGGAAGCATTGAAAAAAAATTAAATGTGTCATGATGATCCCAGGAGAAGGGAATGGCAACTCACTCCATGGGTTGCATAGATTTGCACACTATTGAGCAACTAACACTGCATAAAGATAAAATGTTGTGCTCTTAGAATGCCAACTAGTAGCACCTAATCATTTAGAGTTTTTTTTAAAAAGCTCCATGATATTAGCCACAATAAGAGATAAATACTCAGCCATATTAAAGTAACATCAGTAAGGGATTTTCCAGTTATTGACTAAGATGTTTCTAACACATGTTCTATAGTCCTGTTGAAATGGTAAAGATGAAACTCAGGGAGGGACCAAACCTCTAGGGTCCTTTGACCACCTCCAGTGGATTACAGACTAATGTCTCCTAAAATGAGCTAGGATAATACAATTCTTCTTTCTTTATTCTCAGGGTGTAAGAAGAGTATTTTTCTTGCTGGAGAGATATGGCCCTAAATCTATCTAACCTATTTCTCTCTGTCTCTAATACACACACCCTACTTGATTTTGTCAACCTTGGGGAATTCCAGTTTGACTCAAGTGACAATCATTGTATTGACACTGCTATTAAAGAATTATTTAAATTTCTACCTTTTACTTAGAAACTATACTCCCTTCATCCACAGTCCTTAGGAAAAATGAAACCAGGCTGGCTAAAAATACAATTTTAAAATGTATTTTAAAATGTAAAATAATAATTTTATATTTATATTTATAAAATTTATATTATTTTAAAATAATTTTAAATAAAAAGATATTATTTTTAAATAATAAAAGATATTATTTTCTAATACCTCAAAACATGATTCATCCATTTTGCCTGTATTATATGATTTATACACAATGCAGATAAACACACATGCACTCACCCTTCCTCAGCCCCTTATACTCATACATATGATAAACCCTTCTCAAACTGCTACACATACAAACACCATACATAGACACAAATGTCAAATGCACATCATCCACCACCACCCCAACCACACACAGATGTGCTCACATGCACATACACTCACTCCTCCTCAACTGCACTGACAAAGACACATTGAGAAGGACTCACCCCTTCTCACCACAACCCCAACACACACAGATTCTCATACACACACCACACACACACTCCTCCCCATTGAAACTCTTGCAAACAAACACATACATGTGCTCAAACACACTAACATTTCTTCAAACATTTACACACATAGTTGTATTCTGAAACATCCCTCCTCATAACCACCCACCCCACACAAGCACATACATACAGGTTTACACACAAATATACATCTCTTTCCCTGCCACCACCCATATCCACCCCCACACACATGCTCATCTACAAACATATACTCGTCCTCCACACTCCTGCCACTATGAAATGAACATGCTCTCACACAATACTTATCCCCACCAACCACAACTCTACACGCACACATCCATACATGCTCATATTCACTCACACCTTCATTCCACCTCACCAGAATACACAGACACAATCACCATGCCATACACCTCTAAACGCACACACACACTAATATATACACATTGGTATATTAGCCCATCCTACCACCACCCCCTACACACATGCACACACATACACACACCTGTGGCTGAGCCTCCACCACTACAAACACACCAGAGATGCAGGGATAGAAACAGTGCCAATATGGACTGCTAATAATCTCTGTTATCTCAGGATGGTTACTCTCTTTGCACAGTAATATAGGAAATGAAGCTCTGACTGTCCTAAATTTCTGAAAGAAGTAGAACCCATTCTAGCACATGTGTTGTTCTAAATAACTATGCGGGGCTTCCCTGGTAGCTTGGTGGTAAAGAATACACCTGCCAATGCAAGGGAACACAGGAGATATGGGTTCAATCCCAGGGTCAGGAAGATGCCCTGGAGAAGGAAATGGCAACCCGCTCTGGTATTCTTGCCTGGAGAATCCCATGGACAGAGAAGCCTGGAGGGCTACAGTCCATGTGGTCACAAAAGAGTGGGTCATGACTTAGTGACTGAACAACAACAAAGAACTGCCCAGCAGAAATCACTGCCTCTGATGCTCTTGTCACAGAATCAAACCTGTCCTTTGGCTACACTGAAGTTCGCCATACAGTCATTTCCTACCAGACCATGCGTGGGCTAAAGCTACATGCATTGTATTTTCTGGAAAAAAGATAAAGCTAGAAAATCCTGTCTTTGTCTTCACTCCCATCACCTGGAGTGTAGAATTCGGGAGCCCTCCTTTCATCTTGTCATTCACTCACTCGATCCACAGCTCCCTGAGCCCCCAGCATGGGATTCTCTGTGGATCACCTGTGAGTGCTGGGGAGGGAGGAGGACAAGGAACAGGGAAGGTGCTCCTGAGTTCATGTCTCACCTCACTGGACAGACAGGCCCGGCAAACCCACACAGCTTGTCCCAGATCAGCAGGCGAGCGCTGTGGGGTTTTCATCTATGGTCTCTGGGTCCTAATGGCCCCCCTTCCTGGATCTGCTTTGAGACATGGGGGCTCGGACTCAGGCCTTATTTCTGCTTTGCTGGCTGGAGACCTTTTCGGCTCTAGAGGGAACTGCAGGGCTGGAGGAAGCAGGAGGGACGTACCATTCCTGTCTTCTTCCTGGGAGGATGCCTACACTAACCCTCCCTTCTTCCCCACTGAGGTGCCAGGGCATCTTATGACAGCAGTGGAATGCCATGTGAGGTTTTTCCACCCCTGGTAGAACAAGCTTTATCACTCTCAGGAACAACAGAACTCCTCATCTTCGGAGATCTGGGTTTAACTCCATGGAGATCCTCCTCTGAGCTGCTAAATTTTAAAAATAAACTTCAAGGATTTCCACCTCTTCTTTTTGTTCCCCTAGCTCCAGAGGTGGCTGGTGTTTCCTGGAGTTTCTCCTTCCCTGATTCCCTAGTGTTTTCTATTTTTGCTGTTCAGTTTCTTCATTAGCTGTGTTATACATTAAAAAAAATTCTTTATAACTCAGTACAGATTTTTTCCTGTTAAAATACTGAGGCTCCTCACTGGATGGAACCTGACTGAAACACAATTCAAAGAGCACCCAGTCTTTATAACAGAACAGGTCCTTGGAAACCCTCTGAAGAGTCAGAATGCCACAAAAGGCCTCTGGCCACTCACACAGCTGAATTTCTTTTTTTCTTAACAAACACAAAGTCCTCAGCAATCTTTGAATGAATTGGCAAAGTCATGAGACTTAAAATCTACGTAGTTACTTGTGGCATCCAGTAATGCACACTCAACATGATGTGTGCAAATCTGGGACTCTGTGCCAGCCGGCTCCAAATTGATACTCCCATGCCCCACAGGGGACACAGATGCCTTACAACCTGTCTTCAGTGAGAATATGCTTGACGGTGGTACTAGGAGCCTCCAAGAGCCGCAGCTGCTCCCTGGCTCCCACCCCTCCCTATCCCTGGGCTTCCACTCCAGTACTGGGCTGGCCTCATCCTGGTGGTGGCCACAAAAGGTGGCCACTTTTGTGAGGTGGTGGGTATGCCTCCTCCCAACTCAGGGAGGAGGCATACCCACCCCTCTCTATCCCTGGGCTTCTGCTCCAGTACTGGGCTGGCCTCATCCTGGCTTGGTGGCAAATCCCTTGCCAGCTTCCTTTCCTGAAGAGCTGTAGCCTGGTCTTTCCACTTGCTCAGATTCCACCTCAATCTCAATCAACTTCCCTGGAAAGAAAAATTACAACCCA
Organism: Bos indicus x Bos taurus; assembly: GCF_003369695.1. Classification (NCBI taxonomy): domain Eukaryota; kingdom Metazoa; phylum Chordata; class Mammalia; order Artiodactyla; family Bovidae; genus Bos; species Bos indicus x Bos taurus. The sequence goes on from NC_040105.1 coordinate 20,859,782, forward strand.
GAGGTTCCTGCTGCTAAGACCCTACCGACTCTCTAATCTCTCCAGGTACAATGGCAGTTCAACTCTTAACAGAGATTTATAAAAGCCTAAGATAATGACTCTGATTCTTAAGAATCTTCCTGCCAGTGCAGGAAATGCAGCAGACATGGGTTAGACCCCTGGGTCGGGAAGATTCCCTGAAGAGCATGGCAACCCACTCCAGTATTCTTGCCTGGAGAATCCCATGGACAGAGGAGTGTGATGGGCTGCAGTCCATAGAGTCACAAAGAGTTGGACATGACTGAGCACACACACATGCAAGACACTGACTCTCCAGCTAGGTCAATCCATTAAGGGCCCTCAGGTCTCTGTTTAGCTTTGAATAGGAAAGGACAGAGGCAGAGGCCCAGTGGGCCTGCCAACTGGAAACACACAGTTTATAACACACTCCTTTCCTCAGTTTCCCCTTCAAATCAAAGATGTATATTTGGAGCCACTAAGATCTGTAGGGTGGGGCCATGGAAAAATTATGGATCATCTATGATCCATGCTGTTAAAAGACTGCTTTCGGGGAATATGATGTGACTCTGGCAAGTTTTTACTGGAGTAATTTTAGCACAAGCAAACACTGAATGAGGAGGCATTGTCCTGGGAAGAGATCCAGTCCCAAACACAATCATACGGTAACTGAGAAGCAATGCTCATCTCACCCAAAAGATCTCCTCATCCCACACTTAGCTCAGACAGACAGCCAATGCTATCATATCTCTGCTTACTTCCTAGGTCCCCAAAGACTTTGAGGGAAAAGCTTGGAAGGACCTTCAAGAGCTGTCTCAAATTTCCCTTTTGTTTCCTTATAATCGGATCAACCATACTGCCTGTTTTGTACATTTCCCCCCGCCAGAACACAGCCATGCATATTCATTAACATAATGTCTGTAGCTCCTTTCTGACTAAAAGGGCAGAGTAGAGTAGTCCCAACAGAGACCATGTGGCCCACAGTACAAAAATAGTCACTATCTGGCCCTTACAGAAAAAGTTTGCCAACTCCTATTTATCATCACTTTGGAATATATATTCACTATGTGAGGCAATATATTCACTATGTGAGTGTGTTAACTAACTTGACTCTGGTAATCATTGCACAGTATAAACGTGTATCAAATCATCATATTGTATACTTAAGTATATACAATTTTGTCAATTATGCTTCAGTAAAACTAGAACACATAGGAATTAGTTTATTTAGTTCACTAAAGCTGTGCTGCTGTTTTAGGATCATGGTGTGGGACATATAAAGTCAAAGGCATGGCAATAGCTGACCACATCTGAAACCCTACAAATTATTACTTGTCATTAGTATTTCCTAGAAATCAGAGATTGCATTGCATGTACCTTGTTAGAGTACTATAAAGTATGCTAACATGTGATTTCCTACACTCTTTCACAACCACAGGGCTTCCCTGGTGGCTCAGACAGTAAAGAATCCCCCTGCATTGTGGGAGACCTGGGTTCGATCCCTGGTTGGGAAGATCCCCTGGAGGAGGGCATGGCAACCCACTCTAGTACTGCTGCTTGGTTCACAATCATAATACATATTTATTATTCTATTTTTAGAGATAAGAAATTAGAACAGTTAAGTAACTTGAACAACTTTATATAGGTAGTTAAGTGGTGAAAGCAGGTTACAAAATCTTAAGGTAACCCATTCTCAAATCTCTTTTTCCCAGTTTTAATGAGATATAATTGAGATCTAGTGCTATGTAAGTCTGAGGTATATAGCACAATGACTTGACTTACATTCATTATGAAATGATGACCACAATAAGTTTAGTGAACATCCATCATGTCTACTGTTACAAAACTTTAGAAATAGAAAAAAAAAAAATCTTTGTGATGAGAACTCTCATAACAACTTTTATATACAATACACAGGAGTATTATTTACATTTATCATGGTGTACATTACATCTCTATTATTTATTTATCTTATACCTTGAAGTTTATATCTTTTGATTGCCCTCATCCAATTCCTGCTCCCTCAGCCCCGTCACAAATCTGATCTCTTTTTCTATGAGTTCCTTTGTTTTTGAAGTATAATTGATGTACACTATGTTAGTTCCTGGTACACAACACAGTAATTCAGTATTTCCATATATTCCAAAATGATCACCATGATAAGTCTAACTACTGTCACCACACAAATATATTACAGAATTACTGACTGTATTACCCATACTGTACATTCCATACCCATAACTGATTTATTTTTCAACTAGAAGTTTGTATGGCTTAAACACCCTCACCTATTTTTCTCCTCTTCCATCCCCTCTGCTCTGGTAACCACCTGCTTGTTCTTTGTGTCTATGACTCTGTTTCTTAGTTATGTCTGTTCATTTGTTTTGTTTAAGATTCCATATATAACAGAAATCATATGGTATTTGTCTTTCTCTGTATGATTTATTTCACTTAGCATATAGCCTCTAGGTCCATGCATGTTGTTGCAAATGACAATACTGCATTCTTTTTTATGGCTAAGTGATATTCCATTGTGTGTATGTGTGAGTATATATGCACACATGCATTTTCCTTTGCCATTCATCTATTGATGGGCACTGAGGTTGTTTCCACATCTTGGCTATTGTAAATAATGATGCTGTTAACATAGGGGTGCATAAATCTTTTCAAATTAGTGTCTTCATTTTCTTTGGATAAATACTCAGGAGTGGAATTGCTGGATCAAATGTGAGTTCTGTTTTCAATTTTCTGAGGCATATCCGTACTGGAGATTTATAGTCTCAACAATAGTGTATAAGGATTCTCTTTTTTCCACAGGATCACCAACACTTGTTATTTGTTATCTTTGGACTTCCCTGGTGGCTCAGATGGTAAAGTGTCTGCCTACAATGTGGGAGACCTGGGTTTGATCCCTGGGTTGGGAAGATCCTCCGGAGAAGGAAATGAGAACCCACTTGAGTACTCATGCCTGGAAAATCCCATGGACAGAGGAGCGTGGTAGCTTACAGTCCATGGGGTCGCAAAGAGTCCGACACGACTGAGCGACTTCACTTTCACTTTATTGATAATAACCACTCTGACAGGTGTGAGGTGATATCTCATTGTGGCTTTGCTTTGCATTTCCCTAGTGATTAATGATGTTGAACATTTTTCATATGCCTGTTGGCCACCTGTGTATCTTCTCTGGAAAAATTTCTATTCAGATCCTCTGCCCATTTTTTCATCAGGTTGTTTTCTAACACTGAGTTGTATGAGTTATCAGATAAATTGTTTGCAAATATCTTGGCCTTTTTTGTTGATAGTTTCCTTCACTGTGCAAGAGGTTCTGTAGTTTGATGTAGTTACTTCATTTTTTTGGACTCCAAAATCACTGCAGTGACTGCAGCCATGAAATTAAAAGACATTTGCCCCTTGGAAGAAATGCTATGACAAACCTAGGCACCACATTAAAAAGCAGAGACATCACTTTGCTAATAAAGGTCCATATAGTCAAAGCCATTGTTTTTCCCATAGCCATGTATGAATGTGAGGGACCATAAAGAAGGCTGAGTGCTAAAGAATTGATTCTTTCAAACTGTGGTGCTAGAGAAGACTCTTTAGAGTTCCTTGAACAGCAAGGAGATCAAACCAGTCAATCATAAAGGAAATCAACCCAGAATATTCATTGGAAGGACTGATGCTGGAGCTCCAATACTTTGGCTACCTGATGTAAAGAGCCGACTCATTGGAAAAGACCCTGATGCTGGGAAGATTGAATGCAAGAGGAGAAGAGGGTGACAGGATGAGATGGTTGGGTGGCATAACCAATTCAATGGACATGAGTTTGAGCAAGCTCCAGGAGCTAGTGAAGGACAGGGAAGCCTGGTATGCTGCAGCCCATGGGGTCACAAAGAGCAACTGAACAACAACAACAGTCCCATTTGTTTATTTTTCATTTTGCTTCCCTTACCTGAGAAGACACAGTCAAAAAGCTACTACTAAGAGCAATGTTAAGAGGATAGTGTCTATATTTTCTTTTAGAAGTTTTATGGCTTCAGGTCTTACATTTTAAGTTGTTCATCCATTCTGAATTTATTTTTGTGCATGGTGTGAGAAAGTAATTCAGTTTTATTATTTTGTATGCAGCTCTCCAGTTTTCCCAACATCGTTTAGTGAAGAGGCTATCTTTCCCTCACTGTATATTCTAGCCTCCTCTGTCATAGATCTTCTCAAACCTTAATGTACATAGGAATTATCTGGTGGACCTTATTCAAATGCAGATTCTGATTGAGGAAGACTAGGATGGAATCAGATTCGGCCTCTTTAACAAGTTCTCAGGTGACATTGTTGGTTTGTCTACCAGACTGAATAGCAAGGCATTCTATCAGAGTACACCATGCTGACCTGCTTTAATTGAAGAAATTCCATCCTTCCAGATAGATCAAAGCCTGAGTGACAAGATCAGTGGCCACAATTGGAAGGACTGATTTAATAACTGCAGCGGTAAGAATAGCTAACATTTATTGGCATGCTATTATGTGCACATAATGTGAATTGTCTCATTTTACCCTCACAACCCCCCTAAGAAATAAAAATCATTTTTAACTCCATTTTACGAGATAAAACTGAAGCACAGAGAAGTTAAGTAATTTACCCAATGTCATACAAATAGTAAGTAGAAGAGGTGAAACTCAGATTTCAAGTCTCTGCTCATGATCAGTACACTCTTTTGGGTCTTACTGCATATGTCTGGCTACATAATAGTGATGATTGTTGATGATATCTGTGGGTGGGTATCAGCCCCTGTCTTTCCCTCACACTCCTACCTGGACTCACCAAAAGGTGGCTCCTCCTTAGGTCCTGATCATGGCATGAACTTTACCACCAACCTTGGCTCACCTCCTTCCACTGGGGCTGGAATTAGCCTTGCTGTCATTGAGATAGTATCATGTACCACATGGGCTTGGCCTCACATAAGCCCCACCCCATGCTGCAACGGTCTACACAATCAACTTTCATCCTATTTCCTTCTGTCCAATATTTCCATTTTACATCAGCAACAAAATCCCACCCTGAAACATAGCCTCCTTGGGTGGGATCCTGACACTTCACCAATTACTTGTTACTGCTGCTGCTGCTTCTGCTAAGTCACCTTAGTCATGTCCGACTCTGTGCGACCCCAGAGACAGCAGCCCACCAGGCTCCACCATCCCCGGGATACTGAGAACTAGATAATCTCAAAGGCTCTCTGCCTGGCAACTTGCCTGAAACACAGTAGCCTCTTAGACTGCTGTACTGCCAGCTGCAAAATTACAGCTATGGTATTAGAAGACCTTTGTCTACCATGGAACTGGACGGGGTCTGATAAGCATGCTTTTTGGACACTGCATATTAGAAAGGCTGATTCTCTTTTGGAGTCATCCTCAATGACCAAGCGAGTTTCCCTCACCTCCACCCCACTTCCTCTCAGCTTCTTCCCCTTCCCACTGGTCCATCCGTGAGGATCCCAGTCTGCTGGAGCTAATACATAAAAATCTCAAAAGTTTCCAGATTTTGACTCACAGCTGCCATCCAAAAAAATCTGTGTCATTCCAAGTAGAGACTATTCAGATCAGACAGTCTAGAAAATACCACTTGATGTTCTCCCTGAATGATCTTTAAATAGCCCCACACGTCAATTAGTTTTCTGCCATACTTCACTGGGGTTGTAATCCTTTTCAGCAAATTGAGACAGAGACTCCATAATGAGAACAAAACTACATCAAACACCATTTCAGCAAAAATTGAAAAATCAAAAGTGATAATATTTCTGAAGCAATGGCTTTGTTGAAAAGAGTAAATGCCATCAAATGCATCTATTTTCCTGTCAAGTACTATAATGAGACTGACAGAAAAACAAGATGCCAAATTAATCCACCCTTGAATGCTATTGCCTTTTCTTCCATCAATTTTCTATGCCTATCATTTAGGAATATCAATAAACTCCCCAAAAGAAGTTTTAGCAGTTGTTAACATTGTCATTTGTGTTTCTCTTCCCCTACAGTGATTCGTACTAAAGACTTAAGTCACCTGCTATCTCCTTCAATGGTAATGCACACTGCAAAGAATTGAGCATAAGCCCTTGCCCCAAATCCTTAGTCTGAATGGTTTTATCAACTACAAGCAGTCCTGAAGCCCAGAAGGAAGGCAATAAAAACTACTGTCACACTGGATTGCCTTTTTTATCCCAGATTATCACAACTGAATATGTTTATTGGAAATGGTTTCCATGTCTTGCCTTCCCCAGATTTCCCCAGCCTATTGTTAATCGCCCTTGTGTGTAGTCAGGAAATGTTTGTGTTTGCTTCGTGGAGCTCAGGAGTTAGCCGGGTCAACTTGGGAAAATAACAAATGCTTTGTGCCTCGGTTTTCTCACGTGTAAAGTGTATTGCCTTCAGAGGGGAAAATTAGATGATAAAATTAAATAACATAAGAAGGGAAACAAGGTGCTTAGAAACCTCAAAGTCATGTAGTTCCACATATTATTTAATACTTGATTGAGATACAAGTCCATACCATGCTATTTGTGGCCCAGTGGTTAAGACTCTGCCTTCTAATGCTGGCGGTGTGGTCTCAATCCCTGGTCAGGGAACTAAGGTCCCACATGCCATGGGGTGTGGCAAAAAAAAAAAAAAATTAATGGTTTTTAGTATATTTAGAGAGTTTCAAAACCATCACAACTGAATTTTAGAATATTTTGTCACTCAAAAAGAACCTCTGTAGCAGTCACTCCCCATTATCCCTCCCATCTCGCAAGTTCACCTCACCTTCTGCTGCTATCCTCAGCCCTAGAAAACCACTCATCGACTTTCTCTACATGTATTTACCTATTCTAGACATTTCATATAAATGGAATAATAAAGTAAGTGGCCTTTTGAGACTGGCTTCTTTTCCCATAATGCTTTCAAAGACCATCTACATTATACCATTTATCAGTATCTCACTCATTTTTTATTGCTGAATAGTATTCCATTATATGGATATAACATTTTGTTTATCCACCCACCAGCTGATGAACATTAGGGTTATTTTCACTTTCTGATTACTATGAATAATACTGTTCACATCTATGTACAAGTTTGTGTGAACACGTTTCCATTTCTTTTGGATAGATACTCAAGAGAGAAAATGCTGGGTCATATGGTAATTTATTTTTAAGGTGGTTTTAGGTTAAGCATTTTGAAAAACTGCAAAAATGTTTTCCAAAATGATTGTACTATTTTACATTCCTATTAACAATGCCTGAGAATTCAAATTTCTCCTTTTACATCCTCACCAATACTTGCTATTATGTATCTATTTTATTTTAGCCATCCTAGTTGGTGTGAAGTGCTATCTTATTGTGGATTTGATTTCTATTATCCTTATGACTAAAAATTTTGAGCATGTCTTCAGGTGTGTATATCCTGTGGTTAGCTGAAAACTTTTTCAGAACTCCATTTTAGTTTATCTGTAGTGCTTTTTAAAATTTTACTAAAAAAATAAAAAATAAAAAAAAAAAAAATTTTACTAAGATTGTTTGCAGCATCATGTAAGTTTCACATGTACAACATTATATTTGGACTTCTGTATACACTTACTTGTGGTTCTTTTGAGTATATATATTTGTATGGCTGTTTAGTGGTTGTTCCAGATATTGCTTTATCTATAACTTATCATAGTATACTGGTATCACTGATGAAATTTAGAAACCTTACCTTTCTGTATGTCTCTTTACTCTCCCCTATAACTGCTTTAACTATTGGTATTTTCTCTAAACACATTTAAAATCATATTGGACGTTGTTATAATTTTGGTTCAATTGTCAAAAAAACAATTTAGAAAACTCCAGAAGAAAAGGATGCTCTTGTATTTACCTATATTTTTGCTTATTGTTTTCTTTCCTTCTTCCTGATATTCCAAAGTTCCTTCTGTTATCATTCCCTTTCCATTTAGAAAAAGTGCTTTAGCCATTATTTTAGGTTAAAACTCCTAGCAAAAACTTTTCTTAGTTTCCCTTCACTTGAGAATACCTAGATTTCATTTTCATTTCTGAAGGTATTTTTCTCTGGATATGGAATTCTGGGTTGATCATTCTTTCCTTTCAGCATTTGAAAAATATTATGCATCTTCCTTCTGGCCTCCATTTGAACTGGAATTCCCCCTAGAAAATGTGTCCTTTCTATCTGCTGTTTAAGAATTTTCTATTGTCCTTAGATTACAGAAGTTTGATCTTGATATGTCACGGCATGGATTTCCTTGGGATTATTATGTTTTGGGTTTACTTATTCTCTTGAATCTGTAGGTTTATACATTTTGTGCAATGGGAGATTTCCAGTCCTTATTCTATTAAATAATTGCTCATACCTATATTTGTTGTCCTCTTCTGGAACTCCAATGATACGAATATTCAAATTTTTTATACTGTGCACAGGTTTCTGAAGCTCTATTAATTTTGTCTCCATCTATTTTCTCCAGCTTATTAAGACTGGGTAGTGTTTAATGTTATATCTTCATGTTCCCTGCTTTATTACTATCTCTTTTCTATTCATTTTTAAAAATTTATTTATTTTACACATGCAGGAATTTTGAGTATTGTATTTTTCAGTTCTAAAATATTTATTTGATTCCTCTTTGTATCTTCTTATTCTTCCTAGTACTTTTCTTCTCATTTGCTTCAAGTATGCTTATAACTGCTCACTAAAGCTCTTTTCCCCCCCCAAGAATGGTTGCATTCAAATTCTTTTCAGATAATTTCAATGTCTGTTTCTTTTCAGTGTTGGCATCTATTTTTCCCCCTAATTCAAGCTGAGACTGTTTCAGTTCTCAAGAGGATGAGTGATTTTTCAACTCTTAGACATTTTGTATATCATGAGACTTCGGATATTATTTAAATCTTTGTTTTAGCAGACCGCCAATGACACTATGCTGGTGTGGCAAGTTGAGCTCTGCTTCATTACTTCCAGGCAGATGTGAAGTCCTGTCTCCCTATTTGGACATCTCATGCACTGTGGAGAAAGTGAGGTATGCCTCATTACTGATAGGTGAGGGTAGAAGTCCAGGCTCCCCATGTGTGTCATGGGTTTCCAGTGACATGATGAGGGGGGTGGGGATGCAGAAGGAATCTCATTCCCTCTGGCCAGTGTTTAAAACATAGGCTAAGAGACTTGGCCTCCTTGGACCCACCCCAGTAGTGGAGGAAGTGTATCTCATTACCAATGGATGAGGATGGAAATTTAGGCTTTACTCTTGGCCTTTGTTGATGGAGCCAGAAGTACACTGTGGTTACTATCAAAACGATTTTTTCCCCAGCTGCTCCTTTCCTGGTCATTTGGCTAAAAAACAAACAAACAAAACATTCCCACTCCCAAACAAAACAAAATGAAACAAACAAAAAAGTTTTTCTTGGAACTTTTTTTTTTTTTTTTATTGTGCTTGTTTCTGGGTTGCAGACTCCTCCAGCATAGAATCCAAGATATAAAGGAGAAAAAAACAAACTCCAAGAACTCACCATTTTGTCATTCCTCAAATCATTCCTTAGTTGGTCTGCTTTCTCTCCAGAATTCAGAGACTTATTGTTTGTCTTACATGTAAAATAAATAAAAGAGGAGGAATAGGGAGGTGTGTCTACACCACCTTGTCCAGAATCAGAAGTCTTCCCTTATTCTTTTTATAATGTGGCCACTAGAAAATATAAAATTGTATCTGTGACTCCCATCATCCTTCCAGTGGAGAGAGCCACTGTAGACCTTAGCTTTCTCACTTGCAAATGAGAGGGTTATAAGAGATGCTCTCCACAGTCAGTCCTTTCCACCTCTAAAACACCATGATTCTAAGGGTTCTTGTGGTTCTGTATATAAAGCAAATAATGTAGATAATGCTGTTGTTCTTTCCATTTACCTCCACCATAGATATCAGAATTGAAACAGTCCTGGAAAGCCCTTCAAATGCCTCAAAATAGAGCCAAGGGATTAACTGAAGGTTATTATTATTTTAAAAATGAATGCCAATATGTTAAATTTCCATAGGAAATAGTTGGTAAGCAAGAATTCCTCCAAAGGCGCTTATTGCAGGTGCTAATCAGCTTACAATATTTTTTCTTTACTGTTTGTGCTGAAAGAAGAATTAATTACCTCTATAGCCTCACTTCATATACCTAAATAATGCATTCCCTCACTCTGTGGAGAATAAACTAAATTTGATACAGAAAGGCTTAATGGGCAGCTAAAAATAGCACTGTAATCTCCTTGAAAGAACTCCCAGCACTCTCTCTCTTTTAGAAAGACTTTCCTTTTCTAAAACAGCTAATGAATGGTTCTTGTTTCCTTGTGATTCTCTCCCTCATCCTATCCTCTCACACATTTTGAAAGACTATTAAAATGCATTTTCTTACAATATTCATGATAAGCCATCTTCTCGAAATCCACTGGATCATTCAGAGAACAATCCCAGTAACTTGTCCAGGAAATCCTAGTTTCCTAGACTCCTTATTTAAACATTGTGACACTGCTTTTCAGACTTTCAGTACGAGATATACAGTTCTCTCCCCAACCCTGCAAAGCTCCCCAGGCATCCAGTCATGTCTCATCCCAATTTCTTTCTGTGAAATATGTGTTTCTCCATCACTCCACAAAAAGGGACTTCTTGAAAGTCATTGCTAATTTCCTTCTCCCAAATTCAGTAGTCTCTTTACCTCCTGTCCTCTATGAAGCATTTTACACTATTTCCCAGGCCTCGTCAACATGTTCTCCTGCCTTCTGTCCTATTATCATGCTTTCTTTGGATTCTCTTGAAGTTCTCTTGCTTCTTCACTGGGCTTTCTGTCCTCCTAGTCTCATTATCTAACTATATGAATTCTGATGCCTAAAGGTATTTGTAAACCTGTCTTTCATTACTCTCTATTTCTTGGAAAGAATAGCTAAGTTATTTGCCATACCTTGCATGGACTTGACTATATTCTATAGCATCTACCAGTTTCAGTGTTTCCACATGAAAGAGGAGGAAAATACCTACTATGAACTTGCTATGATGTAATACATTTTAAGCGTTTCATATACAGTGGGACTAAAAGATATTAGCTTCTTGGATCTCTTTTCCTTCTAGCTATTATTTTCTATGAATTACTACTGCCACAGTCTGTTCACATCTCAGTCCAGTGTACTTAAAGTACCACAAACACAGTCCTATCCTTTACTTCACTGCATCTTGCTTTCACCATATGGACCTAATTAATACTGACAGTGTCATATGACTCCGTCACTTTAGGTGCACTCCTTTTTAAACCATATTAAATTGAAACTCATTTGAATGTCTTTATGGCCCCGAGAGTTCCCTTCTCCTGATCCAAACTATCTTTCTCCAAATCCCCTTTTTCTTAACCTGAGTCTTCTGTCCTAGTCCTTCAGGCCACCTTCATTATTTTCCCAAAGCCACACTGGTTTCGTCCCCTGAAACTCAAAACATCTTTTGATCTTTAGTTCCACCCTCAGAGTGGCAGATCAGGCCTACATCCTTTACAGGACTTTGTCTCAACTTTCAGTCTCCCAGACCTTCTTGCTTGCCATCATGAGCAATAACTGAATTATCTATATTTGCTACTGTGCTAGATGACTGCTTCTATTAATAGTTTGCAGGGTTTCACATACCAATAACAATTGAAAACCAAATTTAACTTCTGGTACTAGTTTAATACTTTCTGCCCAAGTAAAGACCCTTAAAAATCATTTGTGACTCTCATTTCCTTTCTAAAAGGATATTTTACAAAAGAAAATCAGAGGGTACAATGCTAGAATAAACAAGTTTAAATTGAATAAATTTAATTTATGAAAAAATGTAAGGCCCTTATTTTTATTTTTTTTTTTTTCATTTGGATATGAACCAGAGAAAACTTTCAGGGAAATTCTTGAACAGGCATTTGAGAATCTTTCTATAAATCTAAAATTATTCCCATAAAAAGTTTAATGAAAATACTGAGAAGAGGTTCCACTGGCAAATTCTTTTGATAAATTTGGGTTAAACAAGGCCCAATTGTTGTACACTTGAAACTAACACAACATTGTAAATCAACTACACTTCAATAAAAATTCAAAAAAAAAAAAAAAACAAACAATGCCCAACTGAGTTTCTCAACTCCTGTAATCATCAGAGCTTCTGAGATACCTAATACATACTGTGACTCTAAGAAGATACAAGGTGCTATATTTCCCAAACATATTTGGCCAGTAACCTTTCTTTTTTCTTTAAAAAGCATCTTTGCAGGAGAAATACTGAAACAGAGAAGCCTTTTCCCAATGTATCACAGACTTGTACCTGATATGCAACCATGTTCAAATCTTAATCAGCAACTTTGGCTTGAAGAGAGATCATACCATGAACATTTAATTGGCAGAACATGAAACTACAGGGTAATATGACAGATGAGAGAATTACCATTAAAACTGCATTTACTATTCTGCTTCAATTGCCCAAAGTTAACAGGACAAATATTAAAGGATAAATATTTAGTGTATTTTAGTCAAACAAGGGGGAAAAAAAATCAACCATGTAAGTACGGGATGAGGAAGAAGAGACTTAAGTGTCCATAATGTGCCTATGAGCAGTTATGTGTCTTGAGTTTGTAGGTCATGGTTAGTGAAGAGGATCTAACGGGAAAGGTTAGGTCATTTCTTTGTTTAGTTTATGGCTACATCTTAAAAGGTCCACAATGAATCCTTTCCAAAGGAGAAGGAACAAGATGGGAGGCATTTTGGAAACTACATCATATCTAGAAATGTTGAAAACACTAGAAATTTTACCCTGTTGAATAGGAAAATTAAGGGGATTTGAGAGTGGCCATTAAGTATAAAAGGATACAATGAAAATTCGGGTGACTTTTACACTGCACCTAATAAACTGCTTTTACATAGCCTTAATGGCACCCCACTCCAGTACTCTTGCCTGGAAAATCCATGGATGAAGGAGCCTGGTAGGCTGCAGTCCATGGGGTCGCTAGGAGTCAGACACAACTGAGCGACTTCACCTTCACTTTTCTCTTTCATGCACTGGAGAAGGAAATGGCAACCCACTCCAGTATTCTTGCCTGGAGAACCCCAGGGACAGCGGAGCCTGGTGGGCTGCCGTCTATGGGGTCGCACAGAGTTGGATACGACTGCAGCGACTTAGCAGCAGCAGCAGCTAGTGCTAATATCCCCGAATCTATGAGACTACACAGAAAGGGGAAAATTAAGAGGCAATGACAAGAGTGGGAAAGTATTTAAAACACCTTCGAATTTAACAGAGACCCTAACAGAGATTTCTCTTCTAAGCAGCATCCCTGATATAATAATCAGAAACTGCCTGAACAAATGTTGGAGTTTAGCTGAAGAATCAGAGGCAAAAATGCCATCCCTCACAATGTACCTAAGAGATTTCTGAAGGTATAAATTAAGAAGACAGGGAATTGATGAATTTATTTAGATCCAGTACTGTTGTTGCTCAAAAAGAAATTTACTGAAATAAACACACAAATCTATAAACAAGTAAGTTGATTTTCAAAATTCACTTTTTTCCTCCTAGGTAAATAACTGGATCACAAGAAAAGACTTGGGTAAGTTCAAGGCGTGCTTCAAGTCTGCTCCCACACTAAGCCAAAACCAGCATGAGCCCAGAGACTGAGGCACCTGTGACACTGAAGCTGGGCAAACACTCTCAGGGCCCTTTAAGCATAGGTAGGGTCAGCCCCTGAGAGTGACTGTTGCTTTAAATTTTACCTCACAGGCACCTGCTTACCTCACAGTAGGCCCAGCCCTGTGATTGGTCAGCCTATCCAAAGCCCCGCCCCAACTGACACTATATCAAAGACAAACTTCCTAGGCAACAGCAGTATAGCTGCAGACCAGCTGGCTGTCAGTTGGTCTCCAGCCGGAGGAGATGAGAAAGGAGCCAGATGATACCTCTTTTTCCAGCCCAAGTTAGACGAGAGGCTAGCACTTACTTTACCATTGCCCACAAATGGCGTGGGCGCCAGAGCAGAAGACAATAGAACCTACTTTGAGAGATGTGCGAGATCGCCAGGTCAGTCGGGATGGCCGGGGTGGCAGAGGCTGTGGCTGGAGCCACACCTCTGGCCGCGCAGAGTCTAGGGCGTCCAATTATCGAGAACCACCACTCTGCTTTCTTATCAAGAGCAGCATGATTGGTGCGGTGATTGGTCGTGGGGGATCAAAAATAAAGGATATCCAGGATTCTACCAGTACAAAAATACAGATCGTAAAAGGTGGTCCTGAAGCTGAGGTAAAAATTTTTGGCAGGAAAGACATGAAGGCCAAGGCCAAAGCGGCTATAGAAACTCTTGTTAAGAAACAAGAAAGAACCTACAGTTCAGAATGCAGTGTTGATAGTGATGCCTCTCAAGCTTTGGCCGAGAGAGGCTGGAGCAGAAATAACACCACCAGAGCCACTCAGCCCAAAGATGACACCACCAAAGCAACCCAGCCCAGAGACTATGCGGCCATCGTGGCCCAGCCCAGAGGCTATGCGGCCATCGTGGCCCAGCCCGGAGATGACAATGCTGTCAGAAGGGCCCAGCCAGGAGACGACATGGCCAGAGAGGCCCAGGCTGAAGACGACAATACCACCAGAGGGGACCAGCCCAGAGAGACTGCCTCCAGAGCTTCCCAGCCCAGAGACGAGGATGCAGACAGAGACCATGCAGCCAGAGAGGCCCAGGCCAAAGACAATGACATCACCAAAGAGGCCCAGCCCAGAGACTATGCGGCCATAGTGGCTCAGCCCAGAAACTATGCGGCCGTAGTGGCCCAGCCCAGAGACTATGCGGCCATACTGGCCCAGCCCAGAGACTATGCGGCCATACTGGCCCAGCCCAAAGACAACGCTACCAGAAGGGCCCAGCATGGAGACCATGAGGCCAGAGACCCCCAAGTCAAAGACGATGATGCTGCCAGAGCAGCCCAGTCCAGAGATGATAATGCCACCAAAGGGGTCCAGCCCAGAGACTCCATAGCCAGAGAAACTCAGTCCAAAGATGACACCACCACAGTGGCTCAGCCCAGAGATAATGATGCCATCAGAGGGGCCCAGCCCAGAGACCCCACAGCCAGAGAAACTCAGGCCAAAGATGACACCACCACAGTGGCCCAGCCCAGAGATGATGATGCCACCAGAGGGACGGAGCCCAGAGACCATGGGGCCAGAGAGGCTCAGGCCAAAGACACCAGAATGGCCCAGCCTAGAGACTATGCGGCCATAGTGGCCCAGCCCAGAGACTATGCGGCCATAGTGGCCCAGCCCAGAGCCGCCCAGCCAAAAGATGTCACTGCTAGAGCAGCTCAGCCACGGATAGACTGGGATCAAGTAAAAGCTGGAGTGGTAGAGTGGAAGAAAAGAAAATGGGCAGATTTACCACCAATTAAGAAAAACTTATACATAGAATCCAAAGCAACACACTCATTGTCTGAAGCCCAAGTGGAAATTTGGAGAAAGGAAAATTTCAACATAAGGTGTGATGACTTGACAGAGGGTGAGAAACGTCCCATACCCAAGCCCACCTGTACATTCGAAGATGCTTTCCAACAATATCCTGAGATTATGCAAAGCATTAGGAGAGCTGGTTTTCAAAAGCCAACGCCAATTCAGTCTCAGTCATGGCCAATAATTCTACAAGGAATAGATCTTATAGGGATTGCGCAAACTGGAACAGGCAAAACACTATCCTATTTAATGCCTGGGTTTATACATATTCATTCTCAACCAGTATCCAGAAAGCAAAGGAATGGACCTGGCATGCTAGTCCTTACACCCACTAGAGAATTAGCTCTGCAAGTAGAAGCTGAATGTTCTAAGTACTTATATAAAGGTCTTAAAAGTGTTTGTATATATGGTGGTGGAAACAGAAAAGGACAAATACAAGATGTTACCAAAGGTGTAGACATCATTATTGCAACTCCCGGAAGACTGAATGATCTACAAATGAATAATTTTGTCAACCTAAGAAGCATAACCTACTTGGTCTTGGATGAGGCAGATAAAATGCTGGATCTGGGGTTTGAACACCAAATAATGAAGATCTTATTAGATGTGCGCCCAGATAGACAGACTGTTATGACAACTGCATCTTGGCCAGACTCTACCCGTAGATTGGCCCAGTCTTATTTGAAACAGCCTATGATTGTTTATGTTGGTACTCTGGATCTAGTTACTGTAAACACTGTGAAGCAAAACATAATTGTTACCACTGAAGAGGAAAAACGATCTCTGGTCAAAGAATTCCTACAGAGTCTGTCACCCAAAGACAAAGTCATCGTGTTTGTCAGCAGAAAACTTGTGGCTGATGACTTGTCAAGTGATTTAAGTATTCAAGGCATACCTGTCCAGTCCCTGCATGGTGACAGGGAACAGAGTGATCGAGACCAAGCATTAGAGGACTTCAGAACTGGGAGAGTGAAAATACTGATTGCTACCGATTTAGCAGCCAGAGGTCTTGATGTCAGTGATGTCACACACGTATATAATTACAATTTTCCACGCAATATTGAAGAATATGTACACCGAGTTGGTCGTACTGGAAGAGCAGGGAAAATAGGTGAATCAATCACCCTTGTGACCCAAGATGATTGGAAAATTGCCGATGAGTTGATTAAAATTCTCCAAAGAGCCAACCAGATTGTGCCACCCAGCCTCCGATCAATGGCTGATCGGTTTAAGAAGCGTAAGCAAAATTAGGAGATAGGAAAAAGATCAAAGAAATCTCAGGAAAAATGCACTGAGTTTTATTAACATCCACACCTTGAAAAATTTCACCTACTAGAATATCTAAGAATTGGATTTATTAACATCTGCACCTTGAAAAATTGTACCTACAAGAATACCCAAGACTGAGTTTAATTGATGTTTCCACCTTGACAAGTTGAACCTAAGAGAAGATCCAAGATTGAATTTTACTGATGTCTTCCACCTTGAAAAGTTGCATCTACAAGAAGATCTAAGATCAAGTTTTATCATGTCTACAACTTGAAAACTTGTAGCTACCAGAAGATCCAAGATATGTTCAAGTTACGCAGTACTCAAGTTACCTAAGAAAGTATTGGGAACATACTGTCAGTTATAGGACATTTAGCTAATTCTTAAACCATACCACTAAGCTTTCAACGTATGTTCCTTAATAAAATCAAAAGTGCTTTGAAAATGAGAGTGTTATGTGTTTGTTAAAGTCTGCTTTCTTTTATAGCCTGCCATGTCCAGCTGTGTCTTCTCAAAAAGACTTGGTAGACAATAACAATGGTGCTTTTCTTGCTTTAAAATAGTTGTACTGAATTGGAAACTAGTTTTCATCAAGCTTAACCCAGTCAAAATATTTTATTTACCCCCAGTGGTTGGTGACAGAATTCCTAAAACTATCTCCACTATCATTCCCTACTTTTAAAAAATTCATTAGGTACCAGAAACCAATAAGACAATTTTTCCATGGATGGGCAATGTGGGGGTGGGGGTGGTTTGGGGATGATTCAAGCACATTACATTTATTGTGCTCTTTATCTCTATTATTGCGTCAGCCCCATCTCATATCATAAGGCATTAGATCCTGGAGGTTGAGGGCCCCTGATTTACAGGACAGCGCCAACAAAACAGAGGATTACTTGGTCCAAAACATCCATAGCACTGAGATGGACAATCCCTGAGACAGCATAAGCAAAAAAACCAACCTCATAGTAACCAAGAAAGAACTTCAGGGGAAGAAAGAGAGGATTTTAAAATTATATCATGCAGGTTGTACAGAATATGACCTTACAACTTTCCTATCCTTGGTATAGTCTGTATCAGTGGTTCTCCACCAAGGCCAACTTTGCCGGATGTGGCGGTCACAATTCAAGGGGAGGGCTGCTGTCATCTCTTGGGTAGAGGCCATTCATGCTGCTAAACATTTCAGTGTGCAGTATAATCCCTCTAAAGAGAGAATTATGTGGTGAAAATGTCAGTAATGTCATAGTTAAAACTTGCAATAGCCTAAGCAAAGCATCTTCTGTGCTAAAGTCAATTGCAGAAAAACCAAGAAGGGACTTCAGCCAGGGAAACAAAAAAAGGATATATACTTTGTGTAAACTGTTCAATGGCTTCTCAGGTGACACAGCTTGGTAAAGAATCCACCTGCCAATGCAGGAGACACAGGAAGACATGATCCGTGGGTAGGGAATATTCCCTGGAAGAGGAAATGGCAACCCACTCCAGGATGCTTGCCTGGGAAATTCTATGGACAGAGGAGCCTGGCATGCTATATAGTCCATAGAGTTTCAAGAAGTCTGACATGACTGAGCAACTGAGCACACAAGCAAATACACTGTTCAATAAAAGACTCTCCATCAGCTTTCATTATCTTTCAGTTCAGTTCAGTTCAGTTCAGTCACTCAGTCGTGTCCGACTCGTTGCAACCCCATGAACTGCAGCACGCCAGGCCTCCCTGTCCATCACCAACTTCCAGAGTTCACTCAAACTGATGTCCATTGAGTTGGTGATGCCATCAAGCCATCTCATCCTCTGTTGTCCCCTTTTCCTGCCCTAAATCCCTCGCAGCATCAGAGTCTTTTCCAATGAGTCAACTCTTCGCATGAGGTGGCCAAAGTATTGGAGTTTCAGCTCCAGCATCAGTCCTTCCAATGAACACCCAGGACTGATCTCCTTCAGGATGGACTGGTTGGATCTCCTTGCAGTCCAAAGGACTCTCAAGAGTCTTCTCCAACACCACAGTTCAAAAGCATCAATTCTTTGGCACTCAGCTTTCTTCACAGTCCAACTCTCACATCCATACATGACCATTGGAAAAACCATAGGCTTGACTAGATGGACCTTTGTTGGCAAAGTAACATCTCTGCTTATGAATATGCCATCTAGATTGGTCATAACTTTCCTTCCAAGGAGTAAATGTCTTTTAATTTCATGGCTGCAATCACCATTGGCAGTGATTTTGGAGTCCCCCAAAATAAAGTCTGACACTGTTTCCACTGTTTCCCCATCTATTTCCCATGAAGTGATGGGACCAGATGCCATGATCTTTGTTTTCTGAATGTTGAGCTTTAAGCCAACTGTTTTCACTCTCCTCTTTCACTTCATCAAGAGGCTTTTTAGTTCCTTTTCACTTTCTGCCATAAGGGTGATGTCATCTGCATATCTGAGGTTATTGATATTTCTCCTGGCAATCTTGACTCCAGCTTGTGCTTCTTCCAGCCCAGCGTTTCTCATGATGTACTCTGCATATAAGTTAAATAAACAGGGTGACAATATACAGCCTTGATGTATTCCTTTTCCTATTTGGAACCAGTCTGTTTTTCCATGTCCAGTTCTAACTGTTGCTTCCTGACCTGCATACACATTTCTCAAGAGGCAGGTCAGGTGGTCTGGTATGCCCATCTCTTTCAGAATTTTCCACAGTTTATTGTGATCCACACAGTCAAAGGCTTTGGCATAGTCAATAAAGCAGAAATAGATGTTTTTATGGAACTCTCTTGCTTTTTTGATGATCCAGTGAATGTTGGCAATTTGATCTCTGGTTCCTCTGCCTTCTCTAAAACCAGCTTGAACATCTGGAAGTTCACGGTTCATGTATTTCTGAAGCCTGGCTTGGAGAATTTTGAGCATTACTTTACTAGAGTGTGAGATGAATGCAATTGTGCAGTAGTTTGAGCATTCTTTGGCATTGCCTTTCTTTGGGATTGGAATGAAAACTGATCTTTTCCAGTCCTGTGGCCACTGCTGAGTTTTCCAAATTTGCTGGCATCTTGAGTACAGCACTTTCACAGCATCATCTTTCAGGATTTGAAATAGCTTGATGGGAATTCCATCACCTCCACTAGCTTTGTTTGTAGTGATGCTTTCTAAGGCCCACTTGACTTCACATTCCAGGATGTCTGGCTCTAGGTCAGTGATCACACCATCATGATTATATTGGTCGTGAAGATCTTTTTGGTATAGTTCTTCTGTGCATTCTTGCCACCTCTTCTTAATATCTTCTGCTTCTGTTAGGTCCATACCATTTCTGTCCTTTATTGAGCCCATCTTTGCATGAAATGTTCCCGTGGTATCTCTAATTTTCTTGAGGAGATCCCTAGACTTTCCCATTCTGTTGTTTTCCTCTATTTCTTTACACTGATCGCCAAGGAAGGCTTTCTTATCTCTCCTTGCTATTCTTTGGAACTCTACATCAGATGCTTATCTTTCCTTTTCTCCTTTGCTTTTTGCTTCTCTTCTTTTCACAGCTATTTGTAAGGCCTCCCCAGACAGCCATTTTGCTTTTAATAGAATCTGTATCAATGACTATCAATCGGAGTTGATTTTGCCTCCTGGAGGATACTTTGCAATGTCTGGGAACATTTTTGGTTGTCCCACCTATGCAGCAAGATTGCTACTGTCATCTAGAAATCAGGAAAAACATCCTTCAATGAACAGGACAACACCTTACAACACTGGATTTTTTTTTTTTTTTTTAGACCCAAAGTCTATAGCATTAAAGTCAAGAAAATGTGGTTTACATTGACCAACAAAATTTTGTGAGTGAGTGACTCAAATCAATATTGAGTTTTGTGTCCATTAGAATAGAGTGAAACAAATTAGAATATGCGCTGACACCAGAGACAAACTGTCTGAGGATTCAACTGATCTCAGAGTCATGCCTGCAAAATTCTTAGCATGATGATTTACATTCAGTAGGTACTTAACAAATGTTAGATCCCTTCTACCCTGTCTCTCCTATCACCCATTATGTAATGCTTGTTTACAATTCTGGATGCCATTACTCACACTGTTTCCCCCATCTGGAATGCCCTTTCTCTGTCCTCTCTGCCAGGTCAAATCAGAGTCATCATGCTGGGTCCAGCCCAAGTGCTACATCTCTCCCAAGATCCTATCTTCTCTCTTTCACCTCAAAACTTCTGTAGCTTTTGCTATCTACCAACCATGCTGACATCAGTACCACACTAGTTTGCATACCTACAGAGACAATTTTGAAAAATTCCAATTAATTAAGATGAATGTCACTATCAAATATTTAAGTGAAAGTGAAAGTCGCTCAGTCTTGTCTGACTCTTTGCGACCCCACGGACTATAAAGTCCATGGAATTCTCCAGGCCAGAATATTGGAGTGGGCAGCCTTTCCCTTCTCCAAGGGATCTTCCCAACCCAGGGATTGAACCCAGGTCTCCTGCTTTGCAGGCAGATTCTTTACCAGGTGAGCCACAAGGGAAGCCCTATCAAATATTTAAATAAACTACAAAAATCTAACAGTTTAAACAGTTTTATCCTAAGTATTGATAAATCATGAGAGAAACATCCAGAGCTAAATCTGCATAAAAAGCAATTATAAAGATGGAAGTTTTTAATCGGTGAAGAACAATCTACCCCCCACCAAAATTGTGGGGGTTGGGCGGAGGGTCATGCCTCACAGCTTTTAAGATCTTAGTTCGCTGACCAGGGATCGAACCCATGCCCCTTGCATTGGAAGTGTGGAGTATTAATCACTAAAGTGCCAGGGAAGTTCTCCAAAAAATTTTTTTTAATTAAAAAATATATCATACATACAAACATACCAAGACAACTGATCAACCATAACTCTCCTACTATATTAAAATATTTTGCTTTTTATAAGAAATACAATAACTTCAAACTTGTAAAGAATATAATTTCTGGTATCAAGATGGAAAAAATTTAAACATAGAAGAAAGCACAGAAAATTCTAGGTAAATATCAATAGGTTTAGCAATGTAAACATGAAATGCTAAAAATACTAAAATAGGCAAAGGAAACATGAGAAAAATGATTTAAAATATCACATATATTTTATTCACAGTTACATATATATATATTCATAGTTACTTATTTTTAATATACAGAGGTTTTTTACAAATGAAAAATAAAGAATGAATTCCCAAATAGAAATAAGGACAGAAATGTAAAATACAATTTACCAAACAGATAAGTGAAAAATACACATGTAAAAAAGTTCTTAACTTCTCTATAATCAAATGAATGAAAATTAAACCAGTGAGAGAACATTTTTCTCTAGAAAAATTAGCTGCAATAAGGAAAAAACTGGGATCTTAGTTCGCCAACCAGGAATTCAACCTGGGCCCTCCTCAGTGAAAGTGATGAGGCCTAACAACTGGACTGCCAGGGAATTTCCAGGGAATACCTAATAATAGTAGTGATGCAGGAAAATAAACATTCAGTTCAGTTCAGTTGCTCAGTCGTGTCCTTGAAGTAAGAATGCCTGAGTGACTTGGAAGTTCTAGGATCTGGTTTATTCTTCACACCTTTTCTTCTTTACGACACCATGAACTGCGGCATGCCAGGCCTCCCTGTCCATCACCAACTCCCGGAGTTCACTCAAACTCATGTCCATCAAGTCAGTGATGCCATCCAGCCATCTCATCCTCTGTCATCCCCTTTTCCTCCTGCCCCCAATCCCTCCCAGCATCAGGGCCTTTTCCAATGAGTCAACTCTTTGCATGAGGTGGCCAAAGTACTGGAGTTTCAGCTTTAGCATCAATCCTTCCAATGAACACCCAGGACTGATCTCCTTTAGAATGGACTGGTTAGATCTCCTTGCAGTCCAAGGGACTCTCAAGAGTCTTCTCCAACACATTTCAAAAGCATCAATTCTTCAGTGCTCAGCTTTATTTATAGTCCAACTCTCACATCCATACATGACCACTGGAAAAACCATAGGCCTTGACTAGATGGACCTTTGTTGGCAAAGTAACGTCTCTGCTTTTGAATATGCCATCTAGATTGGTCATAACTTTCCTTCCAAGGAGTGTCTTTTAATTTCATGGCTGCAATCACCATCTGTAGTGATTTTGGAGCCCCCAAAAATAAAGTCTGACATTGTTTCCACTGTTTCCCCATCTATTTCCCATGAAGTGATGGGACCAGGTGCCATGCTCTTAGTTTTCTGAATGTTGAGCCTTAAGCCAACATTTTCACTCTCCTCTTTCACTTTCACCAACAGGCTTTTTAGTTCCTCTTCACTTTCTGCCATAAGGGTGGTGTCATTTGCATATCTGAGGTTATTGATATTTCTCCTGGCAATCTTGACTCCAGCTTGTGCTTCTTCCAGTCCAGCGTTTCTCATGATGTACTCTGCATATAAGTTAAATAAACAGGGTGACAATATACAGCCTTGATGTATTCCTTTTCCTATTTGGAACCAGTCTGTTGTTCCACGTCCAGTTCTAACTGTTGCTTCCTGACCTGCATACACATTTCTCAAGAGGCAGGTCAGGTGGTCTGGTATGCCCATCTCTTTCAGAATTTTCCACAGTTTATTGTGATCCACACAGTCAAAGGCTTTGGCATAGTCAATAAAGCAGAAATAGATGTTTTTATGGAACTCTCTTGCTTTTTTGATGATCCAGTGGATGTTGGCAATTTGATCTCTGGTTCCTCTGCCTTCTCTAAAACCAGCTTGAACATCTGGAAGTTCACAGTTCACGTACTCTTGAAGTCTGGCTTGGAGAATTTTGAGCATTAATTTACTAGTGTGTGAGATGAGTGCAATTGTGTGGTAGTTTGAACATTCTTTGGCATTGCCTTTCTTTGTGATTGGAATGAAAACTGACCTTTTCCAGTCCTGTGGCCACTGCTGAGTTTTCCAAATTTGCTGGCATATTGAGTGCAGAACTTGCACAGCATCATCTTTCAGGATTTGAAATCGCTCAACTTGCATCACCTCTACTAGCTTTGTTCGTAGTGATGCTTTCTAAGGCCCACTTGACTTCACATTCCAGGATGTCTGGCTCTAGGTCAGTGATCACACTGTCGTGATTATCTGGGTCGTAAAGATCTTTTTGGTATAGTTCTTCTGTGCATTCTTGCCACCTCTTCTTAATATCTTCTGCTTCTATTAGGTCCATACCATTTCTGTCCTTTATCGAGCCCATCTTTACATGAAATGTTCCCGTGGTATCTCTAATTTTATTGAAGAGATCTCTAGTCTTTCCCATTCTGTTGTTTTCCTCTATTTCTTTGCATTGATCTCTGAGGAAGGCTTTCTTATCTCTTCTTGCTATTCTTTGGACCTCTGCATTCAGATGCTTATATCTTTCCTTTTCTCCTTTGCTTTTCACTTCTCTTCTTTTCACAGATATTTGTAAGGCCTCCCCAGACAGCCATTTTGCTTTTTTGCATTTCTTTTTTGCAAATTATATTCCTTGGAGGGATAGTTGAAATTATGCATAAAAAGTGTATATGCTTTAATAGACTTGGACCCAGTAATATCAAATCTAGGCATTTACCATAAGGAAATAATTTTATATATAAATACACACACACACACACACACACACACACACCAAGATGTATATACAAGGCTATTTGCCATATTAATTAAAATAGTTAATTTTTGAAAAATCTTTCAAGTCCAACGATAGGGTCCTAGTTAAACAAACTGCAGTATATCTATTCCTGACTTGGAATAGCAGAAATCATGCTCTTAAAGAATATTTGAAGGAAAGTAGTTTATAAAATCATCTCTTTTGTTTTAGAAAGTTATATCTGTCCAGTTATCAATATAGAATAAAACAGATGAGCTGGATACATGCAGGCACACAAAAATGATAGTAATAGTTTTATACATTATATAGCTATAACTAGTTTTAATTATTTTATTTCTAAAATTTCTACAAAATAACATTGCCTTCATTATAATAAATATTATTTTGATATATCTGGAGAAAATGCTAATTCAAAAAGACATATGCAGCCAGTGTTCATAGGATCACTATTTACAATAGCCAAGCCATGTCAAAGGTATGGTTTTTCCAACAGTCATGTATGGATGTGAGAGATGGATCATAAAGAAGGCTGAGCACTGAAGAATTTATGCTTTTGAACTGTGGTGTTGGACAAGACTCTGGAGAGTCCCTTAGACTGCAAGGAGATCCAACCAGTCCTTTCTAAAGAAGATCAGTCCTAGGTGTTCATTGGAAGGACTGATGCTGAAGCTGAAACTCCAATACTTTGGTGACCTGATGCGAAAAACTGACTCATTGGAAAAGATCCTGATGCTGGGAAAGATTGAAGGCAGGAGGAGAAGGGGACAACAGAGGATGAGATGGCTGGATGGCATTACCGACACAATGGACATGAGTTTGAGTCAGACTCCAGGAGTTGGCTATGGACAGGGAGGACTGGTGTGCTGCAGTCCATAGCGTCGCAAAGAGTCAGACACGACTGAGCGACTGAACTGAACTGAAGGTATGTAAGCAGTCTAGATGAATGGATGAAGAAGATGTGATACATATATACAATGGAATATCACTCAGCCATAAAAAGAAATAATACCATCAGCAGCAACATGGATGGACCTGAGGTTATCATACTTAGTGAAGAAGTCAGAGAAAGACAAATATCATATGATATCACTTATATGTGGACTCTAAAAATGGTCCAAATGATCCTATTTATAAAACAGAAATAGAGTCACAGATGTAGAAAACAAATTTATGGTTGCCAGAGGGGAAAGGGGGAGATAAGAGTTTGGGGTTAAAAGAAACACACTACTATATATAAAATAGATAAACAATTAGGTCCTAGTGTATAGCACAAGCAACTATATTAAATACCCTGTAATAAACCATAATAGATAAGAATATAAAAATATATGTATAACTGAATCACTTTGCTACACACCACAAGCTAACAAAACACTGTAAATCAACTATATTTCAATGAAGCTTTTTAAATGATGTTGACATAATTTTTCAATAATTGAAGAAATCAGTTCAAGTAGCATTGTAGTGAAGGTGTTCTAATAGAAGCATCTCTTGTTTCACCTGCTAAAATGTAAAAATTATTAATAAGAAACTTGTCCCTTTTCCACCACTGCCTCTTAAATGCTAAAAACAATGTCTATGGAACATAGTAGGAGCACAATAATTATCTAAATGAATTAATAAGGGAATGAAGAAAGGAAGAAAAGAATGAAGGGAAATAAGTACATTGTTTTATTTTCATTGATCAAAAGTAAGCATTTCTGTTGCTTGCTTTGTCTGGTAACATCTACTGGCCTACACCTTACCTTCTGTTCAATAATAAGAAAAATGTTAAGTATTCTTACCACAGACAAAACAAAAAAACAAATAAACAAAGGAACATAGGAAAGTTTAGTTGTTGGATGTGTCTATTTCCTTGTTTGTGATGAGAGTATAATGGGTGTTTGCATATATCCAAACTCAAATTGTACACATTAAACATGTGCCATTCTTTGTATATAAATAATACCTCATTAAAACCATTCATTCAAAAAATAAAGGAAAGAACAGAGCAAGGCTTTCAACTCAGAGATCTCTTTTTGTCATACTTTTACATGTGAATAATGGGAACTCCAGTTCTTGGTTTTTGTTTGTATCATTACATAGATTTCACCATCAGGTTTTCTAACTTGTATCAAGATAAAAAGTCAAAAACTATTAGATGGTATTCTTAAAAGAAAAAAATAATGATGTTGCAGTACTGCTGAAGAATATGATTGCAGTTTTATTTAGAACCACTGACTATAATTGTGTATAAATATATCATTCATGTTGTCAGTACTTAGGGACAAATTTGCCAGAATACACCAAAACATTAATAATGGCTGTCTCTGGGGAGACAATTTGGGGAGAACAATCAATTATGAAGTTCTCCTACTTTTATAATAAAAAGTATTTGATTTATGAATAATATAGATGGTATATGTATTACATCCAAGACCTGAACACTTTACCTTCTTTTTCAAGAAACTGGAGAATATCACAGAAATCTGCACTTGTATAGAATTAAAATTTGTGAGTTCTTTTGTCTTACTTGCAAAATTCAGAATTGTCTTCTTTTTAGGAAAAGACAGATATCTACATGAAAATGTTAAAAGAGAAAGACATAATTAGTTAGACAGGTATGATTAATTCTGCACATGGAAAAAATTTCTTTCTTGTGCCATTAGTAAATGACCAGGAAAGAGGAGGAAGAGGAAAGGGAAGAGGAGAAGGAGGTTATGATTTGTTGTTTGTGCATGGCACCCACATGAACACCTATGAAAGAAAAAGAGTAGAGGATCAAGAGTAGTCAGAGAAATCCTTGACCACTTCTCACAGCTAATACATTTAAGAGAAAAAAGGAGGATTGGGTAGGAAGAACCGAAGATTACTCTTCATGTTTCATATGTGTTATGTCCAGAAAATACTGGAACCAACAAGAACACCCAGGAATCTCCTATCTCTGAGCACTGCACAATATGAAATAATAAATATTTAAGTCATTATTTGCTGAGTATTATATTATCCAAAGCATCTTAACTGGTAAATAGGAAAATTTGACTGACAGAACCTCCTATTGGGGCAGTGAATTTTCCCTTATTCAGAAGAGCCTCCAATGAGAAGCACTTTACTAGGATGAGAGCTGACTATAATAAGCAAATTAAACACTTCCTCTAGATGTTTATTTAATGGGGACGCTAAAAACACAGGTTTCTACAGGGAATGGATGTAATTTTATTTTTTTTTAATTGGAAGCATATCAAACAAGGCCAGCTTTTGAACAGTCAGCAGCAATTAGAGAAAGCCGTGAGAAATCAGAAGAGTAGAGAACTTGAGCATCAGTCATAAAGAGACCCAATATCAAGGTCATCTGAGCCAATAGTTTTAACAGCTTTCACACTCGGATGCACCTGGAATACATCACTGGCACTAACAGATTTCAAATGTAGCCGACCAGATGATTTCTTACAATGAACAACCTTGAGGGGCTCAGAGTGAATAATTCTACCTTAACGGAAATACATTGGAAACAATGGAAACAGTGACAGATTTTATTTTGGGGGGCTCCAAAATCACTGCAGATGATGACTGCAGCCATGAAATTAAGACGCTTGCTCCTTGGAAGAAAAGCTATGACCAATCTAGACAGTATATTAAAAAGCAGAGACATTACTTTGCCAACAAAGGTCCATCTAGTCAAATCTATGGTTTTTCCAGTAGTCATATATGGATGTGAGAGTTGGACTATAAAGAAAGCTGAGTGCCAAAGAATTGATGCTTTTGAACTGTGGTGTTGGAGAAGACTCTTGAGATTCCCTTGGACTGCAAGGAGGTCCAACCAGTCCATCCTAAAGGAAATCAGTACTGAATATTCATTGTAAGGACTGATGCTGAAGCTGAAGCTCCAATACTTTGGCCACCTGATGCAAAGAACTGACTCACTGGAAAAGACCCTGATGCTGGGAAAGACTGAAGGTGGGAGGAGAAGGGGACAACAGAGGATGAGATGGTTGGATGGCATCACCGACTTGATGGACATGAGTTTGAGTAAGCTCTGGGAGATGGTGATGGACAGGGAAGCCTGGCTTGCTGCAGTCCATGGGGTCACAAACAGTTGGACATGACTGAGGGACTGAACTGAACTGAATGGAAATACATAGCCAAAAGCAATGGGAATCTTCTCTTGAATACAAGGAATTCTTCAAAAGTTTTTTCACACAGAAGGGAATAAGGAGAGAGGAACTGATGGACCATCTTGGCTTTTCCACCCGAGTTTGAAAATTCAATTAAAAAAAAAAGCAAAGAGCGAGTATTTTCTAAAGGATGAAGAAAGTCAGCAAAACATTTCTATCCTCTCCTTCTCTTCCTGTAACCCAAGTGCTTTGCCCTTAATTAAAAAAATAATTGGGGATTTCTTGGCATATTGTATTGATTGGATAAAAATCTATAATTACGTGGAGAGATGCAAGAACTGGTCCTCTCTCTTTATGCTGACAACTCCATTTCACTTCCCAGGTATTGCTGAAGCGGGTCAGTGCCATTCAAGTTCACAAAACTAATCCTTGAAATTTCCTCCTTACCCAGGACACAAACAATAGTGCAAGCCTGTTACTGCTGACCACTACCTGTAAGTATTCCCTTTCAGCTCCCTTCTACAGCAAACTTCTATTTCCTTTGAGCCCTTCCAAAAGGGTAAAATGTAAAATGTCTGTAATGAGGTTTCCCCAGGTTAAGTAAAGTACATGCAAACATCCAAAGCTTGCAATTTGTGGTGAACTTTCAGCAGTAAGTTTACTGATATGTTTTAGGGCCCCAAATAAATTTTCAACTGGAACCCATTCCTCAGAGTCAGTAAAATCTCTATAAAGCCTGAACTAACTGCTTTTAGGCTTGTGTCCTCTGATGAACCATATGGTGTTTTACATAAATATTTTAACTTCCTCTGGAATCAATATATGTAGCCTTGTGGCATCTCTTCCTAGGCATTTATTTTTGCTGTTTGTAGGCCTTTCCTATAACACAAACACTCTTTTACAATGCCTTCCTATGAAGCACTATATGACATTCCATTTTAATTTTACTATCTCATGGATAGGATGGAGTAAAATGATGTTAACTACATCATGAGAAATGCTGGGCTGGAGGAAACACAAGCTGGAATCAAGATTGCTGAGAGAAATATCAATAACCTCAGATACGCAGATGACACCACCCTTATGGCACAAAGTGAAGAGGAACTAAAGAGCCTCTTAATGAAAGTGAAAGAGGAGAGAGAAAAAGTTGGCTTAAAGCTCAACATTCAGAAAACTAAGATCATGGCATCCAGTCCCATCACTTCATGGCAAATAGATGGGGAAACAGTGACTGACTTTATTTTTCTGGGCTCCAAAATCACTGCAGATGGTGACTGCAGCCATGAAATTAAAAGACGCTTGTTCCTTGGAAGGAAAGTTATGACCAACCTAAATAGTATATTAAAAAGCAGAGACATTACTTTGTCAACAAATGTCCATCTAGTCAAGGCTATGGTTTTTCCAGTAGTCATGTATGGATGTGAAAGTTGGACTATAAGGAGAGCTGAGCACAAAATTGATGCTTTTGAACTGTGGTGTTGGAGTAGACTCTTGAGAGTCCCTTGGACTGCAAGGAGATCCAACCCGTCCATCCTAAAGGAGATCAGCCCTGGGTGTTCATTGGAAGGACTGATGTTGAAGCTGAAACTCCAATACTTTGGCCACCTGATGCGAAGAGTTGACTCATTTGAAAAGACCCTGATGCTGGGAGGAATTGGGGGCAGGAGGAGAAGAAGACAACAGAGGATAAGATGGTTGGATGGCATCACTGACTCAATGGACATGAGTTTGGGTGGACTCCAGGCGTTGGTGATGGACAGGGAGGCCTGGCATGCTGTGGTTCATGGGGTCGCAAAAAGTTGGACACGACTGCGTGACTGAACTGAATTGAAAGGGAATAAGCATTTTCTGCTTCTGCAAAACAGTCCTCCTTACACCCTCTTCTATAGTATACACACATGTGTATCTCTGTGTGTGTTTATGTCCAGTTTTGCTGAGAACACACAGCCTGCCTGATCACTACCTACTCCAGACCTCATGCTGTAAATCAGAGCTCAGAACACCACGCATAATATGCAGAGTAAGCTGAACTTACTGTTACTATACATGAGGGACAAACATCTTCCCTTTATGGAAGATACTGGTTGCTACCCCAGATTCAAGTACAACATAATGGTTAAGGGTGAAGTCTTAGGAATCTGAAGGAGTCTCAGTTTGGCCACTTACAATCAGTTCCATGAATTTGGGTGAGTCCTATAAAGGCCCTAAATCTTTGTTTCATCAGCTGTAAAAGATGAATGGTGATTTTAATTTCTACTTTAGGAAGATTAGATGATATGCACATAGAGCACTAAGGATAAAAAGAATATTAAGATCACACTCAATGGTTTTTTAAAATAAATAAAATGGTATGGGGAAATGATAGTCACACTCAGGCCCATTCAACCTGTCAGTCTTACAAATCGATGTTAATGAATTACAAACGAATTTTTAAAATGTGGTAAATGAATTTCAAAATGTGTTTAGGGAAGTGCTTCCATGGGGAGGATACCTGCTGGGTCTACCTGGGGAACATGTATATTCTTGATCATTGTCTCCCACTGCATGTATGTTCCACTCTTCTCCCTCCATAGGCTGCCTTTTACTGTTTTTCCATGGACATGCTGGAAGGTGGCTGATTTCACAACTCTCTGGTTTAAATTACATTTGTTCATGATATCAGTGTAGATTGAGCTATGCTGTCTTAGCTCCCAGTTTACAGTTCTATAAGACATGCTCTGATAGGTCCAATTTGGATCAGGCATCCCCTATGGTCCAAACAAATGTTGCAGGTAGGAGGGCAGCAGTAACAGGACTCTATCAAAAACAGAGCTGCTAGAACCCCATCCTTGTCTTTGAGGGAAGGTAAACTTCAGAGAAAAGGGACCTTCAAGACTACGGTGTTAAGGTGTTTTCCTCATAAAGCAAGCTCGTGTATTTATCATGTTACAGATACAGTTGCTGCTGCTGCTAAGTCGCTTCAGTCGTGTCCGACTCTGTGCGACCCCATAGACAGCAGCCCACCAGGCTCCCCCGTCCCTGGGATTCTCCAGGCAAGAACACTGGAGTGGGTTGCCATTTCCTTCTCCAATGCATGAAAGTGAAAAGTGAAAGTGAAGTCGCTCAGTCGTGTCCAACTCTTCGCGATCCCATGGACTGCAGCCTACCAGGCTCCTCTGTCCATGGGATTTTCCAGGCAAAAGTAATGGAGTGGGGTGCCATTGCCTTCTCCACAGATACAGTTAGCAGTTCCAATTGTCATGCAGAGACTATCAAAGTTCTTTTTAGACATTTCTTTAAAATATGAACATTTTCCTATTATTTAGGGAATCAACTCATTTATATATTCATTATTATTTACTTTATCACATATTTTATTTATCTCATTTCTGGAAACTTTAAGATAATCTGATGAGCAATATCTACTTCTAATGAATTTTAATAACTGTTTTCAAGGAGAGTACTCACAGTTAACTTTTACATCATCACTTCCTAAGCCTGTTCTCTGTAAAATCTTAAAGTGTTCAATTAATAAATTTTCATGTCTAAAATAAGACAACTCATATCACTTAAATTTATCTGGCCCCAAAACATTTACATGAAACTTAGCTTCATTATCTTAGGTTCACACTTAGATATTTATATATTAGCACCAAAAATATATGTTGAGCTTTACACTGGTGATTTAGACAAAACAAAGATGTTTCTTGGCACTATCTACTTTTTACATCATTCTCAACCACAAATAAATTGATTTAGGGTAACTCTCTCAAATACAACATAGATTTTTTCTTATTTACTACAGATCGAATTCATTATCATATCTCATTCATTTATTATTGATGTGTTAGCTCAATATATCAGTTTGTTATGCTGAGATTTTAGTAGTCTATGTAGAAAACTAAATAAATATTAATCACACACACTGACTGCTTCAGAAAATATCTTAAAGCATAACATTGGATGTGCCAGAAAATATAAATCTTAAGATCACAAAAGGTATTACGTGAGGTCAAAAAGCCATGAAAATAAAGAAAATAAACTATGTGGTTAAACGTGGATTAAACCACTGAAGGAATGGTGTTTCAAAGCAAAACTGGTTGGTTCAGAACAAAAGTTTCATGGAATTTTTCTTGCCAGTTATTTTCTTTGCTAGCTTATATATTTTTTGAGATATTCAATCACACAAAGTATTACGGTAGGGCTAGGAGTTGAGCATTTTCCTAGCTTTATTAAGATGTAACTGGCATACAGCATCATGTAAGTTTAAGGTGTACAACATGTTGACTTGATACACTTAAATACACTGCAAAATGATTACCACCATAGCAACAGCTAACACTCTAATTCATCACATAATCATCATTTCTTTTCTATGGTGAGTACATTAAAGATCCACTCTCTTAGCAACTTTCAGGTATATTATACATTATTAACTACAATCACTGTGCTCTACATTAGCTGCTCAGTTGCTCCATTTCTCTGACCCTAAAGATTTGATATACATCCTGTCCGTCCCAACTCTGAACAGAGACTCCTAACTCAACCAAAATTTTGTGTAAAGAAGAAATGACCTAGATCACTGGGTTGACGTGCTTAGATTGCCAAGCCAAATGATCTCCATCACTGGGGGCAAGGCCCACTGTTAATTCAGAAACCTAACTCTGTAAGTTTTCATGGCAAACCATAATATCTCCTGAACCCTCAATCATGAGCTGGTATAGCTGGTATAGCTGCTTTACCTAGCAGCACAGTGAGAAAATGAATGTGCACAGAAAAAGCCCTGTGTTTAGACTGATGACAAAACTGAAATATGGAGTCTCTGGCAAGTATACACATCCCAATCCAGCACCTGAGCCCTAATTCCTCTGACTCTGGAATGTACACAGAAAGCCGTGTAAAATCATTATTCATTATTCTGCCAGCAATTCCACCACTTGACCACCTGAACTCCCCTTGGATAGCAGGCACCACCACAGAGATTATCACTAAAAACACTACCATTGTGACAGTGGGATCTAACCATGTTCCTAACAGTACTGGGAAGACACAGCTGCAACTGTGAGGTCAAGGCAGGGTCTTTCTTCTGGAGCTTAGGTCATGAAAAGCTCTCTGGCTTTGAAAGCCAACAGATCTGGGTCCAGTATAAGCTCTACCATATTACATACATATCTTGAAAAAAATAAAACATATATAAAATTTTAAAATAGCAGATATTGACACTTAAATTCAGCAAATATTAATTTTTGTCATGTTTATTCTGTTAAGAAATTAAAGATTATAGAGTGCTACAACTCTTCTCCTTTATCCTACTTTCCTTCTTTGTACTCCAGGGTAACTATTTGAAGTTGGTGTGTATTCTTCCCATGTATATTTTATATGTTTACTACATATCTACATGCTCATAACCAGTATATAGTATTTTCTTCATGTTTTAAATTTTACATAAATGGTGTCATACCATATGAATTCTTTCGAATTCTTTTTCTCATTGTGTAGTAAAGTTTAGCAAAGCTGATTTATGTAGATCTGGTCCTTTCATCGAAACTGCTGAATAGCATGCTATTCTATGACTATGAGACAATTTATGCATTACTCTAGGGACAGACATATAGGTTATTTGCAGAGGGTTTTTTTTGGTATTACAAACAATGCTGTTTTGAATATTCTTATACATGTCTCTTCATGCATGTGTGTAGGAGTTCCTCTAAGGTATATACAGGACTATTACTCAAATAAAATATACCAATATGACAAAGTCAGTCATTTGTAGCATATGTTTAATTCTGATTGGTTGGTGCCTCTGATAGCAATCATCAAATACTTTGAATATCACCTAGAAGAGAAGAATATCACCTAAAAGAGAATATCACCTAGAGGTATTTTGAATATCACCTATATCACCGAGGTCATAAACTATGCACAACTTCACCTTCACCATACCAATAGCTCTTCAAAATTGTTAAACCAACTCACAACCAAACTAGTAGTTTGTGTATTCTTGTTTCCCCACAATTGATATGGTTAGGCTTTCTAATTTTCAGTGGTCCAATGAGTATGAAATGTTATCTTGTTTTGATTTGTAGTTTCCTGATTAGTAATCAGGTGAAACGCCTGTTTTTCAGCCAGTCAGAATTCTTCTCTTGTAAATTGCCTCTCCTTTTGTAAAATGGAGCCTTTACTCCATCTTCTATGGGGCTATACTTCTCTTCAAGAGGATTACAAAAGTAGAGGGGTATAACTTCTAATTAGGGGGCCATAGAAACCCCATTAGGAAGGTGATCAAAGCTGAAACCTGGAAGAATTGAGGAAGGGGGCCATATAGGGAAGTATGTACAAAGACCTTGAGACATATTTGTCAATTAAGGAGAACAAGGACAGAGTGAGGGAAAGAAATAATAAGAGTGATAGGAGTAATCAGAGACCTAACAATGATATTGGAGGTCATGATAAGAATTCTGAATTTTATTTTAAGTATGATAGAATGACCCAGGAGGATTTTCAGCAGAGGAATGGCATGTTACAATTTCAGTTCAGTTCAGTTCAGTCACTCAGTCGTGTCTGACTCTTTGCAACCCCATGGATCACAGCATGCTAGGCCTCCCTGTCCATCACCAACTCCTGGAGTTTACCCAAACTCATGGCCATTGAGTTGGTGATGTCATCCAACCATCTCATCCTCTGTCATCCCCTTCTCCTCTTGCCCCCAATCCCTCCCAGCATCAGGGTCTTTTCCAATGAGTCAACTCTTCGCATCAGGTGGCCAAAGTATTGGAGCTTCAGTCTCAACATCTGTCCTTCCAAAGAACACTCAGGACTGATCTCCTTTAGGATGGACGGGTTGGATCTCCTTGCAGTCCAAGGGACTCTCAAGAGTCTACTCCAACACCACAGTTCAAAAGCATCAATTCTTCAGCGCTCAGCTTTCTCTAGAGTCCAACTCTCACATCCATACATGACTACTGGAAAAACCGTAATTTTGACTAGATGGACCTTTGCTGGCAAAGTAATGTCTCTTTTTAATATGCTGTCTAGGTTGGTCATAACTTTCCTTCCAAGGAGTAAGCATCTTTTAATTTCATGGCTGCAGTCACCATCTGCAGTGATTTTGGAGCCCCTCCAAAAAAGTCTGCCACTGTTTTCACTGTTTCCCCATCTATTTCCCATGAAGTGATGGGACCAGATGCCATGATCTTAGTTTTCTGATTGTTGAGCTTTAAGCCAACTTTTCCACTCTCCTCTTTCACTTTCATCAAGAGGCTCTTTAGTTCTTCTTCACTTTGTGCCATAAGGGTGGTGTCATCTGCATATCTGAGGTTATTGATATTTCTCTCAGCAATCTTGATTCCAGTTTGTGCTTCATCCAGCCCAGCATTTCTCATGATGTACTCTGCATATAAGTTAAATTAGCAGGGTGACAATATACAGCCTTGATGTACTCCTTTCCCAATTTGGAACCAGTCTTTTCTGTGTCCAGTTCTAAGTGTTGCTTCCCGACCTGCATACAGATTTCTCAAGAGGCAGGTCAGATGGTCTGGTATTCCCATCTCTTTCAGAATTTTCCACAGTTTATTGTGATCCACACAGTCAAAGGCTTTGGCATAGTCAATAAAGCAGAAATAGATGTTTTTCTGAAACTCTCTTACATCCCTCCAGATGGATTGGGAGTCTGAAATTAGCAGATGCAAACCATTATATACAGAATGGATAAACAACAAGGTCTTACTATAAAGCACAGGAAACTATATTTAATATCCTATAATAAATCATAATGGGAAAAAATTTTTAAGATAAAAAGGACCAAAAAAGACAGTAAAAGTTTCCCTGCAACTACAGAATGAAGAGAGGGCTGTATGAGTAGAGGAGAAGTAGGGAGACCATAACAGGCTCTTTGTCTTTGTCACATTGAAGGTTTGTAAAGTTACGAAGCCACTGTGATAATTTCCTGGGACTCATAAAAATATGCTACTCTGAACTGAAATCTCAAATGCAACAAATGGTGTTCTTTCTACTTACTTTTATTGGACAAGCCACATTTAACCCCAAACCCAGAAAAACATAAGAAACAGTGGAAAAAACAAGTGATGTTAAAAGTGTTGCTAAACTTGTTTACCTCTGTTTGTACTGGCCGGTTTGTGCATTTTTCTTTAACTCAAAAGAAATCAAGGCCTATTGAGGACAGTTACTACCTGTGGATAAAATGGTGTCAAATGGCTCAGGTGAAAGCAGTAGTTCTCCCTAGATTGCTGTATGAGCACTACTCCTCAGTGATGTTGAGGGGTCATAACTTATCTTCCCTCTCAAGACACGCTGGCTATCTGATAATGAATTTTCCCAATCCTGTCTCACTCTCCAAGGTGTTCTAATTGATTTTTCTCTCTGTTGTTTAGAATCTAAGGCTATTTCATTAATGGGATTCTTTTACACAAACAGAAAAACTCAGCATGACCAAAGTCAGAGTGGTCAACAGCTCAGTGCTTTCCTGCCTCCCAGCTCTAACACCTTATTAGGTCTGATAACCCCAGCCTGCCTGCCAGTCCACAGCTGCTTCATGTTGTGTTCTTCAAACACATTCTGTTTCTGCATGGAAATCACCAGTTTGATGTGTTATGTGTTATTCCTTAGAACTGATTTCCCCAAACTGTGATGTGAAAATGAATCACCTAGAGACCTTGGTAAAATGCAGATTTGAATTTAGTCCATCTGGGGCAGGGCCTAGGATTGAGCATGTACCAGGGGATGCTGATGCTGGTGATCTGAGGACCAGATTTCAGTAATGAGGTCCAAGGCTGAAGTCAACCACAGTTTAAAACATTATTAAATTTGTTCCATATATATATATAAAACATATATATGGTATATATACAACATATGCATATATAATATATGAAATAACATATGTGATATATATATATATATATATATATATATATAACAAAAAGAAGGCTGAGTGTCAAAGAATTGATGCTTTCAAACTGTGGTGCTGGAGAAGACTCTTGAGAGTCCCTTGGACAGCAAGGAGATCAAACCAGTCAATCCTAAAGGAAATCAACCCTGAATATTCATTGGAGAGACTGATGCTGAAGCTGAAGCTCCAATACTTTGGCCACCTGATGGGAGGAGCCGACTCATTGGAAAAGACCCTTATGCTGGGAAAGATTGAAGGAAGGGGGAGAAGAGGATGACAGAGGATGAGATGGTTGGATGGCATCACTAACTCAGTTGACATGAGTTTAAGCAAACTCAGGGAAATAGTGAAAGACAGGGAAGCCTGGTGTCCATGGGGTTGCAGAGAGTCAGACATGACAGCGACTGAAAAACAAATATATAACATATATATATATATATATATGATGCATATATATATATAAAATATACACTCATATAAAAAGAATGTATTTAAAACAGTTACAACTCATGGATAAAGAAGCGTCAAATGGCTTGGGTGGTAGTTATCACCATGACTTTTTCTTAGAGGATTATTTGGTAAAAGAAAATTTGAAAACATATCTAGGTATGGTATACATAATAATGACATACCATCTTGCATTGATAGCCTAAATACTATCTCCCGTATGTAGTAAGATCTTTTTTATGAAAGGGGGGATGTATACTCATCTTTGGTAGAATTTCTTCAAGGTCAATAGCTCACAATGCTGAATGCATGAAACCCTCAGCCCTGGCTATCAAAGTACACCCTCAAGACCAGCAGCAACAGAATCACCTGGAAACTTGTTAAAATTCCAAACTTGGGGCTTCACCCAAAATTTACTCAATCAGAAATGCTCTTCATAGAGCCTAGCTATCCTCTTTGAACAAATCCTCCAAGTGATTCTGAATTTTCAGAACTATAGCTCTAGAGGACTAGTTGCTTTATTTCCATTTCTAAATATATAGCACTCATATGATTTTCTTAAATATACAGAAAGGGTAAAAAGAAAATATGACTCCCATAAACTTCATCTTAATAGTGCTTTGCACATATAAATGAATTAATAAATACAAACCAGGCAAAAGGGGGAAGATTAGTATAATTTTCCTCATAATTTACAGTATATCTTCCTTCTTTACTAATGCAACTATTAACTATTCATTGCACAAATGAGGAAACCCAAAATGTGATACAGATATTAACATTTTAAATTTTAGGCAATTTATAGCCAGCAGTAAGCTCTCTGGAGGCCAGCTTGATATTGCTTTGAGGGCCACTTCTCAATTTCTTATACAAAGAGTATCTAGTCATTGTTCTTTTCTCATCTCAAAGTTTATTCCTCCTGGGAAGAATCCATCTGAACCATCCCCTCAATATAATTGACTATTTATATGCAGCTATTACTGGCAAACTTCACCCTCTTGAGGGCCACTAACCATGCCTGGGCCTGACTGTGGGATACTTTTATGATGAAATGTCACCAGAAGATGTGAATCTAACTATGGAAAAACTTCAGGCTGGCTTTCTAAAGTGTTCTATGGAAAAATTACATCAGGTGGCACGGATGGGTCCACTTCAGTCCAGGGCCCTATTATTAATTAAAAAAAAAATGCTTCTCAGAAGTAACTGGTAAATTCTAATCAATTTCTCAGTGAGAGCATTCCCCTGAGTTTTCATCATAACATCTAGTGCTGGCAGTGGCCCTAAAAGAGCGAGAAGTAATTTCATGTCATCATTGAGGATTAGAATCTGTAACATTTCAACAGCAAATACACTTCATAAATCACAAATATCTCTGCACTGCATTTTAATCAAGACTTCTTGGAAAAGTTACATTTCATATCATAACTTTTGCTCACCTTTTACATGGTATGTTTTCAATATTTTTTAACCAGTATGTAACTACTCATTTAAAAAACAATATTTTAATGTCCTGAAAATCAATGTTATCTAACAAAAGAATAAATCAAGCTAATAGCTTTGTAATAATATACAAAATATTAATGAAAAATTTAGGCAAAATTATTAATAAACTTACAATGGTTAATTTTATATGTCAATTTGGCTAGGCTACAGGACCCAAATATTTGGTCAAACATTACTCTGGATGTTTCTGTGAAGGTGGGTTTCAGATACGATTGATGTTTAAATAGATGGTCTTTGAAGAAAACAGATTAATTC
The DNA here is from genome assembly GCF_003369695.1 of Bos indicus x Bos taurus. NCBI lineage: Eukaryota > Metazoa > Chordata > Mammalia > Artiodactyla > Bovidae > Bos > Bos indicus x Bos taurus. Next base: position 20,899,276 of record NC_040105.1, read on the forward strand.
CATAGTGTAAGTGGGTCTCATTCAATAAGTTGAACGCCTTTAATAAAAAAGAATCTGAATGTTCCTCAAGCAAGAAGGAATTGTGCCAGCACACCTCCTTTGTACCAAAGTACACTCTTCCTTGTGTCTCCAGACGGCTAGAGTAACCTATCAGGTTTTAGACTTGCCAAGCCTCCACAACCATGTGAGCCAATTCCTTGATCTCTCTCTCTCTCTCTGATGTGCACAATCTACGCATATGTGTTTGTATATAAAAATAAATGCTACACAACTATATTCAATAACCTATTATAAACCATAATGCAAAATACTATTAAAGCAAGAATATATATATGTATAAATGAATCACCTTGCTGTACAGCAGAAATTAAAAAAACACTGCAAATCAACTAAACTTCAACAAAAATATTTTTAATTCAATGCTAGATACAATGTGTATCCTATATATATAGAATATATATATATATATATATATATAGGATGTATATATATATAGGATTATATATCAGAGAAGGCAATGGCACCCCACTCCAGTACTCTTGCCTGGAAAATCCCATGGATGGAGGAGCCTGGGAGGCTGCAGTCCATGGGGTCCTCTAAGAGTCGGACGACTGAGCGACTTCACTTTCACTTTTCACTTTCATGCTTTGGAGAAGGAAATGGCAGCCCACTCCAGTGTTCTTGCCTGGAGAATTCCAGGGACGGGGGAGCCTGGTGGGCTGCCGTCTATGGGGTCGCATAGAGTCGGACACGACTGAAGCGACTTAGCAGCAGCAGTAGCACGGTTATATATATATAGGATATATATATATATATATATATATATATAGACATATATATAGACATATATATAGACATATATATGGACATATATATATATCTGTGTGTATACAAATGGTATTAACAGAAAATTGTATGTAAAACCACATATTTTATCATTTAATGAAAACCAATCAGAAAAGTTTATCTGATAGAATTCCCAAAGAGAAAATACTCTCTCTAAAGCAGCCACTCTGGTGTGCTTATTTACTAACCCAGGGACAATGTCCCCCCACCCCTCCCCCCCAGGGAAATTCTTCCTGGAAGAAGAAATAGGCCTTTAAAAATTAGATAGGCTCTTATCTGTCTGGCACATGCCCAGCATGGGACAGTTGGAAGAAAGGATCTGTAAGGATTCTGCCTCCCCTTCAGTGCAGCAATAGTTAATTTCTTGGGTTAGAACCTACCATTTCCAAGAATAAGGTCCCTCATCTTCCTTGGCAATAAAAGATAACCTCAACGGTCCATTCAGGACTGCTCCAGCTCTGGAAGACGGGAAACTAGAACTTTATCTTCTTGACACATGTTGTTTTAGCACTTAATGAAATAAATGGCTTCTAGATTGCACATCATTATTCACATACTAAAACTGTTTTAAAAGATTTTCAATTTGGACCATCTCTTATCATTTTGATTTTTTCAGCTATGTTGAGGGAGTTCCATGTATTAAAAAATCATAAATATCCAGCATTAAGTCTGCAAGAAGAACAGATGAAAAATTAATAGTATGTCATTGACAAGTTCAAATTAAAGTAACTGTGCCCTGTGTTCACCTCAGGTAGCAGTTTTAAGAGGTCAGTGTCAATTAAAAAATTAACTATTCTTAAAACTGGTAAAATATCCCTTTTCTCATGAAAGTTCAGGCTTTTTTTTTTATTAACTAAAAATACATGGGCTTTACGTTTGTGTTCTTTGAACTTGCAACCAAATATATTGGTTATTATGCACCACCTCAGGTAGGATTTCTCATAAAATTCCAAGTCTTGTTCAAGGCTACACAACAGAGAGGAAGCTGGAGAATCATCAAAGAGTCCAGATAAAAGAACGATAATGATGGAAACAGGGTTGCAAAATAAGGTCTTCCCAGAGAAAGAAAATTGAAAAACTAAGGAAAAATTTAATAACCAACTTCAATTGCTAAAAATGATGATGAGCAACCAAGGCATAGTGACTTCATTTGAAATGTAGACCAAGCTAAAATAATAGCATAAGCTTGCAACAAGTGTATCAGGTAAGACAAAAAAATAATGTTTTTTAATTTTCTCTCCAAGTTAAAGATTAATAAATCTTAACATATATTGTAGAAGATAGATGATGGAAGTTTTTTCTATACATTCATTGGCACTTTCACCAAGCAAACCTGTCCCTGCCACCTGTTACTCCAGGTTACTCATCTCCTCCCTCCATGTCGTTTGCTCTGTCTTAAACCTCCAGACAGATGTATTTCTACTTTAGACCTCTGCGTTTATGATTTCTTCTGACTGAAAATTTCTTCCTACAGGAAGACACTTGGGTCATTTCCTCTTCTCCTTCACATATTTCCTCTAAAGCTACAGTCTCACTGAAATCTGCCCTGACCACCCTCCCTTTCAACTGCTTCTATTACTATTCCTTGACTCACTTATTGTCTTTAGTAGTCTGTCTCTCTCTCTCTCTCTCAGGAAACAAGTTGCCATGTTGGAAAAGCCCACATGGTAAAGAAAAGAGGATAGTCTCCAGGAGACAACCACAAAGAAGGTGAGGCCCTTAGTCTGTCTCACAGCCCACCAAGAAGAGAATCCCACTAACAACTGCATAAGCTTAGAAGTGAATCCTTCTCCACTCAAGACTTAGATGACAACAGACTACCTCTCAATTAAAGCGTCTGAGAGACCCATAACAATGAAGCCAGATAACCTCTGTCCAAATTCCTGATTTACAGAAACTGTGAGGTAATAAACACACATTTTAAGTCACATTTTGGGTACACAATAATAGAAAGCCAATACACATAATTTCTGTAGGCATTTTTAGTGGGGCTGTGTTAAATACAGAGATCAATACTATAGGGGAAAATAGAATCTTTGCTATGTGGAATCTTCCAATCTTTGTACACAGTATGTTCTCCATTTATTTCAGTTTTCTTTGATTTTGTTAATCAGTACTTTATAGTTTTCAGCATACATATCCTTTACATATTTTGTTAGATTTATACAAATGCATTTCAATTTTGGAGTGATTAAAATTTCAGTTTCCATTATTCATCGCTAATATATAGAAATATAACTGATTTTTTGTCTTTTTACCTCATTACATTCATGTATTAGTTCTAGGAAGTGTTGGTAGATATAGGGGTATTATCCATAAAGAATTGTGCTGTTTGGAAATAAATAGTCGTATTTATTTCTTTCCTTTCCATTTATACACTTTTTCTTTTTTGTTCCTTATTACATTATCCAGGACTTCTAGTACAATATTGAACAGTAGTGGTAAGAATGGGTATCTTTGCCTTGTTCCTAACCTTACAGGGAAAGTGTCCAGTCTCTCAAGAGTAAGCAATGTCAGCACTGGGAGTTTTGTAGCTGCCCTTTACCAGGATATTCCCTTCTATTTCTAGTTGATTCTAGTTGTTTTCTTGTTGATTCTTTTATTTACTTTCTTGACAACTTTCATAATGGATGTTGAATTTTGTCAAATGCTTTTTCTATGACAATTGATACAATCACTGTGAGGTTTCTAAACTTAGATTGTCAATATGGTAGAATTTATCAGTTGATTTTCAAATATTAAAACAGCCTTTCATTCTTGAAACACACCCTCACTTGAACTGTGATGTATTATTCTTTTTATATGTTGGTATATATTTTTAGCTAATATTTTGTCAAGGATCTTTAGGTCTCTGGTCATGAGGAATATTGGTCTATAAGTTTATTTTTTAGTATTGCCTTTATATGGTTTTGATATCAAGGTACTGGTGGTCTCATAAGATAAGTTTGGAAGTGTTCCCTCCTCTTCAATTTCCTGGAAGACACTGTGTAGAATTGGTATTATTTTCTCCTTAAATGTTTAGTAGAGTTTGTGAAATGATCTTGGCCTTTAGATTTCCTTTTTTGAAGAATTTAATTATCACTTCAAGAGTCATGGAATTACTTGGAATATCTATTTCATCTTCCCCAAAAATGTTTAGAGTTTTTGATGTTTGAAGAATTCTCCATTCCACTGAAGATGTTGAAAGTACATTTGGAAAATTATTCATAGTATTATCTTATTACTTTTTTGGGTTTTTTCAACTTTATTGAGGTATAATTATAAGATAAATGTTTTAAATATTTCAAATAAAATTTTAAATATTTAAAGTATACAGCATTATTTGATATTCATATACATTGTGAAAGAATTCCCATAATCAAGTTAACATGTCTATCACTTTATATATTTACATCTTTTTGGTATTTACCTGTTTTGTGTTAACATTTAATTTCTACTTTCTTAGGAGATTTCAATTTTACAAAACAGTGTTCTCAACTGTAGTCATCATGTTATACATATTTTATATGACATTCTCAGAATTTATTCATCCTGTAACAGAAAGTTTGTATCCTTTTACTCACCTCTCCTTATTTCCCCCAGCAACCACTTTCTACTCTGTTTCAATGAGTTTTTTTAATATTCCACATATAAATGATATCATGCAGTATTTGTCTTATTTCACTTAGCATAGTGACTTTATTTCCTTCATATATATATATGTAGAAGTGGGGATGATGGACCATATAGTAGTTTTATTTTTATTTCTTGAGGAACCTCCATACTCTTTTCCATAGTGGCTACACTAATTTACATTCCCACCAACAGTGTATAAGGGTTCCCTTTTCTCTACATTCTCACCAACGTTTATCACCTCTTGGCTTTTTGATAATGGACAATCTAACAGGTGGAGGTGTTATCTCATTGTGGTTTCGATTTGCATTTCCTTGATGATTTGAGATGTTGAGCACCCTTCAATGAACCTGTGGGCTATTTGTATGTCTTCCTTGGGAAAATGTCTATGCAGGTCCTTTGCCCATTTAAAAAATGGGGTTAATTTTTTTGCCATTGAGTTGTATCAATTTGATTCCTATGTCAGAGAATATAGTAGCATACATTTTATGATTTCAATCTTTTTAAATTTAGGTTTTGTTTTATGCCCTATAAGGCAGTCTCTCCGGATGAATGTTCCGTGTGCAGTTGAGAAGATTGTGTATTCTGCTGTGGATTGGTTGACGGTATATAAATGTCAATTATATTCAGTTTACTGATGACATTGCACATTCTTCTACATCTTTGCTGAAGACTTTCTATCAGTTTTTATTAATTACAGAGAGGAGAGTATTGAGGTTTCCAACTATAAATGTGGTTGGTTTTCAGTCCTTCCATCTATTTTTCATTCCTCTGATCTCTTTTGTGCTTTTAGTTATTTTTAACATTTTTAGTGTTTCATTTAATGTTTTTCTTTCTTTTTTAACTACATCTCCTTATGCAGGGTTTAAGGAATATACATACTGAAAATTTTTTTAATTTTTTATTGAATGATAATTGCTTTACAAAATTTTGTTGTTTTCTGTCAAACCTCAACATGAATCAGCCATAGGTGTACGTATATCCCCTCCCATCTCCTGTCCCATCCCAACCCTCCAGGTTGATACAGAGCCCCTGTTTGAGTTTCCTGAGCCATACAGCAAATACACATTGCCTATTTGACATATGGAAATGTAAGTTTCCATGTTACTCTTTCTATACATCTCACTCTCTCCTCCCCTCTCCCCATGTCCATAAGGCTATTCTCTGTCTGTTTCTCCATTTCTGCCCTGTAAATAAATTCTTCAGTACCATTTTTCTAGATTCTGTATATGTGCATTAGAATATGATATTTAACTTTCTCATTCTGACTCACTTCACTCTGTATAATAGGTTCTAGGTTCATCCACCTCATCAGAACTGACTCAAATATGTTGCTTTTTATAACTGAGTAATATTGCATTGTGTATATGTACCACAACTTCTTTATCCATTCACCTGTCAATGGACAACTAGGTTGCTTCCATGTTCTAGCTACTGTAAATAGTGCTTCAATGAACAATGGGATATATGTCTTTTTCAATTTTGGTTTCCTCAGAGTATATGCCTAGGAGTGAGATTGCTGGGTCATATGGTGGTTTTATTCCTAGTTTTTTAAGGAGTCTCCATACTGTCTTCCATACTGTATCAATTGATACATTGGCTGTATCAATTTACATTCCCACCCACAGTGCAAGAACATTCCCTTTTCTCCACATTTTCTCCAGCTTTTATTGTTTGTATATTTTGATGATGAATATTCTAACCAGTGTGAGGTGATATCTCACTGTAATTTTGATTGGCATTTCTCTAATAATGAGCAATGTTGAGCATCTTTTCATGTGTTTGTTAGCCATCTGTATGTCTTCTTTGGACAAATGCCTATTTAGGTCTTTTTCCCACTTTTTGATTTGGTTGTCTGTTTCTCTGGCATTGAGTTGTATGAGCTGCTTGTATATTTTGGAAATTAATCCTTTGTCAGTTGTTTAATTTGCTATTGTTTTCTCCCATTCTGAGGGTTGTCTTTTCATGTCATCTGCAAACAGTGAGAGCTTTACTTCTTCTTTTCTGATCTGGATCTTTTAATATATTTTTCTTCTCTGATTGCTGAACTAAGGACTTACAGAGCTATGCTGAATAATAGTGGGGAAAGTGGACATCCTTGTCTTCTTCCTGATCTTAGGGGGAATGCTTTCAGGTTTTCACCATTGAGAATAATGTTTGCTGTAGGCTTATCATATATGGCCTTTACTGTGTTGAGGTATGTTCCTTCTTTTGTAGAGTTCTAATCATAAATAGGTGCTGAATTTTGTCAAAGACTTTTTCTGCATCTATTGAGATGATTATATGGTTTTTATCTTTCAATTTGTTAATATGGGGTATCACATTGATTGATTTGCATATATTGAAGAATCCTTGCATTCCTGGGATAAACCCAACTTGATCATTGTGTATGAGCTTTTTGAAGTGTTGCTGAATTCTGTTTGCTAAAATTTTCTTCAGGATTTTAAAATCTGTGTTCATCAGTGACATTGGCATGTAGTTTTCTTTTTTTGTGCTGTCTTTTTTCTGGTTTTGGTATCAAGGTGATGGTGGCTTCATAGAATGAGTTTGGAAGTGTTCCTTCCTCTGCAATTTTTTGCAAGAGTTTTAGAAGGATAGGCATTAGCTCTTCTCTAAATGTTTGATAGAATTCTCCTGTGAAGCCATCTGGTCTTGGACTTTTGTTTCTAGGGAGATTTTTGATCACAGCTTCAATTTCAGTGCTTGTAATTGGGTTGCTCATAATTTCTAATTCTTCCTGGTTCAGTCTTGGAAGATCAATCTTTTCTAAGAATCTGTCCATTTCTTCAAGGTTATCCATTTTATTGCCATATAGTTCTTCATAATAGTCTCTTATAATACTTTGTATTTCTGCATTGTCTGTTGTAACATCTCCTTTTTCATTTCTAATTTTGTTGATTTGATTCTTCTCTCTTTTTTTCTTCATGAGTCTGGCTAAAGACTTGTCAATTTTGTTTATCTTCTCAAAGAAATAGCTTTTAGTTTTATTAATCCTTACTATTTTTTCTTTCATTTCCTTTTATTTCTGTTCAGATCTTTATGATTTCTTTCTTTCTACTAATTTTGTGGGTTTTTTGTTCTTCTTTTTCCAGTTGTTTTAGGTGTAAAGTGAGGTTGTCTACTCGATGTTATTCTTGTTTACTGAGGTAGGATTGTATTGCTATAAACTTCCCTCTTGGAACTGCTTTTGCTGCATCCTATAGGTTTGTCATGTTTTCATTGTCATTTGTTTCTAGAAATTTTTTGATTTCCCTTTTGATTTCTTCAGTTACCTGTTGGTTATTTAGAAACGGGTTGTGTAATCTCCACGTGTTTGTATTTCTTACAGTTTTTTCTTGTAATTGATATCTAGTCTCATAGCATTGTGGTCTGAGAAGATGCTTGATATGGTTTCAATTTTCTTAAATTTACTGAGGTTTGGTTTGTGACCCAAAATGTGGTCTATCCTTGAGAATGTTCCATGTGCACTTGACAAGAAGGTGTACTCTTCTGGATTTGGATGAATGTCCTGAAGATACCAATAAGATCCATCTCATCTAATGTATCATTTAAGACTTGTGTTACCTTATTAATTTTCTGTTTTGATGATTTGTCCATTGGTGTGAGTGGGCTGTTAAAGTCTCCTACTATTATTGTGTTACTGTCAATTTCTCCTTTTATGTCTGTTAGTGTTTGTCTTATGTATTGAGGTGCTCCTATGTTGGGTGCATAGATATTTACAATTGTTATGTCTTTCTCTTAGATTGATCCCTATAGTGTCCTTCCTTATCTCTTGTAATCTTCTTTATTTTAAGGTCTATTTTGTCTGACATAAGAATTGCTACTTCCAGCTTTCTTTTCCTTCCCATTTGCATGGAATATGTTTTTCCATCCTCTCACTTTCAGTCTATATGTGTCTTGAGGTCTGAAGTGCGTTTCTTGTAGACAGCATATATATGGGTCTTGTTTTTGTATCCATTCAGTTAGACTGTCTTTTGGTTGGAGCATTTAATCCATTTACACTTAAAGTAATTATTGATATATATACTCCTATTGCCATTTTCTTAATTGCTTGGGGTTGGTTTTGTAGATTTTTTTCTTCTTTTGTATTTCCTGACTACATAAATCCCTTTAACATTTGTTGTAAAGCTGGTTTGATGTGCTAAATTCTCTTAACTTTTGCTTGCCTGAAAAGCTTTTTATTTCTCCATCAATTTTGAATGAGATCCTTGCCAAGTACTCTAATCTTGGTTGTAGATTTTTCCCTTTCAGTACTTTAAATATATTTTGCCATTCCCTTCTGGCCTGCAAAGTTTCTGCTAAAAGATCAGCTGTTAAGCATATGGGCTTTCCCTTGTATGTTACTTGTTGCTTCTCTCTTGCTACTTCTAATATTCATTCTTTGTGTTTAGTCTTTGTTAGTTTGATTATTATGTGTCTTGGCATGTTTCTCTTTCGGTTTATCCTGTAAGGGACTCCTTGTGCCTCTTGGACTTGACTATTTTCTTTTCCATGTTGGGGAAATTTTCAACTATTGTCTCTTTAAAAAATTTCTCATACCCTTTCTTTTTCTCTTCTTTTTCTGGGACCCCTATAATTCGAATGTTGGTCCATTTGATATTGTCCCAAGGTCTGTGAGACTATCCTCAGTTCTTTTCATTCTTTTTACTTTATTCTGCCCTTCAGAAGTTCAGTTCAGTTCTGCCACTCAGTCGTATCTAACTCTTTGTGACCCCCATGGACTGCAGCACACCAAGCCTCCCTGACCACCACAACCTCCTGGAGTTTACCCAAACTCATATCCATTGAGTTAGTGCTGCTATCCAACCATCTCATCCTCTGTCATCCCCTTCTCCTCCTGCCCTCAATCATTCCCAGCATCAGGGTCTTTTCAAATGAGTCAGCTCTTCACATCAGGTGGCCAAAGTACTGAAGTTTCAGCTTCAACATCAGTCCTTCCAATGAACATTCAGGACTTATCTCCTTGCAGTCCAAGGGACTCTCAAGAGTCTTCTCCAACACCACAGTTCAAAAGCATCAATTCTTTGGCGCTCAGCTTTCTCTACAGTCCAACTCTCACATCCATACATGACCACTGAAAGAACCATAGCCTTGACTAGATGGACCTTTGTTGGCAAAGTAATGTCTCTGCTTTTGAATATGCTGTCTAGGTTGGTCATAACTTTCCTTCCAAGGAGTAAGTGTCTTTTAATTTCATGGCTTCAGTCAGCATCCACAGTGATTCTGGAGCCCAAAAAAATAAAGTCGTTACTGGTTGGGGCACAGACTTGGATTACCATGATATTGAATGGTTTGCCTTGAAAGTGAACAGAGATCATTCTGTCACTTTTGAGATTGCATCCAATCTTCAGAAGTTATTTCTACCATTTTATCTTCCAGCTCACTGATTCGTTCTTCTGCTTCAGATATTCTGCTATTGATTCCTTCTAGAGTATTTTTAATTTCAGTAATTGTGTTGTTTTTCTCTGTATGTTTATTCTTTAATTCTTCTAGGTCTTTGTTAATTGATTCTTGTATTTTCTCCATTTTGTTTTCAAGGTTTTTGATCATCTTTACTATCATTATTCTGAACTCTTTTTCAGGTAGTTTGCCTGCTTCCTCTTCATTTATTTGGACTTCAGTGCTTCTAGTTTGTTCCTTCATTTGTGCAACACTTCTCTGCCTTTTCTCTTTTTTTTTTTTTTAAACTTATTCTGTTTGAGGTCTCCTTTTCTCAAACTTCAAGGTTGAATTCTTTCTTCTTTTTGGTTTCTGCCCTCATAAGGTTGGTCCAGTGGTTTGTGTAAGCTTCATATAGGGTGAGATTTGTCCTGAGTTTTTGTTTGTTTGTTTGTTTGTTTGTTTTTCTTCTGATGGGCAAGGCTGCTGCTGCTCATAAGTCACTTCAGTCATGTCCGACTCTGTGTGACCCCATAGACGACAGCCCACCAGGCTCCACCATCCCTGGGATTCTCCAGGCAAGAACACTGGAGTGGGTTGCCATTTCCTTCTCTAAAGCATGAAAGTGAAGTCGCTCAGTCGTGTCCGACTCTTTGCAACCCCGTGGACTGCAGCCTACCAGGCTCCTCCATCCATGGGATTTTCCAGGAAAGAGTACTGGAGTGGATTGCCATTACCTTCTCAGAGGGCAAGGCTGAGTGAGGTGGTAATCCTGTCTGCAGATGATTGGATTTGTATTTTTGTTTGTTTGTTGTTTAGATGAGGTGTCCTCCACAGGGTGCTACTGGGTCTTGTATTCAAGTTGTTTCCTTTGTGTGAGCTCTCACTATTTGATACTCCCTAGGGTTAGTTCTTGCCTGGAGAATCCCAGGGACGGGGGAGACTGGTGGGCTGCCATCTCTGGGGTCACACAGAGTCGGACACGACTGAAGTGACGCAGCAGCAGCAGCAGCAGCAGGGTTAGTTCTCTGGTAATCTAGGGTCTTAGAGTCAGTGTGGGAGTCTTGGAGTGTTCTTGATCTCTGGTCAAGAACAAAAATTCCACAGGTGGCTTGTTATGGCATTAAGTGAGATTAAAACAAATATTTGGAAACGAGAAACCAAAGATGAACCCCAGATAAATGGCAGTTACAAAATCAGGCAAATAATAATTAAAATAATAGAATATATACAATTCATATAAACCCATGAGCAAAGTCAGAACAGTCCAACAAAAATAAAGTACAGTAGGTTGAACCTGTGAACAAAGAAAATAAAAAATTACATTTACCAATTAAGAACAAAACTAACTAAAGCACAAATGGAAAACAAAACTAAAGCAAGGTGCCGAGTGGGGAATAAAGCAATGAAAACAAACCTAACAAATATGTTGAGAGGAAAGGAAAGGAAAGAAAGAATAGATATGCAAAGTTAGATAGAGATAGATGAAGAAGATTTATATACATTAAAGTTTAACTACAAGGGGAAAAGAACAGTAGGAAAGGCAAACAAAGGAATAAATGCAGAAAAATATAATAGGTTTAAAAAATTAAAATTATAAAAAAGAGAAAAGAAAAAAAAAAAAAAAACAAACAGAAAAAGAAAGAGAAAAGGAAAAAAAAGAACTCCACACAGCTGCAAAGCCCAGTGTAGAGGCAGAGGTTGATAGCAACAATAAAAAGTGTTACTGAATATACACATATACATACACACCCATAAGCAAAATCAAAATAGTCCACCAAAAATAAAGTACAATAGATTAACCTGGCCAACAAAGGAAACCAAAAATTGTATCTACCAGAACAAAATTAACTAAAGCAGAAACTGTAAAACAAAACTAAAGCAAGGTGCCAAGTGGGGAATAAAGCAATGAAAATAAAACTAACACATATATTGAGTGGAAAGGAAGGAAAGAAAAGAAAGAAAGAATAGATATGCAAAGTTAAATAGAGGTAGATGAAGAAGATTTATATACATTAAAGATTAACTGCAAGGTGAAAAGAATAGTAGGAAAAGCAAACAAAGCACGTCAGGCCCATAGAGGGGCTCCCCTAACTGGGGTCTTACTCTGTAGTTCAGCGCATCAGTCACTTAAAGGAGTACCCTGGGTGGGGTCCTGCTCTGTAGTTCAGTGTCAGGTGTTTGATGGGCCAGCTTCTCTATTGTTCAGCTGCAGATGCTGGCGTGTGGGGGGAGAGAGGCTATGGTGATGGCTCCAACCCCTACGCATGACTCAGCAGTATCACCTTGCTTCTATGTGTGCCCGACTTTCCCCCACAGGCATTTCCCACCACAATCTCCTCCCTCACTTCCCCTGGATCTGTCTCTCTGCAGTCAACAGCAGCCCTCACCCTGGGATTGCTCCACAATCCCTAAATTTCAGCTCCAAGCCACTGCACCTTCCAGGAGACTTGTGTCTCTGTCCAAGTTATGTATGGCTGTGGCAAGGACTGTCTGATTCTCATTCCATTTAGGCTATCACAGGTTAGCTGTTTCACCCTCAGCCTTAAATGTTTCTCCTCTGATTCAGACAAGTGCCTCGATGTGGGGATCAGACCCCTGTTTCAGTTCCCCTACTGGCCAAGGGCAGGTCCAGTCCTACTAACACTCCTGTTTTCCCCCCTCATTCCTTTGTCCTACCGAGTTTTGCATGGTTCTGTATATTCTTTTCCTCTGGTCAGGTACTCCTGTCTACTCTCGGCTGGTGTTCTGCTTGCACTTCTGTGTCTGACGATGTATTCCTGATGTATCAGTGGAGAGGGCTGTACTCCACGTCTACCTACTCCTCCACCATCTTGTTCTCTGTCCCATACTGAACATTTTGTCTATACAGAATCCATATTTTGGCACTTAAAGTGCTACAGAAAACTCCATTATATATGCTCCTTTATCCTCTGCCTTTATGTTGTATTTGTTTTATGTTTAACACTGATTAACATTGGAAACCAATCAGACAGCATTATAATTTTTGCTTTCAATCATCAAACATTTTAAATAACTCAATGGGAAAAGACTGGCTTATTACATCGACCCAAATATTTACCATTTATGTTTCTCTTCATCCCTGATGTTTCAGGCCTTTATATGGAATGTCTTTCCTTTCTGAACATCTTCCTTTATTAATGCTTTCATAGTAGGTTTTCTGGCCACAAATTTTCTTAGTTTTCCTTTATCTGAGGGTGTCTTTATTCCATTTTATTGCTGAAGAATTATTTTTGCTAGATATAGAATTATGGATTGTACAATTATTTTATCACTTTAAAAATGTTCTAATTCCTTCTGCCACCATGGTTTCTAATGAGAAATCAGTTCTCAAATGAGTAATTGTTCCTGAGTGTTATGTTTTTCTCTGGGTACTTTCAAGATTCTTTCTTTGACTTTAGCTTTCAGCAGTTTGATTATGATATGTCTGGGGTTGTATTTCTTTGACTATCTTGTTTTAAGTTTCCTGAACTTCTGAATCTATAGGAGGTTCATGTCTTTTGACAAATCTGGGAAGTTTCTAACCATTATTTCCTCAAACGTTTTTATGCACCTCATTATTTTTTCATTCCTTCTGGGCTTCCAATGACATAAAAACTCTTCTTTTATTATCTCAGAGATTTCTGACATTCTGTTTACTTTTTCATCTTTTTTGAAACTTAACTGCTCAAATTGGATAATTTTTACTGACCTATCTAAAAATTAAGATTTTTTCTAATTTTCATTCTATTAAACTCTTCCAGTTATTTTAAATTTCAATTCTAAAATTTCCATCTGTTCCTCAATTCCATTTGCTTGCTGTCATTTCTGTCTTTCTATTTTTCTTCAAGAGTGGCCATCCAACTAATTAAAGCAGTTATGTAACAGTTGCTTTAAAGTAACTGTCAGAGAATTCTAACAATTGTGTAATATCAATGTTGGTGTCTGTTGATTCTGTTTTCTTAGGCAAGTAAGATTTTCCTGTTTCTTTGGATGCTGTGTAATTTTTCATTTTATCCTAAACATTTGGAATACCATGTTATAGGACTTCAGATCATGTTTCCATCATACAGAGAACTTTTGTTATTGCTTTAGGAGGTAATCGACCCAGTTGGGTTCAGGCCACAAGTTTTGATTAGCCTTCTATAGACTGCAGTTTCAACAGCTATTTCAATTTCAAAGACTTTTCAGTGCTGTTTGGACCTGTCCTTCATGTGCACCACCCAGTGGCCAGTCTGGGACCTAGGCAGTGGTCTACCTGTTCAGTCTTCCAAGTCTATGGCATGCTACACAGATTAGATGTGTGCACACACAGTCATGGATGAGTCTGGGAACTCAGTGAACATTAAGAGACTACTTTCCCAAATTCCTGTCTCTATCATCTCCCCAGGACTTTCTGGTGTCCTGGTGCTCTTTTTTGATGGTACTGTAGCCAGAAAACGTGGGTTTATTCATCTTACTTTGCCACACATTTCCTGCCACCTCTGTTGCATTTTAGGGCCAAGTGACAGAAGTACAAAGAAAGAAAAATGTCAAAAAGAGTTTACTCCCAACCTCTTGGGATCTTGGCTCTTTCCATCAGAGACAAAGAATCCCCTTTCTCAATGTTTTAGTGTGTTCTTGTTGTTAGGCTCACATCTGCTGCTCTAGGATTGCTTGGGCTGAGGCATGAGAGAATGGAGGAAAGAAAAAATAAGTGGGAGACTGCCCAGTGCTGAGCATTAAGAGACCTGTTTCCTGCTCCTAGAGTCAAAAACAGAGGTCCTCACATAGAGCTCTCCCTCTTCACCCCGAGTTTGCTTCTGGGTCTTAAGATGCATTATCTTCATACTGGGGAATACTCAAGAAGAAACAGTTGTAAACTAACTGCCAGTTCTGTGCCACTTTTAATTCTGATCTTCCTTCCCCTTCTGCACACTACTGTTTATATTTTAGAGCCCTCAAATAACTGCTCTACATTATGTCCGTTTTATAGCTGTATTCAGCAGGAGACACAGAGTGGAGCTGCTTATTCAATCCTACCTCATACCAGAACTCCCCAGATATTTTATGGTCTCTAGGTCATGGCTTTTTTATGAGTTAAGCTAAAAAGACAGTGGGATCACAGATTTTGTCTTTTTCACTACTGTATCTCCAAACTGACACATAGTAGGCTTAATACAAATTTTGATGACTTACTGAATAAATAAATAATTAATTTGGATTATTAGTCTCTTAAATCCTAAGACTATTATTTTATTAAGTAATAAATTTTTTCATTTTCTTTAAGGAGATAGATATAATACCTTATTGACTCATATTGCATTCAGATGTATAATTATACCTCCACATGAAAAAACATTTTACATAGTTGAATAGAAATATTCAACTATGTAAGCTAATTTCATCTGCCCCAGTTCCCACTGAAGAAAGTGCTAATTTAACTACAAAATATCTTGTATTTGAAAGTGAAATAACCACAAACATTTCAGCTAGGCAGAAAAAATAAACCCAGTAAACCTTAATAAAAAAACTATTTGAAGAGATAAAAATTAATCTGTCCCTTAGAGACAAATGTTTTTCTTTCCTTGTATTCAGGAACATATTCACATCATTGCGAACTTAAGAGACAGACCTTGGTGGAAATTTGCCTATCTGATGGGTTACACAGACATTCCAATTAGTTAGTAGGTAGACTTGGGCTCCCTACCATGTGACCTGTGTGTGACAATCATTTTGTATAAGTTAAAGTGTAACAAGGCAAGAGGGGGACAAGGGAAGTAATTTTTTAAATGCTGCTGCTGTCTGAAAATAAATTTAATAGATCTATAGGCTATTAAAATGCTCAAAAGGGGGCGGTACTAAGATGGTAGAGGAATAGGACGGGGAGACCACTTTCTCCCCCACAAATTCATCAAAAGATCATCTGAATGCTGAGCAACTTCCACAAAATAACTTCTGAACACTGGCAGAGGACACCAGGCATCCAGAAAGGCAGCCCATTCTCTTCAAAAGGAGGTAGGAAAAAATATAAAAGACAAAAAGAGAGTCAAAAGAGTTAAGGACAGAGACCCATCCCAGAGAGGGAGTCATGAAGGAGGAGAAATTTCCAAACACAGGAAACCCTCTCATCAGCGGGTCTGTGGGGAGTTTTGGACTCTCAGAGGGCAACATAACTGGGAGGGGAAAAAAAAAAGAATATGTACCTTAACCACAACTCCCAGTGGAGAAATAGCCCAGACACTTGTGTCTGCCACCAGTGAGCGGGGGGAGGCATGGGTTGCATACTTAGGGTACGGACTGGGCCTGAATGTCTTGAGGACAATCTGAAGGACCTAACGAGGGATAACAACCCAAACTGTGGGATAGCCAGAGAGAGAGGAAAAAAAAAAGAGAGAGAGAAAGAACTTTCCCGCAAAAAGCTCTAACCTAAGGAACAGCTTGGCCAGCGCAGCACTGTTTATAATAGCCAGGACATGGAAGCAACCTAGATGCCCATCAGCAGATGAATGGATAAGAAAGCTGTGGTACATATACACAATGGAGTATTACTCAGCCATTAAAAAGAATACATTTGATCAGTTCTAATGAGGTGGATGAAACTGGAGCCTATTATACAGAGTGAAGTAAGCCAGAAAGAAAAACACCAATACAGTATACTAACGCATATATATGGAATTTAGAAAGATGGTAACAATAACCCTGTGTACGAGACAGCAAAAGAGACACTGATGTATAGAACAGTCTTTTGGACTCTGTGGGAGAGGGAGAGGGTGGGATTATTTGGGAGAATGGCATTGAAATATGTATAATATCATATATGAAATAAGTTGCCAGTCCAGGTTCAATGCACGATACTGGATGCTTGGGGCTGGTGCACTGGGACGACCCAGAGGGAGGGTATGAGGAGGGAGGAGGGTTCAGGATAGGGAACACATGTATACCTGTGGCAGATTCATTTTGATATTTGGCAAAACCAATACAATATTGTAAAGTTTAAAAATAAAATAAAATTAAAAAAAAAAAGAATAGAGGATTGAGCAAATACCAAAGGAGAGCTAGCTGGCTGCAGACTGGCCCATTCCCCCAACCAGAGGCAGAGAGGCAGGCAGGCAATAGCAAGAGCCGGAAGGCAAGAGGCAATCTCAGCCCCAGAGATGGTATCCTCCACCAAACTGTGAGCAGGCTCCCAGTTGCTAACCAAGTCTTCCTGGGATCCTAGACAGTTGACATCTGCCAGGAGGGTCACAGACTGAGATCATCCCCCCAGAGGAGACACACAGCACACCTGAGACAGCACTCTTGCGGTGCACCCAGGAAACAGAGTGGCTGAGACAGGAGAGGTGATCAGATGCACCACACACCTGGGATAGTGCGCTCACCAAACACCTGGTCACCTGAGCTCCTCGGACCTGGGAAGGGCACAAAACACAGACCCAACTGAGTCTGTGCCTTTGTGGAGTACCCAAGAACTTGAACTTGAGCAGCTTAGATCTGGGAAGTGCATGCAACCCAGGGCATGCTTTGGACAGTTGCCCTTCAGAGGAACATGGAGCCTGAGCAGTGTAGACTGGGAAAGCACAGGTGCCATAAGCTAGGTCAAACCCAGTGTGGTCCATACACTGTGAGCACTCCCCAAACACACCAGTGATATTTATTTGCAGTGTTCCTCCCTTCCCACAGCACAACTGAACAAGTGAGCCTAAATAAGTGACCACCTTTGCCCTCTTGTTTCAGGGCAGAAATTAGACACCGAAGAGGTTGCAGACAGACGAAGGCAAAATAAACAAAGAAGAGTGAGCCACTCTGGAAGTAACAGGTGCAACAGAGTAAAATCCTGTAGTTAGCATTGACTAAGCATTGGAAGGGGCCTATAGACCTTGAGAAGAAATATAAGCTGGAATAAGGAACTATCTGAAACTGACCCCACACTGCCCTCAACAGCTCCAGAGAAATTTCTAGATACATTTTACTATTATGATTTTTAAATTCCTTTCATTTTTAAGTTCTTTATTACTCCATTAATTTTCATTTTTATAACGTACTGCTGCTGCTGCTGCTGCTAAGTAGCTTCAGTCATGTCTGACTCTGTGCGACTCCATAGATGGCAGCCCACCAGGTTCTGCCGTCCCTGGGATTCTCCAGGCAAGAACATTGGAGTGGGATGCCATTTCCTTCTCCAATGCATGAAAGTGAAAAGTGAAAGTGAAGTCGCTCAGTAGTGTCTGACTCTTCATGACCCCACGGACTGCAGCCTACCAGGCTCCTCTGTCCATGGGATTTTCCAGGCAAGAGTACTGGAGTGGGTTGCCATTGCTTTCTCTGTTTATAACCTACTATTACCTTGCAAAACAAGACCCTGTTTTTAAAGCAAATTTCACATATATATTTCTTACAGTTTTTGTGACTGATTTCATTTTGTATTTTCAATATTGTATTTTTGAGAGTCTAACCTCTACTCTAGATTTTTAATCTTTACTTTTTGGTATTTGTTATCATTTTTGTACCTTTAAGAATCTAATCTTCAGTACCCATTTTTACTAAGGGATGTGATAACTGGCTTGATTGCTGTCTCCCCTTTTGACTCTCCCTTTTCTCCCCCAGGTCACCTCTATTTCCTCCCTCCCCCTTCTCTTCTCTACTTAACTCTGTGAATCTCTCTGGGTGTTCTGGGGTGTGGAGAACACTTAGGGAACTGATTACCGGCTAGATTGGTCTCTCCCCTTTTGACTGCCCCTCTTCTCCTCCTGGTTACCTCTATCTCCCTCCTCCCTCTTCTCTTCTCCATTAAACTCTGGATTATATGAGTTAATCACATAACTTCTCCATATAACTCTGATTATATGTGAACCTCTCTGGGTATCCCTAACTGTGGAGAATCTTTTCACCATTAACCTAGATATTTTATCATCAGTGTTGTATGGATGGAGAAGTCTTGAGGCCACTGTAAGAATAAGACTGAAAGCCAGAGGCAGGAGGCTTAAGCCCAAAACTTGAGAACACCAGAGAACTCCTGACTCCAGGGCACATTAATAGACAAAAGCTCATCCCAAAGCCTCCATACCTACACTGAAACCAACCTCCACCCAAGAGCCAACAAGTTTCAGAGCAAGATATACCATGCAATTTCTCCAACAATACAGGAACATAACCCTAAGCATTAAAACACAGGCTGCCCAAAGTCACACCAAACCCATAGACACCTCAAAACTCACTACTGGACACTTCATTGCACTCCGGAGAGAAAAGATCGAGCTCCACCCACCAGAACACAGATGCAAGCTTCCCTAACCAGGAAACCTTGACAAGCCACTCGTCCAACCCCACCCACAGCGAGGAACCTCCACAATAAAGAGGAACTACAAACTTCCAACATACAGAAAGGCCAACCCAAACACAGCAATCTAAACAAAATGAAAAGGCAGAAAAATATTCAGCAGGTAAAAGAACATGATAAAGGCCCACAAAACCAAACAAAAGAGGAGGAGATATGGAGTCTACCTGAAAAGGAATTCAGAATAATGATAGTAAAGATGATCTAGAATCTTGAAAACAAAATGGAGTCACAGATAAATAGACTAGAGACAAGGATTGAGAAGATGCAAAAAAAAAAAAAATGTTTAAGAAGAACCTAGAAGAAATAAAAAAGAGTCAATCAATAATGAATATTTAAATAACTGAGATCAAAAGCACTCTGGAGGCAATGAACAGTAGAATAACTGAGGCAGAAGATGGGATAAGTGAGGTGGAAGATAGAATGCTGGAAATAAAAGAAGCACAGAGGTAAAAAGAAAAAAGAATTTAAAAAAATGAGGACAACCTCAGAGACATCTGGGACAATGTTAAATGTCCCAACATTCAAACCACAGGAGTCTAGAAGAAAAACACAAAAAGAAAGACCATGAGAAAATACTTGAGGAGATAAAAGTTGAAAACTTCCCTAAAATGGGAAAGGAAATAGCCACCCAAGTCCAAGAAACCCAGAGAGTCCCAAACAGGATAAACCCTAGGTGAAACACCCCAAGACACATATTAATCAAATTAACGAAGATCAAACACAAAGAACAAATATTAAAAGCAACAAGGGAAAAGCAACAAATAACACACAAGGGGGTTCCCATAAAGATAACAGCTGATCTTTTGACAGAAACTCTCCAGGTCAGAAGAGAATGGCAGGGCATACTTAAAGTGATGAAAGAGAAAAACCTACAACCCAGATTACTGTACCCAGCAAGGATCTCATTCAAATATGAAAATGAAAGAAAGAAAGTGAAGTCGCTCAGTCATGCCCGACTCTTTGCGACCCCGTGGACAGTAGCCTGCACCAAGCTTCTCCGTCCATGGGATTTTCAATGCAAGAGTACTGGAGTGGGTTGCCATTTGAAGGAGAAATCAAAAGCTTTACAGACAAGCAAAAGCTCAGAGAATTCAGCACTACCAAACCAGCTCTTCAACAAATGCTAAAGGATCTTCTCTAGACAGGAAACACAGAAAAGGTGTATAAACTCGAACCCAAAACAACAAAGTAAATGGCAACAGGATCATACTATTATCAATAATTACCCTAAATGTAAATTGGTTGAATGCCCCAACCAAAGGACAAAGACTGGCTGAATGGATACAGAAACAACACCCTTATATATGCTATCTACAAGAAACCCACGTCAAAACAAGGGACACATACAGACTGAAAGTGAAGGGCTGAAAAAGATATTTCACACAAATGGAGACCAAAAGAAAGCAGGAGTACAAAATACTCATATCAGATGAAATAGACTTTGAAATAAAGGCCGTGAAAAGAGACAAAGAAGGACACTACATAATAATCAAAGGATCAATCCAAGAAGATATAACAACTATAAATATATATGCACCCAACATAGGAGCACTACAATATGTAAGGAAAATGCTAAAAAGTATGAAAGGGGAAATTAACAGTAACACAATAATAGTGGGAGACTTTAATACCCCACTCACACCTATGGATAGATCAACTAAACAGAAAATTAGCAAGGAAACACAAACTTTAAATGATATGATGGACCAGTTAGACCTAATTGATATCTATAGGACATTTCACCCCAAAGCAATGAATTTCACCTTTTTCTCAAGTGCACACAGAAACTTCTCCAAGATAAACCACATCCTGGGCTATAAATCTAGCCTTGGTAAATTCAAAAAAATTGAAATCATTCCAAGTATCTTTTCTGATCATAATGCAGTAAGATTAGATGTCAACTATAGGAAAAAAAATACAAATATATTGAGGCTAAACAACATGCTTCTGGATAACCAATAAATCTGAGAACAAATCAAAAAAGAAATCAAAATATGCATAGAAATGAATGAAAATGAAAACACGACAACCCAAAACCTATGGGATTCAGTAAAAGCAGTCCTAAGGGGATGGTTCATAGCAATACAAGCTTACCTCAAGAAACAAAAGAAAAATCAAATATATAACCTAACGCTACACCTAAAGCAACTAGAAAAAGAAGAACTGAAGAACCCCAGGGTTAATAGAAGGAAAGAAGTCATAAAAATTAGGGCAGAAATAAATGAAAAAGAAACAAAGGAGACTATAGCAAACAGCAACAAAACTAAAAGCTGGTTCTCTGAGAAAATAAATAGACAAACCATTAGCCAGAATCATCAAGAAACAAAGGGAGAAGAATCAAATCAACAAAATTAGAAATGAAAATGGAGAAATCACAACAGACAACACAAAAATACAAAGGATCATAAGAGACTACTATCAGCAACTA
The DNA here is from genome assembly GCF_003369695.1 of Bos indicus x Bos taurus. Taxonomy (NCBI): domain Eukaryota; kingdom Metazoa; phylum Chordata; class Mammalia; order Artiodactyla; family Bovidae; genus Bos; species Bos indicus x Bos taurus. The sequence goes on from NC_040105.1 coordinate 20,920,857, forward strand.
TATGCCAATAAAATGGACAACTTGGAAGAAATGGACAAATTCTTAGAAAAGTATAATCTTCCAAAATTGAACCAGGAAGAAACATAAAATTTTAACAGACCCATCACAAGCACAGAAATCAATACTGTAATCAGAGATTTTCCAACAAACAAAAGCCCAGGACCAGATGGCTTCACAGCTGAATTCTACCAAAAATTTAGAGAAGAGCTAACACCTATCCTACTCAAACTCTTCCAGAAAATTGCAGAGGAAGGTAAACTTCCAAACTCATTCTATGAGGCCACCATCACCCTAATACCAAAACCAGACAAAGATGCCACAAAAAAAGAAAACTACATGCCAATATCACTGATGAACACAGATGCAAAAATCCTTAACAACATTCTAACAAGCAGAATCCAACAACATATTAAAAGGTCATACATCATGACCAAGTGGGCTTTATCCCAGGGAAGAAAGGATTCTTCAATATTTGCAAATATACACCACATCACAAACTGAAAGATAAAATCCATATGATTATCTCAACAGATGCAGAGAAAGACTTTGACAAAATTCAACATCCATTTATGATAAAAACCCTCCAGAAAGCAGGCATAGAAGGAATATATCTCAACATAATAAAAGCCATATATGATAAACCCACAGCAAACATTATCCTCAATGGTGAAAAATTGAAAGCATTTCCCCTAAAGTCAGGAACAAGGCAAGGGTGCACACTCTCACCACTACTATTCAACATAATTTTGGAAGTTTTAACCACAGCAAGCAGAGAAGAAAAAGAAATAAAAGGAATCCAGATTGGAAAAGAAGAAGTACAACTCACTGTTTGCAGATGACATGATCCTCTTCATAGAAAACCCTAAAGGCACCACCAGAAAATTACTAGAGCTAATCAATATAGTAAAGTTGCAGGACATAAAATTAACAGAGAAATTCCTTGCATTCCTATACAATAAAAATGAGAAAACAGATAAATTAAGGAAACAATTCCACTCACAATTGTAATGAAAAGAATAAAATACTTAGGAATAAATCTACATAAGGAAACAAAAAACCTATATATAGAAAACTATAAAACACTGGTGAAAGAAATCAAAGAGGACACAAATAGATGGAGAAATATACCATGTTCATGAATCAGAAGAGTCAATATAGTGAAAATGAGTATACTACCCAAAGCAATCTATAGATTCAATGCAATCCCTATCAAGCTACCAATGGTATTTTTCAAAGAACTAGAACAAATAATTTCACAATGTGTATGGAAATACAAAAAACCTTGAATGGCCAAAGCAATCTTGAGAAAGAAGAATGGAACTGGAGGAATCAACGTACCTGACTTCAGACTATACTACAAAGCTACAGTCATTAAGACACTACATGCTGGCACAAAGACAGAAATATAGATCAATGGAACAAAATAGAAAGGCCAGAGATATTTTCATGCACCTATGGACACCTTATCTTTGACAGAGGAGGCAAGAATATACAATGGAGAAAAGACAATCTCTTTAACAAGTGGTGCTGGGAAAACTGGTCAACCACTTGTAAAAGAATGAAACTAGAACACTTTCTAACACCATACATAACCGTAAACTCAAAATGGATTAAATATCTAAACGTAAGACTAGAAACTATAAAATTTCTAGAGGAAAACATAGGCAAAACACTCAGACATAAATCACAGCAGGATCCTCTATGACCCACCTCCCAGAGTAATGGAAATAAAAGCAAAAATAAACAAATGGGACCTAATTAAACTTAACAGCTTTTGCACAATGAAGGAAACTATAAGCAAGGTGAAAAGACAGCCTTCAGAATGGGAGAAAATAATAGCAAATGAATCAATTGACAAAAAATTAATCTCAAAAATATACAAGCAGCTCATGCAGCTCAATTCCAGAAAATAAACGACCCAATCAAAAAGTGGGCCAAAGAACTAAACAGACACTTCTCCAAAGAAGACATACAGATGGCTAACAAACATGCGAAAAGATGCTCAACATCACTCATTATCAGAGAAATACAAATCAAAACCACAATGAGGTACCATCTCACGCAGGTCAGAATGGCTGCTATCAAAAAGTCTACAAACAATAAGTGCTGGAGAGGGTGTGGAGAAAAGGGAACCCTCTTACACTGTTGGTGGGAATGCAAACTAGTACAGCCACTATGGGGAACAGTGTGGAAATTCCTTAAAAAACTGGAATTAGAACTGCCATATGACCAAGCAGTCCCACTGCTGGGCACACACACTGAGGAAACCAGACTTGAAAGAGACACGTGTACTCCAGTGTTCATCACAGCACTGTTTACAATAGCCAGGACATGGAAGCAACCTAGATGTCCATCAGCAGACAAATGGATAAGAAAGCAGTGGTACATATACACAATGGAGTGAAAAGAATGCATTTGAATCAGTTCTAATGAGGTGCATGAAATTGCAGCCTATTATACATAGTGAAGTATTTCAGAAAGAAAAACACCAATACAGTAATATTAATACATATATATGAAATTTAGAAAGATGGTAATGATGACCCTAGACTTTTGGACTCTGTGGGAGAAGACGAAGGTGGGATGATTTGAGAGAATAGCATTGAAACATGTATATTACCATATGTGAAATAGATCAGCAGTCCAGGTTTGATGCATGAGACAGGGCACTCAGGGCCGGTGCACTGGGATGACCCTGAAGGATGGGGTGGGGAGGGATGTGGGATGGGGGTTTAGGATGGGGGACACATGTACACACATGACTTATTCATGTCAATGTATGGCAAAAGCCACTACAATATTGTAAAATAATTAGCCTCCAATTAAAATAAATAAATTAATGTAAAAATAAAATAAAATGCTCAAAGAATGCAAAGGCAATACTCAAAACACAATCCATGGTTGGTTAGTGAGAATTAGCACTTTGCTATTTTTCTTAATTTCAGATCAGAAATTCTGCAACAGAGACTTAACAGCAACTTGCAAATAACCAGGAAGATCTAATGTCAATGGGTAAATGAAGTCTGGGAGGGTTAGCACAGAAATACCTGTAACTATAATTTCAGCTTGCTTCACAGTATTATGTTCTTATGTTCTCTAAGGCAACTAACATAACTGGATCATTACATAAACAGAGGCTTGAAAAAATAATATAAAATGAATACAGCTTTTCTTGCATGCTGACATTTTTCCATTTAATTTGAGAGCTTTTATTTCCATAGTTTCACTATTCAGAGGGTCTTAGAAGGTTGACCATGGGCATTCTGCTAGGTCAAACTCTACTGTCCATGCCTCTGACACTGAATTGCAGGTACCTTTTCTGGTCACAACTCTTACCCAGAAATAGTTATGAACACAGAGTGTCTAGGTAGGCACCAACTTTCCAGATAAACATGAGTTTTCACTCTATGTGTGTGTGTTAAGTCGCTTCAGTCGTGTCCGACCCTTCTGCAACCCATGGATTGTACCCACCAGTCTCCTCTGTCCATGGGATTCTCCAAGTGAGAATACTGGAGTGGGTTGCCATGCCCTCCTCCATTCACTGTATAGTTGACTATAATGCTCATAATGACTTTCCTGGAAGATGAGGGCAAAGGGAATCAATACTGAACTAAGATACAGAATAAAGAAAAAAACATTATGGTACTTTGCGTTTGTGAAAGAGATACACATTTGGTGGTCCACATTCTTGGCCACAAATCAGAATATTTAATTTCTACTATAAACTCTACTATTGACTACACCACCACAAGTATGTAATGTGCTTTCCCTACACTAATTTTTTCATTCTTAAAACTGAAAGGAACGAAGTTAATCTTTTTATTTTTATAAAGAAATCACTACTTCATGAATAATAGTAGCAATTTCAAGTACAGAACTCATGTTTCACAGTTCCCATGTCTTGTTTTCTTTTTAATTATATAAATATAAATGTAAGGTTCACAAATACTGATTTAATGACATATACTTTGTAATGATCTCAGTTATAGAAATTATTAAGTTGAAGAGCGATGGTTTATAATTGCCAATAGATTAATTACAAGTGACCATATGCATATGATTGTATATATGCATATTTACTATATAAATAATAAAAAAATAAGATTCATTTGTAAAATATCTTAAGATAAATATTTTAAGGAAAAAAAAATGCTCCAGAAATTCTATGAGGCATCTCTGATGTGCATAGGGCTCCATGAGGACTGGAGCTGAGTGCTTTACTGCATTCTTTGCAGGGTTCTGCACACCAATGATCTGTACATGTATTGACACCCAGATGCAAGGTGAAGAAACAGAAAAATGCTTACATATGGTTTCTCAACACATATGGTTTCTCGCACTCACCCCCAAACCCATCCCTCCTCTGCTGGTTAGTCCTGTCTTTGTCCCTCTTCCACAACTGTAACCGAGGTATTAAAATGTTTTCACTTACCTTTTCTTCCTTTGAACTCTGATGTTGCTATTCTTCCTAAGGAGCTATTCTCAGGGTCTGTCCTGTTATATTGGATTGTCATGCAGTTTTTTGGTCCAAAACAAACTATGAACATTCGTTCCTGTAAATTCAACCTGTCTAATGTCCATTCCCGTGTAACATCTTGAGCAAAGAAGGTTAGAAGGAAATTGAGGGTAACACTTGACTACAGGGAGTCAAGGGTACCTGGAGAGCCTGGATATCTATGGCACCACCTTCATTTTGAGATTAAAACCATGTTATAATATTTCTTACTACAAATAATTCATTAAAAGTTTTCAAAGTAGAAAACTGAAATATTAAAAATAATGAATAAAAGCCATATGTCACCTTAAGATAAAAACCCTGATGTGCCTAGTGGCAGTCTTGTTCTATAAACTAGGAATAATATAGTAAGGACATTTGAAAACCTTTCACCGCATAATATAACATTGATAATATAACATTAGTAATAAGTAGTCATGCACAATCTTATTACTAACAGGTGATTATAATTTGATTGCATAGGCTGTATCATAATTTATTAGGTTGATTTCTACTAATAGGTCTTTTGGGCTATTTTGAGAGTTTTGTATTACAATTGCTTAACACATTTTTCAATTATTCTATTCAGCTGATTTGTACAAAGTAGACTGCATTAAAAGTTATAAATATTTTTAAAACTTTATGACAAGGCCTTGTTATAAATAAATGAATTATAAAATGAAGTATATCTATATAATTTTTAAAGTAATAATTTTTTTAACCAAAACATGTATTTTGCTAACATTTAAAAAACCAAGCAATGCTTTAATAAGCAATTAAACTAAAATGCCATCACCCAGATAGCTAGTCTCATCATTTATGAGCATCTCCTTGTACACATACATGGATACAACGAGAGATAAATAGTACACCTGAAACTAATGCAACACCGTTAATCAACTATCAGTTCGGTTCGGTTCAGTCACTCAGTCATGTCCAACTCTTTGCGACCCCATGTATTGCAGCACACCAGGCCTCCCTATCCATCACCAACTCCCAGAGTTCACTCAAACTCATGTCCATCGAGTCAGTGATGCCATCCAGCCATCTCATCCTCTGTCGTCCCCTTCTCCTCCTGCCCCCAATCCCTCCCAGCATCACAGTCTTGTCCAATGAGTCAACTCTTCGCATGAGGTAGCCAAAGTACTGGAGTTTCAGCTTCAGCATCATTCCTTCCAAAGAACACCCAGGACTGATCTCCTAACAGAAGCAGAAGATATTAAGAAGAGGTAGCAAGAATACACAGAAGAACTGTTCAAAAAAGATCTTCACAACCAAGATAATCACGATGGTGTGATCACTCACCTAGAGCCAGACATCCTGGAATGTGAAGTCAAGTGGGCCTTGGAAAGCATCACTACGAACAAAGCTAGTGGAGATGATGGAATTCCAGTTGAGCTATTTCAAATCCTGAAAGACGATGCTGTGAAAGTGCTGCACTCAATATGCCAGCAAATTTGGAAAACTCAGCAGTGGCCACAGGACTGGAAAAGGTCAGTTTTCATTCCAATCCCAAAGAAAGGCAATGCCAAAGAATGCTCAAACTACCGCACAATTGCACTCATCTCACATGCTAGTAAAGTTAATCAACTATACTCTAATATAAAGTAAAAAGTTGAAAAAAGAGATAATAAATGATTGCTTGATAGCCATAGATAAGGAGTCAAAATTACTTTAACAAAAGATTCATATATACAATAAGCTACTTTTTTGAAATACTAAATTTAATTCCACTAAAATATAACAGGACAAAAGTGAATCTCAAGGAAATGCTGAGTATAATTGTTCCTTTGTCACAAAAATCTTTCTTTCTAAAAGACCCACCTAATGCAATAGTTCTCAAATAGAAGAAATTTTGTCCCCTAGGGAACATCTGACAACATTCTGACAACATTGCTGGACATCACAACTAGGTCTTACTGGCATCTAGTGGGTAGAAGCCAAGGAGGCTGCTAAACATGCTACAGGGCAAAAGAGAGCTCCACAACCAAGAATCACCCAGCAGAAGATGTCAATAGTGCCAAACTTGAAAATATTAAGGGAAAAAAATTAGAAAACATTTGACGTTTGGAATCATTATTTTTTCATGTACCTGCTTCAATTTTAGATGTGACCAGATGCTATGAAAGGTAAGGTGGTTATCACACTTAATACTTCTCTCTTCCCACTGCCCCTAAGCATTCCATCTGCAGGCCTAATCCCTAATATATTTAATCTAATTTTTGTATACTATTTCTGCAAGTTTTTGTTTTGATGTCTAAGAACTTCTCAAGTTCTTTCCAGTCTGGGAGTGGTGTTCATCGCAGCACTGTTTATAATAGCCAGGACATGGAAGCAACCTAGATGTTCATCAGCAGCTGAATGGATAAGAAAGCTGTGGTACATATACACAATGGAGTATTACTCAGCCATTAAAAAGAATTCATTTGAATCAGTTCTAATGAGGTGGATGAAACTGGAGCCTATTATACAGAGTGAAGTAAGCCAGAAAGAAAAACACCAATACAGTATACTAACGCATATATATGGAATTTAGAAAGATGATAACAATAACCCTGTGTACGAGACAGCAAAAGAGACACTGATGTATGGAACAGTCTTATGGACTCTGTGGGAGAGGGAGAGGGTGGGAAGATTTGGGAGAATGGCATTGAAACATGTAAAATATCATGTATGAAACGAGATGCCAGCCCAGGTTCAATGCACGATACTGGATGCTTGGGGCTGGTGCACTGGGACGACCCAGAGGGATGGTATGGGGAGGGAGGAGGGAGCAGGGTTCAGGATGGGGAGCACATGTATACCTGTGATGGATTCATTTTGATATTTGGCAAAACTAATACAATTATGTAAAGTTTAAAAATAAAATAAAATTTAAAAAAAAATTAAATAATTAAAAAAAAAAAAATTACCTGGCTATGTGTCGTATTCTAAGGTTCCACTTTCTTTTCTCTTGGAAACTTTAGGAATCTCACCACTGTCTCAAGGCATTAAATATTACCATGAAGAACTATGAGACTGCCTTGATTTTTTCTACTTGTGAATTAATTTTTCTGCCTGAGTATATGCAGAATTGTGACTCTTTAAGAATTGCGTCTTTATCCTTCAGTACAATGGGTTAACCGGAATGTCTCAGTTTCATTGATTCCAAATAATTTTTCTTGCTATGAGGTATACTCCTTTAAGTTTTAGTTTTTGTCTTTATTTGTGATTTTCCTCTATACTATATCTAAATATTTTTCTTATCTAGATTTTATACTATAATTTCCTTTTATGCTGAATCTTTCTCATTTATTTATAAGCTAGGAATGTGATATCTTTGTTCTCAATTTGCTTACTCAATCTTTTTTGGCATCTTATTCATCTTCTGATCCTTCTGCGCTGCTTGTACTTGGTCAATATTCTTTGTAAATTCTTCCATAGCATGAAGAATTTTGAAATACTTTCACCTTTATTTTATTTTAGTTTTTTTTTTTTTTCAAGATTGGGTTCCTTTGGTTTTCCTTTTACAATTTGCACTCATTATTTCCCTCTTTCATTTCTTTTCTGTTTTTGTTCCACTATATTATCACAGCTGATATTTTACTTTATATCATCTGTATTATACTTGGTGTATTTCACATTTTGTCTGTTAAGATATACATGTGAGTCAATTCTCCTGGACACCATTCACAATTTATTTGAGATTATTTTTTCCTATTCTTCTAAGCTTCAGTTTGAGCACTTCACTTCTTGCCTGAGTTATGGGGAGTGGAGGAGGAGTCAACATTTGGCTTCAACTTTATGAAATACTTGTTGAGAAATTTAAGTTCCTCCTTCTCTTCTGAAATCCTGTACCAAGGCCTAGTGTATCCAAATTGTTTTCTGAACTTTGCACTTTTCCTTGGAAAACAAGATTTGCAGTCTTCTTGCCCTTGAATGTAAGAGCATGTTGTCACAAAGATTTATTTCTCCCAGTACTGTTTATTTATACCCTTACAACGTTTTCCTCCAAATTCAGTGGTATCAAGGGGAATTCTTAGGATTTTACTGAATCCTCCTTTGCTAAGTGTTCTTTTCTGCACTAGAACATGATTTTTCAACTAAACACCACTTTTTAAGTTGATTTCATAAACTCATATGTTAGTTTCCTTGCCTGGTTTCTGCTTATTTATTTTTGACCCTGTTTTGGACAAATAAATTGCTTTTTCTGTGTAGTTAATAAAGCTTCAGGAGGAATTTTCTGTGATCTTGCCCCCTTTAGCCATTGTTTAATAGTTTTCTATGTGTGTGTCATTATGTTATTTACTATTACTGCAAGCTTTCATTTGTTTTGTATAGTACAATACTGTCGATATTACAATCAACAACATTGCCAAATTTATAATTTTTTAATAATAATTTGGGCTGTCTGTATGGAGGTAATCATATGTATTAATGTAAAGAACTATTAAGGGCTCTATGAGGAGCAATATGGAGGGCATAAATTGACTATAAACCTGTCAGATGTAATATCAAAGCTTAAATGCATGGAACTTTTCACATTTTATATATAAACTGTGGCTGTATTACCTGCAAAGTTTAATGTGTTCTGATATGTCTTATTATAATGCTAGACATCATCCACCCTGAGCACAGAAAGAGGATGGATTCATGGAATAGAGGTGGGATTTCCAGATTTCTGACCACCTTCCTGAATTGACACATCACATCATGGCTCTTCCTATCCCCCAACTATTGGATACCCCTTCATCACCCTCTGGCTCAGCCCTGAATCCTTAGGGCTAAATAAATGATTTCTGCCAAAATTCAAGTGAGCATCAACATGTATCAATCAGGTTGTTCTTGTTCAGTTCAGGTACAATATCTTAAAACTCAAAAGCAAAGGGAAGTCACCTCAGCCCCCCGAGAATATTGTCTTCTTTCTTAGAGTGAATATAAATCTGGGCCATAGAAAACACCTAAAAGGAGGCCTTCATGTTGGAACATGTTGGATCTGAGTCTAGGAAAAGATGCAAGAGAGTTACCTTTCTGAAATTACCCAGAACTTGTGACTTCATCCAGCGCTCACCAAGATGCCAGGCTCTGGATGCATTTGAACTTTAGAAAGGTTGTAATTGCCCATTCTTCTGAATTTTCTATACTATGTCTTTTAGAAATTCTCCATATAAGACTGAAATTTATACTGTGAAGGAGATGAATGGATGGCAGTAATACACTGGTACTGTTTAACAATGGGTTCCCCTGGGATAGAATGGGGCAAGTCCTGATTCTTTTCACTTTTGCATTGGTGTAAATACTCCTGCCACAGCTAATTTTGCTACCAATATGATGCTCCTGGACACAACATTGAGAACAAATGTGCCCAAGTCAACTCTCTCAAGGTGGTAGGAAGCAGCTCCAGCACACCACTGATAGATAGCTTAAAATATAGTCTTGCAATGACTTCAAGAATAGTTTAGACACATGCAAGATTACTCCTACCCTGCCAACCCTGACATGCAGTTCTTTCCTGTTCTAAAGAAGGCAATCTTCTTGGGAGCTAAAGTAAACAGCGAGAAACCCTTTTCTATCCCCAGATGACTTTGGAATAATTCCTTCTATCCAAAAGCCTACAAAAAACCCAAATAACAGAAGTTTTGACCTTTAGAATTCTTTTTCTTTTCCACCAAATACTTCAGGTACTAGTATGAATGGTGTTATTAAAAAGTAAACTCTTATTATAACTTTTAACTTCTGGAATTACAGTTATTAATGAGGATTATACAATGTCTTCTATAAGTTAAGGCAAAGCCTACATACAATTAAACCCGACCACAGTAAGAATAAATAACAGTTACTACTCCAAGGTTATTTCATACACTGTTCAACGACAACTGCAGCTGTGCCACTATTTAAAGTATAGCTGTGAAATTAATATAATGTATTATGAAAAATGCTATGTACAGCTCGTGGAGATGAAGAACTCTGAGTGGGTGGTAGAAAAAAGAGAAAGTAACAGCAAAACACAGTCTAAATGTAAACTTCAGCTATTTTGATTTATTTGTAAAGAATCTGTAAAGTCTCCTTAACTTGATACTTCTCCATGTTCAGTATAAACTCCCATCTTTCTTTTATTCCCCAAACAAAACTTATCTACCATATATATCAGTCCCTCAGAATTCTAGGCTCTTCCTTTCAGTTTCCAGTTGTATGATTGAGAACTATGTCAACCTTGATGTGATAATGTCTAAGAGCAAAACCTAGCTCTACCTCCTAGGAATAACATGGGATTTCTGAAAACAAAATGCCTTCATTCAGCCTTTAAATGGAATGGATCATATATAAAATAAATCTGTTTGCATAGCACCTGGGATAAATGGTCAAGGTATTGGATGACACCAGGGCTCCCACTGGCTCTAAACCACGCCTGGTCATGCTTCAAGACTGATAGCTCTATACAATTTCATCTTCATGGCAGACCAGGGTCCCACATTACACTGGTTGGGGAACTGACTTAACCTAAAAGAAAAGATCTTGGTGTAATTTGGGTTCCTTAGGAATCACCTTCTGAGATAAGGTTTTGGTGACTGTGTGGTGTTTATTTAAGGAGTATCCTTGGTACCAACACTTTAGGAGGGAAGGATGGCAGCACGAGTGGGCAGAGAGGTCAAACTACTATCTAGGCCAAATGGCAGACTCAGCCAAATCCACTCTGAACTCTGGAGCTCTAATGGCCCCACAAAGTGATCCTAAGGTAGGCCAAGGTGGTTATGTCTTTGTATTTTCATGTCAATCAGTCAATGGATGTAGCCCATCTGAGGAAAGGGTGTGACTGTAGAAAAGACTGTCCTCTACAACTGTGATAATTCCTGAAGGAGCTGGAAATTGAAGGCTTTTTGATAGCAGTGCTCAGAGCAACTGATGAAACCTATCTTTCAAGGCAAAGAGGTCTGGCACGAGCGTTACACTGTCTACTGAAGATCTCCAAACTGGATTTTTTACACATTGGTCTGCCTCAGCACCATCCACTTGCAACACACTCTTGTTCAGAGAATGTCTCAGTAGATACAGTGGAGACATGGACAAGGAAAGACATACTTGCATGACTGCAGGCAGAGCTGCCTCTCCCACCAATATGATAGCCAGGAAGGTCCAAGCCCAAGAGAAGAATCCATTCAACTGATCTCTTGTCTCAAAAACACACTGCATGTGATACCCATTCTTAATTGGACTAACCACTGCCTCCAATTTAAGTACAGATGTCTAGCTTACTTGCCTTATTCAAAGCTGAGGTTGATTTTCACCAAAGTACAATACTTTAAGTCGTACTGATTTATCATCTAAGACAGGGTCTACTGAGTAGGGTTTGATGTGTCTTCCTGACCCGACTCTGAAAATGCCAGAACTCCCTGAATGCTATTACATTTATGGCTAGTCATTTGGGTTTAATGAGATTCATTTATCAAATTGCTTTAACAGAGGGGGAGAGCACAGGCAAGGCACAACAGAAAGCTACTACTAGATAAAAGGAATAACTATAAGCACTGGGGAAGGGGGACCCTAGGAGAAGAATGGGCCAAAGAAACCCTGTTGCAGACGACTTCCACTTTCCAAATTTTGCTTCCATTTGGTCTGTTGTGATTGCTTTCTTGGCAGTCCCGGGGATGGCGCCATAGCATATTTTCACCCAGTACTTGCTGGGAAACAGTGAATGTGTTCATCAGTCAAAATCTGGAAATTGCCTGGTGGTCCAGTTGTTGGAAATCCACCTTGCAATGCAGGGGACATGACTTTGATCCCTGATCTGGGAACATTCCTCATGCTGAGGAGCAACTAAGCCCACATACTACCGAGCCTGAGTTCTACAACTACTGAAGCCCACGTGCCTAGAGCCTGTGCCCCACAACAAGAGAAGCCACTGCAGTGAGAAACCTGTGCTCCACAATGAAGAGTAGCTCCCACTCACTGAAACTAGAGAAAGCCTGTGCGGCCCAAAGAAGACCTCGACCCAGAGATCGAACCTGCATCTCTTACATCTCCTGCATGGGCAGGCAGGCTCTTTACCACTAGCACCACCTGGGAACCCCCAAAAAAGACCCATCACAGCCAAATAAATAAATAAAATCAATGTTAGAGAAAATTTACATTAAAAAATCTGAACATGACCATGCAGATAAGAAAATACAAACATAGATTAAAAATAAAACAGTTCAGTTCTATCAATTGAGATTTAAAAAGGTCAAATTGAGAGGGAAACAAATCAACTGGGAAGATAGCTACATATTTCCTTCACCTAAAATACTTCCCTTGCTTCCATACCTTGGAAGCATGCCTACCTGTTCAAGTCTAAGTTTAAATCCTACTTCATCCATGTCTTCCCCCAATCACTCCAATTCCTTTTCCCACCCAAGTGTGTAATGCTCAGTATCTCTGTAAAACATGCAAATGTCATTATTTTTGTTGTAGTCCATTGAATACCCTCCCCATGTCAAGTACAGCATTTATAAAGTTTACATACTATTGGGTTGGCCAAAAAAATTCATTGGGTTTTTCAGTAAGAGTGTATGGAAAAACCAGAATGAACTTTCTGGCCAATTTAATATTTTATCAGATGGATCCTTGCATGTACACTCTTAGCCAGCTTTGAGTATCCCCATTTGACATCTAAGAAAACAGAGGTCCAGAGAGGTGAATTAGGACTGTAGATAAACTGAGAGAAGGTGTTAAACCCAGCTTAGCTACACTACAATGTCTAATGTGTTTCTACTAATATGCTGCCTATGTTGTGTGTGCTTCTCATTTCCCCCAAGTAGACTTGAGAAGGAACTGAGTCTAATACCCCTTCCTTGTCCTTCTCTGTACCCCACCTCCAACATCATCTTGAATAACAAAGAGCACATAACATCATACATATGCTTGAGAAGAACTCAGGAGATAGGGAAGCCATGAGAAGATTCCCACAAGTATCCCAGATTGCTCCTGATGAATTACAAACATAACAGAAGGACATGTGGTTTATAAAAAGGTTACCAAGAATTGTGCATCAGTCTTTCTCCATTTCCCTGTGCTAGTACCAATTTGTGACTTAGTTAAGCCTTTGGCTTTCTCACACAGTAATACAGAAAGCAAGTGATTGGGAAAATCGATTAAGAGCGCAGGTTATCAAAGACATAAAGCAGATTAACACAGATACATGTCTGTTTGCCTTTTATTAAAATAAATTGGAATGATTTATCTTCAAATGATAACAATACAAATGGAAACACTTGGCAGTTCCCTTGAATATATAATGAAGGATTACCCTCACACCCACATTTATATGCTGTAGTGAGCATAGCACTGAGAGAAGGCCAGGAAAGTGACAACTCCTTAATTAGTTAGCACTCGGTGACAAATTGGGGAAACTTGCTCTGGAATCTGTAGGGAGGGAGGAGATGGGAGACTGGTTTGAAAGTCTCTCTCTCTCTCTTCTTGATTATATGTTTCACAAAGCATACGTTTTTATTTCATTGTTAAAGTACAAACCCAGGGAAATAAGATTCACTAAGTACCATGCTAAAAACCAAATGAAGGGTTTTACTTCATTTCTTACCTGAATCAACACTACTTTACCTATCAAGGCAGACCTGAAACCTCATTTATCCAATTTTTCTTGTGATAGGAGCAAATCAATTAGAACCAGTACCAAATTTTACTCCTCAGCGCCCCTCACAGCTGTATATAAATAGTTTATGTAATTTTCCTAAAACATTACCCTTTAAGCAGTTGCACCTCCTTCTAGAGCTATGACTCAAATTATTTATTGAATTACATCAAATGCCATACAAAATTTAGTAATGATAGCTGTATGCAATAATTACATGCTACATTGCCTCCATTTGGAAACCATGGTAACCAATCAGTTACTTTTCAGCCTGCCGCCATAGCTTAGAGTGGCACAGAGGAGAAAAGGTACTCTAGCCATAATCACATACATTCCATCTTGAGATAACAGCAGAAGGGCTATTTATTTGTGATTAAGCTAATATACCATTTTAATTGCAGCCACAATTTACCCTGGGGTTGATTTATACTTGCAATTATGAGAGGGCATGGGGAGAGAGAGATAAATACTACTAATAAAGATAATAATAAAGACATTTTAAAATACCAACTTTGGGGGACTTCCCTGGTGATCCAGTGGCTAAGACTGTGCTCCCAATGCAGGAGTCCTGGGTTCGATCCCTGGTCAGAGAACAAGACCCCACATGTCACAACTAAGAGTTCAGATGCCTCAATTAAAGATCCCATGTACCACAACTAAGAACCACCACAGACAAACAAATAAATAAAAATAAAAAATAAATATTTAAAATAGCAATTGGTTTTCTTTTCTAGGAAGAGCTATAGCGATAAGGAACAAAAATACTTCTTTACCATCCTATGTGATTTTTAGGATGGTTAAGACTTGGAGAACATCCCCTGCAATGCCTTACTTGTAAAATTCTTCTCTGTATCTTCCCTGATGAGTCACCTGGCCTGCATGGGAATGTATGTGTGATGAGGGGCTCACTCTCCCTTTCATTGCTGTATGTTGCCATTGGTAGGAAGGTCCTCCAAAATCCGTGAATCACAATCTACCTTTGGACATCTGGCCTTTTCATCCTCATGGTCCCCATTTCATACCATCCTAGACCACACCTGGCTCACTCCTTCCTCACAGTCTTTGCATCTACTCTTCCTTTTACCTGGAATGCTCTTCCATTAGCTCATCATATGGCTAGGGCCATGTTGTCACTCAGACTTTAGCTCAAAGGCCTTTCCTGACCACTTGATGCTTTCAAACTAAACTAGCTTCCCCCAAGTCTATTATCTATAGATTACTTAAAAGTTTCTGAAATAATATTGGCAAATGTTTACTTAATGAATATTACCTGTACACTTAGTGAACTATGTACCACGTTATCACTGTATTGTTACCTCCTTTAGGACAGCCACTTTCTTTTTCTTACTCACACATAGTAATCTTTTATTTATTTATTTTGGCTGCACTATATGACATGCAGGATCTTAGTTCCCCAACCAGGGATCGAACCTGCACCCCCTGCAAGTGAAAGCTCAGAGTCTTAACCACTGAATCACCAGGGAAGTCCCCACAACAGGAATCTTAATGCCTAGCTCCTTACCAACACCCATGTGCAGTCTTTCTTTTTTTATTCTAACAAATAAAAAATAGAATATATCTGCTCTTGTTGGTCTTATCCTACTTAATATTTTAATGATAGGCATATTTCAATGCCATATACACAGTAGGTGCTCAATAAATATTTGGTGAAACAAAAAATGGAAAAGATGAATCACTGAACTGTTAACATTCTTTTCTCCTAAAGACATTGCCCCAAAATACTTTTTAAAAAATGATCCTACCTTTTCTAAGATGTCTCTCAAAGTTGTACATTCATGATTTCTTCATTTCTTCTTAGGATCGGTTTCTAAAATCTCTCATTACTTAATTCTGTCTCCTGGACCTGCCAGTTTATTAGCACTCCATCTTAAAATCTGGCATATGGAAATTAGGAAGATTTCTAAGATATTATATAACCAGTGCAGACATGGTTACTTACAAATGTGATAAAATAAAAAAGAATAATAATGCCATCCCATGAGGTCCACTCAAGCCACTAGCCAACCAGCCAGCCTTCTCCCCAAATGATGTTACTTTTTTGTCTCTATAATGCTAACCTGAGGCAGGTGTGCTTCTCAAGTTTTACTGTGCAGACAGTTCCCCTCAGGATCCAGCTAAAATGCAAATTCTGATTATGATCCAGGAGGTCTATGCCAAACCTGGCACTAGGAGAAGTAAATTTGAATTGCAGTTCTAACATTTAGTAGCGGCATACAGATGAACAAATTAATTTGGTTTTTTATCTGTAAACTAGGAATAAGTATAACTATCTTGGAGAGATACTAATATAAGAGTTAAATAATATAATGAATGTAGTTGGCACTTAGTGGGGCTATAACAAATACTTTTTCAATCAACTGTCTTCTATCAATGGAAGTTGGAGGCTCACATTGAGATTACAAGCCAAAAAATAACTGACTTTTCACCCCACAGAAATGGCTTCTAAGCCAAATTTCCTCTCATCCAGTATTTGTACAGTTGGGTTTTTTTGAACCTAAACACAGGACTTAACATTTATATCTATTAAACTTCATCTTGTTAGCTTTGGCCAGAGTTCCAGCCTGTCAAGATTGTTTTGAATTAAGATTCAGTTACTCAGTGTATTAGCTATTGCTCCAAGCTTTATGTCATCTGCAAATTTGATAAGTATGCCTTCTGTGTCATTATACATATCATTAAAATGTTGAGTAGGACAAGACCAAGAGCAGAAATATTGCACATTTTATTTGTTTTGAAATAAGGACTGTGCATGGGGTGGGGGTAGGAGCTGAAATGATTTGATAAACTGTAAATCCATTTTGCTGAATATCATCCAATCTACATTTCTCCATTTTTCTCTATAAATAGATGTCACAAAATATTTTTGAAATATATTAATTAAATCAAAATACATTATATCTATGGACTTTTTTCCGTATCTTTCCACTTACAATTCAAAGTAAAAAGTGAAAAAATATGAATTTGCCATTTCTTAGTGTTAAGGAACCTATGCTATCTCTTAGTAATCATTATTTTGTTTACTAAGTGCTCAATCTAGCAATCTATTAACAATCTGGCAATTTCAACAAGCAAGAATTAGTTTTATAGTCATTGGTAGCATATGCATTCTGTGACTGGAGACTGTTAGACACAGTTTTTACACAATTCTCAGAAAGGTTCCATATATTTTTATCATATACAAACACCTGTTCCTATATCTTTGTAGGTAATTCATCTAGTTCTGAAAATAGATTCATTCATCTAAAGCAGCTCGGTAGCCCTTATTCCTTAGATCTTTTTGTTTACTTGCCTTTTAGTCATTTTCATCCTACTTGCTATGCTTTTAGTACCATGATACTTAAAATTAAAAAAAAAAAACTAACAGTATGTAAATATGGTTCTTGTTTCTTCTATAATCCACTTTAATTTTGGAAACGATTTTTAAAAATCTAGACTGATAAGAGACCTCCCTGCATAGTCACCATAGTCTCTATAGATGGCTGACTCTCCAACAGTATACTGTGGATTCCTGTCCCTTGGCAATTATATTTCAACTCTGCTTTAAAATCACTGACAATGAGATAAAACCTTTCTCTTGCCTTTCTGAAAACACTTTAGGAATAAATAATATCTGCTTTATTTTTTAAAGTTCCTTCTATTTTGACACTGTAAAACACCATACCTTCCCCATACATACTTATATGAATTCATATATAATACATCAGCTCAGACAAATGCAGAGACTTCCTTGGTGGTCCACTGGCTAAGACTCTGCACTCCCAATGTAGGGGCCCAGGTTTGATCCCTGGTCACGGAACTAGATTCCACATGCCACAATTAAGAGTTTGCATGCCACAGCTAAGGCCCAGCATGGACAAATATATAATTTTTTTAAATGGGTATCTTAATATGAATTAAGATGTGCCATCTTATGTGCCATCAAATCAAAGGCAACTGAAGCATCTTTCACACATATGTGCATGCACACACATTAACACACACAGAGATCATGCTGCTATCAGATTCCTTGCTTCTCCTCTGGTCTTCTCATCATTCCTTCATTGGCTCCTTTTTAAGAGCCTCTGTGGTAAACAAATACTCAAGGTGATATTGGCTTTTCCTGAAACCAGTGATAGACATTATAAGGGGCCTGGGATTAGCAAGTACTTCCAAGTTACAGGTTTCAAACACAATTTACATCAGCTTCAACAGACAACCAAGGAACCCAACACAGTCAGACATGTGTGTTGTCAGACATTGTGTGTCTGTGTGCACACATGCATGTGTGGACACACAGATGTGCAAGATGGTTGAGTGAACACTGTTTTGATATAGCAGGGCAACTAAAAAAATTAATTTCCTACGTGTTTTAACTGATTCATTTAATAGAAACAACATAATTATATGTAGATATGAACAGGGAAAGTGAAGTATTATCATGTGGGCTCAGGAGGGCTGATGACAAGCCAAAGGTCACATAGATAGTAGAAAGTGGAGCCCAGATGCTACTTAAAGGACTTCAAGTAGCTTGTGGATGTAAGACATGAGCACTAGAGACAGATCCACAGACAAGAGCAGAGGGCGATGGCACATGGAGTTTAGGGTGAGGTAGAGAAGTATATAGAAAATGCACTTTCATCTTTTCAAAATATTTATATTCATGTTCACTATACCCCTTTTCTCCATAGAATCCTTCTTAGAAAGGTGTCCTGGGTGCTAAATTTTCCTTCTAACCTGTAGATGCCAAAGGTTTTAAGAAGTTTGGGAAGGACCTGAGCAAGTGAGTTTGGATGACACGTAGCCAATAGCCATCCCAGCAAAAGAAATTCCAATCACATCACAGGAGTATCCCAGGACAAATCCTAGAAGTTTTGGTTACTGCTCTCTACTTGACACCAATGAAACTACGACTGGACATTAAAACTTCTCCACACATGCCTCAGAAGAGTCAAATGACTTCATCACCACACCTATCAAAAGAATTGCTGGTCTGTGCCATGTGGTACTTGCTTTTGCCTTACTGATCTCCTGTGTGTGTATACATACAGATCCCTTTGGCAGAAGCTAGATCACATAAGAAACATCATCTTCAAGAGAATTGGGAATGTAATCTTTAACATTCCCATGTTTGGGGCACGGGAAGACAACTAGAAGCAGATTGGGATGGTGTTTAAGCAGTCTGTTGTGTGATACACAAGCAGGGAACTACTGCCTAGATTCCCATTGTCCTTTTTAAGGAATTCAATTCACACTTCATGCAAACTAATGGGACTGCTCCTGTATGCACTCCCCAAGGAAATATTTGATCAAAACTGGTGACATCTCAAGGTGTTTGTTCTCTTCTACTGATGTTACAGAGCAACGAATGTTCATTGTATACATCATCCATCTTGTCTTTCCTACAGCTTGTTTCAACCGCAATTAAGGGTTTGATAGTTTTTGGCTATGTTTCTCATGCTTATAAAAATTCTGGTGGTGTTCAAAGAACAGATGAACACACTTTCCAAGTGCACAGGAAAAGCAAAAACAAAACTTTCAGTTCCATAAAGCATCACACCAACTGTCCTTTATGGCCAGCATAAGCTGCTGCTGGCTTTACAAAACAATAACTGTATTTTTTCACTTCTCTCTCCTAAAAAATTATTCGCCCCTGTTCTCAAGGAGACAAATTTTCATTTTTCTCTGATTTTAAGGATTTATTAATCTCAGAAGTCAATTCCTAGAAGCAAAAGGATGTCAATGAAAGAAAACATGAAGTACAGATCTGGGAGATAAATGAGCAGAGGGAAACTCAAGGGTATTTTAAAGTTATTACTGATGCCTTCTCCAGCGTGGAAACCAAAAGTTTACAATTTCTAAATTAAGGCTTGAGGTAACATTAAATATTGTAATTTTATCTGTACAACCGAAGAAGCCACATGTGGCTGAATCCTAAGATGATCACTATAATGGAGGTTTATACTTTAGGTGTCCCTGCCTAACGTCTCTTGGTGAATGGCATCATCCTAAAGCTATTTTTAACAACAAAAGATATGAGAATGTGGGCCAAAATACTTGTGTTGTACAGGCATCTATCCATATGTCTTCAGAGATACTGGGTACCTCTGGGTAGAAAGCACTTGCTTGCCTTTTGAAAATGCACAGAGCTAGCCAGTCCTCAAAGAATAACTTGACCAATGCATTGCCCATTGGTTAATAGATACACTGTGAAAACATAAGACTTAAATCACATAGAAGACATTACTATCTATGCTTGCATATTACACAAGTCATTTTTTCCACAAATTACCTCTCCTTCACCTTCAGTCACTTCAGTTCAGTTGCTCAATTGTGTCCAACTCTCTGTGACCCCATGGACTATAGCACACCAGGTCTCCCTGTCCATCACCAACTCCAGGAGTTGAGTCAAACTCATGTCCATTGAGTCAGTGATGCCATCCAACCATCTAATCCTCTGTTGTGCCCTTCTCCTGCCTTCAATCTTTCCCAGCATCAGGGTCTTTTCAAATGAGTCAGTTCTTCCCATCAGGTGGCCAAAGTACTGGAGTTTCAGCTTCAACATCAGTCATTCCAATGAATATTCAGGACTGATTTCCTTTAGGATGGACTGGATGGATCTCCTTGCAGTCCAAGGGACTCTCAAGAGTCCCCTCCAACACCACAGTTCAAAAGCATCAATTCTTTGGCGCTCAGCTTTCTTCATAGTCCAACTCTCACATCCACACATGACTACTGGAAAAACCACAGCTTTGACTAGATGGACCTTTGTTGGCAAAGTAATGTCTCTGCTTTTCAATATGTTACCTAGGTTGGTCATAACTTTTCTTCCAAGGAGTCAAGGTCTTTTAATTCTATGGCTGCAGTCACCATTTGCAGTGATTTTGGAGCCCCAAAAAATAAAGTTTGACACCGTTTCCACTGTTTTCCCATCTATTTGCCATGAAGTGATGGGACCAGATGCCATGGTCTTCGTTTTCTGAATGTTGAGCTTTAAGCCAACTTTTTCACTCTCCTCTTTCACTTTCATCAAGAGGCTCATTAGTTCTTCTTCACTTTCTGCCATAAGGGTGGTATCATTTGCATATCTGAGGTTATTGATATTTCTCCCAGCAATCTAGATTCCAGCTTGTGCTTTATCCAGCCCAGGGTTTCTTATGATGTACTCTGCATGTAAGTTAAATAAGCAGGGTGACAATATACAGCCTTGACGGACTCCTTTTCCTGTTTGGAACCAGTCTGTTGTTCCATGTCCAGTTCTAACTGGTGCTTCCTGACCTGCATACACATTTCTCAAGAGGCAGGTCAGGTGGTCTGGTATGCCCATCTCTTTCAGAATTTTCCACAGTTTATCATGATCCACACAGTCAAAGGCTTTGGCATAGTTAATAAAGCAGAAGTAGATGTTTTTCTGGAACTCTCTTGCTTTTTCGATGATCCAGCAGATGTTGGCAATTTGATCTCTGGTTCCTCTGCCTTTTCTAAAACCAGCTGGAACATCAGGAAGTTCACAGTTCACGTATTGCTGAAGCCTGGCTTGGAGAATGTTGAGCATTACTTTACTAGCGTGTGAGATGACTGAAATTGTGCAGTAGTTTGAGCATTCTTTGGCATTGCCTTTCTTTGGGATTGGAATGAAAACTGACCTTTTCCAGTCCTGTGGCCACTGCTGAGTTTTCCAAATTTGCTGGCATATTGAGTGCAGCACTTTCACAGCATCGTCTTTCAGGATTTGAAATAGCTCAATAGGAATTCCATCACCTCCACTAGCTTTGTTTGTAGTGATGCTTCCTAAGGCCCACTTGACTTCACACTCCAGGATGTCTGGTTCTAGGTGAGTGATCACACCATTGTGATTATCTGGGTCATGAAGATCTGTTTTGTACAGTTCTTCTGTGTATTCTTGCCACCTTTTCTTAATATCTTCTGCTTCTCTTAGGTCCATACATTTCTGTCCTTTATTGAGCCCATCTTTGCATGAAATGTTCCCTTGGTATCTCTAATTTTCTTGAAGAGATCTCTTCACATTAGATTCCTTATAAATTTGCTATGCTACATACTATTCTGTCAATTAATTTCATTTGAAAACATGCTATTCAAGGAAGACATATGAGCCAGATCAGTAGGTTTCCACTTAAATGTATCACCAGGAGGGCCTGTTAAAGTCCAGAATGCTGAGCTTCACCCCTGGAGTTTCTGATTTAGTGTGTCTAGGGTGGAGCCCAAGAACTTGCATTTCTAACAAATATCCAGGTGATGCTGTTGTTGCTGACCTGAGGACGTCAGTTTGAGAACCACTACTCTAGCAATGCTAGTGGGTTAGATCAGCAGTTCTCAACTCTGGATGCACATTTGAATCATCTCGAGACCTTTCAAAAACGAAATTTTGGGTTCCATCACAGAGAAAATAAATTATAATATTAGGGAAGAGCCCACTAGAATCCCCACTTGTAGTTATTAATGCTTTTCTGGTGATTCAAGGATAAATCCAGAGTTGAAAACAAACGTTTTAGATAAATGCCAATTAATTTCAGCTAAAGAGTTTCTTAAAGAAGCAAATACATTTGACCCACAATCAGTAATTCTTCCTAGGGCATGTGACCTTACATTTGCAAATGATAATACATGGTTAATCTGTGGAAATTACTTTCCTGGGCCTAAAGGAAAGAATGGAAAATAAAGAAAGAAAACATTGTTCTCATCCCACAGTCATGGGTTTTTGCAGCTTGGATTATTTTCCAATAACAGCACCACATGAAGTAAGCTTGAGCAACACAGGAAGTAGAGAAGATGGTATCTTCTGGAAAACGATGTTAGAGAACCAAAAGGGCTAACTACAGTGATCATAAAACAGTGATACTTAAGGTGTAGATGCAAGTTTGAACAAAATTTTTTAAAAAAATGTTAGAGACAACCAGTGATGTCTTTCTGGGGGAGATGGCCTCTGAACTGGCCTTCATACAATAACTAGGTATTCATCAAATAATTCAAGAGTAGAAAGTCCCTATAGGCAGAAAAAACCACAGAGGTGAAGAAATGCTAGTAAGAAAGTAAAAGGTAACTTGTGAGGATATGAAGAAGAAAGGTAATACACTACAAGATTATGGAGCCTTTAACATCAGGATAAGGACATTTTCCTTTCATTTAGAAAAGTTTCTAAAAACTGTCTCTTCCAGTATTAGAAACCTGCTTATTTCTTCTCACCCCTCTTCATCCTTTCCTCCTATTCAAAGAGACCTTGAAACTTTCAAAAATGAGTCCAAATGATGGCCTAATATCTGTATTGCTAGTCCTCATTTGAAATTATAGAACTTTACAGTCATAGTTTATTTTGGGGGCTCCAAAATCACTGCAAATGGTTACTGCAGCCATGAAATAAAAAGACGCTTACTCCTTGGAAGGAAAGTTATGACCAACCTAGACAGCATATTCAAAAGCAGAGACATTACTGTGCCAACAAAGGTCCATCTAGTCAAGGCTATGGTTTTTCCAGTAGTCATGTATGGATGTGAGAGTTGGGCTATAAAGAAAGCTGAGTGCTGAAGAATTGATGCTTTTGAACTGTGGTGTTGGAGAAGACTCTTGAGAGTCCCTTGGACTGCAAGGAGATCCAACCAGTCCATCCTAAAGGAGATCAGTCCTGGGCGTTCATTGGAAGGACTGATGTTGAAGCTGAAACTCCAATCCTTTGGCCACCTGATGCGAAGAATTGACTCATTTGAAAAGACTGATGCTGGGAAAGATTGAAGGCAGGAGGAGAAGGGGACGACAGAGGATAAGATGGTTGGATCACATCACTGACTCAATGGACATGAGTTTGACTCAACTCCTGGAGTTGGTGATGGACAGGGAGGCCTGGTGTGCTGCAGTCCATGGGGTCTCAAAGAGTTAAACACAACTGAGTGACTAAACTGAACAGTTACAGATGACCATGGGCAGTTAGAGATCCTGAAGAAATAAATTATCTGTCACATGAACTGAGTATTTCAATTATCTAGTGGTGTGTAGCAAGCATCCCAACATTAGGTGGCTTACAAAAACAATTTCTTATCTTGCATGATTCTGTGAACTGACCAGGCATTTCTTTTGTTTCAGATGATGTTGGCTGAGAGACGCGAGAGCTAAAAATGGCTGCAATCACATGGCCACCAGCCAGATGGTTGTAAAGCCTGCACTTTCAGCTGGATGATTTACTTCTCCTCCAGACAGGATTCTCCACAAAGCTACTTGGGCTTTTTCACAATATGGCATATGGGTTTTAAGTAGGAACATTCCCAAAGGTTAATGAGGAAGCTGCAGATCTCTTAAAGTTCATCCTTGGATGTTACACAATATCACTTCAGTTGTGTTCCATTCCAAACAAGTTAGAGGGATAGACCAGACTCAAATAGAGGGAAAATAAAGTCTACCTGTTGGTGGAGTGGCAAGATCACATTGCAAAAGAGAGATGAGATAGGAGATAGAGCTGAGGCCATCTTTGAAACTATCATCTACCACACTTATTACACAAGTCTATATACTAACCCACACACAGAGACATCAAGGCTTAACAGTAAATGTGATGAAAAACTTATACAAAACAATACAACCTTTATACGCTGTCTTAAAAACTAATAAGAAATTTAAAATTTGATTGAGAAAATAAATATCTACCCTGATATTCATCAGGATGGAATAGCAGATACAGATAAAACCAGCTGCAAAGCTAGCAGCTAAATAGTAGATCCTAAATCATAACAAATTCCAAGTAGATTTGAGTTTTAATGAATAAATGTGGTATCTATACTTTTTGTGAACACCTTTATTCTTCAACTTGATTATGGTACTGATGGTGATAGTAGAAGGATCAGAAGTAGAAGCAAAAAGAAAAACATCATTTATTGAATTCTTCTCTACTGGAACTGCTGCTGCTGCTGCTGCTAAGTTGCTTCAGTTGTGTCTGACTCTGCAACCCCATAGATGGCAGCCCACTAGGGTCCTCTCTCCCTGGGATTCTCCAGGCAAGAATACTGGAGTGAAGACATCATCTAATCCTCATCCAACATTTAATTCTCACAACCATCCTTTGAGAAAAGTACTACCATCTAAATTTTGCAAAGACAAAAGGGAAGCTTGAAGAAATTATATATTTTCCCAAAGGGACACTGCAAGTTGGAAAGACAGGGTTCCAATTCAGGGGTTGACAATTTTTTTTTTCTATAAAAGGCCAGAAAATAAACATTTTTGGCTGTATGGGTCACATGGTCTCTGTTGCTGTTATTAACCTCTGTGGTTTTATCACAGAAGCAGCCATAGGGCTTCCCTGATGGCTCAGTGGTAAAGAATTTGCTTGCCAATGCAGGAGACAGGGGTTCGACCCCTGGTTCAAGAAGATCCCACAAGCCGTGGAGCAACTAAGTCTGTACACCACAACTATTGAGTCTGAGCTCTAGAGCCCTGGAGCCACAACTACTGAAGCCTCACCCTACAACAAGAAGTCACTGCAGTGAGAACCTCATGCACAGCAATGAAGAGTAGAGCACTCTTGCCAAAACTAGAGAAAAGCCCACACAGCAATGAAGACTCAGCAGAGACAAAAGTAAATAAATAGAAATTATTTTTTAAAAAGCACCCATAGATACTATGTAAACTAGTGAGCATAGTTGTTTTTAAAAAAGTCATTTACAGAAAGAGATAGTGGGCCAAATTTAGCCTCCAGGCAAGAGTTTTCTGACCCCTGTTATTACTGAAGATTGATATAAACTTCTTGACTCAGATTTTATGAAAAAAGAGTCTCTATATCTTTACAGCTGATGCAACATCTAGCACAGAATCATGTGTTCACATGTACTCAATAAATATATTTGTTGGAATGACCAATAAATAATTCGACTATGTGAGTGTCTATTATTTCCTGCTGCTGCTGCTGCTAAGTCACTTCAGTCGTGTCCAACTCTGTGTGACCCCACAGACCGCAGCCCACCAGGCTCCGCCATCCCTGGGATTCTCCAGGCAAGAACACTGGAGTGGGTTGCCATTTCCTTCTCCAATGCATGAAAGTGAAAAGTGAATGTGAAGTCGCTTAGTCGTGTCTGACTCTTAGCGACCCCATGGACTGCAGCCTACCAGCTCCTCCGTCCATGGGATTTTCCAGGCAAGAGCACTGGGTGCCATCGCCTTCTCCGCTAGGCATTATTATAAGCACTTGTTGTATATCACTGAACAAAATACAGAAATCCTGGTCTATGAGTGGTTTAAAAATCTATAAAGTACTCAAATTATACGGTGTGTCTGTATTCTACTGCTGCCATAACAAATTACCACAAACACAATGGCCTAAAACAACAAATTTATTATCTTACTATTCTGTAGGTCAGAAATCCAACATGAGTCTCATCAGACTAAAATGAAGCCCTTAGCATACCTGTGTTACTTTCTAGAGGATCTGTTTTCTAGCTGATGATGATTCTTGGCACAATGCAATCCCTTAAACACAGATCCCCACATCTCAGAATGAGCAAACTTCACTGAGTCATTCTCCTGCTGCCATTTTTCTT
Organism: Bos indicus x Bos taurus; assembly: GCF_003369695.1. NCBI lineage: Eukaryota > Metazoa > Chordata > Mammalia > Artiodactyla > Bovidae > Bos > Bos indicus x Bos taurus. The sequence goes on from NC_040105.1 coordinate 20,947,489, forward strand.
TCTGACTACACCCAAATGTAGTGAGGGGGTTCTCTGATTTTAAGGACTCACGTGATCAGATTCAGCCCACCTAGATAAATCAGGACAATCTCCTTATCTTAATCACATCTTCAAAGTCCCTTCTACCATGTAAGGTAACATATTTACAGGTTCTGGAGATTAGGACCTGAACATCTTTAAGTAACCATTATCTGTCTACTACAAATATCATCACATAATTTTATAGTCAATCTGATTAATTTGATTTTTGCCAGTGGACAATATTTCCAGTGAGCTGATACATAATACAAATGCTATTGACATGTGTGGTAATCCATTTATATTGAATAGAACAAATTATACCTTCTCTAGCTTTGCCCAAACCTGATAGATTTAGGCCTAATGATTGAGTCAGTCCTAAATGAGATCAGAGTGTTTTAAAAATTCTTACCTAACATTAAAAACATTAAAAGCAAGGTATTTTTTACCATAAGCCTGACACATTGGGTAGGTTTGTTCCGTTTTGAACACATACATTGCCCTGGGTCCTGCCTAAAAATAGGATTCCTACGTGTGCCTGACAGTGACATGTTAGCCCAGGCCATTTGACTAGGACTCTGCTTTGGTTTCGGAGAAGGCAAAGGCACCCCACTCCAGTACTCTTGCCTGGAAAATCCCATGGACGGAGGGGCCTGGTAGGCTGCAGTCCATGGGGTCGCTAGGAGTCAGACACGACTGAGCGACTTCACTTTCACTTTTCACTTTCATGCATTGGAGAAGGAAATGGCAACCCACTCCAGTGTTCTTGCCTAGAGAACCTCAGGGACGGGGAAGCCTGGTGGGCTGCTGTCTATGGGGTCGCACAGAGTCGGACACGACTGAAGCGACTTAGCAGCAGCAGCAGCTGCTTTGGTTTTCTGATTTACCTTTCAATCCCATTCATTGATTAGAACGTTAACTGAAACATTAGATAGAATAAATCTGACATCTTCCTTGACCCTTGCCAATCTATCCAACTGTGCTTATGTTCCAGGCACTCAGGTCCTCTTCCAACTGAGATGGACCACACCCAACCATAACCCAACTCTCAGCTCCAGGAAAGCCACTTACTCAAGATTCCTGATGACAGTTCAGTTCAGTTCAGTCACTCAGTCGTGTCCAACTCTTTGTGACCCCATGAACCGCAGCATGCCAGGCCTCCCTGTCCATCACCAACTCCCAGAGTCCACTCAAACCCATATCCATTGAGTCAGTGATGCCATCCAACCATCTTATCCTCTGCCGTCCCCTTCTCCTCCTGCCCTCAATCTTTCCCAGCATCAGGGTCTTTTCAAAAGAGTCAGTTCTTCACATCAGGTGGCCAAAGGATTGGAGTTTCAGCTTCAACATCAGTCCTTCCAAAGAATACCCAGGACTGATCTCCTTTAGGATGGACAGGTTGGATCTCCTTGCAGTCCAAGGGACTCTCAAGAGTCTTCTTCAACACCGCAGTTCAAAAGCATCAATTCTTTGGTGCTCAGCTTTCTTTATAGTCCAACTCTCACAAGCACTATCTAAATTAGCTTTAATTCCACAATTTTGCAGTATTATGGTTTGGTTTGTGCTCCAAACCCAACTTTCTCTATACCATCTACATCTCCCTTAAAAAGTCCATAATTCACCCATGCTCAAGTTAAAAACTTTGCAGTCATTTTCAATTCCACTCTGCCTTTATCCACTACTATTCAATCACCCTATTGTTCTGGTTACCAGAAACAAATGACACAGAAGGTGGACAGGATTGGCAGGAGAAATAAGTTTCTGTTTTAGAGGGAAAAAAACAACTTTCAATGTTTGCCTTTCAGAAACATTTGCCAATGAAGCTCCCCCAGGTCAGGGGAGAAGTTTCTATGCAAGATCCAGAATGAAGAGAGACTTCTATTGATATCTGAAAGTTCTAGGTCTATATGAAAGAAAATTCATCTTGGAGTTTTAAAGACTTGGTGTCTGATCAAAGCTCTGCAACATAATTTGACAATTTGTTTTCAACTAGGAAATGCAAATAACACCTACCTCATGGGGTTGTTGGAAAAATTAAATGAGATCATGAGTACGAAGGCACTTTGTAAACTGCAGATATTAACTGTTACCATTATGATTATCCCACAAGTGCCCTCCTATCTCTACTGCAGCAAATATTACAACTGTTCAGGGTAAAGAGTGAATATCTTAATGCTAATCATTCAGATTCATGCAGGAGGCAATTTACTTTTGTTCTATGGTGTCAGCAAAGGTCATTTCATTCTAATCCTGTCCATCAAGTTACATTTTGGACAAAGTTCAGTTTCATCAAAACTGCCAGTATTAGGCTTGGCTCAACTTAAAGACTCATTCAACTACCTTCTCTGAAAACACAAGCCAATATTTGTGTATATTTGTATCATAAATCACATACTAATGAAATACCAAAAGTAGTCACCTCTTTTACAATCACTCTCTGATTCCCAAGGCTGAATTAGCCCCTTCTTCTCTACTTCCTATTATGTGTTGCCAACACTACTATAGCACTGATGCTATGACATGATAATGGTGTTTCTGATCTTCTTCCCCATGAGACTGTGAGCAGTAGGGTGGATATTCAGTCTATGCATTCTCACACATGGTAGACAGTGGATAACCAATACAGGTTTAATGAAGCAAAAGGGGAAACACAGGAAGTTCAAGCTATAGGGAACTTTGCTTCTTAGAGAGTTATACTTCACTAGCTAATTTAAGGAAATCAGGGATATCAAATAAAGGAAAAACATGCTAAGGAAAAACTAATCTTTTCAAAAATCCCCCATTAATCTTTCTATAGCATGTTTAAAAGGTGTTAGCAGTTATTTTAAGTGCAATGTAAATTAGATTAATTATTCTAAACAATTCATATTTGAGACTTGGGAAAAGAGAAACATTTTATTTGACTCTCTCAGCCCCTAAATGTGATGCCCTGTGCTTTCTGGAGAAACTCAGTATTACAAATAAAGCATAAATGTACTGATCTGAGAGGATAGGGAGGAAGTTTTCCCATTTAGAAAGTTGTTCCTTTGTCGAAGATAAAGTGTACATAAGTGTGTGGATTTATCTCTTGGCTTTCTATTTTGTTCCATTGACCTATATTTCTGTCTTTGTGCCAGTACCACACTGTCTTGATGACTGTGGCTTTGTAGTATAGTCTGTAGTCAGGCAGGTTGATTCCTCCAGTTCCATTCTTCTTTCTCAAGATTGCTTTGGCTATTTGAGGTTTTTTATATTTCCATACAAATTGTGAAATTATTTCCTCTAGTTCTCTGAAAAATACCATTGGTACCTTGATAGGGATTGCATTGAATCTATAGACTGCTTTGGGTAGTATACTCATTTCCACTATATCGATTCTTCCAATCCATGGATATGAAATTCTTCCAATTCCATATCCAATTCATGAGATGTTTCTCCATCTCTTTGTGTCACCTTTGATTTCTTTCATCAGTGTTTTATAGTTTTCTATATATAGGTCTTTAGTTTCTTTAGGTAGATTTATTCCTAAGTATTTTACTCTTTATGTTGCAATAGTGAATGGAATGGTTTCCTTAATTTATCTGTTTTCTCATTGTTAGTACATAGGAATGCAAGGGATTTATCTGCATTAATTTTATATGCTGCAACTTTACTATATTCATTGATTAGCTCTAGCAATTTTCTGGTGGAGTCTTTAGGGTTTTCTATGTAGAGGATCATGTCATCTGCAAACAGTGAGAGTTTTACTTCTTCTTTTCCAATCTGGATTCCTTTTATTTCTGTTTCTTCTCTGATTGCTGTGGCTATCTCTTTAACAAGTGCTGCTGGGAAAACTGGTCAACCACCAGTAAAAGAATGAAACTAGAACACTTTCTAACACCATACACAAAAATAAACTTAAAATGGATTAAAGATCTAAATGTAAGACCAGAAACTGTAAAACTACTAGAGGAAAACATAGACAAAAGACTCTGACATAAATCACAGCAGGATCCTATATGACCCACCTCCCACAGAAATGGAAATAAAAGCAAAAATAAACAAATGAGACCTAATTAAACTAAAAAGCTTTTGCACAATGAAGGAAACTATAAGCAAGGTGAGAAGACAGCCTCAGAATGGGAGGAAAATAATAGCAAATGAAGCAACTGACAAAGAATTAATCTCAAAAATACAGAAGCAGCTCTTGCAGCTCAATTCCAGAGAAATAAATGACCCAATCAAAAAATGGGCTAAAGAACTAAACAGACATTGCTCCAAAGAAGACATACAGATGGCTAACAAACATATGAAAAAATGCTCAACATCACTCATTATCTGCTGCTGCTGCTGCTAAGTCGCTTCAGTCGTGTCCGACTCTGTGTGACCCCATAGACGGCAGCCCACCAGGCTTCCCTGTCCCTGGGATTCTCCAGGCAAGAACACTGGAGTGGGTTGCCATTATCAGAGAAATGCAAATCAAAACCACAATGAGGTACCATCTCACGCAAGTCAGAATGGCTGCAATCCAAAAGTCTACAAATAATAAATGCTGGAGAGGGTGTGGAGAAAAGGGAACCCCCTTACACTGTTGGTGGGAATGCAAACTAGTACAGCCACTATGGAGGACAGTGTGGAGATTCCTTAAAAAACTGGAAATAGAACTGCCATACGACTCAACAATCCCACTGATGGGCATAAACACCGAGGAAACCAGACTTGAAAGAGACACGTGTACCCCAATGTTCATTGCAGCACTGTTTACAATAGCCAGGACATGCAAGCAACCTAGATATCCATTGGCAGATGAATGGATAAGAAAGCTGTGGTACTTATACACAATGGAATATTCAGTTCAGCTCAGTTTCTCAGTCGTGTCCAACTCTTTGCAACCCCATGAACTGCAGGACACCAGGCCTCCCTGTTCATCACCAGCTCCCGGAGTTCACCCAAACTCATGTGCATCGAGTTGGTGACGCCATCCAGCCATCTCATCCTCTGTCGTCCCCTTCTCCTCCTGCCCCCAATCCCTCCCAGCATCAGGGTCTTTTCCAACTAGTCAGCTCTTCCATGAGGTGGCCAAAGTATTAGAGTTTCAGCCTCAGCATCAGTCCTTCCAATGAATGCCCAGGACTGATCTCCTTTAGAATGGACTGGTTGGATCTCCTTGCAGTCCAAGGGACTCTCAAGAGTCTTCTCCAACACTACAGTTCAAAAGCATCAATTCTTTGGTGCTCAGCTTTCTTCACAGTCCAACTCTCACATCCATACATGACCACTGGAAAAACCATAGCTTTGACTAGATGGACCTTCGTTGGCAAAGTAATGTCTCTGCTTTTGAATATGCTATCTAGGTTGGTCATAACTTTCCTTCCAAGGAGTAAGTGTCTTATAATTTCATGGCTGCAATCACCGTCTGCAGTGATTTTGGAGCCCCAAAACATAAAGTCTGACACTGTTTCCACTGTTTCCCCATCTATTTCCCATGAAGTGATGGGACCAGATGCCATGATCTTTGTTTTCTGAATGTTGAGCTTTAAGCCAACTTTTTCACTCTCTTCTTTCACTTTCATCAAGAGGCTTTTTAGTTCCTCTCCACTTTCTGCCATAAGGGTGGTGTCATCCGCATATCTGAGGTTATTGATATTTCCCCCGACAATCTTGATTCCAGCTTGTGCTTCTTCCAACCCAGTGTTTCTCATGATGTACTCTGCATATAAGCTAAATAAGCAGGGTGACAATATACAGCCTTGACTTACTCCTTTTCCTATTTAGAACCAGTCTGTTTTTCCATGTCCAGTTCTAATTGTTGCTTCCTGACCTGCATATAGGTTTCTCAAGAGGCAGGTGAGGTGGTCTGGTATGCCCATCTCTTTCAAAATTTTCCACAGTTTATTGTGATCCACACAAAAACTTTGGCATAGTCAATAAAGCAGAAATAGATGTTTTTCTGGAACTCTCTTGCTTTTTCGATGATTCAGCCGATCTTGGCAATTTGATCTCTGGTTCCTCTACCTTTTCTGAAACCAGCTTGAACATTTGGAAATTCACAGTTCACATATTGCTGAAGCCTGGCTTGGAGAATTTTGAGTATTACTTTACTATTGTAATGGAATACTATTCCGCCATTAAAAAGAATGCATTTGAATCAGTTCTAATGAGGTGAATGAAACTGGAGCCTATTATACAGAGTGAAGTAAGTCAGAAAGAAAAACACCAATACAGTATATTAACGCATATATATGGAACTTTAAAAGATGGTAATGATGACCCTTTATGCAAGACAGCAAAAGAGACACAGATGTAAAAAACAGTGCTTTGGACTCTGGGAGAAGGTGAGGGTGGGATGATTTGGGAGAATAACATTGAAACATGTATATTACCATATGTGAAATAGATCACTGGTCCAGGTTCGATGCATGAGACAGGGCACTCAGGGCTGGTGCACTGGGATGACCCTGAGGGATGGGATGGGGAGGGATGTGGGAGGGGGGTTCAGAATGGGGGACACATGTACACCCATGGCTGATTCATGTCAATGTATGGCAAAAACCACTACAATATTATAAAGTAATTAGCCTCCAATTAAAATAAATAATTTTAAAAAAAGAAAGTTGTTCCTGTAAGAATTTTAACTATACATTTTCAAAATTCTATGATCATCTACCATTATATCATGTAATCCCTTCTTAGTGTATCTTTATTAATAGTTTAATTAAAAATTAGCCATGTAACCCTTGGATTAAAGGCAAGAAAGAAAGTCTGTGAGATACTTTCCATGCTTTTTTTTAGAAAGCATGGCTACCATTGGAAAATATGCTCTTCTTGAGCCAGATGAGAAGGTTTCAACAGAGTTTCAATGACCATGAAACTACACTTTAATCTCATGCTTCTCAAATTTTAACCTGCACACAAATCCTTCAAGAGTTTTGTTCAAAATTCACATTCTGATTCCATAATTGTAGGATGGGTCCTGAAAGTGGATTTCTAACAATTTCCCAGGTGATGCTCAAGCTACTAGTCTGCAGATCATATCTTGGGTGCCAAGGTTTTAGTAGACATTGCAAATATCTTCAGTGAAATTTCTAATGTAAGCTGCCACTGTGTTTCTCCTATGCCAATAGTTTTAGAGATTTTTCCTATTAATACCTTTTACTCAAGAGGATAATTGCTTTGATAACCAGTTTTTAAAGAGACTGAACCTTGTAGTTAGTTTGAATTTAATCACTATATAAAATGTGGCTTATGCAATGATTAAGAAATGATAATATCCCTGGAAGACAGAGAAATTATGTTTAACCTACACTTTCCCTTTAAAAATTCCTTTTTCTAAGACTCAGTTGACATACAGCTTTTGAGAAATGTTATTGAAGACATCATAGCCTGTTAGTGATACAGTGTAGAGTCCAATAGTCCCACTCAAAGCAAAGCTGATGTGTCCAAAGGAATAAAACAGATTCTCATCTCATGTGAGCATCTCCCAGTAATGAGATAGCTCTTGGGATAATCTGCCTGACCAGGAGAGCCAATCCTGACAGCCCTTAATTGGTAATGACAAATTGAAGAGCCTTAAAAGCAAAAGAAGCTGTGTTTTTCCAGTGCTTGCCCTATTAGATTTTAGACATGCCCTAGATGTATGAAACTGCATTCTCACCAATCCATTTCATGCACCTAAAATCACTTATTTGGGCTAAGGATTCAAGAGTATAATTTCTAAGCCAAAATGATAGACGTACAGTCATTACACAGCAAAATTTCATCTATAGCAGTATTCAAAATCTGCCAGCCCTCACAAAAAAATTTAAAAATTTTCCCCTTTACTTTTCCCGCTGCCATTAATCTTTGTTCTCAGTTTCTCCCTGCTTTAATCATTTGATATACTGTATAAAGTTGTGCATATACTAAATTTCAATGAGAGAAATCTTATTTTAAATGCACTTAAAATAAGTTAGTGTTTTCTGTGATGAATTCTATGTAAAGAAATAAATTCTTCTTTATGAATAGTCATCTGCAAACACCTGCTAACATATTTTGCAAGTTCTACGTTCATATATCTCTTTATTTCCATGTAGACTATATCTGTACATTCACTTTACACATGACTCTAAATATCTCTTTTATGTTCCAGTCAAGGAAAGGGAAACTAACACCCATGGTATGGAGAAGTACCTGGGCTAGCAAGAGCATGAGGTGGCTACAGGCCGCAGGACTCCAAGGGCAAGGGAAGAGATCAGTTACCTAGAATCCAGGAAGACCAGTGGTTGTACACAAGGGCCACTCTATGCCCTTTAATATGGAAATATAGTCACTTCCCTCCCACTGGTCAAATCTCATCTCAACTGATGATATCCACAGAGGTCAGGCTTCTAAAGCACAGAGCACAGTACATAAGCATGGACATGGAACTTGTGGGACCACACAAAGAATACCAGGCACAGTGGAAGGTACAAGTAGTATACAGGAAATATGGTAATTAAAGGAAAATTCGCTTACGGAATGTTGAGAACACTGATCTCCCCGTCAGCAACTCCAGAAGGTCAGCAGCCAGAGTTTGATGCTCCAGTCAGGAGACTGGATGGTTGATCTCTGTAGAATGACAATGAAATGAAAAGCTAGATTAAAAACTTGGAAGATAAAATTGAGAAAAATTTTCCAAATGTAAAGCAAAAGACAGAAATTTAGAATGACAGAAGAAAAGTAAATCAAGCCAAGAGTTTCAACATACAACATGACTAACTATAATACACCTCTAGAAAGAAAACTTAAACTCAGGAGAATTTTTCCAGAAGGATTTTCAGATTGAAAGCACTCACCAAATACCAACACAATAAATTAAACCAGGCCCTCATCAAAGGAATATTACAATGGAATTTAAGAACACCAGGAGACAGAATTTCCTGATGGTCCAGTGGATAGGACTCCACTCTTTCACTGCTGAGGGCCCAGGTTCAATGCCTGGTCCCTACTTGGGGAACTAAGATCTAACAAGTCCCATGGTACAGCCAAGAAAAGGAACACTGGGAGATAGTGAATATTCTTCTAGAGGAAGGGTTGGGGGGTAACCAGGTCCCATACAAAGGATCAGAAATCAGACCACTTCTAATCTTTTAACATCAACACAAGAAGCTAGAAGGCAATGGAGTAATGACTCCAAAACTTTGGGGAACATGATATCCAACCTATAACCCTACCTTCAAGCAAACTTCAAACCAAATAAAACATTTTTCAGGTGTGCAAGATCTTAAAAATTTATCTCTAAGCATCTTTTTTTTTCATTTAGCTACTGAAATAAGTGTTATACCAAAATGGAAGGTGTAAACCAGAACAGAGGAGGAAACAGGATGTAGGAAATACAGATCTCAGAGACAAAGGTACCTCAGAACAATTCATATGCACCAGGCACAGAAAGCGTTAATAACCAGTTCAATTTACAACTTAACAAAATATCTCGTGTGTTTGAATACATTAAGGGGAGATTTAGATAATTTGGGAAAGGAACTGAACTAGTGAGAAGTACATGAAAAATAAGTAACCATAACACAAGGCAATTATTAGGTTCAGGGTAAAATATTCTGCAAGAAACAAAAAATGATTCACAATATATTATGTAATTCAGCTATGGATAATGTTTACATAGTTACACTAATGTGAAGATTGCACTAATGTAACCTATCATATAACTATATTGCCAGGACAGAATGACAGGCAATCTTAATATATGTGCATGGAGAGAAAAGAAAGCTAAATTATTTTCCTTTCTAAGATGTCAATCAGCATATTCAAATCTTGGAAATCAAAAAGTCGAAATGAAAAAATGCTATTAAAAAATGGAAATAAATACCCAAAGATGCAACTAAAATACTATTGATTTTTTCTGTAATAATGTATACAGAATTAATGTGTGGAAATATATTTTTGTATTTGAAATTTAGTGAAAATTTTAAAGTAAGTTAAAATATGAAACATGATTTTCAATATTTTAAGTTTAAATATCACTATAAAGAATGTGCTTCTGTCATTTTTGAGGTATGGCAGCTCACAAATTACAGTATGCAATTCTCATCTTTCTTTTAATGATTATTTTTTAATATGCTTACCAGAAAGGGGAAATGTCTGTTATTCTTGCTGTTTAATTAAAAAAACTAAAGTGATTCTTCCTATTGTTATGGTTAATAAAACAAATGCAAAACCTAGAAGCATCTTTGTGAATTTGTACAATTTGTATCATACTGATGAATCTCTGTATTAGAATTATACTGTCATGATTGAAACTCCTTCTGAAAATAGATATACTCCCTACTGAAATGCTGGAATTTTGAAATAACTGAAACTCAGTGCTATATAATAGATGAAAATTATAAACCATATTTTGCAAGACTAACATTCTGTATGAAGATTCTGATGACTAAGTTCTAATAATGATATTTTTCCTAAGACAATTTAAAGACTGTACTTTAGAATTCAAGTAATGTTGCTTCAATATGCCAACACTATAGTACATCACCAATACAATTTTCAGGACTTCCCTGGTGGTCTAGTGGCTAAGACTCCAGGCTCCTAATATAGGGGGCCCAGATGCGAATCCAGGTCAGGGAGCTAGATCCCAAACAACACAACTAAAAGTTCACATGCCACAACTAAGACTGTCCATGCTGCAATTTTGATACTGGATGCTTGGGGCTGGTGCACTGGGATGACCCAGAGGGATGGTATGGGGAGGGAGGAGGGAGTGGGGTTCAGGATGGGGAACGTGTGTATACCCATGGCGGATTCATTTTGATGTGTGGCAAAACCAATACAATATTTTAAAGTAATTAACCTCCAATTAAAATAAATAAATTTATATTAAAAAAAAGATCCCACATACTGTCGCTAAGACCCAGCACAGTCAAATAAATAAATAGATACTTTTTGAAATGTGATTTTTCTCATCCACTTTGTATGCATGCCTGCATGCTCAGTCACTAAGTCGTACATAACTCTTTGTGACCCCCATGGACTGTAGTTCTCCAGGCTCCTCTCTCCATGTGACTTCCTAGGCAAGAATACTGGAGTGGGTTGCCATTTCCTCCTATAGGTGATCTTCCCAACCCAGGGATCCAACCAGTGTCTCCTACATGACAGGTGGATTCTTTACACTGAACTGCCTGGGAAGCCACTCCACTTTGTATAATGTCTTTCAAAAATCTATGATAGTAAAAATTTATCTTGCTCATTTCAACATTCACCTAATTAGGACAAAAGAAGTGGATGATGGGCGCATATTTAGTTAAGTGAGTGGATATAATATAAGAACTATGCTAACAAAATACAAAGGTTTACCTGCAATTCATTTGCACAGTAATTTGAAAAGAATCTGTTACTGCTTTCATCATGCAAAACAAAAAGGAAAACCAAAGTGGTAAAACATTATGATAAATTCATACATTTTACAGTGAAAAACAGTAGTATCAGGTTCTTTGATGCATTTTTAATCCTGAAACATATCATATTTAACTTTTAGCTAATGCTGATATTCAAAATGATGATAGTATTTGTGTGTGGCAATTGATCTTGCACCTGGTTTACTTTCAGTTTCAAAGCACTATTTCCAATGTTTGTAATCCAATCCCAACCTGGTTTCTTAACAAATAGAACAAATGAGGGGATGGATCCAGTAAAAAAAAAAAAAAAAAAAAAACCTCCCAACAAAGAAATGTCCAGGTCTGGATGGCTTTACTGGTGAACACTACCAAATACTTAAATAAGAATTAATATGAATCCTACTTGAACTCTTCCAAATTTAAAGAGAAGGCATGATCCTTCCAAACTCATTCTATGAGGCCACCATCACCCTGATCCCAAATTCAGACGACACTACAAAAAAAAAAAAAAAAAGAAAGAAAGAAAGAAAGAAAATCACAGACCAATATCTCAAAATGAACATAGATGCAAAAATATTCAAAACAACAGCAAACTAAATTCAACAGTATATTAAAGTATCATAAACCAAAATAAAGTGTGGCCTACCCCTAAGATGCAATGAGAGTTCAACACATACAAATGAATATAAAACACTACAGTAACAAAATGAAGTGTAAAAACCATATGATCATCTCAATAGATACAGTAAAAGTATTTGACAAAATTCAGCATTCATTCATGATAAAAAAAAAAACTCTCAACAAATTAGGTATAGAAGAAATATAACTCAACATAATAAAGGCCATGCATGACAAGCCCACAGCTCACATCATACTTAACAGTGAAAAGCTGAACATTCTTACCATAAAATCAGGAATAATGCAAGTATGTATGACCTTATCACTTTTATTCAGCATGAAGTCACAGCCAGAGTAATTAGGCAAGGAAAACATAAAAGGCATCCAAATCAAAAAGGTAGAAGAAAAATTGTCAATGTTTGCAGATGACATAATCTTCTACATAGAAAACCGTAAAGAGTCCATCAAAGATTGTTAGAATTTAATAAACAAATTTAGTAAACTCATAAGATACAATATCAGCATGCAGAAACAAATTTTGTTTCTATATGCTAACAGTGAACTGTCCAAAAAAGACCTAAATAAAACAACTCCATTTAAAATAGCAAAAAAAAAAAAAAAAAAAAAAACCTTAGGAATAAACTTAGCAGATGAAAGATCTGCATAAGATTTATGCTATAAATGGCAAGATTTTATTCTTTTTTATGCTTTAGCAGTAGTCTATTGTGTGTATCTATGTGTGTGTGTATGTATACACACACCACATCTTTTGTATCCAACTGTTAATGATGCTTGAGTGGTTTCCATGTCTTGGCTATTGTAAATAATGCTGTGACACTGGGGTACATGAATCCATTCAAATTACTGTTTTAGTTCTTTTGGATATATACTCAGGAGTGGAATTGCAGAATCAAATGGTAACGCTGTTTTTACCTTTTTTGAGGAAGCTGCATACTGTTTTCCGCACTGGCTGTACAAATTTAGATTTCTACTACCAGTGTACGTGAGTTCCCTTTTTCACATATCCTCACCAACATTTGTTATTTGTGTTCTTTTTTTTTAATTTATTTTTTACTGTGGGATAATTGCTTTACAGAATTTTGCTGTTTTCTGTCAAACCTCAACATGAATCAGCCATAGGTATACATATATCCCCCCCGTTTTGAATCTCCCTCCCATCTCCTTCCCCATCCCACCCCTCTAGGTTGATACAGACCCCTGTTTGAGTTTCCTGAGCCATAGAGCAAATCCCCGTTGACTATCTATTTTACACATGGTAATGTAAGTTTCCATGTTACTCTTTCCATACATCTCACCCTCTCCTCCCCTCTCCCCATGTCCACAAGTCTAATCTCTATGTCTGTTTCTCCATTGTTGCCCTGTCAGTAAACCACAGCACGCCAGGCATCCCTGTGCATCACCAACTCCCAGAGTTCACGCAAACTCATGTCCATTGAGTCGGTGATGCCATTCAACCATCTCATACTCTGTCGTCCCCTTCTCCTCCTGCCTTCAATCTTTCCCAGCATCAGGGTCTTTTCAAATGAGTCAGCTCTTCACATCAGGTGGCCAAAGTATTGGAGTTTCAGCTTCAACATCAGCCCTTCCAATGAACACAGGACTGATCTCCTTTAGGATGGACAGGTTTAATCTCATTGCAGTCCAAGGATAGGCATTAGCTCTTCTCTAAATGTTTGATAGAATTCCCCTGTGAAGCTATCTGGTCCTGGGCTTTTGTTTTTTGGGGAGATTTTTGATCACAGCTTCAATTTCAGTGCTTGTAATTGAGTTGTTCATAATTTCTATTTCTTCCTGGTTCAGTCTTGGAAGATTCAACTTTTCTAAGGATGTATCCATTTCTTCCAGGTTATCCATTTTATTGTCAAATAGTTGTTTATAATAGTCTCTCATAATCTTTTGTATTTCTGCAATGTCTGATGTAACCTCTCTTTTTTCATTTCTAATTTTGCTGATTTGATTCTTCTCTCTTTTTTTCTTGATGAGTCTGGCTAAAGGCTTGTCAATTTTGTGTATCTTCTAGTACAACCAGCTTTTAGTTTTATTAATCTTCACTATTGTGTCTTTCATTTATTGTTTGTTTCTGCTTGGATCTTTATGATTTATTTCCTTCTACTAATTTTGGGGGTTTTTTGTTCTTTTTCCAGTTGTTTTAGGTGTAAATTTAGGTTGTCTATTGGATGTTTTTCTTGTTTCTTGAGGTAAGATTGCATTGCTATAAACTTCCCTCTTAGAACTGCTTTTGCTGCATCCTATCCGAGGTCGACTCACTGGAAAAGACTCTGATGCTGGGAGGGATTGTGGGCAGGAGGAGAAGGGGATGACAGAGGATGAGATGGCTGGATGGCATCACTGACTCAATGGACGTGAGTCTGGGTGAACTCCGGGAGTTGGTGATGGGCAGGGAGGCCTGGCGTGCTGAGATTCATGGGGTCGCAAAGAGTCGGACACGACTGAGCGACTGAACTGAACTGAATCCGAGGCCAGGGGCGGCGGTTGAGAGGAGCAACCCCACATCCGAGGAGCGGCGGCTGCGTGGGTGCAGGAGGGCCAAGAGGAGATACTCCACGTTCAAGGTCAGGAGGGATGACCTCGTCCAAGGTAAGGAGCAGGGGTTGTGCTTTGCTGGAGCAGCCATGAAGAGATACCCCACATCCAAGGTAGGAGAAACCCAAGTAAGACGGTAGGTGTTGCAAGAGGGCATCAGAGGGCTGCTGCTGCTAAGTCACTTCAGTCGTGTCCGACTGTGTGCGATCCCATAGACGGCAGCCCACCAGGCTCCCCTGTCCCTGGGATTCTCCAGGCAAGAACACTGGAGTGGGTTGCCATTTCCTTCTCCAATGCATGAAAGTGAAAAGTGAAAGTGGAGTCGCTCAGTCACATCTGACTCTTAGCGACTCCATGGACTGCAGCCCGCTAGGCTCCTCCATCCATGGGATTTTCCAGGCAAGAGTACTGGAGTGGGGTGCCATTGCCTTCTCCAGGCATCAGAGGGCAGACACACTGAAACCATAATCACAGAAAACTAGCCAATCTGACCACATGGACCACAGCCTTGTCTAACTCAATGAAACTAAGCCATGTTGTGTGGGGCCACCCAAGATGGATGGGTCATGGTGGACAGGTCTGACAGAATGTGATCCGCTGGAGAAGGGAATGGCAAACCACTTCAGTATTCTTGCCTTGAGAACCCCATGAACAGTATGAAAAGGCAAAATGATAGGATACTGAAAGAGGAACTCCCCAGGTTGGTAAGTGGCCAATATGCTACTGGAGAAATAAATCCAGAAAGAATGAAGAGACAGAGACAAAGCAAAAACAACACCCAGTTGTGTATGTGACTGGTGATGGAAGCAAGGTCTGATGCTGTAAAGAGCAATACTGCATAGAAACTTGGAATGTTAGGTCCATGAATCAAGGCAAGTTGGAAGTGGTCAAACAGGAGTTGGCAAGAGTGAACGTCAACATTCTAGGAATCAGCGAACTAAAGTGGACTGGAATGGGTGAATTTAACTCAGATGACCATTATATCTACAACTGTGGGCAGGAATCCCTTAGAAGAAATGGAGTAGCCATCATGGTCAACAAAAGAGTCTGAAATGCAGTACCTGGATGCAATCTCAAAAATGACACAATGATCCCTATTCATTCCCAAGGCAAACCATTCACTATCACGATAATCCAAGCCTATGCCCCAACCAGTAATGCTGAAGAAGCTGAAGTTGAACGGTTCTATGAATACCTACAAGAACTTTTAGAAAGTGAAAGTGAAGTCGCTCAGTCGTATCCGACTCTTTGCGACCCCATGGACTGCAGCCTACCAGGCTCCTCCGTCCATGGGATTTTCCAGGCAAGACTACTGGAGTGGGTTGCCACTTCCTTCTCCAGGGAATCTTCCCAACTCAGGGATCGAATCCTGGTCTCCCGCATTGCAGGCAGATGCTTTTAACCTCTGAGCTACCAGGGAAGCAACTAACACCCCAAAAAGATGTCCTTTTCATTATAGGGGACTGGAATGCGAAAGTAGGAAGTCGGGAAACACCTGGAGCAATATGCAAATTTGGCCTTGGAGTACAGAATGAAGCAGGGCAAAGAATAATAGAGTTTTGTCAAGAATGCACTGGTCATGCCAAACACCCTCTTCTAACAACACAAGAGATGATTCTACACATGGACATCACCAGATGGTCAATACCAAAATCAGACTGATTATATTCTTTGCAGCAGAAGATAGAAAAGCTCTATACATTCAGCAAAAACAAGACTGGGAGCTTACTGTGGCTCAGATCATGAGCTACTTATGGCCAAATTCAGACTTACTTGAAGAAAGTAGGGAAAACCACTAGACCATTCAGGTATGACCTAAATCAAATCCCTTATGATGATAAAGTGGAAGTGAGAAATAGATTTAAGGAACTAGATCTGATAGAGTGCCAGATGAACTATGGACGGGGGTTAGTGACATTGTACAGGAGAAAGGGATCAAGAACATCCCCATGGAAAAGAAATGCAAAAAAGCAAAATGGCTGTCTGAGGAGGCCTTACAAATAGCTGTGAAAAGAAGAGAAGCAAAAAGCAAAGGAGAAAAGGAAAGATATAAGCATCTGAGTTCCAAACAATAGCAAGGAGACATAAGAAAGCCTTCCTCCACATCAATGCAAAGAAATAGAGGAAAACAACAGAATGGGAAAGACTAGAGATCTCTTCAAGAAAATTAGAGAGAGATACCAAGGGAACATTTCATGCAAAGATGGGCTCAATAAACGACAGAAATGGTATGGACCTAACAGAAGCAGAAGATATTAAGAAGAGGTGGCAAGAATGCACAGAAGAACTGTATAAAAAAGATCTTCACGACCCAGATAATCACGATGGTGTGATCACTCACCTAGAGCCAGACATCCTGGAATGTGAAGTCAAGTGGGCCTTGGAAAGCATCACTACGAACAAAGCTAGTAGAGGTGATGGAATTCCAGTTGAGCTATTTCAAATCCTAAAAGATGATGCTGTGAAAGTGCTGCACTCAATATGGAAATTTGGAAAACTCAGCAGTGGCCACGGGACTGGAAAAGGTCAGTTTTCATTCCAATCCCAAAGAAAGGCAATGCCAAAGAATGCTCAAACTACCGCACAATTGCACTCATCTCACATGCTAGTAAAGTAACGCTCAAAATTCTCCAAGCCAGGCTTCAGAAATACATGAACCATGAACTTCCAGATGTTCAAGCTGGTTTTAGAAAAGGCAGAGGAACCAGAGATCAAATTGCCAACATTCGCTGGATCATCGAAAAAGCAAGAGAGTTCCAGAAAAACATCTATTTCTGCTTTATTGACTATGCCAAAGCCTTTGATTGTGCAGATCACAATAAACTGTGGAAAATTTTGAAAGAGATGGGCATACCAGACCACCTCACCTGCCTCTTGAGAAACCTATACGCAGGTCAGGAAGCAACAGTTAGAACTGCACATGGAACAACAGACTGGTTCCAAATAGGAAAAGGAGTATGTCAAGGCTGTATATTGTCACCCTGCTCATTTAACTTATATGCAGAGTACATCATGAGAAATGCTGGGCTGGAGGAAGCACAAGCTGGAATCAAGATTGCTGGGAGAAATATCAATAACCTCAGATATGCAGATGACACCACCCTTATGGCAGAAAGTGAAGAGGAACTAAAAAGCCTCTTGATGAAAGTGAAAGAGGAAAGTGAAAAAGTTGGCTTAAAGCTCAACATTCAGAAAATGAAGATCATGGCATCTGGTCCCATCACTCCAAGGGCAATAGATGGGGAAACAGTGGAAACAGTGTCAGACTTTATGTTTTTGGGCTGCAAAATCACTGCAGATGGTGATTGCAGCCATGAAATTAAAAGACACTTACTCCTTAGAAGGAAAGTTATGACCAACCTAGATAGCATATTCAAAAGCAGAGACATTACTTTGCCAACAAAGGTTCATCTAGTCAAGCCTATGGTTTTCCAATGGTCGTGTATGGATGTGAAATTTGGACTGTGAAGAAAGCTGAGCACCGAAGAATTGATGCTTTGAACTGTGGTGTTGGAGAAGACTCTTGAGAGTCCCTTGGTGGACTGCAAGGAGATCCAACCAGTCCATTCTAAAGGAGATCAGTCCTGGGTGTTCTTTGGAAGGACTGATGCTGATGCTGAAACTCCAATACTTTGGCCACCTTATGCGAAGAGTTGACTCACTGGAAAAGACCCTCATGCTGGGAGGGATTGGGGGCAGGAGGAGAAGGGGATGACAGAGGATGAGATGGCTGGATAGCATCACCAACTTGATGGACATGAGTTTGGGTGAACTCTGGGAGTTAGTGATGGATAGGGAGGCCTGGTGTGGTGCAATTCATGGGGTTGCAGAGAGTCAGACACGACTGAGCGACTGAACTGAACTGATGCTCCTATTGCCATTTTCTTAATTGCTTGGGGTTGATTTTGTAGATATTTTTTCTTCTCTTGTATTTCTTGACTATATAAATTCCTTTAATATTTTTTGTAAAGCTGGTTTGGTGGTACTGAATTCTCTTAACTTTTGCTTATCTGAAAAACTTTTTATTTCTCTATCAATTTTGAATGAGATCCTTGCTGGGTACTGTAATCTTGGTTGTAGATTTTTCCCTTTCATTACTTTAAATATATCCTACCATTCCCTTCTGGCCTGCAGAGTTTCTGCTGAAGGATCAGCTGCTAAGCCTATGGCTTTCCCTTGTATGTTACCTGTTGCTTCTCCCTTGATGCTTTTAATATTCTTTCTTTGTGTTTAGTCTTTTTAAATTTGATTAGTATGTGTCTTGGCATGTTTCTCCTTGCGTTTATGTGTGTATGTGACTCTTTGTGCCTCTTGGACTGGACTGACTATTTCCTTTTCATATTGAGGAAATTTTTCAACTATAATCTCTTCAAAATTTTTTCTCATACCCTTTCTTTTTCTCTTCTTCTTCTGGGACCTCTATAATTCGAATGTCAGTGTGTTTGATATTGTCCCATTGGTCTCTGAGACTATCCTCAGTTCTTTTCATTCTTTTACTTTATTCTGCTCTTTAGAAGTTATTTCCACCATTTTGTCTTCCAGCTCACTGATTAGTTTTTCTGCTTCAGATATTCTGCTGTTGATTCCTTCTAGAGTATTTTTAATTTCAGTAATTGTATTGTTTGTCTCTGTATGTTTATTCTTTAATTCTTCAAGCTCTATGTTAATTGATTCTTGCATTTTCTCCATTTTGTTTTCAAGGTTTTTGATCATCTTTACTACCATTATTCTGAATTCTTTTGCAGGTAGTTTGCCTATTTCCTCTTCATTTATTTGGACTTCTATGTTTCTATTTTATTCCTTCATTTATGTAGTATTTCTCTGCCTTTTCATTATATTTTTTAAATTATTGTGTTTTAGGTCTCCTTTTCCCAGGCTTCAAGGTTGAATTCTTTCTTCCTTTTGGTTTCTGCCCAATTAAGGTTGGTTTGTGTAAGCTTCTTATAGTGTGAGATTTGTTCTGAGTTTTTGTTTGTTTTTTCCTCTGATGGGCAAGGCTGAATGAGGTGGTAATCCTGTCTGCTGATGATTGTGTTTGTATTTTTATTTATTGTTTATATGAGTTGTCCTGTAAAGGGTGCTACTGGTGGTGGTAATGCCGGGTCTTATATTCAAGTTGTATCCTTTGTGTGAGTTCTCACTATTTGATACTCCCAAGGGTTAGTTCTCTGGTAGTCTAGGGTCTTGGAGTCAGTGCTCCCACTCCAAAGGTTCAGAGCTTGATCTCAAATCTAATTTGGATCCACTTGTCAGTCCTGCAGTAAAGTCGGTTTACTGCCTCCAGGTTGTGTGAGGGGAAAATACAGCATTTATTGCAGAGTATGGATGGAGGAGAAGGGGTGGCTCAACCCCAAAGACCACAACTCCCCTATTTGTGTTTTTTTTTTAATGACAGTCATTCTGCCAGGTGTGAGGTGATTTGGGGTTTCTGATATGCATTTCCCTGAGATAAATTGTGTTTTACTTGTAAAGAGATATCATAGACAAAGGAGACAGATAGTCTAAACATCTTACAACTATACTACATATAATTCGTATGTTACATGTGTATTACATAGGGCATATAGTTAAATTCACAGTGATTGGTAATTTGATCTTGATTCTAAAGTTGTTATAACTGGCTTTAAAAAGTATTATTACTTTGAGTCTATTTGTAAATTTTCTCCCCCTGATATAATCACACTGTAAGAAATAAATTTCTATTCAAACTCTGACTCTAGATAAGTAGTTGTTTTTTACAAAGCTTATTTACAAGATCATCTAAATGTAGATACAGTTGTTCAATGAGCATTTTTTTGTTTCTAATTCATTATAGTTCTGTCCTTTAAAAGTAAAGATAAAAATGTAGATTAAGAACTGTTCAAAAGACATTGTTCCTTTCTTTATATAATTTACAATCTTTTCATTATACACCCAACATTGTTATCATTCATGTGCTCTGCTCCAAGCATTTTGGTAAGAGTTGCTTCATAAACAAAATGTAACAATGTCTGTAAAATTTTTAAGAAATATACCTCAGACATACTTGAAATAGAGCACATTTTTGACATGTCACACCAATAATAATTCATAATCTAGGGGCCTTTTTTCAATCTTATACATCAGAAAGCTAGAAACTATCTACAGACAGGATGAGTAAACTTCCCAAGCCTGTGTGCCACGTTTCCAAAAGAAGTGAGCTAGGGCTGCTCCCTCTAAACATATGACATTTTCAAAAAATTCATATCAACTAATGGCCCCTCAAGCAAACCCTTGCTATTTAGTGATGCTGTGACATGGCATGAGAGTTCTCACACATCTCACTAGGGCACATTACTGTTGCTGCTGCTGCTAAGTTGCTTCAGTCGTGTCCAACTCTGTGCAACATCATAGACGGCAGCCCACCAGGCTCCTCTGTCCCTGGGATTCTCCAGGCAAGAATACTGGAGTGGGTTGCCATTTCCTTCTCCGATGCATGCATGCATGCTAAGTCGCTTCCGTCATGTCCAACTCTGTGCAACCCCATGGACAGTACCCCACCAGGCTCCTCTGTCCACAGGATTCTCTAGGCAAGAATACTGGAATGGGTTGCCATTTCCTTCTCCCAGGCACATTACTAGCAGTGCCAAAGGGAGAAGAATTGCCTGCCTTTAAGTTATTTCCAGCTTTTGAAAATCTGCTAAAGAATAACAATACAGGTTTTCAAAATAAACTAGTATTGCAAGAAATGTGTTTTTAATGTGAAGACAAAGTATAGAATTCTCATCTTCTCCAAATTGAACATTAATTAAGCCAAAATGAATATGTGAAGTACTTCTTAAACACCGTCCCTCATGCCTCATGATGTTTCCAAAATTCCATACTTTATGTTATCTTAATTTACAATTCAAAGCACCACAAATACTATATATATATTGAAATACACCTGCTTTTGCTGAAGACACTGATAACTCTCTCTAGTTGCAGAAACTATCTGTTATTTTATCTTATCTTGCTTAAATACTCTCTCTAGTATTTGAAGATACTGAGCTATTTCTTTCACTCACTCAAAAAAAAATTATTGTGCACTTATTTGATCTCTGGCAGTGGAATACAATAGTTATTTTTTTTAAGTCTCTAAGCTCAATGGAGTTTAGAATATCGTTCAAAAAAGAGTAATTACCAGATAATTATAATGCCAAGTGGTAACATCACAAAATAGCAATAAAACATTTCAATAATGAAGGGCTCCAGTCCCACACTTTGGACACTGGTAAAGACTCCAGCAGCAAGTATCATTCAAACTGAGTCTGGAAGAATTAGTCAAGTCATCGAGGAAGGGGTTTGAGGAAGGAGTTCCAGAAAAGGGGGCAGTATGTACATGAGCTGAGAAGCAAGAAATAATAGAGATCATGGGTAACTTTCAGTAGCTGAGGATGGTGAGAGCTCAAAGTGTCAGGTGCAAAGGCAATGAGAGAAGAGGATGCGAAGTCTGAGGACACTTCGCATGTCATGCTGGGGAATTCTGGATTATTTTGCAAAGAAGTGGAGAGCTTTGAACTGCTTTCAGCAGGACATATGATCAATGTGGCTGCCTGTTAGAGCACTGCTTAAAGGGGTCAAAAGTTTGGAGACCTTTTGTAATGGTGGTGAGTGAAGTCGCTCAGTCGTGTCTGACTCTTTGCAACCCCATGGACTGTAGCCTACCAGGCTCCTCTGTCCATGGGATTTTCCAAGCAATAGTACTAGAGTGGATTGCCATTTCCTTCTCCAGGGGATCTTCCCAACCCAGGGATTGAACCTGGGTCTCCAGCATTGTAGACAGACGCTTTACCATCTGAGCCACCAGAGAAGTAGTAAAGAATAAAGAGAAAGGGATGACTCCATTTAATAGCTATGTGACATGTAGAAGCATTAGTTTTTGTGGGTTTTATTTTTTATTTTATATATTTTAAATGGAGGATAATTGCTTTACAATATTGTGATGGTTTATGCCATACATCAACATGAATCAGTCATAGTTATACATGTGTATCCCCTCATCCTGAAACCCCCTCCCACTTCTCTCCCCATCCTATCCCTCTAGGGTATCCCAGAGCACCAGCTTTGAGTGCCCTGCTTCATGTATAGAACTCACACTATTCCTCTGTTTTACGTATGATAATATATATGTTTTAATGGTATTCTCTCAAATTATCCCACCCTCTCCTTCTCCCACTGAGTCCAAAATTCTGTAGGATATGCACAGTAACTGAGACAGAGAAGTTAAGGATGACCTTGGGTTGTTTCACAGAAATCTTCATGTTCAAGTTGAGTTGCCCAAAAAGTGGCTGGATAGATAAGCCAGGGTTGCAACTGGGTTGCAAAGTAGGACTGATCTGGTTTTCATTCTGCCTCTCTGGCTTCTGCTTTTCTGAACTTATTTTATTTGACACACAACTATACATCATATTTCCCATGCCTCCAACCTCAGACATTATTCTCTTTCACTTCACATACTCTCTCCTGATGATTTCATGTATGCACTCAGTTTTAACTACCGACCTTGTCTTTGGATTCTCTATGGAAGCAATTTGTTTGGGACGTGATCCTGGTAAACATAAAAGAAGAGCAAAGTAAGATAGGGAGAGGAAAAGAGCCCCAAAAGGTGAATTTTCCAAGCAGTTATTGGTCAGGGTTGCTGGTTTGGCTCTTCTAGCTTACTAAGAACATGGATCCATAAATAGAGCATTCTTTGGACACTAGGAAAAATCTTTAGTCATTAAAAAATACAACTGGAAGTGTGGACTAGAAATAAGGGTCAAGGACATATGGGCAGGATACCTATAGAATCTGCTCCAACACATGCAAAGAGACTACCAAATCTCTCATTTTAAAAGAAGGACAATACTGAAAAGTTGAGTTCCACTGTGAGGCCATAAATTGTCATTTAAAATCAGCTATTCATCAAAGTGACCCAGAAAAGAGAACAAAGAGACAAGATATAGTATCAAACAAACACAAGAGAGGACTTCCCTGGTGGCACAGTGGTAAAGCATCAGTCTGCCAATGTAGGGGACACAGGTTTGATCCCTGATCTGGGAAGATCCCACATGCCATGGAACAACTAAGCCCAGGTGCCACAAGTACTGAACCCAGGCTCTAGGGCCTGAGAGTTGCCACTACCGAAGCCCACGTGCCATGGAGCCCGTGCTCTGCAATAGGAGAAGCCACCACAATGAGAAGCCTGTGCACTGCAACAAAAAGTAGTCCCACTAACCACAACTAGAGAAAGCCTGCACAAAGCAACAAAGACTCAGCAAAGCCAAAAATAAAACAAACACAAGAGAACCAAAGAAAGTGAAAATGAAGATGAAACATTCAGAGTGCAGTGGATGGCTAGAACTTTGCCACTCAAAGTGAGTTCTGAGCACCAATAGCATCACCATCTCTTAAGAAAATGTTAGAAATGCAGACCTATTGAATTAGAATCCATGCTATCAAGATGCTCAGTTACTATATATTCACATGAAAATTTTGAGAAATTCTTTTCTATCTTCTTTAAAGCTTGCCTCATCATAACAAAGGCTTTTTAAATTTACTCAAAGCTTATATTTAGGTGAGCATCCATATTCATTGTATGGATGCCTTAAGTATTTTAATTAGCCCTTAAATCTACTAAGTGTCTAAGCCAAAATCCAGAGTCCTTTTCTCTATTATCCCCCTGGTAAGGTGACTATTTTTAAGACTCTCTGCTGATGTCACAGGTCAAATCTGTATCCTTTCTAAAAGATTAATATAATATTCTTTACAGTGATCTTATTAAGTTCTGAGTCGTCCCACTCCAATTTTTCCTCCAAAATGACACCGGGCAATTTTCAAAGTACAAATTACCAGACCATTCCCTCACTTGAATAATACAGTGGTTGCCCATCAACTTCAGGAAAAATCCTAACCACTTAGTCTATCACCATGGGATAGTCCACGATCTGGTATCCACTTACCTTCTTGTAAATATACTGGTCTAATGTAGTTACTATTGTTTGAGCATTAAATTTAGTAAACTTCCTGTCAATCAAAGCATGAAGGGCATGAGGGATGCATAATCATTATTGTTAAAAGTTTGGCACTTTAAAATTTCCTTTTCTGCTACATTTACAAAAGCAGACATTCTATAGAAGACCCTCTCTCTCCAAGTATGATGCCTCATGGATTATTTTCAAGTTCTAGCCTATAAATTACTTTAAGTATTATATTTCTACATTGAAAATCCAAAGTGTTATGTTTAAGACTTTTTCTGTATTTCCATATATCCTTCACCTGGGATATAGACAACAGTTGCCCTTATTCTTGAACACAGGTCATAAATTTATCCTGTTGCCTACCACACATAACCCCAGCTAGGGGAGCATCATCCTAGGCAGAAGTCATGAGGACCTTTTTCAAATATGAGGACAAATCAGGCAACAATCATACTGTGATAGATTTTTTAAGGGATAAATATATTACTGGTATTCAACTGAATGACTTATTACCAGGGCCATAACATAAGGGGACTCAAACTACATGATGAACAATGTCTTTAAGACTGTTTACAATAATAAAACTATGTTCATATTTTAATTTTATGAATTATCTGTCAGTGTTACAGATGTGATAAATTTCAACCTCAAAAAAACCTGGAATTGGAATCAGAAGCCTTGGTTTATACTCCAGATTGCAATTTGTTGCCAGCAGGAACCAAAGTCAGTCAATTAATGTCAGTTTCCTCACATAAAAATGTGGATAATAATACTTAGTCTAAATGTTGGTAGAGAACTGAATTCACCACCAGATGTGAAAGCATTTAGAAGAGCGCCCTGCTGCTGCTACTGCTGCTAAGTCGCTTCAGCCGTGTCTGAGTCTATGCGACCCCATAGACGGCAGCCTACTAGGCTCCTCTGTCCCTGGGATTCTCCAGGCAAGAATACGGGAGTGGGTTGCCATTTCCTTCTCCAATGCATGAGAGTGAAAAGTGAAAGTGAAGTCGCTCAGTCGTGCCCAACTCTTAGGGATCCCTTGGACTGCAGCCTACCAGGCTCCTCCGTCCATGGGATTTTCCAGGCAAGAGTACTGGAGTGGGTTGCCATTGCCTTCTCCAAGAAGAGTGCCCAAAAACAATAAATACAAAATAAATATTACTGTTCTCAGTGTATTTCTCAAATATCAAATATCCATAATCTAGGATATTTTTCAGGGGGGAAAGCTAATTCCCATGATACATTCACCATTTAGAAAACCAAACAATTTCTAGAACTAGCAATATGACTGATGTGAAATTGCTCTTGCAGTAGCCTCTCAGTTTAGTTCAGTCACTCAGTCATGTCTGACTCTTTGCGACCCCATGAACTGCAGCAAGCCAGGCCTCCCTGTCCATCACCAACTCCCAGAGTTCACCCAAACTCATGTGCATTGAGTCGGTGATGCCATCCAGCCATCTCATCCTCTGTTGTCTCCTTCTCCTCCTGCCCCCAATCCCTCCCAGCATGAGGGTCTTTTCCAATGAGTCAACTCTTCGCATGAGGTAGCCAAAGTATTGGAGTTTCAGCTTCAGCATCAGTCCTTCCAAAGAACACCCAGGACTGATCTCCTTTAGAATGGACTGGTTGGATCTCCTTGCAGTCCACCAAGGGACTCTCAAGAGTCTTCTCCAACACCACAGTTCAAAAGCATCAGTTCTTCGGCACTCAGCTTTCTTCACAGTCCAAATTTCACATCCATACATGACTACTGGAAAAACCATAGCTTTGACTAGATGGACCTTTGTTGGCAAAATAATGTCTCTGCTTTTGAATATGCTATCTAGGTTGGTCATAACTTTCCTTACAAGGAGTAAGTGTCTTTTAACTTCATGGCTGCAATCACCGTCTGCAGTGATTTTGGAGCCCCAAAACATAAAGTCTGACACTGTTTCCACTGTTTCCCCATCTATTTCCCATGAAGTGATGGGACCAGATGCCGTGATCTTAGTTTTCTGAATGTTGAGCTTTAAGCCAACTTTTTCACTCTCCTCTTTCACTTCATCAAGAGGCTTTTTAGTTCCTCTTCACTTAGTTCCACACCACCATAAGGGTGGTGTCATCTGCATATCTGAGGTTATTGATATTTCTCCCAGCAATCTTGATTCCAGCTTGTGCTTCTCCCAGCCCAGCATTTCTCATGATGTACTCTGCATATAAGTTAAATGAGCAGGGTGACAATATACAGCCTTGACATACTCCTTTTCCGATTTGGAACCAGTCTGTTGTTCCATGTCCAGTTCTAACTGTTGCTTCCTGACCCGCATATAGGTTTCTCAAGAGGAAGGTCAGGTGGTCTGGTATGTCCATCTCTTTCAGAATTTTCCATAGTTTATTGTGATCCGCACAGTCAAAGGCTTTGGCACAGTCAATAAAGCAGAAATAGATGTTTTTCTGGAACTCTCTTGCTTTTTCGATGATCCAGCAAATGTTGGCAATTTGATCTCTGGTTCCTCTGCCTTTTCTAAAACCAGCTTGAACATCTGGAAGTTCACAGTTCATGTATTTCTGAAGCCTGGCTTGGAGAATTTTGAGCATTACTTTACTAGCATGTGAGAGGAGTGCAACTGTGCAGTAGTTTGAGCATTCTTTGGCATTGTCTTTCTTTGGGATGGGCATGAAAACTGACCTTTTCCAGTCCCGTGGCCACTGCTGAGTTTTCCAAATTTGCTGGCATATTGAGTGCAGCACTTTCACAGCATCATCTTTCAGGATTTGAAATAGCTCAATAGGAATTCCATCACCTCCACTAGCTTTGTTCATAGTGATGCTCTAAGGCCTATTTGACTTCACATTCCAGGATGTCTGGCTCTAGGTGAGTGATCACACTATCGTGATTATCTTTGTCATGAAGATCTTTTTGGTACAGTTCTTCTGTCTAGTGATGCTCAAATAAAAAACATTTCTAAACTAATAACAATATTGCTGAAAAAAATAAAGAAAAAATCCCATTCACTATAGCATTATAAAAATTAGTAATAATTTAAACCAAAGAGGTGAAGGATTTGTACACTGAAAACTACAAGGGTTTGTTGAAAGAAATTGAAGACAGAAAAGAAATGTAAAGATAATCTTGTGTTCTTGTACTGTGAGAACTAATACTGTTAAAAATATCCAACTACCCAAAACCATCTAAAGGTTTAATGTCTATGAAAATTCCAATGATATTTTAAACAGAAATAGGGAAAAAAATGCCTAAAATTCAAATGACTCCCAATAGTCAAAGTAATCTTGAGAAAGAAGAAAGGTGGAGACAGAACAACTTCTGATTTCAAACTATACTACAAAGATAAAGTAATCAAAACAGTATGGTATTGGCATTAAAATAGACACATAGACCAAAGGAACAAATCAAGAGCCCAGAAATAAACCTTCACAGACACCATCAACTAACATTTGACAAAGGAACAAAGAACAATGGAGATATGACAATCTCTTAAACACATGGTGGTAGGAAAACTTGAGAACTAATGCAGAAGAATGAAACTAAACCCCTGTCTTACACCACAGACAAAAAATAACTCAAAATTGTTTAAAGACTTAAACCTAAGACTGGGAACTATAAAACTCCTATAAGAAATCAAAGGGAAAAATCTCTTTGTTATTGGTATTGGCAATAATTTTTTGGATATGACCCAAAAGTGGAAGCAACAAAAGCAAACAATCAACACGTGGGACTTATTCAAACTGAAAAACGTCTGTGTAGCAAAACAATCAACAAAATGAAAAGGCCATCTATGGAATAGGAGAAAATATTTGCAAAGCATATATCTGACAAGAGGTTAAATCCAAAATAAATAAATAATTCAAACAAATAAATAGCAAAATTCTTATTTTAAATTAAACAGAAGAGAGACTTCCCTGGCAGTCCAGCAATTAAGACTCTGTGCTGCCAGTGCAAGGAGTGCAGGTTTGATCCCTGATCAAGGAACTAAGATCTCACATGCCGCATGATGGAGCAAATAAATAAATTAGTTAAATAAAAATGGCAGAATAACTGAACAGACATTTTTTTCTGAAGAAGACACACAACTGATTAACAGGTACATGAAAAGATGCTCAATGTCATCAATCACCAAGGAAATGTAAATCAATATCAAAATGAGATAGCACTTCACACCTGTTAGAATGGCTTTTATCAAAAAGACAAGAGATTAAAAAAAAAAAAAAGACAAGCAATAACATGCAATGGAAAGAATGGGGAGAAAGGGGAACCTTTATGCATCAGTGGTAGGAGTGTAGATTGATACAGCCAGTATGGAAAGTAGCATGGAGATTCTTCAGTAAATTAAAAATAGAGTTACCACATGATCCAGCAATTCCACATCTGGGTATATATATGAAGGAAATGAAAACATGATTCCAAAGATATATTTGCACTCTTGTGTTCACTGCAGCATTATTCACAATAGCCAAGACACAGAAATAACCTAAGTGTCCACAGATGGATGAATAGATAAAGAAAATATGGTTAGATAAAGAATAGATAAAGAAAATATGGAATAGGAGAAAATATTTGCAAAGCATATATCTGACAAGGGATTAAATCCCAAATAAATAAATAATTCATACAAATCAATAGCAAAAATCCTATTTTAAATTAAGCAGAAGAGAGACTTCCCTGGCAGTCCAGCAATTAAGACTCTCTGCTGCCAGTGCAAGGGGTGCTATTATCCAGCCATGAGAAAAGGAAACCTTGTTATGTGCAACAACATAAAGGGAGTCTGACAGCATTAAGTCAGATGGGGAAAGACAAATATTGTATAGTATTACTTACATGTGGAAATTAAGGCAAAGTCATAGAAAGAGAGAGTCACAGTTGTTACGACAGATTCGGGGTTGGATAAAATGGAAAGATGTTGATCAAACAGTAAAAACTTCCAGTTTTAAGATAACTAAATTCTGGAAACCTAGTGTACAACATCAGTAGAAAATTAAATTAAAGATTTATTGAGCATGGCCCCACCAACCAGAGCAAGATTCAGTTTCCCCACAGCCTTTCCCTCCCATCAGGAAGCTTCCACAAGCCTCTTATCCTCATCCATCAGAGGGCAGACAGAATGAAAACCACAATCACAGGAAACTAACAGAACTGATCACATGGATCACAGCTTTGTCTAACTCAATGAAACTATGAGCCATGTCATGTACAGCCACCCAAGAAGGATGGGTCATGTTGGAGATTTCTGACAAAACGTGGTCCACTGGAGAAGGGAATGGCAAACCACTTCAGCATTCTTGCCTTGAGAACCCCATGAACGTATGAAAAGATAAAAAGATATAACACTGAGGGATGAACTTCCCAAGTCAGTAGGTGCCCAATATGCTCCTGGAGAAGAGCAGAGAAATATCTCGAGAAGGAATGAAGAGGCTGAGCCAAAGCAGAAACAACACTCAATCGTGGATGTGTTTGGTGGTGAAAGTAAAGTACTATGCTGTAAACAACAATACTGCAAAGGAACCTGGAATGTTAGCTCCATGAATCAAAGTAAATTGAAAGTGGTCAAACAGGAGATGGCAAGAGTGAACATTGAGAATTTAGGAATCAGTAAACTAAAATGGACTGGAATGGGTGAATTTAATTCAGATGACCATCATATCTACTACTGTGGGCAAGAATCCCTTAGAAGAAATAGAGTAGCCCTCATAGTCAACAAAGGAGTCCAAAATGCAGTACTTGGGTGCAATCTCAAAAATTATAGAATGATTTCTGTTCATTTCGAAGGCGAACCATTCAATACCACAGTAATCCAAGTCTATGCCCCAACCACTAATGCTGAAGAAGCTAAAGTTGAGCAGTTCTATGAAACTTACATGACCTTTCAGAACACCAGAAAAAGATATATCATTTTCATCACTGGGGACTACAATGCAAAAGTAGGAACTCAAGAGATACCTGGAATAACAGGCAAATTTGACCTTAGAGTACAAAATGAATAGGGCAAAGGCTAACAGAGTTTTGCCAAGAGAATGCACTGGTCATAGCAAACACTCTCTTCCAACAACACAAGAGATGATTCTACACATGGACATCACCAGATGGTCAATACCAAAATCAGACTGATTATATTCTTTGCAGTGGAAGACAGAGAAGCTCTATATAGTCAGCAAAAACAAGACAGGGAGCAGACTGTGCCTCAGATCATGAGCTACTTATGGCCAAATTCAGACTTACTTGAACAAAGGATGGAAAACCAGAAGGCTATTCAGGTATGACCTATATCAAATCCCTTACAATTATACAGTAGAAGTGAGAAATAGATTCAAGGGATTAGATCTAATAGACAGAGTGCCTGAAGAACTATGGACAGAGGTTTGTGACACTGTACAGGAGGTAGTGATTAAAACCAGCCCAAGAAAAATAAATTCAAGAAGACAAAACAGTTGTCTGAAGAGGCCTTACAGATGCTGAGAAAAGAAGAGAAGCTAAAGGCAAAGGAGAAAGGGAAAGATATACCCATCTGAATACAGAGTTCCAAATAATAGCAAGGAGAGATAAGAAAGCCCTCTTAAGTGATCAATGCAAAGAAATACAGGAAAACAATAGAATGGGAAAGACTAGAGATCTCTTCAAGAAAATTAGAGATACCAAGGGAACATTTCATGCAAACATGCATACAATAAAGGACAGAAATGGTATGGACCTAACAGAAGCAGAATATATTAAGAAGCGGTGGCAAGAATATACAGAACTATACAAAAGATTTCTTAATGACCCAGATAACCACGATGGTGTGCTCACTCACCTAGAGCCAGACACCCTGGAGTGCAAAGTCAAGTGGGCCTTAGGAAGTATCACTATGAACAAAGCTAATGGAGGTTGAACTATTTCAAATCCTGAAAGATGATGCTGTGAAACTGTTGCACTCAGTATGCCAGCAAATTTGGAAAACTCAGCAGTGGCCACAGGACTGGAAAAGGTCAACTTTCATTTCAGTTCCAAAGAAAGGCAATGCCAAAGAATGTCATTTCAGTTCCAAAGAAAGGCAATGCCAAAGAATGTTCAAACTACTACACAATTGCACTTGTCTCACATGCTAGCAAAGTAATGCTCAAAATTCTGCAAGCTAGGCTTCAACAGTACTTGAACCTAGAACTTCCAGATGCTCGAGTTGGCTTTAGGAAAGACAGAGGAATGAGAGATCGAATTGCCAATGTCTATTGGATCATAGAAAAAGCAAGAGAATTCCAGAAAAACAACTCCTTCTGCTTCATTGACTTTGCTAAATCTTTTGACTGCGTGGATCACAACAAACTGTGGAAAATTTTCAAGAAATGGGAATACCAGACCACCTTACCTGCCTCCTGAGAAACCTGTATGCAGGTCAAAAAGCAACCATTAGAACTAGACATAGAACAAAGGACTGGTCCCAAATTGGGAAAGGAATATGTCAAACTGTATATTGTCACCCTGCTTATTCAACTTACATGCAGAGGACATCATGTGAAATGCCGGGTTGGATGAAGCACAAACAGGAATCAAGATTTACAGGAGAAATATCAATAATTTCAGATATGCAGATGACATAATCCTTATGGCAGAAAGTGAAGAAGAACTAAAGAGTCTCTTGATGAAAGTGAAAGAGGAACGTGAAAAAGCTGGCTTAAAACTCAACATTCAAAAAACTAAGATCTTGGCATCAGCTCCCATTACTTCTTGGCAAACAGATGAGGAAACAATGGAAACAGTGAGAGACTTTATTTGGGTGGGGGGCTCCAAAATCACTGCAGATGGTGACCCCAGCCATGAAATTAAAAGATGTCTGCTCCTTGGGAAAAAAGCTAAGACAAACCTAGACAGCATATTATAAAGTAGAGACATTACTTTGCCGACAAAAGGTCCATTTAGTCAAAGCTACGATTTTTCCAGTACTTATGTATGGATGTGAGAGTTGGACCAGAATGAAGGCTGAGTGCCCAAGAATTGATGCTCTTGAGCTTTGGTGTTGGACAGGACTCTTGAGAAAAGAGATCAAACCAGTCAATCCTAAATGTAATCAACCTTGAAAACTCATTGGAAGAACTGATGCTGAAGCTCCAATACTTTAGCCACCTGATGCAAAGAGTCAACTCATTTGAAAAGACCCTGATCCTGGGAAAGATTGAAGGCAGGAGGAGAAGAGGACAACAGAGGGCGAGATGGTTGGATGGCATCACTGACTCAATGGCCATGAGTTTGAGCAGTTCCAGGAGATGGTGAAGGATAGGGAAGCCTGGAGTGCTTCAGTCCCTGGGGTCACAAATAGTCAGACACGAATGAGCGACTGAACAACAATGAAAAACAACATTGTACAACAAAGTGATAATAGTTACAATACTGTATTATATACTTGTTAAGTTGCTTCAGTCGTGTCCAACTCTGTGTGACCCCATAGACGGCAGCCCACCAGGCTTCTCCATCACTGGGATTCTCTAGGCAAGAACACTGGAGTAGGGTGCCATTGCCTTCTCCGATTATATACTTGAAAGTGGACAGAAGCATAAATCTTAAACGTTCTCGCCACACACACACACAGACAACTATGTGAAGTGATGGAGCTGTTAACTAACCTTATAGTGGTAATCAGTGCTAATTATATCAAATCAATACAGTGTAGACATTAAACATATGCAATGTTGTATGTCAATTATATCTCAGTAAAGCTAAAGAAAATGACAATGCAGAAGAAGAAAAACAGAAAAATATTATGTGCCAGAAATGCGGGACTTGAAAGTGAAAGTAGTACACTAGCCGATATGCTAGCCATGCCAGGGGATGTTATCTTTGTTTTATATTTTTAATAACACTTGATACAGTTTACATATGATTAAAATGCATTTATTTTGCAGTGCAATCCAGTGCATTTTGTTCAATGTACATGCCATGTAGCCACCATGATATTCAAGCTATAGAGCATATTCAAATCCCCAAAAAGTGCCTCTACCCAGTCTAGACTATCACCAATGGAGCTTAGCCTTTTCTAAAATTTTATAAATAGTATATTACTCCATGTACTCTTTTATGTTTAGCTTCTTTCACTTAGCATGTGTTTTAGATTCCTTAATAAAGAATGTATCAGTAGTTCATTCTTTTTTATTGCTGAGTAATATTCCACTGTATAAATACGCACTACTTTGTTAATCCATTCACCTCTTAATGTCCATTTGGGGTGCTTCCATAGAGTAGCATTTTTGTGGAGATATATTTTCAACTTTCTTGGGAAAATATTAAGGAATAGGATTGTTGGGTTACATGTAAGTATATGATTGCCTTTCTCACAAACTGCTAGATTGTTCACTAAAGATGCTGTACCATTTTACCTTTTACAAACAATAGCCAAAACTTTCAGTTGTTCTGCATGCTTATCAACACTTGGTCTTGACTGCCTTCTGAATTTTAGCCTAAAAGGTGTGATTTTAATTTGCACTTTCCTGATTAGTAATGACTTGAGCACATTTTCATAGGCCATTTGTGTATCTCCTTTTGTAAAGTGTTATTTTAAATACTCCACTAATTTTTTTGTTTTTACAGTGGGTTGTTCAGGTTTTAAATTTTTAAGATTTTTTTATATATTCTTGATATGGAATTTTTGTTCTAATCAACAAAAAAAGATAATAAATGAAGGCTTAGATGGGTACAAAACAAGAATTTGGTGTTGAGACATTTTTCTTAAAACCAGAACCCTCAAAAGAAGGGTTGCATATATAGTGAAAGACATACTCCACCAGCTCAATAAAATGGCAAAAAAAAGTGACTGAGCCTTTTGTCTCTAAATTGGGCTTCCCTGGTGGCTCAGACGGTAAAGCGTCTGCAATGCGGGAGACCCAGGTTCAATCCCTGGGTCAGGAAGATTCCCTGGAGAAGGAAATGGCAACCCACTCCAGTACTCTTGCCTGAAAAATTCCATGGACTGAGGAGCCTGGCAGGCCACAGTCCACAGGGTCGCAAAGAGTCAGACATGCCTGAGCAACTTCACTTTCACTTTGTCTCTAAATGTAAAACAAATCTCATGAGGAAGTGAAAATTCAAGATGGTGTCACATACCAATTTAGAATTGAAATGTGCCCTCTTTAGTGATGCTGAATTTTTTAAGTTGAGATATTAACCAAAAAATTAATCCTGAGCTAGTAATACTCCTGGAGTAACTAGAATAAGCAACCAGAAAACCCCTCTGTATATGTTTCAATAACTCAGGCACATTAATTCCTACTGGGAAAAAAAAAAAACCCTGCTAAAGATGTTGAGAAGATTTTTTTTAAAAAATGAAGACATGATTCATCACAAAAACTTCATATAACAAAAAAAAGTGGCAGGAAATATGACATGAAAGAGGAGGAATGGGTCACAAAATCTTTGAATTAATACAAAAAAATTCATAAAGGACACTAGAAGGAAAGAACACTATTCTATGGAGGGAAAAAAAAAAAAACAACTGTCAGATGTAAAAATAAACTGAATGACTTTTATAATGAGAAATACAGCTTTGAGGCCTATGATCTGCCTGACTGGAAGGTGAGTTTAGATGGTCTTTTAAATCACTTTATTGCTATCATTCTTTGATTCCACAGAGTGGCTGCCATTTTCAGATTCTGTCAATCATACCAGGTGGATGAAGGAGGTCTATACTTGCTTGTTGTCCCACAGGTTGAAGACATGAAACAACACAGTTTTGACCTGCAATACTAAGTTGAGCCTTGAAAATATCTTATTTACATATGAGAAGGTGTGAATGAGGAAATACATAACAATGAAGAACAAGTCTCCTTAGAAACACTAAAAGTGATAACAATCTCCTCATCCTACCTTTGAGCCAATGCTTGAATTCTTTCATAGTAGCCTGAAAGTAAAAGTGAAGTTGCTCAGTCATGTCTGACTCTTTGCGACCCCATAGACTGTAGCCTACCAGGCTCCTCTGTCCATGGGATTTTCCAGGCAATAGTACTGGAGTGGATTGCCATTTCCTTCTCCAGGGGATCTTCCCAACCCAGGGTTCGAACCCAGGTCTCCTGCATTGCAGACAGACGCTTTACCATCTGGGAAGTCCACCAGGGAAGTCCCATAGTAGCCTGGTAAGTAGTAATTTAGCCTCTGCTAGCCTAGCTCAGTGACAGCAATTTCACCACCTCCAGCAGCTTTCAGCTTCATTTCAGAACAACTTTATCAGAATACCGTCCTTATTATTTTTCCAAACTTTTTCCAGTTCTGCTATTTGAAGTTATTCAGATCAACCTTAACTTCACTGTCCAATGGCATATCAAAAAGTTATACCCATTTAACATACAAATGAAATGCCCCAGTTCCTTTTACTAGTCACCAAGTGACATGACTTCAGTTCTTTGATCACTCTGATCACTTTTTTTATTTTTAGCTATGATCCATAGTCTGTTTTCCTTAAAAGTGACAACCAGAACTAAATACAATTTCCATCTGTAGTCAGCCAGTGGAAAAGTAGGATTGAATATTTTAAGATATATGAAGCAAAAATATGAGAAATGAAAAGTTTAAAAATAAAACAGTCATGATAGAGAATTCAATATATCTCTCTAAGAAACCGGCAAATCAAATAAGCAAGCCAGAAAAAGAGTAACAGTGACTTCAAATACTATAAATAATGAGACTAGCTTAAACTACCAGGGTCAAGAATGTTATCCTACAAAGAAGTAATAAAAAAAAGAAGTAATAAAAAATATCTTATTTTTCAAAATGCATTCAACATTTACAAAAAATAAACAGATGGGACCTTCAAAAATCTACTATACAACTTTAATAGAACTGGATATTAATAACAAAGAATAAAGAGTTCTAGCCATTGGGAAATGTAAATACTCTATTTGGAATGACTGCAATTTAAAAAAAACCTAAATTTCATATGTAAACTGTTTACAAATTAATGACACTAAGCCTATATATGAAATTCAGGCAAAGCTTGCTCAGATAACTATAGAATTAAAAGATGTTTAAGTCTATACAAAATGTGAAAATAAATGAACTAAGAAGTCAAATTCAAGAATTTTGAAAAATCACAGTACAATAAATTAAAAGAAGAAGGAAGGATTTTTAAACTAGGAAGCAAAATAAAATAGCAAAGACTAGAAATGATGAAACCAAGAGCTAGTACTTCTAAAGGACTAATAAAAATTGCCTGCCTCCTGAAAATCTGAGGGAAAAGAGAAACTGCAAATATGCAACATGAGTCAGAAACAAGATTTAATGATAAGAATGGAGATTTTATATAAATACATTTATTCTAATAAATTTGAAAATCTTCATGAAATGAACAGCTTTTCAAGAAAAACTATCAATATGCAAAATTAACCAAGGAAAGAAAAAACTTTAATAAAACAACACTCACTGAAGAGATCAGTTTGGAATTCAGATGTCCTATCAGAGAATGGAAGGATTATCTATCTAATATTAAAGGAAAAAAATGTTTTGTGTAATTTAACTTCCTTGGTGGCTCAGATGGTAAAGAATCTGTGTGCCGATTCAGGAGGACCCAGGTTTGATCCCTGAGTGAGGAAGATCCACTGGAGAAGGGAATGGCTACACACTCCAATATTCTTACTTGGAGAATTCCATGGACAGAGGAGTCTCACGGGCTAGTCCATGGGGTTGCAAAGAGTCAGACACAAGTGAGTGACTAACACTTTCACTTTCAAACATAATAAAAGTGAGCTGTCCAATTTAATTCATGAAGTTAGCAAAACCATAATACTGAACCTTAAAAAGTATAACATAAACTGAGGCCAGAACACACACAAGCAGGGAAGCAAAAATCTAAAACTAATTGCAGGGTCAACCCATCAGAAAAATTTAAAGTAATTCACCATGACCAAAATTGGTTTACTTCAGAAATGCAAATTGGTTTAACTTCTGGATATCTATTAATGTATGATCAGCCTGATAGAAGTTGACAGGCCATCTGATAAAATTCAACAAGCATTCATGATTGTAAAATAATAAAATCTCCTTGTCTATTAGAAATTAGAGGGTACCTGCTTAACATTGAAAATATATCTATCAAAACCAACAGCTGCCCACATCATTATGGTGAAAGGTAAAATAAGAGGCACTACCATCATCATTAAATGGAAAGAGACTAGACAATAAGCAGTAAGTGATA
This sequence comes from Bos indicus x Bos taurus, assembly GCF_003369695.1. Classification (NCBI taxonomy): domain Eukaryota; kingdom Metazoa; phylum Chordata; class Mammalia; order Artiodactyla; family Bovidae; genus Bos; species Bos indicus x Bos taurus. The sequence goes on from NC_040105.1 coordinate 20,985,109, forward strand.
GGGCTACTATTGTATTCATTGTATCTAGCAAAGGACCTGATACTTGTAGTTTTCCTTCTGTCTCACTAGCTTCTCCTTATCTTCCCAGTTCTGTTTCCCTTGGACACTTCATGGTCTTTATATATGCTCCCTGGGTGACATCATCCAGTCCCATGGCTTTAAAGGTCTTCTGTATGATGATTCAACCTTCTCATTTTGCTATTTAACACTTCTAGAAAAGAACTATTGGCCTTTGTCCTTAATATGCACTCCTCCTCAAGCCGCCCCCATCTCAGGAAGTGGTGCTACTGTACAACCAGTCATTTAGGCTGCAGGTCTATGCACCTGCCATCTGTGCACCCTAACTTGCCACCTATTAACTGTAACTAGTCACCTATCAGCATATTTCACTGTCATAATACCAAAATGTTTGCTGAGTCTGACCATCTTTCATATTAGCATCGCTTACAACCTAGCATAAGCCACCAACCTTTCTCACACTTGGCTAATTACAAAAACCTCAGTCTCCCTGTCTCCACTCTAGATTCTCTATTATCATCCACTCAGCATCCAGAGTATTCTTAAAGTTCAATTTGTATCTTGTCCTTGCTTACCAATTTCCAGTGGCTTCCCTGTAGTTAGAAGGGCACTGAGCACCTGCACCCCACCTCTATGACCCTAAAGTCTACCTCTTTCACACTGACCAATTACATCCAGCCACAGGAACCTCCTGGTGCCTTCAACATGACAAGCTTGTTCAATCTCAGAGTTCCTGCACATACTGTCCTCATTCCAGCAACACTCTTGCACCAGATTTTCATATGACTGCCTTTTCCTCTTACAAATCTCATCTCAAATGCTACCTCTTCTGAAAGGTTTTTCCAATTACAAAACAGCACCCTGTAGCTCATGTGCTTAGTTGCTCAGTTGTGTCCGACTCTGCAATTCCTATGGACCTAAGCTTGCCAGGCTTCTCTGTCCACGGTATTTCCCAGGCAAGAATACTAGTGGATTGCCTCTTCCTTCTCCAGCGGATATTTCTGACTGATTGAACCCGAATCTCTTACAGCTCCTACATTGACAGGTGGGTTCTTTACCACTAGTATCACTCATGCTGCTGCTGCTGCTGCTAAGTGGCTTCAGTTGTCTCTGACTCTGTGCGACCCCATAGACGGCAGCCCACCAGGCTCCCCCATCCCTGGGATTCTCCAGGCAAGAACACTGGAGTGGGTTGCCATTTCCTTCTCCAATGCATGAAAGTGCAAAGTGAAAGGGAAGTCACTCAGTTGTGTCTGACTCTTAGTGACCCCACGGACTGCAGCCTACCAGGCTCTTCCATCCATGGGATTTTCCAGGCAAGAGTACTGGAGTGGGGTGCCATTGCCTTCTCCATATCACTCATAGTCTCTATCTATTGAGATACTCAATTATGTTTTCTTCATAATCTTCACATTAATATGCAAATCTGTATTTCCTGTTTACTTATTTGTTGGCTGCTTCCCTCTGTTAGAATTTAAGTTCCTTCTAAGGTGAAAGTGGAAGTAAAAGTTGCTCAATCGTGTCTGACTCTCTGCAACCCCATGGACTATACAGTCCATGGAATTCTTCAGGCCAGAACACTAGAGTGGGTAGCCTTTCCCTTCTCCAGAGGATCTTCCCAATTCAGGGACTGAACCCAGGTCTCCTGCATTGCAGGCAGATTCTTTACCAGCTGAGACACCAGGGAAGCCCAAGAATATTGGAGTGGGTAGCCTATCCCTTCTCCAGTGGATCTTCCTGACCCAGGAATCAAACTGGGGTCTCCTGCATTGCAGGTGGATTCTTCACCAGCTGAGCTGCCAGATAATGCATGCATTAAAGGAAATATTTTGTGTTTTAATCAGTTACATTCCCTTGTGGCCTTGTGCATTTATTCTTTGATATGACCTTTAAAGTAATTTGGTCAATATGAAAAATATTGTTGGAATTTTATTGGAATTGCATTAACCTTATAGACTAGAATATAGTAGGCACTTAATGAATCTTTTGAATAAGTGAATGAGAGAATTTATCAAGAACACAGGGCTAATAATTATCTTTATTCAATACTGTTTCAGAAGTTCTAGAAAAATGCCATGTGATAAATAAAAGCACTAGAGATTTAAATATTTCAGAAACAAAATAGTAATTAAAGTGATATGATTATCTTACTAGACATTCCAAGAGAATCATCTTAAAACAATTAAAACTATTAAGAGATTCAATAGGGTGGCAAGTTGCAAGTTATTTTTAAAAATCTCTTATATATACTAGAAATAACCAGATAGAAATATTGTGAATATAACATTGAATTCTCTTTAATGATAAAATATATACAATAGTTAGGAAAGAGACTTAACAAAAACATGTAAAATGTATATGAAAAGAATTATAATTCTTTACTCAGGAATACAAATGAATACTGAATAAACAGAAAGTTATACCATGACGAAGAACTAAAGAGCCTCTTCATGAAAGGGAAAGAGGAGAGTGAAAAAGTTGGCTTAAAGCTCAACATTCAGAAAACTAAGATCAAGGCATCCAGTCCCATCACTTCATGGCAAATAGATGGGGAAACAGTGGAAAACTTTATTTTGGGGGGCTCCAAAATCACTGCAGATGGTAATTGCAGCCATGAAATTAAAAGATGCTTATTCTTTGGAAGGAAAGTTATGACCAACCTAGACAGTATATTAAAAAGCAGAGACATTACTTTGCCAACAAAGGTCCATCTAGTCAGGGCTATGGTTTTTCCAGTAGTCATGTATGGATATGAGAGTTGGACTGTGAAGAAAGCTGAGCACCAAAGAATTGATGCTTTTGAACTGTGGTGTTGGAGAAGACTCTTGAGAGTCCCTTGGACTACAAGGAGATCCAACCAGTCTATCGTAAAGGAGATCAGTCCTGAATATTCATTGGAAGGACTGATGCTGAAGCTGAAACTCCAATACTTTGGCCACCTGATGGGAAGAACTGACTCATTTGAAAAGACCCTGATGCTGGGAAAGATTGAGGGCAGGAGGAGAAGGGGACGACACAGGATGAGACGGTTGGATGGCATCACTGACTCAATGGGTATGGGTTTGGGTGGACTCCTGTAGTTGGTGATGGAGAGGGAAGCCTGGCATGCTGTGGTTCATGGGGTCACAAAGAGCCGGACACGACTGAGTGACTGAACTGAACTGATACCATGACCCTCTATAGGAATATTCAAAGTTTCAATATTATTATTTCCTCAAATGAACATGTAAGTTTAATATAATTATACTAAAAATCCCAGTAGCATGTTTTTATATTGAGGAAATGACTTTAGGACCAGTTCAAAGGACAAATGCACACTGAAAGTCAAGGATCTCCTGATAGGGAAGGATAAGAATGGACTGCTACTGCTAAGTCGCTTCAGTCATGTCTGACTCTGTGCGACCGCATAGACGGCAGCCCACCAGGCTCCCCCGTTCCTGGGATTCTCCAGGCAGGAACACTGGAGTGGGTTGCTATTTCCTTCTCCAATCCATGAAAGTGAAAAGTGAAAGGGAAGTCGCTCAGTTGTGTCCAACCCTCAGCGACCCCATGGACTGCAGCCCTCCAGGCTCCTCCATCCATGGGATTTTCCAGGCAAGAGTACTGGAGTGGGGTGCCATTGCCTTCTCCGAAGAATGGACTTCATCCTATCAATTATTTAAACATAAAACCACATCAGTTAAAAATCCAGCCATTGCTCATTTATACACACGGATCGAGGAAGATCCATTCCTACACAGAATAGCAAGCTCAGAAATACCAAAATATATAATATTTTATATATGTTAAAGAGGGTATTTTACTATTACTTCCCTAAATTTATTTTATTATTTAAAGTGATCAAGAATCCATCTGCCAACGCAGGAAATGAAAGAGATGTAGGTTTGATCCCTGGGTCAGGAAGATCCCCTGGAGTACGAAATGGCAACCCACTCCAGTATTCTTGCCTGGAAAATTCCATGGACAGAGGAGCCTGGTGGGCTACAGTCCATGGGGTCACAAAGTCAGACATGACTGAACACGTACATACGAAGAGGGTATTTTAATATCTTGTGGAAAGAATGAATTATATACTAAATGATGTCAGGAAAACTAATGATATTTTTTTTAAAAAATCAATTCCTCTTCTCACTTCTTTGACTAAAGTAAATTTCAAAATATTAAAAAAATAAATATAAACGGCATATCATAATAATTAGCTGTACAATTTAAAATGATATTTACTATCTATATACAAAATATCTTTTCTGACTCCAGTTATATCTATGCTAGTAGTTTTCACCATTTCCTAATATGCCTCTTACATTTTCATCTTCATATTTCATATTTTTTGTCTGTGTGCTCAGTCTTCATATTTTCTCCAGAGCCATCCAACAGTTCTGTAACATGCCTTTTTATTGTTATTTGTAATTCTCCCTTTTATTTTTTGTTTGTCATAACTTAGGACAATAATACTATCAACAATAAGAATGAGGAGGACTTGTGGGGAGGAGACAAGAGACTTTTAGAGGCTTGAATTCTCAGTAAATGATACCCAGCAGGACCCTGTGGGGCTCCTGGGCACAAAACTATTTCTGTGTCCCCCATTTTTTGACTACAGGAAATAAGCTTCATTCAGTCTCCCTGATCTTCCCTGAGTTCCAAAGAGCAGGTTCAAACAGATGCTAACTAGGGAAGGGAGGGGTTGCAGAGACCGGGGAGGAGTCTTCAGAAGAAAAGAACAGCCTTGGGGCAGGGTCCTGGTCCCCTCTCAAAGAATACACACAAAAAATTATCTTTGCACTGTTTGCAGAGAATGAAACCCTCACCAAGTGGGAGAAGTTAACTGTGTGCTGCCCACAAGCACTATACCCCAGTCTGGCTGGAATCAGAATACTGATGATGCTGATGCCCACATACCTCATCACCAACCAGTCAAAAGAATGTCCAAGAGCTGATCATGCCCTCTTTGAACCATTACTATAAAACTTCTTACTACCCTCTTCTGATGGGGACACACAGTTTTGAGGGCATTCGCCCACTGTGGCCCCCTTTGCCTGGCAAAGCAATAAAGCTATTCTTTTCTACTTCACTCCAAACTCTTGTCTCTGAGATTTAATTCGGTGTTGGGTTACAGAGGCCAGATTCAGCTTCATAACCTCAGCAGGGATTAGGAGATTGTTCAAAACACCAAGAGGTCAAGTGTATTTCACTGTCTTTGGTGATAGGCCTTTCACCATCTAAATAACCCGGCTATCATCAGAGACTTGCTCAAAGACTCTGCTGAAATTCATATGTACTTAATTCATAGCACTACACTGACCTAAGAGTAGTTTTTACATGAATTTGTCATGTTGAGGAATATCTTTTTAGAAGTACTTATTTGATACAGAATTTAATACTGGTCTCAGCAATAAGGAAGATATCTAGAAAGAAAAGAATATCAGCAATTAATTTTACTTTAAGTCAGGACTAATGAAAACTATGCCATTTTTATTCTCTGCTCATGTAAGAAACAAAGGAAGGATATTTAAAAGTTCACTAATTAAAGGGCAAACAGCTTATAGTCCCCTCTTTAAAACCATAGAATCAGAGTTTTCATGTCACTAACACTTAGATATTATGCAGATAAAATATTAAGAAATTAGAAGAAGCTGACTCAAAAGAATATATGGATCTTATAAAAATCCAGAGAAACATATCAATGTTTTTGAACACACAGGAAAATGCCTAAAGGCAAACCAGGTGGCAATAAATTATTTTTGGAAAAAAAAATAATATAAGTTGCAAGGAAGTGGCCATTTACTGTCAAAGGGTCAAATCAAAATAATATGGAATGTTTCCACATGTGTTTTAATGATTTACTAGTTAAAGTAGGGCCGAGTACTCTTCTCAAAAATTGCTCCTGGGAATATTACATATTTAATTTAGTCCAGTTGAGAAAGGTTATAGCATGTAGTCCTCAATTGGAGTGACTACGTGCACTCTTAAAATTCTGTTTTGGCTCAAAGTGAGGAACGGTTTTGATTGCAAATGACTCAATTAAAACACTTTCCTCAGTGAAAACAAAATGATCAACTTCTTGAAATCTGAAGCAGCTGATTGGGGGACGGAAAGGTTGCTGCTGGTTTCTGAGATGATGTCAACCAATCAGCAGGGCTTGCTGAGAGCTGAGTGAGGGTAGTCCTCATACCAGCCCAGGGATTTGTGAAGGAGCATGTATACATGTATTCTTTAACACATACACATAAAGAACTACAGCCTTATTTTCTGGCTGAATGACCACCATGAAAACTGTGACCAATAGCCATTATGTGGGTAAATGTGCATTTAGTTACATGTACATTAGGTGGGGAATTTAATCTGTGTAAATGATAACCCAGAACATCCCTATTTAAATTACGTTAATAAAACATAATGCCATGTATGGAGGAGACTGCTATGGTTAAGGTTGAAAAGCCAATTGCCTACTAAATGCCATATGTTTATTGTAGCTGAAATTAATTTCTCCCACCTCCATGAAGCTGTTCTGAAACAGCTATAGCAAAGACTATTTCCTTTAAGCAGAGAGTTGTCTAAGTTAAAAGGTTGGAAGTTTTAAAAGAAAATAACCTAGCATCTGGATTTTTAAACAATATACCAAATTTGTTCAATTCCTCTTTTAAAGTATAGTATATTTGAATGAGGGAAGCACCTACTTTGCATAAAATTTTATAAAAACTACATTATCCTAAAGGCAGCCTGTTGCAAACAAGAATCACAGTGACCTCTAGTTTTTATTCTTTACAATTACCTAAATTTTAAAATTTTTTATGTTTTCTGATTTGTCTAGTTAATTCTTACTAAGAATTTCAAGTTTGCTTTCAAAGATAACAGACACTATGAGATGAGACAATCTATGAAAGCTAAAAATACTGGCATGTATGATGCTTTCAAACTGTCATAGGTCAATGACCTAAACTGGACTAAATAAATCTTGTTTTAAGGCATCAGTACTTGAAAAAGCTAAATAATCCTGGACCCCTTCCCTGAAATGCAAAACAAACACTTCAAAAGCATTATTCTTTACTCCTGGGTATCAACGTGCTGATTTAATAAAAGAAGAAATGGACCCAGGGTTCTAATAAAGAATTGCTAATTGGTTGCTAGTTCTTGGTTTGTAATTGTTCTTTATGTCTAAGTGTCCTTACATAAGGACACTGTGAGAGTGCTCACTTGTTCTTGCTTTTACACTCACAACAAGGGAAGAGTATCTTAATTTACCTACTTAAAAAATAACTGTAATACATAGTGGAACTATTATGTAAACTTGTTCTGTATTTTTCAAGTCTCCTGTAAATGTGTTATCATACTTTCATAATTTATAAAAATAAAAAAATTTAAAAAGGGAAGAGTAGAAAATACTCACATTGCTCTTATCCAACAATCAACCAACTAGCATCCAACATAAAATCCTTGGTTCACAAAGGAGCAAACACTAGCTATTATGAAGGCAATCATTTTTCATGGTTTTTTAATGGTAGAATAAAATGTGTTGGCCTAATCTGGAAACCGGGAGAAGGCAATGGCATCCCACTCCAGTACTCCTGCCTGGAAAATCCCATGGATGATGAGCCTGAGAGGCTGCAGTCCATGGGGTCGCTGAGGGTTGGACACGACTGAGCGACTTCACTTTCACTTTTCCGTTCTATGCATTGGAGAAGGAAATGGCAACCCACTCCAGTGTTCTTGCCTGGAGAATCCCAGCAGCCTAGTGGGCTGCTGTCTATGGGGTCGCACAGAGTCAGACATGACTGAAGTGACAGCAGCAGCAGCAATCGGAAAACCAAAGTGAAGTCTATGTTGTTTTACTAAAAGTTCTCAGTGGAACTACCCTCTCCAGAATTATTTTCCATATAGGATCAAAGTGAACAGTTGCCCTTAGGACCAATGGTATAATTTAGAAATCTCATCTCACTTCTCTCAGGGATCTATAAGCAAAGCCCAATGGCACCCCACTCCAGTACTCTTGCCTGGAAAATCCCATGGATGGAGGAGCCTGGTAGGCTGCAGTCCATGCGGTTGCGAAGAGTCGGACATGACTGAGTGACTTCCCTTTCACCTTTCACTTTCATGCATTGGAGAAGGAAATGGGAACCCACTCCAGTATTCTTGCCTGGAGAATCCCAGGGACGGGGGAGCCTGGTGGGCTGCCGTCTATGGGGTCACACAGAGTGGGACACGACTGAAGCGACATAGCAGTAGCAGCAGCAGCAACATAACTACATCTACAAGCAATTCTGATTCAGGCATTGCCAACACACAACCCTGAAGTCATCATACCACTGACCTACTAAAGAAGTGATTCCTAGCCAGTGAGCATTCTCTCTGCCCCCTCTCCTTCAACATACACACATACACAAAACAGACACCATTTTACATATTCTTTCTGGTTTCTAGAACTTTGATGATTCCATATACACTAATGAAATACAGGTATCTATGTCCATGCTTGTCATGCTGTAATATTCTTACTACAGTATTGTTTGGTTAATCCTAACCAAATCAGGACTGCTTTTTTATATTATTCAGAATCACAACTGTAGCCATACAAAGTGTGCTTACTGATCTAATATATACTCATCTGACAGATAAATAGAAAAGAGAATATAAATTTGATAAAAATCTATATATGGCAGCAATCCAGGCATCATTTAATTTAGGACTCACCACAGGCTCAAACTATATTATTTTAGCACATTTGCTTTCCTAGACACATAAATACTTTGCAAATAATGAAGACTGTGATATGTCTGTGTGTTTAATCTCAGGGTTATTTACAATGAAGTCAAATCTTAAAATTAACAAATGATTTAATAAAGTAAATGGATTTTACAAATAAATGCCATTTTAATACAACCCTTTTTCCAAATGTAGTCCCAAACTTGAGATAACTGCAGTATAATGCTTAATGCTCCATGTTCTAGCTTTAGGTGACCTAAAATTGTGCTTATAAATATAGTAATAATATAAACATATAGACTCACAAAAGATAAATGTCAAAAAAACACAACTGGAAAGAAAAGAACTGCTTAGATGGAACATAGTCCCATATTTTGACCATTAAAATGTAGTAGATAATTTGGGCTTCCCTAATGGCTCAGCGGTGAAGAATTCACTTGCCAATGCAGAAGACACAGGTTTGATCCCTGGGTAGGGAAGATCCCCTGGAGAGGCAACCCACTCCAGTATTCTTGCCTGGAGAATTTCATGGACAGAGGAGCTTGGCTGGCTACAATCCATGGGGTCACAGGAGTCAGACACAACTTAGCAACTAAAACACCAACCACGACCACCATTTAATATGTGGTTGAGAGACCCAAGAGTTATGTTTTTCCCAAAAATATCCTCATTTGCCTTCTATGCTGCTCTGTATCAATCATAATTCACTCATCATTTGAAAAATCTTTACTGTGTATTTCAAACAGAAGCAAATGTAGTGGTGATTGTTAGCCCCAGTAATACAGGAGATTGGATTTTAATCCTCATGTAGAAAAAGGAGGTAAGCCCTAGTCTCTATGAAGAGCAAGATGGCACTGAGACTCAAAGAAGTCCCAGAACAAGAGACTACACCTTTGGGGAAGGGATTAGCAAGAAAAAGTTTGCCCATCGGTAAAGAAGTTTAAAGAGGAAGTTCCCTCTGCCAGAGTTCTGCATCTCATAAAGGTTTAAGTTCAAATTTTCACAACCTACATGAGCTAGAAACTCTCAAACTGGGAAAATAACAATAAATATTTGTCATATGATGGTGATATCCTGGGACTCCTGGCAAAAGCAAAACTACTTTGGAGTAATACTTCCATTACCCCAAATCCTGGTATCACAGGATTTTCATGAGGGACCAGGAGATGGGGGAGACAAGACAAAATCCCATCACCATCAGTGAGAACTAGCAATAACACAGCAGAGAAATGAAAATCCAATAACCTAACATACTAGCAATCAGAAAGAATCTTTAAAGTACATATATTTAAAGTTATGAATTCCCCTAAATTTTTAAAAGCCATAAGAAATAAATATCATGACAAAGGTACATTTAAAAAAAGAATGAATTAGAACTTTCAGAAATAAGTTACTGAAATGAATAAAAAAGAAGTAAACAGCATTTAAAAAAATAAAAAGAGAAAATAAAAAAAACAAGATACAAAGCAATATAGAGATTTTTATATATTATATATATGTATATGTAATATATAGAAATTTATATATTATATATTTATGTATATGTAATATAGAGAAATTATAAATAAATAGAAAATATTAGAGGTTAAAGGGGCTTGCCAGAGAAGGCAATGGCACCCCACTCCAGTACTCTTGCCTGGAAAATCCCATGGACGGAGGAGCCTGGCAGGCTGCAGTCCATGGGGTCACTGAGGGTCAGACACGACTGAGTGACTTCCCTTTCACTTTTCACTTTCATGCATTGGAGAAGGAAATGGCAACCCACTCCAGTGTTCTTGCCTGGAGAATCCCAGGGACGGGGGAGCCTGGTGGGCTGCTGTCTATGGGGTCACAGAGAGTCGGACACAACTGAAGTGACTTAGCAGCAGCAGCAGCAGCAAAGGGGCTTTCCAGGTGGTGCTAGTGGTAAAGAATCTGCCTACCAAGGCAGGAGATGCAAGAGATGCATGTTTGATCCCTGGGTCAGGAAGATCTCTTGTAGGAGAAAATGGCACCCCTCTTCAGTATTCTTGCCTGGAGAATCTCATGGACAGAGAAGCCTGGTGGGCTATAGTCCATGGAGTTGCAAAGAGTTGGACATGACTGAGCATTAAAAGACTTGGAGGTTAGAGGTTAAAAGACTTGAAGAGTGTAATTAAGAGATCCAACATGTATCCAATAGTAATTCCATAAGAAAGAAGCAAATTAATTCACTGCCACCACCTTGGCCTACCATCATTGCTGCCTTTCCACAGGGCTCGAGGATTCTCTTCTGAACACTTTGAAGCAGTGCTGTAGTCCTATAGGTTGATAGGGTAGCAGTGGAGATTCCCCCAAGAGATCCTGAGAGAGTTGCCATAATTTTCATCTGTTCCTCACCCTCCAGCAGTGCTATGGTGCTGCCATAATACTTCCATACAAAGGCCACATCTGATGAGCCACTTCTGACTTTTGTCTTGAGGTAGATGGAACAAGCAATTTTCCTCTCCAGGCGTTGTGAGAGAAGCACGAAGTGAACCCAAAAGCTGTCTCCTGCAAGTTCGGTCCATCACTGTATCTGCTTGCCCTCGCTCCAGTCTACCATCACCCAACCAATAGCTTTCAGATTCCCCAGGGAAAGCCCACAGATTTTCTGTTAGTCACTCTGATCCAGGCTTGCTTCCATTTCTGTGGTTTGTATAGGTCTGAGTTTGAGGGAGGGAACTATCCACCTGTGCTCCTTCACCAAGTTTGAAAACTTGTAAGTTGCTATCTCTTATTTCATATTATTTTATATTCTGTTTGTTGCAGTGTATTTAAATGCAGCTGTCACCCTGCTAAACATCCTTCTTTGTTTCAAATGTGTTTCTGCATGTTCTTCTATGTCTTTTCTAGGTAGAAAACCACATCAACTGAGAATGGTAATTGGGCTTCTTCAGTTACAATCTTTGCATCTTCTTTTGCCTGAGTTGTCACAAATGGATGGCCTACGACCCCATTACAACACTGAATGAGAATGGGCAGTCTTGTCTGGACATAATGACTAAGCAAGCCCTTGATATTCTGTACTACACTTTATTGGGATAGGAAATTCCCTTTGATACCTATTTTGCTAGGTTTTTTTTTTAAATCATGAATTGTTGGATTTTATTAAATCTATTTTCTTCCTCTACTGAGATGGTTGTTTTCTCATTTTTTTATGTGCTAATGTGGCGAATTACATTATTAGATGTTTCCAATGTTGAAACAACCTTGCATTCCTAAAATAACCCAACTTAGTCATGACATATTATGAATACTGTGCATTGTTAGTTTCCTTGCTAATAACTTGTTTACAGTTTTCACATCCATATTCATGAGTGAGGTTGCCCTGTAATTTTCCTTTCTTACACAGTCCTGATTTAGTAATGGGTAGCCAGGTTACACCTGCCACATAAAATGAGTTGAAGAATTTGGGGGGAGTTTGTATAAGATTAGATTTATCAGTCCCTGCCATGCTTGGTAGATCATCTGGACCTTGTGTTTGCAGTAGGAATTTTTGGATTTAATGATTCAACTTTTTTTAAAAGGCTATAGAACCACTGATGTGTTTCTGACTCACTTTTAGTAATATTTTTCTAGCAGTTTGTCCATTTTACATAAATTTTCAAACTTTCTGGCACTTATAGTTATTTGTAGTCTCCAATTTATTTCTTTTTTGTATCCTCTTTCTTCATCAGTCTTGCCAGAGGTTTGTAAATTTTGTTATTCTTTTAAAAAACACAATATATGGCTTTTGGCTACTACATGTTTTTTCCTGTTTAATTCTGCTTTCTGTATTTATTTTCATCCTGCATCATCTGAGCTTACTCTGTTCTTTTATTAACATCTTAAGTTGGAGGCTTAAATCATTTTGCTTTTTCTCATTTACTATACATATTTAAGGTTATAAATGTTTCTCTATTATTTTAGCTGTATGACACAAATTTTTATATATACAGTATTATAATTATGATTTGGTTTTATTTTATATCTACTATGATTTCTTCTTTCATGCACAAGCAATTTAGAGGTGCTATTAAATGTAAAAATCTAGTTCTTTTGAAACTTAATTCTACTGTGATAGGACAATGTGGTCTAGGAGATATCAATTCATTAATATTTGGTAAGACATTTTTAGTAGTCTAATATGAGACAAATTCACATATATTTTTGAAGAACGCAAAATACATTCCTCAGTTTGGAGTATAGATTATTTTTTTTGCTTAGTTGAAAAAGTATTCAAGGAATATTAGTTGTTGACATAATGCTTTATATATTTGAAGCTATGCTTTAAGCAGCATGCAACTAAAAATAAGTCATATTTCCCTGCTGAGCTCACCCATCTATTAATTATTTATTAAAGGTAGTGAATTTATTCATATCTAGTAATACTTTTTACCTGAAAATATTCAGAGAGCCAATGTTCAGAGAGCTAGATCAATCTTCTTGTCATTGGTGTTTCCATAGTATGTTTTTCCACCCTTTGACTTTCAAGGCTCAACAGTTTTTTTTGAGATAGATATGCTTCTCATGATTTACCTGGATGATTTTTTAAAATTCAATCTTACTCTTTGAACTGAAAAGATTAAAAGATTAGTCAATTTACATCAAGTTTGTGATACACATATATAGTCACATATGGAGTTCACCGCCAGGCTCCTTTGCCCATGGGATTTCCCAGGCAAGGATATTGGAGTGGGTTGCCATTTCCTTCTCCAGGGGATCTTCCTGACCCAGGGATCAAACCCAAGACTCCTGCATTGCAAGTGGATTCTTTACCGCTGAGTCACCAGGGCTGACTTGCTGTATAATCCAACTCACAATGTCCTACAAAACCCTATTTGATATTGTCTTACCACTCTTCCCTGGTGGCTCAGACGGTAAAGGGTCTGCCTACAATGCAGGAGACCCGGGTTCGATCCCTGGGTCGGGAAGATCCCCTGGAGAAGGAAATGGCAACCCACTCCAGTATTCTTCCCTGGAAAATCCCATGGACGGAGGAGCCTGGTTGGCTACTGTCCATGGGGTCGCAAAGAGTCAGACACGACTGAGTGACTTCACTTCACTTCACTTACCACTCTAAGAGAAAGGCCTAACTACCTACCTTGTTTGAAATTGTAATCCTTCTTCTCCCAGCATCCCACTACTCCTTACCCTGTTCTAACTAATTCTTTTCATAGCTCTTACCACTTCCTTAGACAGTCTAATTTACTAAATTAGTATTATATATTGTCTGTCTTCCCTACTAGAATGCAAACACCACAAAGAGAGGGATCTCTGTTTTGTTCTCTGGCATCTCAAGTGCCCAGAGTGCCCGGCATGCAATAGGCATTTAATCAACATGTGTTAAATAAATGAATGTGAATGATTTTGTGGTACTCGACTATGAACAGAATGATGTGTCCAACATCCTCGTAAGTACAGAACAATGTGCCTCCACTTCTCTTTCCTGTTCTCCAGGCTGAAACAAGGACCTAGAACTGGGAAGAAAATTGTTTTCATACAAATAAGAACAGCGCTCCAGGAGATGGCAACATGGTATGATGAATAGAACCTGAACTTGTCTGCAAAAGTGGTATTGCTTGCTTTTGGAGTCCACGAAGGTCATTATCAAGGAGACAATTAGAGTGCTGGTTCTTTTCCATTTGCCTCTTTAAATCCACTCTCTTCTCCACACTACTCCCAGGATGCTGACCTTTGTGGATTATCAGCAAGGCTTCCTTGTCCTCTGGCTTCCAGGTTAAGTCTGGTTAGAGAGAAGCACCAGCAGGAGATCAGAGAACAGAGAGAATCTGAAGTGTTCATTCCCCTGCTTTCTCTCAGTGCAGTTCAGGAACTCAACTACCTTTGACCACAGACCCTGTCAGGCAGTTTTACGGGCACAGACATAGTTCTCACTGGGTTCTAGTAACAACTTCTTCCCCTCTCCCTTTAAGGCCCAGGGGTAGGGATGGTTTCCTGCTGTTACTAAGTATTTGACCATCCAACAATGTTCCTTTAACCCTTCCCGCTGCTGCTTCTGCTACTGCTAAGTCGCTTCAGTCGTGTCCGACTGTGCAACCTCATAGACGGCAGCCCACCAGGCTCACCTGTCCCTGGGATTCTCCAGGTAAGAACACTGGAGTGGGTTGCCATTTCCTTCTCCAATGCAGGAAAGTGAAAAATGAAAGTGAAGTAGCTCAGTCATGTCTGACTCTTAGCGACCCCATGGACTGCACCCTTCCAGGCTCCTCTGTCTATGGGATTTTCCAGGCAAGAGTCCTGGAGTGGGTTGCCATTCCTTCTCCGAACCCTGCCTAGCCCTCTGTAAATACTCACTTCCTTTTTAAAAAGCATACACAAAAACTCTTCAGTTATTCCTTGGGACATGTCACCTATGTCCTGCTGTGATCTTGAGCAATATAAACAGAAAGCTCCAACACACTTTCCACTCTTACATTTCTCTAGCCATGAAGGTTTTCAGCCATATGTTCTATTTTCCTCTACTACCACTCAAATATTCTTTTGAAAATAACTCTGTAAATGCTTAGTATTTTTTACCATACCATGGGGCATCTTGAGTGAGAAGGGAGTTTGAAGTTATTGGACACTTTTCAGCAGTCTAATTGTCATTATCTTTTTTAGTTATCCTTCCCATTTGAAGAGAGATCATGGCTCTAATTGCAGCATGAAGAGAGCATTTTGGAGGCCCATTTTTCTTCCTCTTCTTTTTTTTTTTGCCAAGGAAATCAGATTGTAAATCAAGTCTTGGACCTCCTCCACTTCCTTATAAAGAATTTTAACAATAGTTAATCTAATCTTGTCTCTGCTGAAATACTGCAGGCACCTAAGGCTGTCAGAATGCCACACAGAAAAAATATTGGTTAAGCATTCTACTCCCAGCAGTAGGAAAAATGTGGCATTTTCTAAGTAGGATCTTAGGATTACTCTACCTAACATCTTATGCTATCATCACACAAAATCTAGAATTCCCTAGAATCATAGAATTTTAGACTTAGAAATATAGAGGTAACTGGTTCAGTTTTTATTTTTTATAAGAAAGAATTTTTTTCTCCTAAGATGTAGGAAGATAACGAGGCAGTCACTAATTAAGCAAACCACTTCAGTATTCTTGCCTTGAGAACACCATGAACAGTATGAACAGGCAAAGTGATAGGACACTGAAAGGGGAACTCCCCGGGTTGGTAGGTGCCCAATATGCTGGAGATCAGTGGAGAAATAACTCCAGAAAGAATGAAGGGATGGAGCCAAAGCAAAAACAATACCCAGTTGTGGATGTGACTGGTGATAGAAGCAAGGTCCGATGCTGTAAAGAGCAGTATTGCACAGGAACATGGAATGTCAGGTCTGTGAATCAAGGCAAATTGGAAGTGGTCAAACAGGAGATGGCAAGAGTGAACGTTGGCATTCTAGGAATCAGCGAACTAAAGTGGACTGGAATGGGTGAATTTAACTCAGATGACCATTATATCTACTACTGTGGGCAGGAATCCCTTAGAAGGGATGGAGTAGACATCATAGCAAAAGAATAAAAAATGCAGCATGTGGATGCAATCTCAAAAATGACAGAATGATCTCTGTTCATTTCCAAGGCACACCATTCAATATCACGGCAATCCAAGCTTATGCCCCAACCAGTAATGCTGAAGAAGCTGAAGTTGAATGGTTCTATGAAGACCTACAAGACCTTTTAGAACTAACACCCAAAAGAGATGCCCTTTTCATTATAGGGGACTGGAATGCAAAAGTAGGAAGTCAAGAAATACCTGGAGTAACAGGCAAATTTGGCCTTGGAGTACGAAATGAAGCAGGGCAAAGGCTAATAGAGTTAAGCCAAGAGAACGCACTGGTCATAACAAACACTCTCTTCCAACAACACAAGAGAAGACTCTACACATGGACATTACCAGATGGTCAACACCGAAATCAGACTGATTATATTCTTTGCAGCCAAAGATGGAGAAGCTTTATACAGTCAGCAAAATCAAGACCGGGAGCTGACTGTGGCTCAGATCATGAGCTCCTTATTGCCAAATTTAGACTTAAATTGAAGAAAGTGGGGAAAGCCACTAGACCATTCAGGTATTACCTAAATCAAATCCCTTATGATTATACAGTGGAAGTGAGAAATAGATTGAAGGGACCAGATCTGATAGACAGAGTGCCTGATGAACTACGGACAGAGGTTCATGACACTGTACAGGAGACAGGGATGAAGACCATCCCCAAGAAAAAGAAATGCAAAAAAGCAAATTGGCTGTCTGAGGAGGCCTTACAAATAACTGTGAAAAGAAGAGAAGTGAAAAGCAAAGGAGAAAAGGAAAGATATAAGCATCTGAATGCAAAGTTCCAAAGAACAGCAGAGAGAGATAGCAAAGCCTTCCTCAGTTATCAATGCAAAGAAATAGAGGAAAACAACAGAATGGGAAAGACTAGGGATCTCTTCAAGAAAATTAGAATACCGAGGGAACATTTCATGCAAAGATGGGCTCGATAAATGACAGAAATGGTAGGGACCTAACAGAAGCAGAAGATATTAAGAAGAGGTGGCAAGAATACACAGAAGAACTATACAAAAAAGAGCTTCATGATCCAGATAATCACTAGGATGTGATCACTCACCTAGAGCCAGACATCCTGGAATGTGAAGTCAAGTGGGCCTTGGAAAGCATCACTATGAACAAAGCTAGTGGAGGTGATGGAATTCCAGTTGAGCTATTTCAAATCCTAAAAGATGATGCTGTGAAAGTGCTGCACTCAATATGTCAGAAAATTTGGAAAACTCAGCAGTGGCCACAGGACTGGAAAAGGTCAGTTTTCGTTCCAATCCCAAAGAAAGGCAATGCCAAAGAATGCTCAAACTACCACACAATTGCACTCATCTCACAGGCTAGTAAAGTAATGCTCAAAATTCTCCAAGCCAGGCTCCAGCAGTACGTGAACCGTGAATTTCCAGATGTTCAAGCTGGTTTTAGAAAAGGCAGAGGAACCAGAGATCAAATTGCCAACATCTGCTGGATCATCAAAAAAGCAAGAGAGTTCCAGAAAAACATCTATTTCTGCTTTATTGACAATGCCAAAGCCTTTGACTGTGTGGATCACGATAAACTGTGGAAAATTCTGAAAGAGATGGAAATACCAGACCACCTGACCTGCCTCTTGAGAAACCTATATGCAGGTCAGGAAGCAACAGTTAGAACTGGACATGGAACATACTGGTTCCAAATAGGAAAAGGAGTCCGTCAAGGCTGTATATTGTCACCCTGCTTACTTAACTTATATGCAGAGTACATCATGAGAAACGCTGGACTGGAAGAAGCACAAGCTGGAATCAAGATTGCTGGGAGAAATATCAATAACCTCAGATATGCAGATGACCCCACCCTTATGGCAGAAAGTGAAGAGGAAGTAAAAAGCCTCTTGATGAAGGTGAAAGAGGAGAGTGAAAAAGTTGGCTTAAAGCTCAACATTCAGAAAATGAAGATCATGGCATCTGGTCCCATTACTCCAAGGGAAATAGATGGGGAAACAGTGGAAACAGTGACAGACTTTATGTTTTGGGGCTCCAAAATCACTGCAGATGGTGATTGTAGCCATGAAATTAAAAGACGCTTACTCCTTGGAAGGAAAGTTATGACCAACGTAGATAGTATATTGAAAAGGAGAGATATTACTTTGCCAACAAAGGTCCTTCTAGTCAAGGCTATGGTTTTTCCAGTGGTCATGTATGGATGTGAGAGTTGGACTGTGAAGAAAGCTGAGCACCAAAGAATTGATGCTTTTGAACTGTGGAGTTGGAGAAGACTCTTGAGAGTCCCTTGGACTGCAAGGAGATTCAACCAGTCCATCCTAAAGGAGATCAGTCCTGGGTGTTCATTGGAAGGACTGATGCTGAAGCTGAAACTCCAGTACTTTGGCCACCTCATGTGAAGAGTTGAGTCATTGGAAAAGACCCTGATGCTGGGAGGGATTGGGGGCAGGAGGAGAAGGGGACGACAGAGGATGAGATGGCTGGATGGCATCACCAACTAAATGGACATGAGTTTGAGTGAACTCCGGGAGTTGGTGATGGACAGGGAGGCTTGGCGTGCTGTGATTCATGGGGTCACAAAGAGTCAGACACGACTTAGTGACTGAACTGAGGGAACCCAATGTCAGCTTTTAAATATTCCTTTAAGTGTTTGTTATTAAAAATTTGTTTTATTACATTAAATCAAAATCTTCACAACTAAAACTTCCACAAATTAAAGCCAATAACACTTGTAGGAGGAAAAAGAAATCTTTACCTCATTCATGTGTTTACTTTTTTCATTTCCAGGACTGAGCACAGTACTTGGCACATCATAGGCTATCAAAGTTATTGGAGAACTTAAATGAGCCAAATACTTAAAAGCCATTTATCAAGATCTCCCCAAGTCTTCAGGACAATCATGCCCAGTTCCCTTAATTTCCAATTGATGGCTTCTAAATACATTATAATTGATTGCATTCATTTAGACAAATTCAATTTTTACTTGAACATCTAAAAACGTGGTAATCAGGATTAACAAATAGCTCCAGAAGTTGGTTGGTAAGACAATGGCCAAATCAATCTATTCTTTTTTTTTTCCCTTTATTTAAGGGAATGTATTTCTGTTAATGGAATGTAAGTATGTGTTAGCATATCTGATAACCCCACTACTGGCTCACACAGAACTTGCACTTATTTAAAACAACCAGACTATCTATTCCTTCACTAACTTACTTTTCAGACTGTTGCAGACAATGAGAGTACAGGATGAATAAGACAAACCAAACATGTACTGTTACGAATGTGCATTTTTTTCAAAGCTTGAAATCATTATCATGATTAATAAAAAGTACTATTAAAAAATGAAGCAGAGTAAAGAGTTAAAAAGGGATTAAAAAGAAGCCACAATAAATTGAGGTTCAGGGAAGACCTCTTTTAGGAGATGATATTTGAACAAACATCTGACATATATAAAGTAAGAAGCCATGAAAAGATTGGAGAGAGAGCTTCTGAGGCAAAGTATTGGGTTGGTCAAGAAGTTTATTCTGGAACTCGAACAAATTTTTTAGCCAACCCAATAATGGCTCTGTTATATACCAGACATTTGAATACTTGAGAAACAAGAAGCCACTACAGCCGGGAACGAGAAAATAAGAGGAAGGATGGTAGGAGATGAGTTGTAGGAAATGAGTGACCAGATCATGTAGGATTTTATATACCATGGTCAAGGGTTTGGATTTTATCTGAGGTATTATGGAAAGACACTCTAAGGTTGTGGGGCAGAAAAATGTGATAGGATTGACACTAGGAAAAATTTCTCTGGCTCCTCTGTGGAGAGGAGATGAAGAATGGGAACACAAAGACTGAATTGAAGACTTCAGTGATAAAGAATGAGCATTAGGATTAGAGTGTTAATCCAAGCACAGAGGGTTGGTATTCATCTCTATTAGATTTTTTAAATTTTAGGATGCTTTTAAATTTCAAGAGAAATTGCAAAGACAGTACAGAGAGATCCCATATGCTCTAGACCCAGTCTCCCTTATTAACATCTTACACAAGTATGGTACTTTCATAACAACAAATGAAAAATATTGATACAGAAACCTTCAGTTCAGTTCAGTCACTCAGTCGTGTCCAACTCTTTGCGACCCCATGGACTGCAGCACGCCAGGCCTCCCTGTCCATCACCAACTCCCACAGTTCACTCAAACGTGTGTCCATTGAGTGGGTGATGCCACCCAACCATCTCATCCTGTCGTCCCCTTCCCCTCCCACCTTCAATCTTTCCCAGCATCAGGGTCTTTTCAAATGAGTCAGTTCCTCGCATCAGGTGGCCAAAGTATTGGAGCTTCAGCTTCAGTATCAGTCCTTCCAATGAATATTCAGGACTGATTTCCTTTAGGATCGACTGGTTTGATCTCCTTGCAGTCCAAGGGACTCTCACACCACAGTTCAAAGTATCAGTACTTCGGCACTCAGATTTCTTTATGGTCCAACTCTCACATCCAGACACGAATACTGGAAAAACTATAGCTTTGACTAGATGGACCTTTGTTGGCAAAGTAATGTCCCTGCTTTTTTTTTTTTTTTTTTTAATTGTCTTCAGTTCCATGTCTGGGGGTAGTTTTTTTTTAATTAATTTATTTTTTAATTGAAGAATAATTGCTTTACAGAATTTTGGTGTTTTCTGTCAAACATCAACATCAATCAGCCATAGGTGTACATATGTCACCTCCCTCTTGAACCTCAATCCCATCTCCCTCCCCATCCCACCCCTCTTGGTTGATACAGAGCCCCTGTTTGAGTTCTGCTTTTTAATATGCTGTCTAGGTTGGTCATAGCTTTTCTTCCAAGGAGTAATCATCTTTTAATTTCATAGTTGCAGTCACCAACCATGGTAATTTTGGAGCCCTTGAAAATAAAGTCTCTCACTGTTTCCATTGTTTCCCCATCTATTTGCCATGAAGTGATGGGACCAGATGCCATGATCTTAGTTTTTTGAATGTTGAGTTTTAAGCCAGGTTTTTCACTCTGCTCTTTCACTTTCATCAAGAGGCTCTTTAGTTCCTCTTTGCTTTCTGCCATAAGAGTGGTGTCATCTGCATATCTGAGCTTTTTGATATTCTCCTGGCAATCTTGATTCCAGCTTGTGCTTCATCCAGCCCTGCATTTCACATGATGTACTCTGCATATAAGTTAAATAAGCAGAGTGACAATATACAGCCTTGACGTACTCCTTTTCCTATTTGGAACCAGTCCATTGTTTCATGTCCGGTTCTAACTATTGCTTTTTGACCTGCATACAGATTCCTCAGGAGGCAGGTAAGGTGGTCTGGTATTTCCATCTCTTTAAGAATTTTCCACAGTTTGTTGTGATCCACACAGTCGAAGGTGTTAGCGTAGTCAATGAAGCAGAAGTAGATGTTTTTCTGGAATTCTCTTGCTTTTTTGATGATCCAGCAGATGTTGGCAATTTGATCTCTGGTGCCTTTTCTAAAGCCACCTTGAACATCTGGAAGTTCTCGGTTCGCATACTGCTGAAGCCTAGCTTGGAGAATTTTGAACATTTCTTTGCTAGCATATGAGATGTGTGCAATTGTGTGCTAGTTTAAAAATTCTTTGGCATTGCTTTTCTTTGGGATTGGAATAAAAACTGACCTTTTCCAGTCCTGTGGCCACTGCTGAGTTTTCCAAATTTGCTGGCATATTGAGTGCAGCACTTTCACAGCATCATGTTTTAGGATTTGAAATAGGTCAGCTGGAATTCCATCACCTCCACTAGCTTTGTTCATAGTGATGCTTCCTAAGGCCCACTGACTTCACACTCCAGATATCTGGCTTTAGGTGAGTGATCACACCATTATGGCTATCTGGGTCACTCTTTTTTGTATAGTTTTTCTGTGTATTCTTGCCACCTCTTCTTAATATTCTGCTTCTGTAAGATCCATACCATTTCTGTCCTTTATTGTGTCCATCTTTGCATGAAATGTCCCCTTGACTCTTTTGGGACCCCATGGACTATAGCCTGCCAGGCTCCACTGTCCACAGAATTCTCCAGGTATGAATAGTAGAGTGGGTAGGCATTCCTCTTCTCCAGGGGATCTTCCTAACCCAAGGGTTGAACCCAGGTCTCCTGCATTGCAGGCAGATTCTTTACCATGTGAGCCACCTGGAGTCATTACATATATCTGTAGATATTTCAAAATCATCAATATGTATCTATATTAAGCTAAATGTGAGGTCATATAGATGTCCCCAAATATAATCCATTACAACATAGTTCATTCTATGAATAACTGTAACCTTTGCACCTTTATTTAAAAAATACTCTCATTATAATTTCTACTGTTAATTTTGACCCATCATTCCATCTCATCAAAACAGTCTTATGCCTTCATTTTGTCAGATAGTATATCATTTATCCCAAGATCGACAATAACTGAGTAAGTATATTCTCCAAGAAATACTTAACAAGCATGTTGAACACTTCAGTACTGTGGACAGTGCTCAGAAGCATTCCACTAGAAACTTCCTCCAGGTAGGTGCTGATTTAAGAATCAAGGCTTTCATTTAGCTTCTCTACTGTTTTCCATAATTCTTCAAAATAAACAATGATGATATACAGTGCATGCATATTTTAACAGTTTCCCAGAGGTAATTCATCTGGACAAAGTTTAATTCATTTGATATTGCAAAATACTCTGTAATTATCTTCTCTTATATCTGAGGTTTCAGTCTGCCCTAAATGGAGTTTTTGTTACCCTTTCCAACTTGCAATGGTATTGCGCCCTCTTTTCTCCACATCATAGGTTATCATTATATCACCTTTCTGAAGTTCCCCTTTATTCATGTGGCATAGAAGATAACTAAACACATTGTGTAAACAAATAAACCCAGAGTATTTGTATCAGAGTATTGAGAGCCTGGAAATAAACCACATAAATATAGTCAATTGATCTTTGACATAGGAGCAGAGGCAATACAAAGGGGCAAAGATAGTTTCTACAATAAATAGTGCTGGAAAAACTGAACACTCACATACCAGAAAAAAATGGTAGACCACAGACCTTACATCCTTCACAAAAATAACTCAAAATCGATTGTAGAACTAAATGTAAAATGCAAAACTATAAAACTATTAGAAGGTAACACAGAAGAAAGCTTAGATGATACTGGGTATTGGTATGACATTTTAGATACAACATCAAAGGCACAAACCAAGACAGAAATAAATAATAAGCACAGACTTCATTAGAATTAAAAAATTCTGCTCTGTGAAAGTCGATGTTAAAAGAAGATGACAAGCCACAGACCAGGAGAAAAGTATTTGCGGAAGACAAATCTGATCAAGAACTGTTACACAAAACATAGAAACAACACTTGCAAGAAAACCACCTGTTCAAAAAATGGGTCAAAGACCTTAACAGACACTTCACTAAAGACGACACACAGGTGGAAAGCAAACATATGAAAAGATGCTCCATATCACATGTCATCAGGGAATTGTAAGTTAAAACACCAAGATACCACTGCACACTTATTAAAATGGCCAAAATCTGGAACACTGACAACAGCAAACACTGGCAAGGATGTAGAGCAATAGGAACCCTCATATAATGCTGGTGGAAATGCAAAATAATACGGGCATATGGAAGACAGTTCTTACACAACCAAATATGCTGTTAACATACAATCCAGCAGTAACACTCTTTGGTATGTACCCAAAAGAGTTGAAAGTTTATGTCCACACAACAAGCTGCACCCAGATGTTTAAAACAGCTTTATTCATAACTGCCCAAACTTCGAAGCAACCAAGATGTCTTTCAGTAGATGAACAGATAAACTGTAGTATATCCACACAATGACATATTCAGTGCTAAAAAGAAATGAGTTATCAAGTCATGAGAAGACATGGAGGAAACTAAAATGCAGATTACTAAGTGAAAGGAGCCAATATGAGAAGGCTATATCTTATACAATTCTAACTGTATTATACTCCAGAAAAGGCAAAACTATGAAGACTATGAAAAGTTCGGTGGTTCCCAGGGGTGGTGGGAAGAGATGAATGTGATATTAAAATGGATACGTATCATTATACATTTGTCCAAACCCACTGAATGTATACCACCAATAGTGAACTCTTGGATAAACTACAGACTCCAGGTAATTATGATGTGTCAATACAGGTTCATCACTGGTTAATTAAAAAAAAATAAAAATAAAAGATATCCTGGTGACTGGCATGTTGACAACAGTAGAATACTTGCATATGCTAGAACAGGGGGTATACTGGAAGTCTCCTTACCTTACTTGCAATTTTCTGTCAACTTAAAAATGCACTAAAAAAGTCTTTTAAAAAATAATTTTGTTGCTTGTGTTTCTGGGTTTAATCTTCCCTTTGGGATTTTATCACTCATAAACTTGTCCTTGGTCATATATCCATTCTTTCACAGTCTAGAATATGTCTTTTTAAATCTGAGCTCATCAGTCTGAAGAAGAACATATGGCAATTAAATGCACTGCATGATTCTGTACTGGATCTTTTTTGCTATTAAAAACATTGGGACAACTGGTGAAACGTGAATGAGGTCTAAGCATTAGATGGTAGTAACATGTCAGTGTTAATAGTGTTGATTTCATCCTTTTAATGGCTGTATAGGAGATATGTAGGAGAATATCTTTGTCTTTAGGAAATCTGTATTTAAGTGTTCAGGAAGGATAGAACATCATGCTGTCAATATACTCTCAAAGGATTCTAGAAAAAAGGTTCTTTGTACTGAACTTGCAACTTTTCTGAAAGTTTGAGATTGTTTTATGATAAAAAGGTATTGATTTGTGTCGATGCGTGGCAGGTGCCACCACAGTGTTGTGAAGTGACT
The DNA here is from genome assembly GCF_003369695.1 of Bos indicus x Bos taurus. Classification (NCBI taxonomy): domain Eukaryota; kingdom Metazoa; phylum Chordata; class Mammalia; order Artiodactyla; family Bovidae; genus Bos; species Bos indicus x Bos taurus. Next base: position 21,010,195 of record NC_040105.1, read on the forward strand.
GTCCTCCAATTAAAATAAATAAATAAAATTTTAAAATATATATATATATATAGATGAACACAGTTTTTTAACATGCACTTAGACAAAATTTAAGGGTATTAACATTAGCTTCTTAAAATATCCCTTCTCCCTTTTCTTCCCTGAAGGAAACATAATCATAAAATTGAAAATGCAGTTTTCAGAGCTTCGCAACGCCTTTGATCCATATTCCCCTTTCAAGTTTCTGTACAAGTTTTATGTTATTTCCTTGTTTTTGGAAATCATCTTTCCTTGTCTAACCATGCTGATGAATTTTCAGACCCCACGTTCAATCTTTAGCCTCAAACGCCCCATTCCCTATGTATCAGCAACTATCTCTGGACCACTAGTTAAACAAAAGCCCAGCATGGCACTCCCCTATCTCTTCACCACCTCATGGGAAAGGAAATTATCAGGAGAAGTAGGGCAATATTTTTTGGATATTCTGGGCTTTTTGTTTCTCCTTTTACCCTCACTCTTTCCTGTGTTTTCCTTTCTCCTGACTGGAGCTTTTGGAAAAGCATATAGATGTGTGCCATATGCATATAGATGTATGCCTTCCTAATTTAAAAGAACCTAGTTCTTACCTGGAGAATCCCATGAACAGAGGAGCCTGGCAGGCTACAGTCCATGGGATCACAAAGAGTCAGACATGACTGAGGGATTGAGCAGTCAATGTATCATCAAAATTCCTACAGATCACATGATTGAGGAAGTTGAAATCCAGAGGTCTACTTGAGACCAAGAAGGTGTGATGGGCAAGCCTGCTTAAGCCTCCATGATCTTCCAATCAAAGGGCCTAGGATATTTCTGAGCAACAGATTTTCTGACACTTCCTGCTCACTCTGAGTAATTATTCTCAGCAAGGAAAATGGTCACCGTCACAGTATGTCCTATTCTTTCTTGACTCCAGTTTCTGAATAGCTACTTCCTTTCAAACCTTAGGAAGAAGAAATGAAGCCATGACTACTAGCCTTCGTGTTATCTGCCTCCCTCCCTTCCTCTCTCTATATATACGTATATTTTTTTCTCTGTGCATATCATTTCTGGCAATTTATATTTTACTCATAATTTAGGAACCTAACTGGAGACCTTGTAATCATTTAATCTAAGATTTTCTGTCCTGTTATGTGAAAAAAAAAAAAAAAAACTTCAACTCCATGTCACTTCTACTTTGACTTTATTTTCTGTCATAGAAGAATCATTTTGATATGTGTACTCTGGAATAAGTTCCACACACTGACAGCAAAATTGTGCCAAGAGGCTTTGACATTAGGCATTACACAACAATCCAGGTTGCATAAAACTTTCTGTTTAACACAGGAATTACATGGTCATTCTTCTAGAAAGTGAAATTCCATTATATCAGGCCTATATGTAATGAGTGTTCCACAATAATAATAGATTAATGTATTAATCAAATTGGAAAGCCTTGGCCAATGGCCTATAAAGCCATTTCCCCCACGTTTCACATCATCCAACTTTAAAATCCATATGTATTTACTTTAAGGCCTTTAAAAAACCTATTGGTGATTTCTTTTATCTGTAAGGTACATGGTGTTGGTATTTTTATCATATACATAATGCACAGAATTAAGCAACCATGTTTACAAGACAGTAAAGAGGAACAAATTAATAACAGTCAATTAAAACAAAAACTTAACCACAATATGTTATGGTTTAAAAGGTCTCGACAGGCAATGAGATAATGCAAAGATAGTGAGGCAATAAGCTGAAAGCAACCACTGTATAAAAGAGGCACTAACTAAATATTAATTCATAGAGAACTACCCTATTGATGCAAGCTGAGAAGAATTGCTCTCAGGCACTCTGTTATGAGATAGGGAAATGCTGTCACATCTCTCAACCAAGCTCTATTTCCTGGAAGCCTGACTTTCAAAATAGTTCTGATTGCCTCTCATACTACTCACTAGCAAGTGACAATCTTTAACCCTTGCCATGCAATCACAGGATGTGAGAGTTGGGTCATAAAGAAGGCTAAGCATCAAAGAATTGATGCTTTCTAATTGTCATGCTGGGAAGACTCTTGAGAGCCCCTTGGACTGCAAGAAGATCAAACCAGTCAATCCTAAAGGAAATCAACCCTGAGTATTCACTGGAAGGACTGATGTTGAATGTTGAAGATGAAGCTCCAATACTTTGGTTACCTGATGCAAAGAGCTGACTTGTTGGAAAAGACCCTGACGCTGGGAAAGATTGAGAGCAAGAGAAGGAGACAACAGAGGATGAGCCAGTTAGATAGTATCACTGACTCAACAGACATCAAGTTGAGCAAACTCTGAGAGAGAGTGGAGGACACCCTGGTGTGCTGCAGTTCATGGGGCTGCAAAGAGTCAGACATAAGTTAGAGGCTGAACAACAGCAGCAGCAGCAACAACATGCTTTTTGAGTATGAGGGAGCGATCCCATTGAGCCAGAACTCTAGATCTAAATTCAGGTTCTCTTTGCAGAGGCTGAAGTGTTTATGATTTAACCTGGACCTGAGTTGGAAAAAATGCACCCCATGCCTAAAAGAAATGGTGAGTTGACCATCCATTTCTTCTTCCTAGATACCCACCTAGACTGTTTCCTAGCTGTCCTTAGAGGTGGGTGCAGCCTTTGATTGATTTTTTATCCAATAACAGGCAAGCAAATGAGACATTAGGCCACTTCCAAGCTTAGCCCATAAAAGCCATCCCACACATCATCTTTCCTGCTCTGTCCTTTTTCCTGCATGGCCTTGGAAGCTAAGAACAGAACATGATGGAAGCACAAGGTGAAAGGAGTCCAAGCATCAACACCATCACAGAAGTTCAGCTGCCTGCTCATGAGTAGCACCGTGAATGAGAAATACATTTTTATTGTGTTAAGAGATTGAGAGTGGGAGGTTTCTCTTCCAGCAGCTGGCATTACCTTACTGAATACACTACAGTTGTCATCATTATTTGCAGGGGCTCAGAGGTAGAGGCATCCCTCATTACAGAGTTGTCAGAGTCACAATCTTACCAAGACTGAAACTGCCTATGACTCATGCAGTTAGGCAAGGGCAGAGCAAGAGAAAGTTTTGCTTGTGCTGGGAACCAACGAGGAAATAGAATTCTGCATCAAGGAAAGAGACTTAGTGTGGGTCATCTGTCCTTTTCCACATCAGACACTCCAGCAGGTTCATGCTCCCAGCAGAGAATAAATGCTCTACTGAACGTGTACAACTAAGACGACAGATTTACTGGAACACACACACACATACACACACTCTTTCCAATCTTTTCATTACTTCCTTTCACATGGTATCAAACTTTCATTCACTCACTCGACAAAATATTCATTAAGCAATTAGGAAATGGAAAATATTTCATCAGAAGTGACATGCAAACCATTGCCTCCAGCTGTTGAATCAATTTACTGAGAAAAGATGAGAGCTACAAAATTCTTGGGAGTGAACCCCAGGCAAAAACTACATTTTATAAAGGAGATTGAAATTTTGATATTTTGACTAAATGACAGACTCTGTCAAATAATATTTCTGTTTTTGAATGAGAAAATATTCTGACTATATTCACAATCCACATACAATATGGAAAGAGTTCTTCATTTTGGGTAGAAATGGACATCTGGGCCCAACATGACTGGAATAATCAATAAATATTAGCATTTGCCAGTAAGTACTCAGTCTATGTAACCAACACAAATCTAGGAAAGTTTCCCCCATATCACACCAGAGAAACAAAATAGCACTTAGCACAGACATACGGGAAGCTTCAAGGAAAGATATAATCTAACTGGACTTTGAATTACAGGTCTATGTAGACAAAGCAAAGTGAGGACAAATTTCAAGAAGACAATGAAATTCCATGATACCAAATTGGTGGAAGAATCAGGAGGGCAGATCTCTATAAAAAATAGTACTGGTCTTGGTTTGTACAAAGGGATCCTGTTAGAGAAAGTCCATATTTGTTCCCTCCTCTGTGTATCATCTATGTTTGGTTCTTGCCTGCCTGAACACTTCCTGTTGAACTACACTGATAGCAGCCACCATCTCTTGTTCATTTTTATCCCCAGCATTTAGCTAGAATAAGCACAAGCCCAGTAAATGCTATTTGGAAGGGACGGACGGATGGATGGATGACAAATATTTGTGGCCAGGCATAAGCACTCTCCTCCCCGCAACCAAGCAGCACAAACACCAAGTAAACACAGAAATACTCTTCAGTGTGGTCCAGCCCTGATAGGAAAACGGCTACCTTGTTAGCATCTTCTTAAATTCAGAAAGGACTTATTCCATTATTGAGCCAAATATACCTATCATGCATTGGAGAAGGAAATGACAACCCACTCCAGTGTTCTTGCCTGGAGAATCCCAGGGACTGCAGAGCCTGGTGGGCTGCCGTCTATGGGGTCGCACAGAGTCAGACACGACTGAAGCGACTTAGCAGCAGCAGCAGCGGCAGACCTATCTTTTCTCCTACACTAAGTATTTCCAGGTTCTTTCTCTGAGATCACCATTGTTGACTAAAACATAATTTCATCCATTAGGGCTCTCTTATTCTAATCATACAACTATTTTCAAATCTAACTTCTGAGAACTATATACCTAATATGGATAAGTAATTCATCTTATTATAAATTACCTGTAGATAACAGGCCCAGTTCAATAAATGGGCTTCTAAAAAAATATACTATTTTAGTAATCAGGGTATTTGTTATGAGAATCTGTCAGAGTTGCCCCAGCCAAATTATCCTTGACACCTGCTATTTCAGACATGAAAATGATCTCCAGGCACAATTCTGGAGAATCCATTAGGGTTCTAAAGTAGTTATCATGGTATTAAAACTCTCCAAAAATGATAAATTCTGCCATTTGCCTCAGATCCAAAAAGAGAATCTGGAGATATTTTAAACATGATTTTTAGCCCTAACTGCATTAGGAAGAAAAAACTGCTCAACTTTAACTATTTAATCAAAGTAATTTTTAGATTTCTTCCAGAACTGAAACAGAGGAAGATACAGACTAAATTTTTGTCACTGGAATGCATTGTGCAACGTGTTTTAAGTTTAGAGATTTGTTTCTATATTAGAGTTTCTAAATTGAATAGTTAAACTCCAGAGAAATACAGAAACATTCAAGTACCGTCTTTTTCCATATTAAGAAAAAAATTAAATAGCTTCGTGGATATATTAAAAGAAATAGCCTTACTTCCCTAGAGCTATCTGGTAAAAATCCATTTTTATGAACTCAATTGACTTAAAAGAAAGAAATCTTATGAACATTACATTTCATTTCTACAATTTCTGTTATTTGTGCTACACATATAAATTACTTTTACTTGGTTTAACTGATGTTTATATAATTTTTAATTTTTTTTTTAATTTAAGTGATTAGTCAACACATTTCCATGGATCAACTTGATGCTTATCACCTTAATGTTTGTGCATCATTCTTTGTATTAGTGGACCAGAGATTTTGTCATTCCAACACTAGTGGGCATTTTTATCCAACTAGTACACAATTTAATTCTTTCTTAATTTGAGTTTTTTCATCTGTTTTTGTTCCCTAAAGTATATATATCAAGTCAAAGTATCATGACTCTTGTAATAGATTCCTAGGCTGTTCCCCACAGACAAAAATCAGTGTACAGTTCAGGTGGCAGTGCCTACCATATTTAATCAAATCTAAGATACCATCAGTTGTAAAGCACACCATTGTTTTCTATAGGACTTAGAAAGTAAAAAAAAAAAAAAAAAAAAAAAGCTGCCAATTCAATGGTGACTCACTGTTACAAAAACATTTATCATAGGTGACATCCTTATTTCAAGAAATTAAAATGTTAAGAGATGTGCATCTTACTATCATTTAAAAGCAGAATTTTTTTAGTGCTCCACTAATACCGATTATATCAACATTTTTCTTCTGATAGTTTAAATTTAATGTCTATATGATGTTCCTGAAGTGTTTAAATTTGCATTCTAATTACTACTAAAGCTGAGCATTTCTATTTCCATGGGATGATTTCCTCATATTCAAATTGGCTTCTCATATCCATTTTTTAGCAGGGGGAGAATTTTATGAATGGTTATCCATATTAAGAGAATTTACCAGGTATGTTGGACACATACTGAGCTTCTCTCACTCTGTTCTGCTTCTTTCCCTTTGCAGCTGCTGTCTTACATTTTGAAGAGTGAAAACTACTTAGTTTTAAATGTTTAAGTTGTTCTGTAATCAAAATCTCCATTTCTTCAATAATCAGAAATGCATGTCTGAATAGTATTAAGATATGATAAGGAATTTTCTACCTTTATATGTATTATTTTACATTAATCCTTCATTCCAAATAGAAAATACTGTAATGTACAGTCTGAGATTTGGCATGTGTTTATGTTGACGAGTCCCCATATTGCCTTCCAGTTTTCCCAACCAGATATGTTAACTTTGTGTTTTTTTCCCCCATAGCTCAGTTGCTTCTAGCTTTTCAAATATATATATTTCTTACAAGTTACAGAAGTACATAAATTATATGGTTGATATGTGGCTTATGATGCATGTCACAATCTCATACAATAACAAAAGCTCTTTGGGAGAAAGCAGAAATTCCCCATTTTGCAAATGAAAAACCTGAATTCATAAATACTAAGTAAAATGCCCAAAGTTAATACCAACAATGCACCACAGAGCCATGACAAGAACCATGTTTCTTGTCCTGATTTAGAATCTTTCGAATACCCCACCCTAATAAATATAGTGATTTGAGTATTTTTCAGGAAGCTCTACTCCACTCTTTCAATGGTTTTATAGCTAACTCGGTACCAATCAGTTCTCACATGCGTCTAGTTAGAATACATTCTGAAGTTTGAACAAATTCATTAAATCTGATGGAGACCACCTGCCATCATTACATTTTTAAATGTTTATTAGTATTATTAGAGATGTATTCTTCCAGATGAAAATCACTACTTTCAAAATGTATTAATAAAACTACAAAGGTATTAGATTACATTAAATCTATAAAATACCCTAGAGAAACTACCATCTCTGTTTTAGTTAAGTAAGATGTATCACTTTATTTGTACATCTTTCTTCAATCTCCCATAATTTTAATTATACTACTACTAAGTCACTTCAGTTGTGTCCGACTCTGTGTGACCTCATAGACAGCAGCCCACCAGGCTCCCCCGTCCCTGGGATTCTCCAGGCAAGAACACTGGAGTGGGTTGCCATTTCCTTCTCCAATGCATGAAAGTGAAAAGTGAAAGTGAAGTCGCTCAGTCGTGTCCGACTCTTCGCGACCCCATGTACTGCAGCCTACCAGGCTCCTCCATCCATGGGATTTTCCAGGCAAGAGTACTAGAGTGGGTTGCCATTGCCTTCTCCGAATTTCAATTACATCCTGTAATAAATTCCATGTGCCCTGAATTATATTAACACAAAATTATTTTAAAGTCATTGTGACTAGATTCTGTATTCATTGCATCTTCCAGCTGTCTTTCATTAATATATCAGTGTGAAATGCTTGTGAATTCATTTTATACCCTGAGACTTTCCTACACCATCTTACTGCCTCGTAATTTCTTTTGTCTGCTAAGACAGTCTTAGCAGATAATTGGCTCCTTTTAAAAAATAGGACATATTTTCTATCCCTTTTTAGATGTAACCTTATGTTTTTTGGAGGGTTATTTCAAAGAGCAACTTCAAAATTTTCTGTTTTTAAGGCAATAATTCCACTGTTTTCTGTTATTCTTTAGTTTTAAATAAATTATGTGGATATTTGATTTTTAGTTTAAATTAATACTTTCTTATATGACATCTTGGCATCTCTGAAGTAATGTGATAAACTATAAAAATAGACCATAAAGAATACCTGGGTTCACTCATGTATTCACTCAACAAACTTTTGTTGAGATCTGTTGTCAGCCCTGGTAAAGATACATTGGTGAACAAAGCACATGAAGTTATTGCTTTCATCAAACTTGATTTTCACTAGGATGGTAACTACTAAGTTCAAATAGAAAATTATTCTAACTATAAAATTATTCTATAACATAATCTGTATGCTGAAAGTATACTGAAGAATTCCAGATCCATAGTAGGGAAGAGAACTATTAACAATGGGTCTGTAACTTGATTCCTTCTTCCTTGGGGGCCATCTAAATCCATTTAGATCTCAACCAATATATATATAAAATATAAAAATTTACTAGATATAAAACAAACCAAACTCTTCCAGTACTTGTATAAGGAGTCCATTTCCCAGGGTATATATGATCTGTTTGGATTATTTATTGAAAATAACTCTGCAATTTATGGATAAATGAGCCAACTGGAGAATGGAAGTCAGTTACCTAGGCACTTTGGCTACATGGGTAGTAAGGTCTAAAAATGAGAGATTCCTGAACTGAGTGGATCTCCTGATCTAACTTTCACTACTCACAGATTCCTCCTTTTCCCCAGCACAAACATTCTGATATGGAAAGAGGATTAGGAAGCCAAAGCTCATGGATTTGGGCATCCTGGATAGCAATGTGGATTTGCCAAGGCTCTTTTCATGTATTCTTTGCTAATTACTGGCAAATTATAGTTCTGGGTAAGATTTCTGCTTGCATGAATCTGATTGACCATAGAGCCCTGAATGTAGCCCTAAGTAAAGTGTGTCATTCTGGGCTTTTCCCATCCCCTTTCTGCAGATTGAGCCCCATCTGGTTCCTAATCAAAGCAATACCAACCAATTCAGTTCAACAGACACAAATCAAGTGTCTGGGCACGTGTCAGACACTGACTCAGCACTAAAAACACAAGGGCAAATCAACTCTATTTCTGGCCTTCCTTCAGTTATAGTCCATTGAGTTAGGAGATTCAGGCCCTTGAAAGCTAGAGAATGAAATCTGTCTTGCTGACATGAGTCTGGTATGAGGTGTGCCTCAGATGAATGCGTGTAGCCCACTCGGTAAACTGCAGTTTTGGGTTGAAATTCAATCCTACCACCACCAATGTCTCCACCATTCACGTAACTGAGATTCTGGCATCATTTATGTCTCTGGACTCTCTTCCTTAATGAAAGAGGAATATTATCCAGGGCTGGAGATCTTTCACCGGCCTTTCAGAAGCTGTCGGTAGTCCCAGAACACCCCTGGGGACCTCCTACAGTGAGTTCCTATACCAACCACGTGCTGTGTCTTGCCTGCAGGTATGGTCTGGCTGTAGGGTCTGCTCTGCCTGCCCCCGGGGCAGCCCCAAAGAGTAGCATTACAAGACAGACCTCAACCAGTGAGGGATGAGAGTTGCTGGATAAATACCCCAGTTTCCTTCCAGCTTGGTAGGCCCATCGATTCTAAAGGACGTTCCCCCTGTTCTCTCAGAGCACCCCACCCCGCCAGAGTAGCAGTTCAATTGACTACAGGCTTCCCATTTTATTGAATTTCTTCCTTCCCCTCATTTTCTCAATCTCTTACCATACTTCTTGGGATCATCTCCCAAATAAACTATGTGCACATGCAGCCTCATCTCAGGATCTGTCTTGGAAGAATCCGAACTAAGACAATAGGAATTTTTTTTGCAATTTTCTTAGCTGTGGTCATCTTTCTCCAGGGTTACACTCCATTCCAGGCCCCTTAGGCAACACCCAAAGATCTGCTAGAAGTGAGGACAAAGAGACCAGTTATAATGTCCTGTGTTCCTCTCAATAGATTAGTTAAGTGAGGTGTTTACATCAGACTCTTATCTCACAGATTCTGTAGGTACTACACATTAGACGAATGATTAACAGATGTCAAGGCCATTTCTAAAGCTAGATGAATTCACCCCAATACCCCTCTGCAAGTTCCCCACAACTCACTACACAAAAGGGAGACCAATATTATTAGCATTTTTAGCAGTACATTGTTTATATGGGTCAATTCTTTGTCTCTTTTACATAATAATGTTGAGGGTACAGACAATTTCGTATTTAGTGCCTGACACAAAGAGGCATTCAAAAAAAGTTTCGGTATAAAGGAATAAATAGCCAATATCTCACTAGATACAGTCAAACAGACAGTCCATTTGGCTTTTCAAACTCAGCATATTAAAAACTGAATTCAACATTTCTCACCCAACTTTCTGCTCTCTGTTTTTACTTCATATCTCACAGATTATCACTGTTTTTATCTTATTGATATGTGTTGAAACAATTTCTATAATGTGGAAATTATTCCTTAATGATTTGGTAGAACTTGTATACAAACACTATGAATCTGGTGGCTGTTTTAGGGGTAGAACTCTGACAAATTCTTCAGTTGTTTTCTATGGCATTACACTAGAATTAAGATATTTTTATATTTTTATCTGTGGTATTACTAACTTATGCTTTCAATTAATTGAGCCAACAATATAAATATATTTTGTCAATTTTGATCATAAAGTATCTGCTGATTATCAATCCTTTCATAGTTTCTTTCACTTATTGAAGCATAAATTTCCCTTTTTATTCTTCTTATTTATTTTTGTGTGTTTTAGCCTAATTTTTTAATTAATATATATTCAAAGAGAAAGGAATAAACCTACTTACAGTTTTGACTGAAACACATTATTTTTTATGTTACACTTTAATTTTTTATTGTTAGTAGTGTACTAGATTTTCTTCCTGATTGACACATTATTTAGAAAATACTCTTATTTCTATGTGGATGCCCGATTTTAAAACATAAATTTTTTTACTTATCTTAATATGTGATAGATTATCTCAGCATCTCTGTGTCCACACCTTTCATTATTTTCCATAAGAAAAGTTATGTAGACTTTAAAAAATACATTTTCTACTCAGTAACACAAAATTTTCTTCTTTTTCACACTGCTGAATAACAATTTCTAGTTTGAGTCTTTTTTTTTAAGTTTGTTCTATTCTGATGTAAACATGGAAACCAACTGTGGGTTTCCAGGATTAGACAGAAGGAGTAATGTCACAACGAGGTGGATTTCTGGGTATAGCATCAAGTGACAATACAGTGGCTTAAAAAATGTCAGGGTCAAAGAGGAGAGGGAAATGTGAGCAAGATGGAACTCTGATGACCATCTGTCCATATAGGAGCAAAGTTTTTTATTTTGTTTTTTAGATACTATTTATTTTGTAATCTTCACTGTTTATATAACTTCAAAAACCCTTCAACTTGAAGAAAAATGTGTTTTTTTAATTATTCACTGTGTAAGGATTCTGGATTCTGCTGTTTCACTGTAAGTTCTAACAAAGTTATATGGAATATTTGTGAGTTTTTTTTTTTTTTTTCTATACCATCAAAATGCACGGCCAGAAAAGGTTATACAGGCAAAACATACTTTCTTGGAGGGAGGAGACAAATTGTGTAAAATTTCTCATTATAATTTGTGAGCAACAAACCTGTTTGTATAGGGTTTTTTTTAATAAAAAATACCTATTTTGAAAAAAATATAATATGGTATGACAGCTGTTATACATGAATTCGACATTAGGGTTTGGGTTGCTTAATTTATCTTTTATTGTGGTGATCAATTTGTTTGCAAAATTTACTTTCTTTAATACCAAAATAACAACTCCTAGTTGTATATTCTGCATTAATAGAATAGGCCTCACATGATCTAATTATTTGTAAATGCATATTAGTTTTATATGCCTTGTTTTGATTCAATGTCTAATATAGTTGTTGACCTTTCTTGTTCACATTTAATGTTATGATTGATTTTTATATTATTCTCTATCACTCTGGGTTCATTTTTTATATTTTTATTGACTTGCTCTTTGAATTAACCTGTTTCTGCAGATGATTTCACAATCCTTAGCCTCAGTCAGAAGATAATTTCATTTAGTTTTCTATATCCTTATATCCACTAACATTTGTCTGAGGCTTTACATTTCATAAAATACTTTTATGGGGCATTACTTACTGTATGCATGTTAATTATTTCCAATATTCCCTATGGAAATATCAATTGCCATTCCCAATACTTGTCCTATCTTAAGTTTGCATCTAAGTAAGTAGGAAACATCACTAATGTGGGTAGGTCTTATCCAATCAATTGAAGATCTGAATAGAACAAAAAGGATGAGTAAGACAAAACTTGGGGCTTCCCTAGTAACTCAGCTGGTAAAGAATCTGCCTGCAATGCAGTGGACCCCAGTTGGATTCCTGAGTCAGGAAGATCTGCTGGAGAAGGGAGAGGCTACCCACTCCAGTATTCTTGGGCTTCTCTAATGGCTCAGCTGGTAAAGAATCTGCCTGCAATGTGGAAGAACTGGGTTTGATCCCTGGGTTGGGAAGATGACTTGGACAAGTGAAGACCAAGTTTCCCTCTCAGTCAGTCTCTCCCATCAGGAAGCTTCCATAAGCCTCTTATCATTATACATCAGAGGGCAGACAGAATGAAAATCACAGAAAACTAATCAAACTGATCACATGGACCAAAGCCTCCTGTAACTCAAAGAAACTATGAGCCATATCCTATAGGGCCATCCAAGATGGACAGGTCATAGAGGAGAGTTCTGATGAAACGTGGTCCACTGGAGAAGAGAATGGCAAACCACTTCAGTATTCTTGCCTTGAGAACGCCATGAACAGTATGAAAAGGCAAAAAAAATATGACACTGAAAGATGAACTCCCCAGGTTGGTAGGTGCCCAATATGCTACTGGAGAAGAGCAGAGAAATAACTCCAAAATAATGAAGAGATGGAGCCAAAGTGAAAACAACACCCAGATGTGGGTGTGACTGGTGATAGATGTAAAGTCCAATGCTGTAAGAACAATATTGCATAGAAACCTGGAACATTAGGTCCACAATTCAAGGTAAATTGGAGGTGGTAAAACAGAAGATGGCAAGAGTGAACATCAACATTTTAGGAATCAGTGAACTACAATGGACTCGAATGGGTAAATTTAATTCAGATGACCATTGTATCTACTACTGAGGGCAAGAACACCTTAGAAGAAATGGACTAGCCCTCATAGTCAACAAGAGTCCAAAATGAAGTACTTGGGTGCAGTCTCAAAAATTACAGTATGATCTCTGTTTCCAAAGCAAACCATTCAAATATCACAGTAATCCAAGTCTATGCCCCAACCACTAATGCCAAAGAAGCTGAAGTTGAAAGGTTCTATGAAGACCTACAAGACCTTCTAAAACTAACACCAAAAAAAGATGTCCTTTTCATCATAGGGGACTACAGTGCAAAAGTAGGAAGTCAAGAGATACCTGGAGTAACAGGCAAATTTGGCCTTGGAGTACAGAATGAAGCAGGGCAAAGGCTAACAGAGTTTTGCCAAGAGAACACACTGGTCATAGCAAACACTCTCTTCCAACAATACAAGAGACAACTCTACATATGGACATCACCAGATGGTCAATACCAAAATCAAACTGATTATATTCTTTGCAGCCAAAGATGGAGAAGCTCTATATAGACAGCAAAAACAAGACCAGGAGCTGACTGTGGCTCAGATCATGAACTCCTTGTTGCAAAATTTACACTTAAATTTAATAAAGTAGGGGAAACCACTAGACCATTCAGGTATGACCTATATCAAACCCCCTATGATTATACAGTGGAAGTGACAAATAGATTCAACATATTAGATTTGATAGACAAAATTCCTGAAGAACTATGGACAGAGGTTCATGACTTTGTACAGGAGGCAGTGATCAAGACCATCCTCAATAAAAAGAAATGCAAAAAGGCAAAATGATTGCCTGATGAAGCCTTACAAATAGCTGAGAAAAGAAGAGAAGCTAAAGGCAAAAGAGAAAAGGAAAGATATATCCACCTAAATGCAGAGTTCAAAATAACATCAAGAGGAGAAAAGAAAGCCTTCCTCAGTGATCAGTGCAAAGAAATAGAGGAAAACAACAGAATGGGAAAGACTAGAGATCTCTTTAAGAAAACTAGAAATTCTAAGGGAACATTTCATACAAAGATGGGCACAATAAAGGACAGAAATGGTACGGACCTAACAGAAGCAGAAGGTATTAAGAAGACGTGGCAAGAATACACAGAAGAACTACACAAAAGACATCTTAATGACCCAGATAACCATGATGCTGTGATCACTCACCTAGAGCCAGACATCCTGGAATGTGAAGTCAAGTGAGCGTTAGGAAGCATCACTACAAACAAAGCTAGTGGAGGTGATGGAATTCTGCCTGAGGTATTTAAAATCCCCAAAGATGATGCTGTTAAACTGCTTCACTCAATATGCGAACAAATTTGGAAAACTCAGCAGTGGCCACAGGACTGGGAAAGGTCAGTCTTCATTCCAGTCTATAAGAAAGGCAATGCCAAACAATATTAAAATTACTGTGCAATTGCACTGACTTCAAATGCTAGCAAGATTATGTTCAAAATCCTCCAAGCTAGGCTTCAACAGTACATAAATCAAGAACTTTCAGATGTACAATCTGGAAATGAGAGGAACCAGAGATCAAATTGCCAGAGTCTACTGGATCATAGAAAAAGCAAGGGAATTCCAAAAAGAAAAAAACATCTACTTCTGCTTCATTGACTATGCTAAAGTTTTTTACTGTGTGGATCACAACAAACTGTGGGGAATTCTTAAAGAGATGGGAATACCAGACCACCTTAACTGTCTGCTGAGAAACCTGTATGCAGGACCAGAAGCAACAGTTAGAACCGGACACAGAACAAGAGACTGGCTCAAAATTGGGAAAGGAGTATGTCAAGGCTATTGTCTCCCTGCTTATTTAACTTGTATGCAGAGTACATTATGCAAAATGCTGGGCTGAATGACTCACAAGTTGGAATCAAGACTGCCGGGAGAAATATCAACAACCTGAGAAATGCAGATGATACCTCTTTAATGGCAGAAAGCAAGTAGGAACAGAAACTAAAAAGCCTCTTGATGAAGGTTAAAGAAGAGAGTGAAAAAGCTGCCCTAAAACTTAACATTCAAAAAAACTAGGATCATGGCATCTTGTCCCATTACTTCATGGCAAATAGATGGGGAGAAACTGGAAGTAGTGACAGATTTTATTTTGGGGGTTTCCAAAATCACTGCAGATGGTGACTGCAGCCACAAAATTAAAAGATGCTTGCTCCTTGGAAGAAAAGCTATGGCAAACCTAGACGGCATACTAAAAAGCAGAGACATCACTTTGCTCACAAAGTTCTGTATAATCAAAGCTATGATTTTTCCAGTAGTCATGTATGGCTGTGAAAGTTGGACCATAAGGAAGGCTGAGCGCCAAAGAATTGATGCTTTCAAATTGTGGGGGTAGAGAAAACTCTTGAGAGTCTCTTAGACTGCAAGGAGATCAAATGAGTCAATCTTAAAGGAAATTAACACTGAATATTCATTTTGTGGTCTAACGCTGAAGCTAAAGCTCCAATCCTTTGGCCACCTGATGTGTACAGATGACTCACTGGAAAAGACCCTGATGCTGGGAAAGAAAGAAGGCAAAAGGAGAAGGGGGTGACGAGGAAGAGATGTTTAGATAACATCACCGAATCAACGGACATAAATTTCAGCATATTTCAGGAGATCGTGAAGGACAGTGATGGCTGGCATGCTGTGGTCCATGGGGCTGAAAAAGCGGGACAGGACTTAGCAACTGAGTAACAAAAACGCTGTACTTAACCCTGATTGGCTGACTCCTATCCTGTACTTAGTCCTGACTATCTGACTCCTAGCCTGTACATTGTCCTGATTGGCTGACTCCCAGCCTGTACATTGTCCTGACTGTCTGACTCTTAGCCTGTATTTTGCCCTGAGTGGCTAACTTCTAGCCTGTCTTTGCTCTGAATGGCCAAATCCTAGCCTCTATGTGGCTCTGTTTGACTGATTTCTAGCCTGCACATTGCCCTGATTGGCTGACTCCTAGCCTGTACTTTGCTGTGATTGGCTGAATCCTAGTCTGTACTTTGCTGTGATTGGCTGAATCCTAGTCTGTACTTTGCCCTGATTGGATGACTCCAAGCTTGTACTTTGTCCTGGCCGGCTTACTGCTAGCCCGTACTTTAATTGAATAAAATAGAGAAAACACTAGGCCATTCAGATATGACCTAAGTCAAATCCCTTATGATTATACAGTAGAGGTGATGAATAGATTCAAGGGATTAGATCTAGTAGACAGAGTGCCTAAAGAACTATGGACAGAAGTTTGTAACACTGTACAGGAGGCAGTGATCAAAACCACCCCAAAGAAAAATAACTGCAAGAATGCAAAGTGGTGGTCTGAGAAGGCTTTACAAATAACTGAGGAATGAAGAAAAGTGAAAAGCAAGGGAGAACAGGAAAGATATATCCACTTAAAGCAGGATTCCAGAGAATAGCAAGGAGAGATAAGAAGGCCTTCTTCAATGAACAATGCAAGTAAGTAGAGTAAAACAACATAATGAGAAAGACTAGAGATTTCTTCAAGAAAATTGGATAGCAAGGGAACATTTCATGCAAGGAAGGCCATGATAAAGGACAGAAATTGTAAGGACCTATGAGAAGCAGAAGAGATTAAGAAGAGGTAACAAGAATACACAGAACTATCAAAAAATGTTTTCATTACTGGGGATAACCACAATGGTGTGGTCACTCACCAAGATCCAGACACCCTGGAATGTGAAGTCAGCTGGGCCTGAGAAAGCATCACTACAAACAAAGCCAGTGGAGGTGATGGAATTTCAGCTGAGCTATTTCAAATCCTAAAAGATGATGCTGTTAAAGTGCTGCATTCAATATGACAACAAATTTGGAAAATTCAACAGTGGCCACAAGATTGGAAAAGGTCAGTTTTCATTCCAGTCCCAAAGAAGGGCAGTGCCAAAGAACGTTCAAACTACTGGACAGTTTCTCTCATTTCTCATGCTAGCAAGGTTATGCTCAAAATCCTTCAAGGTAGGCTTCAGCAGTACATGAGCCGAGACCTTTCAGATGTACAAGCTTGATTTAGAAAAGGCAGAGGAACCAGAGATCAAATTGCTGACATCCACTGGATCACAGAAAAAGCAAGGAAATTTCACAAAAATACCTACTTCTGCTTCATTGACTATGCTAAAGCCTTTGGCTGCTTTGACTGTGTGGATAACAACAAACTGTGGAAAATTCTTCAAGAGATGGGAATACCAGACCACCTTACCTGTCTCCTGAGAAAGCTGTATGCACGACAAGAAGCAACAGTTAGAACTGGACATGGAACAATAGAATGGTTCAATATTGGGAAAAGAGTACATCAAGGCTATATATTGTTGCCCTGTTATTTAACTTGTATGCAGAGTACATTATGCAAAATGCTGGGCTGGATGACTCACAAGCTAAAATCATAACTGCAGGGAGAAATATTAACCTCAGACATGCACATGATACCTCTTTAATGGCAGAAAGCAAAGAGGAACTAAAGAGCCTCTTAATGAAGGTGAAAAAAGAGAATGAAAAAGCTGACTTGAAACTCAACATTCAAAAAACGAAGATCATGTCATCTGGTCCCATCACTTCATGGCAAATAGATGGGGAAAATGTAAAAGCAGTGACAGATTTTCTTGGGCTCTAAAAATCACTGTGAATGGTAACTGCAGCCATGAAATTAAGACACTTGCTCCTTGGAAGAAAAGCTATGACAAACCTAGACAGCATATTAAAAAGCAGTGACATCACTTTGCCAACTAAGGCTCATCTAGTCAAAAGTCTGATTTTTTCAGTAGTCAGGATGGATGTGAGAGATGGACCATAAAGAAGGCTAAACACCTAAGAATTGATGCTTTCAAATTGTGGTACTGGAGAAGATTCTTGGGAATCCCTTGGACAGTAAGGAGATCAAGCCAGTCAATCCTAAAGGAAATCAACCCTGAATACTCATTGGAAGGACTGATTTGAAGCTCCAATACTTTGGCCACCTGATGCGTACAGCTGACTCATTGGAAAAGACTCTGATTCTGCAAAAGATTGAGGGCAGGAGGAGAAGAGGGTGAGAGAAGATGAGATGGTTGGATGGCATCACTGACTCAATGGACGTGAGTTTGAGCAAACTCTGGGAGATAGTGAAGGACACGGAAGCCTGGCATGCTGAAGTTCACGCGGTCGCAAAGATTTAGACATGACTTAGGGACTAAACAACAACAATCTGAAGCACCTTCTTCAGGAAAACAGATGCCAGTTCATAGTCATCCGCCATTTACAGCATCACCTCCATTTCTATGAGCTTTCCTTCAATCAACTGAAACTACTCTTTCAGCCTCTCTTTCATTTACCAAACTATCTCTCTGTCACAGAAAGAAATTAGGTTTGTGAGTGTTTACTTGTTCAGAAGCTACACTAGTTTCTGATCAACATAGTCTATATTCCAGGGTACATATAATTTGATACTACAATAAAGCATCTGCTTATTCTGGCATATAAAAAAGCTCTTTTATTGATTTCAGGTTTCCTCTTAATACTGGCACTGCCTATATTCATCTATATTTGTACACTTTATGAGTTCTACAAATTATACTAAGCCTTGAGCCCACTTATTGTAGGCAGAAAAGAAAAATACTTCTCTGACTCCAGGTTTCCTATATTGCTAAGCAGATGAGCTTAAAAGAACTGGGGAAAGGGCTGTTGTCATTGATAGCAACAGCTAGTTCTGCACTATAATTCTTAAAGATTTTTTTTTTCTAAAACAGGCAGCTATTTCAGCCAATGTTTCCTTAATGGAAGAATTCACAACAAAAAGTGTGTGTTCATCATCCATGTTATCTTAAAGCTACAGTCCTTTTTCAGTGGCAAAGGAATTTTGGATTTTGTTTATTCCTTCTTGATTTTAGAAAAATAATGTGTACTTTGTAAAAAAAAAATAATCTGAAGGATTTATTATGAAGAACTTCAATCCCATACACACTAAAATCAGTCCAGCTCTTCAGAAGCAAACTATTTGTGATAGATTGAATTTTTACTTTTTCTGGTAGTTATCTTCCCAAATTTATATAAAATTTCACATCTATCCCCCTTCCAATTTGGGGTAGTATTATTTATAGTCATCTTGGTAGTGCATATCATTCTAAGTTTAAACTGGTTTTCTCTTCAATTTCTCCCTCCATTGTCTCCTATCTTCTAGAGTGCCAAAGAGAAATCTGATGCAAATCTGATTCTGTAATGTTTGGCAGGTAAGCTCCCACCCCTGCCCTCAAAGCTTTTATGATCTTTTATCAGTTGTGCCCTGACATTGCATAACATGTCCACCTCTGTCTTCTTCTATTCCTTCACTCCAGAATTCCTTGGATTCCTTCAGTAAACATTTCCTTTTTCAGCTTTAGGAAATGTATTTCTAGTACATCTTCAATGATTTCTTCCCCTTTGTTTTCCATTATCCTTCTCAAACTCCTCTTAGCCAATGTGAGCCCTCCCATAAATCCTTTGTGTCATTTTTTCTCTCATATTTTCTACAAATTTTCTATTATCAGAGTTCTCCTTGACTTCATGTTCTAAAACTTCTATGCAAAATTACATTCTGGTAATTGTATGTTTAATTCCCATTAATACTCTTTAATTTTCTTTGCCATATTTTTCTGTTCTTGTGTGGTAGTATCTTCTCATCACTCGTAAGATACCTATTTTTGTTGTGTTATTCTATTTCCAAAACTATCACTTACTTCTAGGGTCAATTGGTCTTTTTATCTCCTATCTGTTGCTCTTTTCATTACATGTCTGGTGGTCTTTGGTTAAACTTTCATAATTAAAAGCAATAGCTGCTCTACATGTAGATCTTATCTTGCTAGACTTCTCCTTAGATAAACAACTCTTTGACATAGTTGGGGCTTATTAATGGGTAGGTAAATTAATGGGTAGGTAAATTAATTTATTTTATAAGGCTCCAAAATTCAACAATGAGGATACCAGCATCTACCACAGTAATCCTACTTCCTCCCAGGAAATTTATACATTTTCCTTAAATAAAAGCCTTTCAAGTCTTTGTGGTTTGTTCATACGATTTTCTTTGGTTTGTTTTCATTTTTGCCTCAGAGTGAAATGCTGGGTGACCTACTTTCTGCCTACTGTGCATTCTGAAGGGGGGATTGGATTATGAGGAGCCAATTACTCTGCACGTAATGTTTCATGTAATCATCTCCTGCAGTCTTGTCCCCCATTTAAAATTACCCTTCTAACTTCCGTTGTCCACTGTTGCTGGCAACTTTGAGCCTGAAGCTGTCCAGCAATCATCTGAGAGAATGATACAGATCTTCTCTATTAATACATATCCTAGCTTGCTGCTTCCCATTTTATTTTATCCATTAACATCCACAAATCCTCTTCCTTGGATGTCATACATTTCCTTCTTCAAGAAATGAGATTCTCTTCCATATTTGGTGGTGTTTTTTAAATATTTTTATTGCCTTCTAAGGACAGAGAGAAGAAAACCACAAGGACCTGGTCTGTCTTCTTGAACCAGAAGCCAGAAAAGATTATTCTGCTGTTCCTTCAATAAATGAAATAGCATTTGTCTATACAAGTGATAGTCAAAGCATGATCCCTAGAACATAGACATCACCATCACCTAGAAACATTTCAGAAATGCCAATTCTTTCGTGCTAAGCCTACTGAATCAGAAACTCTGGGGGTGGAACCTGGCATTCTGTGTTTTCACAAGACCTCTAGATGATTCGCTGCATGATCGCATTTGAGAATCTCTGCACTCAACACCTGCGATGTGCTTCCCTATGACTAAGGACACCTATTTGCAGCTCCAGTGGCCAGGGCCTCTCAGATCCAGCATGATTCCCAACAGTTCCACCCCTCCTCCATCTTCAGTTTAAGGCCACTGATTCTCATATGAGGACTAAGACATCCCCCAAGTCCTGGGTGCAAAAAGCATTACAGCAGACAAGTCCAGCTGGGATACTGGAATCAAGTCTAGAGCTCTGTGATTCACCTTGTCTCAGCTCCCATATTAATATCCCATGTATTATGTGAACATCTGCATTTATTCTTGCTTTGATGACCATTCTAATATCCAAGGACCTCCAAGAGGATGTCCTAATTTCCACCACAATGACTCTGGTTATTTCTGGCATAAAATTCAGCAAATAGGCTGGAAACCCTGCTTGATTTTGGATTCTCTATTACAGTGCTCAGCCCACTTGTCAGAACGCCTTAGATACTGTGTTTTCCTGCAGTACTGAAGTGTATCTTCTATTCGCACTTGTCCTTGGGTCTGACAACTCAGGCCTGATGGGGATCCAGTATGTAACCACAAAGGAGGAATCAACCAGTAACCCAGTAACCTTGTTCGCATTTACTCTGCACCCTAATCAAAGATGCTGACTGGTCACCCACAAAATCGATTGGCAACTGACACAAGCAATTATATGTGGCATGCCATTTTCAAAGTGTCAGTTGTGAGAACATTTAGACTGGATGTAAAGAGGAAAAGTGCATTTGCTAGGTGACCTACAGAGCAGCCTGCTGAGGAAGACTAAATAAAGGGAGTACTGACCATTTGGTCCCAGGAAATGACACCTTGGCTTCCCCTCATGGGAGTTTCTCTGATTTACTTTGATGGAGGCCATCCTTCTCCATCTGCAGTGATCTCAACAGGGATCCACACAGTGTAACGCAAACAGTGATGAGCAATCAACTCATGCCAGCAAATCAAAGGTAAAGAGCTTGAGAGATGAGGAAAGGAAACCTAGGGGGAAACTTGCAGGCTTCTTGGAACCTAGCAAAACCATGACCCAAATGCTGATTTCACTCAACTGATGCCTCCCAACTTGGATCCCAAAGAGCAGAGGTGACTTCTTGATCAAATCATATTTTGTTCCTGGTTGTATTTATAGAGCAAACAAATAAAACAAATTTCTAATTCTAGGGCATGTAATTTTCTAAATCAATTAAAAGTATAATAAACATTATGGATAAAAATCCTTGACTCATATTTTGTATAATTTATTACTAAAGTGATAGATGAACAATTGAAAGAATGCTTTTGCAAATAAAATTTACAAATGGAATTATGGAATTTTTTGAGAATTCACCCAATCAAGCTTTGCTAAAACAATTAACATCAGTAATATAGTAAGGTGCCAGAAAAAAAATAATGAGAGAGAGGGGGATAATATACCATTTAGCATAATGAATTTTTGTCAAGGTGACAATGGCCTAGAGAAATCTGGTATGTAGAATAAATATGAGTTATAAAAGTGAATATATTTTTATTTTGAATGAGATCATTGAGCTCTTTCTGATGAAAAATACATGGAAACATGGAAAAGAATCCATAAAGCACTGTGGTCTCTCATTGTGTTGTACACAACTCCCTTTGCCCCCATGCATAATTTCCTCAAAACTCATCAATACAAAGAGAGTCAGGTGAATGTGATGAGTGTAGTGTTAAATATTTTTCATTGCACCTCACCTGGCCATCCAGTTAATACTTAAATTGTTTGCATTTTTAATTGTCTGCAATAACATTAGAAAAAAATAGAAGATTGCACACTAGTAGATATATCCCTGTTTTTTGTATTCCTAGTATTTTTGTATATGGAAATTGAAGGAACTTAAATAAAACCATTTTAATTCTGGATGCTATTTTTTGTTGCTATGCTTATGAGAAAACGTATCTAATCATTGTAAATACAGCAATGTATAGATCTTCAATCCCCCAAGGTATTGAGCATTTCACAGGATTTGTATAACAAAGTACAAAGGGTCACTATGAACCGTTGTATATGCTGTGCACTATGCAAATCTAGAACACAGCATCTACCTAGTCTAGGATATGAATGGGGAGCCTTTGGTCTAGAGTATGAATGTGAAGCCTTTAGAATCACACATTTCTGCACTCCTGAAAGCTGCTTAACTTCCAAGAGGTAATTTAGAGTCACATGTATGTGATCTTAACAGAATGCCTGGCCACTACATTATATGCATCCATATGCCTGAAAAGGCATCAAATGGCATTGTTTTCATTCTATCAGACATTACCATCATAACTTGCTGCTGTTCAAATGGCAATGCCCCATTAGAAATATTCAATATTTTAGTCTCTCACCCTCCAGCTACCTATCATGCATGATGGGTTCAAAAGTGCCATGTGACTCAAATGGTATGCTTGGCTTAACTCTAGTATAATTAGAGACACTGGAACTATTTCATGAAAACAGACAACCATATTTATAACCATACTCTACTTCATGCCTGGAAGGAAGAAAACACAATGTGCAGTATGATGAAGAAGAGGATGCCTTTCATAAACACCATCTCATATTCCAGGAAAACATAAAAGCACACTCCAGAAATTTCCAGGAAATAGATGCAAAGTATGCCATACACATACTGAAGGTGAGTTTGGTGAAGATCATCTCTTAAATTTGTTTCCCATGACTAGAAGTAGTGTTTTATCATCTCTCATTCCCTGTCCTCTTTTGACAGTCAACTTCTGATTGACGATGAGAGGAGTGTTAGCACAGATGCAAAACACAGTTCAATCCCTATCTTTTCCTTGATTCCTGAAGTGGCATTTAAAGCCAGTATTCCAATTACAAGCAGGAGTCAGAGAGCTGGAAGATCGTTCCAAGTAGGCTTGAGAAGATTGATTTTACTTCCACCCTTTGGTAAGAGAGCAATCCAGTAGTTATCTGTTCTTCTCAGCAAGAAACATAATCCACTATGCCAGTAAAAGCCTTTGAAACATGGTCATCTCCATGGAACATGCCAGGGGAAATGACACAGGTCATAAGTTCATCCAGCAATTCCCCTGGCCAGGCCTAATTTCAGACATTTCACACAGTATAATTTTTAGCCAAGCCCTGATCTTCTTTGGTCCTGTCCCTGTGAACTGGCAAAATACATAAATAGCTAGAGGAATCAAAGTTCTTAACGAAATATCAGCACTCCAAGTCTATCTCAAAAGTTCATGTTCAGGATTAGTGGACCACAGTCTTCAGTTACGTCACAAAAATGACATGGTCTGAGAGACAACAATGTGGGCTGTGGGGAAGTAGAGGAAGCTCAGCAACTAGTAGTTACCACTAAGGAGCAGCAAAGGAAGCAACTGGGACAAGCCACATGGAAGACCTGTCAAAAACGAAATGAATGGATGTCTTGGAAACAGGGGTGAACTTAAAGATGGAGTCACTTGTTACAAATACCAGGTCTTTTTACTGCTACTTATTAGCTAGATGCCCTTGAGTGACCACTAAAACTCTGAGACTTGGTGTCCTCAGCTATAAAATTGGAAAGATAATTTTTATCCTGCTAGCTCCAGGATGGCAGGATTGTTGAGAGGAAAATTAGACAATAAACATGAATGTATTTTAGGAACAACCAAGAATGAAACTAAGGCATTCATTTTTCTGGGAGACACTAGTCATAGGACAAGAAAAAAAATCCCTGAAGTGTAGTAATAATACAAAGAGAGAATTAAAAAAAGAGAAAGGAAATTTAAAAAAGAAAAACCAATGACACCTAGCAATCCGAACCCAAGATGTATCAAGAACACATACACGTCTTCAGTCGCAACGGAGTTGTTACAAAAACTTCAGAGAAATCATTTTCTCTCATCATGTGTAAACTTTATTATGCGTTAAGGTTTAAAAGAAGCTATAATTTATGAAATAAAGGTCTATCTGTAGAGGAAACTGCCAGTTCATTCTTATTCTCCTTCTTATAGATTGTAGCAATACAGGAAGGAAAAAAGAGAGGGAGGTATGGAGAGATTGAGGGAAGGGAAAAGGAGGCAGTAAGGGAGACTACAGTCCTCAGCCTACTATAGAGTGATAGCGAATGAGATGGAAGCAGAAGTCTGTAGGTGTAGCTTCTAAGAACCCTTTAAAGGGGACTGATTGAAGTGGGGTCACATATCCTTCCTTCTTCCTTTGTCTGGAACATGGCTATAAAGACTGAAATGGAGATAGCCATCTTTTCCACATGGAAGCAAAGAACTAAGGTGACAAGGTGAAGATAGCACACCTCTCCTGGAATGCAACCCCCAAGCCTCTATTTACACTGTTTTTATAATGGTAACATAATTTCCAGACTTTAGTATATAATAAAGGCTTACAATTCATGAATAAGGTCCTGTTTTATAAAACTAAACTTGGGTTAAATAAGATATCATATCATTACTTCCAAGGCTATTTCACATCAAACTCCCTGTCCCATTATCTTAATTAACATCCATAAGTGTAGCTTTGTTTTTCTATTTTTTTTAATATTCCAGGCAAAGCCAGAACACATTCTTTTGGCTTCTACAGGAATTAATGTTGCCAAGACAGCTGGATAAGACTATGAAAGCTCGTTGGACCATGCAGTCAAGCTTTGTGTGTATTGAGGGAAAACAGCTGAGAACTCTGAGTCCTAATTTACATAATAAGGACAAACTTGCATTTCAAAGCCACATTTAGTTCAAGCACCCAGTCTTCATACAGTGATAACAATATCTAGCAACAGCTAGTCCAATTTCTTCTCTAAATATTTATACTAGGTTTCAATGGGAAGCTACTCATTATACTGGGCTAGAATTAGTTTAAGCGCACCAGCAAACTCAGCCAGAGTCCCACTCATTTTCAGACACAAGAGCATCATTCTTAATGTGATGAGCTGGCATCTATGTGAATAGAGTACAAATGATTCCATTTTTTTCCTCGATCCAAAGGGCTATCATTACATACATGGGGTTTCTAATTGATATTATTTAAAAATTGAATAAATCAAGTCACTTGCATGATATCTCACTATTGTGCCTTTGATTGAGGTTACTTGAATGTCACTTCCTTTCTCTTCAAACTTATAAGATCATTAAAGACAGAAAGAGGATCTGAATAATCTTTTTTTAATCCCCCAAAGCATCTAAAATGCTGCCTTGTAGATACATTCAGTAAAAGTTGGTTCAGTTGAATTCAATCAATTGTTCAGGATATTTATGGGGTGACTTCTGAGAGAGAGACATGGTTTAAGGGTACAGAGAATCTGCCACTCTCTACCATGTGAGCTGAGGTGTATCAACCTCTCTCAGCTTTGGTTTCTCATTGATAAAAACTCAACATTTTTTGCTCAGCCTATTATTTGGTGTCATTGGGTAGGTCGAATGAGGTAAACTTCTGAAATACTTTTTGTTATTATTCTTTGTTATCTTGCAGTGCAATATATTCAAGATGCTTTTTGTTTTGAAGCTTTTTGTGACAATATTAGTTTTTCCCTTTATTTATCCCTAGTGAATCTTTGCTTTGTTTGTGAAATCATGCCATCCAACAAAGTGCTACCCTGCAGCACTGTCTCTGTGTCAATTCTACCCACGCTCAATTGTGGTCACTTGTCCAGTGATGCTCTTCCAGCAGAAAAAAGGAATTTAGAATTCCTCCTTACATAACCACCACTTCTTTCGGATATAAAGTGAGCTCAAAGACAAAGCGAAGACATTATACACATTTTCTGCAGAGGCCCTTAGCCTCAGAAATCAAGATCAGCAGCAAGAAAGGGAGAAATGTGACAGGGGACTAGGTGGGTTTCCTAACTCTCACATATGATTGTTTCAGAAATGAATGTAAAACCACTCTGTAAACTGCATATCTAAAGCAGCTGGGCTGCTTCCATCAGTATGTCTGTGACAGGTGGAGGGTTTAGAATTCTGGCCTGCTGCTGCTAAGTCGCTTCAGTCGTGTCCGACTCTGTGCAACCCCATAGACGGCAGCCCACTAGGCTCCTCTGTCCCTGGGATTCTCCAGGCAAGAATACTGGAGTGGGTTGCCATTTCCTTCTCCAATGCATGAAAGTGAAAAATGAAAGTGAAGTCGGTCAGTCGTGCCCAACTCTTAGCGACCCCATGGACTGCAGCCTACCAGCTCCTCCGTCCATGGGATTTTCCAGGCAAGAGTACTGGAGTGGGTTGCCACTGCCTTCTCCAAGAATTCTGGCCTACCAATACCCAAATATAAGTACAAATTCCAAGACAAAAAGGAACTTGCATTTGGATTAGAAACGATTTGGAATTATCAACAACATAGAAAACATGGGAACTACACTTACACATATTCTAAATTAAAGGCCTTACTTTGGAATTTTTGTTAAGCTTATAGACCATAATATGATTGAGAAAACTGAATTCCTTTATACCACAACTCATCTCCCTGAATCATTTGAAATATGCTCACCAATTCAAGATCAAACTAGAGCACAGCCATAATACAACAAATATACATTCCATGACACTATGGATACTCCCAAGAGAATGACATATTCTGTCCTCAAATATAGCCCTATGGGCCTCCAGTAACCTAATAAAAGTGAAATTAGAAAAGGCAGAAAAATATTTAAGACTGTTCCTCCTCCCTCATTTTTCCATGGGGAAAAACAAAAAATTAAAAAGTGTATATCATCTTAATCATCATTTTACTTAACATTTCTTGAGCATGAGTTAACACAAAGAATGAGATTACCAAATCAGACCAAATATGAGTCAGAGCTACTAGCTAGTAACAGGCTTTACTAATCATTTCAAGGATACAGGCACCGGGAGGCAGATGTGAAGCTGGGACACCCAGGACAGGGTTCCCTGCCCCTTGCTTCCCACATAAGAGATGCACTCTCTGACCTGTGTTCAAAGATGAATTCTCTAGGTTGGGTGTACAGTTACCTTGCACAGAAGGCAGTATTTTACGTTATGAAACATCTCCATTTACAGCCAGATAATTACATAGCTTATGTGACATTTTCCAGAGAGCCATGCCCCATAAATCCACAGACCCTAGGTGTGTTTACCATAAGCAACCCTAAACCAAAGACACTGTGTCAAAAGCAGTCTGAAGACATGACCTCTCTTCCTCAACAATGTCATTAGTCTATTCACCAGATCATTTATTAGCATTTGGGGGGGGGCATGCTGTATGCCTTTTGATATCTTAGTTCCCTGACCAGGGATCAAACCCCGACCCTCAGCAGTGAAAGCATGGAGTCCTAAGCACTGGACCACCAGGGGATTCCCTATTAGCTTGTTCATAAGGAGATGAGGCCAGGTCTATCGCCTTCCTGTTTTCTATGAATGTTCCCCCAGTAACAAGAGAGAAATGGATTACAGACTAGTTGCTGAACCCATTCCTTCCCACAACATTCATCATGTTCCAAGTACAATTACAACATTTCTACATGTATTACTTTATGCAATCCTCTCAACTGTATAAAGTAAGTACTATCATTTCATTCCTCAAAATGAAGAAAATCATGAGATTATGCAACTGGTTGCAAGTCCCACAGCTAAATGAGGCAGAACCAGGATTTGAGACCTAATCAGTTCAGTTCAGTCGCTCAGTTGTGTTCGACTCTTTGTGACCCTGTGGACTGCAGCACGCCAGGCCTCCCTGTCTATCACCAACTTCCGAAGCTTGCTCAAATGCATGTCCATAGAGTCAGTGATGCCATCCAGCCATTTCATCCTCTGTCATCCCCTTCTCCTCCTGCCTTCAAACTTTCCCAGCATCAGGGTCTTTTCTAATGAGTCAGTTCTTCGCACCAGGTGGCCAAAATATTGGAGTTTCAGCTTCAGCATCAGTCCTTCCAATGAATATTCAGGACTGATTTCCTTTAGGATGGACTGGTTGGATCTCCTTGCAGTCCAAGGGACTCTCAAGAGTCTTCTCCAACACCACAGTTCAAAACCATCAATTCTTCAGTGCTCGGCTTTCCTTATGGTCCAACTCTCACATCCATACATGATTGCTGGAAAAACAATAGCTTTGACTACACAGACCTTTGTTGGCAAAGTAATGTCTCTGATTTTTAAAATGTTGTCTAGGTTGTCCATAGCTTTTCTTCCAAGGACCAAGAGTCTTTTAACTTCATGGCTTGCAGTCACCATCTGCAGTGATTTTGAAGTCCATGAAAATAAAGATCTAACTGAGTGTATTAAGATCTAATATTGTACTGAGACCTAATACAGTGTATTGAGACCTTATACACTGGCTTAAAATTCTATTTTCTATGGCAAGATATGATTCATTTCTGTAATTAGAAATCTTTCTAATAAAAAAAGAGATCTTTCTGTGATCTTTCTTTTAAGACTTACACTACAGATTTAGGCTTAAGAAGAACAAAGATTCTAATAGTGAATTTTATACCTTCAACTATGATGGATTAAAGATTGATGAGAATTATTTTACATTTCTCCCACTGAGAGATGGGATCTATTTCTACCACCCTTGAATCTAAGCAAGCCTGGGCCTATTTTAACATATCACAAAAATGGGGGAAGTGATAATGTGTTAATTCTTGGCTCAGCCACTAAGAGACCTGGGAGTTTCCATCTCTGTCTCTTGGTGCCCTAAGCCATCATGGAAGAAGTCTGACTACTGTGATGGGGAGACCACATGAAGTTGCACTGAGAATGGAGAGGGAAAGTGACTCAGCTGAGCCCATGTTTCCAAACATTCCTACCAAGTCGCCAGGCATGAGTGAAGTTGTCTTGAACCCTCCAGACAAAACTAGCTACCAGCTTGGTATCACTGAGTGACCTCAATCAACATGTAAGCAGAAGAATACTCCAGTTAAGCCGTGCCTCAATTCCTGACCCATAAAATCATGCAGAAAGAGACACTGCCTCCCATCCACCATGATGTGCCTTGGTCATGGAAATGGAACCCCTAGAAGAGCATGAAATAATATGCTCCAAGGAAAAGTGAGAAAATAAAGAAAATGGAGAACTTGCCTTTTTAAACCATCTTGTTGATTTTTTTTTTTAGGTACCAGAAGTGAAAGTGAAAAGTTGTATTGAAAAAACAGTACTTTCTTGTCATAAAAGTTAAGGACATTCAAAGGGCTAAGAGTTCAGGAAGATGACTTCAGAGGTTGCAAAATGAGTCTGCAAGAGTCTGAAGCACAAGCAATGAGTGTGGGTGAGAATTTTGAGAGGGTCACATGTTTGTGTTTTCAAAGGAAAACTGTGTGGGTGGTTTAAATTACACCAAAGTGCATTTAAATTGGTGAAGCTATTTAATATTAACCACATTTACACTGTGCTAAATTTCTCAGAATGAAGATGTATCCATCTCTCTCCAGAGAGGAGCTGTTGGTATATGGCTCCATGCTAATAAACCTATTTGCCTCTTTCACACCTAAACCCTATGACCTTCTTCAATTGCAGATGGAGGATGTGTATCTGCAATTGAACAGCACACACCTCACCCCTATTCTACCTGTAAGATTTTCTTCTTTTCTCTGCCTGGTTTTATCTCATCCTTTCTTCTCTTTTCAATACACAACAGCATATAAGCCATGCATACACACATGCATGTACATACCCACCCCCCTGACACACACATAATCACACAGGCAATAACAATGGTAGCTAAAATGGCAGGATCATTCTTTCAAGCCTGTTTCTAGTGTTAAAACATCAGTTCAGTTCAGTTCAGTCGTTCAGTCATGTCTGACTTTTTGTGACCCCATGAATTGCAGCACACCAGGCCTCCCTGTCCATCACCAACTCTCGGAGTTCACTGAGACTCACGTCCATCGAGTCAGTGATGCCATCCAGCCATCTCATCCTCTGTTGTCCCCTTTTCCTCTTGCCCCCAATCCCTCCCAGCATCAGAGTCTTTTTCAGTGAGTCAACTCTTCGCATGAGGTGGCCAAAGAACTGGAGTTTCAGCTTTAGCATCATTCCTTCCAAAGAACACCCAGGAGTTATCTCCTTCAGAATGGACTGGTTGGATCTCCTTGCAGTCCAAGGGACTTTCAAGAGTCTTCTCCAACACCACAGTTCAAAAGCATCAATTCTTCAGTGCTCAGCTTTCTTCACAGTCCAACTCTCACATCCATACATGACCACTGGAAAAACCATAGCCTTGACTAGACGGACCTTTGTTGGCAAAGTAATGTCTCTGCTTTTGAATATGCTATCTAGGTTGGTCATAACTTTCCTTCCAAGGAGTAAGTGTCTTTTAATTTCATGGCTTCAATCATCATCTGCAGTGATTTTGGAGCCCAAAAACATAAAGTCTGACACTGTTTCCACTGTTTCCCCATCTATTTCCCATAAAGTGATGGGACCAGATGCCATGATCTTCGTTTTCTGAATGTTGAGCTTTAAGCCAACTTTTTCACTCTCCTCTTTCACTTTCATCAAGAGGCTTTTTAATTCCTCTTCACTTTCTGCCATAAGGGTGGTGTCATCTGCATATCTGAGGTTATTGATATTTCTCCCAGCAATCTTGATTCCAGCTTGTGCTTCTTCCAGCCCAGCGTTTCTCATGATGTACTCTGCATATAAGTAAAGTAAACAGGGTGACAATATACAGCTTTGACGGACTCCTTTTCCTATCTTGAACCAGTCTGTTTTTCCACGTCCAGTTCTAACTGTTGCTTCTTGACCTGCATATAGGTTTCTCAAGAGGCAGGTCAGGTGGTCTAGTATTCCCATCCCTTTCAGAATTTTCCACAGTGTATTGTGATCCACACAGTCAAAGGCTTTGGCATAGTCAATAAAGCAGAAATAGATGTTTTTCTGGAACTCTCTTGCTTTTTCCATGATCCAGCAGATGTTGGCAATTTGATCTCTGGCTCCTCCGCCTTTTCTAAAACCAGCTTGAGCATCTGGAAGTTCACAGTTCATGTACTGCTGAAGCCTGACTTGGAGAATTTTGAGCATTACTTTACTAGTGTGTGAGATGAGTGCAATTGTGCGGTAGTTTGAGCATTCTTTGGCATTGCTTTTCTTTGGGATTGAAATGAAAACTGATCTTTTCCAGTCCTGTGGCCACTGCTGAGTTTTCCAAATTTGCTGGCATATTGAGTGCAGCACTTTCACAGCATCATCTTTCAGGATTTGAAATAGCTCGTCACTAAGCATTCAAAACTGTTATTAATAGCCAAGTCTCTTTACTTAAAACCTTCTGCTCCAAATGTCATACACATTAAAGGTAAATCTAGCGCACTGAAATATGAAAATCAGGCATATTGACCATTACATTGAACCTAAGCAGAAGAAACCATAAACATTTTTAAAATGCTACTTACTGGATAAATTATTCTATCATTTCTCCATCTGACATTTATCACGTATTTTCATGTTGCCAGAACTGGGCAAGTGTCATTGTCATCTGATACAGTGCTCATAAAAGTTCTGTGAAGTAGGTATCATTTTATCCATTAGCCAGATGAGGAAACAGAAGTTCCAAGAGGGTAAATGACTTACACAAGATTACTCAGATATTCCCAAGTAATAATCAAGAGTATGACCCTATCTTGTATTCACAGTCTTTTTAATATGCCCAACATTAGCCAAGTTCTAGCTAGAGATTTATTACTTATAATGGCAAAAGATTCTTCTTATTCACATGAAAGGGAAAGTAATTTTTAACAAGTTTGTAGAATTTTATGACTATAGAGAATCCCCACTGCAATCCAGAACTAAGCCCTCTGATAACTCTGGTGTTATCAGATCATATTCTTGTTAACACTCAAGTATAATATGGAAAAATACCAGTAGGAAGGGCCTAAATTGATTATGTATCAACTTTATGATCCACATCACAAAATAAAGCCTGTAATGAGATACTATTCTGTGGGAACTAGGAAGAGTTTCAGCAGCTGAAGCTGTTGACATCTCATCCATCACCCTCAGGCCCACCACAGAAGTCACCTACAGCTTTGTGGATGGTCCCCACATGTGGCAACAGCTTCCTACATCAAGCAGCTGTGTCACTCAGTCTAAGGAATTCTTCTGGCTACCCAAGTATCCTCCACACTCTGCAAGGTGGACGTGAAGAGCTGAGGAGCTCACAGCCCAGGAGCAGCCCTGAAGCAATGAGGGACAGGACTTGGTCCGTGAATATTTCATCTACCCTTCAGGGAGGCAATCCCTGTTTGTGTTCCACACAGATTTTAAAAGGTTCTGGGTGGGACAGCACCCAGTCACAGTAATAACCTGCTCACAGACATATCCATTAGTGGCTTTTCTCACTTCCCATCTCACTTCCCAAACTTGGCAGGATTTCTGGGACCATCTCTCAAATACACTACATGCACCTTGTGTGCGGGTGCTGAGTCACAGAGTCATGTCCGACTCTTTGTGACCCTCTGGACCATAGACCACCAGGTACCTCTATCCATGGGATTCTACAGGCAAGAATACTGGAGTGGGTTGCCATGCCCTCCTCCAGGGGATCTTCCTGACCCAGGGATGGAACCCAGGTCTCTTAGGTCTCCAGCACTGGCAGGCAGATTCTTTACCACTAATGCCACCTGGGAAGCCCACATGCACCTTTTAGTATTTTCTAAAGGTGACTGCATCCATATATACTAGCCCACATACTTTTCTTACAATATGACATTGACAGTTTTCCACCAAGAGGTGAGCTTTTATGTCCCTTCCCTTTGAATCCAGGTGGGTCTGTAATTATGGCAGAAGACACATAATATGACTGCTGAGGCTAGCTGATATAGGCAGGACAGCTTCCACCTGGCTCTTTCCAGAGGCTCACTCTTAAAACACAGCCACTGCACTGAGGAAGCCAAATGGTGACATGGGAAGACCAGGAGGAGGAGCTCCAGACGACAGCCCAGCAGTTCCCAGCCAGCACTGATACTGGACACATGGGGGAGTCTTCAAATGAGTCTAGCCCCAGGTAGAAGCTAAGGAGAACAGGGAGGAGATGTTCCTGTTGGATCATGCTGAAATTAGAGATTTGGGAGCAAAACAAATGCTCTCATGGTCTTACAACACTAAGTTTTAGAGTGGCTTGTTACTCAGGACATAACTGGAACACACTCAGACTCTTGTCTCAGGGTCTGCATTAGGAGGAATTCCAAACTAAGACAGTTGCGGCTGCTGCTGCTGCTGTCGCTTCAGTCGTGTCTGACTCTGTGCGACCCCATAGACAGCAGCCCACTAGGCTGCTGGGATTCTCCAGGCAAGAACACTGGAGTGGGTTGCCATTTCCTTCTCCAATGCGTGAAAGTGAAGTCGCTCAGTCGTGTCCGACTCTTAGTGACTCCATGGACTGCAGCCTACCACACTCCTCCGTCCATGGGATTCTCCAGGCAAGAGTACTAGAGTGGGATGCCATTGCCTTCTCCAACTAAGACAGTATTCAAGGTAAGTTGACTAGTAAATGGTAAGTGAATGTGTGTGAATTCAAACTGCCTATTCAAGCCCATGCCATGTCCACTTCACTCTATCATCTACCCATTCAGCCGAGTAACTCTTAGGTTTCTTAAATATAGAGGTCCCTATATCTCTAAGAGAAGACAAAAAGGTAGCATGTTCCTTATAGTCCTTGCTATGTAATGGATCCTAAACATGAAGAGAAAAATAGCCCTGAATGATTGTGCCTCAATTATTTTCAATGGTCTTATCTCCACATTCCAAGTCTTCTCTATTATTCTGAGTACTTTTGCCAGTTTCAAACCAGGAGAAAACTTAAAGGACATTACTGCAAAAGAGGAGAAAAATATAAATAGCTAATTACAGGCTTTAATGTTTTGCTTTTCATCAGTATTCTCAGCAGAGCAGTAAAAACTAGGCACATTTTCAACAAATTACAGATTAAAAAAAAAAAAAAGTGAAGAATGATTCACCTAGATTTCTGTCCAATGTAGAGTTTGGGATGAATGTTGCTAACAAAAGGGCATGGATGTGGAAACAAATCATATTCTCTTAAGAAATCTGCACTCAATATATTTATCTTAAGAAAAGTAGATGGCTAAAAAGTCATTGGTCATGATAAAATTCAGAACCAGATCCAAAATATGGTCTTAACCTTCACTGTGCTAAGTTGCTTCCGTCGTGTCTGACTCTTTGCGACTCTATGGACTGTAGCCCACCAGGCTCCTCTGTCCATGGGATTCTCCAGGCAAAAATACTGGAATGAGTTGCCATGTCCTCCTCCAGGGGATCTTCCCGACCCAGGGATCAAACCCACATTTCCTGTGGTTCCTGCACTGAAGGCAGATAATTTACCATTGAGCCACAGGGGAAGCTCTTAACCCTCATTACTGATAAAATTAAAAGGTAATTTCAAAATTGTTATGCCTTAAAAAAAATTACCCATAGATAAAATCCATTGCAGCACATTCAAATAAAGACCTGCTAAAGTAATTAGCACATGAAAAGAATAAATCTCTACTTTCCTAAAGTTCTCTGTAGCATTATGAACACAGAACTATTGTTACTTACAAGAGGTTAACTATAAGAACACCCGTTTCAAAGGCACAAAACACCAACTCTCTCAAACTCTTCAATCTGTCATTGTGACTTTCTTTGTAAAATATGCTGTTGCAGCTATTTTGGTGGCTATATCTGACTTAACTGGATTTCTTTTGATAAAATTTATTTACTGAAATAAGATATGTTTTAACTCCATCACTCAACCTTTGCCATTTGTCTGCCTCATCCATGATTAATTTAAGACTCAGCTGACATTCTTTTTAAATATGTTTGCTTAATAAAATATACCTTAAAACTGGTTTCTAGCTTACTTTTCCATTTTGAAACAAAATGATCAATAAGATCTATCTTTTGAAAATGTTAATGGATTTCAACTAAATCTAGTTAGAGGTAGAGTTTGAGAGAAGAGATTTCACTATGTGAAGGCTGGTCCACTTCTCCCTTTTACAGCAGTGATGAAAACAGTTCTTCAACATATACAGTTAATTTCAAGAATCATTTATTAAGCTCTGAATCTCATAGACAGTATGAATCCTTTGTCAGCCTAGGAACATGCTCTCTATTGGGTCTTGGATGTTGTTCAGAGTATTTTGTAAGATAGAATCTAAAGTACTAAAGTCTCTCAGATGCATGCAATTCATCAACTGTTCCCTAAGACCTTTGAAGTTCAAGGAAGTTACCACAGAAGAGGGCTTATTTTACATCCAAAAGACATAGAAGCTTTTTATGCTATTACTGTTTTTTCTGACTTCCTCTAGAATATTAACATATAGGACTGTTCTCAGACTTGGCACTTCTAGATTTCTTATCTGGACCATGGTAGTAGAGTAATAGGAAATAACATCTGGGAGTTAGAGGTTTAGTAATGGTGGTTATTATCTGATGACTTACGGTTAATGAGCACTTGGCAGGCCTGCCTTTCCTCAGTTCTAAAAAGGGACAATCATTTTGTTTTCTTCTCCGAGGTGACCTATGAGAATCAAGCATTGGTAAGAGTTACATATGAGCAGTAAAGCACTATACCACAAAGAACGTATTGGTTTGGCAAAAATGATCATTCAGGTTCTTCCGTAGCATTTTATGGAAAAATCCAAACAAATGTTTTGGTCAACCCAACATAAGTTCCCTCCCTGCTTGTCCCCTTGGACAAGTGGCATTCAATGTATCCCTACATCCTAAACTTGGAGGGATCTTTTGGTTTTATAACCTAATTTCCTACTGTGTCAGAATCTCCCTACTACATTAGTTCCAACAACAACGGAATTCCTGCTGTGAAAAGTCTGTAATTTCTGTACCCCCAAGTGCTCTTGGCACTGGCAACCAGCCACTAACAGCTGAGAAAGAGACATCCCCCAAGCTTGTAACTGGTTGAATCAAGAAGCAGTAGGCAAAGGAGAGAAGCAGATATTAAAACTCTTGACCTTTCTTCCTATTCACGTTTACTCTGGAAGTCTTAATTGTAATATAGATCTCAGAGATAATATATTGTCCATCATATAGCACAGGCCCTGGAACACAGTAGGTGTTCAATATATTTTGAATGTTGACTAGGTCAAGTTAAGGTCCTTTCACCTTCCCAAACTCCCTTTACAGGAGACAGGCTAAAATATAAACATAGTGAGAACTAAGAGTTCAAAATGAACAGGAGACTGGAAGAGCTGACCTTTTAGGATCATTCATTTCAGTCATAACACAAGTCACAAGTATCAGACATTTTTTCTTGATGAATGATGGGGGAAGGGTTGGAGAAGGAAAAAGGAAATAGTTGAAGACACCGGCTTTATTTCTTTTTATTTAGTGAGAATGCAGTTCAGAGCAATTTGAGGTGAGATTCATTTAGAAATGTGGTTGGGTTTTTGTCAGTCCAGGGAGAACATGCAAAGAGAAGAGCAATGAGGCAGAACTACAAGGAGGAAGCAGTATCACAGGAACTGATCTGTGAGAAAGTATCATCATCTTCTTTCAAGACTAATAGTGTGCCAAATTCTAGGAGAGTTAAAGAAGATAAAGGCGTAGATATTACCTGGAACTCATAAGGCAGCACTGAGTGATATCTCTGGAAACCCCGAGAGATCACTGTGATGTCTAACTGCTAGAAGCAGCTCTTGGCTGAGGCCCCAAGAGGTAATTCATGGCAACAAGAATCCCTTTCTTCTCTCCCATTCTCCTTCCCTCCCTACTACTTCCTTTCTCCCCTTCCTCCCTCATCAGCAAATGTGAAATAGATGTATTTCACTTTATGCAGTTCAGTTCAGTTGCTCAGTTGTGTTCAACTCTTTGTGACCCCATGGACTGCAGCACACCAGGCTTTTCTGTCCATCACCAACTCCCAGAGCTTGCTCAAACTCATCTTCATTGAGTCAGTGATGCCATCCAACCATCTCATCCTCTGTCGTCCCCTTCTCTTCCTGCCTTCAATCTTTCCCAGCATCAGGGTCTTTTCAAATTAGTCAGTTCTTCCCATCAGGTGGCCAAAGTATTGGAATTTCAGCTTCAGCATCAGTCCTTCCAATGAACGTTCAGGACTGATTTCCTTTAGGATGGACTGGTTGGATCTCCTTGCAGTCCAAGGGACTCTCAAGAGTCTTCTCCAACACCACAGTTCAAAAGCGAGTCCCTTTATTCAAGTCCATAATATTTGGAAACAAGGGTAGGACTAAGTCCTAGTCTATCAGAAATAAAACTGTCCTATGAAGTCATACATACAACTGGAGATACTAGCACAATATATGTTCTCGATTTTTCCAACAGACTCACCCATCAGCCCACAGAGAGCCCATCTTAACCAAGGTAGCCTGGAGTCCCTCTCTTCAATTTCCTTCCCCTCAACCTTCAATTCCCTGTGTAAAGGTTTCCTGAAATAATATTAATGCTCTGGTTTCTGTCAGTTGACGGGTTCAATCTGGTTTTACCCTGTATGGAGCTGGAGGAGGGATTGGGTACTTCAAAATAGAGTGAATGAAGCCACTAAGTGACTACTTGGAGTATCCATAAGCCAGACATGCAATAGAATGAATTTTATCAACCTCATATTGAACAAAATAAGCTAGCTACAAAAGGGCACATGCTGTATGATTCTATTTCATATAAATTTCAAAAATGGGCAAGATGAAGCATATTGTTAGAAGCTAGGATGGTGCTAACCTTGGGGCAGGAGGAAGTAGTGACTAGGGGGGATGTCTGGAATCTAGGTAATATTTCTAGATCTGGTTTCTGGTTACAAAAATGCATTCCCTTTCAGAAATGTGAGGATTTATCATTTATAGGTATGCATATTATACTTCATTAAAAAGTAAAATTAAACAAAGGGAAATCAGCAGCATTTGTGATGTATAGAAACTAGCATTAAAAATAGTTACAGTGAAACAAAACAATCAGATTAAATGCTAGCTATATTCTTTGGTCTGCTGAAGGCTCCTAGTTTGAAGCCTCCTTTCTCTTTGCTAAATATGGAAGCTAGCAAGTACAAGACAAGCTGTAAAGATCCACTAGCTTCAAACAGAGACTGCTTCCTTGAGGCAATTAGATGGATTGAAGGAAAATAGTAAAGAGGCTGTCTCATCATGTAATTCAATACTATTTCATACCCTGTCTAGAGTCTATTTGCATACCGCATGCTAAGTCACTTCAGTTGTGTTTGACTCTGTATGATCCTATGGACTGTGTCCCTCCAGGCTCCTCTATCATGGGATTCTCCAGTCAAGAGTCAGTTGTCATGCCCTCCTCCAGGGGATCTTCCCAACCCAGGGATCGAACCCACGCCTCTGACGTCTCCTGCATCAGTAGGCGGGTTCTTTACCACTAGCACCACCTGGGAAACTCCAGAGTCTTATTTAAACTCCCCCTCTTTCCTCCCTTGGATTCAGTGCCATGTGATGCACAGTTCTGTGAAAAACAATAAGCAACTTAGATGCCCTCCTGAAGGCAAGAGTTTCCCAAATTAATGCATGCTCCAATTCCTTTAACAATAACAATAACAATAACCCTTTAACAATAACCCTCAAACAACACTGCAAATTCTGGTCTAACAAGCATTCATATACTCCCTTGGATCTAGCACTGGTACTCTAGCACTTTCTAGAAGTCAGTTCTTCCACACCTATTACTATGTCAAGATTCTGCTGACCTTCAGTCTCAGGTCACTTTCTCCTGTCCCTACAACATAAAGGTGCTATTGACATGCATACTCTACGCAAGCATGCAGAAAGATTAAATTTGTAAAATTTATTTCTAAATCTATAAAGAAAAGCCTGATTAAGTAAGCACTGCCAATAATGTGGAGAGTTAATAAAGAAACTAAAATAATAGCCAGCATTCCCAGAAACATCTTTAAATAGGATTGCAACATCTGTCTGGTTAGGTTTAAGCTTAGTATACCTATGGGCAAGGAAGGTTCAACAAGTTCAGAAGTTTGTTGGTCATTTTGGCATCTAAATAAATCTGATTTAGTATTTTAAAATGGGAAACATTAGCATGTCAAAATGAAACATGTGAAACTCAAAGGTACTGGCTACAGCTGATAGTCTTCCAAGTGTATTAAAACATGTTTTCTCTGCGCTTTTAATGAAAAATAGTTTCTAGTCTAAATAGATTTCCTCCATCATCACTTCATCCATAAGCCTTCATCCTAACAAGTAGCTTTGGCACAACAATAACTCAATATTTTCCAATCTATTAATTCATGGCTATGCTTTTATAAGAGCTGGGTAATAGAAAGGGTTATTTTTATTTTGTAACGTTGATGCATCCTTTTATATCTGTTTGTCTTCAGGTAGTTTGTCCATTTTTTTTTTCAGAGTTGGTAAGATTGTGGAGGTTCTCTAAGTCCTTATTGTCATAAATTAAAACCGCATTTTTTTCTGATTGTGTAAATTAAATAATTTATGCTTGTTGAACAATTTTCAGAAAATAAAAGTTAAAAATAAGTCAACAAATACAGGTAATATATGTAAGGAAGTAAAATAGCCCCCACTTGGTATTTCCCAAAGCTAACTTACAAAGAGGGTAACTGATTCAACTATTCCCCTGGGGGTAGGTCTCCAGCCTCTTTGCTCTTCAACCAAAAGGTAGTTTGTCAAATTATCCTAAAACATGCTGTACAATCTTTGGGCTTTTCTCTGTTCAAGTTCAGCAGAGGTTAAGTATGTTAATGATTTTCATCTTCCTTTCCAGGACATTAAAAAATGGGGCAAGTAATAACATAAGTCTTCAAATATAAATTCTACTCACATATATCCCCATTTTACACTCTAATATCAAATATTCTACAAAATATCAAGTACATGAGATACCTAAAGTACATGAGAAAGCTTTAATTCTATTGAAAGATGAAAGGGGGAGGATTCCATATTTTGTTTTTATCACAGTGGTTCCAATTTCTGACTATTGACTGAACATCCTACAAAATCTAGTGTATCAAATTAGTATTTTATTACAATTTGAGATATAATGATAGTAACAATGCTATTTCTTTTTAAAAGTCTCTCTCAGACAAAAATGAGAACAGAAATAGCTACAACTATCTCAAGGGAAAAAAAAAAAAAAACAGTATCTATCATATGCCACTAGTTTGGAATTTTAAACAAAGAAGAGTATTATAATTGTAATTTTGGCTCAATCCAAGGAATAAAAATCTTAAGAACCAGAGCTGCCACTGATAGAATGGGTTTTCTTGTGAATTAATG
Organism: Bos indicus x Bos taurus; assembly: GCF_003369695.1. Taxonomy (NCBI): domain Eukaryota; kingdom Metazoa; phylum Chordata; class Mammalia; order Artiodactyla; family Bovidae; genus Bos; species Bos indicus x Bos taurus. The sequence goes on from NC_040105.1 coordinate 21,050,960, forward strand.
AGTTCTCCACCATGAGAGGGGGCTTCCCTGGTGGCTCAGACAGTAAAGAATCTGCCCACAATGCAAGGAGACCTGGGTTCGATCCCTGGTTCAGGAAGATCCCTTGGAGAAGGAAATGACAACCCACTCCAGTATTCTTGTCTGGAGAATTCCTTGGACAGAGGAGCCTGGCAGGCTACTGTCCATGGGTTCGTAAAGAGGTGGAAACGACTAGGCAATTAACACACACACACACCATGAGAGAAATTCAAACCAGCCTTATAGAGCCATTTTCTATAAGATTTTAGTTATATCTTACATGAAAAAGACCGAACAAACTTTTTAGCCAATTTAATCCAATAGTATGGGTGGTAAAGATACAAGGTCATTTACTATCAATTTCTATTTAAATTGGTCAGTGCCCAAACTTCACAATTCTTAAATGGTTTGACCATCACCTTTGCCTCTAGAGAAACTTGAAGAATTAACTTTCTCATCATTCTCTACTTCTTTAAGGAAAAGTTATACTTCAGAGAAGTAGAACATGAGATCTTTGTTATCTCCTTAGAAATACAGGAAATTCAGAACTATTCTTTGCTAAGTAAAGTAAAGTGAAAGTCTCTCAATTGTATCCAACTCTTTGTGAACTCATGGACTATATAGTCCATGGAATTCTCCAAGCCAGAATACTGCAGTGGGTAGCCATTCGCTGCTCCAGGAGATCTACCCAAACCAGGGATCGAACCTAGGTCTCCACATTGCAGGTGGATTCTTCACCAGCTGAGCCACCAGGGAACCCTTATTCTTTGATAAAGTAACTAGCAAAAGGACAGAAGCATTAGATTTAAACCCTGTCTCTTAATATTTACACTCAATTCAAATACAACAAATAGGCATAAACATCTCAGAAGCTGGTCCTAAATTGTAGAAGCCACCAGATCTAAGCTCTTCAACTCTAGTCTCCAATCTTTTGTGATCATTCACAAAATTTATTTACTCACTGGACAGATGTTTATTGATCACCCACAATGTTTTGAGCATGCTTTTAGACTAGAGGTCAGCAAATTTTTTTCTATAAGAGGCCACTTAGTAAGTTACCACCTTTTCAGGTCCCATGGTCCCTTTCACACCTATTCAACTCCCCTATTATAATGTGAAGGCAACCACAGACAATACATGAAAGAGTAAGTGTAGCTGTGTTCCTATAAAATATTATTCACAAAAACAGTAGGCAGGCTGGTTCGGGCCTGTGGATAGTAATTTGCTAACCCTCGGCCTTGACTCTTGAGATATGTCAATGAACAAAACAGAAGAAATTTTCTTTCTTCTTAGAGCTTATAGTCTTGTAAAATCAGTAAAAAATTATCATGCACTTCAAATACATATACATGTATTTATTTTCTACTTTATGTGTGTATAACAGCATATAAATACATTTTACATGCTATAAAATTTAGGTAATATTATAAATTATGTCAAATATTTTAAGATAAATGGTATATTTTAATTTTTAATACTTTTTAACTTTTTCACTACAATTATCACTCACCATTGCATTTCAATGAGAGCAATATTTTTTTAAAATCTTGGTTGAATATTCTGTGACTCAGTTTTAAGCCAGCTGCTTCAGATATTTGGTTTGTAATGACTGTCATAGTGGAAAATTCCTCTCACAAAGTTACATAGCTCTAAAAGGAAGCACTGCATTATTGGCTGTGCTTATTTAACCATGATTACTATTTTTACATCTCATCCTTCAATTATGCAAAGAATTTCATTAAGTTTTTGGCTTATACATTTATATCTTTCTCAGTGTAAATGAGGTGTTACTGCCAACTAATTGGAAGGTAAATATTGGAAGGTAAATAAACATTTGTCGACTGACTGAATATATGCATAAAAATTCATTGAAAGCATTTGGAAGATTTGTAAAGATGTTTCCAAGTTCATGCGAAGTACACTAATAAATGTTTTTTATATATGACATACAGGGTTTTAAGTACTAATCTAACATTACTAAAATTAAAGGCACATAAATGCCTAAGAGTACACTGCGGGAAGGAACCATGAGGAGGCCACTGCCAAGCTCTCCAGGTGGTGGAATGCCCACAGTTCCCCAAAGGAAACTCATGTGTAAGTGATGAAACATGGGAACATTCAGCAATTAGAACAAATGAGTGCTTCAAGGTCAATTCTAAGGTTTAATACTCGTAAAGTTCTGTTTTTAGTTTTGGAAAATCACAGGGGGTACAGGTGTTTAGGACTCTGCACTTCCACTACAAGGGGTACAGGTCTGACCCCTGGTCGTGGAACTAAGACCTCACAAACCACATAGTGTGGCTCCCCGCTTCCCCAAATTAAAAAAAAAAATTACAGGGTTGACTAAACTCAATGGATCATTTGCTGCATTCTTTGGTATGAGTTTTGGAGATAATTATTCTGCAGAGCTATCTATTTTTTTCTTCAGTTTGCATTTGGAGAGTTCCCTTTCCTACACTATTTTCTATTCATATAGGGTTTCAATTTGTAACCTAAATTGTTAGGTGTAACTGATAGATTCCACCAATCTAGTTCACTTTGTCTGCATATTCCTAAGTAACATCTTACATCATAGCACATTTGGTAGAATAATGCAGATAAAATTCCAATTAAATAAATCTTTCACCCATACCTAACCCAATCACAATCATCTAGCTGGCTATTTTAGGTTTCTAACTTCTGTATCTGGTCCAGTTTGGAAGTTAAGTATCAGTAAACTATCTGAACTGTTTGGCAGAACCTTCAAAACTTCAGATGAACTCTAGCCAAGTTTACTCCATCTCTAATGAGAGGTCATTAATCAATAGTATGTTTGTAGTCATGAAAGGGCTGTTTAGAATTTTAATAAATGTCATCTAGAAAATTAACAAAAAAGTAATTAAGAAGATTTATTATCTGATTCCCTATCACCTTCATGGTCAAACCAAAAGAAAATGTGATTAAAAATGAGGATTGCGAAAACCTGAACATTTTATAAATATGCCCTCAAAACCCTCCTTAAATAGCAGAAAGTCTGGCATCCTTTTGGGTTCAGGTAACACCCTATAGTGTTTTTCACAATGTTAGGCAAGTGTTTAATTATTTGTTTCTCCAACTTCTCCCTCAAGTGTGGAAACAATTTTAGAACAGGGAATTTTATCCTTTTGTGTGTGTGTCCTCTAATACATAGTAGTGTTCAATTAGCATCTGCTGAAATCAAATAAAATGTTGTGGAAATTCCAAAGTATATTTTAAATTTCCACAGTTTGTAACTGAAGAAAATCTCAGAATAGTCAATTTTATCCTTTGTTCCTGAAAAATAGATAGGAAATATGTCTTTCCTCATGTAACAGCTTTGATTCGGAAAAACTCTCGTCTGAGTACCATTAAGCTCTGGAGCAATCAACATTCTTCTTGAAATGTATTTCAAATGAAAAGTTAAAGTGTTAGTCGCTCAGTCGGTTCTGACTCTTGGTGACCCCATGGACTGTAGCCTGCCAGGCTCCTCTGTCGAGATTTTTCAGGCAAGAATACTGGAGTGGGTTGCAATTTCCTTCTCCAGGGGGTCTTCCCAACTCAGGGATCAAACCTGGGTCTCCCACACTGCAGGCAGATTGTTAACACTCTGAGTCACCAGGGAAGGAGTTTTAAAATGTCAAATTAATTTGGCCCATCTTCTCATAAAGCAAACAGCTAAAACTATCATTGTTTGCTGTTGATATGATCAATCTCATAACCTTACAAAAATACAAAGAACTGTTACAGGAAAAATTTTTGTAACTCAATGAAAGAATACAAAAGAAAATCTGAGTAAATGAAAACCTATCCGCGCTCTTGAAGGCATCATTTAACATTATAAATATGTCTATTTTCCCAAAAATGATCTGTATTGAAATCAACTCTCATCAAAATTCCAGCTGGATTTATTTTGATGAACCTGATAAACCTCTTCTAAAACGTGCATAGAAGTTTAACGGTCTATAAACAGCTACGTCAAATTTGAAAATGACGACAGAAGACTAAGGAATTGCTTTACTAGGTATTAAGACAAACTAAATGTCAGAATAAAAATCACAAATTGGTCTTGGTGCAAGAATGTACAAATACAGTAGTGTAACAAATGAGAGTCATAAGAGAGCTAAGTCCTTAATATACCATAAAGATGACACCATACACAAATCAAAGAAAAAAGGATGAACCAGTTAGTACACAGTATTGGAAAAATATTTCCTAAAAGAATTAAACTGAATTCCTATATAACACCTTATAAAAGTTTGACTCTAAGAATAAACAACCTAAATTTGAAAGGTAAACTATAACGTAATAAATGATAATGCAGAAAAACAGCCTGATAACCTGGGATGGGCAAGCATTTAAACAAAACCCAAAAAGCACACTCTATAAGGTAAAATACTTGTAAATATTGTATCAAAATGAAGGATTCTGAAAGGAGCTCAAAATGGAGTAGGATGGTGCTGAGCTCACCTCTTCTCACAAAACACATCAATAATACATCAACATGTGGAGCAATTCTCACTGAAAACAAACTGGAAGCTGCCAGAAAGACGTACACAAGTGAGCCTGGAAAGAAAGATTCGTGGAGCCAAGTAAGAGGGGAGGAGAAGGGATCGGCTCAGGACCTGTGCTCTTGAGAGGGAATGCAGAAGAGGAGGGGGACACCACAGCTTGGTGATCCCTCCTGGGGCGTGAGCAGTTGGACCCACATATTGGGCATGCCAGCCCTGGGGCCTCACACTGGGAAGATGAATCCACTTGGCTGACTGAAGATCAGTGGGGCCCACAGGAGGGCTGGGAGAGACCTAGAGCCCACTCACAAAGAGCAAGCACATGCTTAGTGGTTGGCAAAACAACACAGAGGAAGCCAACTGAAACTGCTGGGGATTCCAGCCAATTTGCCCCAACTGGTCCAGCACTCACCCCAGCCATGCTGAACACCCACTCCAACCCCTCTTGCTCTGGTGCAACTTTCTACTAGGGCAAAGTCATACACTGCTGAGGAGAGTATGCAGCCATGCGGGACAGAGCCAGCTCTGACCCAGCACAGTACCCGAATGGGGAGAGGGTAGCCATTGCTGGTGCTGGCAGAGGCGGAGGAACAGGAGCTGTTGAGAGCTCTGATGGGTGCTGGGACCAATATGTGCCCTGGTCCACAGTAGGTGCCAGCTCCAGCCTTGCTTGTTCCCATGCTGCTCCCCTCCAGGGCAAAAGTGCCTATGCTGGGAGGTGGGAGAACACACACTTGCAATGGAACCAGCTTAGACCTGACTCTCAGGGCTTCTTCTCCCACAACTTGGCACCCAAACCTAGCCCCCAGCAGGGCATTGTAGGTCACCAAGCAGAGGAGAAGCCCAGGTTCAGGCATGGCTCTGGCTTTAGCCCCTCCATCCCCACCTCTCACCAAGGTGATAGCTGCCAACACACCCTGAGGGAAGACGTGACTCATGCCCACTTCAGATCCAGGTCTCCCACCAAAGCCACTGGGCATACACAGACCATATAAGATGTGCCCACACAAGGACACCCTCTCAAGACCAGGATAGGTAACTGTTTCCCCTAATTTCATAGAGAGAGAAAGTTAAGCAAAATGAGATGATCGAGGAAGTTGCTTCAAACCAAAGAATAAGAAAAAAAAAGTCAAGCAAATAATTAATCAAACAGAGAGAAGTAATTTACCATAGAGTTCAAAGCATTAGTAATAAGAATGCTAACAGAACTATGGAAAAGAACAGATGAACACAATTAGAGTTTTAACAAGGAGCCAGAAAATATAAAAAAGAACTAGTCAGAGAAGAAAAATACAATAACCAAAGTGAAAAACACACTAGAAGGAATTACTAGCAGATCAGGTAATACAGAGGAGCCTGGCAGGCAACAATCCATGAGATCTCAAAAGAGTTGGACGTGACCTGGCAACTAAATAATAATAAGGGGATAAAGAAGAATGTGTAAGTGATCTGAAGATAGAATAATGGAAAAATGACACAGTCACACTGTTGTTCACTCACTCAGTCATGTCTGACTCTTTGCAACCCCATGGACTGCAGCACGCCAGGCTTCCCTGTCCTTCACTATCTCCCAGAGTTTGCTTAAACTCAGGTCCATTGAGTCAGTGATGCCATCCAACCATCTCATCCTCTGCCACCCCCTTTGCCACTTGCTCTCAATCTTTCCCAGCATCAGAGTCTTTTCCAATGCATCAGCTCTTTGTATCAGGTGGCCAAAGTATTGGAGTTTCAGCTTCAGCATTAATCCTTCCAATGAATATTCAGGGTTGATTTCCTTTAGGATTGACCAGCTTGATCTCCTTGCTGTCCAAAGGACTCTCAAGACGCAATCACATAATCAGAAATAAATTTTTAAAACTGAGAAGAGTTTAAGGGGGCTATGTTACATCATCAAGCATAGCAACATTTGCATTGTAGCAATCCAACAAGGAAAAGTGTTGAAAATATATTTGATGAAATTATGGCTGAAAATTTCCTAAACGTGAAGAAGAAAAGAGATATCCAAGTACAAGAAACAGAGAGAGTTCCAAACAAGATGAACCCAGAGACCCACACCAAGATATATCATAATTAAAGTGGCAAAAGTACAGATTTTTTTTAAGGCAAGAAAAAACAGTCACATACAAAGGAACCCCCATAAGACTATCAGTTGATTTTTTTTTTTTTTTTTTTGCAGAAACATTGCAGGCCAGAAGGGAGTGGCATGATATATTTAAAGCACTTAAAGGGAAAAACCTGCAACCTAGAATATTCTACCCAGCAAAGCTATCATTTCAAATTGACGGAATTCCTAATATTGTAACATTGTACAGAACTATACTTGTACAACAACAGAAGGATTTTGTTCAATGACAGAGTTAGCAGACAGATGACAGAAGAGCAGAAGATAAAATGTCTAAAATTAACAGGACTAACAGCTATAACATGAAAGGAACACCTTCTAAATAAGTACCCAAAAGAAAATGGGCAAATAAATTGAGCGGGCAATTAATTCAAGAAAACAATTAAGTGAAGCATGAGATGCTCAAGCTCCCTAGTAATTACAGAAATTAAACACTTTACATTTATATCAGATTAGCAAAAATTAGAAAACTGTCATTCCTGTTACTATTGCTATATAACAATTTACCACAAAAATTAGTTGCTCCAAACAATGACAACCATTTTATTATTTTTCACAGTCTTTGTGGTACAGGGATTCAGGAACCAATTTGGCTGAGAGGTTCTGGCCTAGGGTCAAAAGGTGTCTGGAACTTGAGAAACCAGGAGATGAGACATCTCACTCTTTCCTCATATGGCCTTCTCCCTTGTGGTCTATAACCTGGGCGAGTTTGAGATTCCTCACAGCATGGCCTCGGGAAGTCAGATGATATACATGGTAAGCTCAAGGATCCATGGCATGTCTTCTACCAACCAAGAGAAGCTGAATCATCTTTCATAATCTGATCTCAAAACTCACATTTTTTAATATAAAAGTTACTTTTAATATGTTATTAATAAAAATAATAAAAATATTACTTTTAAAATATTACTTTTGACCAAAACACTCACAAAACCTCCCTACATTGAAGGGGAGGCAAACTGGACTTTTTGACGTTAAGTGTCCAGTTTCTAGACAGGAATGTGGGATAGGAGATACTACTGCAATCTATGGAAAACACAATATGCCACAGCTGGATAGTTCCATGTATTGATGGACATAGGGTAATAGAGAGTATAGACAAGCATGACTATTCTAGAAAGGAATCTGGCAGTGCTGAGAATGATTAAGTATACTGATACTACTTGATTCACAATTCTCACTCATGGCTATAGGTCCCAGAGAAACTCTCTTACCATCTCTAAGAAGACATGTATAAGAATGTTTATCACAACATTGTTCAAGGTAGCAAGGAGTTAGAGATAATCTTTGTTTCATAACCAGGGAAATGAGTAAGTAAAATATGATGAATGCTTACAATGGATTACGCAGCAGTTTGAAGCAGTAGAGTAGATATACACATGCTAATGCTAATGCTAAGTTGCTTCAGTCGTGTCCGACTCTGTGCGACCCCATAGACAGCAGCCCACCAGGCTCCACTGTCCCTGGGATTCTCCAGGCAAGAACACTGGAGTGGGTCGCCATTTCCTTCTCCAATGCATGAAAGATAAAAGTAAAAGTGAAGTCGCTCAGTCGTGTCCAACTCTTAGCGACCCCATGGACTGCAGCCTACCAGGCTCCTCTGTCCATGGATTCTCCAGGCAAGATGTACACATAGCAACATGAATAGAATGTTAAAAAGTATGGTGCTGAAAAAGAGGAAACAAAATGAGATGCATCATGTTATTAATATTTCTATTAAAAATTCATACACACAAAACAATGTAAGTTTTGTAGAGCACACAGAAAGAAAGGGTAGATCTTACCAATTCAATGTGCCCAGTGGAAAAGTTTGGGAGTAGAAACTGGAGAGAAAAAAGGAAAATAACGAGACCAAAAAAAACAAGTGAGGGACAGTAATTGGCCAATTGTGTGCCTTGACCTGAGGAGTATAGTTAACTCTACCCTTAACAAATGATTTAATAACAATCTCCAAGGGCTTCTCTGGTGGCTCAGATGGTAAAGAATCTACCTCCAATGCATGAGACCTGGGTTTGATTCCTGGGTCAGAAACATCTCCTGAAGAAAGGAATGGCTACCCACTCCAGTATTCTTGCCTGGAGAATTCCATGGACAGAGGAGCCTGACAGGCTATAGTCCATGGGGTCACAAGGAGTTGGACACAACTGAGTGACTTTCACTTTCAAAGGCAAGGGGAGAATGTTTGTCCTAGATATAACTTTAGTCAATTAATATTCTATAAACAGAGGGAAACTTAGACCAAGTTACAGATGTTTCTGTAACTTGGTTTATTCATCTTTCAAAATATGATTTGAAATAAAGTCGATTATTGGGCATCAGTGAAAGTTGTATTTTCAGGCAGGAAAGGTTTTTCAGAAATCTTCAACAGATTACATAGATTTCACTTTAATAAGGACTAGAATGTGAGAATTTGAAAAAAAAATATTTTGACAACATAAAGGTTTCTAAATATATGGTGCTGGAGAAAAAATAAATGATTTAGATTTTTAAATAATCTTTATAATAAATTAAATTGACATATGCAAAGAGCACTACAGACTGCAAAAAAAGAAAAAAACACATTAAAATGGCTGCCTATGGGGTAATGAGAGAGGAGTATGGGGGAATAACAGTTCATTCACCAGTAAGCTGTCATACCTACATTTGGAAGTGAGATGAGGCAAATTAAGTATTTTACCAAAATAATTACAATTCTAAGAGGAAAAAAATTTTTTAAACATTCAATCATTCATATTATTAAAATATTTCAATTTGTATCATGTCTCAGTGATTAAATATGATTTAACACAGTAAGAAAACAACCACAGGCCCAAGGACAAAACAACTGGGAAACAGTCAAAGACCTTATTTCATTTCCTTGCTATAACTTTGACATCTGAGTTCAGTGTCACTTTGACTGGCATGTGCCTCTCTTTGCTTGGCATTCTCATTTAATAATGTAGTCACAGCTGTAAAACTTGAGATACTGTCACAAGAGGCAGAGAGAGCTGAGGCTGAACTAAAATGCTGTGAGAATATTAGCCCTTTGGGGTCAAAGAAATATTAAAAAGTCAACCATGGCCCTAGATTTCCATACCAGAATCTTTCACAGATTGAACAAAAGGCTATTTTAATTTGCAACCCCCAGAAGACACTCTTAATGAGACTGGAAAAGAAAAACTGTCTTGCGTCCCTCCTCCTCTTCCATTTGGAACTGGAGAAAATTTGAGCAATTTGCATTTAACCTCTTTCTCAAGGTCACTGACAATAACATTTGTTTATCAGGTTTTACTTTCTAGGATTCTAAAGGGGAGGGAGAGGAGAAATAAAATCATAGATCTGAATTAGCCATATTAGCAAAATTCTTTTAAAAATGCCATTGTAGCCCAATGCTTCTAAGTGCTCATTTTTGAACATTTGTGATGGACTCAACTGAACACAAGCAGATAGCAATCCAGGAGATCCAACTACTTCTGTTCCCAATTAAAGCTTATCTTTTTTTTTTAATGTGACCTCACACTTGGGTCATCTCTTAAGACGTATTAATATTTAACATTTTCTTCAAAATAGCAAAATAATTTGAGTTGATATAAGAAATATATTTTAAAAGAATCTCCCCAAATAAAATAGTTTTCATAAATCTGTTTTTCAAGTATGAATAATGTTACCTTCTTTCTTTAGCCTTTCCTTGAGTGGAAAATGTATATATTAGGGTCTCCTCAAGAAAAGATGCATCAAAAGGTAGGCAAAGTGAGATTCAGCAACATAGATTTTTCTCCTGGTTCATAGTTACAATTAGAGTGGGAATTCCAATGGTAATAATATGAATGAATAAATATGTATTAACTTCAGTAAGTACTTAATTATGTGCTAGACACTTTTAAGTATTTCAATATATTAACTCATTTAACCATTACAACAACCGGTGTTATCCCCATTTTAAAGAAACTTAGGGACTGAAAGATAAAGTAACTTGCTCTAGGTTGCAGAGTTAGTAAGTGGTAGAATAGGGAGGCAACTCTAGGTAGTCCAGCTCCTGTACTTTTTGTTAAAATGGAGGATAATTGCTTTACAATGTTGTGTTGGTTTCAGCCATACAACAGTGTGATTCAGCCATAAGTATACATATATCCTCCCCTCCCTCTTGAGCCCCCTCCCACCAAACCAACCTGCCCCCACATCCCAACTCCTCTAGGTTCTCATAGAGCATTGGGTTGAGCTCCCCACGTTACACAGCAACTTCCCACTAGCTATCTATTTTACATGTGGTAAGGTATATGTTTCAAAGTTGTGCTCTCAATTCGTCCCACCGTCTCCTTTTCCTGCTGTGTCCACAAGTCTGTTCTCAGCTCTTGTACTCTTAATCACAATTCAGTACTACTCCAGTAAAAAAAAAAAAAAAAAAAAGAAAAGAAAATAGTATTACCAGAACAGACTGAATTGGCTAAGTCAGGTTATTTGTATGGTAGTTTTTGATTGGTCAATAATATTCTTAATTTTTCCTCATCTTCTATAATCACTACCTGAATCATGTATCCCTTTTCCAAGAAGCTAAGAGAGCTCCTAACCAGTAAATTATTGGATTTTCCAACATTTTCATTCGTTTAGTGAGCACATTGTTCAATAAGTGTGCGTTAGTCACTCAGTTGTGTCCAACTCCCTGCGACCCCATGGACTGTAACCAGGGTCCTCTGTCCATGGTATTCTCTAGGCAAGAATACTGGAGCGGGTTGCCATTCTCTCCTCCAATTGTTCAATAAAGTTCTTACTCAAAATGAAAAATAGGTCTTATATCTGTACTCCAAAATGAAAGAACTTTTTGGCCAATTCAATACTTAAAAGCCCCAGGCTTTCATTTTCTTATCTATAAAAGTATCACAGACTCCTAATCTCTAGTCCACAATTCCCAAATTCAAAATGCTCTAGAAATCAAAAGTATTTTTTCATCCAACTGATTCATGTGACCTGGTCTCATTCAACGGTCTCCTCACCTTTGCTCCCTTGTCCTCCTGTCCAATCTTATTTTGTGAAGCTTTCTCTGGAGCCGCCTGCTCTTTCCAAGTTGACTCAAAAGTGTTCCTCTCCTGTGCTCCAATCACATTTCAGATTACATTCTGACAAGGTGAAAGGGTGTTTTAGTCAACCATCCTCTTCATCTACCTACTCTCCTCCTTTCTTCATCCTTTTGGTTAGAAATCATCCACAATGGGGCTTCCCTGGTGGCCCAGGGGTAAAGAATCCACCTGCAAATGCAGGAGATGTGGGTTTCATCCCAAATCTAGGAGGATCCCACATGCTATGCAGCAACTAAGCCTATGTGCCACAACTACTGTGCTCTAGAGATGAGGAGTCACAACTATTGAGCCCATTTGCCACAACTACTGAAGCCCACATGCTTTAGACACTATGCTCTGCAACAAGAGAAGTCACTGCAATAAGTCCATGCACTGCAACTAAAGAGTAACCACTGCTTGCCACAACTCGAGAAAAAGCCCGTGCAGCAAAGATCCAGCACAGCCAAAATAAGTACATAAAATTATTGAAAAGGAAAAAAAATCATTCACAATGTTCTCCTCAGAGATAAACAATATTCATATTCAGAGTTTAAGCTATTCAAAGTACAATAATTGTTCAAGTGTAAGTAAGGCAAAATGTGGTCTTAGAGACCCCTAATAAAATATTCTGGGATGCAAGGTTATGTAGGGAAAACATGGCTTCTATTTCTCAAACTAGCAGTAATTACTTTCAATGTTTAATAAGGTAAGAAGCCAGGGCACAAAATTCATGCCGGCACATTTCTACAACTTATACCAGATTGTTGGACATTGATGAGAAGGATGGCTATAAGCTTTGGAAATTTTTACAGAAGAATACAATACTGAATATTAAATAAGTCAAGGTAGGTGACAACATTTCATTGAGAAATATTGTTTTAATTTTTCCTAGAAAAAATTACTCACAATTGACATTATTAACCAAAAGAAAATGCAAAACATCACATGTTGCTAAAGTTTCATTTGTGGACTATATGACACTTAAAATGTATTTTTTTTTCTAGAAGTGCAGTGATGTTAAGATGGCAATTTGTTTTACAACCTGTAAGTTTTGTCAGTTAATACAGGGTAGTTTGAATTTTCAGTTCTCAGCATAAGAGACTGAAGAGAATGAACTATCAGATTTTGAAATTGTGAGTTTATTGTGGTTCACTATGCCTTTCTATTTTCCTTTCCAATTCTGAAACAGCAAGACAAGCTAGTTTGCTTTTGTTTTTTAAGTACAGCATCAGCTCATAAGTGATGCTGGTTCGTGAGAAATTGCATGTAACACAAATAGCATAAGCAGTTTAGTTTGAAAAGGCCTTTGAGGGGTTGAACACTGAAATTTTCTGCAAGGTACAAAATGACTCAGGTAGTTAGGTTTCCCTTAGGGAACAGGCATTCAAAGTTAGCATCACATAACAAATCTCTAAGATATGGTGGCATATGAATTCAATCCTTTTAATACTGTTTCATTAATGACAACATGCTATCCAAGGGTTCATCGCATTTTGAAATTTGGTTTGCACAGCATGAGAAACAAATGGAAATAAATCAGACAAATCTCCTTAATGAATTCAGTGGTCTTTTCTAATTGAGAGCTTTCCTTCATTATGATAAAATTACTTTGGTGCTACAGTTTCCTAAGTAATCTCAGTTCAGTCGCTCAGTCATGTCCAACTCTCTGCAACCCCATGGACTGCACCACACCAGGCCTCCCTGTCCATCACCAACTCCGGGAGTTTACTCAAACTCATGTCCATTGAGTCGGTGATGCCATCCAACCATCTCATCCTCTGTCATCCCCTTCTCCTCCTGCCTTCAATCTTTCCCAGCATCAGGGTCTTTTCAAATGAGTCAGTTCTTCACATCAGGTGGCCAAAGTATTGGAGTGTCAGCTTCAGCATCAGTCCTTCCAATGAATATTCAGGAGTGATTTCCTTAAGGATGGAATGGTTGGATCTCCTCGCAGTCCAAGGGACTCTCAAGAGTCTTCTCCAAAATCACAGTTCAACAGCATCAATTCTTCAGCACTCAGCTTTCTTTATAGTCCAACTCTCATATCCATACATGACTACTGGAAAAACCATAGCCTTGACTAGACGACCTTTGTTGGCAAGTAATCTAGCCAGTATCTAACCAATACAGTGGTTCTACTCACTAATTGGCTTACCTGTCTTGAAGAAGTAATCTTAGAGTCTCTTTTCTCCTTGCTTCTACTCATTTTTCCCACAGTGGTGGGGAAAAGTCTTTGCAGCAGAATGCCAATTTTCAAATGCCTTTGTTTATATCTTTATGCACATTTGTTTTTTTCATTTACATCATAGTTCATCCACCACTATCTTCTCATTTCTGCCATGACTTATTTTCTCTTCTCTGGTCATGCTTCAATGTGTCATATGGGTGACACAGAGCGGAAGTGACTTAGTTTATAGACCATAAAATTTTGATGATGGTAAAGTTAATTTTGCATGAAGATCAAGGAGCCAAAGCTGCAGAAGTCATTTATAGAAAACAACTCTGCAAGTGGTAGGTTACTGTCTAGTTAAAGTGGGCTAGGCTCTATGCCCAATATTATTTCAAATTGTATTATTCACAGTGTATCTCCTGTTTGTGACAGAGTTAGCCTTTCTAAAACTTTTATGGTTTAAAAATAAGTTTCTGTATGATTGATTCATTTATTCAGTCATTGAAAATATAATACCCCTCTCTAAAATAAAGTCTGGATCTAATTAGCTAGTCAAGCAGGTAAAAATCTTGGGTTTTCTTCTTACAATTACCAATTTTACTTATTTCTAAATATTCATAGGCTCATGACTTTCCCAAAGACTCTGTATAATTAAGTCTAAGAGAACCAGTAATTCCAGGATAGTGGTGCTCAGTTCAGTTCAGTTCAGTCGCTCAGTCATGTCCAACTCTTTGCGACCCCATGAATAGCGCACACCAGGCCTCCTTATCCATCACCAACTCCCGGAGTTCACTCAGACTCACGTCCATCGAGTCAGTGATGCCTCCAGCCATCTCATCCTCTGTCATCCCCTTCTCCTCCTGCCCCCAATCCCTCCCAGCATCAGAGTCTTTTCCAATGAGTCAACTCTTCGCATGAGGTGGCCAAAGTACTGGAGTTTCAGCTTCAGCATCATTCCCTCCAAAGAAATCCCAGGGCTGATCTCCTTCAGAATGGACTGGTTGGATCTCCTTGCAGTCCAAGGGACTCTCAAGAGTCTTCTCCAACACCAAAGTTCAAAAGCATCAATTCTTCGGCGCTCAGCTTTCAAATACACTCAAATCAGTGATTCATTTATTCACCTATTTATTCCCAAAACTGTGGATATAAGATAGTAAAAGGAACACAAATAATGTCCTTGGGGAAGCAGCACCCTAGTGTGGGTATTTTTTATCTGTCACATATGTAAAATCTTTTACTGAGTATTTATTGCTGTATAACAAGTTACTTGGAGAAGGCAATGGCAACCCACTCCAGTGTTCTTGCCTGGAGAATCCCAGGGACGGGGGAGCCTGGTGGGCTACCGTCTATGGGGTCGCACAGAGTTGGACACGACTGAAGCGACTTAGCAGCAGCAGCAGCAACAAGTTACTTTAAAACCTACCAACTTAAAAGTAAACATTTATTATCTCACAGTCTCTTTGGGTAAGGAATTCAAGACTGGCTTAGCTAGATGTTTTTGACTCAGAGTCTCTCATGAGGTTGAGGTCAAGATGTCACCCAGGGCTGCAGTCATTTGTTAGGTTGACTAGAGATTCCAATTTAGCTGAGACAATCCCGGTTATGCCCATTTTCCTGGCATAATTATAATTAGCATTCCATTTCATTTTCAAAAGTGTCCTAGATTGTATAATACATTAATCACTGAACTAATTAAGAAGATATATCCAGAGCAGGCTATTCCTAATATAAAAAAATGTCTGCTGTTTCAATTTCCTATCTTTTCACCCCCTCTACGTCCCAAACACATACAGAGTAGCTTTCCTTCCTTTCTGATTTCAAGTTATTTCATCTTTCCATCAATTCTGAGGGCATTATATATTCATTTCATAAATTTCCACTTGTTTAAGTGAACCCAAGTCAAGCTCTGTTGCTTGCAACTAAAGAAACCTAAACTGATGTGACCAGGTTGTGGTGATTCTGTTTTATGGTAACAGTAATGTACATTTATGAAAAGGCTTTAATCTGTTGAGGTTAGGGGAAGAATTATATGTCCATTTTAAAACAGTTACTTATTTGCTATAGTGCAAAGAATTAGAAGGATGTGACCAGAAAGCAAGTAGGAGCTATTGGTCTAATCTGCTTGATACCAGATGTTGCTGTACACTAGGATATGGGTTATGAAGATAGGAAGATACAATGGATTTAAGAGATGAAACTGGCAGGACTTAATGGTGGAATAGATACAGAAACAAAAGGAGACATAGATACAAAAACATGATTCCTATGTTTTTGACCTGTCTATGGGATGTGTGATGAGTCTATTAATTCTGCTGCTGCTGCTGCTGCTGCTGCTGCTGCTGCTGCTAAGTCGCTTCAGTAGTGTCTGATCTTGTGCGACCCCATAGATGGCAGCCCACCAGGTTCCCCCGTCCCTGGGATTCTCCAGGCAAGAACCCTGGAGTGGGTTGCCATTTTCTTCTCCAACAGAAGACAAAGGAAGAAAATCAGATATGTGAGTTTGAGGTTGCTTTGAGACATTCTAGAAGGGAAATTGAGTAGGCAGTTGAACACATGTAAGGGGGAGCATTAAAGAGTGGTCTGGGCTAGAGAAATACTTTCATGTCATCCTACTACAGAGAGTGAAAAAAAAAAATTCCAAGAACGGAGTGAGATCACCTAGATTAGTGATCAGCTTAACCCTGGTTGAACATTAGAATGATCTGAGTTTTTTCGGTTTGTGTTTTTTAAAATCTCATGCCCAGGCTCAGCAATTCTGATTTAATTGGTCGTGATGGGACTGCTACATTTAAATACCTCTAGATGAATAAACACTAGAGTAGAAATAAACGATATAGATAACAGGAAAACAATATCAAAGACTAAAAAAAAAAAAGAGGTGGGCTCTTTGAAAAGATAAACAAAATTGGCCAACCTTTAACTGGACAATCCAGGGGGAGAAAAGGACCAAAATCAATAAAATTATAAATGAAAGAAGAGACATTACAACTGATATCAAAAAAATATAAAGGATTGTAAGAGACTTGTGAACAACTACAGCTAACTCAAACAACACAGCTTTGAACTACACAGGTCCACTTATACATGTATTTTCAATAAATATATTGGAAAAAATTTTGGAGACTTGCGACACCTTACAAAACCTCACATATGAACCACATAGCCTAGAAATACAAAAAAAAAAATATTAAGAGAAGTTAGGTATGTCATGAATGCATAAAATGTATGTAGATACTAATCTATCCTTACATAGGAATAAGATGAGTAGTGAGTAACTTAATATAAAACAAATAATGGGTTAGTTTTCTTACTGTTTTATAACTTTGCTTTCAAAGCACTACTTTACCATACAGAACGCATCTTTCTCATAATTGGAGAAAATGTGTATCAGCGTATCATCACAGGTGTTTTTTTTTTAATATAACAATGTTTCCAATACTGTACTATGAATATAGTTATGGCACTGTATATCATAAAAATTTTGTAATGATTCATTCACTAGTAAATGGGCTAGGTTACCATGAAGCAATATTGTTGCTTCTATGTTATCACTGCATGTATCATTAGATGTGTAAATCAGCATAAATTTCTTTTTCACATTGCCTTTCCATTCTGATGTCTAGTGTTAGTGATATTCAAAACACTGCAGATGTTATATATAAGAAAATATTGATGTAGTTATTGACAGATTGTTCATCTTGTAAACCTTCAACATAAGCTTACAATATCAATAAATACAATACAGTACTATACATGTATTTTCTCTTCTTATGACTTTCTTAATAACATTTTCTTTTCTCTACCTTACTTTATTGTAAGAATACAGTATACAGTACATGTAACATACAAACTACATGTCAATGAACTGTGTATGCTATCAGCAAGGCTTTCAGTCAATAGTAAGCTATTAATAGTTCAGGTTGAGGGGAGTCAAAATTTATTTGTAGATTTTTTTGTACTGTGTGAGGGGGGTTCAATGCCCCTAATTTGCACTTTGTTCGAGGATCAACTGCACATGTCAACAAACTGAATCTGAAAGAAATGTATAAATTCCTAGTAACATACAATCAACCAAGACTGGATCATAAAGAATTAGAACGTCTCAACACACCAGTAATTATTCAAGAGACTGAATCAGTAACCAAGAAGCTCCCAAGAAATAAAAGCCCAAGGTAAGAATTCTTTTCTGGTAAATTTGACCAAACATGTACAGTATTAATACCAGTCTTTAGCAAACTATTTCAAAACACCAAAGAAGAGGGAACAATCACAATCTCATTTTACAAGGCCTGGATTTCCCTGATAACAAAGTCAGCTAACATCACAAGAAAAAATTACAGGTCTAATATGATGAACATTAGAGGCAAAAGTTATCAAGCAAATACTAGAAAATGAAATTAAGCAGCACATCAAAAGGATCATATGCCATTTTCAAGTGGGATTTATCCATGGATAAATTAACAGGATGGTTCAGCATACATAAGTCAGTGTGATGTATCTTTAATAGAATGAAAGATAAAAATCACAAAATCATAATAGATACAGAAAAAGCATTTGACAAGACTGAACAGATCCATGATAAAAACTGTCAACAATTTAAGCACATAAGGAATGTACCTTAACATAATAAAGACCATATATAATAAGCCCACAGTTAACATCATATTCACATGGTGAAAGATTGAAAGCATTTCCTGTAAGTTCAGGAAGAAGAATGGGTGCCCACACTCACCACTACTATAACATTGTAGTCGAAAACCTCTACCCAGAGCAATCAGTCAAGAAATAAAAGGACATCAGAATTGGAAAGGAAGATGTAAAATTGTTTGTCTCCAGACAACATGATTTTATATATAGAAAATCCCAAAGACCCCACTCAAAAACTGTTAGATCTAATCAACAAACAGTAAAATTGCAGGATGCAAAATCAACATGCAAAAAGCAATATAATTTCTATACATTAAGTATGAATTAACTGAAACAGAAATAAAGAAAAGAATCCCATTTACTACAGCCTCAGAAACATTAAAAAACTCAGGAATAAAAAAAAAAACAAAAAACTCAGGAATATATTTAACCAGAGGTGAAATAATCTATACACTGAAAACTACAAAATGTTGATAAAAGGAACTGAAGAAAAGTAATAAATGGAAAGATATCCCATGTTCATGGATTCAAATTAATATTGTTAAAAAGCTCATTCTACTCAAAGCCATCTATAGATTTAATGCAATCCCTATCAAGAGATCCAATGGCATTTTTATAGAAATAGGAAAAATAATGCTAAAATTTGTATGGAACCCAAAAAAACTTCAAAGAGCCAAAGCAATCCTAAGAAAGAACAAAGCTGGAGGCATCACACTTTCTGATTTAAAACTAGATTACAAAGCTTTAGTAATCAGTATGGTATTGGCATAAAAACAGACACAGACCAATTGAGTAGAATCAATAGCACAGAAATAAATGCATTCATATACAGTCAAACAATATTTGGGAAGGGAGCCAAAAATACTCCACAGAGAAAAGACATTCTCTTCAATAAATAGTACTGGGAAAATTGGATGTTCACAAGCGAAAGGATGAAACTAGACCCCTTGCTTATATCACTCACAAAAATTAACTAGAAATGGGTTAAAGACTTAAAGTTAAGACCTGAAACCATGTAACTCCTAAAAGAAAACACAGGGGAAAACTTCTTGGCATGGGTATTGGCAATGATTTTTGGGATGTGATACCTAAAGCACAAACAAAAAACAAACAATGCTGGAGAGAGTGTGGAGAAAAGGGAACCCTCTTACACTGTTGGTGGGAATGCAAACTAGTACAGCCACTATGGAGAACAGTGTGGAGATTCCTTAAAAAACTGGAAATAGAACTGCCTTATGACCCAGCAATCCCACTGCTGGGCATACACACTGAGGAAACCAGAAGGGAAAGAGACAAGTGTACCCCAATGTTCACTGCAGCACTGTTTATAATAGCCAGGACATGGAAGCAACCTAGATGTCCATCAGCAGATGAATGGATAAGAAAGCAGTGGTACATATACACAATGGAGTATTACTCAGCCATTAAAAAGAATACATTTGAATCCGTTCTAATGAGGTGGATGAAACTGGAGCCTATTATACAGACTGAAGTAAGCCAGAAAGAAAAACACCAATACAGTATACTAATGCATATATATGGAATTTAGAAAGATGGTAACGATAACCCTGTATGCGAGACAGCAGAAGAGACACGGGTGTATAGAACAGTCTTTTGGACTCTGTGAGAGAGGGGAGGGTGGGATGATTTGGGGGAATGGCATGGAAACATGTATAATATCATATAAGAAACAAATCGCCAGTCCAGGTTTGATACAGGATGCTTGGGTCTGGTGCACTGGGATGACCCGGAGGGATGGTACAGGGAGGGAGGTGGGAGGGGGTTCAGGATGGGGAACACGTGTACGCCTGTGGCAGATTCATGTCGATGTGTGGCAGAATCAATACAATATTGTAAAGTAATTAGCCTCCAATTTAAATTAAAAAAAAAAGAAACAAGTGGGACTACATCAAATTAAAAGGCCTCTGCACAGCAAAATAAAAAATCAACAAAATGAAAAGACAATATATGGAAGAAAATACTTGCAAACCACATATTGAATTAGGGTTACTATTATAGAAATTATAGAAAGGCACTCATATGACTTAATAGCAACAAATAATCAAAATTAACAAAACAATCCAAATTAAAAATGAGCAAAGGACCTGACTAGAAATAGAAAATTTTCCAAAGAAAATCTTCAAACGGTGTACATGAAATGTACATTGCAATATACATAAAATGGTGCTCAAAATCACTAATCATTAGGCAAAAGCAAACCAAATCCACAGTGAGATATCACCTCACAACTGTTACAATGGCTGTCATCTAAAAGACAAGAGTTAATAAATGAGTACAAGGCTGTGGAAGAAAAGCATCCCCTTGAGGACTGTTGGTGGGAATGCAAACTGGTACAGGTAGTATGGAAAACAGTACACAAGTTTCTCAGAAAATTAAAAATAGAAGTACCATATGATCTAGAAATTCTACTTCAGGGTATATATACAAAGGAAACAAAACTATCTCAGATGTTTATCTTCACTCCATGTTCACTGCAGTGTTGTTTACAATACCCAAGACAGATGTGTTCATTGACAAATGAATGGATAAAGAAAACGTGGTTGTGCACACACACACACACAGGTACAGATACACAGTTCAGCCTTAAAGAAAGAAATCCTGCCAATTGTGCCAAAATAAGTCAGACAAATACATTATTTCTCACTTATATGTGGAATCTAGAGAAATCAAATTAATGGAAACAGTGGTTGTTTGTGGTTGTCAGAGGTGGCAAGTGGCAGGTAGGGGCGGGGGTACTGAGTAAAGGTGGTCAAAAGATACAAACTTCCAGTTTTACGATAAGTAAGTTCTGGTGGTGTAACATACAATATGATGACTAAAACTATACTATTTTTATGTTAAAAACTATTTTCTAACTACTTGAGGTAATGGATGTTATATACACTTACTTTGGTAATCATTTCATAACACATACATATATCAAATAATCACATTAGGCATCTTAAACCAATACAGTATTGTGTCAATTATTTCTCAATAAAACTGTAAAAAGTCTATATATAATTCTAACAATTATTCGAGGCTGAGAACCATTATATAGTAAGCATATGGGATGAAAAAAGGGCCAAGACTGAACCTTGATAAACCTCAACATTTACTGGCCAGTTAAGATGAGCTGGGAAGTGAGACAGAGAGGAAGCAGTCAGAGATACAGGGGGGAAACAAACAGGAGGTGTCACCCTGAAAACCTGAAAACTAAAGCATGGATATTTAAACAGGGAGCAAATGGTCAATTTTGCCAAGTGCAAAACTGAGGCATAAGCTCAGGTGACAACTAAGAAATGTCCAGATTGATAGTATTGCCCTTATGGACAAAAATGTTAGTTTACTGATAACACTGAAAACCAGATTGAAGTGGAGTAGGAATGAGCTGGTGGTAAAAACTGGATAATGAGGGTAGAGACAACTCTGACTTGGAGAGTGAGCCAGAGGTAACAGTAGTCAAGTAAGGCGCTTTGCTTATTACATAAAATAGACATGAATTCGTTTAAAAGTCAATGGAATGTCTTCAACTGACAGGAAAAAAAATATGCAAAAGGATAAATACAAGAGAGCATAAAGATCCTGAAAGTATGAGATCCTAAGAACAAGTGGAGGATTCACCTTAAATAACGAGAACATCTTTTTCATGAATCCAGGAGAGAGCAAATACCAGTGAATATATTTGCAGTAGAAAGATAAAGTTCCAATCTCGTAACATTTTTTCTCTAGAGTAGAAGGCAAAGTATGGGTTAGGAATAGAGTGAGAGGGACAACGTGATGGGCTAAAGTTTGTCGAGAGTAGCAAACTACTTGAATGGTTTTTATGAAGAGTGAGGAATTGAGATGATCTTGCAGTCCATGGGGTCGCAAAGAGTCAGACACGACTGAGCGACTGAACTGAACTGAGAAATAGAGTGGAAGAGCCAAGCAGTGTGGAAGATTCTTTTCAAGAAAAATTATAATTAATTTATAGAGAAACAAGTACAAGAACTAAGTTAATCCAGAGTGTTTGTTTTTTTTTTTTTTCGCCAGATAGAAGCAACAAAAAATGGGGACATGAGAGTTCCACTACGGAACAGAGCTATGCGCAATGGAAATTAAGTTAGATGAGGAGAGAAAGAAAGAGAAGACAAGTGGTGGATGGGGGAAAAAATAGAAGCCCTGATAGGGTCTAAGAATAGACAAGATCCATATGGCTGTTTTGGATAACTTTTTAATTATAAACCTCAGTGGTATTTCATTGACAATACTAAAATTTAGTTCACAGAAGAGCTTTCCTGTTTTGTTTTGACTATGGCAGTGTGGGGAAGGAATGAAACAAAGAGTCTTCATTTCCTTTCATCCAAAGGTCCATCTAGTCAAGACTATGGTTTTTCCAGTGGTCATGTATGGATGTGAGAGTTGGACTATAAACAAAGCTGAGCGCTGGAGAATTGATGCTTTTAAACTGTGGTGTTGGAAAAGACTCTTGAGAGTCCCTTGGACTGCAAGGAGATGCAACCAGTCCATCCTAAAGGAGATCAGACCTGGGTGTTCATTCAAAGGACTGTTGTTGAAGCTGAAACTCCAATACTTTGGCCACCTGATGCGAAGAGCTGACTCATTTGAAAAGACCCTGATGCTGGGAAAGATTGAGGCCAGGAGGAGAAGGGGACGACAGAGGATGAGATGGTTGGATGGCATCACTGACTCAGTGGACATTGGTTTAGGTGGACTCTGGGAGTTGATGATGGACAGGGAGGCCTGGTGTGCTGCAGTTCATGGGGTCGCAAAGAGTCAGACACGACTGAGCGACTTCACTTTCTCTTTTCACTTTCATGCATTGGAGAAGGAAATGGCAACCCACTCCAGTGTTCTTGCCTGGAGAATCCCAGGGACTGGGGAGCCTGGTGGGCTGCCATCTATGGGATCGCATAGAGTTGGACACGACTGAAGCTCTTAGCAGCAGCAGCAGAATAAAATATTGTCTTGCTGCAAGCAAATTGATACTAAACATGTGTGATGCTCCTATGGAGCTCCTACTCAGGGACTCTGCTGTACAGGAACATCCCATCCTGAAAGGGACACAGTGTGGGTACTGTTCAGGAACCTAGAGATCGGAAGGCATTCCAGGGCTGCTATCACTCCCAGTGAGTGTCTGTAAGATCCAGGATAACTTTGGAGCTTCATAGCAGTTTTTTCCCTGGATAATTAGATGTGATAAATATAAGGGAACCTAGAAAAAGGTAGGTCAATCGTTAGTTGATAAATTTTTTCACAAAATTTTCTGTGTTCCAGTTTTTTAATTTTATTTTTAAACTTTACAATATTGTATTGGTTTTGCCAAATATCGAAATGAATCCACCACAGGTATACATGTGTTCCCCATTCTGAACCCTCCTCCCTCCCCATACCATCCCTCTGGGTCATCCCAGTGCACCAGCCCCAAGCATCCAGTATCATGCATCGAACCTGGACTGGCGACTCGTTCCATATATATTATATGTATTTCAATGCCGTTCTCCCAAATCATCCCACCCTCTCCCTCTCCCACAGAGTCCAAAAGACTGTTCTATACATCAGTGTCTCTTTTGCTGTCTCATATTGTTACCATCTTTCTAAATTCCATATATATGCGTTAGTATACTGTATTGGTGTTTTTCTTTCTGGCTTACTTCAGTCTGTATAATAAGCTCCAATTTCATCCACCTCATTAGAACTGATTCAAATGTATTCTTTTTAATGGCTGAGTAATACTCCATTGTGTATACGTACCACTGCTTTCTTATCCATTCATCTGCTGATGGACATCTAGGTTGCTTCCATGTCCTGGCTATTATAAACAGTGCTGCGATGAACATTGGGGTACATGTGTCTCTTTCAATTCTGGTTTCCTCAGTATGTATGCCCAGCAGTGGGATTGCTGGAACTTAAGGCAGTTCTATTTCTAGTTTTTTAAGGAATCTCCACACTGTTCTCCATAGTGGCTGTACTAGTTTGCATTCCCACCAGCAGTGTAAGAGGGTTCCCTTTTCTCCACACCCTCTCCAGCATTTATTGCTTGTAGACTTTTGGATCGCAGCCATTCTGACTGGCGTGAAATGGTACCTCATAGTGGTTTTGATTTGCATTTCTCTGATAATGAGTGATGTTGAGCATCTTTTCATGTCTTCTTTGGAGAAATGTCTATTTAGTTCTTTGGCCCATTTTTTGATTGGGTCATTTATTTTTCTGGAATTGAGCTGTAGGAGTTGCTTGTATATTTTTGAGATTAGTTGTTTGTCAGTTGCTTCATTTGCTATTATTTTCTCCCATTCTGAAGGCTGTCTTTTCACCTTGCTTATAGTTTCCTTTGTTGTGCAGAAGCTTTAAGTTTAATTAGGTCCCATTTGTTTATTTTTGCTTTTATTTCCAATATTCTGCGAGGTGGGTCATAGAGGATCCTGCTGTGATGTATGTCAGAGACTGTTTTGCCTATGTTCTCCTCTAGGAGTTTTATAGTTTCTGGTCTTACATTTAGATCTTTAATCCATTTTGAGTTTATTTTTGTGTATGGTGTTAGAAAGTGCTCTAGTTTCATTCTTTTACAAGTGGTTGACCAGTTTTCCCAGCACCACTTGTTAAAGAGATTGTCTTTAATCCATTGTATATTCTTGCCTCCTTTGTCAAAGATAAGGTGTCCATATGTGCATGGATTTATCTCTGGGCTTTCTATTTTGTTCCATTGATCTATATTTCTGTCTTTGTTCCAGTACCATACTGTCTTGATGATTGTGGCTTTGTAGTAGAGCCTGAAGTCAGGTAGGTTGATTCCTCCAGTTCCATTCTTCTTTCTCAAGATTGCTTTGGCTATTCGAGGTTTTTTGTATTTCCATACAAATTGTGAAATTATTTGTTCTAGCTCTGTGAAGAATACCATTGGTAGCTTGATAGGGATTGCATTGAATCTATAAATTGCTTTGGGTAGTATACTCATTTTCACTATATTGATTCTTCCAATCCATGAACATGGTATATTTCTCCATCTATTAGTGTCCTCTTTGATTTCTTTCACCAGTGTTTTATAGTTTCCTATATATAGGTCTTTAGTTTCTTCAGGTAGATATATTCCTCAGTATTTTATTCTTTCTGTTGCAATGGTGAATGGAATTGTTTCCTTAATTTCTCTTTCTGTTTTCTCATTATTAGTGTATAGGAATGCAAGGGATTTCTGTGTGTTGATTTTATATCCTGCAACTTTACTATAATCATTGACTAGTTCTAGTAATTTTCTGGTGGAGTCTCTAGGGTTTTCTATGTAGAGGATCATGTCATCTGCAAACAGTGAGAGTTTTACTTCTTCTTTTCCAATTTGGATTCCTTTTATTTCTTTTTCTGCTCTGATTGCTGTGGCCAAAACTTCCAAAACTATGTTGAATAGTAATGGTGAAAGTGGGCACCCTTGTCTTATTCCTGACGTTAGAGGAAATGCTTTCAATTTTTCACCATTGAGGATAATGTTTGCTGTGGGTTTGTCATATACAGCTTCTATTATATTGAGGTATGTTCCTTCTATTCCTGCTTTCTGGAGAGTTTTTATCATAAATGGATGTTGAATTTGTCAAAGGCTTTCTCTGCATCTATTGAGATAATCATATGGTTTTTGTTTTTCAATTTGTTAATGTGGTGTATTACATTGATTTGCGGATATTGAAGAATCCTTGCATCCCTGGGATAAAGCCCACTTGGTCATGATGTATGATCTTCTTCATATGTTATTGGATTCTGTTTGCTAGAATGTTGTTAAGGATTTTTGCATCTATGTTCATCAGTGATATTGGCCTGTAGTTTTCTTTTTTTGTGGGATCTTTGTCAGGTTTTGGTATTAGGGTGATGGTGGCCTCATAGAATGAGTTTGGAAGTTTACTTTCCTCTGAAATTTTCTGGAAGAGTTTGAGCAGGATAGGTGTTAGCTCTTCTCTGAATTTTTGGTAGAATTCAGCTGTGAAGCCGTCTGGACCTGGGCTTTTGTTTGCTGGAAGATTTTTGATTACAGTTTCAATTTCCGTGCTTGTGATGGGTCTGTTAAGATTTTCTATTTCTTTCTGGTCCAGTTTTGGAAAGTTGTACTTTTCTAAGAATTTGTCCATTTCTTCCACATTGTCCATTTTATTGGCATATAATTGTTGATAGTAGTCTCTTATGATCCTTTGTGTTTCTGTGTTGTCTGTTGTGATCTCTCCATTTTCGTTTCTAATTTTATTGATTTGATTTTTCTCCCTTGGTTTCTTGATGAGTCTGGCTAATGGTTTGTCAATTTTATTTATCCTTTCAAAGAACCAGCTTTTGGCTTTGTTGAGTTTTGTTATGGTCTCTTTTGTTTCTTTTGCATTTATTTCTGCCCTAATTTTTAAGATTTCTTTCCTTCTGCTAACCCTGGGATTCTTCATTTCTTCCTTTTCTAGTTGCTTTAGGTGTAGAGTTAGGTTATTTATTTGACTTTTTTCTTGTTTCTTGAGGTATGCCTGTATTGCTATGAACTTTCCCCTTAGGACTGCTTTCACAGTGTCCTACAGGTTTTGGGTTGTTGTGTTTTCATTTTCATTCATTTCTATGCAAATTTTTATTTCTTTTTTGATTTCTTCTGTGATTTGTTGGTTATTCAGCAGCGTGTTGTTCAGCCTCCATATGTTGGAATTTTTAATAGTTTTTCTCCTGTAATTGAGATCTAATCTTACTGCATTGTGGTCAGAAAAGATGCTTGGAATGATTTCAATTTTTTTGAATTTACCAAGACTAGATTTATGGCCCAGGATGTGATCTATCCTGGAGAAGGTTCCATGTGCGCTTGAGAAAAAGCTTAAATTCATTGTTTTGGGATGAAATGTTCTATAGATATCAATTAGGTCTAACTGGTCTATTTTATCATTTAAAGTTTGTGTTTCCTTGTTAATTTTCTGTTTAGTTGATCTATCCATAGGTGTGAGTGGGGTATTAAAGTCTCCCACTACTATTGTGTTATTGTTAATTTCTCCTTTCATACTTGTTAGCATTTGTCTTACATATTGCGGTGCTCCCATCTGTGTTCCAGTCGTAACACTAGGTGCTAACAATTCTACAGCTGACAAAACAGACATGGTTACTTTCTTCATGGAGCCTAAGAAATACACATGAAGACAAATATTAAATAATCACTAATATTAAAGTAAATACTTAAGCTGTCCAAAGGGGTACAGTGAAAGAAGATGTACATTCACATGTATTTAAGCATATTGAGGATTTATTAGTCCTGGTGTAAGTGGAGGAGGTACTAGGAAGGATTCAACAAGATGCCCAGATTCGGGGATCAGGCAACTTGATGGTGTGGTGGCATTTACTAACATAATCAATCTAAAAGAAGAGCCAATTAGGGAAAGGATAGTGCTGAATTCAACTCTGAACATCTTATATTTGAGATGACTGTTAAACAACCTAGTGAAGATATACAGTAAGTGGTTGGATGAAAGGATCCAGAGCTCAGCATAATGATCTGGGCTGGAAAGATCGATTTTCTCATTTCCACTCTGCTCAAAGGAGCCTCCCATCTAACTCCTGCTACTGTGAATGGACAAATGATGAAGGCAGCATGGGCAAAGAAGGAAGAGGTTGTCTTTCAGAATTCTTTTTACTACATAACGGTCCAGTTTAATAATCACAGCTGCTCTTCAGGAAAATTATAACAGAGGTAACAGGTGTCTCTATACATCCTCCATGCCTTACCATGGTAATCTTTCCAAAACATAAGTTTATGATGTTACCTTCCCTCTAAGACACAAAATAAAAATGAAGCTCCTAAATCCTGGTTTCAGAATCTTTTATCAGCTGGCTTATTTCCTTCCATGTTCCCCCAGATTCTCTAGGACCCGTTTCATGTCACACACTTTTTTCCTCCAAGCACATCCACCTCACCGCAGTCCATGTAACAATCCAGGCTGTCTTATGCCTCTTTACCTTGTTCATGTTGGTATTTCTCAAGTAACTTTTGTCCCTTTGTCCTGCCTGGAAAACTTCTAGTCTTCCCTTAAGTTCCTGATTTATTTACGATTTCAAAGAACATTTTTAGCCCTTCCAGTATGTCCTACAGTCTGTTAGATCTTTGGTATATAGAGTTATACACAAGAATGATATTACCCACCAATCTTATGTTGTATGTAACCTACCAGAAAAGGACACACACAAGACATATGTTATATACTTAACTTTTCCCCACTGGGAGATGGTAAAAATTTTATATGTTCAGAAGCTTATTTTATTGTATTGTTTGCTCATACATTCTGGATCTGTCTTCTCCTTGCCTTGTCCAAATTCTGGTGATATTTTTTGTTTTTTCCACAAGTTTTTGACTTATGCTGTTCTGCCAAGCTTTAACATTGTATTTTACAAGGTCAGTTAATCCTATTATTTTCTTTTTTAATTGCTCAAAGTCCACTTTGACTCCTCTGAACATTTATTGACACAAACACAAGTAATAAAATGCCTGCCACCACTTACCAGGGCTGGCCTTTTTTTCTCCCCACTCTGTTGGTCAGATAGCACTGACCAAAATCTCTCTCTCAATCTCTCTCCCTGTGTGTGTGCCCATCTGTCTCTCTCTCCTAGGTATTCTGAATTATTTCCTCATTGGACAGATACATGGACTATATACATTTTCCTATAACATCAATAGCCCAGAATTTCCAGTTCAATCGTTCAATGTCCTGTCAGCTATGTTCTCATACAGGTCACTACTTTCTTCACCTTCTAGTAACACTAGCCTTATCAGTGTTGGGCAATTCAACTCACCTTGAACCCCCATCTCTCCACCTCTCGACTACCTATACAGGCCATAGACATACTATGCTTCCTGACATCAACAACTGGAATCTGGGGCTTCCCTGGTGAGTCAGCGGCAAAGAATCTGCCTGCCAATGCAGGGGAAACAGGTTTGATCCCTGATTAAGGAAGATGCCACATGTCACAGAGCAACTAAGCCCATGTACCACAACTACTGAGCCTGTGCTCTAGAGCCCGGGAGCCAGAACTATTGAGCCCATGTGCCACAACTACTGCAGCTTGTGCACTCTATAGCCTGTATCCTCAATAAGAGAAACCACTGCAATGAGAAGCCTGAGCATCACAACTAGAGTGTAGCACCAACTCACTGCAACTAGAGAAAAAGCCTACACAGCAACGAAGATTCAGCACAGCAAAATAAATATATAGATATAGATATAGATATATAGATATATAGATAAAAATAGATAAATTTTTAAAAAATTGGAATCTGTACCACACTGTAGAGAACCCCACTTCAGCATACCAACCATGGGAAAAATCCAAATGGAAAGTGAAAAACTGACTTTATTCTGTTTTAAAATTGTCACATATTAAAATTATTTGTCTCTTGGTTGCTTGAGAAGCCCTGAATCAGATAAATGAGCTACCTGAAATGTAACAAAAAACCATGTTATTCATGCACATTAAGGACTCAAAGTCTGAATGTCATCACACAGGCTTCTGGGAATTTTAATAACATTTATATTTCAATTATCTTGACATTATGTCTCTTTGAAGATGCATGGAAATAAAACTACTACAGAGCTGAACTTATAGAATTTACTTACAGACTACAGCTCTTCCTCCCAGTCTGGTTATGTTAGCAACTTAAGAAATGGCAGTTGCAGGAAAACTGTAAACATAGGTAATTTGTAGGAGGGGTGAATGACAATTTTGAAGGTCAAAACGTGGCCCTTCCTAAGTAAGTGAGATATAGAAAAAAGAGGAAAGGATGTATCTAGACAAGGGGTTTGTTTAATGCCAACGCCAAGTCTCTACATGAAACTCAAAAATTTATTTCCTTAAGTCTCTGGTTCTCAGTATGACCAATAATTTTTATTTTTTAAAAATCTAATGCTGATAAATTAGTTAGAAGAGACATTATTGTTGTCAGTGTCACGTAATCAAGCTCCTGAGATGAAGACAAATTTCATTCTGTTTCAAAGTTATAACCCTCATTGAGTCAGCCATCTTGAAATTACCTATCTGAATGATCTGAATCCAAATCATTCTGGCTGAGCTGGGAAAATGATCAAAAGTACCCACTCTTCAAAGCATTTTTTTTTTAATGGAATTTTCTTTTATTTTGTTTTTTGTTTTGTTTTGTTTTTGGCTGCACCACACGGCATGAAGGATCTTAGTTCTGCACTAAGCCCCCTGTCAGGGTCTCCTGCATTGCAGGTGGATTCTTTACCAGATGAGCTACCAGGGAAGCCCATATTCGAAGCACATAGTCTTAACCACTGTACCACCAAGGAAGTTCCAAAGCAGTGTTTTTTTAATAATAGAGAAAAACACATCAAAAACTAGTCTATCTACTAGTTGGTCATTTTAAACTAAGTGGTCATTTTTTAAAAAAGCAATTAAAATAAAAATATACTCAACAACATAAAATGCATATCATGCAAAGCAACAGCAACATCAAAAATTGATTCTCAACATCACTCATTATCAAAGAAATGCAAATCAAAACCACTATGAGGCACCATTTCACGCCAGTCAGAATGGCTGCGATCCAAAAGTCTACAAGCAATAAATGCTGGAGAGGGTGTGGAGAAAAGGGAACTCTCTTACACTGTTGGTGGGAATGCAATCTAGTACAGCCACTATGGAGAACAGTGTGGAGATTCCTTAAAAAACTGGAAATAGAACTGCCTTATGACCCAGCAATCCCACTGCTGGGCATACACACTGAGGAAACCAGAATTGAAAGAGACACATATACCCCAATGTTCATCGCAGCACTGTTTATAATAGCCAGGACATGGAAGCAACCTAGATGTCCATCAGCAGATGAATGGATAAGAAAGCAGTGGTACATATACACAATGGAGTATTACTCAGCCATTAAAAAGAATACATTTGAATCAGTTCTAATGAGGTGGATGAAATGGAGCCTATTATACAGAGTGAAGTAAGCCAGAAAGAAAAATACCAATACAGTATACTAACACATATATATGGAATTTAGAAAGGTGGTAACAATAACCCTGTATATGAGACAGCAAAAGAGACACTGATGTATAGAACAGTGGGAGAGGGAGAGGGTGGGATGATTTGGGAGAATGGCATTGAAACATGTATAATATCATATATGAAATGGAGCCTATTATACAGAGTGAAGTAAGCCAGAAAGAAAAATACCAATACAGTATACTAACACATATATATGGAATTTAGAAAGGTGGTAACAATAACCCTGTATATGAGACAGCAAAAGAGATACTGATGTATAGAACAGTGGGAGAGGGAGAGGGTGGGATGATTTGGGAGAATGGCATTGAAACATGTATAATATCATATATGAAACAAGTCACCAGTCCAGGTTCAATTCATGATACTGGATGCTTGGGGCTGGCGCACTGGGATGACCCAGAGGGATGGTATGGGGAGGGAGGAGGGTTCAGAATGGGGAACACATGTATACTTGTGGCAGATTCATTTTGATATATGGCAAAACCAATACAATATTGTAAAGTTATAAAATAAAATTTTAAAAAGTTGAATATATACTAGGATCATTCACAATTATTTTTAAAGTTTTTTTTATAAATTCAGGTAAACACTGAAAAGACATATACAAATATGACAATGTAAGTTACAGTATTAAGGAGGGCAAAATTATGGCAAAATATCCTCCACTTTCCAAAATGTTTGTAGTGTTGTTACTTCATCTATACAGAAATGAGTAAAGGCATGCCAAACTGACAGGGCTTCAGGGGTGATATCTTTATATGCCACAGACAGTACTTTATTATTACCAAGGGAAGCAGTGCTGTCATTCTATTTCCTCCTAAACTTTATTTTAATTAAAACCGGAGAGTGATCCTGCAACAGTCCAAGACCAAATAAATGTCAGCTCAGCATTTGTGGAAAATGCGAAGACTAAAGGAGAACGATGAATTAGCCTAACTCAGAGACTAATAACATTATGAAGTGAACTGTCATCTTGGTGCTTACATGTAATCTCTCTCAGAGAAGCAAATGTGGATGGATGCAGTGGAGGATTTCTACCTCCACTACCAAAATGGTTGAGGTATTGGTGACACTTTATAATCAGAGACCAGATTTTATGAGCTTTAGTTATCCCAAGGGGCTAGGAAATACTTTATTTTTTTTATTTTTTTAAGATTTTATTTTTAAACTTTACAATATTGTATTAGTTTTGCCAAATATCGAAATGAATCCACCACAGGTATACCTGTGTTCCCCATCCTGAACCCTCCTCCCTCCTCCCTCCCCATACCCTCCCTCTGGATCGTCCCAGTGCACCAGCCCCAAGCATCCAGTATCGTGCATCAAACCTGTACTGGCCTTATCCAGCAATCCCACTGCTGGGCATACACACTGAGGAAATACTTTAAAGCTCACTGTTAAATTGAAAGATGCAAAATTAAAGCAGTAAAAATGAGGATTCTAGGTTTTGGTGGAAAAAGAAAAAAACAATGGAAAAGTGACCACAAGATCACAATTTTCACAGTCTACATAAACTTAATAGAATGTGTATAGTTGTGGGAAATCAATAGAAATAATTGTATCACTCTGCAAACTTAATGTGGCCTCCCAAGTGGCTCTAGTGGTAAAGAACCCACCTGCCAATGCAGGAGGCATAAGAGATGCAAGTTCGATCCCTGGGTCAGGAAGATTCCCTGGAAAAGGGCATGGCAAACCACTCCAGTATTCTTGCCTGGAGAATCCCATGGAGAGAGGAGGCTGGTGGGCTACTGTCCATAGGGTCACAAAGAGTCAGACACCACTGAAGTGGCTTAGCACACACACATGCCACACTTAATATTCTTGATGGTATTTAACATCTTAGATTAGTGCCCACAAAACTTACATTTTTTTAAAATCACTTTTTACATTTACAATGGTTCTATAACTACATTTTATCTAATACTTTGTGTGCACACATGCTCAATCACTCAGTTGTGTCTGACTCTTTGTGACCCCATGGACTGTAGCCTGACTGACTCCATGGGATTTCCCAGGCAAGAATACTGGAGTGGGTTGCCATTTCCTTCTCCAGGAGATCTTCCCAACCCAGGCATTGAACCCACATCTCCTGCACTGGCAGACGGATTCTTTACCACTGTGCCACCTGGGAATTTCATATAGAATAGCTTACAGTGCTCCAATATAATCATTTATTTTATCCTACATGATCATCTCATGAACAGTTGAGGACCTAGGGTAAGCATTCACATTTGTCTCTCACACAGGAGAGAAAAAGAAGTTAACTGATGGACTGCCCCTCAGCTTCAAAGTGGCAGAATTCAAAGTTAAATCCAAAGTTTAATCTGCCTCCCACACAGCACATTAAAGTAAATTAGAGAAGAAAGCAAATTTCCAGAAAAATTCATATTTTTAAAACACAGATTTGATGCTCCTCTCTGTTCTTTTCCCACCCAGAATTCCTGTATGCTCAAGTGAGGCTCCTCCCTCTGTGAGAGAAGAAAACTCATTCACACAAATGTGTTAGAAAGATACAGACTATGTCTCCAAGTTGGCCTTGACGCTGGGAACACTCAGAAAGAACATCCTTTAAAAGAATGAACTGATGGTGGAATTTGTAGAACTGCTAAATACAGGAAAACCACTTTGGGAGCCTTCAAACCATTCAACTGCACGATCATTTGTTCTACTTATGAAACTGACCCTGTAGAGCATGGTCATCAATTTGGGATGCCAGCTGTGATAAAGTGCCAAAAAGAAAATAAAGTTTAGCCCTACCACATACAAGCTGTGTGACCAAGAATAAACAAAATCAAGTGACTCCCAGCCTCCATTTACACATCTAAAAAATGGAAGTTTTTATTTACGGTGCTGGAGTGAAGATGAAATGAGATAAAACGTCATCTCAGGACAGGAGTGATCATTAATATTTTCAGTTGGTGGTTTTTAGAGGCTTTTATCCTCTAAAATCAAGTTACTTCCTCTACCAATGTTGTTATTCTAGAAGCAGCCTCATAAATTTTACAATTTACTGTTAGCATTACAAAGAAAAAGCAACTCATCTAATATAACAAATGTGTTATAAAATTCATTTTTATAACTTTGAGAATTATCTAGGAAGCTTGGGAATTTTCAAGACTTCAAAGTATTCAAAATAAGGGTTGTTTTTTTTTTTGCAGCATTTCCTTATCACAAAGAAGGCACCTAGCTTATTTAGAATAACGTAGTGCTATTGATTTATATAGATAAGTGGAGTTATTATTATCTGTATGTATCATACATACATTCAACCTCTAAAGTATAAACCCATCAAGCTTTTTATTAAACAACTCCATCCCATTACCCCTTCCCCCAGTGATTACCATGTTTCAACAGTTCTTAGGGCACACATCTGGCAATTTGTCTTATAATATTAATGTTCTCCAATTTTGATGGTATGTCCTCATCTGCCTGTTTGCTGGAGATCTGAGGACCCCCGAATAGTATGTTCTATCACATAATTCCTTCCATCACCTGGCCAGCATAAGCCTCGTACCTTGGGTTAAACATACATCATGTCTAACTACAATCTACATAAAAATGCAAATATTCCTTGGAGATATCATTTTTATTATATCTTGTCCTTAACTCCCATGGCTTTTTCAACTCTTAACTAACAGAGAGGTCCTGTGAAGATGGGCCACAGAGAGGTACTCTTGAAATTTGTGACATCAGTGAGTTAGGTCTAGAATGTAGGACACTGAAAGACTGGGTACATATAGGTGTTTTAGTAAGAGGGCAGCAAAAGAGAAGGTATTGTTAAAGGTTATAATAGACAGTGTTGCCTTCCTGCTCAGCATCTACTCTTTAGTCCACCCTCCAAACAGCCCCCCGGTTTGGTCCCGTCCCCTTGGATACTCCAGTGTGCCTCATGAGGAGCCAATTCCACCTCACACTCAGGTATTGAAATAGGCCTAACTGAATTAAAGCCATCTTCCTTGCAAGTAACTGGCCCAGAAATGTATACATGACTCATTGAGAGCCAATGAGATTTCCAATGAAGGGCCTTTGTGGGCAGATGGGTGTCTCAAGATAATTGTTTTTCATTTTTCTGGGACAGCTTTCAAAGGAACACTTTCTTCTTTTCCTTTTGCAATCTATCATGCACAAAGATCTCAGGTCCAGGAAGAAGTCAACACTTAGAAGGAATCAGAGTGAAGAAAATCACAGGGAAGTGGCACCAAAGACACTGGAGGAAGTGTCCCTGAAGCCCATCTCACCTTTGCATTTCTCTGTGCATGAGCTAGTATGTTTCCTCATAGTATATACCCAGTGGAGCTGGATTTTCTGTGATTTGCTGCTTGTGTGGCCCAAATGATAGGGAGCCAAAGACAGAATGTTCTGTTGTTTGGGTCCCACAACCACCATCTTCTGAACAGGCAGGATTTTAAAAAATCACAGCCATCTATACCATTTGTAACTTGTTATAAGAGCTAGACAGAAAAGACACATGACTGTCCAAAGCATTGCTGTGCAACTGACAAAAATCTAGATTGAAATATTCCTGTGTCTCGTATCCTAACACTTTCCATCCCCTGGGATTACATTTTTTTATCACTAATATCATCTATAAATCAGCAAAATGTTCTACAAAAATGTCACCTTCATTTCACAGTACTTTGAATATACACTCACTCACCTAAGAAAAACAATCCATTTTAGAAAATTAATTATTGAATATATAAAGTGCTTTCATTCTTAGAATCCATAATGTGAATTGGCTGGATCATAATTAATGCTTTCTAGCATGATTCTTATAAAGGTATCTCTCCAATCAGACCTGACAGACTACTTGCCCAACTTGGCTCTAATGCCTTCAAGATCTTCATAAAACAGAAATGAACTTGAAAGTTGTTACAAATAGGAATGTAAAATTAAATATAGTATTCCTACTTGATACATAATATTTTAATTTATGTGATATTGCCAATGTCAGAAGAGGAAAAAACAGAATTATTTTAAGGTGTTTTTGCCACAGAGCTATACATTAATCCCTTACTGAAGAAACAGTTAGATCTTGAATGGGATAACCTTAACACAACTGCATTTTGCAATCTCTACTTTTTTTTTTTACTGTATTATTTATGTATGGCTTTATTTTTATAGTAAAATAACATTTATAATGGCTGTATTAAATAACAGTTTGAAGCCAAAACATATAATAAATTACTAATAGTATAAAAAAATACACAGAACTCTCTCTTGGCCCACATCCAGTGGACTTTATTAAGCTATTTAAATTGATTATATAAGACAGGATTTCTGAGTAGCTGATATTCTCTAGTCTATGTTAACCATTTGGGAAAAGACAAACAATATCTCAATATGTATCTGTAATTCATAAATTTTCAAAGTATTTTTTTAGTTTTGTATAAATACCTGCTAATAAAATGGGCTTCCCTGGTAGCTCAGCTGATAAAGAATCCGCCTGCAATGCAGGAGACCCTGTTATGACTCCTGGTTTGGGAAGTTTCCCTGGAGAAGGGATAGGCTACCCACGCCAGTATTCTGGCCTGGAGAATTCCATGGACTGTATAGTCCATGGGGTTGCAAAGAGTTTAACATGACTGAGAGACTTTCACTTGCTACTAAAATATTACAGTTCATTCCCATTACCTCTAGATAGAAGCCTACATTTGGAGTCTCTAAATGCCTTTTCTGCAGGCAATTCCATCTGAGAGTGTCTTTTCCACACTTAGAGTAAACTCTTCAACTAACATGGCTCATGTGCATTTGTGTTAAGGTTCTGGTGACCCAATCTGCTACCTGGGCTAATTGGGATTTCTCTCCATCTGTTGATGCAGGTTCTTTTTGTCTGGTTGCCTGTTCAGGTAAGGACATCATCTTCCATCACGTTAAGAGACAGATGTGGGTGCTCCGAAAGGTCAACCAAGAAGTGTGAACTCATGAGGATACACCCAAACAGGTCCTCTATATCTTTAAAACACAGGGAGTCAATAACAAATACGGTAATTTACGTGGCTAGGTATCAATGTCATCCTTAGGCCAAGAACAAGGCCATGGTGGCCTTAAGCAGTTCAATTTCTCCCATTTGCTTACAGTTTTCACTCACTAGTTGCATTATTTGGGAGACATGCTCAGATAGACATACTGACTTCACCACAGCAGTGAGTTAGTGAATGAGGCTGATGGATACTGCAAGACACAACTTGGGATTTAATAGATTTGCTTTCCAGATCTGAAAGTCCAAAGTAAATGCCTACAGGCAAGGGCCTCATTACACATTATTTCAGGGGTTAAGGGAAACAATCAGGGAAGAAAATCTTAGTTATTTAAAACTTATCTTTTAAACATATAGCTAAAGGTTTATCCTCCAGAGATATAAAACATTAATTGCTACTGCTCTCCAACCACCACCATCAAAATGACTGACAAAATTATTACAGTAAGAGAATCTAATTAATCTAAAACCAGAGGGATTGTGAGTTGGGTGTAAAAGAGGATCTGCTGACCTATGATTTTAAACACTCAAGATATTTAAAAGGAAGAGCTTTAAAGATAAAGATATAAAATTACCTATCCTCTAAGAGTTGGGTCAATACTACTGTAAGAAATAATAAATGAAATAGGATTCAAGAAAGATCCAGAGACACTGCTTATGAAAACAAAACAAAAAAAAAAGGAAAGAACTTTTCCTATTTCTATGATACCTCCGAAAGATTCTACTTGGTATCAACCAGTACATTATCATCACTGTAAAATAAGATTAGGGGGATTTGCAAAGAAAACGATACCAACCCTTTAAGAAGTGAAGTGGATGTCAAAAAGATTTAGATACTCTGTAAACACAGAACATTTGCCTTTCTATTAAAAACTCTACCTTGACATAATGCATTAGCATGAATGCAGAAACCAAAAAAGTATTTTCAGACTCATGCATCAAATCAAATTATGTTCTTTGGACAAAAAAGGTTTAGGAAAGTCTTCTGAAAAAGGCCAAAAAAAAAAAAAAGACAAAAAAAGGTTTGTGGAAACAAACCTTATTTTCACTTGAAACACAATCAGAAAAAAAAAAAAAAAAAACATTTTTGAAGACAACTGTTGGAAACCTGATACCTTTACAATACAGAGGAATTCTGAGACAGCCAGCCCTCCAAGTGTTTTATTTTTAAAGTAATCCAATGGTACCAAAACCCATCAAAACACTGGCTTCCATAGCATATGGAATTCCATACCATATACCACTCTCCTAATACTGGAAAGTTAAAGTTCTCTCCACCTGCTTCAAGTCTTGCCTGAAATTAGACCACAGAGAAAGAAGCAAGGGAGGAGTCATAAATCACTTCTCGGTCAAGTCCAAGCCGAAAGGCAAGCGTGTAAATCACTCTGAGGCTAAAAAAGATTCCTCCCTAAGGCAGAAGAAGAATGTTTGCTTACACCTTTATAAATAAAGTTCTGTCAAGCTGCGAGGCAAATATACTCATATCCATAGGGGTAGCCGGGGAGACAGCTCTGTGAATCTCCAACACAATCCATTTCCACACAAAGGACACTCTTACCAGCTTCCTCTTGGGACAGTAAATAATCGCTAATCATCCCAGATGGTGTGAATCTAAACTTATCAGTGACAGATAATAAATCAGAGCATTCTGATATGTGCCATGCTATTACAGTTCCAATGATTTCACACCAATGGGACATTCAAACTGCTAAGTAGCATAATTAGTTACAGATAATTCCAAGACATTAATCATGCTTGGGATAAATCCTTGGAACAAACACTGGAAATATTCTTTATTGTAGATAGTACTATATGCCTAAAGGGACTAATTTGGTACCAGGCTTATAAGTATGCGGGCACATAAGATGAACAGCACCTTTTCATACCCAGAAGTGATATTCCACTGTACATTTTATAAAACAAAGTACCCTCCCACAACCGCCTTTTTCACTTCTCAAGTTTTGCTCAAACAAGACATTTAATTTTATATTCAAGAGAATTTTAATTCTTATTTTATTCATCTCAACTGTTTCTCTTTAAAAATGCAACTGTTCTATCAAGGAATGCAATACTTACTTTGGGAATAAAGGTGAAGCAAGTGAGTTTTGTTCTGGGATCTTTTCCTCGTGCTAGCTTCAACATTTTAGCTTACTTTTTTCATATTTCTTTTATTATTTTCATTTTTTAAAATTGCAATATAATTGCATTACAATGTTTTGTTAGTTTCTGCTGTACAACACCATGAATCAGCTATATGTATACATATATTCCCTTCCTCTTGAGCCTCTCTCCCACCCCCCACCCCATCACACACCTCAAGGTCATCACAGAGCACTGTGATGAGCTCCCTGTTTTACACACCAGCTTCCCACTGGCTATCTGTTGTAAACACAGTAGTGTATATATGTCAGCGCTACTCTCTCAATTCGTCATGTTCCCTTCTCTCAGAATCTAGATCTTCACTAGCTACTCCCAGTAACCAAGCCATAGGGTATTAACAACTGAGAACAACTTAATGAAAGCACATCTTCCAATATTATAGCTGCATTTGAAACTGTTAGGCTTGAGAATGAGCAGGGAGTTTGGGCTATGTTATATGCAAAGTACACTGTGCAAAATGCCAGGCTGGATGAATCCCAAGCTGGAATCAAGATTACTGGGAAAAATATCAATAACTTCATATGCAGATGACAGGCTCTAACTAAAGAGTCTCTTGATGAAGGTGAAAGAGGAGAGTGGAAAGCTGGCTTAAAACTCAACATTCAAAAAACGAAGATCATGACATCCAGTCCCATCACTTCATGGCAAATAGATGGGGAAACAATGGAAACAGGGACAGACTTTATTTTCTTGGGCTCCAAAATCACTGTAGATGGTGACTGCAGCCATGAAATTCAAAGATGTTTGCTTCTTGGAAGGAAATGCTCAGACAAACCTACAGAACATATTAAAAAGCAGAGATATCACTTTGCCAACAAAGGTCCATATAGTCAAAGCATGGTTTTCTCAGTAGTCATGTACAGATGTGAGAGTTGGACCATAAAGAAGGCTGAGCGTGGAAAAACTGATTCTTTAGAACTGTGGTGCTGGAGAAGACCTCTTGAGAGTCCCTTGGTCAGCAAGGAGATCAAACTGGTCAATCCTAAAGGAAATCAGCCCTGAATATTCAGTGGAAGGACTAATGCTGAAACTGAAGCTCCAGTACTTTGGCCACCTGATGCAAAGAGCCAACTCACTGGAAAAGACCCTAATGCTGGGAAGATTGAAAGCAAGAGGAGAAGGGGGTGACAGAGGATGAGATGGTTGAATGGCATCACTGATTCAATGGACATGAGTTTGAGCAAACTCTGGGCTATACTGAAGGACAGGAAAGCCTGGCGTGCTGTAGTCCATGGGGTTGCAAAGAGTCGGACATGACTGAGAGACTGAACAACAACAGGAACCCCATAAATCATGATATATAAGCAACCAGCTGATGTCTTGAATTGTTCACGAGGTTATAGGCAAACCCAGGCTATATGAGCCACCAATATAAGTTGTTGCGAACATTCAAAAACACTATAAGCAGAGAATGCCATAGAGGACTTATATGTGTTTCCTCTACACGTTCCATAAATTGTCTACCATTCAAAATCCTCAACCTACTCTCCCAGATTATGTATCCTTTCATATAATTTATGGTGATTCCCTACTCCAGAACATTTTAATTTTTATGAAATTAAATCTGTTGATTTGTTCATTTTCTTCAAAGTTTGGTATTTTAAGTAACTACTGTAAAGTCTCCCATAAATTAATAGAAATAATCCCTTGAGTCATTTTCTAGAACTTTTACTTTTGCAATTAATATTTAAATCTTTCATCTATCTGGAATTTATTTTAACTTTGTAACTTCGTATTTTTTTTCAAATTTGTAGCATATTATTTTAACACCATTAATTTAAAAAGTCAACCCCTTGTTCCAAATTTCCATCAATAAAATATAGAGTAAGTTAATAAAAACATATCTACATGATGAACTACTATGTAGCTCTTTAAAACAATGAGGTTGCTCTATATGTAATAATGCCAACAATGTATAGATTAAACAGTTACAATGAGAAAAACAAATTGAAGAAAAGTATGTATGCTATAGGGCTTCCCGGGTGACACTGATGGTAAAGAACCTGCCTGCCAATGCAGGAGACGCAAGAGACACAGGTTTGATTCCTGGGTTGGGAAGATCCCCTGGAGGAGGGCATGGCAGCCCACTTCAGTATTCTTGCCTGGAGAATCCCATGAACAGAGGAGCCTGGCAGGCTAAAGTTCATAGGGTCTCAAAGAGTCAGACATGACTGAAGCAAGTTAGCACACAAAAAACTATACATACAATTGTATAAATGCTGAAAAAATTCTAAATATAAACTGTGAATAGTTGTATCTGAGGATTAGGATTGGGGACGGAGGAGAGTTTTTTCCAACAACTTAAACTTACATAATTTTTTAAATGCATTTATATAAGCATATACACCTTTTGCATTTTAATGTCAATCTTGCAAACCAGAACAATTCTTTAAAGTTAACTACTAGTATAGTCAAAACATGTATACACTCCAAATCACTAAATGCATAGAACATTTGGTAAGAATCTCCTATCTCTTTTTTCCTCTGCTGGGCTCTGATGTGAACAAGAAATCCACCTTTATCAAGTTTAGTCTCAGAGGTTTTGGAGTTGTTACTTCAGTTAGCCTAAGGTAACTACTTAAATACTAGTTAGGCAAATAAGATATGCATATAAAAAGCTAAGAGATCAAAGTAGTATATGTGTACAACACTTTTGATAGTAAGTGAAGACTGTAGGAATGAAATTAAGAAAAAAGGCCCAGAAGAGTTTCTTTAGGGTGGGATAGAGCTGGTCAAGTTTTGGTGACAAAGAACTATGGAGAAAGTGTGTGAGTCAAGTTCAGAATCAGGGAAGTAAACATTAAATAGATATGTACATGTATAACTGAATCACTCTGCTGTACATCTGAAAATAACATGACATTGTAAATCAACTATAGTTCAATAAAGAATAAAAATTTTTTTAAAAATAAAAATAAAAAATGGTAAAACAAAAAATAAAACCTCCATAGCTTCCTTTATATATTTCAAATAAAAAATATGAAACAAGTCGCCAGTCCAGGTTTGATGCATGATACTGGATGCTTGGGGCTGGTGCACTGGGATGACCCAGAGGGATGGTATGGGGAGGGAGGAGGGAGGAGGGTTCACGATGGGGAACACATGTATACCTGTGGCAGATTCATTTTGATATATGGCAAAACCAAATAAAATAAAATTTAAAAAAAAATTCAAATTTCTTAATAAGAAAAAAATAGATGAGTCTCATTGGAGTATTGTTAAGAACCAGTGAAGGCAGTTTCAAAAATGTAGGTTAGAACTTAATTATGGAGAACCCTCAGTGTCAGCCTAAGGTTGTTTGTCATACAGGACCAGTATGACAAATAGGTTTTTTTTTTTTTTTTT
The DNA here is from genome assembly GCF_003369695.1 of Bos indicus x Bos taurus. Lineage (NCBI taxonomy): Eukaryota > Metazoa > Chordata > Mammalia > Artiodactyla > Bovidae > Bos > Bos indicus x Bos taurus. The sequence goes on from NC_040105.1 coordinate 21,093,951, forward strand.
CATGTAAATGTAAATTGTTGGGTATTGGGGGGGGTCTACCTTTCAACTAGGTTGGGAAAGATTCTCAAGTTATAACTCAGTATCAGGAAGGATTAGCAATGGATTAGCTGATGGATTAGAAATGTCTGATATGGACTAATGATTGAGGCACTGTTCTGTGCAGGGTATTTGCAGACTCCGCTAGAGGTAAAGAGGTTTGTGAGATATGGGGAAATAGATGTGACAGTGTTTTTAAAAAATAAGATAAAGAAGACCTATAGATGATGAGCCAAGGAAGAAAGATGGTATAATAGAACTTTACAAGGCTTGGGGAATCAAAGGTGAGCCTAAGGTTCTGAGCCTTGAGTCCTAGAACATTGGCACTGTTTTCAAAAATAGATAATTTAAAGAGAGTTCATTTTCAGGGGGAAGGCAAATGAATTTATGGTTTTTGATCTGGTGACCATATGATAATTTCTTGCAAGAAGTTTGGTGTGAGATATTGAAAATGCAGAATAAAGAAAAAGAGCTCTTTTTTTTCTTTCCTCTTCAGGAAGGCAGATTGCTGGAAGAGGGAAAAAAAAACTTCACAACCTACTTACAAATCATCCCAATTCTGAGTTCCAAGAAGGGAATGGTTTAGCAATCCACTGGGGAGAACACAGTAAAAGATGGTGTATTTTTCCCCCTCAAGGCAATGATAGTTCTTTTTAAACTTTACTACCTAAATTACAAATAAGCTCTTTTTATCATTTCCAAAGTGCACATTACTTAAGTTTAGCTTGACTTCCTCTTAATCAAACTGAAGCTTTATTTCCATTTTAAGTTTATATTTGGTAGAATAATTTGCCTTGAAAATCTACCTGTAGTTAGGCCATATATGTGCACAGTACATGGTGCAGTTTAAAGTCCTTCCACAATTGCTCGTGCAAGCTTCACAGCTCTCCAGTGAGGGAATAAGACTGGAGTTTGAACCTCCACTCTACAGATGGATTCAAGCGGTACCTTGAAAGGTGATGTGCTTTACCTCAAGTCTACAAAATAAGTTAGCAATGGAATCAGGCTAAGAATTGAGGTCTTCTAACTCCAAATTCAGTGTTGCTTATAGAGCATCACAGACTTTCTTCCACAGTGAAATATTCACTTTCATATCGGCCTTTTAAATGGCACATACTCTTATTTTTCATAAATAGGTGATAGTGAGTTTCTCTTCTAATTTTTCTGTTAAATTGTGTTTACTTGTCCCCACAAGAACAAGGTTATGCCCTTTATGAAAGCTTGAGGCACAGACTATAATACTCAAGAAAGATTTATGATCTCACAATATTTTACTGCTGTCATTAAAAACAAGTGGTGAGATAAAGCAGTTTCAATTATACCATGAAAGGGCTGCCCTATTTCACAGGCTGACTGAATTCAAAATACTTGAAATAATTGAGTTACTGTTTTCTCTTCTGTTCCAAAATATCTAACACAATGAGAATCATTTTTTTTTTGTTTCTGCTATTGTTTATAGTCAACAAATACTGCATATACTGGAAAAATAATAATTCACTACCAAAGCATGCTTTTTCTTCTTTTTTTTCTTTTGCAATTCTACCACTGCTCCATGGCTAAATAGTACATTTAGGAATCTCCAAGGTTGTTTTTCTACAGGTTTTTACATGGTGTGCTTTCCTCATATCACAAGGTTTATTTAAAATCTCTTGTTCTTTACCTGACAGGATGTGACCTAGGGTGAAGGATAGAAAATCTGATTGAAATTATACACCTCTGAGACCTCCAGAAGATTGACACCTATTTTCAGATTTGTTTACAGTTTACTCTGAGAAATAAAATGCTTCCATTTTATACGGGGCTTAAAAATGTCATCTGCAAGGGCGAAGACCGTTATGAGTGTGCCTTTGGGGCTTATTTTTAATTTCTAATAGAGTCCTAAACATATTGTGTGTGTGTGTGCTCAGTCTCTGTCATATCCAACTCTTCGTGACCCCATGGACTGTAGCCCACCAGGCTCCTCTGTCCATGAGATTTCCCTGCAGGAATACTGGAGTTGGTTGACGTTTCCTTCTACAGGGGATCTTCCCAGATCAGAGATCAAATCTGCGCCTCCTGCAGTGGCAGGTGGATTCGTTACCACTGAGCCATCTGGGAAGACCCAACACAAAGTGACCATTCAACAAATGCGTATTTAATTGAATTCAATAAAATTAATATATACATAGGTTCAGGGTAGTAGCATACTCTACTGGGTAGAGATGGCACTGTTTGGGACTGGTATTAATAGATCGCATGTAGAAACAGCCTCACATCTTTTTAACTCTATTCCCACTATTTGCAACGTGGTTTGGAAGCATCTCCAATCCACAGGTGTGTCTATTTCCCTACCTTTGGAATACGAGTTGCCCCTGTGACTGGACTTGGCAAACAGAATGTGGCAGAAGTGTCATTGTGCCAGCTCTGAGCCTAGGCCTTGCTCTCTTGAAGTAGTCGCCATTTGAGCAATCCTGGGAGATGAGAGACCTCATGGAGCAGAGACAAGCTGTCCCAATGGATGCCCTCTCAGACCAGCCAGCAATCACCCAGCTGACCCAACAGCTACCACAGACACATGAGGAAACTCACCTGAGACCAGCCCAAAATGCTGAACCACAAAATCATGGGTTTTGCTTTAAGCTACTATATTTGGAAGTGGTTTGTTACATGGGAAAAACTAATTAATACACAGGAGAAAGACTGGTATAGGAAGAATCCAATATTCCTGTTCAGAAAAGAGACTCTGCCAAGAATTGGACAATTTTGCAAAGTTCTTATGGAGAAAACTACCACCTTTCTCTTTATCCTTCATTCCTTCTTTCCCAACAGGTGTAGCTAGCCTGATTGGTAAAAGCTTGACATTCCTTGGGCTACATTTTCTGGAAACAAGAATAAGAAAGTTAAAGATGGTGGGTCTGCACCATTGCTCTCACCAACTTCCTCTCAAGCAGAACAACTCCTCCTTCTCTTCTCTTCCCTCATGCTTTATGACAGATCTGTCTGTGTTTGTGGGTAAGGGCAGGGCTCCACCATTGTCACTTACTGTCCTGCTGGTTATGGTGCGTGAGGCAGGCCTATGGTCCTTCTCAGTGGCCTCTATCTACAACTGCCCTACAGATCCAGGTCTCTTCACAGGCAAGTCCAGATTCAGCATGGATGCAGGAGTGACCATTAAACTTCAGATTCAAGCTACATTTGCCAACAAACAGCAGCAGCTGGATGCCATTAAGTCCATTCTGACCAACAAAACCACAAGAGGAGAAGAAATGGGTTTTAGTGTTTCTTCTGCATCATCCAATAGCTGTGACTATCAACTGGCAAGTTTTAAATGTATAATGAAAGAGAATTTCTCTCTTGGATAGCTTACAATTTCACTGGTTTTCATTTTAAGTTTTATGGGATTGTTATTATTATAATTAGAATATAACTTTAATTCTTTTATATTCAATTTTTCTATCAAATGTCTAGGCAAGAACCACACAAATTTCAAATCACTCTATTTTGGTCCTTTTATATGTAGAGATGAGAAGTTACTTCAATCAAACAACAGCAGGTTTTCCTTTCCAATTGTCAGATTTTCTGCTCTATTTTAAAACTCAGCACTTGGTAGTGTAACTGGATTTTTTTCCCCATAAAGAGAATAGCATATAAAATTAGATAATGGATAGCAACTCAATTTAGCACGTTAAAAATGTTTGTTTCACACAGAAGCACACACACATACAGCCACACAGAGTTCTTTTGGAAAGTGTATTAATGAACAACACAAACATGAACATTTATGTATTTTTGTTTCACCTTCCAAAAAGTTTAAGGATGTAAGGAAATGTGAAAAAAATTGTGTGGAATAGTTGACACCAATAGTAGGGGGAAAGTAGCCTCGATTCCCACTTCATGTTCAATTCAAGATGAGATTTTTTTAATATAAATTTATTTTAATTGGAGGCTAATTACTTTACAACACTGCATTGGTTCTGCCACACATCAACATGAATCCGCCACAGATACACACGCGCTCCCCACCCTGAACCCCGCTCCTACCTCCCGCCTGCCCAACACCACCCCTCTGGGTCATCCCAGTGCACCAGCCCCGAGCATCCCGTATCATGCATCGAACCTGGACTGGCGATTCATTTCACATATGATATTATACATGCTTCAATGCCATTCTCCCAAATCATCCCACCCTCGCCCTCTCCCACAGAGTCCAAGAGACTGCTCTATACATCTGTGTCTCTCCTGCTGTCTCCCATACAGGGCCATCATTACCATTCCTCCAAACTCCATATATATGTGTCAGCATACTGTACTGGTGTTTTTCCTTCTGGCCCACTTCACTCTGTATAATAGGCTCCAGTTTCATTTTCTACATCCCAAGAGACCCTACTTTTAGTCTCCCTAATCTCTATGCATATGAATTCAAAATAGAGCCATCAGAATTTCCTTTTCAGAAAGTACCTGCATTTGCAAAACCAACCTACCCATGCCCATTTCTATCTACTGTTGACATTTCTTTTTTTTTTTTTTTTTTAAATCTTCCAATTTTATTTTATTTTTAAACTTTACATAATTGTATTAGTTTTGCCAAATATCACTGTTGACATTTCTTTAGTACTGACTGGCCTTGTTATTTTTTTTTCTATTTCTCCCTCAGTCTTGGAAAACTTTTTAAGTTTTTCATTTTATCTAATGGATGAACTTATTGACAAAATTGTTCAAGTATACTTTAATGTAGTCTCAATATTAGTAATTTTTTCTTTTTTCTTTCCTAATATGATGGATTTAGATTTTTCTCTTATTATTTTTGTCATTCCTGAAGTTCATATATCTATTAATCTTTCAAGGAACTCTGGATTTTTATTCATCCCTAATGTATTGTTGTTTTCTGTTTCAGTAAATCATGCAGCCATCCATGTATTACTTCTTTCATTCTACTTTTTATAAGATTATTCTTTTTAAAAAATTTTATATTGTCTGTAGATGCTTAGCTCATTGATTCTCAGCCTTTTCACTATCTACACAGGTGCATCTCATATTTTTTATGTAACTAAATTTTTATTATATTTTAAGTATTTGTAAGTTTTATTTATAATTCTTTTTTAAACCATTAATTATTTAGATGGATATTTAAAATGTTGAAATATGAGGGTTTTTAAAATTATCTGTTTATTAATCATTAATGGCATTGTGATCAGGCTTGCTTTATGAATTAGTAGATAGTCATATTTTGTTTAAATTGTATTCTGTAGGACTATATTCTGTGGTTTTTGGGTGCAGGATTTTATATATATCTGCTAGATCAAGACTGTTCATTGTGACATTAAAAATTCTCATTAACAATTTTATCTATCAATTACTGAGAGATTTGCGTTTGCCAACTTGTGGAATTTTCATTGCATTTCTACCCACTTTTGCTATATTGAGGTCACACTGTTAACTGTATATATTGAGTCTTGTTATATATTCCAGATGAACTGAACATTTATGCTTATGTAATCATCTTCTTCACTTAAGGCTTTTTGTTTCAAACTCTATCAGATATTAATATACATACCATCAAATTATTTTAGTTTATATATGTCTTATGTCAGGTAGTAGTACATGCTATGGAAATAAAACAGGCTAAGAGAACAGAGTAATGGAAGCATGCTCTGGAGAGCCCCTATGCTAAGGTGAGTTTTGAGCAAAAAATCTGAATGTGGTGAGAATAAAAGCCCTGGGAATATTAGAGAATAAAGGGTTTCAGGCAGAGAGAATAGCATAAAGAACTGCTAGAACATGCTTGGTGTGTTTACAAACCAGCAAGGAGGGTGCTGTGGATGCAAAGGAATGAACAAGGTGAAGATGACATCAGAAAGGGAAGTGGGCTGGATCAAGTAGGGAGTTGTAGGCAACAGGAAGATTGGAGAATTTCTTCTAAGAGGGAAAGCTATTAGACTGTTCTGAGCGAAGAACAGACATGACCTGACCTACATTTCCATATTATCAATGTGACTGTCATGTTTAGAAAAAAAGATGAGGCTGAGTCAGAGTAGCATCAGATTAACTAGTTGGAAGAATTTTGAAATAATTCAAACGTGAGATGATAGTAGTTTTTATCAACCCTGTAGCATCAGAGAAGAGGAATAGTCTAATTTGGGGGGAAAAGATATTTTGAAAGTTAGAACTGGTTAGACTAGATGATGGGCAGATATGGAGTATAAGAGACAAAGAAATCAGTCCTCTGTGCTTGATATGGACAATGACCACCATATGAGATTGACAGTGACTAAAATAAGGCTGACTATAACAGGAACTGGTTTGCATAGTGGAAAATCAAGAGTTTATTTTATAACCTGTAAGTCTGAGATGCTTATTAGTCATCCAAACGGGGATGTCTGGTTCACATTGGAGTTCAGTCTAGAGGTGAGTCCAAAGATATAATTTGGGAGTCATCACATATAGGAAGAGTCTTTAAAACTGTGAAATGTGTTAAGAGCACCTAGGGAGTGAGGGAAGATGGAGAAAAGAAGAGATCTAACAATGGAGCCCTGGGGCACGCCAATGTTTAAAAGTAGGAAGATGAAAAGAACACAAAGGCAAGCGAGAGAAAGCCATGTCTTGAAGGCCAAGGGGAGAAAGTGATTTAAGAAAGAGACTCCACTGCATCTGAACAGAGATGACAGGTCAAGTCAGACATGAACTGAGAATGTTTAATTCTCGGGCTGGTGATGTGAAAGTCACTCAGGGAACTTGAACAAAGTCACTTCAGAGGAATGATTAGGAATGAATGCCATACTGCAATGTGTTCAAGTGAGAATGAAGAGAGAAAGGAAGGGCAGAAAAGAGAGAAAACTCCCGTGTTTATTTTTGGTCAAGGAGAATAGAAAAATGGATGGAGAGGAATCAAGACAGGTATTTTCATTTTGTTATGTTTTCAGACAGAAGATACTATACATGCTGTTGATAATGATGGGAAAATTTATTACACAGAAAGAAAGATAATTACATAAGTGAAGTCTTTCTCTTCCTAAGGTCCAACTTTTTTCTGTAGAGGACCAAACAGTAAGTATTGAAGGCTTTATGGGTCATACTAGTCAACTCTGTCATGGCAACCCACAAAAGCAGCCACATACAATACGTAAACAAATCAGCATGGTGGAATTCCAAGCCCACCTTATTTTCAAAAACAGAAACCAGCTCAAATTGGGAGTAGTTTGCTAACCCCTTCTCTCATCAATAAATATTTTCTGGATTGGAATAAAATTTGTTAGCATAAAATGGAAAACTATTTACTATAATATAAGATGAAACTGAACTCTGTTTTATAACATGATTCTAGGTTAATGAGTTGTTGTCACCCTACAGGGAGGTTCCAAGGTCTGGACCTCATCACTCTCAGTCTAATTCTATATAAATCTCAACACTATCTATCATAAAGATAAAGACTAAGGCCACATACAGCTGAGAAGAGATTTTCATGACAATAGAAATATAAAGAAGTCAATTAAGTGGGATACTAGGGTGGAAACTAACGCTGTAGAATAAAACTTAGAATAAAAAATAAATCACACAATCTCAGTAGACTTAACATGGAAACCCATATACAAAATACATGAAGGTCTCAGTTGACTGGAATTTAAGCTCCATATTAAAGAGTGACCTAATTTCCAAAACAGCTTAAATAAAAAATTAGCCTACACTGACAAGTATCTGACACTGACAGTGGCAGACTTTATTTTTGGGGTCTCCAAAATCACTGCAGATGGTGACTGCAGCCATGAAATAAAAAGACACTTACTCCTTGGAAGACAAGTTATGACCAACCTAGACAGCATATTAAAAAGCAGAGACATTACTTTGCCAACAAAGGTCCATCTAGTCAAGGCTATGGTTTTTCCAGTGGTCATGTATGGATGTGAGAGTTGGACTATAAAGAAAGCTGAGTGCTGAAGAATTGATGCTTTTGACCTGTGGTGTTGGAGAAGACTCTTGAGAGTCCCTTGGACTGCAAGGAGATCCAACCAGTCCATCCTAAAGGAAATCAGTCCTGGGTGTTTATTGGAAGGACTGATGCTGAAGCTGAAACTCCAATACTTTGGCCACCTGATGCAAAGAAGTGAGCCACTGGAAAAGACCTTGATGCTGGGAAAGATTGAAGGCAGGAGGAGAAGGGGATGACAGAGGATGAGATGGTTGTATGGCATCACCGACTCAATGGACATGAGTTTGGGTAAACTCCAGGAGTTGGTGATGGACAGGGAGGCCTGGCATGCTGCAGTCCATGGGGTCACAAAGGGTCAGACACAACTGAGCAACTGAACTGAACTGACAAGTATCTAGCATCCAGGATGAAAGAGAATCATTCCAATGTGGAGACTTACACAATATTACAGGAAATACATTGGGGGTGGGAGGAGTCCCAGGTGGCTCAGTGGTAAAGAATCTGTCTGCCAATTCAGGAGACACAGGTTCCATCCCTGGGTCAGGAAGATTCTCTAGAGAAGGAAATGGCAACCCACTCCAGTACTCTTGCCTGGGAAATCCCATGGACAGAGGAGCGTAGTGGGCTACAGTCCATGGGGTCACAGAGAGTAGGACAGGGCTTATCGACTAAACAAACAACATTTTAAGGGGAAAATCAGGTCAGTTAGAACTCATTCAGAGGTGAGTGAGCTGGAATGGTGAGAGGTAATAGGTGCACAATAAATGTTTATAGCACTAAGATTAAAAACAGGAACAATATATACCATCTACCTCTTAAAAATTTTGCTAGTTAATTTGCAGAGGCTCTTTTCATTTTTAAAAAGAACTCTAGAAAGGTTAAGATGGACTTAGGCAGCCCCTAGAAAGTAATGCAGAAGGCAACGGCAACCCACTCCAGTACTCTTGCCTGGAAAATCCCATGGATGGAGGAGCCTGGTAGGCTGCAGTCCATGGGGTCGCTAACAGTCAGGCACGACTGAGCGACTTCACTTTCACTTTTCCCTTTCATGCATTGGAGAAGGAAATGGCAACCCACTCCAGTGTTCTTGCCTGGAGAATCCCAAGGACGGGGGAGCCTGGTGGGCTGCCGCCTATGGTCACACAGAGTCAGACACAACTGAAGTGACTTAGCAGCAGCAGCAGTAGGAAGTAAACGAACCATGGAAAATAAAGCACTCAATTTTTTTTTTTTTTTTGTCATTCACGAAGGTCTTCCATCATGATTCTGTTCTCATTTTTTTTTTTTCAGATCTTTCTGGAATACTCCACTGGCGACAGCTCTGCCTGAGCTGTCAGCCGTAGGGTTCAGCAATGCAACCACCATGCCATTATTTTTCCAACTCATTAGACCATATTATTAGAGCCATTGACACTATGGCCTTTATAGCTCAGGGCATAAATGTCTAAGCTTAGGTTTGGGGACTTAGAACTTTATCCTTTGTTTTCTTCTATTTTATTTTATAACACAATCAAGAAGGATATTCTCTCAAAGGCTTAGATTATGAGCCGTTCTGCCTTAACATGTTTTTGCATAACCAGACTATTTCTAGGAGACGCAGCAGCAACACCTTCTGGGTGCTTCTCCAGTAAAGAAAAGGGCAGGTCATGTATTGCTGGTAGCCTAAGGTGGCTCTGAGATCATCTGTCAAGCACGCACAATGGCCGGCTTTGACTGGTTTAACATCACAGAAAAGCAAAGCTCCAGTGTGCTTGGTTGGGCATTTTCCTGTTCCAAATGCTTTTCTGACCAGTTTCTTTTACAGATGAATTTTATAACAAGATACAATTGTAAGGGCTGACTGTTTTCTTGAGGGGACTTGCTCAGATGTTCACGCCTCACCATTATTTGCTTGGCCCCTGGAATCACACAGGGTAAAAATCTAATTATGCTTGTTGACATTCCTCTGACCACTTAGTTTTCAGGTCCACAATTATAAAACTGTACTGATAACACAATGGTATCTAACAATTGTATGGGATTTTATTGTTGCTCAAGTACTTTAATGTACATCATGTCATGGAGAATCCCAGAGGCTGGAACTGATTCAATCAATGTTACCATCAGAAGAGCATTTGTTAGAAGCCCCCACAATAGAAACAGTGGAGAGTATTTTCAGGACAAGGTTATGAGATGAGATCTGTACTATCTGTCTTACTAATTCACATTAAACAACACATAAAAGGCCAATGTGCCCAGACAGACTCCGAGTCAAGGCCAGTTTTTATTTTATGGGTGTCAGACATATGCCCCAGCTGTCTTGGTTTCCTAGAGCTGCAGTCATGAAATACCACAGACTAGGTGGCTTAAAACAACAGAAATTTGTTTTCTCACAGTTCTGGATTCCAGAAGTCTGAAATCTGGGTGTCACCACTGTGGGCTCTTTCTGGAGGTTGAGGGACAGTATAGTCCATGCCTCTCTTAGCTTCTGGTGGGTGCCAGCAATCCTTGGCACTCTTTAGCTTTCAGATGAACCACTGGCATCTCTGGCATTGTCCTCACATGGCATTCTTCTGGTATATATCCGTCCTTCTTATAAAGGATGCAAGACCTATCAGATTAGGGCCCACTCTAACGGAGAACCGCCTCAATTTGTTTAGATCTGCAAACACCTTCTTTCTTAACAAGGTCACGTTCACAGGTACACAATTTGGGACTTCATCATATCTTTTTATTGTTATTTAGTTGCTAAGTCATGTTCAACTCTTTTATAATCTCATGGACTGCAGCCCGCCAGGCTCCTCTGTCCATGGGATTTCCCAGGCAAGAATACTGGAGTGGGTTGCCATTTCCTTCTCCAGGGGATCTTCCTGACCCAGGGATCAAACCCGTGTCTCCTGCATTGGCTGGTAGATTCTTTACCACTGAGCCACCTGGGAAGCCCATCATGTCTTCTGAGGAGATACAATTCAACCTACCACACCAGCCTTACCAGTAACAAAAAAGTTCTCTCTCTCTCTCTTTATACTCCAAGGGTTAGAATCCCTACTTGCCACAGACCTACTTCTTGTGGCCTGGTCCCTAGAGCCTGCAATCTTTGTGTTCTTCTGGAACACAGAGGACTCTACAAAGAGCCCTCACTGTACTTCTGCTCTGGCCTTCCCATCCCGTTCCCATTTGGGAACCCTACCCAGGGTTCTGATGGTGTTTGTGAGAACACCATTCTGTGCCACCCAGCTCCATATGCTGGTGATTGCTACCAAGTCTCATTTTATCTCAGGTTTGAGAATACTGTTGATACCACTGGATCTGAGATGCACCTGCTTGAGGCTCCAAATGTTCTGCCTTGTGGGCATATTGCTACTACTGCTATTACTACTTTCATCTTCAGTGACAAAGGGAGGTGAAAGGTTGACCAGACCAACCTGGATCTGTCTCCCTATGTCCAAGGCAATGATGGACAGCACTGAAATGACACCTGCCCTCTCTATACTTTAGAATCTAGGGAAATTTAAGGTTCTTTATACACTAGAACCGGAGACGGCAATGGTACCCACTCCAGTACTCTTGCCTGGACAATCCCATGGACAGAGGAGCCTGGTAGGCTGCAGTCCATGGGGTCGCTAAGAGTCGGACATGACTGAGCAACTTCACTTTCACTTTTCACTTTCCTGCATTGGAGAAGGAAATGGCAACCCACTCCAGTGTTCTTGCCTGGAGAATCCCAGGGACAGGGAAGCCTGGTGAGCTCGTCTATGGGGTCGCACAGCGTCAGACACGACTGAAGCGACTGAGCAGCATCAGCAGCATACACCAGAACAATAACCCACCCTCCTTTCCTGTCCTAGGATAAACATCTTTTCAGGGGGACAGACAGTGTGAAGATCAGCTGCCCCTGGAAGAAGCCACCACTCCTCATTAGGATGCAATCTTCTCCCATGGTCTCAACAATCAGAAATAGATCTGCTATTTTGTGACTTAGCGACTTGGCTATGCAGTATACATTTTTCTCCTTTTCCTGTTAACAGAACAATTATTTTGTCAGGTGTGGAAATAGGACCAGCAATAAAACGTGTCCACCCTTCCATTACAGATAAAAGTGGCCAATGAGATATAGTACCAAGTCTTTAAGCACAGTTGTTGAGAAATGTTTTTACAGGGGCTTGAGACAGCTTATTTTCCTCACCTGGATTATATGGCTGGAGCTGTGGCAGCCATCTTCCCACTATGAGGCAACCTTGAGGATGAAAGTACCACATTAAGGATGACACAGTAATACACACACACACGGAAATTGATTATCATTGACATTGTGGAGCCACAAAAAGGAGCCCTAGACTTCATGCATATTGTCCCCCAGGGCACCTTTAGCAATGTCTGTTAATATTTAACAATATTTTAATTGCCACAACTGGTGGGAGGGGCGTGTGTTATTGGCATCTAGTGGTAGAGGTCAAGGATGAGGCTAAACATTCTACAGTACACAGGACAGCCCACACAACAAAGATTCATCCAGCAAAACTGTCAGTAATTCAGAGGTTGAGAGGCTTGCATTTAAGGATGAAAAACCACTGTAATTTCAAGCCTATGTTGTTAGCAGTCAAACGTAATTCCTGGTATGCACTGGAACAATTCTCAAAATCAAGGTCATTTCATCTTTCTTACTGTTATACTGTCACATATATAAGAACTAGTGTGAATGTTAAAATGCTTGCATTGTGTGACTCAAGCTTCCTTTATTTAAATTTAGTATTTCTACTGTCAAGAAAGAACAATAATTATGAACAATTTAAGGTGCTGCCAGGCAAGGCATCATTAATAAAGTTATTGTATCACTGTGCTGAGTTAAAAGGAATAGGCTTGGTTCTTCAAAAAGTTAAACATAGGAGTGGAATGGGGAGGGCAATGGGAGGGAGGTTCAAAAGGGAGGGGATATATATATATCTATGGCTGATTCATATTGAGGTTTGACAGAGAACAATAAAATTCTGTAAAGCAATTATCCTTCAATAAAAATAAATAAATTATATATATATATTTATATATAAAGTTAAACATAGAATTAACATACAATCCAAGAATTCCATTCCTAGGTTTACACCCTGAAAAACTGAAAACAGGTACTCAAAAAAAATACTTGTACACGAATGTTCACAGCAGCATTTTCCACAATAGCTAAAAGGCAGAAACAATCCAAATGTCTATCAATGGGTGACTGGATAAAGAAAACTTGATATATACAAAAAGTATTGACACATGCTACAACATGGATGAACATAAAAAAAACATGCTAAGCAACAGCTGGTCATATACTGCACACTTACACTTGTATGAAATGTCCAAATTTCATAACCCATGAAGATGAAATGTCCAAAATCCATGGAGACAGAAAGCAGATCAGTGTTTGCTAAGGGCTAGAGGAAAGAGGAATAGGGAGTCACTGATTAATAAGGTATGGATCACCTTTTAGGGTGATGAAAATGCATTGTTACTAGATAGAGGTGATGGCTGTACAACATTGTGAGTGTACTAAAGGTCACTGAATTGTATACTTTAAAGTAGTTAAAACTTCCTACTATATAGCACGGGGGAATTATTAAATATATTCAATATCATGTGATAAATCATAATGGAAAAGAGCATTAAAAATAATATGTATAACTGAATCACTCACTGTACAGCAGAAATTAACACTGTAAAACATCTATACTACTTCAATAAAATTTTTAAAAGGTCAAAGAGTTCAGATGCTCATATTTATGTTATGTGTGTTTTACCAGTTTTTAAAAAGCAATAGCCTAATACTGGTTGTCTCTGGTTCTCAGAAACAGTTCTTTGGGACCCACAAATTTCCTGAGAGAGCAGAGTCTTTGCCTAAAAATTAGACTGAGTGAAAATTCAAAGTCATGGCATTTCAATTTGGGAAAATTTAAAGCTGTATAATGTCAGTAATTTGTAAAGTTTGGGAATTGGTCATCTCTAATTCCCAAACCTTATTACAATAACTGCTTCTTCACTGAAGGGCTGATGGGCCAAAAATGGTGGAGTGGAAATTCTAAACCTGAAACATTAGCAACAGAATCTCTGAAGGGAGACTGAGTGTGAGTCCCAGGGCACGTTTAAAGTACCTGCTGCTAGAAGGGTCTTCCAAATTCCAGTAGAACCACACTGTGACTCGATGATATTAAGGTCATCTCAATTTAAATTATGCTTATCATTCTGGTAAAATTCTTTCATATTATAAGAGCTCTATTTAAAGGTTCTGTTGAGCACATTTCAGAAATCTATGAATAAGCTAGGTTTGCATGTCAATCTATTTGAAACTAGAATTAAATTCACTTTTCAAAGAGCTTTTTTCCAACTAGGTTGTTGGCATAACTCTTAATTTGAACTGAAGTGGAAAAATGCATAAACCTTCTAACTTCTTTTAGTTATTTATGGAGAAAGAATCATGGAAGGAATGTTCATTTCTTCCAACTCTACAGAAAAAAAAATCTCCATGTTGATCTCAGGATTTATTAACTGATTTATATTTCTCTTCTTGCAGAATTTGAGTTCAAACAGGAACACTTTGCATTTTTTTCTGCCTTTATCCAATGACTGGTTATGGCTACATTCACACAGAAACAATTAAATAGAGCAATGCTCATTTAAATGTAGTTTTTAAACTAGTCCACATGAATCACACAATTGAGCAAGTATTGCTATTACTTATAATTCTTGGAAAGAATTTAATTGATCGTGCTAAAAATAGTATATAGATGTATATGTATGTATGTATTTCTAAGCTTAAAAAGTTTTAACTTTATCAAACTACATTATAAGCTGGAGCTGAGTCAGCAATTAGTTACTTTAATAAAGTTTAAAAAAAATAAAGAACCAATAAACCATCAAACATAAAACTAAATCAGAGATACTTTTTTACCACCCAATCCTTTGAAAATTCCTTTTAAGTAACTCATAATTAAATCTGTTAGCACTTTGCACCCATCCTCATTTAAGTAAAGCATGTGGACCCAGATTCAAATTTTTAAGTTTAATTTTTGCTATACGACTGGTCACTTTCATTTTAAAACCAAGAGTTTTTATGATTTGAGGTTAAGGGCAGAATATGTATTTGTTTCTTCACTATTTTTGCTACATGAATGGCTGGTAGTTGATAGAGGAAAGCTATAAAATCAATGGTTTGCCAACAACTTGGGAAGTAAAATGCTGTACCAGATGTTGTTGGTGTCCCACCAATATCACCCACCCTTACCAGTTCCAAGTGCCAGCATCTACATGTCTTTGCCTGAACACTTCCATTGGCCTCCAAAGCTCACTCTTGCCACATGCAGAAAACAAGTCATAAATGCCAAGGAATTAGCACCTAACCAGGAACAGCCCTCAAGTAATGACTATTCTGAGTACCCCCTGCTCTCTTGCCTCTTGAATGGCAAAACTTGGAGTCATGTTCTTGTACTGCTAGTTACACACGTGCACAAACAGGACTTGCCACAATACAGTCCACATTCCCCACTCTCCTTTGTAGATAAGTGTGGCTATGTTTTCACAAGTTCTTTGTCTGTCTTCCTTCCTACACATAGTAACACGGATGATTCAGAACTCAGCTTCAGCCATGCAGATGTGGACCATGTTTTAGATGAATAAAGAAGAATGATATTGAAGGTCCCTGAATGATGACCTAGAACAAGGATGCCTTGCAACTGTATTTTGTTCTCTTTGTTATAGTCACTTTTATTTTACCTAACATTCAAAGAAGAGCAGAAGAAATCTTCATCCATAAGATAGTATGTCAGGTTAAATCATCACTATAGATGAACCTCTAAGCAAATGCCGCATCTACACAATAATACCATCAGCTCTGAGACCCCAATTTCTCACTGTCATCACATCCTGATTCTTCAGCAGTCTCCTAAGTTTCATCTCTAACTCTCATGAGCTTTGACGTA
Organism: Bos indicus x Bos taurus; assembly: GCF_003369695.1. Classification (NCBI taxonomy): domain Eukaryota; kingdom Metazoa; phylum Chordata; class Mammalia; order Artiodactyla; family Bovidae; genus Bos; species Bos indicus x Bos taurus. The sequence goes on from NC_040105.1 coordinate 21,109,821, forward strand.
CTGAGGGAAGCATGAGGCCCTTTGTACTGAGTGGCTGAAGTTCCTGCAGAATTTAGACTTGCTTACAACCCCCCAGGGAGCTAAGCACAAGTAAGGGGACAATATGGAAATGTACTTGAACTTGTTAAGCACTTCCCTAATGTGCTCATAATGTCAGTTCAACCGAATTAGCCACATGCTAACACTGACATCATCTTAAATGATGTCATTCTCCCCACTAAAAGCCTGCCCCTGAGTGAAAGGCTATACTCATCAAGATAGATGGGTCAAGGAGGAGAGAAGAAACATTCATCAATGAAACTGTTTTCTAACCTAGACCAGAATACTTTTGGTTGCCCAAAAGAGGAGAACTACAAAAGGTAATAAGGAAGGATATGTGAAATATGCCAAGTGGGCACAGTACTCTTCTGTAAAATAAGGATGTAGTTCACAATTGACCTAGTGGAGTAACAGCTTTAAAACTGATAAATTGTGTAGTGATCTCTCTTCCAACGGAAGAAAATAGCCAAACCAGTTTGACAAACTATAAATACTTAATAATACTCAACTAAGAAACTTAAGTTATAGTTCTTCCCAAGATTCAGTGTCACCCTTTATTCTCTTGACCAAACCGATGCTTTTCAACAGTTACTCTGTATGACTGTTACCAAAAAAAACAAAAAAAAACAAAAACAAAAAAAATAGAACATACTTGCTTTCTACAAATACCAAATATTTCAAGAGTGTATGGACATTCAAACTTAGCCCCAGTACCACTGTATTATGGCTCGTTATGTACTAATGAGACTTCAGATTATACTCCTGAGTGGTTTCAATTTTGCTTATCCTGGGACCTAGTAATTCAATTATTCAAACAGCTTTTTGGAAGATTATTTCTAGTGCAACAGTTCTTAACCTTGGCTGTACATTAGAATCACCTGGAGGAAATTTAAATTTCTACTGCCCAGATCTTACCCTATTTTCATTAAGCAAAACTTCTATGGGTGACAGCAGCCAGGTATGAGTGTTATGTTTTTTTTCAATATCTTCCCAAAGGTTCCCAATATACAGTAAAGGCTAAGGATGGCTTGAATGGGTGAAGTTCTGTATTTAGTTAGCTGTACCTCCTGAGCTTCCTAACATTTCTAAACAAGGCCTTTAGACTAGATCTCCAAGCACTGAGAAACAATTTATCAGTCAATAAATATTCATAAAGTTCCAAGTATCCTTAAGGCTCTGTGTTCAGTGCTAGAAATGCAAGAATGAAAAAGACATCTGGATGAGACAGAAAGAACAGAGCTTCTCAAACTTTAATGTGTACATGAACTTGGGGAACTTGTTAAAATGTGGGTTCTGAATCAGTAGGCCTAGGGTGGAGCCTGATAATTTATTTCTACAAGCTCTCAGGTGACATGCCAGTGCTACCAGTCCATCGACCCCACTTTGAGTGACATGTAAAACTGCAATGTGAAGTAATGAGTACTATAAAAACCACAGGGTGCTCCCTCCCAGTGGGCCAGTGGTTAAGACACCATATTGCCAATGCAGCAGACGTGGGTTCAGTCCCTGGTTGGGGAACTAAGATCCCACATGCCACAGTACATGGCCAAGTGGTGTTTAAAAGAAGAATGAGCGAAGTCTACAATTCTGTAAAATGCTGGCCTCCTGCAGTTATCATCATCTTTACCTTTATAAAGTTTTCAAATCTTTCCTAAAATTAATTTATATACTATCTCTGGTCACCTTTAGAGAAGGTTCTAAGAATTTTATGAGTTGTTCAACAATAAATTCACATACATTTCCTCAAGGAATATTTTAGTAAAGTGTAAGAAGATTTGCCAAAGCCAACATTTGTGGAATTCAAAAAGGAAAGGCAAGCAGGCCAGATTTGGACAGAGGAAATGTGAGTCAGAGAAACACAGAGTTGAAAGACAGCTGGAAAATCAACCTGCCCATTTCCTTGTCCTGTTGGTGACTCCATAACTCACGCTTTCCCCTTAGTCTAAGGGAAATGAAAGGTCATTTGCACTTGAAAGCAACACTTGAAGAGAAATGTGCCTTCAAAATCTCCAACACCTAGAGCTTCACAGGAACTTCAAAGTGATTCAAACCTTCCAAGAGATCAAACTAACATTTCAATTAGAATGAGAATTCTTAATAAAGATCCACATTTTTATATTGATTCTCCAACATAATTTGAAGAGAAAAATGCATTCTTTGTTCTTGGGAATAGTTCTCCTTTCTTAATGGTAAAGTAAAATGTACAGTAAATTCTTCAAGTATTTCAAGAGTCCTATGACACCAGTACATTCTACTCTGATCAAATATCCAAGTCACCTCAATGTTCTTCCAGCAGCAATGGAAGCGTGACATGTTAGTATAAGTAAGTGGGACTAGGATCCCCTGCAATGTAGTGATTGACAGCACTGGATCCCTAGTATCAAAAACTAAAAGCCAGATGGAAAAGGAAAAGGAGGAAGGGGAAGAGGAAGAGTCCAAGAAGATGACACCCTCAATAGGAATGAAGAACTCTGCAAGGAAAAAGATTCTCACAGTGCTTAGGTTGCAGAGTTCTCTTCTGGCACACAGACTTGCAGGTTTATAATAAATTCTTGTAACTTATTCCCTTATCTGCAAGGAGATCCAACCAGTCCATCCTAAAGGAAATCAGTCCTAAATATTCATTGGAAGGACTGATGCTGAAACTCCAATACTTTGGCCACCTGATGGGAAGAACTGACTCATTTGAAAAGACCCTGATGCTGGGAAAGATTGAGGGCAGGAGGAGAAGAGGATGACAGAGGATGAGATGGTTGGATGGCATCAGCGACTCAATGGACATGAGTTTGAGTAAACTCCGAGAGTTGGTGATGGACAGGGAGGCCTGGTGTGCTGCAGTCTGTGGGGTCTCAAATAGTGGGACATGACCGAGCCACTGAACTGAACTTATTCCCAGGTGGTGCTAGTGGTAAAGAACCCACCTGCCAATGCATGAAAGGTAAGAAATGCAGGATCTATTCCTGGGTTGGAAGATCCCCTGGAAGAGGAAATGGCAACCCACTCCAGTATTCTTGCCTGGAGAATCCCATGGACAGAGGAGCCTGGTGGGCTACTGCCCATAGGGTCGCAAAGAGTCAGACATGTGTGCAAGGATGCACAAACACATACATATATCATTACTGAAAAGAGATTCCTTCCTAACTTGTACTTATCCACTGGATGGAGTTTTAGTGTCATGGGCAATGTGAAGTTGTAGAAAGTAAGTGCCCTCTGGTTCTAATTCCAGCTCTGTGACTTCCTAGATGTATTGATCTGCACTTGGACAAATTAATTAAATTAATTCCCTGAGCTTTACTCTCCTCCTAAGACATGCTTGGATTTGAATTGATAGATGAATAAAAGAACTAACAATTCTACATTTAAGGTGCTGGACACTTTAAGTTCTTTAAAATTGTTATTATTACTTTATAATAAAGATCATAAGCTTGTTTGGTTTTTCATTGTAATGTCCTGTGCATCAGGTGAACTTAAGGAATTAATGATACTGATGATGCAAGCATTTGTCTAAATATGATACCATCATATTGCCTCTCCACTCTGACAAAAAACATGTAGGCACCAAAGCAAACCACGAGAGGCTTGTGGGTCCAGGGCAATAAATAAATAGGCTTTATTTGATTTGCATAGTGCTCATTACAAGTGTTAAGTTAGTTCATGATATTTGAAAATCAGAAGATTTATTATAAACAACCAGATTTCCAGCTTCGTTTGAAAAATCAGAAAATCTCCAACAATCATGCTTGGCCACCATCAGTTGGAGCTGAAAAGTAACTACTGCCCCTTTGAGATAGGACATGGTTTCTCCAATTTGCCAATCTCCACTTGCTTGATTTTATTTGTTAGGTAAGTGGTCACTACAGTCATTTGAGTTTAAGACCCTAAGTCTTACAGGGAAAAGTAAATATTCAAAGAATCTATGAGACAATTTGACACAAAATTGCTTCTTTGAAACCATAACCCAGTTTTAGGTTGAGTTTGGAAACATGGAGAATTTTGTAGGAGAATCCTTTAAGAGGAACTAAGGAGTTCCAAAACAATAGGCATAGAGACTTGAGTATTGTCTATCAATTCAAATTATCCTCCTTGGCCTTCTATCTCTATACTTACATCACGCCTTGGAGTGAAGATTGTTCATAAAAAGAGGGAACTAGTAAAAGAGCTGCAGAGCAGGCTGTCAGCTGTTTTGATGCCATTAATCTCAGTAGCAACAGGGGTTAATGCTCTTGGTATAGATGACAGCACCTCAACAGCTATCACGGCCACCCTTGAGGTAGACACCTGCCAGAACTAGAAGGCTGTGACCTCTTTGTGGGCACCAGAAGCTGCAGAGCCTTCAATGAACCTTGTCAGCAATAGCTTCTGACATTATCCACAGTGGCTATAAATGAGAGAGGACAAAGAAAATGGCGATGGGACAGCAAAGTCAGTGGGTGTGCATTTGGTGCACACAATTGACATCTTGAACCATTTCAGAATTATTTGGGCTGAATCGGAGAGCTCGATGGCATGTGCCTGGAGAGTGGACTGGAGCTAGAGAAATGCTGCTCAGTGATTCTGATCCAGGCCCTAGGCTCACCCACAGGATAGGGTATAAAATTAAGATGCTGTTCAGCAAATTTCATCAGTTGCAGTTGCTTTGCTAACTTGTCAGTTGATAATTACCAATCTCCTTTGTTTTTAAGTGTATTTAATGAGGAGTGACTTAAATGTATTAATCAGAAAAATGCTGATTTTCAATGCCTAATGGTCCAACCTAGATAACCAACACACTGAAGGGTTTTTCCTTGTTCTTTATTGGGCTCCACTTGGATTTTGGTCAAGTTCAAAAGTAAACACCATTCCCTTTTCTTCTAGCTCTTTCCTTAAGTGGAAATAAACGAAGAAAAGGTTTGAGTCCCATTGTTTTGTAGGAAATCTGGTTGGTGTGATTCCTGAGTTTCCTTTTAAACAAGTCTCTTTGACACGAGTGTGCCTGATTTATTATGATCAGCATCCATAGAAACTCTAGGAAGAGGAATAACTAAAGGGTCAGGAGGAGGAGGAGGCAAGAGAGGATGAGGTGGTTGGATGGCATCACTGACTCAATGGACACAGAGTTTGAGCAAACTCCAGGAGATGGTGAAGGACAGGGAAGCCAGGCATGTTGCAGTCCATGGGGTCACAAAGAGTCTGACACAACAACTGAACAACAGCTTCACAAGGTGGGTAAATGGTATAGAGGAACTCATTGTAACTATCTTTTCTAAGCTTGCAACTCTTCTGTAAATCTAAAACTATTTCAAAACAAAGTTTCCGCCCCCCCCCCCAAAACTTCAGTTACTTCTTATGTTGGTGAGGATAAAATTTACAGCAATGGAGAGACTAAAGAAGTTGCTTAGTAATGTTTTCCCAAATCAATATTTAAACCATGTATTTTCATTGTCTCACCACAAAAATGTATCTGTGACTATCACTCTCAATATTATATTTTAAAATTTACTACAACTCAGTCTTTGAGACACCATTATAAAGCCAACTTCCTGTGGTTGATGAGTTTCACAATAAATCAACCCCCAATTCAGGGAACCAGGGATTGGGGTTCAGTCAGTTCAGTTCAGTCACTCAGTCGTGTCCGACTCTTTGCAACCCCATGAATCGCAGCATGCCAGGCCTCCCTGTCCATCACCAACTCCCGGAGTTGACTCAGACTCACAGTCATCAAGTCAGTGATGCCATCCAGCCATCTCATCTTCTGTTGGCCCCTTCTCCTCCTGCCCCCAATCCCTCCCAGCATCAGAGTCTTTTCCAATGAGTCAACTCTTCACATGAGGTGGCCAAAGTACTGGAGTTTCAGCTTTAGGATCATTCCTTCCAAAGAAATCCCAGGGCTGATCTCCTTCAGAATGGACTGGTTGCATCTCCTTGCAGTCCAAGGGACTCTCAAGAGTCTTCTCCAACACCACAGTTCAGAAGCATCAATTCTTTGGCACTCAGCCTTCTTCACAGTCCAACTCTCACATCCATACATGACCACTTGAAAAACCATAGCCTTGACTAGACGGACCTTTGTTGGCAAAGTAATGTCTCTGCTTTTGAATATGTTATCTAAGTTGGTCATAACTTTCCTTCCAAGGAGTAAGCATCTTTTAATTTCATGGCTGCAGTCACCATCTGCAGTGATTTTGGAGCCCCCAAAAATAAAGTCTGACACTGCTTCCCCATCTATTTCCCAAGAAGTGATGGGACCAGATGCCATGATCTTTGTTTTCTGAATGTTGAGCTTTAAGCCAAATTTTTCACTCTCCACTTTCACTTTCATCAAGAGGGATTGGGGTGGGAGGAGGCAATTCTAAGTTACGGGGGGATGTTTGATTGTATGGCTTGCTGGCACTCCTAGCCCCCATAGTGTTCAAGGGTCGACTGTGCAATATTTAGAAAAGCCTTACACAGAAACTTTTGTCCTTTTGGACTCTTCGCAGATACCCTCATATTTTCAAAGGAAATACTGGCGGGGCTTATATTCATTTAATGCTGGAGCCACTGGTGCATTACTCCTTGCAGCAAACTATGCAAATTTCTTCTCTATCTGGGCCCAGGGCAAGGGCTGGAAGGGCCAAGAATTAAGATCCAGAAAAGACTGAAGCTGTGGAAGGAAAGTGCTGGATAAGACAATTTTATTTTAAAGTAGCTGTTCTAAGGATAGTTCTAAGGATATTCTGAAATTTCTATTTAGCATTCCCCTCATCCTGATGATGAGAGACATATTTGAACTCTTATGTATTAAGGGATAGGCATTGTGCTAATTGTGTCAACTACATAATTTCATTTAGTTCTTGAGACAAACTATGAAGTCAGTAATGTTTACTGTTTCTATTTTATCTAGTAAGAAATTGAGTCTGAGATTTTGTTGCATGACACCTATGTGCAAGAATGTGACATTCCTTTATTTCTCTAAATCAAAGGAAATCTAGTTCTGAATGCCCATCCATAAGGTCAATTTGGGGGTCCACTGAGACTTAAGTGGAGCCAGGAGAGAAAAAGAAGTTCCGGCAATTTCATCCACTGTGGTGGTATCTATGATTGTCAGTGCTACCTCCACTTCAGTGTGTGTTAGTCGCTCAGTCATGTCCGACTCTTTGCAACCCCATGTACTGTAGCCCGCCAGGCTCCTCCATCCCTGGGATTTTCCAGGCAAGAATACTGGAGTGGGTTGCCATTTCCTTCTCCAGGGGATCTTCCCAACCCAAAAATCGTACCCAGGTCTCCTGCATTGCAGGCAGATTCTTTACTCTTTGAGCCACCAGGGAAGCTCTCCACTTCAGTCCTGGGCCAGCTGCTGACTACTGCAGAGATGGCTCTGTTGACCACAGGCTCCCACAGAGTTCTCAGCACAGAGTTGGCAGGTTAATCAAAAACAATACAGAATGCCTGGTTAAATTTCAATTTCAGATAAACAATAAGTACTTTTTAGCATAGGCATATCACATGCAATAGTTGCAACAGTGACTTATTGTTTATATGAAATTTAAATTTAACTGGGCAACTTGTATTTTATGGAGCAACCCTGTCTGTCAGCAGCCATCAAGGCCATAACGCTTAGTTTCCAGCCTCCTCCTCATTCATGTCTCAGCCATTTCCCATCCGGAGACAGGTGCAGGAAAGGGCCATGTGATTTGGAAAATACCCTGGTTGTACCCAGTCCTCTGTCCCCACTAGCACAGTCATGAGGAGATCAAAGGTCTGATCAATACTGACTAGCCTGCTGAGTGCTAAGAAAACAAAGAAGCAGTGGAAGGAAAATCCCTCTGTTGAAGCTCAGTGTCAAGGGGTTAATTCTGTGACCTTACAGAGGCCACACACCAGAGAATTCAGATGGACATGCACGAACCAGATTCAGGTCCAGTCCCCTAAAGACTCTGTGCTGGTGGCTCTCAGACTAGGAACATTCAGTGTAGCCTCCATTCACTCACTCGGACAGCGCACCTAGAGCCTCAATCCTATAAATGCACTTGCTTAAGACCCCAGCTGGCCATTTAAAGCTGTAACAACTCAAAACAAAATCTGTTTACTATTGCACAAGTAGTAAGTGTGTGAATGTTTTTAGTATTTGGGTTCTATCATGTTATTCTTTTATCCCTGTGTGTGTTCTTTTAGCATTCCTTTAAAAAGATTTTGATGGTAACAATAACCCTGTGTACGAGAGAGCAAAAGAGACACTGATGTATAGAAGTCTTATGGACTCTATGGGAGAGGGAGAGGGTGGGAAGATTTGGGAGAATGGCATTGAAACATGTAAAATATCATGTATGAAACGAGATGCCAGTCCAGGTTCGATGCACGATACTGGATGCTTGGGGCTAGTGCACTGGGACGACCCAGAGGGATGGTATGGGGAGGGAGGAGGGAGGAGGGTTCAGGATGGGGAACACATGTATACCTGTGGCGGATTCATTTTGATATTTGGCAAAACTAATACAATTATGTAAAGTTTAAAAATTAAAAAAAATAAAAATAAAAAATAAAAAGATTTTGCCTTTCGCATTGAAGTTGGCCCAACCAAAAGTACTTACATAAAGGACCCATGAGAGGGATGCTCATCAAGGGAAATTAAAGAAATACTTTCCCCCATGTTGTTCATGGGTGCTGCTCCAGGACCATGACAACCCCATCCCTAGAAAAATACACTGGCACTGCGACTAACCTTCAAGGAGAGGCCAACAGGATCACAATAAGAATCACCTTTACTTAGTAATCTATAAAGGGAAGCCCCAGATTTCACACTAAGTCATGATAACAATGCTTTAAATGAAACTTCACTGATTTCTTAACTATTAATAAATATATTGACCAGATAGCTCTAGCTATAGGACAAATATTGTAGCCACTCTCTCCTTAAAAACAACCTAGATCATAGTGTATCGACTGTTGATCTAGTTATCTCAATTTGCTTAACCAAAATAGAAAACTTTGCAATTATCTGGTCAACCGTTCATATAAACTATTTCCAGAAAATATGATCTGAACAACCATAAATTATTGTATGCAGGGAATGTGCCTCTAAGTACTTGATTCAATCTCCTTCTTAATCAGGTTCTTTAAACATTTATGAGGAAAAACTGGTCAATAGTAATGAAATCTTTCCCTTATAACAGAAAAAATCATCTTCTATTTTGTCTCTTTGATATTATTTTTGGCCTTTTCAGTTGAAGAACAATGGCAGGTAAAAGGAGGCAAGTTGGCAACTTGAGCATGTAATGTATATATTATGCATTTATAGGCCCCTTTCACCTGTGTGCTCTGGTTTTGAATCAGACATGGGTGACTGTTCATGTATAAGCGACAGGACATCTGTGCTAGGTTTTCTTCCCAGAGATAGTCATTTGAGACATTATCCATCCTTGCTATTCTGTTCTAGATTCAAAATGGCAACTTCAAACAAAACACGAGAGTAAATTGGAGGGCAGCAGAAGGACAAGTTAAGAAATTCAGCTATTAAAGATTTCACCACATTTTTTCCTTAGCCTTCCTCCTCTCTTAGCCATGGTGGGAGCTGAATGAAGTCCATTATTTGCTGTCAATCACAAAACCTTTGTTAAAATTATTAATTAGGTAAGAAACAAAAGATAGGGGGAAGATGGAAGGAATCAGAAAAATACTTGGATAAGTTGCATACCATAAATCCTTCCAATTTCATCTCTTAGCAGAAATACTCTGGCAACTTTCTGAACTAAATTTCTAACTGTTGATCCTCATGCTTCATGATAATATAACAAAACGCAGAAGGGCACCCCAGTTAATCATTTCCATGTACAGTTTTAGAATTCATTGATTTGACAATTTCACCATAATCGGTCATGTCATGATCATTTAGTATAATAGAGGAATCAAGACCTGAACTATTAGTCTCTGTAATGATATTTATTGACTTGAAATCTGTTCTAGAAAAAAGTCTGGGCATTATACTAAACATTTACCACTTGGTACATACTCAAGATTATTGCTACTAGACTTGTTTCTTTCAGTAACAACTACGTTTCCAACTAATGGCAGCCTGAGAAAATGAACTTGTCCTCTAATAGTTGGCCAACTTCCCCCAGAGTTTGCCAAATTCTAAATGCCTGAGGGATAAGCAGTCTTTCAAAAATCAGAAAGAGAAGTCAAGGAAACAATCCAATTCACCACTGCAACAAAAAGAACAAAATACCTAGGAATAAATCTACCCAGAGAGACAAAAGGCTTTAATGCAGAAAACTGTAAGACTCTGATGAAAGAGATCAAACATGACACAAACAGATGGAGCAATATACCATGTTCTTGGACTGGAAGAATCAATATTATGAAAATGACTATACCACTCAAAGTGATCTACAAATTTAAAGTAACCCCTATTAAACTTACAGTGCTATTTTTCAGAGAACTAGAAAAATAATCTCACAATTTGCATGGAAACACAAAAGACACCAAAGCTAAAGCAATCTTGAGAAAGAAAAACAGAGATGGAGGAATCAGGCATCCTGAATTTAGACTATACTACAAAATTACAATAATCAAGACAGGATGTTACTGACACAAAAACAGAAATATAGACCAATGGAATAAGATAAAAGTCCAGAGATAAAGCCATGCAACTATGGGAAACTTATCTTTGACAAAGGAGGCAAGAATATATAATGGAGAAGACAGCTTCTTCAATAAGTGGTGCTGGGAAAACTGGACACCTACATGCAAAAGAATAAAACTAGAACAATGTCTAACACCATACACAAAGATAAACTCGAAATGGATTGAAGACCTAAATGTAAGAGCAGAAACTAGAAAACTCTTAGAGGAAAACATAGGGAGAATACTCGATGACATAAATCAAAGCAAGATCCTCTATCACCCACCTCCTAGAGTAATGGAAATAAAAACGAAAGTGAACAAGTGGGACCTGATTAAACTTAAAAGCTTTTGCAGAGCAAAGGAAACTATAAGCAAGGTGAAAATACAACCCTCGGAATGGGAGAAAATAATAGCAAATCAAAAAACTGACAAAGGATTAATTTCCAAAATATACAAGCAGCTCATACAACTCAATGCCAGAAAAACAAACAACCCAATCAAAAAGTGGGAGAAAGACTTAAGCAGACATTTCTCCAAAGAAGACATACAGATGGCTAACAAACACATGAAAAGATGCTCAACATCGCTCATTACTAGAGAAATGCAAATCAAAATCACAATGAGATATCACCTCATACCATAGGTCAGAATGGCCATCATCAAAAAGTCTACAAACAATAAATGCTGGAGAGGGTGTGGAGAAAAGGGAATGGTCTTGCACTGTTGGTAGGAATGTAAATTGATATAACCACTATGGAAGACAGTATGGAGATTCCTTAAAAAACTAGGAATAAAACCACCATATGACCCAGCAATCCCATTCCTAGGCATATACGCTGAGGAAACCAGGGTTGAAAAAGACACATGTATCCCATTGTTCATTGCAGCACTATTTACAATAGCTAGAACATGGAAGCAACCTAGATGTCCATCGACAGAGGAATGGATAAAGAAGTTGTGATACATATACCCAATGGAATATTACTCAGCCATAAAAAGGAACACCTTTGAGTCAGTTCTGATGAGGTGAATGAACCTAGAACCTATTTACAGAGTGAAGTGAGTCAGAAAGAGAAAGATAAATATCATATTCTAACATATATACGGAATCTAGAAAAATGTTTCTGAAGAATTTATTTACAGGGCTGCAATGGAGAAACAGACAGAGAATAGACTTATGGACATGGGGAGAGGGGAGGAGAGGGTGCAATGTATGGAAAGAGTAACATGGAAACTTACATTACCATATGTAAAGTAGACAGCCAAGGGGGATTTGCTGTATGGCTCAGGAAACTCAAACGGGGGCTCTGTATCAACCTAGAGGGGTGGGATAGGGAGGGATATGGGAAGGAGATTTAAAAGGGAGGGGATATATGTGTACCTACAGCTGATTCATGTTGAGATTTGACAGAAAACAACAAAATTCTGTAAAGCAATTTCCTTCAATTAAAAAATAAATTAAAAAAAAAGAAGTTGTGGTATATGTATACAATGGAATATCACTCAGCCATAAAGAGGAACACATTTGTGTCAGTTCTAATGAGGTGGATGAATGTAGAGCCTATTATACAGAGTAAAGTAAGTCAGAGGAAGACTAATATCGTTTATCAATGCATATATGTGGAGTCTAGCAATATGGCACTGATGAACCTATCTGCAAGACAGCAAGGGAGACACAGACAGAGAATGGACTTGTGGACACAGGGCAAGGGGAGGAGAAGGTGGGAAGAATTAAGGGAGTCACATTAAAACATACACATTACCATGTGTAAAATTAGATAGCCAGTGGAAATTTGCTGTATGTCGGTGCAGGGAGCTCTGTGTGATCAGGGACACAGGGTCTGGTCCACAGTAAATCTGGTGCTTATTAAATAAATAATTGAATCAATCTGGGGAGGGGAGGGAAGAAGAGGGAGGCTCAACAGGGAGGGGATATATGTGTAATTATAGCTGATTTGTGTGGTTGTATGGCAGAAACCAACACAACATTATAAAGCAATTATTCTCCAATTAAGAAATAAATTAAAAAAATAATTGAATCAAATGCTATTCATCTCCAGCACCAGCACCACTAAACCGCAATCTCACGAACATCTCAATCACGTATTTTCCCTTGAATCGCTTGTCCTGGCTACGATCAAATCACACGTTCTAACATTCAAACCCTCAATTACTGGTCTGGGTAGTATGACTCTTGGGATGATGTGTCAGCAGGCAATTATTTGAAACCAGACTTCTATGTATCACTAATGCATTTCTGCCACTCCCCAATTTGTATAAGTCCTTTCCATAAGACTCTCCAAGACAAATGTCCCATTGCTATCTTTGGCTCAATTGTCCCAGCCCTGGTAAGATGGAAGAGTATTGGTTAACTATGATTCCAGGACATTATTCTTGCCCAAGCTTTACTAGCACATAGTCTAGTACAGACCCTTGACCCTATGTCAATTCCTGACATGCTCAGGTGGGACACAAAACACAAATACTAAATGCATTTTGTGCTTTAATACCATCAAATCCCATCTCCCTTTCTTAGGATAAATGAGCTTTCATCCTTCAATTCTTGATGTCTCTGGTGATTACAGTATTGTAGTCAAAGGCAACAAAAGGCCACTAATAGTGTTAAGCTTTACCTGACATTCAAATTCCTAATAATACAATGGTGAAGAAAAGAGGAGGAAAAGGGCCAAAGGAAGGCATGAATGAGCAAGGAATAATGAAACATTTTCTCAAGTTGAAAATGAGTTCGAACTCTAATATTTAAGTTCACGATTCAAATAGTGCTCAATTTTATTTCTTGATGACAAATTCTGCCTCTTCAAATTAAGGATAAAAGCTGGAAAAGGTTTTTCACAAGTCAATTGCCTATACAAAACATTCTGATGAGCAGTTAAGCATGTATTAATTAGAAACATATGGGGATTAATTTCCTTCAAATAAATGTAGTTATGAAACTTGAGAGTAAAGGAGAATCACTTAGCAAAACACTCTCAAATCATGCTGAATATATAAGATTAAGCAAGATATATTTATTCAAATTTAAAATACGTTTTTTTTTTTTTTTTTGCATCTAGCCAGTGGGCCAACTAGGCAATAAAGTCTTCATTAGCAAGAGTATCATTTTTACATATATATATATATATATTCGTTATTTGACTCATGGATTCCTTGTTTCAAAAAATATCAGGAAAATATGGAAGAGAAAGGGCTAGGGGAGAGGGTTTTAGCTGTATCTGTGATGTTTTATTTCTTGAAAAAAGAGATTTGAAATAAGAATGGCAAAATAGTAACACCATCAAATCTGGCTGATGGGTATGTGTGTTTCTATTTTATTTTTTTCTATATGCTTGAGAAGAACAAGTTTTTGATAAAAGTGTGCAGGCAGTATGTGATGGTAAATGAGAACATGGGATTCGGTTTGAGGTATCTGGTTTGGCTGTTTACTAGTTCCACGACCTTGGCAATCTAAATTTCAGTTTCCAAACATACGAAATAAGGAAAATATGAACTAGTTCCCATCCGAAGGATGAGAACTCTGTATTATTTGGAGAAAAGATGTGTGTTCTTAAGCCTTAGGTTCAGTTCCTCTGAAAACAGACTTTCAGACAGATTTGTGTGGAGCTTTCACTAGGCAGTGCTCTCAGAAATGGCACCAGTGGAAGCACCAAGGATACCAGAGGAAGAGGGAGAAGCTGAGCTGCGATGTTATCACAACAGAGGCCTCAGCCAGTCACATGGGGGTACACTGGAGCTGAAACAGTCCTTCACAATTAGCTAGAATCAAGGGAAGGAGGCCATAACTTTGTAACTCTATGTCAACCACCAAATCATTGGCTAAAGACTACCTGTAGGGAAAGGACATAGCCTTGGGTGAGGCAGAGCCTATCAGCTAAGGTCAGTACCTAGGGAGGAAGTAAGACGGCAAACATCGGCAAACATCAGCAACCACCAGATGAGGAACGAGGGCCTTAACCCTGAAGGGAGAAGCTATGTTAAGCACCACAACATCCACTACAGTCAGGGACGGAGACTCATCCTTGGGAATGGAAAGAACATGGTGCAGAAGTGGAAGAACGAAAAATCAAAGGATTATAGGGCCAGGGATTCCCTGGTGGCTCAGACAGTAAAGAGTCTGCCTGCAATGCGGGAGACCTGGATTCGATCCCTGGGTCAGGAAGATTTCCTGGAGAAGGAAATGGCAACCCACTCCAGTGTTCTTCCCTGGAGAATCCCATGGACGGAGGAGCCTGGCGGGCTACAGTCCATGGGGTGGCAAAGGGTTAGACATGACTGAGTGACCTCACTTTCACTTTCTTTTTCACAGGGCCAGGCAGTTAGGTCCCTGGGCTCTAGGTGAGATGGGCTGGGATCTGAAAGCCTGCAGTAGAATGTTAGCTGTGACAGGATCATAGCCTTTTGTAAGTCACAGTCTTCACACTCTGTGGATCTGGGTTATGTCCCTGCTGTTCTCTAGTACACTATTTATATGCAAATGGGCTTCCCAGATGGGTCAAGCTGTAAAGAATCCACCTGCAATGAAGGAGACATAGGTTTGATCCCTGGGGTGGGAAGACCCCCTGGAGAAGGAAATGACAATCCACTCCAGTATTCTTGCCTGGGAAATTCCATGGACAGAGGAGCCTGGCAGGCTATAGTCCATGGGGTTGCAAAGAGTGGGACGTGACTGAAGCAACTGAGCACGCACTTAATTGTGTATGTATCCAGTCCGATGCTACCCAGGGCACAGATTTGAAGAAAGAGCACCATGAACACTTAGTGTTACTGTAATAGTGTTAACCAGAATCCAAACCAAAGAATCGAAGAGAAAGGTGAAATTCAGATGACCAAATCAGGTCACCAAGTTAGGAGGGATGGAGTATTTCTCATTTTTTAAACCACTTTGAAACATTCATCCTTTTCAGAAAAGAAAAAGATATTTAAAATTTAACGCTAGACTATATTTAGCCAAAACCCCTTTTTAAAAGTCAAGGCCACTTTCTCCAGCAGACTGTGGAATCAAAGACAAACAGCATGGCTTCCAAGGAAATCATTTGTACACAAAATTCAGAGATCACACTGAGCTAGGTTTTTAAGCATATTTGAACCTACCAGTTTTATTGTATCCACTAATGCCGGTCACTTATTTATAGACCAATGTCACATGCTCATTTGACTGCACATAAGTTGATGATTCAATTTGGATTCAATAGGCTTTATTTATTTGCAAGGTCGCTGAGAACTTTGGAATTAAAATAATGAAGCATCTGAGAGAAGGGGCACTGTGTACATAGCTGTATAATGGGAAGACTTCTGTTTTGGCTTTTTCCTTTGACCAAATCCTTAAGCCTATTTGCATTTCAGAGTTTTTATAAGGAGTGTTATAGATGGAAGGGTGCCATGGAATAAAGAAGAGGTTTTGAACCAGTCAACTAACGTGCAATGTTTCCAGGGGCATTTAACTAACTATGCAGTCTATTCAATCCACATGACTGAAAACATGGCTGTTAGCCTGTCACCCAGCATGGATGACTTCACTGCCTATACAGTTCAAAGCCAAATACACTGTGTGCCTGTTCCTGTAATTCATTCATACAAATGAGAGGAAACAAATATAGGCCACCATAAATTTAACTTTCTCAAGACGACCCATCTACTACCCCTCCCCCCTCCACCGGGAGAAGCTAGACAAATCCCCAGTAACGCTTTTGTCATAGAGGACTATGCTTTCCAGCACTGCTGCAGCTAAACTGCACATGTACACACAAGACTATCTGAAAAGAAACACACTGGAAAATTCCTTCCTCTCCTTTCACTTTGCAAAAGCTTTGCAAGAGCTATTGTTCTTTCTTCTTATACTCAATTATGCTTCTGTTTTTGCGAAGAGAAAGCAAGGATGTGGGTAGGTTGCTTTTACTCATCTTTTCAACATTAAGTGTCTGACCTGACATGCTAGTAGACAATCAAATATAGTGACCATAAAATCAGTTACCACACTGTCCTTTTCCCTAGGAGCTAGTCTTGTAGGACCACTGATTAGAGAGAGCTGTCATCAAGTAATATTCTTCCTGGGCTCTGTTTTTTTCAACCATTTGGAATTGTAAAAAGCACTCCTAGTTTGCAGGTTATCCAAAGACAGGCAGGCAACGGACCAGATTTGGCCCCCCAAGCCATAATTTGCCAATTCCTGTTTTAGACTGGTGGTTCCCAAGTTGTTTCCCCTAGAATTACCCAGGGAATGTTTTAAAGTAAACACTCAAGTCACACTTCAAACCAATTACAACACAATCTCTGGGGGATACAAGCAAGCGTCAGTCATTTTGGAAGCTCCTCAAGTGGATTCCAGGGTACAAACACTTTGGGACTTGCTGATGGCTTGATGGTCCCTTCCAGTGCTAACCATGCAAACTCTTTGCTTGTCATTCCTAGAATCATGAGCAGAAGACCATATGTTACTGGAAGGGTAGGTTTCACAATCAAAATGTCATAGTAGTGACTTCCCTGGTCGTTCAGTGGTTAGGACACCACACTTCCAATGCAAGGGGTGTGGGTTTGATCCCTGGTTGGGGGACTAAGATTCTATATGCTGTGGGTGTGGCCAAAAACAATTAAAAAAGGGGGGGGATAAAGCTTTAAAAAGTCATAGTTACAGTGTAAACTCAGCCCTGTTTGAGAGATTGTAGGTGGGAAGGCTGGCACAGTGTCTTAGCCTAGCTGTCCCTCCCCAGCACCCCTCAGAGAACAGACTCTGAGACAAAGTGGAAATTCATTTAGGGGTATCATTACAGGCATCATGCAAGGGGGATCGAGAAGAGTACAACAGGAAAGGAAAAAGACAATACACTCCATGTAGGCTTACTACAATGCAATCTTAGTTAAATCTTCTTTCTCTAAAAGAAAAAACAATGTCAACAATGATACATCTCCAACTTTAACAGGAAAAAATGTAACGTCAGACACAATTTATCTGAGTTGAATATAAACTCTTCCCTAAATGCCCCTGTCCACTGTCATTATTCCACTTAACAGTCATATCAAGCTGAGGTCCACATCAGCTCACCAAGTGAGAAGAATACAAAACACACACTCAAAATCCTTGCACATAAAAAGAACTACTGTCAACATTTTGGCCTTTTTTTTCCTTCCAGTCTTTGTCCAGATATGTTTACATGGTTGAGATAATTGTGTTTCTGTATACATTTTTGTTGTTGATTTCCATTTCAAAACGTAATTAAAGTTCTTAACTTCTGGGCTTGGCAGACATGCCATTTCTCTGGGCACTTCCTAACTGGCCCCTCCCAAACCTCCCAGCATGTTGACCACTCCCTCCTCGACACCAAATCCACACCTATTTGGACTCCTACCTCCCTTACAAGACCCAGATAAACTCTTAATTTTCTTCCTCCTCTTTGGTTATTCTCTCTCCTTTTCATTCTCACCATCTTTTCAACTTTCCAGTTTTTATACTTCTATTCCAGTCACAGAACAAATAAGAGAGATGTATACATTATAGTGTTTGTGGCCTGTGTCCTCTTCCCATGCCCAGTCCCTGATCTGCAACTTAATTGAATTGCATTTTATGAGGGCAGGACTGATATTATCTATCTCTTTCTCCCCCCACAGGGCTTAGTGTAGCATCTTGCCCATCAAAGCACCTCCACAATTCCTTGCTGAATTAATGAATGCATGTTAAAATTGTCTCAGCTGTGGGCCAGGCATCACCAGTCTTAATACTTGCTAACTATGCCCAGGCAAATATTAAAACTCCGAGGGATAGTATCTGTGTGTCCATGTAGATATGAAAAGCCACAGGGTTTCCAAATGCATTTCACTTAAGAGTTCTACTGTGGTAATATCACAGTATGCCACAGATGCCATTGGGAAGAAAGCATTCAGAGCTATGCTTCTGGTGCCTCTCTTAAATGAACTATTTCCCCCAGCCTAAGGCCTGTATGTACAAGTGCACTCTTTACAGATTTCAAATAAGCAACTGTACTGGCAAGACCACTCTCACTTCCTGCCTTCCAACCTGCTGTGGGGGCCTGTCTTTCTTTATAGTCCAACTCTCACATCCACACATGACTACTGGAAAAACCATAGCTTTGACTAGATGGACCTTTGTTGGCAAAGTAATGTCTCTGCTTTGTAATATGCTGCTAGGTTGGTCATAGTTTTTCTTTCAAGGAGTAAGCGTCTTTTAATTTCATGCCTGCAGTCACCATCTGCAGTGATTTTGGAGCCCATGAAAATAAAGTCAGCCACTTTTTCCACTGTTTCCCCATCTATTTGCCATGAAGTGATGGGACCAGATGCCATGATCTTAGTTTTCTGAATGTTGAGTTTTAAGCTAACTTTTTCACTCTCCTCTTTCACTTGAGGGATCACAGCCTTCTAATACCATGCACTCTGAAGATGCTTTGTTGACTCATCAGTAAACCACATGAGCTCTTGCCTTTCCAGAGTCATTGTCATTTTGGGGGAGGCATTAAGGAGGAGGAGACATGGAAGGCTCCAGTGGTCCTCTATTTACATATGATATGGCGCTTGTCTAGAAGGCACAAACCTCTGTGGGGAAAGACTAAGTCAGTTCCCATGTACACCATTTCTTCTTGGTCACAGAAGCCATTTGGGTCTGGTCAACACTGAGTATTAGAACAGTCCTGCACTGCCTAACCCAGAATGGAAATATCCAACTGAAATGTTATGGCATACCAGTAGTATTCCTTTCCATAGCGGTCCATGACCAACAATATATTAAACAGCTCTCTCAAAATCTTCTAAGATGTGTCAGATTTAGAACTGTAGGGGTCATTGGTTTAGGTCTCCTTATTGAATTTGCCAAAAAGTCAAGGAGGCCTGACTGATATCCATTTAGACCTGTGAAGTCATGGTGTACATGTATGTATGTGTTGGTTGCTCAGTCATGTCCCACTCTTCACGACCCCATGGACTGTAGCCCGCCAGGCTCCACGGAGTTCCCCAGGCAAGAATACTGGAGTGGGTTGCCATGCCCTTCTCCATATATGCATGTATACTCTGCTTAAATTTTTTTCTTGAGCAGTGACTATCAGATTCAGATTTATGTCTTTTCAATACATCTCAGTGATGGTACCCAGAAGTTTCCCAAATGAGGATATATGTTCTCCAGAACTCAGAATCACTCATGTTTTAAGGTGGATACTTTTAAAGCTGTTCATTTATTTCAGTTGGCAATAGTTTGTTTTTCTTATCCATTGTATTTCAAAGAATGTAACAAAGCTTGAATTTAATTTTCCATTCTCCACACTGCATATGATCCACCACTGTGTTTAGGCTGTGAGACACCATTACCTCCACCTCTGTTGATTAGAAGTTCACTGGTGTGGTGGTGGACCTATCTAATGGGGAGTAGTTTGTGTCCTCTAAGTGTCAAAGAATGTTCTGCCACTAGGAGGCAAGTGTTCCTAATAGTGTCGCATAGTGATAAAAAGTATATTGTATACTTTTCAATTTAAAGGCAAAGAGAGGCTATCTGGCCTCTATCACTGGGACAGAGTAAACATTTGCCAAAGCAATTACTTCAGGCTGTGTACCCAGGTTGAAAGACCTGGTTCTCAACAAAGATCAGGTTGTCTCCGCAATTAACAACATACCTGAGCAGAAGATGAGATCAGCAATACGTCCTTTCTTTCCAACTTGTCCATCTGTTAACTCAACAGCCACTTTATCTTCCTTCCATTCAGGCTAATGAAATTTAAGCCAGTTACTCCTGGGCAGAGAGAAGAATGTGTATTTTCAAAGTTTTCTGTGAATACTGGAGTCTTCATTACATAAACCACTTGAAATCACTGGTTTTCTATGTTAAAGTGTCTGAATACTAGCAATTACATTTGATTCCACTATGCTCTCATCACAGAAGACTTACTACTCCACCCAACATACAGGGAAGTATTACGAGAATGGATTTGTTCCTGAGATAAAGTTAGGATTAAGCTCATGGGTCCTGTTCCAAGCCCCATGTTTTAAATATATCACTTTTTTTTTTTTAAATAAGTGTTGGGAAGAGGGGATGCTTTTTGAAGAGGGAAATACAGATAGTCACCACAAACTAGATAGTGATTATAAAAGGGTAGAAAATCCCTAAGCAGAACTTTTTCTTCAACAGTAATTTGGTCTTTGGTTATTCTATATAGTTGAAGTTATTAAATCTGATCAAATACATATTTGGGGGACTTCCCTGGAAGTCCAGAGCTTAGGGCTCCACACTTCCACTTCAGAGGGCACAGGTTCAATTTCTGGTTGGGCAACTAAGATCCTACAAGCTGTGCAGTAAGGTCAAAAAAATATATGTATTTTGGTCTTAGCAAATGTATGAAACTTATATTATGCTGCATTATATCAAAGTGTATTGGCTCCGTTCAGCCCATATGTGCATTTTTCTCACTGGAACAGTGATTTTACTAATTTTGACTTTGCACACCTTTAGGTGGGGAATCCATTTTCCACTGACCTACAGTCCCTACCTCTCCCTATTGCCTTATATGTAGCCACTTTCCATACTTGTTAAATGTATGATCCCAGGAAAGCATGTCAATTTGAAATCCCTGCTATTCATAATGATGTACAAATTATGTAGCAACTATTCACTTGATTAAAGTGCTGATGCTATTCACTCAGCCAAGGAAAATATGAAGAACTTCTCTTTAAACAGCAAACTCCTCCACTGATTTCTGAACTAATTCAACCTGAAAATTTCTTTTACACAGAACTTTAGAATCAACTACTGCATGAAATAAAATACTTGGGAAATTTAATCAAGAGAAGAAATAAATTTGAAAGGCAGAATTGATGTGATATCCAAAATAAGAGTGAAAGACAAAGGCATTTAGAAAATAAAAATTTACTTGCAATGAAATACAAGTCAGTCAGACTTCAGAAGGAATGCTTTGAAGGTGTGTGTGTCTGTGTGTGTGTGTGTTAACGAGAACAAAAAAATTGCCAATAGTCTGGTTATGGTAGAAAAATAGCATCTTTCTCATGTGATTATCATATCCACAAAGGTTGTATCATTTCTTCACATGTCACTGTTACTCAAGACAAGGCTCAAGTTTTGGCCAGATGAGTCCAGTCTGACAGGTAATGTGCAAGACGCCATTCACTGCGGATCAGAACTAGACAGGTAATCTTATTTTTTCCCCATTACTGCAAAACATGTTGCACAGGTTTTTTTATAAGGGAGTCAGGGCAAAAATGTCAGTTTTGGCTTCACAATTAAGAGGGCTTTTGAATTAGATAACTGAGTTTGGGTGCCAACCCTTCTGCTTACAAGCTGCTAGTACTCAACAATCTCTGCGTTCTCCTCTTCTTCCCAAGTCCCATGTCTAGACTGCATTCTTCAGCCTCTATCAGTTCTGTGTGGCCTTGTGATCAAGTTCTGGAATAAAAGTGATGGGTCCTGTTACAAGCCTGGCCCATCAAGACCTTCCAAGGGCCAGAGGAGGGTGGAGACATGAAGGAAGGAAGCCTGACAGCTGCATGAACTAGAACTCCATTTCCCACTGTCCCCCCATCCCACTAGCCTGCATGAGACTGGATATGAGCAAAAAGTGAACCTTAAGCCCACAGACATACTAGAGTTATGGTTATAGCTTTTGGCCTATACTGACAAATATGCCATGTGATAGCTGTAGAATTACTGACCTTCTCTAAACCCAGCATCATCATCAATAAACTGAGAACAACAATGTATCTAATTTAGGGGCTGGATGAGGATTTAATAAGAAATTGTGTAACACTGAGCACAACACTTGGCACACTTAATAACCAGTAAATACTACCTACTAGAAAGCTTCTAGATAGTTATTAGCTATTACAATGTTAGATGAACTGCAAAAAGAAAAGAAAAGGACATCATTTATTCTGCTTGGTAATCTCTATACTTGGTCACATAGAGAAGCTACTCCTTACATGTAGCCAGTTGTTTTACACACACACACACACACACACACACACACACAGATTAAGCACTCCTTTGAAGATCCAGAGTCGTCCCACAGGGCTGGGATTAACTTGAACTGGATAAGTCACCATTACAACAGCTGCTTGAACCACCAGAGTACACACAATCACTCTCCAAATGGAAAACCAAGAGATCACTATTAGGCATTATATCCTCAAGCACAAAAATCCCCATAAGCTTCAGCCACCACAGAGTGAACAGAATACCAAGTTACCCTGAGACAGCACCAACTGAAAGATGCTGCCTCTGCTGTCATCAATTACACTGTATTAAGGTCCCA
This sequence comes from Bos indicus x Bos taurus, assembly GCF_003369695.1. NCBI lineage: Eukaryota > Metazoa > Chordata > Mammalia > Artiodactyla > Bovidae > Bos > Bos indicus x Bos taurus. Next base: position 21,132,716 of record NC_040105.1, read on the forward strand.
CAGGGTGCAGTACTTAATAAATGGCCTTGCTTAATAGATGTTAACTAATTACACCTAGAAAATCCCTGTCCACCCAAGACAAGTAATACAATATGCCAGGTGGGGAAGGCTGGCTTTCTCATTCGGATGTTTTGAAGGCCTCTGGCTGTCCTTGAGGTAGGGAATGGACACAAAGGAAGGGCTTTACTTCTTTGAAGGCTGCCTTAATCCAATCCGTAAGTCAGTCACCTGCATACCTTGACTCTAAAATCTCACAGCCAGGCTCTAAGATAAGTTTTTAGAGAATGGAATCAGGTTAAATTTCTCAAAGAGAAGGGAAATAGGGCAGACCCCAACTTGAGGTGGTTCCTAGCTTGATTTCATCTGAGTTCTCAGGCTGTTCTTGGTGGCTAGAATGCAGAGCACAAAAGAATAAATTTGACTTCAGCATAGGGTTCTGCTCCTCCTACTGTAGAACATAAGTGAATGTTTTTTTAGTTTTTAGCAGGTAACAGGATCAGATTTTTTTTTTTTTTTTTTTTTGAGCACTTGATGAAAATGTGTCTCTCCGGAAAAAAAATCAAGTTTACAGACCCTCCCTTTCTCATGGTAAGTCAGCAGAAGAAGCCTAAGCATGAATGCGAATGAAAATCCCTGCTGGGCTTCTTACAACAGAGGGCTGGGACCCACCCCAAGTTCCTGAGTGACTGGTCGGGGCTGATCATTTGCACCTCTGAGTTCTCAGAGCTACTGTTGCAGCTACAGCCCTGGGAACCATCCCTCTGGGACTCTGCAGTCCAGGGTGAAAACAGCTGCTCCAAGGGGCCCTCTTGAGAGCATTCCAAATGCTGAGAGAATAGACCTATCAAAAGTAAGTCACAAGGCAGAAGAGAGAAAACAAAACCCCCAGCAACACTAAGCTCTGATCGGTGACCTTATGGCAACACTCCCCTTAGTGAAAGCTGAAATCCGTGTCTTCACCTCTGATTCCCATTCATCTTTCCCTGCTTCTTGCCCTCCACATTTCCTCCCCCTTTTCTGCATCAGGGCCTTCTCCTCCCCCATCTGTCCCAGTGCAGTGCCTGTGTGTGGGCATCTAAACGACTGAGTTTGCATCTGTCCCTCACTTTTTTCCCTCTGCACACTATTATAATAGGAAATGAGTTTCAGATTTTACAGTTTGTTGTAGCTATTCAATAAAATTTTATGACTCATATTCTTAATTTTGAAGCAAGTAAATGGAATATTTTATATTTCCCTCCAAGGATATAAAATTCTACAGGCTCTTGACATTTTTCCTAGGCTAACTCATAGATTGCTTCATGGAGAAAAATACTCCCAACTCTCTCTATCCAAGCACTAGCCAATAGAAAATTCTGTGATGGCAGAAATGTTTTGATTCTGCTCTCTTTAGTCTAGTAGCCATTGGTCACATGTGGCTACTAAGCACTTGAAATATGGCAGGTGTGACTTGAGGAAGTGAATTTTTAATTGTAAGTGATGTTAAGTAAGCCACATGTTGCTGCTGCTGCTGCTGCTGCTGCTACTAAGTCGCTTCAGTCGTGTCTGACTGTGCGACCCCATAGACGGCAGCCCACCAGGCTCCCCCGTCCCTGGGATTCTCCAGGCAAGAACACTGGAGTGGGTTGCCATTTCCTTCTCCAATGCATGAAAGTGAAAAGTGAAAGCGAAGTCGCTGAGTCTTGTCCGACTCTTAGTGACCCCATGGACTGCAGCCCACCAGGCTCCTCTGTCCATGGGATTTTCCAGGCAAGAGTACTAGAGTGGGGTGCCATTGCCTTCTCCACCACATGTTGCTAATAGCTACCATATTGAACACTGCAACTCTGAACTATAAACCTTGAACATTATAAAAAGTATACATACAGCATGTAGATGCCATTTAAAACCTCTCCAGTATGCTCCATCACCTTGACATGAAAAGAAAAATTAGAAGTGCATCCATTTCTGTAACATTTTCATGTTATGAATCTCATTCATAATTGCACAAGGAGTTGTTCTTTGATTTAACATAAAATTAGGAGAAGGAATACTAATAATGTAGCTGTAAATAAAGGCTATAAATCTACCCAGAATATGCATTGTAAGGACTGATGCTGAAGCTCCAATACTTTGGCCACCTGATGCGAAGAGCCAACTCATTGGAAAAGATCCTGATGTTGGGAAAGGTTGAGGACAAGAGAAGGGGGTGGCAGAAGATGAGATGGTTAGATAGCAATGCCAACTCAATGGACATGAATTTGAGCAAACTCCAAGAGATAGTGAAAGGACAGGGAGGCCTGATGTGCTACAGTCCATGGGGTCACAAAGTGTCGGACACAACCTAGTGACTGAACAAAAATAGTCATATCACATGATAAAGAGAACTTTGTACCAGCCACACAGGAGCTGAAATTGTTTTCTCTAGGGAGTAATATAACCATGTGTGTGCATCAGTTGAGCCAGCTCTGATTGTTCCACTTGAACAGGGCTGGGGAAATCGCAGCACAAGCAGCCCAGTCATCCATTAGTACACACAGCCAATCACTTTGTAACCCACTCTCAGTTACCAGCGAGTCTTGTTGTAGCCTCCAAATAAATGATCTCAGTTTATGTTTTTGTGATGCCTTGGGCTTTCAAGGTAAGTCAAAAATTCCCTGGTGGCTCAGACGGTAAAGCATCTGTCTACAATGCAGGGGACCCAGGTTCAATCCCTGGGTTGGAAAGATCCCCTGGAAAAGGAAATGGCAATCCACTCCAGTACTATTGCCTGGAAATCCCCATGGACAGAGGAGCCTGGTAGGCTATAGTCCATGGGGTTGCAAATTTTAGCTCATTTTTAATTTCAAGGTAAATAAGTATATGCCATGCAGTCCCTTTTCAAAAGTAATGTGAGAAATTTAAGTCTACCAAAAAGATGTTATAATGTCAAAAGGATAATGGAAAGAAACACTGTCCAGTCTGTCACTTAAAAACCCCTCAAAAAGGCATCCAAATCAGGAAGGAAGCAGTAACACTATCACTATTTGCAAATGATTGATGTTATATACAGAAACACCTAAATATTCCAAAAATGGTTAGAATAAATGGACTCAGTAAAGCTGAAGAGTACAAAATCAACAGACAAAAATCTGATGAATTTCTATACACTAACCATGAACTCTCAGAAAGAATTAAGAAAACAATCCAATTCATTAATACAATGGCATTGAAAGAATAAAATATCTAGGAATAAACTTAACCAAGAGGATAAAAAACCTGCATACTGAAAACTGTAAGACACTAAAGAAATAAACAAACAAATGGAATAATATTCCATGTTGATGGACGGGGTAACTTAATACTGTTAAAAATTACCCTGCTACCCAGAAACAACTACATATTCAATGCAGTCCCTGTCAAAATTTCAATGGTATTTTTCATATAAAAACTATCTTAAAATTTGTGTGAACTAACAAGAGACTCCTAATAGCCAAAGCAAGACTGAGAAAGAAAAACAAAGCTGGAGGCATCACACTCTATGATTTCATATCATTAATATATCACAAAGCTATAGTAGTCAAAACAGCATGGTATTGGTACAAACACAGACTTATAGATAAATGAAACAGACTCAAGAACTCAGAATTAAATCCACACATATATGATCAGTTAATCTACAACACAGGATCAAAGAATATACAATGGGGGAAAATGCAAGCTCTTTAATAAATGGTGTTAGGAAAACTGGACAGCCACAAGCAAAAGAATGAAATGGGACCCCTATCTTACACCATCAACAAAAATTAAGTCAAAATGGGTTATTAAAGACTTGCACATAAGACCTGAAACCATAAAACCCCTAGAAGTAAACATAGGCAGGAAATCCCTTCACATTGGTCTATATCAAACTAAATAGCTCCTGCATGGCAAAGGAAACCAACAAAATGAAGAGACAGCCTTCCAAATGGGAAAAAAATATTTGCAAATTATGTATCTGATAAGGTGTTAATATCCTATATATAGAGGCTTCCCTGGTGGCTCAGACGGTAAAGTATCTGCCTGCAATGCTGGAGATCCGAGTTCGATCACTGGGTCAGGAAGATCCCCTGGAGAAGGAAATGGCAACCCACTCTAGTACTCTTGCCTGGAAAATCCCATGGACAGAGGAGCCCGGTAGGTTATGGTCCATGGGGTCAGAGAGTCAGACATGACTGAGTGACTTCACTTCACTTCATCATATATATATATAAAGAACATGGAGAACTCAATAGAAAAAATGGATTAAAAATGAGTAGAGGATTAGAGTAGTTTTCTAAAAACATACAGGTGGCCAATGGGTACATGGAAAGATGCTCAACATCACTAATCACCAGGAAAATGCAAATCAAAGTCACAATGATCCCCTCACACCTGCTAGAATAGCTATCACCCAAAAGACAAGAAAGAAGTCTTGATAAGGATATGGGGGAAAAAAGGAATCCTGGTGTACTGTTAGAATGTAAACTGATGCAGCCACTAAGGAAAGCAGTATGGAGATTTCTTTAAAAGAAAATGAAAATAGAACATATGATCCAGCAATTCCACTTCTACATTCTTTATTCAAAGCAAACAAAAACACTAACTCAAAGATATGGGCACCTCCACGTTCATTACAGCATTATTTACAATACCTAAGACGTGCAAACAACCTAAGTGCCCACTGATGGATAGATGGGTAAAGAAACTGTGGTTATATATATAATGGAATATTATTTAGCCATAAAAAAGAAGGAAATCTTGATGTTGCAACAACATGGATGGATCTTGAGAGCATTTTGCTAAATGAAATATGTCAGAGAAAGACAAATACTAAATGATCTCACTTACATATGAAATCATTAAAAAACCCAACAAACTGATATATAGAGAACAGATTGGTGGCCGCCTGAGGCATGGGGTGGGGGGTTGGGCAAAACCAGTGAAGGAGGTCAAAAGGTACAAACTTTTAATTACAAAATAAATCCTAGGGCCATAAAGGTACAGCATGATGACTATAGTTAATAATACTCAATTCTGTATTGAAAAGTTGCTTAGAGAATAGATCTTATAGTTCTCAGCACAAGAAAAACTTTGTAACTATGTACACAATGGATGTTAACTTGACTTTTTGTGGCAATGATTTCAATATCAAATCACTATGCTGTATGCCTGAAATAAATAATTTTGTATGTCAATTATACCTCAATGTAAAAATTAATTTTAAAAAAGGGAATACCTCTCAGATAGTGCAGCTTCAGATTCCTATTCAAACAACTGCCATTCTTTCCGTCTCTCGAGTTTGGAGCTGGTTTAGAAAAGGTAAAAATTAAACCTTGTTAGAGACTACATCTACCTGTGAAGGCCTTGAAATCCATGCCATGAAAACAAAAAACAAATCTCACTCCCTATCTTTAATTGTTGTCCAAGAGTTCTACCCTCACCAAGGGCAAGGATTCACACCATGGACCAAAATTATCTGGGGGAAAGCTGATTTTCCAAATGCTTATCAGAACATTTGTGTTTATGATAAGACCTTCTATTTGCATGGCACTTAATGTATTGATCACTTTCTTCTCTACTGACTTTCAATCCTCAACATAAAGCTTGGAGGTGGGTATTACAGTTTCACTTTACACAAATGAGAAAATTTAGGCTCAGAGGGTCTAATGAATAGGGAAATGATCCAATGAAACGGGCTGGTAATTAGAAAAGAAATCTAGTTCTAATTTACGGAAATCTACATGTGGGTTAGAGGGCTGAGGAATCATACCAAACTTCTCACTGTCTTAAAGATAATACATTTTGAGAAGTGGAATTGCCATTTCACATTGAATTAACCACATGGAACCCAGCCCAGGCTATCCCAAGGCAGATTAATGGAAGCAAAATTTGATAAAATGCCTCTGAGCTTTCTTGAAATACATGGGATTGTATGTGAAGCTTTTACAGATTTTGGCTTTTAGTTTTGCGGGCTTTTTTTTTTTTGAATCAAAGGTTGGCACATTATATGAGCTTTATATAGAGGCAGGGCTCTTTTCTCTGAGAAGAGTTAGAAGCCTGAAACTTCATTAAATATTTACCGTAATAAATCACCTTACTATATCTCAGTTTGCTAAGTTGCTATCAATTAGTGCAGTGTAAGCCAAGTCTGTGGAAGGAGGTAGCTGAACTCAGTTTAAACCTATTAAGAAAATTTACTTAACCCAGAATTGACCTGTTTTGAACACCGAGCCATATTTTCGGAAACAGACAACAAAACAGATTCCAGCCTGAATATAGCAGACTTTTTCACTTTAAGTGAAATCTATGTAAGAAGCATAGAACTTTTACAGCCTTTATTTGAAGTTGCAACATGAAGTGATATTCTGTTGAACATTTTTCGGGTAGCTATGGCAACAATAATTATCACCACATACTACCAACCAAAATACCACCTGCATCCACGTCTATTCTAAACCCTTAATTAAACAGAAAAGCCCAGTTCAAATTTTCAGCTGGTAAATTTGGGAGAAAACTTAAAAAAAAAAAAAGTTGGGAAATCTATTTAGGTTTTGCTTCTGTGTTTGGTTCATAGAGTTTTTTTTCCCCATCCCCCGTCCCTTTTGGGACAACTTAAGTCTGACTATCTCTTCCTACCCACATCAGAACCACCCACACTGTTAAATTTCTGGAGAAATAGAGGTTTCAGCATTTCCTTTTTATAAGGAGTTAATCAGTAATGAGAGCTCCAGGGACCAAAAAAAAAAAAAAAACCACTCCTTTCAAACAATTATCTATGTGCATGAGAATGTTAGGTTTGTTTTTAGTTTCTCTGTAGGAAGGAAGGAGAGAAGGTACAGGAATGGAGAAAAGGAGAAGGAGGTGAAGACAAGAGAAAGGAAGCTGGGAAGAGGAAAACAGAAGGAAACTGGGTGAAGGAAACAAGGAAAATGATTTCATGATCAAAAAAGGGAGCAAGCTGTTTAAATCCCCAAGGGCAGGGCAAGGGGCAGAGATTGCATGATCCATGGAAAGTAAAAACAGGTTTCAGCCAGGCTGAGAATGGAAGATTCTGAAGACTGAGTGCAGAAACTGGATCCCGTTCTTAACCCTCCATGCCCTTCGCCCTGTAAGTTTTCAGCATCCACTCACTCCTACTCACTTTGACTTGCATTGGCCAAGAGGATATTAGCCAATATGATGCAAACAGAGGCTTGACAAGTGCTTGTGCAAGTAGACCTGCTTGTTTCTGTCCTTTGCCACGGCTTCGAGGACATTCTTGGGCCAGCCTGCTGGAGAATGAAAGATACATCGAGCAGAGCTGACTTGCTCCTGTCTTTCCAGCCAAGGCCATCTTAGATCAGCTAACAGTTGCCACAGCAAGATAGCTCTGAGCAAGCCCAGCCACCCAGGTTAAATGTCACCTGACTAAAGACAGGGGAGCAAGCCCTGTCTGGATCAGCTAAATAACTGTGTGGTGTTGTATGTCACCAAAACCTGTATTATGCAGCATTTCTGTGGCAACAGATAACTGATACAGGTACCTACCCCGTTAACCAAGGACTTTCATTCTGTCCCCAGTACATTAAAAGTTCATGGGGGAAAGAAACAGAAGACAGAGTAATCCTAAAATAAACAGAGTGAATGCAAAATTTTGAACATGATAGGTGTTAGTGTAGCCTATCAAATACTGTCTATCAAAATAAAACCCAGGGCATTCTCCAAAGGAAGGTCATTGAGATTCTAGAACTACCCCAAACTTGGAAAGAATCCAGCTAATTCTGTTACCGGATAAACTGAATTTAAGTAATTAAAAAGATACAAGCAACCTTTATTCCCAGACACTAATGCTGCACCGACTAATGGACTGAAGAGTTTGCAAATTCTCAGGTGCCCTCTTAATTGCAACTGAATAGCTTTAACAATAAAAGCTGTTTTCTCCAACTGTGGGCTTGAGGATAAACAGGGTAGGTGATCTCTGGTGAATGTGTGCTGCCAAGTGCAAGAACAGAGGGTAACAGCTGTGATCAACACTACACTCCCTGGCTTACCATAAAAATAACAAATGAATTGTCATCAGAACAAAAAAAAAATACCTTGAAAATATATGTGGAAGAGCACTTGCATTCACCTTCTGGAAACTATGCTGAACAAACATAACTGAAAAACAGACAATAAGACAAGTAGGATGAAAATGTTTCTATTCCAATAAAGCCATGTTACATTTTCTTTCCAGAGAGAAGTACTTCCAGAGGTTGGGAGCGAATATGAGGGTCATTTGCAAAGGGGAGATCTGTGTACAAAGCACTCAAGACAATATTCACCAAATCCCAGACCACGTGTTTAATCAAAGACTCTGTTAGGCATGCGGCTGAATAAACCAAGTATCATCATGCTGAAATAACCTAAAATGGATTTTTGATTGACTGCAGTAATCAGGTAACAGTGGAATGAACAATTCGTATCATTTTATTATGACATTGGAATGCACTTTTGATCGACAATAACTTGAAAGAAAAAGCATCTTCAGAGAATCTAAAGGATGTCTAATTTTGTATTCTGATCCTCGTCCAGCACATCTGTGGCCCCCGTGACATGGCAGAAATCACCAGTTGGAACCCTATCCTGCTTTACACCTTCCGTGGGTGGGTGGTAGAGGAAGGAGAAGCTACCTGTTGGGTTTACAAGGCTTCTTCTAATGTGTGACAGGTGGGAAGATGGCCGACTCTCACCCCTTGAACCTCTCCCTTCTTCCCCAGTTCTTCATGGTTTCCAGATGCTAGCACGGTAGTGCAGGGACTGTGAGGAAGTGAGAGGAGTCCACTGAAGCAGTGAAGCTTCAAACCCCTAAAGATGTGTTCATTCTACCATCCATGCATTCAGCAAACTCGACTCAAACATAGAATGCCTACTGTGTGCCTGCCACGTGTTAAGCACTGTGGAAACACTGATGAACAAAGTTTATGACCTTCCTAGAAGAGATACCAGACATGTGTGTGAGAGAGAAAGAACAAACTAAATACCTACAATACAGCACTGGGATACCACAGTAGAGACTGCACAAGCACCATGGGAGCATTGGGGAAGGAGTGACCCAATGCACCTGAGGAATGGGATTGGGGAGTCTTCAATGAGGAAAAGAGGGTGGGCCCTTCTTAAAGAGTATGCAATAGACTCAAGCAGACAATGAAAAGTTGACATAAATGATAGTGTGTCTGGCCTCAGAAATTCAACCAATCAACCCATATAGTCCTTGCTGCTGCTGCTGCTGCTAAGTCACTTCAGTCGTGTCTGACTCTTTGCGACCCCATAGACAGCAGCCCACCAGGCTCCCCCGTCCCTGGGACTCTCCAGGCAAGAACACTGGAATGGGTTGCCATTTCCATCTCCAATGCATGAAAGCGAAAGTGAAAGTGAAGTCGGACACTCAGTCGTGTCCGACTCTTAGCGACCACATGGACTGCAGCCTACCAGGCTCCTCTGTCCATGGGATTGTCCAGGCAAGAGTACTGGAGTAGGGTGCCATATAGTCCTTAGATCTCCATTCACTTCAGTTCAGTAGCTCAATCATGTCCAACTCTTTGTGACCCCATGAATTGCAGTACACCAGGCCTCCCTATCCATCACCATCTCCCAGAGTTCACTCAAATTCATGTGATAGACTTGGTGATGCCATCCAGCCATCTCATCCTCAGTCGTCCCCTTCTCCTCCTGCCCCCAATCCCTCCCAGCATCAGAGTCTTTTCCAATGAGTCAACTCTTCTCATGAGGTGGCCAAAGTACTGGAGTTTCAGCTTTAGCATCATTCCTTCCAAAGAACACCCAGGGCTGATCTCCTTTAGAATGGACTGGTTGGATCTCCTTACAGTCCAAGGGACTCTCACGAGTCTTCAACACCACAGTTCAAAACCATCAATTCTTCGGCACTCAGCTTTCTTCACAGTCCAACTCTCACATCCATACATGACCACTGGAAAAACCATAGCCTTGACTAGACGGACATTCGTTGGCAAAGTAATGTCTCTGCTTTTAAATATGCTATCTAGGTTGATCATAACTTTTCTTCCAAGGAGTAAGTGTCTTTTAATTTCATGGCTGCAATCACCATCTGCAGTGATTTTGGGGCCCAAAAACATAAAGTCTAACACCGTTTCCACTGTTTCCCCATCTTTTTCCCATGAAGTGATGGGACCAGATGCCATGATCTTTGTTTTCTCAATGTTGAGCTTTAAGCCAACTGTTTTCACTCTCCACTTTCACTTTCATCAAGAGGCTTTTTAGTTCCCCTTCACTTTCTGCCATAAGGGTGGTGTCATCTGCATATCTGAGGTTATTGATATTTCTCCCAGCAATCTTGATTCCAGCTTGTGCTTCTTCCAGCCCAGCGTTTCTCATGATGTACTCTGCATATAAGTTAAATAAGCAGGGTGACAATATACAGCCTTGACGTACTCCTTTTCCTATTTGGAACCAGTCTGTTGTTCCATGTCCAGTTCTACCTGTTGCTTCCTGACCTGCATATAAGTTTCTCAAGAGGCAGGTCAGGTAGTCTGGTATTACCATCTCTTTCGGAATTTTCCACAGTTTATTGTGATCCACACAGTCAAAGGCTTTGGCATAGTCAATAAAGCAGAAATAAATGTTTTTTCTGGAACTCTCTTGCTTTTTTGATGATCCAGTGGATGTTGGCAATTTGATCTCTGGTTCCTCTGCCTTTTCTAAAGCCAGCTTGAACCTCTGGAAGTTCATGGTTCATGTATTGCTGAAGCCTAGCTTGGAGAATTTTGAGCATTACTTTACTAGCATGTCTAAAAATCTCACATTTAAAACTTAGAACTATGGATACATGGGAATTAATCCACAAGCCTTTGCATGAACAACTGCTACAATTAACATGGGCTTGATATATCTGTTGGAGATCTGTTAGAGTCCAGAAACTGTGCTACGCATGGTGCCTTATTTGTTTAAAAGAAGGGCGGGTGCTTTGTTATATTTTCTTCAGTTCATATGAACTGGATAATTACAATGATAGATTTAGCAACCTTTGTATTTAAACAATGAAATACTTTGGATTTACATTTTGCTCTGTAAAAATAAAATATTGCTTTTATTTGGGGGGATAAGGGTATATTAGTAAAGAAAACTAAATGGGGTAATTTCTTGCCACACAGTGTATAACTTCAAAAATGTTATAGTGCTAATAAGGAAGACTTTGAACCCCAAATATTTCTTTTTCCCTCAGGGAGTAAGTTTTATTATTTTGCCCTTAATAAAGGCCAAGGAAACTCGCCAATGGCTATGGAGAAGGGACATAGACTCAAATACAGTGATTCTCTTAAATGAGTTCCTTGGATTGATGGGTTAAGTGCATCAGAGGGCAAGGTACGTGCATTTTGTCATTACCACCTGACTTTTCTGTCACTTCACTTTGTGGAGAGCAAATTCAAAGCAGACTACTGAAAAGAAGTCAGTTGCGACATTTTCAAGAACATTCTCAAAACACACTATGGTCCATAAAGAATCTTAAGCCGAGAAAAGGCTAAGAGGCCATATTTTACAGACAAGAGAGACTACAATTTATAGTGTTTATGGGATTTCTCTGAAGTTGAAAATGAAGAGCAGTCAATTTGTGGATCTCATGTAATCCTTCTAATAATCCCACAAAGTAGGCATTCTTACCATGTTACAAGTGAGGAAACTAAGGCTCAGCCAATTTTAGGAGAAAGCTGTAACTCAAGCAGCCAAGACTGAGTTTTTGGACTGTTAGAAAAGTAATGGTTTTTGAAGTCTAACATTACATATGATTAATCCATTTTCTGTTTGATTTGGTAATTAAAATGCTAGATTCTGTTGATGCAATTGAACTAGCCCTAAGACAGCTGAATCTGTAGGTGGATAAAGCTACCAAAACACAGACCTACCGTTGACTGAAGCAGGAGATAACAATTCCCTTCATGGAAAGAGAAATGAAAAGAGCAAACATCTTCTCTTTACTATCAAGTATTTGTCTGGGGAAGGATAAATTATCAAATCAAACTGGAAAAGACAAGACAAAAACAATAGTTTCTGTGTATGTGAAAGAAACTAAACCCTAGATACATACAGCCCTTAAGACAAAGCACCAGTTAGATCTTTTTCTTTCTCCCACAGAGAATGTTTGAGTCAGAAGTAGAATACCTTTGAATTTTCAAGCATTTCATATTGTGCTTTCACATATATTATTGCATTTGATCTTCATAACTACTCTACCAAGTAGAATTTATTAATGTCCCCATTTGATAGATGGGGATACCAAGTTCAGGGTACATAAGCAACTTGTTGAAGCACATAAACTGTGATCAAGACAACATTCAATGCTGAGCCTTCTGATCTTAAGGCTTTCTTTGGGGAAAAACACAGCTTCTCCCTCCTGCTTTGAGCCAAAGGAAAACAACTTCAAAAGTAGCAGAGGGAAAAAAAAGAAAGAAAATCATGTAACTCTTAAGATGAATTATTCAAAAGCTGAGGTCAGCTCATGCCCAGATGCATTTGGTATCCAATTAGTATTCAAGCTGATTTCTAAAAGGTAAATCTTTGATCAGCTTATGTATAAAAGTTAGAGTTAAAAATAAAGTATGTGAGGGTTAGTAATCAAGTGAGAAAAAATACTTCATTGTATTTTATTTCAGAATATGATTAATATTTTTCTCTAAAACCCATTTTCTGCTTCCACATTGCTTGATGTTAGATTTAATAAAGTACTAAACATGTAGCAGATACTTAATGTGTCCATTGAGAATGAGGCCCTAAAAAGGCCTGTGTAAGATTTTTATTATTATATTTAGACAAGCTTGAATCTGCCATCTATATTATTAGGCAAAATTCCTATGGTTCAGAATTGTACAATACCATGAGGAAATCTCAGTTTCAGTAGTTTACAATAACAAAATTTATTTTTCTTGCCCATGGGTTTATGGGCAAGAGTTTATGGGCCCATGGGTTTATGAGTAGGCTGCATTTCTTGACTAGGCTTGGCTAAGCAATTTAGACTCCAGGCTTCATATCAAGTTCATGTGTCTAACGCAAGTCTTCACTTTTTTGGGGCCAGAAACTCCATGTGAAATGATCTTCTCATAGTAGATAGCAGAATTACAAGAGTCAAAACCAAACTATCTGAGCACACTGAAATCTTCTTACATATCAGCTGATATTTCACTGTTCAAAGGAAGACAAATGGCCTAACATCAATGGTGCATATGTGCTAAATCACATCAGTCACGTCTGACTCTTTGTGACCCTATGGACCATAGCCCACCAGGCTCCTCTGTCCATGAGATTCCCCAGGCATGAATACTGGAGTGGGTTGCCATGCCTTCCTCCAGGGGATCTTCCCAACCCAGGGATCAAACCGCATCTCTTATGACTCCTGCATTGGCAGGTGGGTTCTTTACCAGTAGCATCACCAGACATCAATGGAGGGGGAAATAAACTGTTTCTTCCACTGGGAAGTACCACAAAGTAACCTCACTGACATCTCACTGATGTCAATTAAGTTGGGAAATTTAATTCTATCTACAATGAGAAATTCTGTATGTCAAAGTTGTATTAACTAAAGATATTTAATAACTTTGTTTACATATAACTTTGTTTCAAAAAAAAATGTATTTCAAAATGTGTTGTTAGAGTGTTTCTATGGAATGTGAGGGAAGGTCCCCGGAAATGAAGTTACAAAAATTTAGAGACTGATTGTGAAAGATCTTGAGTACCATGCCACAAAACCAAGCCTTTGTCCAAGAACAATGGTACCACTGAAGTTACTTGTACTTTTGTACTCAGAGGTCCCAGCACCACCATCTCCTATAGCTCCTAATAATACAACCAGAGGGATACATCCCAACCAAGCTTGTTTCATCCTCCTTGTTCATACTTGGACCTGGTGGGGCTTTCAGCATACTGGGATGATAGCAGTTACACAGCAAATTTTGCTGGTTTATTTTCACTAGAATTAAAATAGTAAAATGAAAGAAAAGGTAATTATTTAACCATTAATATTTAATTTAATTATAAGTTTTTTTAAACAATTTTAAGTGGTTTAATTAAAGCCGAGTGGTAGAATTGAGAAAAATGAGGTTTTGAATGGTGTGTGCCCCGTTTCTATTGAGATCTTGCCTCAGAGGACATGATTTTTTACTATGTCTTTTTTTCCCTCCTTTTATCTGTTCCGTTTTGCCTGTCTTCATTCTCTTTCTCATTTCATTATTGCCTGTTATATAAACAAGCTGATGTACATGACTTAGGAAGTCTCTAGAGCCCAACAACCAAGCATCTCATTGTTCCTATCTACATGAATGCAACAGCATGATAGAAAACAGCAAAAACAGTACACCAAACTGTTGCCATTTTGAGCCATGAAGTTTTAGAATGATTTGTGTGCAGTAGTAGCTAAACACAAAAGCTGCTTTGATTGGGACGGACACATACACACTACTATATATAAAACAGGTAATCAACAAGCACCTACTGTAGAGCACAGGAACTCTACTCAGTACCACGTAATGGCCTATATGGGACTAGAATCTGATAGAGTGGATATATGTGTATGTATTACCGATTCACTTTGCTGCACAGCAGAAATTAACACAACACTGTAAATCTATACTCCAATAACAATTAAAAAAATAAAGAATAGTACACCAACTACATGTGGCATACTCTCTATGCCAGTAATACTCCTTCTGTCTTCTCCTGATATCCTGAAAAATATAGTCTCTTTGCTTCCCTAAAATTGTGCTGAGGACATGGGTGAAAATGAATTTGCTGCGTTTAATCCTCATAAAATAGAATGGATTTTGATTGGAAGAGCAAAACTGGGAAGGTCTGACAATGCAAGTGTCTACTCATTTTAAGCTGAACAGATTAGGAAAGATTTGACCCTCTAACTAGATATATTTCTTGAGGAATTATTCAGTCATTCAACATATTAATTAAATGTCTACAATGTTTCAGGCATGGCAGTCCCAGGCTAAGACCTAAAAATTCTATTATGACCCCAAGGAGACACTTTTGTAACCATGGGACCAAAGCAATTGGTATAGAAGATTGAAAAAAAAGGACTTGAGCCAATATGAACAATGGTCTCTCAATACTGGCCAATTGAGCTTAAGGAAATCATTTTACCTCCCTGATATTCTATTTTCTAGTGTATAAAATGGAAATAATGATATGTAGCCTATGTTCCTACCAGGGTAAACTATCTCAATTGATATTTATGTGCAAGCACAGAACAAATGCCTTATATCAATATTTTTTTGAATTTTGAACAACAGAATGCCTCATGGAGATCACTCTAAGGACTTAAATGTAATATCCATCACTATTTCTATGCAACAAGAGACCACAATATCTCAACAGAACATAACATGACTATTCATATTTATTCTCATAGTACTACAGGTCAGCTAGGTTTGCTCTACTTCAAGCTGCAGGTCTGCATGCTGACCAGAATGATTCTGTTCCATGTATCTCTTACTGTACTGTGGCCAGTGGGCTCCTAGGATAGCATGTTGTTTTCAACGCAGCAGCAGAAGCATGATAAAGATAAGGCAAAACACAAGACGCTTCTTAAGGCTTAGGCTCAGAAATAGTGCACTGTCATTTATGCCCACATTGCACTGGTCAAAGACAACCATGTGGCCAGACCCAACATCAGTAAGGTAGAGAAATACATGACCACAGTGGCAGAGAGAAAGGAGTACATATTTCCTGAACAATAATCTAAATCATCCCAAGTATTCTTTTCCCTAGTTATGACTTTGCTGAGAACAACCTTGAGTAGGTTATATGCTTTCACCATGCTATTTTCCTGCTCAAGAAGCAGGATTTCATGTAGCACGTGTTTATGAACTAGCCCAGCAGCCATTACTAATCCCCTTCTAGCTTGACATCTCCATTAAAGAGGCTGAAAAGCCCAATACATCCTTCTCCAGCTTCCTTTGTCCCTAATGGTAAGCATGAAACCCAGTTATGTCCAATGAAACAAAACCAAAAGTCTTTGATCCCTTTAAAAAGGGACAGGTATGAGGTAAGAGTTGGCTGGTACTACCATTTCCATTTTCCCAATATGAATGCAGAAGTGATGCCTGGACCTATAGTAGCCATCTTATGACTAGGAGGTGGCAAGCATGAAAACACAGCCAACATGTTCAGGACTGGTTCCCTGATGGCATCATTGGGCATCTTATCATGTAAGATAAATAAACCTTTATTTGTCAAAGTCACTTTTGTGTTACTTGCAAGTGAATTCATCCTATACAAGCTCCAAACTGTCTATTAGATAAAATGCAAACTCTTCTGCCTGGCTTTCTATAGCCTTACTAACTTGGTCCACATATGCCTATCCACCTTTGACATACATGCTCCCTCAACTTGAGCCAGAATGATCTCTTCACACATCTCACTTAGCATTTGCCAGTTATAATCCATCAATACCAAGTTCATATCCAACTTTCTCCATGAAGTTTCAGTGCAAAGTGAACTTCCCTTTTCTGAAATCACTGTGCACTGATTTTCTAGCAAAGACCCAGCTTAGCTTTTATGTTCTCAACATTAGGTGAGTGTTTCTTAATACATAAGAAAAGTGAGCATTTATGGATGGATCCCCATGGCTTCAAATGGTACACGTCTTACAACATGGCACAATATACATGGATTATTATGAATAGGACATAGTCCCTAATTTACAAATGGGCTGGCATCCAACTAGTGTTTGGTTGGTCAGTTGTAAGTTAGAATATATTCTCCATAAAATATCCAACGACTATACTTACCTGGAGATGCAAAGAGAAGAGCATCTCATATTTCCTTTGCCCTGGGCCAGCCCTAAGCAATATTCACCTGTTGTCAGTACCTACACCATGGGCAACTTATTTTGATAAGCTATCTTAATGTATATCTATCTCACTCTCCACCACTTTCTAGAACAACAGCCTTTTACTGCCATCCTAAATTACAACTCAGAGTTCCTATCTTTACTGCTTCCACACTGCCAAAATGATCTACATGCCCTACCCTACAGGGCCTTTTTCTTCATACAGTGATCTTGGTTACATATTAGGAAAAAAAGCACTATAACTGCTGACTCACATCAGCTATGAATCACTGAGCGCCCCTTATGGGTCCCCTGTGCTCCAGCCTTTTTTGTTCATATAAAATAACCTTTCAATTTTGAAGAATTTCACTCCAGATATAAGTTGAGAAAGTTCAGACTATGTGGAAGAAGTCATCAGGAAGCAGGTAAAATACCTCCTCTCTGAACCCAGGGGCATGTAAAGCATCTATTATGCTTTATGCTTTATGTAAAGCAGGTAAAATACCTCCACTTCTGAACCCAAGATATCCTTTTAAACAGAGTTATCTTTAGGTATGGCTGACATACAATAACCAGCCCCTATTTAAAGTGTATAGTGATTAAGTCTGATGTGTAAATACTCATAAAATCAACAAGATATGAACATTTCCATCACCTCTAAGTATCTGTCGCTTATGTTTTGGGTTAGCCAGAAAGTTCTTTCAGGTTTTTCCATAGGATGTTATGGAAAAGCATGAATGAACTTTTTTGCCAACCCAATAATTAACTGGTCTGCTTTCGGCCACAATAAATTAGTTTGCATTTAAGTCTTTACATAAATGGAATCAAATAGCATAAACGGATGCAGGTACAGATGTTTTTTACTTCTTTCCTTAAGCACAGTCATCTTGATATCCATTCACCATGCTTTCAAATGTACCAATAGCTCATTCCTATATATTGCTGAGTACTACTACTATAGACAGTCCTTTTTTTTTTTTTATCCATTCACCTATTGATTGACATTTGGGTTTTTACCAGTCTTTACTAGCAGCAGAGAAAGTTGCTATGGATAGTCATGTAATAGTCTTTGTGTGAACATATACTTTAATTTTTCTTAAATATATAGGAGTGGAATGGCTGAGTCACGTGGGAACTTAAAATATCTTTGAAAACTAAAAGTTTTCTCAATTTCCAGTGTATTAACATCAGCAGCCCTGTTAACAGATGTGTTTTAACTAGGGGATTTCTTACGGCTGGGAAACCATTCTCCATGTGGATTTCACATTCCAGCATGTCCTCTGAGCAAAGCAAAGACACTGACAGCTTCCGTTCCACACTATCTTTTCAGGGATGTTTGTCTATCACAGAGCCAGGACATGATGAGGCTAATGGAACACCTAGGATTCCAAGTTAAAAGAAACGCTAGCTCTCAGCACTGTGCAAGTGTAGAGTCAGCACTTGAGCAAGTACTTCCTTAAATGTTGTGCCACAAGCACCTCACTTGGCTCACCCTAGCCCTGGAACAATTTAGCAGACAGTCTTAGAAGCTAAGAGACAACCTCTACCTCCTTACTCTCCAGGAAAATAAAGGCATTATCTGCCTTTGGGGAAAAGACTGGACAAGTTTGCTAACAGATCCCTTTCAAAGATTTTGCTTTGTCTGTCCAGGGCTCCTAGACTGGCATGCCAACCCACTGTGTGTGCAGCATCTACTCAGGCCCACTTCTGTGTCACCTCTATGAGAGTTCAGGGAACTGGGGCAGACGTGAAGCTTGTCCTGACAACTGTACCATGACTCATGATGGCCCGCGTCTCTGGCTGAGGAGCCAGATATTTTCTTGGGCATCCTGCAACTACGGCAGGCTCACTTCTTAGCCTGCAAGCAGGAAAAAAAACCTCAGACCCTTCAGTTTTGATATCTATTCCCATAGTGACACCAAATCCATTATCTTGATCTTCAACCAAGAGAGAACTTCTAGGGAGTATGAGCAGAGAAGACTCTTGAGAGTCCCTTGGACTGCACCAGTCCACCAGTCAATCCTAAAGGAAATCAGTCCTGAATATTCATTGGAAGGACTGATGCTGAAGCTCCAAAACTTTGGCCACCTGATGCAAAGAACTGACTCATTGGAAAAGACCTTGATGCTAGGAAAGATTGAAGGCAGGAGAAGGGGGCAACAGAGGATGAGATGGTTGGATATCATCACCAACTGAATGGACATGAGTTTGAGCAAGCTCCGGGAGTTGGTGATGGACAGGGAAGCCTGGTGTACTGCAGTCCATGGGGTCACAAAGAGTCAGACAGGACTGAGTGACTGAACTGAACTGATGAGCACCAGCTGCATGCTCTTGGGCAAGAAGCTTGACAGAATTCACCCTAACCCCTCTGTGTACCCCATTACTGCCTTCTATTGGCTATTTCAGCAAGCATTTAGTAAGCTCTATTCCAAACACTGCTAGATAGTGATAGAAAATGAATATGACTTCTGCCTTCCTGGATTTACAGCCTAGCAGAGATGTCAGACAAGCAAACAAAAATATCATAATTTAAGATCACTGCTGTAATCAAGATGAGTAGTCGGGGAACGCTTTAGAGAAGAAGTTTGAGTTGCGTCCTGAAAGAACCATAGGCACTCACTGGAATTTAAGATGGGAGAACAGGCAAAGTCATAAACGATAGAGAAAGTTAAGTTCAGGAAAAGATGAGAGGATTACTGTGGGTAAAGAAGAGTTTGTGTGCTGAGGCAAAAGAGAGAGGCGCCACGGTAGCGTGGAGTGTTGGGAAAGCAACTCTAAACAGATATGAAAAGGGTCTGAAATGCCAAACTAAGGCATTGGGGCTTTAATTAAGATGGATGCCCCAAAGTTGGCATTCACTTAACTGTTTTGCTTTTAAGTGGGGCATCTAGGGGATTTATGTTTATCACATTGAATTACGGCCCTTTGCATCTATAAAAGTTTCTCCTGCTGGATCTAAGCTCCTTGTGGGACTGAGGGACCCTGCCTTTGCCCTCCAATTCCACTCCAGGAACAAAGTCACCACTCAAAAGTTACTTGAACTCATTAATACATATTAACAAATTAGTCAGCAAAAATTAACTTCCCCTCTCAGATAATCCATATGTATTACACATTTCAAAAGATCCCCTGTAAATAAGTAGGACATATAATTTGTTCAAAAACATCTCAATTCTTCATTTATCACTGCAGGTTATATCCTACAATCTTTCTCTCACTTTCTGTGACTTTATTCATGAGACAGCATATTTTCTAACTACTTTGTGCAGAATACTAAGACCGTACTTACCTCTTCTCTAAAATAAATTTCATATTCTTTTCATTAAATATATTTCTTTCAAATTTATAAAGTGTCATATATTATTCACTAGCAAGTCTTGGCTCACATTACTGATTATATAGAACTTTTTCCATGTGTCATAAGTGGCCATTTCAATGGAAATAAAAATTATATTTAACTGAAATCATAGCTAGTGAATTATTCTCTCATTCCAAACATTTTCTGGCCACTTGTCTCTGTTAAATGTTATAGATGAAAAATCTTTCATTAGGACACATAATAAAAAACTCATATACCAATATTTATTTTCTATTAAAATGTTTTCTTGAGTCTAAAAAGTGGTATGTTAATAGACTATGAACAACTCTGGAGTCAAAACATTTCCTTTATTCACAAAAGAAGTGAGATTATATGTAGGCATATGGCCCAGTGACACATTACCAAACTCTAAATGCAGTTTTAATTCTGCCCTTTTTCCCCCAAAGCTCTTTGTTCAAACAATGTACAATTATAGAGAACTTCTTAATCAAAATTATTGCTTTCCCTTAAATGCATTATAATTTTTTAATTTGTCATTTGGTTATACATGTATAATAAATCTATGTTCATTTTTTACATCTATGCATAACCAAATCATTTCCTGTATACCTGAAACTAGCACAACTTTGTAAAACAACTATATTTTCAATTTAAAATTTTAAAAGCTTTTTAGTTTTGTATAGCCCTACATGTTCATTTTTGCTTTTATTTCCCTTGCCAGAAGCCACATATCCCCAGAAAAACATTGCTAAGACCCACATCAAAGAACATACTGTTTATGTTTTCTTCTAAAAGTTTCCTTCTCTCAAGTCTTATAGTTGTGTGTGTCTAGTCCATTTTGAGTTTATTTTTGCCTGTCATATAGAAAGTAGTTCAGTTTGATTTTTTGCATGTAGCTATCCAGTTTTCTCAACACCATTTATTGAAAAGGCTATCTTTTCCCCAGTATATTCTTCCCTTTGTCATAGATTAATCGCCCATATAAGTTGGTAATTAATGCCTATTTCTAAAGGCACTGTAGAGCTCAAATGACAATGCAAGGAAAAGCAACTTGTAAATTTAATCTAGTTCTGATTTTGCATTTTCTCCTAAGCATATGAATTTTCACCATGCCAAAATCATATTAATACATACCTTCTTTTAAAGACACAAACACAAAATCCCCTTGGCCCTCCAGCCTCAGTCACATTCATTAACTTCTCTTTCAGTGAGCAACCATTAGTCTGAGCTCACTGTAAAGCATGATTTTGGCATCTGAACACACTAATTGTATGGAAAGATCTATTTCTTTACCCTTTCCAGTTTCTTCTTCCATTTTGTAAAAAGACTAAACTTTATTTATTTTTCTATCCACAGATATTTATGGAGTTTCCTATTTTCTTTGTATAAATGGGCCTGAGAGTAACATCCTTCCTTGGTCCCTCCTTGTACCCCAGTTTGAGTGTGTAGGGCACACACTTTGAGGAGGAACTTCTAAGTCATTAAAGTACCAGTATTTTACACTTGTAACTCATGCTGGAAAAAGCCTTCACCCAGAAGTGAAGCTCAGAGGACCCTTTTCCTCATATCCTAAGGATTGTCACACTTAATAGTTTGTTCATTCTGATGAAGAAATGACAGTTGACTGGTTGTTAGTGAATATTAATTTTTCACACATTGATTAAACACTTGAATTTCGCTTTGTTTCTGTTTCATTTGCATTTTGTTCTTTGTATTTTGGATACTAATCCTTTGTTAAATAGGTTAAAAACAGTTTCTCCCCATCTGCTGCCTGTGAATTTTGTGTGTAATAGAGTCCTTTGACTTACTAAAGTCTATGTTGATGTAGCTGAATTTATTTTTCTATGCTTCGTGCTTTTGGTAACTTACAGTTTTAAAAGTCTTCCAGTCTCCTTGGACATAGAGATATGATTCTACAATTTCTTGCCAATATTTTAACAATTCTGTAACTTAAACATTTGGTTAGTCTGAAATTATTTATATGAACAATTTTTATGAATTTTTATGAGGCAATTTTTCTCATATAAAAGTAATTTTCCCAGCATGATTTACTGAATGACCCATCATTTCTCCTTTGATTTTCTATGTCACTTCCCTCATAGAACAATTTTCCATTTCTTTCTAGATTCTATGATCTATTTGTCACTTCCTGCACCAACAGCATGCTATGCTAATTACTATAGCTACACAACATGTCCTAATGTTTGGTAAGTTCCTTTCACAAATATCTTTTCTGTTCATTCACTATCCTAGGAGGATTTCAAAATCTGTTTGGTGAGTTCAATTAAAAAGCTCAGTGGGATTTTTGGTATTACAATGAATTCATAGATTAATCTGTAGAGAATTGACATCTTTAACAATACTGAGTGCTCCAACTGAGTAATGTTGCTTGTATCTGCATTTACTTAGAGTTTCATAACCTTCAATAAAGTTTATTTTTCCTTAAAGATCTTCAATATATTTTATTACAAGTGTAGTTTTAACAGGTTTGTGGTATTACCAGCTTTGTATTTGTCATACTGAATAGGATATTTTGTTTCATTGGTTATTGCTGGTATACATGCATAGTATTAGTTCTTTTTATTTTTCTTATCTCAAGAAATCTAACTTAATTATTAATAGTTTTAAGTATGGGTTTGTTGTCTACAAATGCAGATTATCCCTGACTTATAATGGTTCAACTCAGTCTTTTAACTCAGAATGGTATGAAAGCAAACAAACTCAGTAGAAACCTTACTTTCAGTTTTGATCTTTTCCTAGGCTAGCAAAATGCAATACCATACTGTCTCATGGGGTTCCCAAGACAAGAATACTGAAGTGGTTTGCCATTCCCTTCTCAAGTGGACCACGTTTTGTCAGAACTCGACACCATGACCCGTCCATCTTCGGTGGCCCTACACAGCATGGCTCATAGCTTCATTGAGTTAGACAAGGCTGTGGTCCATGTGATCAGATTCCACAGGGCTGGAAAAGGTCAGTTTTCATTCTAATCCCAAAGAAAGGCAATGCCAAAGAATGCTCAAACTACCGCACAATTGCACTCATCTCACACGCTAGCAAAGTAATGCTCAAAATTCTCCAAGTTAGGCTTCAACAGTATGTGAACTGTGAACTTCCAGATGTTCAAGCTGGTTTTAGAAAAGGCAGAGGAACCAGAGATCAAATTATCAACATCTGCTGGATCATCAAAAAAGCAAAAGATTTCCCTAAAAACATCTACTTCTGCTTTATTGACTATGCCAAAGCCTTTGACTGTGTGGATCACAACAAACTGGAAAATTCTTAAAGAGATGGGAATACCAGACCACCTGACCTGCCTCCTGAGAAATCCTGTTATAGGTCAAGAAGCAACAGTTAGAACAGGACATGGAACAACAAACTGGTTCCAAATCGGGAAAGGAGTATGTCAAGGCTGTATACTGTCATCCTGCCTATTTAACTTCTATGCAGAGTACATCATGAGAAATGCTGGGCTGGATGAAGCACAAGCTGGAATCAAGATTGCTGTGAGAAATATCAATAACCTCATATATGCAGATGACACCACCCTTATGGCAGAAAGTGAGGAAGAACTAAAGAGCCTCTTGATGAAAGTGAAAGTGAAAAACTTGGCTTAAAACTCAACATTCAGAAAAGTAAGATCATGGCAATTGGTCCCATCACTTCATGGCAAATACATGGGGAAATAATGGAAACAGTGAGAGACTTTACTTTGGGGGGCTCCAAAATCACTGCAGATGGTGATGGCAGCCATGAAATTAAAAGATGCTTGCTTCCTTGGGAGAAAAGTTATGACCAACCTAGATAGCATATTAAAAAGCAGAGACATTACTTTGCCAACAAAGGTCCGTCTAGTCAAAGCTATGGTTTTTCCAGTAGTCATGTATGGATGTGAGAGTTGGATTATAAAGAAAGCTGAGCACTGAAGAATTGATGCTTTTGAACTGTGACATTGGAGAACTCTTGAGAGTCCCTTGGACTGCAAGGAGATCCAACCAGTCCTTCCTAAAGGAAATCAGTTCTGGGTGTTCATTGGAAGGACTGATGCTGAAGCTGAAGCTCCAACATTTTGGCCACCTGATGTGCAGAGCTAACTCATTTGAAAAGACCCTGATGCTGGGAAAGATTGAGGTCAGGAGGAGAAGGGGACGACAGAGGATGAGATAGTTGGATGCCATCACCAACTCAATGGACATGGGTTTGGGTGGACTCCAGGTGTTGGTGATAGACAGGGAGGCCTGGTGTGCTGTGGTTCATGGGGTCGCAAAGAGTCGGACATGATGAGCGACTGAACTGACTGACTGATATGCTTACTTCTAGAAAATCCCTGCTGTCCAGATTTAAGTTCATTGAAAAATTTCTCTTCTGAATAATTTAGATTTCTGTTGTCACTATGGTTATAACCCATTTTTTTTTTATTCTTCCAATTTTATTTTATTTTTAAACTTTACATAATTGTATTAGTTTTGCCAAATATCAAAATGAATCCGCCACAGGTATACATGTGTTCCCCATCCCGAACCCTCCTCCCTCCTCCCTCCCCATACCATCCCTCTGGGCCGTCCCAGTGCACCAGCCCCAAGCATCCAGCATCATGCATCAAACCTGGACTGGCAACTCGTTTCCTACATGATATTTTACATGTTTCATTGCCATTCTCCCAAATCTTCCCACCCTCTCCCTCTCCCACAGAGTCCATAAGACTGTTCTATACATCAGTGTCTCTTTTGCTGTCTCGTACACCAGGTTATTGTTACCATCTTTCTAAATTCCATATATATGCGTTAGTATACTGTATTTATGTTTTTCCTTCTGGGTAATTCCAACGATTTTTCTAATTTTCTATATCAATCTTGCCTAAGATTCACCTGTATCATTTTTTCTAAAGATTTAGCTTTTGGTTGTATACATCTAAAATGACTTAAAATCCATTTATCTTTATTTACTTCTTTGCTTTGGCTTTACTCTTTTTCTTTTACCAGTTTCTACACTGTATCTTAAACCCTTCCATTATTTATGAAAGACCATGAACTTCCTTCTCAGAGTTTCTTTGGCTGTATTCCATAAGTTATGAAATATAGGGCTTCTATTATTACCCTTCTAAATACTTGAGTTTAGAGGAGCAATATTTACTGAAGTTAATTAGAAATGAAGATGGTTTTGTTTTCAGATGTATCTGCTATTTTTTTTTTTTTTTTTTGAGCTGTAAAACAGTCTATCAGATACCACTTTTAGGAATTTGTTCAGACTTACATTTTAGCCTTGCCTATCATCTGTTTCTCAGAGTATCCTATGTGCATTCTGAAGAATGCATATTCTTTGTTAGGTACAAAATTCTGTTGTATATGTTGAGGCTGTGCTGTAAGATGTACTTAAGTTTATGATTGCTGAATTTCATGAATTAGTGCTATAAGTTCTAAATGTCTCCGTTTGTGCCCTTTGATGTTTTTGTTCTTGTAATCATATTTTATCCAATTAATCTCACTAAGGCAGTTTTATTTGGATTAATATTTTTCTGCTATATTTTAAATACTGTAGTTTAAGCCTACCCTTATTTTTACATCTTCTCTTGTAAACTTCATATAATTGCATTTTATATTCTTGAGACTCTTAACTGAGGATCTTACTCGACTTGCATTTTTGAGATTACTATATTTGAACTCAATTGTACCATCGAATTCTTTTTTTTTTATGATTTCTAAAACTGCTTAGTTGATATATGATTGATTTTTCTTATTTTTTTATTTTTTAAATTATGAAAGTATGTTAACACATTTACAGGAGACTTGGAAAATATAGAACAAAGTTACATACCATTCCACTATATATTACAATTATTTTTAGTAGATAAATTTTTAGTTGGAGATGCAATATCAAACTCTAAAAAATTAACAGAATGAAGACAGAAAAGTAGAAGGATATAGTAGACCTAAAAAGCACTGTGAACCAATTCAACCTAATTAAGATTTACACAATCTTCACACAATAGCCAGATACAGAATCTATTCAAGTTTCCATAGACTATAAACCAGGAGACACTAGGACATATCCACAGACATAAAACAAGGTGCAAAAATTTCATGGTCTAAAGATATTGAAATCATACAAAAGCAGTTCTCTGAGCACTGTGGAATTATATTAGAAATGAATATCAAAGTATATTAGAAAATAACCCACATAGTTTCAAGTGCAATGTGACATTTACCAAGAGACATCTTTAACTTAGCCATTGAAAGCCTCAATAAAGCTAAAAGATTGAAAAAACAAAGAGGGTGATTGCAGAGAAGAAAGCATTTAAATGAGAATTTAATATCAAAATAAGAAATTAATATCAAAGATACAAAAACACATGTATCTGGAAATTAAATGTCCACTTTTAAATGATGGGTGTATCTAAGAAGCCGTAACAAGGAAAATTAGAAAATATTTGTAACAAAAACGGAGAATTTATTAGAATTTGTTGCATACAGCTAAAGCTGCTCAATCCAACTAAATATAATGTGTAATCTTGAATAAGGTGTGAAAACAATAATGGACACTAGCATATAATTTTGTGAAATTTGAACAAAATCTGTACTTCAGTTAATAACACCGTATCACATGTTAATTTTCTGTGTTTTTTTTTTAACATAGTATATTTCTTTTTTTTTAATTTTATTTTATTTTTAAACTTTACATAATTGTATTAGTTTTGCCAAATATCAAAATGAATCCTCCACAGGTATATTTCTTTATATTCTCAGAATTGGATTAGAAGTTTCAAGCCTCATTCAATTTTTTTAATCACTAAGAAACTTTCTAGACTCCTAGCAGTAATACTAACTGCCAGAATAAATGGAACTATATCAAAGTTTTGAGTGCATATAAATTAGAAATCTAGCATTCTATTCATATTAAGCCAAACAAATTGTACCATCTTATTTAATTTGCTCTGTTTTCCCTTTATTTTTATTATCCTGCCTTCACTTGAATTGACCCCATTTTTTCATGTTTTCCTCCTTCATGATAGCTAATAGCCACAGTCCATTTGCTTACTTTTAGTGGTGACCCTTACAGTTTTAAAAAGTACAAACTTGAATTTGTTTTTCTACCAAATATTAAGTTAAACATTATTTCTGCACCACAAGGCAAGAAATTTAACCATACTTTTCCTTTGCATTCCACTGGGATTCAAAGATTTATTGTTGCTTTGTTGGCAATTATTCCTTTGTAGATAATGTCTGATGTCTTTCCCTCTCTCTGGTAGCTTTTGTGCTTTTTCATCTGAGATCTTCTAAAGTTTTATTTCAATGGGTGTGGATATTTTTTAAAGTCCTTCTCAAAACTGAAAATGTTCCTAAGAATCGTATCCTTCAGTTCTTTCTTCAACTATTACTCCCTATACCAGTTCTGCTTTTGGAAAACCTGTGGTAAGTTAGAATTTATTCTCCATCTCTTTATTACTGTGTTGTATTTGGTGTATTGATTACCCCCACACTGGTATGCAAGTCCTTACAGTGGCCTCCCCTAGGTGACTCAGTTTGGGGCTTATATTTGACCTAATTCCACTTATTGTGGTGCATACAAAAATCAGCTTCAGAATTGGAAAAAAAATTTTTTTTCCCAAATACTCGAGAATTTTAATGGTAAGAGAAGGCATGATTTATTCAAGTAGTACAAATTAAGAAGCGATCTTAGGTGCAGATGGGGAATAGAACACTAAATTTTCATTTATCAAAAATTATAAAATACCTCTACCTGTCTCTATCAGTCACAGAAAAGAGTTCACCTATAAATGCTTCAAAACATAAAAGTCAGTCATTACATGAATACAAATTCTGTCTGTGAAAAGTGCATTTTGCAAATCTTCATCCATTGCTTTGGGAACCATTATCTTTCCAATCTGTCATCATGCATATCCTTATCTTAAAGGCAATTTCCTTCAATATGAGAATTAACACTTGCCAAATGTCAATGCAATCATGTCCTGAAAACACCCATCTCAGAAAACAATTTTATGTGCTTTATTGTGCGTGACATGTTTTTCACTCTTTTTTAAAGAGAGCTGCTGCTGCTGCTAAGTCGCTTCAGTCGTGCCCGACTCTGTGCGACCCCATAGACGGCAGCCCACAAGGCTTCCAAGTCCCCGGGATTCTCCAAGCAAGTACACTGGAGTGGGCTGCCATTTCCTTCTCCATTAAAGAAGGCAGCGAGGCTTAAAACAATCACAGTCACATGAATATAGCAAAAGCCTTTAAACTAAGTTGACTTGAGCACAACAGAGTCTTAGAGGGGTTAACTTCACAACATGAGAGTTCTAATTGTTAAAACATCTCATTTTTTATTAAAATTTAGTTCTTTTAGTTTTAAAAAAAGAAGGTTCTAATCACTGTTGGATCAAGATTAACTCACTCTCAGCCATATTAAGAGGGCTCACTCTTGCGAAAGTTTATAGGTTGCAGCGTGCTTTCATACATACTAAGGCATTTAATCTTGCCAAAAAGCCTGTATTGTTTTGCTGAGATTAAGTGAGGTTAAGTGACCTGTGCAGCCACACAGTTAGTCATTGGCTGAACCAAGACTACCATTTATGCCACTCAACCCTAGGTGTTTGCTGCCTCTAAGTCCGGCTCCTTAAGTTACTTCAGTGAAAAAGAAAAAAAGAAAAAAACTAATGCAGCAGACAAGATCTGTGAGATTCACTTAATGGCCCTTAGTTTACAGTTTGCTATAAGACTGCACTACCACAAAACATCTAGATTTTATTATAATCAGATCTGACCTGTATTTAAACAGACAAGCTATGGTTCACGACTTAAGAGATATTCTACCCCAATGAGGTAACTTTGTTGAAGTATCAGCAACAATCAAAACTCAGTTCTAAAACATTTCTATCCCTTCAATAAAATGTCTTGCCCATTGACACTTATTCCCTTCACTTCCCCCACCTCCATGCCTAGCCAACTACTTGCCTACTTTGTTTGTGTGTGTGTGTTCAGTCATGTCCAACTCTTTGCAACCCCATGGACTGTAGCCCACCAGGTTCCTTTGTCCATGGGATTCTCCAGGCAAGAATACTGGAGTGGATTGCTGTTTCCTACTCCAGGGGATCTTCCCGACCCAGGGATGGAACCCACCTCTCTAGTGTCTCCTGCACTGGCAGGTGACTCTTTACCACTGCACCACCGGGGAGGTCCCTGCCTTCTATAGATTTACCTTTTTCTGGACATTTCATATAAACAGAATTATATAATAAAATGTGGCCTCTTATGTCTGGCTTCTCTTAAAATAATGTTTGGGGTTTATCCATGTTTTAGGGATTCCCTGATAGCTCAGTTGGTAAAGAATCTGCCTGCAATGCAGGAGACCCTAGTTCAATTCCTGGGCTGGGAAGATCCTCTGGGAAAGGGATAGGCTACCCACTCCAGTATTCCTGGGCTTCCCTGGTGGCTCAGCTGGTAAAGAATCCGCTTGCAATGCCAGAGACCTGGATTCAATCCCTGGGTTGGGAAGATCCCCTGGAGAAGGGAAAGGCTACCCACTCCAGTATTCTGGCCTGGAGAATTCCAAGGACTATATAGTCCATGGGGTTGCAAAGAGTCGGACACAACTGAGCAACTTTCATCACTTACTCATGTTTTAAAATGGAACAAACTGACACATGCTAATTGTTGAATAGTATGTCATAGTGTTAAATACCTCATTTAACTACTCCCCAGTTTGCAAACACTTGGGTTGCTTCCACAATTTTGCAACTCAATTTTACTGCAGTTTGGTCCATGTTCTAGGTCTTCTCTAGAACGCCAACTTTGTGAATGGCCAAGTGTGTCTGTAGAACACCAAACCTAATGTCTTGGCTCTTTCTGCTATCTCTGACTCTCCTCACCCCCCAATCCAATGGGTTACAACAAAGCCAGCTTTTAAGGATCATAAAGGCCATTATACAACTATCTTGATTCTTTGCAAGCAAATAGGGTTATTTAAGGCATTTCTCTAGCCTCTAAGACTGTGGTTATGACCATGCAACTCAATTTAACTAAAAGGCATTGAATTGTGCACTCAAAATGGGTAAATTTTATAGTATATAGATTATCTCAGCAAATTCAAAAGTGAAGGTTAGGGATGGCAGATGACAAAACTAGGGTTTAGGAACCTAACTAAGGTTTAAGTTGTCAACCTGAACAGACACCACATCCAAGGCCCACAGACCATCCTGAAAGAGTCATTCAGGAGTTCGTTAGTTGCTGGGTAATCTTGCTGGCATAAACCAAGTATCTGCTCAGAGCTCTGGACACTCACATGCCAAGCCTTCACTTCTCCCACATTGTCCAAATCCACACAACACAAATAAAAGGGCAACAGCATACAAGGTTAAAAGCACAGGCTTTGAACTCTGTCAGAACTACTTTCAAATTCTGTATTTTGCTACATTTTGAGCAAAGTAAGTTACCCAAAGTTAGGGCCAATTTAACTAATAAAAAATATGATAACCAACTACATTTGAATTTCAGATAAATCATTTGTATATATCTGTCACATGCAGTATTTGAGGCATACTAATATGGTACCTTATACTTATATGATACATTCTTTTAAAAATTTATTGACATTGCTTGCTGTATATCTGAAATGTAAATATAACAAGGTGCCCTTTATTTTATCCAAAAACACAATGAAACTTGCATATCCCCTTAGTAATATGAGATTGTGAGTAACCCAAATTATAGGATTGTGAGATTATATAAACTAGCAAGTGATCTTGAAGAATTAGCCTGTCATATAGTGGTGCTTCTGCCTTGACTAACTCTTTAGAAGCTCAGTCATCCTGTGAGTGTGCAGCCTCAGCCTGAACAACAGCTGGCTTTGATGGGATATTAACAAATCACTCAAGTCTTGGTTAACTTCATCTCCTAATGGATGTAACCCTACCACAAACCACCTGTATACCACAACTAGTCGTCCATAATGGACCGAGTGCTGGGTATTTCACAAGGCTTCCCTGGTGGCTCAGATGGTAAAGAATCTGCCTATAAATGAAGGAGGCCCAGGTTTGATCCCTGGGTCAGGAAGATCCCCTGGAGAAGGGAATGGCTACCTACTCCAGTACTCTTGCCTGGGAAATCCCATGGACAGAGGCGACTAGTGGGCTACAGTCCATGGGGTCACAAAGAGTCATACACGACTGAAGTGACTAACACTTTCACAGTTCCTGTCAAGACACAGGATCTAGTCTGCTATGGAGGGAGAAAAGAACTATTGAGAAACACAGAAGGTGAATACAAAACCATGGAAGATGAATTCAGAAAGACAGGTAAATACATGGATAACAGCATAGAAAAATTAAAGAAGCAGTCCTTAGATACTGAGTACAGTTCTAAAACCAGAACCCTCACCTGGTATCTTTGGGGCCACCTCCCTGTTATACTTCCACTGTTCTGTAATGCCTTCCCTTCATGGTGACACCAGCCTAAATCAAACCCATATATGCCAGGTTTTAGCCACTGTAACTGAACCATCACTCCTAGGCAGTAGAATAGCAACAATTCAAGGCTATATTTATTTACCTGTCTGGACAGTAAAAGCCTCAGTCAAGGCATCAAATCATTCAATACATTTTATAACTTTCTGATTCTAAAAGCAATAAAAAAGTACAGTAAATGGAGATGACAAGACAGAGGACCCCAATCGTACTACCCAATAACAACCTCTAAGAGAGAAAAAAAAATGCCCCATGGGGTTTTATACAACTAGGGTCAGGCTCTACTTTTCTGTCTTCCTTTTTTTATAATAACATGATTATTTTCCCAAATATTTTCAAAATATGACTGTTAATGAGTACCCAATACTCCATAGAGTACTATAGGACAATTGTTCTATTTGTTTGTTGCTCACGTCTCATTATTATCTATAATAATAAAGCCAGTCATGTACAGATACTTTCATTGGTATTAATATAATTTCCTTTATAACAAGTTCCTGGGAAGGGAGTAGATAGGATGACTGGCAGATTTCTTTCTAGGTACAGTCTACTAATTTACATTCCCAGGAGTACTCAGAACACACAGAAGGCATATATTCTAGGTCCTACACTCCCTACCATAAAACTTCTTCACATTTTAAGGGGAAAATAGTTTATGGTTATTTTTAAAGTATAACTGATTGCTCTTTACCCCTGCCCCCAGAATAGCCTTTAGACTAGCTGAGAGGAGGGACCACTATGACTTGAAAAGCTTGAGGCAAATGTCTGCTCTCCATCATCTGGTGGCCTACAGAGTCCTGTGAACATCAAATAAAACTTAGGTAAACTTATCATTGGACTTAGTCTCTGAAGTTCAAAGCAGACATATTAGGAGTCTGAGAGTATGGCCAACTATGTGCTCAGATACTGGAGCTCCAAGAATCTATCACCAGGTGGCCCATTCCCACTGGGCTCTGTCCATTGGAGGATGGGCTATAGGTAAACCTGAACAGCATGGAGCTCAGAAAGTTTTAAGCCTGAGAGGCTTAGAGAATGAAAGGAGTCAAAACCCATAGTTTGGTCATAGAAGAAACTAGTTCGGGGGAGGAAGCATTTTGGGAGTTTTGTTGGAGTGGCAAAGCAGCAGGCATATTTCAGTCTCCAACTAATTTATTGTATATGACCAACCAAACTACAGACAGACGTAGATTTGTTTGAAGGACAAGATAAAGAATCTTCTAGAATGACAAGGAACAGGTGATTTTACTTAATTAAGACTTGTTTAAAAAGTCTTAAGAACCAAAAAATTAAAGCATGAAACATGGGTCCTAAAAATTAGAGGAGGCCTTGGAACAGGATAAACCCTTTGTTAGAAAGTATAATCAACTACTTAGATGATGTCTGAGCTTCTAGAATAAGGGAAATTCAATATCAAAACACTAACACTGGGATACAGTAGCTCAGAAGTCTAAGGAAGACAGTAAATACTGAAAAACACCTTATGATTGATCCGAACACCTTTGGGAAGCATATAGCTATCACATGTAGTCACATAGTACTCTCCAGTAACGCTGGCTCAAGGCAACCAGAAGACTTTCAAGATCAGCTACACAATTCTATACAGCACCAGACACAGCACACACAGTTGTGTGACATCAAGATAGAACATACTGATCCTGGTGGCCCTAGCCAGCAAGTAGTTCTGCCTGACAGAGAAGAGTTTTAGGTACATACTTTCTAAACTTAGGGTTCTGCCCTCTACCAGTCTGAAGTATTCAGCCTATTTTTTTAATGGAAATTTTAAAACTTCTCTATACTTTGTAAATTGAGTGTCAAGAGTTGTAAAAAGTATGATCTCTTGGCCAATGATTTAAGAAATGCATAATATCACCCACTTATGCTGACATGTGTGGGTTTGAGTGTTAGAGTTCTTAAGGACAAGTAAATGTGTGTGTGTTAGTCACTCAGTCATGTACGTCTCTTTGCAGCTGTGGACTGTAGCCAACTAGCTCCTCTGTCCATGAAATTCTCCAGGCCAGAATACTGGAGTGGGTAGCTATGCCCTTCTCCAGGGACTCCTCCCAACCCATGGATCGAACCTGGGTCTCCTGCATTGCAGGTAGATTCTTTACTAAGCCACAAAGGAAGCCAAGGATATGTAGGGAAGGGTTCAAATCTTGAGCCAGTAACTTTTGAAGAGTTATTGGACTTTAACATGTCTCTGCTGCATATTCTGGAGATTTCCATATTATTTAACAACATTTAACAGAAATGTGAAAATGATTAATCTTTTTCCCTTTTCAGGCTACAGGGTCCTAGAGCAGCACAGACAAGGCAACAGGAGTAGCAAGGGTATTATTTACCTTTTAATGTATCTTTCATCCAGTTGAAGTTTGTATTTTGCTTTCTCCTTACCCCTTACCTCCCTCTTTTGCTTTAAGTGTTTTGGAATAATGAGTCAACATTATTGCAAGAGAAAAGCAGCAGTGCCTACAATTTAGACTCATAGTCATTCACTAGATTTACTCATTGTTGTTCAGTGGTGTTCACTCTTCACTTTCCTAGGCTTGAGATAGTGTCATAGATTTGTATTAATACCATATGCCATTAGTATCCGTGGGTTACATTATTTCATTTTAATGTAACTGCTAGCAGAAAAAGCAGCAGCCAAAGAGTACCCAATATAGAATATACATATGTAGATCCATTTCTGCACCAAGCTTGGAGCAGAACCCTGAGTTCTATTTTAATGTTCATTAAAATCTCTGTTGTTGGATCATTATCTGTTGCTTAAGACATAAGTAAAGCCAAGTTGGGAAACTGGATCAAAAGCCTCTGAAACAATAGCAATTTCACAGTGATAAATGCTTGTCAGTAGTCAATAAACTGTTTAATTCCTTGCTCAATTTGTCATAGTGTAGAAGTGATAATGGCTTCTCAAGTGGCTCAGTGGTAAAGAATCCACCTGCAATGTAGGAGACACAGGAGATGTGGTTTCGATCCCTGGGTCGGGAAGATCCCCTGGAATAGGAAGTGGCAGCCCACTCCTATTGCTGGAGAATCCCCATGGACAGAGGAGCCTGGCGAGCTGCAGTCCATGGTCACAAAGAGTTGGACACGACTGAGCACGCATGCACACACTGCAAAGTCAAAATTAGGTCTTTATAGGCCAAATTCAACCTAAATAGGTACTGAAAACATCTGACAACTTTTCAAAATGCTTGTTGCATCACGCTAAGGCGTAGGGGAGGAGTATCCTAGCTTTGACTTCTGAAAGCCTGTTAGCTCCAGGCTATCCTTTTCTGGGCCACCAGTCTGCTGGGCCTCCTGGCTGCTGCACTCTCAACAGAACACATGGGCTCACACTGACTGACCACAGTCTTCACTTTCCAACCATCACTCCTTCCCCATTCCCCTTATTTATGTATCACTTGGTCAACACCATAGGTATCTGAAGTAGCTACTCACTGTCCTAGGCAGACAGGGCCGAAAGCTTCCTGCTTCTCCAATACAAGGGGACTTTTAGCCCTTAAGAGCCCCCTACCAAGACAATGGGGCTAGATGACACCTTAAGCCTAAGATTTACAAAGTACCAGTCAACAGATCACCCTGCACTCCACCTACCTGTCTGGCTGAGACAAGAAATCGAACTCCCAGGTTTAGAACAAGTACAGAGAAAAAAAGAAGGAGCCAGAAAGGTGAGGAAACCAGCCCAAGGTCACACAGCTATTCAACAGGCTGTTTTGGTCTAGGATCTAGGTTTATTACTTTGGGAATCTACTCAGAGGGCCATAAGGCAGTGAGAAATCTTTCCAAAATGTATTAGAATAGTTGCTCAGAGGATTCATGGCTTATATTTAGGGAGACCATTTGCCCCACCATGGAGTATTCTGCAGCATTCAATCCCATCTCATTGGCGAGCTCCCACTGGGGTACAACAGGTTACATAGCAAGGTGAAGAAATCAGTTGGGAGGAAAATGTCTAAGAGACTGAAGTTTGGTATTTGTCACTTTTGTTTTTATTTTTTACTTTCGGTTCCAACAAAGGGATTTAAGATGTGAGCAACAAATCAAGCAAACATCTGGTGGTTGGGTTGTCTACTGATGCTTTCATCTAGCCCCCAGGATGTTAAAAGGGGAGACTCCTAAGGTTGGGCATAAAGAAGCCTCTTTATTTTCCACAATCAAAATTGCCTTTATCCAGAAAGACATCTAAGCCATGAGGCCTTCAGAGTAAGGGATAAATCCAGTCTAGTCTGACAGCAGGGTCACCTCGGCCATTTCTTCCTTTACCTTACAGAAGATAGGTAAGGGAAAAGGAAAGGTGACAGTCTTGATTGATGGGGTGCCACGAAACATGAGAGGGTAATCACACTACAGAAAACGATGTAGTGGAAGCAGCCTACTGCTCTGTTACTCCAACTTGGTCCACAGGCCAACATTAGTATTACCTGGGAACTTGCTGGAAATGCAAATTTTCAGGCCCTACCCCAGATCCACACAGAGGATGGGGTCTTGGAGTTAAGTTCAAAGAGCCCTTCACACTATACTTATGCATAACCTGAAGAATTAGAAGCACTAACCAAACATCTCAATAGCAGGCACATTAAAATACATAGGACTTCAGGACACTTGGAAGACCCCCATCTGGTCCCTGGGTGACATTTGGTCTTCTTCTATCTGCACAGGGTTCTGGCACCCACACAAGCCAGGCAAGTTCACTGGCAAAATAGATCCCATACAGGAAGACCCTGCTCATGAAAAAGGATGTTATATATCTAAGAATTGTTTAAAAAAAAACCAACAACACTTCAGTCTCCTTT
The DNA here is from genome assembly GCF_003369695.1 of Bos indicus x Bos taurus. Classification (NCBI taxonomy): domain Eukaryota; kingdom Metazoa; phylum Chordata; class Mammalia; order Artiodactyla; family Bovidae; genus Bos; species Bos indicus x Bos taurus. The sequence continues at coordinate 21,169,099 of NC_040105.1, forward strand.
CAAACTGAAACCTTCACCTGGAGGATCTCAGCTTAAAAAAGACATTAATAGTCCCTTTCAGCCCAGTTGCTACCAAAATCTTGAGATTCTGTAACAGGTCCTTCTAAGGTTTAAGATCACAGATAAGACTCAACTTTGACTCAGCCTTAGTCTATCTCCCTCATCACCATGGTTCAAGCTCATTGATTGCCTGAAGACCCGAGTTTAGATGGTAAGGCTGCACTTGGATTTTTATGTAAGTCTATAAGTAGCCATATTTTTTTTCCTTTTTTTAAATGTATTTATTTTAATTAGAGGCTAATTACTTTACAATATTGTATTGGTAGCCATATTTTAAAAGGCTACATACAATCATGAAAATACTAATTAACGGAGAACTCCTGGTAAAGTCCCTATTATATAAGGGACACCTAAAGAATGCCATTATCTGCAGGGATATCTAATTTTAATTCTTCTATTTACAAGAAATTGAGGCCCACAGAAATATGCCTACTTGCCAAAAGACAGACCTCAACAGCAGCCTAAGTGTAGAATCTAGCCTTGCTGACCACCAGTGGCCCCACACATCTCAGTGATTTTTTTAGTGCAGACAATTGTATAACAATTATAATAACTTTCTACAGTAAATTTAATTGTCAACACCTGTGATCAGGAAGATTATCACCTTCCCTGATAGTTCAGTTGGTAAAGAATCTGCCTGCAATGCAGGAGACCCCAGTTTAATTCCTGGGTCGGGAAGATCCGCTCGAGAAGGGATAGGCTACCCACTCCAATATACTTGGGCTTCCCTTGTGGCTCAGCTGGTAAAGAATCTGCCTGCAGTGTGGGAGACCTGGGTTCAATCCCTGGGTTGGGAAGATCCCCTGGAGAAGGGAAAGGTTACCCACTCCAGTATTCTGACCTGAAGAATTCCATGGACTGTGTAGTCCATGGGGTTGTAAAGAGTCAGACACGACTGAGCAACTTTCACTTCCACTTTCTTATTTCACATCCTAAAAGATGATGCTGTGAAAGTGCTTCACTCAATATCCCAGCAAATTTAGAAAACTCAGCAGTGGCCACAGGACTAGAAAAGGTCAGTTTTCACTTCAATCCCAAAGAAAGGCAGTGCCAAAGAAAATTCGAACTACCACACAATTGCACTCATTTCACATGCTAGCAAAGTAATGCTCAAAATTCTCCAAGCTATGCTTCAACAGTATGTGAACTGAGAACTTCCAGATGTTCAGGCTGGATTTAGAAATGGCAGAGGAACCAGAGATCAAATTGCCAACATCTGTTGGATCATAGAAAAAGCAAGAGAATTCCAGAAAAACATGTGCTTAATTGACTACACTAAAGCCTTTGACTGTGTGGATCACAACAAACTGTGGAAAATTATTAGAGCGATGGGAATACCAGACCACCCTACCTGCCTCCTGAGAAACCTGTACACAGGTCAAGAAGCAACAATTAGGACCAAACATGGAACAACAGGCTGGTTCCAAATTGGGAAAGGAGTACATCAAGGCTGTATATTGTCACCCGGCATATTTAACTTATATGCAGAGTACATCATGCAAAATACCAGGCTAGATGAAGCACAAGCTGGAATCAAGATTGTTGGGAGAAATATCAATAACCTCAGATATGCAGATGACACTACCCTTATGGCAGAAAGCAAAGAGGAACTAAAGAGCCTCTTGAGGAAGGTGAAAGAGGAGAGTGAAAAAGCTAGCTTAAAACTTAACATTCAGAAAACTAAGTTCATGGCATCTGGTCCCATCACTTGATGGCAAATAGATGGGGAAACAATGGAAACAGTGAGAGACTATTTTCTTGGGCTCCAAAATCATGGCAGAAGGTAACTGCAGCCATGAAATTAAAAGATGCTTGCTCTTTGGAAGAAAGGTTATGACAAACCTAGACTGCTTATTAAAAAGCAAAGACATTACTTTGCCAACAAAGATCCATATAGTCAATGCTATGGTTTTTCCATAGTCACATATGGATGTGAGATTTGGACCATAACAAAGACTGAGTGTCAAAGAATTGATGCTTTTGAATTGTGGTGTTGAAGACAACTCTTGAGAGTCCCTTGGACTGCAAGGAGATCACACCAGTCAATCCTAAAGGAAATAAGCCCTGAATATTCATTGGAAGGATGGAAGCTGAAGCTCCAACCCTTTGGCCACCTAATGCAAAGAGTCAACTCATCAGAAAAGACCCTGTTGCTGAAAAAGATGGAAGGTAGGAGGAGAAGGGGACAACAGAGGACGAGATGCTTGGATGGCATCACCAACTCAATGGACATGAGTTTGAGCGAGCTCTGGGAGATGGTGAAGTACAGGGAAGCCTGGCGTGCTGCAGTCTATGGAGTCTCAAAGAGTCAGACATGACTGAGCAACAACAGCACCTGTGATTTGAGCGTGCATGCTCCATCCTGCCCAGATACTGGCCAACCAAGAAATATAATACATTAAATACCCAACCCTCCAACCAATCAGGTCTAAATTAGCCTTGTTGCTCTTACCACGGGAATTCAAAGAACCTAAATAGCTCTGAGGTCTATATTCCTCTAATTTTAATAAGCATAATAGCAACTACCATTTGATTAAGCATCTCTTATTTGAAACCTTCTATACCAGCAGTTCCCAACCTTTTTGGCACCACGGACCAGTTTCATGGAAGACAATTTTTCCACAAACCTGGGTGGGGGATGGTTGAGATGATTCAAGTGCATTACATTTATTGTCCATTTTATTTCTATTATTATTACATTAGCTCCACCTCAGATCTTCAGGCATTAGATCCCAGAGGTGGAGGACCCATGCTCCCTAAGACCCTTTACATGCAGTTTCATTTGATGAGGAAGACCATCTGAGGTTTAGTTAATTAAGTCACATGGTGAGAAGAGACAGGCCTGTGATCCTAACTCTGGCTGGATTTTAGAGCCCATGTTCCTTCTACTGCACTGCTTATGAATAAAGGCCTTTCCACCTGGGTCTCCAGGTTGATGTTCAACTTTCCTCCCTTTGGGGCTGGGGCCCTCATCTTGAACTGAGGCAGTCTTAACTGAGGCCCTGACATCAGGTGTGTCTTAACAGCCCTCTCCCTGCAATGGTTGTACCTGACTTCTGTTCTTTGAGTCACTGGCTGGAGTCCGGCTCCTAGAAGGAAGGGCATCTGGCAATAAGGCCAGTCACTTGTCACTGTGCAGACCACAACTGCTGGCCCCACTCACTACACAAGCTCTGAGGCAGAGTGAGTTCACCTAGCCTGATCCCCTTTCAACACTTTGCCAGTGGTTACCTACTATGGGCTAGCATTACATTAAGTACCTGAAATGTAGCATTATAGTACTCATTCACCCTGGACTTGTAGCCTGCCTCTAATCCAAGCCCACATAAGATCCTGGACAAAAAAGCATGCTGAAAAAGAAAGAACAGATTTGTATTACCAGAGGAGAGGGGGTTGGGGAGAGGCGAGATTGGATGAAGGTGGTCAAAAGGTACCAACTCCCAGTTATAAGATAACTAAGTATGCAGTGGACAACATGATAAATACAATTAACAACTCTCATATGACATACAACAGTGTTAAGACAGTAAATCCTAAGTGTTCTCATCACAAGGAAAAATTCATTCTATTTCTTTAAGTTTGTATCTATACACAATAATGGCTGTTCATTAAACTTACTGTGGTAAGCATTTCATGATGTAGGTAGGTCAAATTCTGCTGTTCAGCTTAAACTTGTATAGTGCTGTATGTCAATTATATTTCAATACAACTGGAAAAAACATATTCAAGCAGTATTCCTTTGGTAGACTCACATAATTGGAAATATTTTGCCAAAGAGACAGCCCAAGAAATAACAAATCTCATACACAGTAAGTTCCTGGGTTCCTACAGCATCATGGGTTGTTCATCATTGTTCATACTGTCAGAGGGAAACAACCAGCATAGGTTTGTAGTTATTACATCAGTAGTGATAAGAAGCTGGAAAACCAGTGACATGCTAAGATTGTGAGTCATGTTTAGTCAAGTGGTAGCAGTTCATCCTATGGGAGCTGTACCATAGATCATTTCTTTCCTCTATGCATAGGTAGTCACCTGTGGCTCTTGTTAAAAATGCGAATTTTATCCCACTCCTGAGCATGTATCCAGAAAATATGAACATTATAATTCCAAAAGACACATGCACCCCAATGTTCATAGCAGAACTATTTACAATCACCATGATATGTAAGCAACCTAAATGCCCATCAACAAACAACAGGTTTAAGAGGGGAATATCACTCAGCCATAAAGAATGCCATTTGCAGGTCCATGGATGAACCTGGAGCTTATTGTACTAAGCGAAGTAAGCCAGACAGAGAAAGACAAAAACTATATGATGCCACTCATTTGTACAATATAAAAAGTACAAATTAACCTATAAACAGAACAGAAACAGGCTCACAGAGAAAACAAACTTATGGTTATCAAAGAGGAAAGTGGGGGAGAGGGAGGGAATAATTAAGGATAGGCAATTAACAGATACAAGCTACTATATATAAGATAGATTAGCAATAAAGATTTAGTGCATAGCATAGAGAATTATATTCAATATCTTATAATAACCTATAATAGAAAACAATATGAAAAAGAATATATGTAAAATTGAATCACTTTGCCTTACACCTGAAGCACAATATGGTAAATCAACTATATTTCAATAAAAATCTAAAATGTGGATTTTAATGTGCTAAGTCTGAGGTGGCACATTTCTAACCAGTTCCCCTAATGTGCTAATACAGCTGACCCTCAGACTGTGCTTTGAATAGCAAGCTCATAGACCTCACTGACACAAGTTTAAAAGGGAGAGAAAATAATTTTACCTTAAGTTATGTGTGTAGATGGCACTAGAACCTTACAGTCAAGTTGCATGGTCTTACCATAAAAGTAATTGTTTATATAGGGGAAAAAACAAGCCAGCATTGAGTCTCAGGGTGTAAGGGAGGAGGTAGTTGCGGTGTCTGGAAACACAGAGAAATCAAAAGGGGGAAAGAAGAAGCAACAATCATAAATTAAGCAACCAGGTGGTACTCGTAAGTAAATATTCAATGTTTAAGAAAGCAAACAAGGAGGTACTCGTGGAAGTCTGGCCGAGCCAACACTGAGGAACAGTGGATAAGAACCAGGCTTGACATCCCAGCTCATGGGCACAGAGCAGGCAAACCCCAAAGTCTTAATAAACAATAAGAAGAAATCAGCACAGGTAAACCAACAACACCAGGATAAGCACAGAATCAAGAATCGAGACCAAGGCAGCAGAGAGATGCCCATAAGGTGGAAAGAAACTTACCTTCTCCCCTTCAGCTTCCAAAAGAAAGTGAGCCAGGAAAACCCAAGTCCCCTAGTCCCACAGGAAGCAGTGTGTGCAGTGAAGAGCCCAGGAAGGGACAAAGCATGGGAGCCAGAGCGCCGAGCAAAGGCCCAAGTCTAGGCCCCTTCTTGACCCCGGCCTGAAGGCCCATGACTCTGAGCCTATGGAAGGCCTTATATGCCTTCTGGAGCAGGGCTGGCTCAACATGAGTTAAGTGGATACAGCTATGAAAACTGCCGACCAGCACTGGGCATGCTAGCAGAGCAGTGAATCTCAGTGTGATCAGTATCACCTGGGAGCCTGTTAGGACACGAATCAGCCCCACTCCAAACCTACCCAACAGGAAGCTCTGTGCTTGGAGCCCAGCAGCCTGTGTTTTAAGAAGTCTTCTAGGTGATTTTGCTTCAAGTTTAGGAAGCAGAATAGAAAATCTATGGGAAGCCCAAGTGGAACAACAAGGCCAGGTCACAGAGGAAAGTCATTATAAGCAGCCCTAATGATGGTGCTATTATAAAGCTGAAGACTAAACCCAATTTACAGTGGGGAGAAAACCCAGTAGAGAGAACATGACAGAATAATTAAGAAAACCTGCTCAGAGATCAACAAAGTTGAGCGATGAATTTAAATGGTAGTTTTACCAATGTTGAAGAATCATCTAGCCATGTGTATGATACTCATATTTTAATTGTGGTGAGAGAAACTCGGAATGTCAAGACAGGTAAACATGTAATATGTGTTTGAAAATCTGCTCTTGCTATATTTTCAAGAGATTCTCCTAAAAGAAGTGCTATTTGGTGCCAATGCTTGTGGAGGTATCTTCTGAGAGGGCAAGAAACAGACTTGAGAAAAATCAACACAGTGATAATGTGATTTATTAAACAAAACAAAAAGAGAAAGAATTTTGTTTTAAATATGAACATAGGTGTAAGACAAAAAAAAAACATGTGGAGGTTTTTTATTATAGTGATTGATTCAGAAAATATGTGTTGAACATCTACTCTGTTCAAACACTAAGGATGCAAGGCTGAATAAAACTTAATCTCTTTCAAAATACTTGCAGTATGGGGACCACCCTAGCAGGGAGGAAAGACTCTGTGCTTCCACTGCAGAGAACACAGGTCTGATCCCTAGTCAGGGAATTAAAACCCCACATGCTACAGAAAGTGAAAGTGTTAGCTGCTCAGTCATGTCCGACTCTGCGACCCCATCGACTGTAGCCTGCCAGGCTCCTCTGTCTATGGGATTTCCCAGGCAAGAATACTGGAGTGGGTACCCATTCCCTTCTCCAAGGGGTATTCCCAACCCAGAGTTTGAACCTGGGTCTTCTGCATTGCAGGCAGACTCTTTACCATCTGAGCCACCAATGAAGGCCACATGCCACAAATCATGGCTTAAAAAAATAGAAAAAAGACCCCACAAAATACTTGCAGTATGGTGATAAGGGTGGGATGGAGGAGAAAATAATGAATTAACAGTTGATAGAGCTGTAGTAGAGGTTCATCCAAGGAGCTGGGGGAGCATAGAGTTTCTCCACAAAGAATCAAAGAACTCTTTTCAAAAGGGAGGATGGCTTAGTTTCACTCTGGAGAACATTCTAGCAGAGGGAATGATGTATGGGAATATGTGAAAACAGGAAATACATTCTGGGAAATGATGGAGGCTGAGGATGGCTGGGGAAGAGGACACGAAGCTAGAGAACTGAACCTAGGTGCCATCTGGGTAATACTGGCCAGCCAGAGAGAACCAGGAAGAGATCAACCCTTCAGAAAGACCACTCTCTCTCAGTCATATGGTCAATGGATTAGAGAGAGTGCTGGAAAGGAGGCTGGCAAGATCAGGAAGGGAAAGAGAGTCACGATTCAAGTGATGGACTAGAACAGAAATGCAGAAATTATGCTGTTCAAAGGGATCTAACAAAGCTGAGACACACTGATGTGCCAGGATCAATTAGGGGATGGGCCCTAGCAATCTGTAACCCATATTAGAAACAAGTTGGCAATCAGTTTCATTATTTTCATAAACTAGGATGATGCAAAGTGAGCCCTGTAATAATGTCAGTGTAACATTTTAATCTGCTCTCTGGAGTAGAAGAAATGCTCAAGAAAGCCCACATTAACTTCTGAGCATCTCTGAGCAACACATCAGAGCACACAGCAGTAAAGAACAGGAATGCCTGCCCTCACTCCCAGAGCGCAGCAGATGCTGGCCGGGGCTGAGGGGGGTGGGTCATGTTACATACCTCACAGGCCAGGAATGGAGTCTGCATCACCTGCAGGCCAGCTTACCTGGGTTCCAGCACATCACTGATGGGAAGGAAAGGCCAGCAGGCCACAGTTGTCTTATCTTCCCTCTGACCTCAATGGGAAAGGTCTGGCAGACGTGGAAGAAGGTCACCTTTAGGATCCAGGAGACCAGTTTTCTGGCAGTTGAGGCTTCCCTAAAAGGAACGACACAAGGTAACCTTTTTCTTTCTCCCATTGCAGGATCCCTTCTCCCTTGGTGGGATTAGTATCAAGAGATGAAAGTTATGGGCGACTTCATATTGGGAGGGGAGCAGCCTGACCTTGGAAGGTTAAGCAGGGCCAGGAAGGGGTTCTCAGGAAGGGATGTCAGCTTGGGGTATCCCTGTCCTGAGTCTTGGGGAAAAGTAAAGGTAGGGGGAAGATATAAAGTGATTTAGTGAGATTTCTGTAAATTCTGGATCAGCTCATCAGTGAGGAAAGAAGATGGGCAGATGCACAGGACAGAAGTCTGAACCACAGCAATAAAGGGAGCATATAGCTCAGGGTCATAGCTCAGCCCCTCCAGCACAGGACAGACACTCTGACTCTGCTCCTATGGACATGACTACCACTGAGCAAGGTCTAGAGGATGGACAGCTTTATACTGAGGAATAGAAAGCTCAAATGCTCAAAATAAAAAAAAAAGTTCAAGTGTTCAAAAGGCCCCGGGGAGATTTACAATAAAATTACATATTTAATAAAATGAAGTCACTCAGTCGTGTCCGACTCTTTGCGACCCCATGGACTGTAGCCCACCAGGCTCCGTCCATGGAATTTTCCAGGCAAGAGTACTGGAGTGGATTGCCATTTCCTTCTCCAGAGGCTCTTCCTGACCCAGGGATCGAACCTGGGTCTCCTGCATTGCAGGCAGATGCTTTACTGTCTAAGCCACCAAGGAATCCCAATATTTAATATTAAAATATTAAAGTGTGGCAGGATTTCAGGTGATTTTTCAATTTTCTTCTCTTTGTTCACTGAAAACTTCTATAAGGAGTATGATTTCCATTAGTAATAATGGAAATTAAAATTATTTAAAATATTATTATCATATAATAATAATGGTTGGACAAAGAACCTGATGTTAAAAAATTGATATCATCCCACAAATATAGGATAGGTTTATGAGTACATAAGAAAAAGAGCAGATGGAAAGTGATGAATCTATGATAGAAAGTAGAGATTTTAGAATAACGGGTCATAATTGAAAATACCATCCATTCTGTGATTCAAAGATACATAAAGCCAACCCAAATGATACTAACAAGATTACTATCCACAGCTGAGAATATTCTGAAATGTAAATTCTCACATGTAAAATCTGATATGCTAGAATTTCATTTCAATGAATTGAATTATATCAGCTTCTTTAGGTGTAGAAGATACAATAGAAAATCAGCACTTCAAAATCTAACAAACGTAAGTTCAAAATGGAGAGAATGGAATAATAATGATTAAATAAATTCTGGTCCATCTATACAACGGAATCAGTTCAGTTCAGTTGCTCAGTTGTGTCCGACTCATTGCAACCCCATGAATCACAGCACGCCAGGCCTCCCTGTCCATCACCAACTCCCGGAGTTCACCCAGACTAACGTCCATCGAGTCGGTGATGCCATCCAGCCATCTCATCCTCTGTCGTCCCCTTCTCTTCCTGCCCCCAATCCCTGCCAGCATCAGAGTCTTTTCCAATGAGTCAACTCTTCGCATGAGGTGGCCAAAGTACTGGAGTTTCAGCTTTAGCATCATTCCTTCCAAAGAAATCCCAGGGCTGATCTCCTTCAGAAAGGACTGGTTGGATCTCCTTGCAGTCCAAGGGACTCTCAAGAGTCTTCTCCAACACCACAGTTCAAAAGCATCAATTCTTCAGCGCTCAGTTTTCTTCACAGTCCAACTCTCACATCCATACATGACCACAGGAAAAACCATAGCCTTGACTAGACGAACCTTTGTTGGCAAAGTAATGTCTCTGCTTTTGAATATGCTGTCTAGGTTGGTCATAACTTTCCTTCCAAGGAGTAAGCATCTTTAAATTTCATGGCTGCAGTCACCATCTGCAGTGATTTTGGAGCCCAAAAAAATTATGGAAGTTCACGGTTCACGTATTGCTGAAGCCTGGCTTGGAGAATTTTGAGCATTACTTTATTAGCGAGTGAGATGAGTGCAATTGTGCGGTAGTTTGAGCATTCTTTGGCATTGCCTTTCTTTGGGATTGGAATGAAAACTGACCTTTTCCAGTCCTGTGGCCACTGCTGGGTTTTCCAAATTTGCTGGCATATTGAGTGCAGCACTTTCACAGCATCATCTTTCAGGATTTGAAAGAGCTCAACTGGAATTCCATCACCTCCACTAGCTTTGTTCATAGTGATGCTTTCTAAGGCCCACTTGACTTCACATTCCAGGATGTCTGGCTCTAGGTCAGTGATCACACCATCATGATTATCTGGGTCATGAAGATCTTTTTTGTACAGTTCTTCTGTGTATTCTTGCCACTTCTTCTTAATATCTTCTGCTTCTGTTAGGTCCATACCATTTCTGTCCTTTATCGAGCCCATCTTTGCATGAAATGTTCCCTTGGTATCTCTAATTTTCTTGAAGAGATCTCTAGTTTTCCCATTCTGTTGTTTTCCTCTATTTCTTTGCATTGATTGCTGAAGAAGGCTTTCTTATCTCTTCTTGCTATTCTTTGGAAATCTGCATTCAGATGCTTATATCTTTCCTTTGCTCCTTTGCTTTTTGCTTCTCTTCTTTTCACAGCTATTTGTAAGGCCTCCCCAGACAGCCATTTTGCTTTTTTGCATTTCTTTTTCACGGGGATGGTCTTGATCCCTGTCTCCTGTACAATGTCACAAACCTCATTCCATAGTTCATCAGGCAGTCTATCTATCAGATCTAGGCCCTTAAATCTATTTCTCACTTCCACTGTATAATCATAAGGGATTCGATTTAGGTCATACCTGTATGGTCTAGTGGTTTTCCCTACTTTCTTCAATTTAAGTCTGAATTTGGCAATAAGGAGTTCATGATCTGAGCCACAGTCAGCTCCTGGTCTTGTTTTTGCTGACTGTATACAGCTTCTCCATCTTTGGCTGCAAAGAATATAGTCAATCTGATTTCGGAATATTATTCCACAATAAAAAAGGTACCGACTACACATGCAATACCTGAAATGTATTTAAAGGGTATTATGCTTAATGAAAAAAAAAGCCACTCTTAAATAGTTATATACTGTGTGCTTTCATTTACATAATATTCTCAACATGATAAAACTAGAGAGATGCAGAGCAGATTGGCAGTTGCCGGGCATGCAAATATAAAAGGTAGCACAAGGGAGTTACTTTGTGGGGATGGAATGGTTCTGCATCTTGATTGTGATGGCAGTTACATGAACCTACACATGGAATAAATTTGAATAGAACTATGCATGCACACATGGAGAAGGTGATGGCATCCCACTTCAGTACTCTTGCCTGGAAAATCCCATGGACAGAGGAGCCTGGTGGGCTGCAGTCCCTGGGGTCGCTAAGAGTCGGACACGACTGAGCGACTTCACTTTCACTTTCACTATGCATGCACACACACACATGTTACAGATGTTGAAAACTGAAGATCTGGAGTCTAGTTAATGATGTTACACCAATGTCTATTTCCTAGTTTGATATTGTACTCCAGCTGTGTAATATGTCACCAGTGGGGAAAGCTGAAGGAAGGGTACATGGGATTCTGTACTATTTTTGCAACTTTGTGTGAGTCTATAATTATTTCAAGATTAAAAAAAAACTTTAAACATGTCTAAATTGGTACATGAATACCATAGACATATTTTATCTTTCTTCTTTAGCAAATGGGAAATTTCTCATATTTAATTTTAAACTAATACCATATAAGGGTGACTACCATAGTAAATTTAGTATTATAACATAAGAAATGCTCCTTTAAGAATTGGTATATGAGATGGACTTCCCTGGTAGCCAGTGGCTAAGACTCTGCACTCCCAATGCAAGAGACCTGAGTTTGATCCCTGGTCAGGGAACTAGTGGAGAAGGCAATGGCACCCCACTCTAGTACTCTTGCTTGGAAAATCCCATGGACGGAGGAGCCTGGTAGGCTGCAGTCCATGGGGTTGCTAGGAGTTGGAAATGACTGAGCAACTTCACTTTCACTTTTCACTTTCATGTATTGGAGAAGGAAATGGCAACCCGCTCCAGTGTTCTTGCCTGGAGAATCCCAGGGACAGGGGAGCCTGGTGGGCTGCCTTCTCTGGGGTCACACAGAGTCAGACACGACTGAAGAGACTTAGTGACAACAGCAGCAGCAGACTACTAGAGAACTAACCCTGCTGCTGCTAAGTGGCCTCAGTCGTGTCTGACACCTAAACAACATACAAAACAAAAATACAAACCTAATCATCAGCAGACAGGATAACCACCTCACTCAGCCTTGCCCATTTTAGGAAAAACAAACACACAAGCAAACAAACAAACAAAAAACAAACTCAGCACAAATCTCACCCTCTACAGGCTTACACAAACCACAGGACCAACCTTGCTGCTGCTGCTAAGTTGCTTCAGTCATGTCCAACTCTGTGCGACCCCATAGACGGCAGCCCACCAGGCTCCCCCGTCCGTGGGATTCTCCAGGCAAGAACACTGGAGTGGGTTGCCATTTCCTTCTCCAATGCATCAAAGTGAAAAGTGAAAGTGAAGTCGCTCAGTTGTGTCTGACTGGTAGCGACCCCATGAACTGCCTACCAGGCTCCTCCATCCATGGGATTTTCCAGGCAAGAGTACTGGAGTGGGCTGCCATTGCCTTCTCCAGGACCAACCTTAGGAGGGCAGAAACCAAAAGGAAGAAACAATTCAAATTTAAAGCCTGGGAAAAGGAAATCTCAAACACAATAAGTTTTTTAAAATTAATAATGAAAAGGCAGAGAAAGACTACACAAATGAAGGAACAAATTAGAAACACAGAAGTCCAAATAAATGAAGAGGATACAGGCAACTACCTAAAAAAGAATTCAGAATAATGATAGTAAAAATTATCAAAAACCTTGAAAACATAATGGAGAAAATGCAAGAATCAATTAACAAAGACCTAGAAGAATTAAAGAATAAACATACACAGACAAACAACACAATTACTGAAATTAAGAATACTCTGGAAGGAATCAATAGCAGAATATCTGAAGCAGAAGAATGAATCAGTGAGCTGGAAGATAAAATGGTGGAAATAACTTCTAAAGAGCAGAATAAAGTAAAAAGAATCAAAAGAACTGAGGATAATCTCAGAGACTTCCGGGACAATATCAAATGCACCAACATTCAAAAACAACAGAATGATATCTGTTCATTTCCAAGGGAAACCATTCAATATTGCAGTAATCCAAGTCTATGACCCGACCAGTAATGCTGAAGAAACTGAAGTTGAATGGTTCTATGAAGACCTACAAGACCTTCTAGAACTAACACACAAAAAAGATGTCCTTTTCTTTATCGAGGACTGGAGTGGAAAAGTAGGAAGTCAGGAAACACCTGGAGTAACAGGAAAATTTGGCCTTGGAATACGGACTGAAGCAGGACAAAGGCTAATAGAGTTTTGCCAAGAAAACATGCTGGTCATGGGAAACACCCTCTTGCAACAACACAAGAGAAGACTCTACACATGGACATCACCAGATGGTCAATACCAAAATCAGACTGATTACATTCTTTGTAGCCAAAGAAGGAAAAGCTCTATATAGTTAGCAAAAACAAGACCAGGAGCTGACTGTGGCTCAGATCATGAACTCCTTATTGCCAAATTCAGACTTAAACTGAAGAAAGTAGGGAAAACCACTAGACCATACAGGTATGACCTAAATCAAATCCCTTATGATTATACAGTGGAAGTGACAAATAGATTCAAGGGATTAAATCTTATAGACGGAGTGCCTGAAAAACTATGGGCAGAGGTTCATAACATTGTACAGAAGGCAAGGATCAAGACCATCCCCAAGAAAAAGAAATGCAAAAAGGCAAAATGGTTGTCTGAGGAGGATTTACAAATAGCTGTGAAAAAAAGAGAAGCAAAAGGCAAAGGCAAAAAGGAAAGATATACCCATTTGAATGCAGAGTTCCAAGGAATAGCAAGGAGAGATAAGAAAGCCTTCCTCAGCAATCAATGCAAAGGAATAGAGAAAAACAATAGAATGGGAAAGACTAGAGATCTCTTCAAGAAAATTAGAGATACCAAGGGAACTTCTCATGCAAAAATGGGCACAATGAAGGACAGAAATGGTATGGACCTAACAGAAGCTGAAGATATTAAGAAGAGGTGGCAAGAATACAATGTAAGAACTATTCAAAAAAGATCTTCATGACCCAGATAATCACGATGGTGTGATCATTCACCTACAGCCAGATATTCTGGAATGTGAAGTCAAGTGGGCCTTAGGAAGCATCACGATGAGCAAAGCTAGTGGAGGTGATGGAATTCCAGTTGACCTATCTTAAATGCTAAAAGATGATGCTGTGAAATTACTATACTCAATATACCAGCAAATTTGGAAAACTCAGCAGTAGCCACAGGACTGGAAAAGGTCAGTTTTCATTCCAATCCCTAAGAAAGGCAATGCCAATGAATGTTGAAACCACTGCACAATTATACTCATCTCACAGGCTAGCAAAGTAATGCTCAAAATTCTCCAAGCCAGGCTTCAACCGTATGTTAACTGTGAAATTCCAGATGTTCAAGCTTGATTTACAAAAGGCAGAGGAACCAGAGATCAAATTGCCAACATCCACTGGATCATCAAAAAAGCAAGAGAGTTCCAGAAAAACATCTATTTCTGCTTTACTGACTATGCCTAAGCCTTTGACTGTGGGGATCACAGCAAACTGTGGAAAAAAATTTTTTTTAATTTCTTTTAATTGGAGGCTAATTACAATATTGTAGTGGTTTTGCCATACATTGACATGAATCAGCCATGGGTGTACATGTGTTCCCCATTCTGAAACCCTCTCCCACCTCCCTCCCCATCCCATCCCACAGGGTTGTCCCAGTGTACCAGCCCTGAGCACCCTGTCTCATGCATCAAACCTGGACTGGTGATCTATTTCACATATGATAATATACATGGTTCAATGCTATTTTCTCAAATCATCCCACCCTCACCTTCTCCCACAGAGTCCAAAAGTCTGTTCTTTACATCTGTGTCTCTTTTGCAGTCTCACATATAGGGTTATCATTACCATCTTTCTAAATTCCATATATATGTGTTAATGTACTGTATTGGTGTTTTTCTTTCTGACTTACTTCACACTGTATAATAGGCTCCAGTTTCATCCACCTCATTAGAACTGATTCAAATGCATTCTTTTTAATTGATGAATAATATTCCATTGTGTATATGTACCACTGCTTTCTTATCCATTCGTCTGCTGATGGACATCTGGGTTGCTTCCATGTCCTATATTGTAAACAGTGCTGCGATGAACATTGGGGTACACGTGTCTCTTTCAATTCCGGTTTCCTCAGTGTGTATGCCCAGCAGTGGGATTGCTGGATCATAAGATCATAAGGCAGTTCTATTTCCAGTTTTTTAAGGAATCTCCACACTGTTCTCCATAGTGGCTGTACTAGTTTACATTCCCACCAACAGTGTAAGAGGGTTCCCTTTTCTCTGCACCCTCTTCAGCATTTATTGCTTGTAGACTTTTGGATAGCAGCCATTCGGACTGGCATGAGATGGTACCTCATTATGGTTTTGATTTGCATTTATCTGATAATGAGTGATGTTGAGAATCTTTTCACATGTTTGTTAGCCGTCTGTATGTCTTCTTTGGAGCAATGTCTGTTTAGTTCTTTGGCCCATTTTTTGATTGGGTCGTTTATTTTTCTGGAATGAGCTGCATGAGCTGCTTCTGTATTTTTGAGATTAATTCTTTGTCAGTTGCTTCATTTGCTATTATTTTCTCCCATTCTGAAGGCTGTCTTTTCACCTTGCTTATAGTTTTCTTCATTGTGCAAAAGCTTTTAAGTTTAATTAGGTCCCATTTGTTTATTTTTGCTTTTATTTCCATTACTCCGGGAGGTGGGCCATAGAGGATCCTGCTATGATTTATGTCAGAGAGTGTTTTGCCTATGTTTTCCTCTGCTGCTGCTGCTGCTAAGTCGCTTCAGTCGTGTCCGACTCTGTGCGACCCCATAGACGGCAGCCCACCAGGCCCCACCGTCCCTGGGATTCTCCAGGCAAGAACACTGGAGTGGGTTGCCATTTCCTCCTCCAATGCATGAAAGTGAAAAGTGAAGGTGAATGCTGCTGCTGCTGCTAAGTCGCTTCAGTCATGTCCGACTCTGTGAGACCCCATAGACTGCAGCCTACCAGGCTCCTCCATCCATGGGATTTTCCAGGCAAGAGTACTGGAGTGGGTTGCCATTGCCTTCTCCGATGTTTTCCTCTAGGAGCTTTATATTTTCTGGTCTTACATTTAGATCTTTAATCCATTTTGAGTTTATTTTTATGTATGGTGTTAGAAAGTGTTTTAGTTTCATTCTTTCACAAATGGTTGACCAGTTTTACCAGCACCACTTTTTAAAAAGATTGTGTTTTCTCCATTGTATATTCTTGCCTCCTTTGTCAAAGATAAGGTAGCCATAGGTGCATGGATTTATCTCTGCAAACTGTGGAAAATTCTTAAAGAGATGGGAAAACCAGACCACCTGACCTGCCTTCTGGGAAATCTGTATGCAGCTGAGAAAGCAACACTTAGAATTGGACATGGAACAACAAACTGGTTCCATATAAGGAAAGGAGTACATTAAGGCTGTATATTATCACCCTGCCTATTTAACTTATATGCAGAGTACATCATGAGAAATGCTGGGCTGGATGAAGCACAAGCTGGAATCAAGATTGCCGGGAGAAATAGCAATAACCTCAGATGTGCAGATGACACCACCCTTATGGCAGAAAATGAAGAACTAAAGAGACTCTTGATGAAAGTGAAAGAAGAGAGTTAAAAAGTTGACTTCAAACTCAACATTCAGAAAACTAAGATCATGGCATCTGGTCCCATCACTTCATGGCAAATGGGGAAGCAATGGAAACAGTGAGAGACTTTATTTTTGGGGACTCCAAAATCACTGCAGATGGTGATGGCAGCCATGAAATTAAAAGACACTTACTCCTTGGAAGAAAAGCGATGACCAACCTAGCCAGCATTTTAAAAAGCAGAGCTATTACTTTGCCAACAAAGATTCGTCTAGTCAAAGCTATGGTTTTTCCTGTGGTCATGTATGGATGTGAGAGTTGGACTATGAAGAAGGCTGAATGCCGAAGAATTGATGCTTTTGAACTGTGGTGTTGGAGAAGACTCTTGAGAGTCCCTTGGACTGCAAGGAGATCCAACCAGTCCATTCTGAAGGAGATCAGCCCTGGGATTTCTTTGGAAGGAATGATGCTAAAGCTGAAACTCCAGTACTTTGGCCACCTCATGCGAAGAGTTGACTCATTGGAAAAGACTCTGATGCTGGGAGGGATTGGGGGCAGGAGGAGAAGGGGACGATAGAGGATGAGATGGTTGGATGTCATCACTGACTCAAGGGACATGAGTTTGAGCAAACTCTGGGAGTTGGTGATGGATATGGAGGCCTGGCATGCTGTAGTCCATGGAGTCACAAAGACTTGGACACGACTGAGCAACTGAACTGAACTGAAGAAGAGAGAACGAAAGGGTATGAGAAAATTTTTGAAAAGATTATAGTTGAAAATTTCTCCAACGTGGAAAACGAAATAGTCAATCAAGTCCAATATGTGCAAAGAGTCCCGTAAGGATAAACTCAAGAAGAAACATGCCAAGACACATGCTAATCAAATTAACAAAGACTAAACACAAAGAAAGAATATTAAAAGCAGCAAGGGAAAAGCAACAAGTAACATACAAGGGAAATCCCATACATTTAACAGCTAATTTCTCCTCAGAATCTCTGTAGGCCAGAAGGGAATGGCAGGATATATTTTAAGTACTGAAAGGGAAAAATCTACAACCAAGATTACTGTACCCAGCAAGGATCTCATTCAAAACTGATGAAGAAATAAAAAACTTTTCAGACAAGCAAAAGTTAAGAGAATTCAGTGTCATCAAGCCAGCCTCACAACAACTGTTAAAGGGATTTATATAGACAAGAAATACAAGAGAAGGAAAAACATCTACAAAATCAATCCCAAAAAATTAAGAAAATTGCAATAGGAACATATATATCAATAATTACTTTAAATTTAAATGCATTAAATGCTCCAACAAAAAGACACAGACTGGCTGAATGGATAAAAAAAAAAAAAGACCAATATATAAGCTGTATACAAGAAACCCACTTCAGACCTAAAGACACATATAGATTGAAAGTGAGAGGATGGAAAATATATATTTCATGCAAATGGGAAGCAAAAGAAAGCTGGAGTAGCAATCCTCATGTCAGACAAAATAGATTACAATCCTTAAAATAAAGATTACAAGAGAAAAGGAAGGACACTACATAATGATCAAGGGATCAATCCAAGAAGAAGTCATAACAATTGTAAATATCTATGCATCCAACATAGGAGTACCTCAATGCATAAGACAAACGCTAACAGACATAAAAGGAGAAATTGACAGCAACACAATAATAGTAGGAGACTTTAACAGCCCACTCACACCAATGGACAGATCATCAAAACAAAATTAATAAGGAAACATAAGTCTTAAATGATATGTTAGATGAGATGGATCTCATTGATATCTTCAGGATATTCCATCCAAATGCAGAAGAATACACCTTCTTCTCAAGTACACATGGAACATTCTCCAGGATAGACCACATCTTGGGTCACAAATCAAACCTCATTAAATTTAAGAAAATTGAAATTGTATCAAGCATCTTCTCCAACCACAATGCTGTGAAACTATATATCAATTACAAGAAAAAGCTGTAAGAAACACAAACACATGGAGATTAAACAATACATGTCTAAATAACCAACAGGTTACTGAAGAAATCAAAAGGGAAATTAAAAAAATTTCTAGAAACAAATGACAATGAAAACATGGCAACTCAAAACCTATGGAATTCTGCAAAAGCAGTTCTAAGAGGGAAGTTTATAGCAACACAATCCTACCTCAAGAAACAAGAAATACACCAAATAGACAACCTAACTTTACACCTAAAACAACTGGAAAAAGAAGAAGAACAACAACAAAAAATTACTAGAAGGATAGAAATAATAAAGATCTGAGCAGGAATAAATGAAAAAGGAATGAAAGAAGCAAAAGTAAAAACTAATAAAACTAAAAGTTGGTTCTTTGAGAAGATAAACAAAATTGACAAACCTCTAGGCAGACTCATCAAGAAAGAAGAATCAAATCAACAAAATTAGAAATGAAAAATGGGAGGTTACAACAGACAATGCAGATATAAAAAGGAGTATAAGAGATTGTTATGAAGTACTATATGACAATAAAATGGATAACCTGGAAGAAATGGACAGATTCTTAGAAAAGTTCAATCTTCCACGACTAAACCAGGAAGAAATAGAAATTATGAACAACCCAAGTACAAGCACTGAAATTGAAGCTGTGATCAAAAATCTCCCAAAAAACAAAAGCCCAGGACCAGATGGCTTCACAGGAGAATTCTATCAGACATTTAGAGAAGAGCTAATGCCTATCCTTCTAAAACTTTTTCAAAAAATTGCAGAGAAAGGAACACCTTCAATCTCATTCTGAGGCAACCATCACCCTGATACCAAAACCAGACAAATACAACACAAAAAAGAAAACTATAGGCCAATATCACTGATGAACATAGATGCAAAAATCCTCAACAAAATTTTAGCAAACAGAATTCAGAAACACATCCAAAAGATCTTACACCATGATCAAGTTGGGTTTATTCCAGGAGTGCAAGGGTTCTTCAATATATGCAAATCAATCAATGTGATACACTATATTAACAAGTTGAAAGATAAAAACCATACGATAAGCTCAACTGATGCAGAAAAAGCCTTTGACAAAATTCAGCACCCATTTATGATTAAAACTCTTCAAAAAATGGGCATAGAAGGAACTTACCTCAACATAATAAAGGCCATATATGATAAGCCTATGGCAAGCATCATTCTCAATGGTGAAAACCTGAAAGCATTCCCCCTAAGATCACAAACAAGACAAGGGTGTCCACTTTCCCCACTATTATTCAACATAGTTCTGGAAGTCCTAGCTGCAGAAATCAGAGAAGAAAAAGAAATAAAAGGAATCCAGATAGGAAAAGAAGTAAAGCTCTCCCTATTTGTAGATGACATGCTACTGTACATAGGAAACCCTAAAGATAGTATCAAAAAATTACTAGAGCTAATCAGTGAACTTAGCAAAGTTGCAGGTTACAAAATCAATACACAGAAATCACTTTCACTCCCCATATACTAACAATGAAAAATCAGAAAGAGAAATTAAGGAATCAATCCTATTCACCATTGCAACAAAAATAATTAAATATCTAGGAATAAACCTACCTAAGGAGACAGAAGAACTGTACACAGAAGATTATAAGACACTAATGAAAGAATCAAAGATGATATAAACAGATGGAAAGAAATTCCATGTTCCTGGGTAGGAAGAATCAATATTGTGAAAATGACTATACTACCAAACACAATCTACAGATTCAGTGCAGTCCCTATCAAATTACCAATGACATTTTTCACAGAACTAGAACAAAAAATGTCACAGTTAATATGGAAATACAAAAGACCCCAAATAGTCAAAGCAGTCTTGAGAAATAAGAATGGAGCTGGAGGAATCAACCTTCCTGACTTCAGGTTATACTACAAAGCTACAGTCATCAAGACCATATGGTACCGGCACAAAAACAGAAATATAGACCAATGGAACAAGATAGAAAGCCCAGAAATAAACCCATGGACCTATGGGTACCTTATTTTTGACAAAGGAGGCAAGACTATAGAATGAGGCCAAGACAGCCTCTTCAATAAATGGCGCTGGGAAAACTGGACATCTACATGTAAAAGAATGAAATTAAAATACTTCCTAACACCATACACAAAGATACATACACAAAGATAAACCCAAATAAATTAATCCATAAATATAAGACCAGAAACTATAAAAGTCTTAGAAGAAAACATAGGCCGAACACTTGATGACATAAAGCAAGATTCTCTATGACGCACCTCCTAGAGGAACAGAAATAAAAACAAAAGTAAACAAGTGGGACCTGATTAAACTTAAAAGTTTTTGCAGAGCAAAGGAAACTATAAGCAAGGTGAAAAGACAACCCTCAGAATGGGAGAAAATAATAGCAAGTGAAACTGTGAAACTGACAAAGGATTAATTTCCAAAATATACAAGCAGCTCATACAACTCAATACCAGGAAAACAAACAACCCAATCAAAAACTGGGGAAAAGACCTAAACAGACATTTCTCCAAAGAAGCCATAGAGATGGCTAACAAATACATGAAAAGATACTCAACATCACTCATTATTAGAGAAATGCAAATCAAAACCACAATAAGATATCATCTCATACCAGTCAGAATGGCTATCGTCAAAAAGTCTACAAACAATAAATGCCAGAGAGGGTGTGGAGAAAAGGGAATGCTCTTGCACTGTTGGTGGGAATGTAAATTGATACAGCCACTATGGAAGATGGTATGGAGATTCCTTAAAAAACTAGGAATAAAACCACCAGCAATCCCACTCCTAGGCATATACCCTGAGGAAACCAAAATTGAAAAAGACACATGTATCCCATTGTTCATTGCAGCACTATTTACAATAGCTAGAGCTAAGAGTTGGACACGACTGAGCGCCTTCATTTTCACTTTTCACTTTCATGCATTGGAGAAGGAAATAGCAACCCACTCCAGAGTTCTTGCCTGGAAAATCCCAGGGACGGTGGAGCCTGATGGGCTGCCGTCTGTGGGGTCGCACAGAGTCGGACATGACTGAAGCGACTTAGCAGCAGCAGCAGCAGCAGCAGAACATGGAAGCAACCTAGATGTCCATTGACAGAGGAATGGATAAAGAAGTTGTGGTACATATACCCAATGGAATATTACTCAGCCGTAAAAAGGAATGCCTTTGAGTCAGTTCTAATGAGGTGGATGAATCTAGAACCTATTTACAGAGTGAAGTAAGTCAGAAAGAGAAGGACAAATATCATATTTTAATGCATATATACAGAATATAGAAAAATGGTACTGAAGAAATTACACACAGGGCAGCAATGGAGAAACAGACATAGAGAATAGACTTATGAACATGGGGAGAGGGGAGGAGAGGGTGAGATGTATGGAAAGAGTAACATGGAAACTTACATCACCATATGTAAAATAGCCAACGGGAATTTGCTATATGGCTCAGGAAGCTCAAACAGGGGTCTGTGTCAACCCAGAGAGGGGGGATGGGGAAGGAGATGGGAGGGAAGTTCAAAATGGAGCAGATATGTGCATCAGATCAGATCAGATCAGTCGCTCAGTCGTGTCCGACTCTTTGGGACCCCATGAATCGCAGCACGCCAGGCCTCCCTGTCCATCGCTAACTCCCGGAGTTCACTGAGACTCACGTCCATCGAGTCAGTGATGCCATCCAGCCATCTCATCCTCTGTCGTCCCCTTCTCCTCTTGCCCGCAATCCCTCCCAGCATGAGTCTTCTCCAATGAGTCAACTCTTCTCATGAGGTGGCCAAAGTACTGGAGTTTCAGCTTTAGCATCATTCCTTCCAAAGAAATCCCAGGGCTGATCTTCAGAATGGACTGGTTGCATATCCTTGCAGTCCAAGGGACTCTCAAGAGTCTTCTCCAACACCACAGTTCAAAAGCATCAATTCTTTTGTGCTCAGCCTTCTTCACAGTCCAACTCTCACATCCATACACGACCACAGGAAAAACCATAGCCTTGACTAGACGAACCTCTGTTGGCAAAGTAATGTCTCTGCTTACCTATGACTGATTCGTGTTGAGGTTTGAAAGAAAACATCAAAATTCTGTAAAGCAATTATCTTTCAATAAAAATTAACTTAAAAATTATATAGTATACCAATCCTCCCTATTTCCCACATAGTCCATATATCAAATCCGTGGTTTTGTTTCTGTGTACAGAATATATATATATATATATGTATATATATATATCTTCCTAGCAGACAGTGGGTAATAAATATACATCTTTTAAAAAGGAAACTTGGGGTTACAAAGAGAACATAGTTAAAGTGGATGACGTCTCGTACACAGGGTTTTTTATGGTGTGGGGAGGGAGGAGGGAGGAGGGTTTAGGATGGGGAACACATGTATACCTGTGGTGGATTCATTTTGATATTTGGCAAAACTAATACAATTATGTAAAGTTTAAAAATTAAATAAAATTTAAAAATAAATAAATTATAAAAAAAATAAATAAAGTGGATGACGTGTTTTTAAGTGTTTTATACTGAAAAAGAGAAGCCCAAATCAACTAAAAGTGTCAGGTAAGGTAAACACCCAGGCAAGAGGAGACTTGTGAAAGGATGTTCTCTTCAACACTGTTCATAACAGTGAAAACCTGGAAACAACATAAAGGTCCACTGATAGGAGGATAGATAATGCACACTATGGTGTTATGTCTATAACACCCAGTGTAGAGAAATTAAAAGGATATATAAGCATTCATGAGCATATGTCAAAAGCACTCTGTGATGATCTGGAAGTATGAGATGGGGGAGGCAAGGGAGGGAAGGGATGTATGTATGCTGCTGCTGCTCCTGCTAAGGCACTTCAGTCGTGTCCGACTCTGTGCGACCCCATAGACGGCAGCCCACTAGGCTTCCCTGTCCCTGGGATTCTCCAGGCAAGAACACTGGAGTGGGTTGCCACTGCCTTCTCCGGGATGTATGTATAATTATGGCTGATTGGCATTGTTGTGTGGCAGAAATCAACATATCACTGTAAAAACTATTTTTTAGTATTTAAATAAAAAATAGAAAAATGAAAGCAATTTCCTGAAACTATATGGCAGAATAATGTTAATATTTACCTTTTGCTATATATGGTAAATTAAAAACCATAACCACTGGGAAAAAAAGTGGATGGCAAAGCAGGAGTGGGGGGCTTCACTGTGAAGCTGAGGACACATAAGCTGAAGGCAGGGACCTGGACCCTCTGGCAGCATCTGGGAAGGAGGGAGTAGAGGCGTGCTTCGAGGCCTGCCTGCTAGATGCTCAGGTGGTTTCTGTGCAACCACAGTGGGACCCTGAAGGAATCAGACAGGCAACAAGCCTTTGGAGGGAGAATCTGCATATAGTCTGCAGTAAAGCAAAATGGAAAACCAACATCTTATTGAAATTCAGGTTCCACCTCAGAAGCAGTCCCTATCCCAACTCTATACACAGTCTCCAGGTAGTTCTCACCTAGGCCCTTCTGCCAAGACCTGGGAAGGGGATGAGGAGTGAGGCATTGGTCTCCTCTGGGAAAGTTCTGGAGAATCAATACAGGTGGTCTGGCCCACCATTCTGACTCAGTTTCACATTGCCCTTGGTTGACTATAGGTTCTGTTTCTAAACTTCAATCCCTAGTTTCTAAACATCATATGTTTGTAAGAAGTATTAGCAGTATCTATGAAAGGGGTTTAATTTCATATTAGATCTTTATGAGGCCCTGATTCTTTTTTAATTAATCTTGACAGAATCTACTGGTCTTTAGCCTGAACATCAAATAGAAAGGCAACAGACATACAAAGAGGAATAAGAGATTTTAAAAGTATGATGGAAAAACATAATAGCAGGAACATTCATTTAGCACTTTGTAGGTTCCCAGTTCTAAGTGTTTTCACGTGTCAACTTTGTTAATCATCATAACAGCACTGTGAGGAAGGTAGTGTTATTATCACCATCCCCATTTTACAGATGAGGCAAGTGGAAACAGAAAGGTTAAGTAACTTCCCTCGGTCACATAATCAAGAAGGGAAAGTTTTAATTCAAATCCCATCTCAATGGAAATAGAAATGCAACAAAGAACTAGGAAAGGGGGATTCTCTCCCAAAGGAATATTGTCTTCAATCATGTATTTGTCTCTGTTCTAGTGCTGGTATTTCCTACTTAATCCCACATTTTGAATTCACAAGAACACTTTTCAATAAAATGTTTTCTGCTCAGAAAATGACTTCAAAGAAACATGAGTGCAATAAGCCAAAAATATAGGTCAGGGGCAAGGTAACCAACATAAAAGGAGACATAAAATTGTATTTTCCCACTTTGAATCATTCAGCTTCAAACAAGGCAAAGTCTCTTGAAATCAGATATCCTGTAGCAGGTCCTTTTCCACATTCCAGAAAGAAAACAGAGAAAATAGCTGAACCACCGTACATGTCACACGGCTGGCCCTGTGCATCCACAGGTTCTGCATGCAGATACAGAGGGCTCTGGTCTCCACCATTTTCTAGAAGGACTTCAGCATCTGTGGATTTTGGCATCCACAGGATGGGGTGGGGGTGTCTGTGGCCCCAGTCCCCTACAGGGACAGCTGTGCTACATCCAGTGAAATGGTGTGCTATTGGCCCACAGGAATGGTTCTCAAACATAGATTTGTGTCAGAATCACATACACAGATGATGAAGGACACAAAAGCCCATTCTTGTCAATGTGAACAGGGCCTGGGCCTTGGTATGTGACTAAGTTTCCAGGTAATTCTTATACCCAGCAACATTTGAGAATCACTGGTCTACAGAATTCTGGGTTCTGGTAACTGGTAGAAAAGAGTCCAGGACAGGAAAAGTGCTCTTTTAGCAGACACAAGCTTCATGCCACATAGCTCCCCACCACCTCTCCAGTGTATGTGTTCGCCATGGCTCTCATCAGCCCCACAGAATTACAGTTTCCCTGTCTTCGCCTCCCAGAATCAGCTGTCTTGCCCAGGGTTGTGTCTCCAGAATGGAATTCACTGTCTACACATAATAATTACAAAAGAAATAAATGTGCAGAGAATCAACTGATGAAAACCTACCAGCATTAAAATTACAGAATGGGAGTATTGAGAACAGTATCGAATTGTCTGTCAACCTAACTCCAAAAAGCATAAAATTCAAGTATTTGAACAGTTTTGCAATGTGTGCAGCTACTCCAGGGGTTATTCCCATTCAGTCCCAAGGAACTGGTTGGATATAACTAGTTGGTGATACTGAATTTGAAGCCTGCATTATCTCTTTCAGTGGGGAACCTGGGTACATATTAACCTCCTAGGGTTTCCTTAACTTCTCCCTAAAACATAGGTTATTCTATTACTCCCTCACCACATAAAGAGTATTTGAACTAATCAATTAATGGTTTAGCCATTTTTTAAAAAAATACTGAGTGCTTTTCAAATGTTTATTATATGGTCCTGGGCCTAATAATGCTGCTCTGAGAATTTCTTTTGTTGAATTATGTGCTGTTTAAATATAAAAAGAATGACTTTTTAATCATGAAACAAACGAATTGCCATCAATTGAACAGGAGTGATTTTTTCCACAACTTGAAATAAGCCAGTCTAAATAACCAAATACAAGGAATGCATACAAAAAATACTATCACAATGCTCTGAACATGGTTTCTACTCAACAACAGATCAGTTCCCAGCTCTCCTGCCATACTGGCATTGTGGTCCACCAATGGTGAGGCTGTGGAGGGGTGGTTTAAGGGCATGGGATTGTAAACAATGAGATCTGAGCTTGCTTCAAACTTGGAAAGTCACTGAACTAAATTGCAACTTCGATTTCTTCATCTCTAAAATGGGGGAACTAATTGTATCTTCTTTAATGGTTATCAGAAGAGATGATGCATGAAAAGTGTTGAGCTTAACGCCTCGCACCAAGTAAGTGTTTGATAAATGTTGCCCTGTTGTCACCGTCATTCTTTCCACGACAATTTTTGTCTAGGGCTTGGATAATAATCTATCTCTCTGCCTGTTCATTCCTTTCTATTCTGTCACAACCCTAAGTCAGTTCTATCCTACTGACCTAGACACTTAGGGAAAGTTTTCTGTAAATGGTAACAATTGAATTAGATCTTAAAAGATAAGCAAGACGGACTAAAGGGCCCCAGCTTTCATGCTCATCCATGGTCTAGTCAGCTGTAGCCAAGGAAAACTGGGGACGCATGGGGCAGAATGTGGCCACCTAAGTAGAGTTTCCTTTGAGTGGGACCAGTGTCCCTCATAGGATAATTTAGTTATAACCCTGACCTGTCCAGAATGCCCAGCTCAGGTAGCCTAACATTCTTACCAGTCTTTAAGCTTAGTTAGCTTTCCACATGTCCTTGGCACACTGGTGTGCCTGTGTATGTAATGAACTGAAAAAAAATTCTGGTAGCTGATCCCTTTATGTTTTACACAGACTTAAAGACTTTCCTTGGATCTGTAGCAGCAGGACACATTTCCATTTTCGTTTCTTTTTAAAAGACTTATTTTATTTATTTGTTTGGCTGTACCGGGTCTTCGTTGCAGCATGCAGGATTTAGTTTCCTGACCAGGGATCAAACCCAGGCCCCCTGCATTGGAAACACAGAGTCTTAGGCACTGGACCACCAGGGAAGTCCCCTCTGTTTTCAATATGGGCCTGCCATCAGTCCGAATACTGGCTTTCAAAGCACCACCTTCTCTTCACTGCTCTTTCTTTTTACCACACAGGTATATTCTCGACATTGTTTTCCACAGCACCATGGGAAATAATAACTGCTACTTTCTGGGTACCTACTGGAAACCAGGCACTTTACATACGATCTCTTGAGGTCTGGATACATATCCCATTTAACAGATGAAGAAATCAAAGGCTCTGAGAGGTCAGGAAATTTGCAAGATCATCAGACCTGGTAAAGCTGAGATGGGATTTGAACTGAGAGCTGTCTGACACAGTAGCAAGATCCTTTTCTCTCCCCAGTGCTTCTGGTAGGGTAGGGAAAGGATGTTTTCCTTTGAGTTATGTTTAAAGCACTTTTTCAGCCAGCTGTGTTCTGCTCATATCACTTGGTTTCACCAAAGCCACGTAAGCAGAAATTACTCCAGAACCTGCTGTCCCTAGGCTGGGCTTACATCCAGCTCCAAGCTGCACTGGGAGGGAGCAGTGTTTCTATTAAATTAATGTGCTCCAACACGAGTGCATCATTCCAGTCACCTGAGAAAAGGAAAAGCCTTATCAAGAACTTGCTACTCATTTTAAGCCATTTTAATACCCTCTGGTTTGATGCAAATTCATTTCATTAATAATTAACAGTACTTGGCAACGTTTTCTCTCAGTCTCAGTTCTCGTTCAGCATTCCACTTTGCTGAACCTGAGAGAAATCAGGGTCGAACCAAGGGAGAAAAGAAAACCAGAGAGCCAGCATCCAGCATTAACCTACCCACCCTGACCCCCATGGAAATGGCAAGCTAACTATTGAAGCCGCAGATATTAGCATTATCTGGGAGGCTGTTTGGATGATCCGTGCAGTTCATCTTCTTAACATTACATGTTTAATGAGCTCATCCATGCTTTGATAGTGTGGCTTTAAACCTTCCTTTTGGGTAGATATGATAGATCAGTGGTTTTCAGCCTTGGCCAGGAATCAGAATCACCTCTAGAGCTTAAAAAATGCACATAAAATCTACTAAAGCTGAACATCTGCATACCTTATGACCCAGCGATTCCACTCTTAGGCATATGCCCAACAAAAATACACACGTGTGTGCACCAGAATATGGATTAGAATACTCAGAGCGGCACATTGTAGCTCCAAGTTGGAATTCACCCAAATGCCCATTGACAATAGAAGGGAAAATATTTTTTCACACACACAAAAAATAATATACAGCATGTGAATGAATAATATACAACTACACACAATAATATAGAGAATCTCACATACCTAATATTGAGGATAAAAGCCAGAAATAAAGGAGTATATACTGCATCACTTTATCTGACTGAACAGCAAAAATATGCAAAACTAATCTATGGTGTTAGAAATCAAGATGGTGATTCAAGATGGGGGATTACTGACGGGAAAAGGTTTCTGGACTGCTGGTTATGTTCTATTTCTTACTTGGGTGTGTTCACTCTTGAAAATTCAACTTGTACACTTATGATGTGTATGTGCCTTTCTGTGTATATATTACCCTCCAGTACAAAGTGTAAAATATATACACATAAACCTATTACTCCCAGCTCAGTAGCTTCCACACCCCCAAAACACACATACACAACCACTCACTTCCCCTGGGGAACCTAATCCAGCAGCCTTGGGGCCACTCACATCTTCTTCTTAAAGTTTCCCAGATAATTTGATACTATCAATGACATCACAGTATCCTTAGTTTTCACTGACTTTTCAGCATTTACAATAAATTTTGGTGGGAAAACAACATAATTCCATTGTCATCTGCATGATATTAAAATGTGGGAACTGAAAAAAAAATCAAATCAATGTATTGAGAAAAAAATATCAACTGAGAACATTGTGAGGTTTATTTTCAAGTTAACAAGAAAGGAGCCATGGAGGAACTTGAACATTTTTGTTCATAGCCTCTCCTTTTTCCTAATAACAGTCACATAATAATGACAGCTAACACTTACACAAGGCATTGCTATAAAATGAGTTTACCTATTTATATAAATTTACTTATTTACAACTCATAGCATTATTTGAGGCAGGAATCATTATCCTCATTTCAAAAATGAGTAACCAGGCACAGAGAGGTTAAATAATTTGCATATGGCCTTACAGTAAGTAAGCTCCAGTACCATAATTTGAATACAAATAGTTTGGTTTCAGAATCCATGCTCTTAACCAGTTTACTATATTCCTGTATATTTTATGTTGTTTAGTATCTTGTTCCCATTTTAAATGGGCAATATTTAATATATTTATTATAAGTGGAAAACTATGTCCACTTGGATATTGGCATCTCTGCTAAAAATTACATGTGAGATAGAAATCAATAATACAGATTTTACCATAATTTCAAAGGTACATACACCCCAGTGTTCACTGCAGCACTATGTACAATAGCCAGGACATGGAGGCAACCTAAATGTACATCAACAGATGAATGCATAAAGAAGATGTGGGGTATATTTACAATGGAATATTACTCAGCCATAAAAAGGAATGAAATAGTGCCATTTGTAGAGACGTGGATGGACCTAGAGAGTGTCATACAGAATGAAGTAAGTCAGAAAGAGAAAAGTGAATATCGTATATTAATGCATATATGTGGAATCCAGGAAAATGGTATAAATGAATCTATTTTGCAAAGCAGAAATAGAGACACAGACATAGAGAACAAACATATGAATACCAAAGGAGGAAGGGGGTGGGTGGGATGGATTGGGAGACTGGGATTGACATATATATACTATTATGCATAAAATAGATAACTAATGAGAACCAACTGTATACCACAGGAAATTCTACTCAGTGCTCTGTAGTGACCTAAACGGGAAGGAAATCTAAACAAGAGAGGATATATGTATATGCATAGTTGATTCACTTTCCTGTGCAGCAGAAACTACCACAACACTTTAAAGCAACTACACTTAAAAAAGGAGAGAGAAATAATAGAGGTTTTACATCAATTCTTTTTTTTTTGCAGTTTCACTGACATGTTATTTACATATAACATATGTCATTGAAGGTATACCATATGATGACTTGATACACATATATAATATGAAACATTTACCAAACTAAGGTTAGTTAGCACCTCCTTCATCTCACATAATTACCATTTTATTGTGGTGATAACATTTAAGGTATACTCCCATAGAAGGTTTTAAGAATATAAATAATATAGTATTATTAATTATAATTACCATATACTGTACTTTAGATCCCCCAAACTTATTCAACTTAAAGTTGCAATTTGTTCTCTTTGACCAATATTTCCCCAATCCCTAAGTCCCTGGCAATCATTATGGTACTCTGTTTTTATGAATTCAGTTTTTTAGGTTCCAGGTATAGGTGAAAATATACAGTGTTTGTGTTTCTCCATCTGACATTTCACTTAGCATAATGCCCTCAAGGTCCACCCATAGTGTCCCAAAAGACAGGATTCCTTCCTTTTTATGGCTGAATAATATTCCATTGTAGATATATACTATGTTTTCTGTGTCCATTCATCTATTGATACACAGAAGCTAAGTCACGTCAGTTGTGTCCTACGCTGTGTGACCCCATAGACGGCAGCCCACCAGGCTCCCCCATCCCTGGGATTCTCCAGGCAAGAACACTGGAGTGGTTTGCCATTTCCTTCTCCAATGCATGAAAGTGAAAAGTGAAAGTGAAGTCACTCAGTCATTTCCAACTCCTAGCAACCCCATGGACTGCAGCCTACCAGGCTCCTCCCTCCATGGGATTTTCCAGGCAAGAGAGTACTAGAGTGGGGTGCCATTGCCTTCTCCACTATTGATGCACACTTAGGTTATTTCCATGTCTTCACAACTGTGACTAATGTTGCAATGAACATAGGGGTGCAGATAAATCTTCACAATAGTGATTTCTTTTCCTTCAACTATATATCCAGAAATGGGGTTGATGGATCATATGGTAGTTCTATTTTTAATTGAGAAGTCTCCAGTCTGGTTTCATAGTGGCTGCACAAACTTATAGTCCCACCAACAGTACACAAGGGTTTACTTTTCTCCACACCCTCGTCAACACTTGTTGTCTCTTGACTTTTTGATAACAGCCATTCTAACAGATGTGAGGTGATGTTTCATTATGTTTTTGATTGGCATTTCCCTGATGATTAATGATGTTGAGCAATCTTCTGATTTACCTGTTGGCCATTTGTATGTCTTTTTGGAAAAAAGTTTATTCAAATCCTTTGCCCATTTTTTAGTCAGATTGTGTGTTTGTGGTTTGTTTGTTTGTTTGTTTGCTATTGAGTTCTATGAGTTCCTTATACAACTTGGATATTAACCCCTTATCAAATAGATAGATTGCAAGTATTTTCTCCTATTCTGTGGAGTGACTTTTCATTTCCTTAAAATAAAGAATTTCCTTTGGTGGTGTCATGGCTCCTTGATTTTTCATGATTCATGTGGCTTACACTGGTGTCTCTATGTTTGAGAGGGTAAATGACTCTCAGTTTTTATGAACTGGCTTGGCAGGCAAAGCCCTAACCCGTCAGCCTGTCCAGAGATTCTGGTTGGGCCATCTGGTGGTCTGGATGGGCATTCTTGCTGCTAAAGTCCTTGGACAGGCAAGTCTGGTGCCTGTCAATAGGTAGGCAGGCCTGGTACATGAGTACAGGGACCAGCCTAATGACTGGGTCCATGGAATAGGCTTAGTGCTAGGCCTGCACAGGAGCCTGGGTTCACAGGGGCTGATTGGGAACCTGGGGAACTTCCCAGGGCCACAGAGGCTGGGAAGTCCTGGGATATGCCAGAAGCCCAGTGGCATGAGTGAGGCCTTGGCAACCATCCAGTGCCAGAACCCAGCTGGGAGCCTGGTAACGCAGGGGTTATAGAGGAACCTTAGTTTTCAAGAGCTCTGTAACCACCAGGAGCCTGGAGCCAGGGATGCTACCTGGGACTACAGGAGACACCTGGAGCTGCAGTAGCTGCCAGAGCCAACATGCACCAAAGTGGGGTGGGGGCTGGTTTCCCAGGAGCCGGCTGGAAGCTTACAGCAATTCTTCAACTGTTGAGAGAAACAAGCAGGTCAACCATGAAGCGAAAATTCCCTGACCTCAAGGACATTCATGTAGGTGTCCTTGTTCATTCATTAGCAAATACTGAGTGCCTCTGTGCCAGGCATTGTGCTCGGGGCAGTGGACCCAATGGTGGGCACAGTCAAGGGCAAGACTCAAGCCTCCAACAACCTCCCCATCCAGCAGGCACACTGTTCACATAGCAGAGGAGTTAGTATAAGTGATCACAGTGCCACAAAAGTGTATAAAATAGGAAAGCATCCTAGTCAGAGAGGTCAGGGAAGCCTTCCCTGAAGAAGTGATGATAACATGAAATCTGAAGGATGAGTAGGAGGTGAAAGGGAAGGCAAGTGGAGCTGCAGAAAGAGCTTAATATGACTGTATAAATAACTATAATGCAAATGAGAATGAACAAGCATGGTAATAGACACACAGAAAAGCACGATAGAACCTTTGGATCTTTTTCCTTTTTATTATATAAATCACCTGAAATTATCGTATTTCAAGCATGAACCCAGAAACCCTTGTATTAAATCTGGAGTTGCTCTCAAAGCCTGGAACACAATAAGGCAAAAAATCTGCAGGACAGGAATTTGAAATAGTACTTTCAAATCAGCATATGTTAGAAGGATTCAAGATATCAAAGTGAAAAATAAAATAATGGTGTCTACTATTTCTGGAGAAAACTAGCAACAAAAAAGGAAAAAGAAAAGACCCTAAGATACTAAAACCATCACTCACAGAAAGTATTACTGCTACACTGTAGGCCAGAATCCCCTCATTCCCCACCCACCTACTACTGCTGTCCTTAGTTCTATCAAAAAACTAAGAGCATCCCATTAGGCCAAAAGACCATGCAATATATGAAAAATATGGTTAAGGGCAAGTTCTCAGGTTGCCCAACTGCCTCAGAATAAATCCAGGTACAAAAAATAAATATTAAACCAGCTCCACACCACCTCCTGATATGACCACCTTTCAAACGTCTCTCTATTCACCACAGTCAACCAATGTGCTCTTTTGAAAATATAATTCTGTCCTGGGTTGCAACCCCGACCAAGAACCTTTCAATGACATCCACTGCTCACAAGGTGAAAATGCTGCTGCTGCTAAGTCGCTTCAGTTGTATCTGACTCTGTGAGACCCCATAGATGGCAGCCCACCAGGCTCCCCCATCCTTGGGATCCTCCAGACAAGGATACTGGAGTGAGCTGCCATCTCCTTCTCCAACACGGTGAAAATATATCTCCTTAAATTAGCCTGCAGGTGTGGCCTGGTCTAGCTCCTGCCAACCTCTCCAACCCTATGTTGCACCCAACTCACTTTCTCTTTGTGCTTCCCCAATAACAGTCTTCTTTCAGTCTCTCCCACTGACCATGCTCCATGCTAACTCACAGACTTTGCACATGCTGTTCCTTCTAACTAGAATGTTCTCTTCATTCTGTCTTTCACCTACTCAGTTCCTACCCATTTCCTACTCAGTTCCTCTAGCTCTTAGCTCTTGGCCCCTATTCAAGACAAACCATCCCTGGTCTCCTTGACTACATCAACTTTCCCTAATACAAACCCAGGTAACTCTTCCTCCATGGCACCTGCGAAGATGAAATTGTATATGTGTGCATGCTAAGTTTCTTCAGTTGTGGCCAACTCTGTGCAACCCTATGGACTGTAGCCTGCCAGGCTCCTCTGTCAATGGGGACTCTCCAGGCAAGAATACTGAAGTAGGTTGCCATGCCCTCCTTCAGGGGATATTCCCAATACAGAGATCAAACCTGTGACTCTTATGTCTCCTGCATTGGCAGGCAGATTCTCAATTATTTGATTAATATCTGTCAGCTCCTTAAACATAAGTGCAGAAATTTTACATGGTCTTGCTGCCTTTGTATATACGGTCCAAAGCATACTTTTGACTCATATTAAGGGCTTCACAAATATCCATGATATGAATAAAGAGGTTTCATGGAACTTGTCAGGCCTATGGATCTTTGGTTAGCATACCACTATGCTTCCAGATCACTCTCATAAGAACAATGTATAAAGCAAATACATTCTTTAAATACCAGTATATTATATCCCTGTAAGAGGCAAGAAGGAAGGCAAACAAAAGTTGAGGAAGATTTGGTACTCTAGTCAATTAGCATATTCTAACTATCTTGGTTACTCACAAGTACAGTCCAAAGTCTTACAGTGGAAAAGAGAAGGAAATACTTATTTAATTGTTTTAACCAAATGTTAATCAAGAGGCTTTTTAGTTCCTCTTCACTTTCTGCCTTAAGGGTGGTATCATCTGCATATCTGAGGTTATTGATATTTCTCCCAGCAATCTCGATTCCAGCTTGTGCTTCTTCCAGCCCAGCGTTTCTCATGATGCACTCTGTATATAGGTTAAATAAACAGGGTGACAGTATACAGCCTTGATGTACTCCTTTTCCTATTTGGAACCAGTCTGTTGTTCCATGTCCAGTTCTAACTGTTGCTTCCTGACCTGCATACAGGTTTCTCAAGAGGCAGGTCAGGTGCTCTGGTGTTCCCATCTCTTTCAGAATTTTCCACAGTTGATTGTGATCCACACAGTCAAAGGCTTTGCATAGCCAATAAAGCAGAAATAGATGTTTTTCTGGAATTCTCTTGCCTTTTCTATGATCCAACAGATATTGGCCATTTGATCTCTGGTTCCTCTGCCTTTTCTAAAACCAGCTTGAACATCTGGAAGTTCACGGTTCACGTATTGCTGAAACCTGGCTTGGAGAATTTTGAGCATTACTTTACTAGCATGTGAGATGAATGCAATTGTGCAGTAGTTTGAGCATTCTTTGGCATTGCCTTTCTTTGGGATTGGAATGAAAACTGACCTTTTCCAGTCCTGTGGCCACTGCTGAGTTTTCCAAATTTGCTGGCATATTGAGTGCAGCACTTTCACAGCATCATCTTGATGAAAGTGAAAGAGGAGAGTGAAAAAGTTGGCTTAAAGCTCAACATTCAGAAAACAAAGATCATGGCATCTGGTCCCATCATTTCACGGGAAGTAGATGGGGAAACAGTGGAAACAGTGTCAAACTTTATTTTGGGGGGCTCCAAAATCACTGCAGATGGTGATTGCAGCCATGAAATTAAAAGACACTTACTCCTTGGAAGGAAAGTTATGACCAACCTAGATAGCATATTCAAAAGCAGAGATATTACTTTGCCAACAAAGGTTCGTCTAGTCAAGGCTATAGTTTTTCCAGTGGTCATGTGTGGATGTGAGAGTTGGATTGTGAAGAAAGCTGAGCGCCGAAGAATTGATGCTTTTGAACTGTGGTGTTGGAGAAGACTCTTGAGAGTCCCTTGGACTGCAAGAAGATCCAACCAGTCCATCCTAAAGGAGAACAGTCCTGGGTGTTCATTGGAAGGACTGATGCTAAAGCTGAAACTCCAATACTTTGGCCACCTCATGTGAAGAGTTGACTCATTGGAAAAGACCGTGATGCTGGGAGGGATTGGGGGCAGGAGGAAAAGGGGACGAGAGAGGATGAGATGGCTGGATTGCATCACCGACTCAATGCACATGAGTTTGGGTGAACTCTGGGAGTTGGTGATGGACAGGGAGGCCTGGCGTGCTGTGATTCATGGGGTCACAGAGTCAGACACAACTGAGAGACTGAACTGAACTGAATTGAATTAATCAAATAATGCTCTACCTATAACTGGATGTGACAGGTTTTTCATTTAATCATAACATGTATGAGGAATCTTTTTTCTGACATGAGAAAATACTAAGTTCTTGCTATAAAGGACAAAGAAAGTAAAGAAGACAACAGTGGGATTCCAGAAGGGCCTTTGCTGCTAATAATTTACACTTTAGACTAGTGTTTGTTTTCCTATTTTATAAAATTAAACATAATTATCTGTACTCCTCACCTGTCCCATTGGGAGTTTGGTGGAATTAATGAGATGATGTTTGTGAAGTGCTCAGAGCCCCTTAGATACACTATTATTAGAACTGTTAAGCAAAACATTGCCTCTGATAATCCATGGGGTGACTTCCAGATGAGCAAGGCTGACATCAGAAAAAAACAAAAGTAAAACATTAAAGGCAAAATTTCTATTTGGTGATTCTTCAGTAATGAAAATCATCGCTTCTTTCTGAACTCCTAACAGCACTCTAATCCAATAGCCACTAGCTACCTATGGCCATTTCATATAAACCAAGGAAATACATTTTAAATTAATTTTAATTTATTAAAATGACAATAACCTCATGTGCATCTTCCTCATCGGCTAGTACAAATGTAGAACATTTCCATCATTGAAGAAAATTCTGTTGGACAGAGCCATGAATCTAGGAGGGTTGTTTCCTTTCAACTCTTTGCCTGGGACTCCTGTTATTTCACACTTTTTTAACCCTTAACCCAGAGTAGTGATTTGGAACTTTATCAGCCAGAAGAGAAATTACTCCTAAAGCTGAAGAGAGATCATTCTTGAAAGACAAATGGTTTCCTTTCAAAATCATTTGTTTTACCTTTTTTTGTGCTGCCATTGCCTGGTTAGTGCTAAGACTATCAGCAGAGTAGGATGAGTTAAATGTTGCTCATTTTCCCCTCTCATATTTCTCAGTGTCCAGAGAGGACAATAAGTGCTGAAGTCTAGGCAGAGAGTCAACAATCTGAGTGACCATGAAAACAGTTTCATAGCTAGAACCTGCTATGTTTGGTTATCCATAAGCTAAAATACAGGTCACTAACATGTCCTCATAAGGAACAAATCCCCTCTTGCATGAAATGTGGCTGCCTTTCATTTTTCTCCGTATACTATTTTAATCTTGTTGGATTGGGGGGTGGGGGTGGGGTAGGGAACAGAAATGAGCCCAATGCATTCTAACTTTGTGTGGGTGTCTCTCTCTGGCTTGGTTACCAAAGAAACCATTATGTTCCATACTATTCGAATAATGGCTTTACTAGTGTTCTAAATACTTTCTTCTTTTCTAACCTGACTGCACTGCAGATTTAGAGTCACCATCTGTCAGTAGCCAAAAAGAAGGGTTTCTGGAAATGCTATGGCCCTTTCCACACTGTTTTAAACCTGGGTCTCAAGATTCCAACCTGAGAAGTCGGCTTCCAAGGCCAATATTTTCCCAGCAAACCCAGGCCAGCGTCTCCACGCACCACTGCACTGCCAAACTGTGGAAGTGAGAGGTATTTGCTGATGTCCCATTAGGCTGCCAAGCCTCCGGCCACCCATGCTGTGAGGTTCCTGTCTTGCTGCAGTTACAAGAGCAATGCAGCTCTGGCCCAGAAGTGTGGAGGGGAGCTGGTTGTCACAAGTGTCTGTCTGTCACTCTTGGCGCTGGACTCAATCATGTCATCCACCCACAGATCTGATTTCCAGAGTAATCAGTGCATAGAGCAGCTGAGGCCACTTCTCCTCTTAGCTGCCAGGTTGTGACCTCCAGAAGCTCTAATCCCACAGCAGAATTCCACAAGGAGCCCAGGAAGTTTATGCCCTCGTGAGGGGTTTTGTAGAAAAGTACTTGGTTTTTACCCTCTATCGACGTTTGCCCTTCCCCACCCACATTTCCCCCTAAGTTTATTGAGATGTAATTGACATAACACTGGGTAAGTTTAAGGTGTGCAATGTGATGATGTACATGTACAACAATATGTACAACATGTACATATTGTGAAATGATTACTGCATTGTTAACACCTCCATCACCTCACATATGTAAACTTTTGGGGAGATGGGGGCATGAAAACATGTAAGATTTACTCTCTGAGTAAATTCCAAGTATATACTACAGTATTGTTAACTATAATCATCATGCTATACCTGAGGTCCCCAGAGCTTATTCATCTTATGACTGTAAATTTGTATCCTGTGACCAACTCTTTATGTGGATAGAGGCACAGTGCATTTAGCAAATTTCCTATGAATCTGATGCAACCAGAAACTAAGGAATGAGGTCTTCTTGCAAATCTCCAGGTCTTTGCAACAAAGGGTTCTAAGTTTCTCTTCCAAGCAGCCTGGCTTCTCTTTTGGAGATTTTACATAGATATTAAAGGGCTTCCAAATTTCTCTCCCTTGGGCATCCAAGTATAAATCTGGTGAAATTTTTTAGTTGTTCCAACCACAAGAGTGTTATTGATTGCAAATTAAAAATACGCAAGCTTGAGGCTTTCCCAGTGGTCCAGGAGCTAACACCCCACACTCCCAATGCAGGGGGCCTAGTTTCCATCCCTGATGAGGGAACTAGATCCCACATGCTGTAACTAAGAGTTTGCATGCCTCAATGAAAATTGAAGATCCCATGTACTGAAACAAAGACCTGGCACATCCAAATAAATAAATAAATATTTGCTTTAAATAAAAATAAGCAAGTTTTCCTAAGGCTAGTAGCTATTTCCACTAAGACTAGTAGTTATTTGCACTACGACAAACCCACACTACCACCACCCCTTTCTAAAATAGTACTTTAAGCCAGGGGTCTCCAAACTACTTGGATCAAGCATACAAAAATTGTTTACACAGTGTGGGTTTCCCTGGTGGCTCATCTGGTAAAGAATACACCTGCAATGGAGGAGGCCTGGGTTCAATCTCTTGGTCAGGAAGATACTCTGGAGAAGGAGATGGCAACCCACTCCAGTATTCTTGCCTGGAGAATCCCATGGACAGAGGAGCCTGGTGGGCTATAGTCTTTGGGGTCGCAAAGAGTCAGACACGACTGAGCAACTAACACTTTCACTTTCAAGTATGGTGGTGGTTTAGTTACTAAGTCATGCTCAAGTATATGTACCTTTATTTATAAAGTACTTATACTAATATATTATCACATTGCAAAGCAGGCTCCCAAAATGTAAATATTAAAAGCATTAAAAATGAAAATGCAATGTTATTTTAAAATGAAGCTCAATTTTGTTTCATTTATTAAAAGTACAAAAGTTGCTTTTGCTATGACTGGGAAAATATGAAATTTGGGGGAGCAATATGATCAAGCATGCTTTTAAACTTTTTTTTTAATTTAGCTTAGTTCAAAAGTCTTGTGTTGAGTCCAGTTGATTTTGATACTTGGATTTTAAAGCTATGGCAGCTAAAAAAGAAGAGAGAAAGAGAAAGATTCAAAAGAGATACACAGATCCAAAGGGAAGAAATAAGAGTAACTGTATAATAAAACTTGATAATACATGCTGTAAAAATCTAATAACTTTATAATTAAATATGTATAATAATAATACATTTAGAAAACAGATAATATCTGTAAATCCCTTAACAAGGTACATATAAATGTCAGTAAGTGACAACTCCTGAAAAAACACACATGAATCATGGGACCACTCTCAACTCCTCTTTCCTTTCAGGACATATGACAAGTGACCAAGTAACATATAGGCAGAGTGTGGGCATCTATGTCCATTTAGATATTAAATACTAGTAGAGTTGTCATATTTTGACTATAAAATTGTCAGGTGCCTAGCTAAAGTTGAATTTCAGATAAGCAACACAACTATTTTACCCCATTGGGACTTGTTTATACGAAAGAATTATTGTTTGTCTGAAATTAAAATTTAACTGAGCATCCTATTTTATCTGGTAACCCTGTGTGTGTGTGTGTGTGTGCACGCGCGTGCGTGCACATCGCATGCGTGTTAGTTGCTCAGTTGTGCCCAACTCTTTGCAATCTCATGGACTATAGCCCACCAGGCTCCTCTGTCCATGGAATTCTCGAGGCAAGAATACTGGAGTGGATAGCCATTCCTTTCTCCAGGAGATCTTCCCGACCCAGGGATCAAACTCAGGTCTCCTGCATTGCAGTTGGATTCTTTACCATCAGAGCCACTGAGGAAGCCCATCTGGAAACCCTAAATACTAGGAAAGCTTAATTTGTTTCTTCTTTTTTTTTCTTTTTTACCAGAAGTAAATAGAAATAGGAGTTCTAGCAATGGAGATCACTTCTAAGAAGCAATACCACCAGAACAAACCAGTTACCTTCCTCAAATAGCTAATACAGCCAAGTGCTAATAAGAAAAACACACCCTCCTTTCATTTAAGTTTCTAAAACTACTCCTTTCTCAATCCCTTCACTATATTTTAATAAAATCCCAGGTCAGTGGTATCACAGAAGCTTGAGCCACATGTGAGGGTACATGTGTCCTCCCTGATCCCTGACCTACATCTGGTTTACAAGAGTAGCAGCAGGCACACTCTGTCCTCTCCACCCCCACCACTGACATCCAAGATGTTATCAACATTGATAGAGATCACTCTAGGAATGCAGTGATTATGGCCTGGAAAGTTAAATAGAACACATGGTTGGACAATGTGTCTTTGTGCCCTTGTACTATAAAATTCTGAAAAGTAAATTTGACATGAGTGACTTATTCACTTTCCTGCATAGTTTGAATAAGTCTGTTCAGCATCAACAAATATGGTACACAACATCTGACAGAGTCACTGGAAGCCAATATTTATGGCAGCATGACAGCTGATGCAGCATCATGGGTAAGGAAATAGCCAGCATTAAGGAAAGGGTTCTAGGGAGGGAACTACAGTCCAATAAGATCTAAGTTGTTCCAGTATAAACAGGTTCCAAAGAGTCATGGCACTCAGAGTCTCTCTTTCTCGTGAAGGGAGGAGGAGGATGGGAAGGTGATATTATCCAGACATGGTGTATCTGACAATAAAACACACTAATAGATGGTACCTAGACCTGAG
Source organism: Bos indicus x Bos taurus (assembly GCF_003369695.1). Classification (NCBI taxonomy): domain Eukaryota; kingdom Metazoa; phylum Chordata; class Mammalia; order Artiodactyla; family Bovidae; genus Bos; species Bos indicus x Bos taurus. Next base: position 21,210,086 of record NC_040105.1, read on the forward strand.
CAAGTGGAGATTATAGCTGGACATGAAAAAGAATCTTCATGCGTATTGATTTGACAATAAGCAAATATGTATATACTCCATTTCTACTAATTATCCTAGGTCTTCACCAATAAACTGCTATAGCTCACATGGGCCTATGAATTTTTTAAAGGCTTTACTCTTTTTAAAATTTTTTACTTATTTATTTATGGCTGCACTGGGTCTTTGTTGGCACACGCAAGCTTTCTCTAGTTGTGGCGAGCAGGGTCTACTCTTTAGTTGCAGTGAACAGGCTTCTCATTGCTGTGCATTCTCTTGTTGAGGAGCACGGGCTCTACAGTGCTCAGTAGTTGTGGTGCACGGACTTAGCTGCCTCACAGCACGTGGAATCTTCCCAAACCAGGGATTGAACCTGAGTCCCCTGCATTGGCAGGTAGATTCTCACCGGCTGGACCACCAGGGAAGTCTGGGTCTGTGAATTTTTATAATACATTTTACACTGAATCACTTACATAAATAGAGGTCCCCCACAAAATATCTGTCAGGGCCCCACACACTTTATGGGGGACCCTAGTGCCAGGTAGTCTCGAAATTCTCCTGTGTTGCTCCACTGTGTAACCTGGAAATGGCACACAGCCTCAGGACATTCTCGTGGGCACACAGCCTCAGGACATTCTCATCTTCCACATTCTAAGGGTTAATACTTATTGAGTGCCAACTTTGTGCCTGGATTTGGGCTCGGGGCTATGCATACGTTAACTCATTTTATAATCTCATTAAATCATGGGAAAGAATAAGTTGCTTTCTTTTAAGCTACTACATCTCAGAATAGTGTTAAGCAAGCAATATATCATTGAAATAGGTTAATTTGAGTTTTTTGTTTGATTCATCTCCCCCAACTGCCATGGAGCAGGCAGATCTCAGACCTTTTCATCTCCCTTTTACAGCTGCAATAAGTGAGTCCTAAGAAGGAACAGGCAGAGAAGGCAATGGCACCCGACTCCAGTACTCTTGCCTGGAAAATTCCATGGACAGAGGAGCCTGGTAGACTGCAGTCCATGGGGTTGCTAGGAGTCGGACACGACTGAGCGACTTCACTTTCACTTTTCACTTTCATGCATTGGAGAAGGAAATGGCAACCCACTCCAGTGTTCTTGCCTGGAGAATCCCAGGGACAGGGGAGCCTGGTGGGCTGCCGTCTATGGGGTCACACAGAGTCGGACACGACTGAAGTGACTTAGCAGTAGCAGCAGCAGCAGCAGCAGCAGCAGCTATAAGCAAACCTGCCAATGTATTTTAGCCAGAATGTGAATTCTCATAATAAGACTAAGCTTTTTTTAACCAACTTAAAAGAATGGCAATTAGCCATATGGCTCAGGAAAGAAGGAGGGTAAGGTGGAAGGAGTGTTCCAGTCTACTAAATGGGCACTTTCTGTTTAAATAAGGTGATTCATAGATCAGTAACACAACTGTGGAGCCCCTGGTACCTATGGGAGCCTATGGTTAAAGCTTTATAGGACAGTGCCTCCAAGAGCAAGGTCACCTTCTCCCCATCACTTGGATCAATGCCCCACCCAGTTCCTATTTTGTCTTTCATCACGTCACTGACTCTGAATTTTTAAGGAACCCTAAAGTTCCCCATCCAACACTTGAATCCCCCATCAACATTCCAAAAAGATTTCCATCCAGGAGTTCACACTAAAAACCTAGGAGTAATATGGATTCCTCTTTCTCTAATAACACCCAACCTCCAAAAAGCATTCACAAAACATCATTTCTTTTCCTCCTGGTATATAGCTGGATTACCATTAGGAGGGACTGCATCATTAAGTTCTTGATAATGAAATGATAGTGAAATGTTGTGGTTAGTCTATACCACAAGACAGAAGGGAACTAGATCCCTGAACGACTGAGTGGAGAACAGTCACCAACACTCCTTACCTGAGTTGGAATGTGACATGAGTGAGAAATAAACTCTCGCAGTAAGCCACTGAGATTTTCTAAATGGTTTGTTTTGACACTTATCCTATCTTGATTTATACCGAGAATAAAATAAAGACCTTGTGATACTAATACTGTTAAATTTTCAAAGACAGACAATTCAACTTTCGGCAATCTCAGCCATTTTGGGCTGTTACAAATTATGTAGTTTTAACATCAGTGGGTGACAAGCAAAAAGCTAGCGGCTTCTTAGATGACATAAACATACTGTATTTGCTTTTCAAGTGCTGGAAATGTTTCTAACTAAAACATGAAAGAAATTTCTTAACAGGCTGACTTGGGGAAAATGTTCAACATGAAGAGACCAAAATGTTTTCTAAAAAGGGAAACAACTCAGTATGGTCCCAAAGCCCTGCCCGGGCTTTAATAGAGGGGCATCCAAAGTAAAGTAAAATAGCTGAAACTTAAGGGAAATTTTCTCATGAGGGTAGGATGTTATTATCATTTAATTTAATATTTATTTTTCTAAAGTGATTTTTTTTTTAATTAAGGGAACTCTCCAAAGTCTCTATCGTGACCTCCTGGGGATTCATAGGATGAAACTGAATCACTCTTCTACACCACCACCCTTCAGCTATTTCTTGCTAACACTGTGTATTCAGGCCATTACATCTTCCTAATAATCAGGAGACATTTTTTTCTGTGTAATTTTAGTTTTTCCTATCTTGGATTCCTCTCTATATATTAAGAAAAATAGTAATTAACAGTAATGGCATCTGCAGTGGACATTATACTTGACAGAAAGCTTTCACCTCCATTATCAACTTATAATACTTGGTAATTCTCAAAATAATCCATTTCTTTTTATAGTCTACATGTGGCATTTATAAAATTGTAATTTCCCGCTTCCTAATGTTCCCTGAACTACCACAGTCCTACCAATTATATACAGTAGTTAGAGGCATTATAATGTATTTTATTTGTAAAATATGGATATGTTTAACCAGAAAAACAAAAGGATCAATTATCTCTAACAAAACTGAACTTGGACTATTTTCTAAACACACTCATCACAATCCTACAGATCCATTTCTTTAAATCTTTTGTTTCTCTTATCATTTTCATTATGCCCCATTCTCTCATGCAATAGTCTCAAGTTTCCAGCTTCATGGATTTCTGGTTTGAAATCCATGGCCTGTAAATGTTTTAACTAAAGCAGAACTATAGAAAAATATACTAAATGGATACAGATGAGAAGATTGTCTTTGGGTAGTGTGATGGCTTTCTGATAAGTTTTCATCTGGGCTTTCTAAGTTTTTGGCATGGAGCATATAATTCATTTTGTAATTAGAGAAAAAGTGAAAAATTAACAGACATAAAGTATTTCTTTCAGTCACTTAGTTTTTGATACATAATTATATATATAAATGGGTTTTGGTTCATAGTGGTTTTAGGAGTCTCTTGTCCTCAACTTCATATTGAAAACAGTGATACAGCAAAATGCACTATATCAAATGGAATTCTTCCCCTCTAAAGAAGACTGTTTAGAAATGAACATCTTTTTGAGGCACCTGTTCCCTTTCAACGGGGATGACAGATAAAGTTTGATCGAGAGAAATGCCAAATGTGTTATGAGGCAGATGGATTAACTTTCTAATGTTTCTTTCCTGACAGTAAATCTCCAGTTTTACTCCTATGCTTAGCAAAATATTTTTAGAAATATCATTTGTTCAATAGAGATGATGCATTTTACTACTTCTTAGAGCAAATCATTGATCCCTATCACCATGGCATTAGGTGGGCCTCACAAATCACCCAAGCATCTGCTCTTAGCCTCAAATAAATCACTGACAGAGCAGTAAAGAAAAAGGAAATGCTAGTCAGAACTAGGTCCGAGTCAAGAGGAAAAGATTTTACGCTATCTCTATTTATGACATTTCCTTTCTCTTAAAGACTTTGCTTATTCTAATTTTTTTTTTTTTTTTGCAATTTCCTCTTGAGGATCTCCCTCATGAAGTGTATTTTAGCCTAGGACAAATTTTCCTAGCAGGTATTTTTGAGTTCTTGAAAAATTCTATGTTGAATATCATCCAAGGTGACTTTGAAATTAATAGGTCAAGCAATGATAAAATGTATAAAATTTACCCACATACACACACACACACACACACACATATATATATATATATATATATATATATATATATATATACCTACACTGGTGGGCTTCCCTGGTGGCTCAGAGGTTAAAGCGTTTGCCTGCAAGGCGGGAGACACGGGTTCAGTCCCTGGGTCGGGAAGTTCCCCTGGAGAAGGAAATGGCAACCCACTCCAGTATTCTTGCCTGGAGAATCCCATGGACAGAGGAGCCTGATGGGCTACAGTCCATGGGGTCCCAAACAGTCGGACATGACTGAGCGATTTCACTTTCACTTTCACTTTCATACCTACACACCTCTCAGCATGTAATGATTCAATTTTAAAGTTCCTATTTTGAAAAACTATCAATTCTCCAACCTAAAAATTCTCATCTACTTTGTTTACATTCATTTTATTATCAAGAAGAAGAGATCCAGCTGAAGTTGCAATCTTTCTCACCTCCCACCAGTACCTTGCTGTTGAGACTTCCTTACTAAGCTGGCGGCCCTCTTGGAGGATACCAACAAGAAAGTTTATGTTCTAGCCATCTTCTGTGGTACCCACTCAGGCACAGGGAAAGGCCCACACTCTTGTCATGCCAAAAGGTGGGAATGCTGGCTACACTTGACACTCTGCCTCTCAGTTCTGACTTTTCACCCTTGCCATTACTGTGTGCCCAGAAACAGCAGCCCAGCACATCATGCACCCTGCCGGCTGGGTGGCTCAGCAATCTTGGTACAGCAGATAATCTTATAGTCAGATTTGATGGCAGTTCTGCTACCTTCAATCTTGTAGAAGGAATAGATAAGTTAAATGCCCCACAGGAAGAGGAGGAGGAGGGGATGGTTGTCACTCCATGAATCTCTAATCCTCCCCCACAAGATGGCTTCACATTCTATAGTCACACTGTACTTGAAGGAGGGGGAGGCAAGTACATGGGGAGGAATGGTGGTGCCTGTTATGCTGAAATGGTACCTCTCCGCAGGCAGGCTCAGGAGGGATATGACTGAGCCTACAGATTGGCAATTCTCTGAACTTGAAACGCAGCGGACTTGGTGACTTTTGTTCTCAGATGTGAGTTCTAGTCAAAATTTCATGGAAAGCCTACTTTGCACTTCACACCATGACTCTAAAATTATTTCTTTGTCAACTGAAGCTTTGACATTTTGGAGCATTTTAACTTGATTTCTGGCTGCCTAATCGGTGGGGTATCTCTGAAAGAAAGATAACATTACCTTATCAAAAACACGAACTATTCTGGACATATCATTTCTACTGTCCCATCCAGGAAAATCACAGCAAAAAACAAAATTTAGAGCATTTTTACTCTTGAAGTCTTATCTGGGATAAACGTAGAAACTGCTATGTATTTTCCATGTGCTTAGCACGTGCTCAGAAAATGATATGAAAGAATAGCATTAAAACATGTATATTACCATATGTAAAATAGATGACCAGTGCAAGTTTGATGCATGAAGCAGGGCACTCAAAGCTGGTGCTCTGGGACAACCTAGAGGGATGGGGTGGGGAGGGAGGTGGGAGAGGGGTTCAGGATGGGGGGACACCTGTATACTCGTGGCTGATTCATGTTGATGGTGAAAACCACCACAACACTGTAAAGTAATTAGCCCACAATTAAAGTAAATACATTTTTAAAAAAAGAATGAGTCTCATTTTATAGATAAAGAAAATGCTTAAGGAAATTTATTTGTTTAAGTTTACACAGCAAGTAAATGTAACAATCTGTTTTAAAACTTAAAAAAAAGAAAATGTCATTGAATTGAGCTAAATTATTTTGAAGAAATGAGGCTTTTAATTGCTCTATATAATTTTACTATCAACTCTCCCCACCGCCAGTCCTTTGGGAAGATACTTGCTTTAAAAATGTGTTAATACTTTGCTCCAAAACAGGGTCTAGAAAACCCCAAGTGGGGTCCAAAATCTGAGGTTCTAATCAGAATTTCTTTGGGAAATGCCCATTTTATAGAATAACATGGAATGGAACAGATAAACACATCCCTCCCACATAGACACACAATATATTGGGTTGTCCAAAAAGTTCATATGTATTTTTCTGTACAATGTTACAGAAAAATCTGAATGAACTTTTTGGCCAAACTAATACATGCATTTATATATTAACAATAGTTCTCTGAGTAGTAGAATTCTGTTATTTTAAGCTTTCTTTATGGCATTTCATATCTTATGAATTTCTATAATTAATATATATTAATAATGAGATAAACATTGGTAACATTTATAAAATTCTTGTATTTGTCCATCACTGTGATGCACTTTTTACATATATCTTGTTTAAACCTCAAAACAGGACAAAAAGTAGAAAAAAAGATTCATCTTACTTTACTGATGGGAAAGCTACAACTTGGAGGTTTTTACTGCACATCTGAAAAGATGGAACAACTAAGAGGGGGAAAAGTCTGTATACGAATCCATGTCTATCTGAATCTACACATGCATTCCTGCCACTACACCATGTGATATAACTGATATGGGAGAACCTTCACTGGACCACACATCAGAAGTGCCTCACTGTGATCAACATGTCCATGCTGATTTTCATGAGTTGGGATGTAAAATGTTGCCCTCCATCTGAAGGCAAAGCAGCAGATAGGCAGAAGGCATGTTTCGCCTAGCAAGCATATAAAGCAATGTGGAGTGAAGGGAGAGAGATAAATTCAGTACACACTCAAGACTATACGAACGCAGTTATGAATGGGAGGCCAACAATTCAAGAAAACCTCAACCCAGAGGTCCAGCTTGCAGCAGCCTCAACCAGCTGTAACCAAGGAGACCCCAAAATTAAAGGACATTTGGGTTTCACTGATACCTCAAAAAGCTATGAAGGCAATAATATCAGAAATATGTACAGATACTACTGGTTTCATCCAGGTAAGCATATGTGTGAAAACAACAACGGACTAACTAGATACAGACCACACTGAGAGCTAAAGAAAGTCTACCAGTGGCAAGGAATAAGAGATTAGCACAGAGGCAGAACAAGCAAGAGTGTCCAAGCAGAGCAGTTGGGTGAAGGTGGACATTTGGTAGAGGGACCATCTGAGTCCTCCAAGCTTCAATAGCCCCTAAAGATACTGCAATATTAGGTAAGAAAGGACACTGGAGGTTATTGACAGTCACCTTAGGACATCCCCCCTCCCCATTATTTGACAATGGAGTTGATAAAGTGACAAAACTACTGCTGCTAAAAATTATAATCTAAGATCATTAGGAAGAAATAAGGATCATGTCAAAATACTATGTATAAGAAGGCTATGGGAGACTTCCTTGGTGGCCCAGTGGCTAAGACTCCCCATTCCCAATGCAGGGGGCCCAAGTTTGATCCCTGGTCAGGAAATTGGATCCTGAGTGCTGCAACAAAGACACAATAAAGCCAAATAAATACGTTTAAAAAAAAATTTAAAGAAGGCTACAAAAAGTATAAATAGATGTAATGCCATTTACCCATTCAGTTCAGTTCAGTTCAGTCACTCAGTCGTGTCCGACTCTGTGACCCCATGAACCACAGCATGCCAGGCCTCCCTGTTCATCAACAACTCCCAGAGTTCACCCAAACTCATGTTCATTGAGCCGGTGATGCCATCTCATCTTCTGCTGTCCCCTTCTCCTCCTGCCCTCAATCTTTCCCAGCATCAGGGTCTTTTCAAATGAGTCAGTTCTTCGCATCAGGTGGCCAAAGTACTGGAGTTTCAGCTTCAGCATCAGTCCTTCCAATGAATATTCAGGGCTGATTTCCTTTAGGATGGACTGGTTGGATCTCCTTGAAGTCCAAGGGACTCTCAAGAGTCTTCTCCAACACCACAGTTCAGAAGCATCAGTTCTTCGGCACTCAGCTTCTTCACAGTCCAACTCTCACATCTATACATGACCACTGGAAAAACCATAGCCTTGACTAGACGGACCTTTGTTGGCAAAGTAATGTCTCTGCTTTTTAATATGCTGTCTAGGTTGGTCATAACTTTCCTTCCAAGGAGTAAGCGTCTTTTAATTTCATGGCTGCAATCACCACCTGCAGTGATTTTGGAGCCCAGAAAAATAAAGTCAGCCACTGTTTCCACTGTTTCCCCATCTATTTGCCATGAAGTAATGGAACCAGATGCCATGATCTTAGTTTTCTTTTTTTTAATTTTATTTTATTTTTAAACTTTACAATATTGTGTTAGTTTTGCCAAATATCGAAATGAATCCACCACAGGTATACATGTGTTCCCCATTCTGAACCCTCCTCCCTCCTCCCTCCCCATACCATCCCTCTGGGTCGTCCCAGTGCACCAGCCCCAAGCATCCAGCATCATGCATCGAACCTGGACTGGCGACTCGTTTCACACATGATATTATACATGCTTCAATGCCATTCTCCCAAATCTTCCCACCCTCTCCCTCTCCCACAGAGTCCATAAGACTGTTCTATACATCAGTGTCTCTTTTGCTGTCTCGTATACAGGGTTATTTGTTACCATCTTTCTAAATTCCATATATATGCGTTAGTATACTGTATTGGTGTTTTCCTTTCTGGTTTACTTCACTCTGTATAATAGGCTCCAGTTTCATCCACCTCATTAGAACTGATTCAAATGTATTCTTTTTAATGGCTGAGTAATACTCCATTGTGTATATGTACCACTGCTTTCTTATCCATTCATCTGCTGATGGACATCTAGGTTGCTTCCATATCCTGGCTATTATAAACAGTGCTGTGATGAACATTGGGGTACACGTGTCTCTTTCCCTTCTGGTTTCCTCAGTGTGTATGCCCAGCAGTGGGATTGCTGGATCATAAGGTAGTTTTATTTCCAGTTTTTTAAGGAATCTCCACACTGTTCTCCATAGTGGCTGTACTAGTTTGCATTACCACCAGCAGTGTAAGAGGGTTCCCTTTTCTCCACACCCTCTCCAGCATTTATTGCTTGTAGACTTTTGGATTTCAGCCATTCTGACTGGTGTGAAATGGTACCTCATAGTGGTTTTGATTTGCATTTCTCTGATAATGAGTGATGTTGAGCATCTTTTCATGTGTTTGTTAGCCATCTGTATGTCTTCTTTGGAGAAATGTCTATTTAGTTCTTTGGCCCATTTTTTGATTGGGTCATTTATTTTTCTGGAGTTGAGCTGTAGGAGTTGCTTGTATATTTTTGAGATTAGTTGTTTGTCAGTTGCTTCATTTGCTATTATTTTCTCCCATTCTGAAGGCTGCCTTTTCACCTTGCTAATAGTTTGAATGTTGAGCTTTAAGCCAAATTTTTCACTCTCCTCTTTCACTTTCATCAAGAGGCTCTTTAGTTCTTTTATTTTCAAAAAATGTTCTTTTGTGAAATATCTTATTCTCTGATGAGGTCAGATATATTTGTCATTATGATAAAACCTAGTAATAATATTAGTGGAGGACATTCAGTTTTTCTTGGTTTACCATCTCTTTTCATACCCTCCCTATGAAATTGTCAAGATAAGTATTTGGTACAATTATCCTCACTTTACACATTTGTCTCAGTGAAGCCATTTAAGGTTGGCAAAGCCACTATTAAAACCTGGAACCTCCTAATTTACAGTTCTGGGCACTTTCTTCCATTTTTCATTGCCTGCAAGCTTCTGAGGAGATATGCTAGAAAAAATAAATATCTAAGAACAGGTGGCTATGTAATATCATTTATATACTTATTTTTTCAACAAATCAATTAGCCATTACCATAAAAATACTAGAAAAAAACACCCCAAGCTAAGTGGCTTTAAACCACAGTCATTATACTGTCACAAATTTATGTGCTGGTTTAGGGATAGATAATTTAGGACAGGTTCTGCTGGGCAGTTCTGCTGGTTTCGGGTATGGACTAACTGACCCAGCCAGGGCTTGGCTGTGGTAATGGTTGATACAGCTCTCCTCCATAATTTTCATCCTCCTTTTGGGGCTGGAGAGCAACCCCAGGCACATATCTCTCATGGCAACAGTAGAGGTACAGGAAGATAAGCCTCATTTCCAAGTTCTTTCCAAGCCTTTGGTCTGCCCTCCAAGCCTTTGACCCACAAATATTCCATTGACCAAAGTAAGTCACATAACCAAAGTCAAAGCTAAGAGGCAGGAAAAAAGTATTCTTTGTCTTTAATGGTACACACTGCAAAGTCAGATGGAAAAGGATATGGATATGGGAGGGAAGAACTGAGCCCATGAATGTCATAGGTAAGTTTACAGTCAACCTGCTCAGTCCAGGCACTGTTCTAGGCACTGGGGAAACAGTGCTGATCATGATGGGAAACTGGCCTCCTGAAGCTTACAGTCAAAAATTCACAATTAAACATCCATCCACAGACTTCACTGAAGTCTGCTACAACTATAATCAAAATTTAACAGGGAAGGTAAATCTGTTACCCTTGTCATATCTTACACTTTCAGGAGGATTAAGTGCTTGAAGAGATTATCCATTATCCTGAAATCCTTTCACCATTGCTCCCCTTCTACTGTCATGCATATATTATATGATATATTCTTTCAAGAAAATCATTGAATTGATTTAGAGAACCAATGGAATAGCCTTTCTATGCTCTTCTAGCTATGGATCTGTATGAGAATTTGTAGGTAGGATGAAAAACTCTCAGTTTAAGAAGCTGAGAGGAGACTTCCCTGGTGATCCAGTGGCCAAGACTCTGCACTCCCAGTGCAGTCCCACTCCCAGGGACTGGTCAGAGAACTAGATCCCACATGCTGCAACTAAGAAAGATCCTGCATGCCACAATGAAGATAAAAGATCCCGCATGCTGCAACTAAGACTTTGTGTAGCCAAATAAATAAATACTTTAAAAAAAAACAAAAGAAGTTGAAGACCTGCATTCTTGGGCTTCATCCCTTACAAGCATCGTATTGAAATCACAAAGTTGTGACTTAATTCCAAAACATTTACTGAGAGCCATCTATGTACCAGGCTCAGTGATCAGGGTTGTTCCATTTAATGACTCATCTAATCCTCAAGATAATGCTGTGAGTAAAACTAGTAGAAAATGCTCCCTATATTCAACAAATGGTTATTAAAGCACCAATTATATGCCAGGCACCCAGCCTGCCACATGAGAAACACATATATTTCTGGCCTTCGGAGAGACAGACGTGTAAATAATACAATTAAAATATAACAAGGTAAGAGCCTTTACAGGAGACAATGCACTTTAAAACATTATGCAAATATACTGTATTATAATTAAGCATAGCTGTAGGTCTCAAAGACCGCATCCCATTTTCAGAAGTGCCTAATTTATAAACAGGGAAATCTGTGGCACTGAGATGATATGAAGTGAATGGAGGAATATCCTGACCCCATGTGCCACCACTGTTTCCATCATCCTGAGAAAATCCAATTAAAAGAGGGGGAAAAGCATGATGTTTGCCAGCCCAGCAGTAAAGTAACAATCTTTGCAGATTCAAAAGAATACTGAAGAAATATATGTGCCCAGGACAGGAGTAAACACTTCAAAATTCATATAGATAGAGGGAACTCAGGGCATAAACGTAAACACTGAGAGTGTGGAGTGATCTTATTTAGGCATTGGTTCCAACTGCCTTGATATGAAATCAATGTCCATGAGTTCCAGACACAAAAAGAGTTTATCAGCTTCAGTACTTCACAAAAACTTGTTTAAGCAGATAATTAACCTAAATATGTATCCATCTCCCTATAAACTTTTTCTCTACTTCCTTCCTTCCCCAAATATTTTCTAAAGTGGAAGTGAAAGTAGCTCAGTCATGTAGCTCTTTGCAGTCCATGGAATTCTCCAGGCCAGAATACTGGAGAGAGTAGCCTTTCCCTTCTCCAGGGGATCTTCCCAACCCAGGGATCGAACCCAGGTCTCCCACATTGCAGTCGGATTCTTTACTATCTTAGCTACCAGGGAAGCCCATTTCCTAAAGTAAAGCAGGCTAAGTTCTGGAAGGCACATGATGACATCAGCCACTGAGTTGGCTTATCTTACCAAAACTTTCACTGACAAATAGAAAATATTTTTCATAAAACATGCACCCTCAGACATAAAAGGAGTTATTTATCACAAATTTAAAAGCCCCATAAAGCCCAATCACTGATGACTAGAAATGTTATTGTACTTAGAATATCAGGACCTCGATCTCAATACTGCTTTCATTAAATGCTTTTGCCAAAGTTATGAAACCTTCATAATTCCATGAAAAATGGGTGTCTCTAACAATACCATATATAATTAAGTATATATTGCTGTGCAGTTGGAAAATTCCATTGTCACCTGCATCAGCCTCAAAGACCAATTTGCATACACAGATCAAAGGGACCCTTACAGCTTGCTGGTTCATTTAAAAGTGAACCAGGACAATTTTAAGACCTTATTAAATCCCTCAAATTAATCAGAATAAGAATGCTTTGACGTGTAAACAGCAAAGTACTTTATGAGGGATTATGAAGGAGTGTACTCATCTATTGCTTGAGTTGAACTTTTCTGATGTGTTCATTTTCATTCCTGGTCTCTCTCAAGCCTCAGTATTCTTGAATCTTGTTTCACATTCATGATGTATTTTAAAGTCAAATCAAATTTGTATTATTCTATTCAATTAAACATCCAAAGCTTGGGCTGGTCCTCCAGCAATGCAGGAGTGGAAAAAATATTGTTGACATAAAGTAGAAACTGAAGCCCATCACATCTTCATGTTGCACAACATCCTTCCATGGGGACCAAGCAAGGGACAAGCCAGGCTGGGGAGTTCTTCATGGCCAGGATAGAGGGAGGGAATGGAAAGCAGAGACCAGGGTCAAGGACAAGGGCCCACTTCTATGGATGATAGAGGGACACTGGGACTGTCCTCTACCTATTGTTCCTCAGCTCTAAGATCACCTTTCTGTGAACCTGGAGCTCTGAAAACCACAGTTTCCCAGATCCCTTGCTAGCTGGCTTCCTGTCCAGTTCTGCCAGTGGGAGATGACGGGACAGGAACTTCTGGAGAAATATAGAACGTGGGAGGAGGAGAAAGGGGACTTCCTACTTCTTCTCCAGTGTCTATCAGCATCACTCCAACAGCAGCCTCACCCTGCACCTTCAGAGGTGGCAGGAGCGGCTGGAGGATCAGTCGTCTGTGCTTTGTCACCCCCTGGGCCATGCTACTCTAGGCTATCAGAACACCCAGAGGACCATCCCCTGCCTGGCCAAGTACCAGAAGCAGTGGGGCACCTGCTCCACAGAGGTCCAGGCACCAGTCCCGACCTGTTTCCTTTTCCATGCCCCTGGCTCTAAGCCACCCCTTCCCCCTCTTGACCTCCCACCCGGGAACTGCTCCTGAAGCTGTTCATCTCAAGCCTTCCAGGCTTCTTCTTTCGCTTAGTAGCCTTCCAAACCCCACGTAACCAATTCCTGTATCAAATCCCTTCCAGTTAAATTCCTAGTGAAGTTTCTCTTTTCTTGCTGCTGCTGCTAAGTCGCTTCAGTCGTGTCCGACTCTGTGCGACCCCATAGACGGCAGCCCACCAGGCTCCCCTGTCCCTGGGATTCTCCAGGCAAGAACAGTGGAGTGGGTTGCCATTTCCTTCTCCAATGCATGCATGCATGCTAAGTCACTTCAGTCGTGTCCAACTCTGTGTGACCCCATGGACAGCAGCCCATCAGGCTCCCCTGTCGACAGGATTCTCCAGGCAAGAATACTGGAGTGGGTGGCCATTTCCTTCTCCATCTCTTTTTTGACTAGATCCTAATTGATATTCTCACCAAGGCAGCAACTGTCAATGAAGAAAGAAAGTGGATTTTTCCATCGCTGGCGAGGGATTGGGGAAAGGATCGATATGTTATTTTTAGAAGTTGTAGAGGTGATTCTGATAATATCACCATTTCCCACCATTATTCTTCCTGCCTTTCCTCCTCTTTTAACTGTAATGTGATTTCTGAGCCATCTTACAAGGGCATACTGTGTACATCTAAAGGCAGTTGAAGTGGAAGAGATCTATGGGAGTCTTCATGGAGTCTCTTTATCTATTAACCCCATCAGTAAATCCACCTACCACACAGGTGTCAACAGTGATGATTTGTAATGATGCTAGACCATGTACCACCATACTTCTATCACGATTCCTTTCAAAGGCTGCCCTTCATAGCCAGACATGGGAGGGGCACACAAGTCACCAACCTTCACAAGAATTATAGGTCACATATGTAATTGTGTCTGTGCTCCAGGACGAGGACACAGTCAACCCCACAGAAGAGTCAAGTAAACAGAACCTCAGCCCAGGGCTTAGAATAAGGTTCCCAACCCTTGACATTGAACAACCTCACCAGTGACAGCATTTTCAAAACCAGACTAAACATCTTCCAGAAATAAATTTAAGCTAAAAAAAATCATTTTGAAAACTGGAAACTCTTTAGCATTGGCTTTTACACATGAATGCTATAATTATGTTCTTATATCTGTAGGGTATCTTTATTTCTCTAATGTTTTGGTTGCATTCTATTTTGATTAAATATTAACCAACAAATATTTCAACAAATGGAAGAGGATGATTCCCTAAATAAATAACTTTGGTTTTCAAAAAGATCACTTCTAGAAATTAATGCAATGAATCAAGGTGCGTGCTTTAAAACCGAGTTCAGGCAGATGTTGACTGCAGCATTCAGCTTCCCTTTCTGAGCATCACTGAGCTCCTCATGCCCAGAGCTAATATGACCTCAAGAAAATGAAACCAGTCTTTGGCTGAGTGATTTAGAAGCAGTGGGGGGAGTTGGGAATAACTGCTAATGGTTTTCAGTCAAACCCAAAGCAAAATACAAGCCAGCCAAAGTAAAAATTTTTTTTCTTATGCTGTCAGCTGACATTGTGTGGCAGGATAAGGCCTTACCCTGATAAATAATTTTTTGAGTTAACAGCCCCTGCTTCAGTTTACCTGTCACTAGGGGAAAAACACAGGAAATCATTGGAAGCAAACAGGATAAGATGGGTGTTTCACAACAGTTCTACTATATTTACCAAACTCTTAGGCTAGCTGCTAGCTCATCTTAAATTTTGGTCTTTACCTCCACCTAATCTCCACCACACAGGACACACAGCTCCTTCACAAATCAGTATTTTCTCCATTATTTACTAGTATTCTTCCCAATACTTCTTCATTATATGCCTCTTAAGTAGGGCTGGTATCATAAACCCTTGTGTACATTCAGTGTAACAGCTCTTAAACTTGTGTCAAACAGCAGAGAAAAATATTTTTGATAAGTCTATCAGTTTAAATCCACTCATCTTTTCCCCATTCATTGCTGGGAAGTTGTGGGTAAAATATGTCAAGATAAGGATGCACATTCTTCTGACAACTGTTTTGTAATGTCTTTGGTATTTCTTAAATTTGCTCCCTGCCCCCAAATCCCACAAGTTTATCTAAGTGGCAAAATATACCAGTTTGCATTCAGAGTACACTCCTTCTTAATGTATCTAGTTTAATGTTTGTAGTTGCTGAAGATATGCCTATGCCCTGAACATTTACTACATATGATATATCCCTTATATCTGCCTTCCCTGATAGCTCAGTTGGTAAAGAATCCGCCTGCAATGCAGGAGACCCCACTTCGATCCCTGGGTTGGGAAGATCCCCTGGAGAAGGGAAAGGCTACCCACTCCAGTATTCTAGCCTGCAGAATTCCATGGACTGTATAGTCCATGGGGTCACAAAGAGTTGGACATGACTTGCTGAGCAACTTTCCCTTTTACTTTATATCTGCCTGAATTATCATCAATTGGAACCTATGAGCCTTCAGCAAAACATTACTTTCTTTTTGCCACTCCTAGCAACATGGCATAGCAGATATGGCAGAAGCTGGCTGGCACCCTGCCCACATCCTCTTACCATCCATTATTTTTTGCTTTCAACACAAACCCCTGCTGCCCGCTGCCTGAAAGGCCCCTCTAACCAGGAAGCAGGCTCTGTCCATGCGTGGGGAAGGCCTGAAGGTCCAGGAGTTAACACCACCCCCAGTGGCTGTTGATCAATGAAGGATGAGAGTGGACGGATTCACACCCCAGCTTCCTTGTCTCTCTAGTGGAATGACTCTGAGGCATGTTGCACACAATCTTGCAGAACTGACAGTCAGTCACCTACAACACTAAGGCTCTTGTGAGCTCGTCTCTTTATTGACTTCCTTCCCTTCCCTGTCTCACTTTGCCCCTTTTCTATCAGAGCTTTCTGGGATGGCTCCCAAATAAACTACTTGTATCCATATCTTGTCCTAAGGTCTGCTTAAGAGGCACCCCATGTTAAAACAACTCAGCAGACGTTTTCAGTGATATGTATGGGTCTTTCTGCCCCCAAAACTTGAAAAATCAAAGGTCTCATATTTGGGAATGGAGGAATAAAAATGACTTTAGAGCTTTTTTTCTAAATACAATACTCATTCCCCCGTAGGAGGTATGGACAGACACCAAAATCATACTGTATATTACTCTCAGTATCATCTTGCTTGTGACCTATAGGCTAGTGAAGCCTTTGCTAATGAAACACCTTGACTAAATCAGGGCCTGTGCCGGTAGAATTGAGCCAAGACTCTGGTAATACTGGTGGACAAATGGTTCCTGCTCCTCAGCCCATGGATCAATTTACAGCCAGGAATTAACACAGAAGCAGAGGAGTCTCTTGGAAAGAACAATGTAAGATTCCAACCCATTATGTGTGGGTTTCAACGTTATTAAAGCCACTTTATGACCCTGACCAATGGCAACCCACTCCAGTGTTCTTGCCTGGATAATCCCAGGGATGGGGGAGCCTGGTGGGCTGCCGTCTATGAGGTTGCACAGAGTCGGACACGACTGAAGCAACTTAGCAGCAGCAGCATGACCCTGACCATGACCAGATAACAGAAAAGTGTAATGAGGCCATGAGGGTGGCTGAGAGTGACAACTTGACTGGAGTTAGCAGCTAGGACTCATGATTGAAGTTGATGGTCCCTTAGAGTCCTCTCAGAGGCTGGCACTGAAATTTAACTCCACCCATAGTCCACTCCTGCTTGAGTCTAACCCGGGGGAAGACACATTCACCATTGCATCAACAACTACTCTCGTGCTTGGCAAGGCACTGGAGATTCAAAGGCGAGCAAAAGAGACATGTCCCTACCTTTGTAGAGTTTATAGTAGAGAGCAGAAGACAGATATTCAGTGAGCAGGAAAACAGGCAGACACCTACAGAAAGTGTATTTTAACAATATCAGAATTTCAGGGTGAAGGGAGCAGGCTGGAGGAAATAGCATATGTCAAGGTCCTGAGGCAGCAGAGAAGGTGGGACTTTTAAGGAACAGAAAGAATGTCAATGCAGCTAAGGTGAGGGAGAGATAGGGGTAGAGGGAGAGAGAGAGGAATGGAGAGAGAGGAACAGAAAGGGAATTTGGTGAAGGGCAGGGAAGCCTGGCATGCTGCAGTTCATGGGATCGCAAAGAATCAGACACAACTTAACGACTGAACAACCAATTTAACTGGGGATCTCAAACCTAGCTGCTCATAAATAATAATCCTTTTACATCCTCCAATCAATCAAATCAAAATGCTTAGGAGGTATAATGTGAGCCTGAGTATGTTTTAAAGCTCCCCAGTTGCTTTTCTGTGTGGCCAGCTTGAAGAAGTAGGCCAACATTTCAATGTGATTTAGTTTATTGCTGAACAGCTAGCCAGTCTGTCCCCAGCCCAAATGGGTTACAAGAGAGTTAGACTGAACTTGAAGTTGGGATGGGTTTGCAGAAAGCCTGCTTTGATATGGGCATTTTTCATACATTGTGCTATTCAGTATCAAAAACTTTAAAAAAAAATTTTAAGGGAATTCCCTGGCAGTCCAGTGGTTAGAACTGTACTCTTTCACCACCAGTATGTATGTATGTGTATGTGTTAGTCGTTCAGTCGTGTCTGACTCTGAGACCCCATGGACTGTAGCCTGCCAGGTTCCTTTGTCCATGGGATTCTCCAGGCAAGAGTACTGGAGTGGGTTGCCATTCCACCACCAGGGTCTGGGTTAAATCCCTGGTCAGGGAACTAAAATCCTGTAAGCTATACGGTGTGGCAAAAAAAAAAAAAAAAAAAAAAAACTTTTTTCAAATTCAATGAGATGACTCTTTTCATCCCATTTCATAGAAGAAAAAGAACTGATACTCAGAGAAGCAAGTTGCCCAGGTCACACAACACATAAATGGGGAGGGGGGGAGCTGCAGGATTCAAGCTCCAGCCCCTTCATGTTCCAAACCCTACCATCTGTCTACTACCCCTACCTGCTTTCCAAGACAGAGGTGGATGATTGCAGCCCTTGAGAAGCCAAAAAGGAGTCCAAGGAGGGGGTGGCATTAGAAGGGTCACAGACGGAAGAAGCAGAGGCCACAAGACAGACTTCCCATAAGTCACTCTTTTTCCCAAAGGACTGCAGAGAGTGAAAAGTGGGAGAAGGTTTGAAGAAGACAGAAGGCTCCTACCCTGTTTTGGGGAATGTAAATTGGTAATAGCCAGGATAAAGGACACTATGGAGGTTCATCAAAATACTTTTAAATTGGGCTACCCTGAGACCTGGCAGTCCTCTCAGCAGTCTCCGCTCTCTCAGAAACTTCTCCCCGGGTTACTGAGGAGTCATCCCTGAAGCCACACTTTCTCTCACACCCTCAACTAACTCATCAGTTCAGTCCTACTAGCTACACTTTTAAAAGAGCTCCAGGAATCCATCCATTTCTCACTCTCCATACCGCTACAACCCTGGACACAGTGGGCATGACTAGGAGCCCCTGTGAGCTATGGTCAGAAAGAGAAAGGAAAGCAGAGTGTGCTGATCAAGCAGGTGGCTCCCCTTCAAACCCTCCAGGGCCTTCCTATTTCCACCAGACCACAATCCTGACTCCTCACCGAGATCTGGGGGCCCTCCAAGCTCTGGGCCTGCCTATGTCATTTCTGGATCCACCTCCTGCAGGGCCCCCTGGCCCTCGCCCCAGCCTCCCACCTGTCCCGCAAGGATTGCTGCCCCTTGGGCAGCCCTACACACCATTTCTTCCCTCTGAGAGGCTTCTGCAGGGCTGCCTGCTTCTCCTTGTCTAGCTCTTCAGAGAAGCCTCATCTGGCCACCGGAGCAAAGGAGGGCTCGATCCACCCCCACCTTGCTCCTCACGGGCCAGGAGTTCAACAACCACTAGCTCACTGGCGTCCATGCTTTCAAAAGTGTAACTAACTGTGTCCAGGGCCAGAGGGATTGCAATTCTTTCTGGTCAGAAATTCCATTCATCACACTCTGTCTGACGAGCTCGTCAGCCTTGAACTCATAGCCTGATCTCGTTCTCTATTTGCAAAATGAGAATAATGGTGAATGTGAGTCTTGAGGCGACCTTCTGACTGAGGATTCAACGTGTGTCAGCAATTAGATTCCCAGTGCTGTGTTCCAAAAAGAGGGACAACCCACAGCCAATCCTTATCTCCTACTTCCCTTTGTGGCTGATGTTGGCTTTTCGTTTGCATTTAGCACATTCAGGGAGGAGGCAAATAAACTTTCCACTGGCTGACACTGTGTGAACACACAGCACATTCAGTCATGGCCGGAAGGCTGGGTGCAAACCGTCCCCAGAAACCCTCATGGACTTGGACCAGACTCTAAATCCATTAATCTCCTGCAAGATAACCAAGTCCACTGCCAATAAAGAATTAACAGCACCATTTCCTGGACTTGGTGTTATCTAAGAGTCCACACAGACCCAGAAAATGGAGTGTGGCTTCTACTCCAGGCCGTTCACGAAAGGATGGATAGTGCCTGGAACAGGAACAAAGCTGGCCCCATGATGAGTGTCTGGGCCCCTGCTTACTCTCCCATCAACCTGCTTTTCTCCTCTTTGTGGTCAGAAGTTCTAAACCTGTGGGCCCCCATGAGGTATATGGGTAGATTTCAGGGGGTCCATGATTTGAATGGGGATATTTTTATCTTTTTGTTTTCAACCTCTTAACTGTCATGTTACATTTTGGTTGTAGAAGAGCTCGAAATACTGCGAGCGTTCATCACTACTTCAAAATTACAGCAGTTATTAGACCTAACACTAGATCTTGTTATTTCCCACATTAAGAAGCACATGTACTACTCTAGCAAAATTCTGGGGTTATTTTTAGTATTTTGATAGCAGTATTTCAATATAATTGATTTCCTTTGTTATCCTATATATTTCACGTATTTAAAAATATTTTCTGAGAGGAAGGTTACAAGCTTCACCAGTCTTCCAAAGCCTAGCTCCCACCTTAGATCCTATATTAAAGTAGCCAAATCCTTGCACTGATCCTTAGAGAAGTTTTTGCCTGAGGCAACTCTGCAATGTAGATAAGTTTGTCTTCCTTGTCTCCACAATACGTCGTACTCTGCCCCGTGTCACTGTCCCTAGCAGTGTTTCTTAGCTTCTGTGGGCCGTGCCACCTTTTCATAAACATTCATGCCCACCTTTAATGCCCTCTGAAGTGCAGGACAAATTAAACACTGTGATTAGAAACCACTCAGTGGGCAAAGTGCTGCTTTGTTTTAAATCATCACATCTATTTCGCCAGAAATCCAGATTTCTCAATCACAACAACTGTTTAAGAGGGTACCCTTGTGAGCGGACACACACTGAGAAGGCACCCTCATCCTTGGCTACCCTCTCCAAGGTATTTGCCTCACTAAGCATCCTTCCCCTACCAGAATCATAGGCTCAGACAGGTTGGCTTCTCCCACTCCGGGCCCAGAACATTATGAACAGGATCTCATTGGTATGATGTGGGCAACTCCTCTTTTCCTTTTGTTTTGAGATGATAACGGTAGGGTTTCTGGAAATGTTTACTAAGACACTAAAGGGAAGGGCAGAAACCATGTAGAAAATGCAGAAGTTCAGAATCGAACTTGTCTTCAGAGAACAGATTTCTTATCCCAGGGTGACTGCAGTCTGGCTTCACACTGACTGGCCTGGCATCGACCATTGGGCACTCAAGCCCCTGTTATTTTCCTCCTTTCTATCTGGCTGGGATGTGAGACTTGGCAACTCTGAACCCTACTCAGAGGGAGCTCATGGTTGGCACAGCTACCAGGCCTGGCAGGAGTCAGGCCTTGCCAATGTCAGCTTCCTGACTTGTCGCCAGATATGGGCAGAGTGAGAAAAGAAGGGGGCCAATGACAGAATAGAAAAGAAAGCCAACATTTGAGGGACAGGGCGGGGATCTGGATTCAGGGGAGCAGTATAGAAGCAACAATGGTGGAGAGGAGCCACCCCAAACAGTCAAGAAATGAGCAGTGTGGGGCCCAGCAAAGTGTCCTTCTCTTTGGTTCCCCCTTGAGGCTATTACTGGTTCTGCACCTAGTCCTGCACCAGGGCACAGAAAGCTCTGCACAGACCAGCAGGCATGCGCTTGCACACACACACACACACACACACACACACACACACACACACACACACACATAGAAACCCTAGTTCCTGCTTGGTCTTCCCAACACATATTTCCTATATCCTCCATTTTCTGACAGACTTAAAACCCTAATCACTTTCCCAACCTCTCTTGATTTTAGGAATAGTCATGTGCTACAGGTCTGACCATTCAGACATAAGGGGAAATTTGCTGGGGTGCTTCTGGAGAAAACATTACTTTCTTTATTAAAGGAACAGACATAACTTTGCCCCTTTTTCCTGTCCAAAATGCATATCTCATATCCAGAATTGGAATAGTCGCATTTCAACCCTAAGGCAACAAATACAAAGGGCAAGCCAAGAGAAGGGCAGAGATGCCATCGCTAATGTTCTTGAACCACTGAACCAACACCCAGCAGCTGCTTCCAGATTTTGGATTATGCAGACAAAATCAGTCCTTTTGTGTGAAAGCCATTTTTAGTTGTTTTTTTTTTTACTTGTAAACAAAAGCATTCCTAACTCATAAGGCAGAATAGCCTCCTCCTTTCAATATCTACCCATCAGCTCAAAGTAACAGCCCTGCTCCATTCTCCAACTCATCTGTTGTAAGGCCTACTCCTCCCTGGCAAGCCCTGAGACTATTCAAATACTTATGCCACAGATGAGAACCCTTGGATAATACTAACTGGGTTCAGATTCAAGGCCAAATCCTTCTCTTCTGGTTAATCATATCTAGCTCCTACTTAAACTAGATCTCGGGCTTGTCTTATCGCCCAATGCCCTATGCATAGCTGCAGACAGGCGAGGCATGTGCGGTTCTTGACATCAACTTTCGCTTAAACCCCACTCCTTCATGAAGTCCTTCCTCCTCACCCCAGCATGAGTAGCCTCCCCATCTTTGAATGCCACTTACACTCGCATCACTCATTTTGTGCTAAACAGTTATAACACTGTTATGCATTGGTCTTAATCATCTTCCACATCCAGGAAGCCTCCCTAACCCTCTCAGTCTGAGTTAGTCACCTCTAATACCAACTCTTGCAATGGCCTATGAATTCCTTTATTAAAGTCCTCACCAGGCTTTTGTCACCTTCTCTACATCCTCCAGTACACTATGACCTTCTTTAGAAAGGGGTGGTATCTTACTCACAACATTTATTAGTTCTCCAGGTGGACAGAGGACATATTAGGTGCTTAACAAATTGATACTGAATAAATGAAGCATCACATCTCCCCACCAAGATACCAAGTTCACTGAATCTGGATTTGTGCCTCCTTCCATCCCCCTAGTAATACACATGGTGGACTTATAATAGATATTTGGTCACAAATTTGTGTAGAGAGAAAACCATGTTTTACTTCAATAACTTCTACTTGACAACCAAGGAACATGATTTTGTTTGTATATGTACATATATTAACATGTAATTATGAACATGCATCTACACAAATATGCACAAGAGGTATATAGCTAAGAGGTGTTTAGTGAAAGCTTGACCTGACAACTTTTTTCTACCAAATTGGCTTAAATCAACCCTTCAAATGGTCCTCTATCATGTATACATTGCCTCTATTATTTTCTTACTAAAAGCTTTGCAACAAAAACAATCACCAATTAAAAGGAGCTGTTTTGTCTGTAAATGCGGTTGGTTATTGTTCTTTTACCACACTGACTGGATTGACAGGTGGGTTTTGGCATCATAAGGCATAGCCCAGACTCTTTTATGAGTACCAGGAGACCAAGCCAGAGGTTCTCAAATGAAGAGGTTCTCAAAAGAAGCAGAGCAAGAAAAAAGAGTTTATCATAGCTAAGAGCAAACTCTGGGAAATGGTGAGGGACAGGGAGGCCTGGCATGCTGTAGTGCATGGGGTCATAAAGAGCCAGGCACAACTGGACTACTGAACAACAAGAGCAAGTTGCCCTCTAAGGCCAGTTTTACATTGATACAAATATCCTGTGACATTACTTAGAAAAAGTCTACCAGAGCACTGCTAGCGATGTTCTCAGGGAAGAAATAACCTTATAAAGCATAATCCAACACTCACATCAAGGGTTTTCCACTTGATGGTTCTAACCTACGCATTTCAGATATTTAAAAGGATGACCTCCAACTCCTTTCTTCCAGATGGGAAATGATAGCCAAGTGATTCCCACAAATCCAAACAGAAAGCCACCCAAGGGAGAGGAAGGGGTAGATGATGGCCATGGTGCTGCATGAGGAATGGGGACATTGGCAGGTAAACAGGCAACTAAGGCACATGTTGTCAAGTAAAGTAGAAGGGAAGACTCTGAAAGCATATTTGTTAAAGATATGAAAATTCATGGGGGGAATGCCTCTTGTGGGAAAGATAATTTTATAAAAATAAAAAAAGAAAATATTCATGAGTCATCTGACACAAAACTTCAAGTTGGACTGGAAAATATATAAAATATACAAAGTAGGAATTTTCTTGTGTTATAATTTTGAAGTCAAGGGGAGACCTAAAGCACTTCCAAAAAACATGGGAGAGTCACCAAAGTTTCTCTTGGACTCCAAATATTACAGTAACTTTTAGTCCAGTTCTCTCACATGTGGAGAGGAGGCATCAAGAGGGCAAGAAATGCAAAATGAGTATTTTATGTCCTTAGTGTCTAGTTGACAGCAAATTTCTACTTTGCCCTGATCTTCACCCTGAACCATCCTATCAAAGAGCTCACAGAGACATCTGGGCCTCTGTGGAAGTGGTATTAATCTCTATACCCAAAAAGTAATCTATACCACATGTGACAGGCTGACCAGTCCACCTCCCTCCATATATTAAAGGCCTAACCCCTCAGTACCTTATTTGGAAATAGGGTCACAGCAGATGTCATTAGTTAAGATAAAGGCATACAGAATAGGGCAGGCCTCAAATTCAACATAACTGCTGTCCTTATAAAAAGGGTGGAATCTAGAGACACACACAGCCAGTGGGATGACACTCCCCTCAGGGGTGCCAAAGGTCGCTGTCACGCCACCAGAAGGAAAAGAGCATGGAATAGATTCTGCCGCACAGCTCTCAAAAGGAACCAAACCCTGCCCGAGACACCTTGACCTCAGACTGGCAGCCTCCAGAACTCTGAGAGAGTAAATCTCTGTTGTTACCAGGTCCCCACCTCTGGGATCTAATGTCTGATGAGCTGAGATGGAGCTTATGTAATAATAATAGAAATAATGTGTACAATCAGTGTACTGTGCTTGAATCATCCTGAAACCATGGTCCTTCTCCCTGGTCTGTGGAACAATCATCTTTCATGAAACTGCTCCCTGCTGCCAAAAAAGTTGGGGACCATGGGTTTAAGTCATGCAGTTTTGGGTGTTTTGTTACAGCGACCCCAGGAATTTAACACAACAGATTCATCACTGCAGGCTCCAATGGGTGAGCTCCCAAGGGTCAGCTCCTCCACATACTATCTTAACCACCGCTAAAGAACTAACACCACCACAGTTTTCAGTTATCTTTAAGTTGCCTTCTGTCTCTGGTCCCTTCTTATATATTTACTTCCTTATCATGGTTAGAAAAATCTGTGTTTACTAATTTCTAAGATGGGACTGATGCAAAGCCATCTGTTAAACGAGAAAAATTTCTGTATATATGAGATAATCAACAAATACGGTTCCAATTAATGATTTTTAAATTACCATTTAAATATTGACTTGGACTGTGCCCATATGATATCAAAATAACTTATTTGCATGTGAATATTTCACTCAAACAATTAACTGTTTCGTCTGTATAATGCCAAGTAAATGTGGTTGGTGGTTGTTCTATTACAATATTGACTGGTGGGTTTTGGCATCATAAAGCAGAGCCCAGATTCTTTTATGAGTACCTAGAGACCAAGCCAGAGATATAAAAAGGTATTTCTTTCCTTTAAACTTCCAAGGACTATTAATAATGAAATATTACAGTGGAGGGAATTTTCACCAAGAAAGCATCACTTATTAACATGAGTTAATAGTCCTTCCTGTGGGATTCTGTCATCACCTTATTTCACCTTTATTGTTCCATAGGGGAGTTCATTACCATGACTTAGGTAATACAACTGCTTTATGGAAACCAAAGTGTTATTGCTTCAGGTGAGGCAAATTAAACAGAATGCCCACCGGGCTGATAATAAATAGGGAGGTGCAGAAGTAGAGGAAGGGTCATGAACACATATGTTCATATTATTCTCTTTTTCACACTCCTTAATTTTCCTCACCACCCACAGGCCAGATTGATGGGGACTGGATGGAAAAATGTAGGGTAGAACTGGAAGGAGTAAATTGGGGTAAGTAGTTTCAACTGGAGAAAGGGCAAGAAGTGAATTTGACAAGTTTCCAAGTAGATTCAAACCAGATCCACTATGGTACCTCAGGCACTAACGCCTCTGGCTACCTTCAGAGCTATAAAGGATAGTTGGCACATTAGGTCTTTATGATCTTCCCACAGCTCTCTCTGAGTTTTTTATCTTCTTTTGGTCTCCCCCTCCTTTCTTTCCCCTTCTGATTGTAAAATGAGAGAGCAAAGATAGTGGCCCCAATGGCCCCAACTGCCATCTTTGCTGTTCCATGACTTAAAGGAATGCCCTCAGATTGGGGATTCTGTGGAGGTTTGGGCATCCCTGGTAAGATGTGGCCTGCACAATCTGAAATTCAAAATCCCCAAACAATGAGCTTCCACGTGTATCTAAGTAATACAGTAATCCAAGCTAGTGTATTTTCTAGACAATCTCATTATTTGAATTTTTCTTATGATATCATGGGGATTTTCAAGTAACATTTTGAGATGTATAAAAAAAAAAAAAAAAAAACAACTCTTTCACCAAAAAGGGAGAATTTAAAAGACAGGCAAATCCAGAAAGAAATTGCAAAGGTTTTGTGAAACTACCATCTAATAATGGTCTTCCCTTGTGGTTCAGACGGTAAAGCGTCTGCCTACAGCACGGGAGACCTGGTTTCAATCCCTGGGTCGGCAAGATACCCTGGAGAAGGAAATGGCAACCCACTCCAGTACTCTTGCCTGGAAAATACCATGGACAGAGGAGCCTGGTAGGCTATAGTCCATAGGGTCACAAAGAGTTGGACACGACTGAGCAACTTCACTCACATTCACTCACCATCTAATAAGTAGAGAAAAAACTAGCATAAATAATGATTAAAACAAACAAGCAAATAAACAAAAAAACATTGCTGGTGCTAATGTAAAATGGTTCAAGCCCTTTGGGAAACAATTCAGTAGTTCCTCAAAGTGTTAAGCATGGAGTTACTACATGACCCAGCTATTACATTTCTATATGTAACCAAAAGAAGAAAGAACACACATCCATACAAAAACTTGTACACAAATGTTGATAGAAGCATAACTCATAATAGGATTAAAAATATTTCATTAATATTTATAGTGCCCCCATACAGACATCAGTAAAAGAATGAAGGTCTAATACTATAAAATATCGGTGTCTATTCTCTTCAATGTGATTGCTAATTGTATAAATTAAAGTACCCACATGTTGCCTACACGTGCATTTCCTAACAAAAATATAAGTTTCCACCAAGGAATGGGGCCTTATATTTAGGGTATGGTCTTTGGTCACCTTCAGGAATGGGTTCTAAAAGGTTTTCAGAGGGGAAATCCTCAGGGGTGCACTACAAAGAAGAGAACTTAGATGAACCAAAGAGGGAGGTTTCTGGGAAATTTCACTCATGAAAGCCATATATTTCACTTTCCTCCCCACCCCCAGCACCTCCTCCTTATTTATCTCCTTTTCTTTCTCCCTGCAATGAAGTTGTCTCATTTAAGCAAACTGGCCTTAGGATACAATTCAATCCACATGAATCACCATATTATGGATTTGACCTAATTGACTTTAGCCTCCACATTGTTGTCTCCTCCAGGTTACTGACCTCTCTTGTTCAACTCTTATGTCCAAACCATTACATTCAATCCCTACTTGGTGTAGCTTAGAGTTTAGCACAGTCCATTTTTCCCTTCTTCCCTTACCCTGGCAAGAAGCTCTGTTCTCCAAAAGAATTTGGCAAAACAAACTAAAAGTTTTAAGGTTGGATATAGTTTAGACTAGCTCTTTGGAATGAAACTGTCTTCAAAACTCATGATGCAGTGACTTAGCTCCATTCTGCAATCACATCAGTCCTATCAATTCTATCTCCCTAAAAACATATCACTCCTTCTCTTACTCTCCATCCCACTAACCTCCACCTTACTTCAGGCATTAATCTCTTCTTGTCCTAATTATTATCATGACCTCCAATCTTGCTGTCCCTTTATCCACCTTCCATGTGGCCACTGGTATAACTTCATAAAGCATGTTGATGCTAAGTCACTTCAGTCATGTCCGACTTTGTGTGACCCCATAGATGGCAGCCCACCAGGCTCCCCCATCCCTGGGATTCTCCTGGCAAGAACTCTGAAGTGGGTTGCCATTTCCTTCTCCAATGCATGAAAGTGAAAAGTGAAAGTGAAGTCGCTCAGTCGTGTCCGACTCTTCGCGACCCCTTGGACTGCAGCCTACCAGGCTCCTCCATCCATGAGATTTTCCAGGCAAGAGTACTGGAGTGGGTTGCCATTGCCTTCTCCATAAACCTAGCCATAAACTTTCCTGTTTAAAGCCCTGAAATGACTCCCCAAGACCTTCAGAATCAACACAAAGCTCTTCATCTAGGCTTATAAGTCCTTTTCTAACCCAGCTCCTCTCTACTGTTGCAAACTACTGCCCATCCATCTTGAACTATCTGTAGTTCCCACAACAGGCTATGCTTCAAGGTGAAGGAGACATAAAAACTTTCTTAGACCAAAAAAATGACAATTCACTGCCTGCAGAAGCTAAACTCTCTATGGCCATCCTTATCATTGCAAATGTTATTCTCTCTGCAAGAAATATTCTTTCCCTCCATAGTAGCTTGGCCAATTCCTTTTTTTTTTTTTTCCCAAACAGATTTACTAAAGTATAATTTACGTACCATAAAATTCACTAGGCTTGACTAACTGCTAACCTTTGAGATTCCATTTGGATGTCATCTCCTGTTCTCAGATAGGTTCCCTCAAAGACAGATCCTGAAACCAAGATGTGGGGGTGGGTGGTTTATTTTGGATGGGATTTTCAGAAAACAGAGTGAGGGAGTGGAAAAGGGAGATAGAGAAGAGAGAAAAGTCAGTAAAGGGTGTGTTCACAATTGGGTTCTTACTGTGGGCAACTGAGGGAGGGGGTCAGTTCACTGCAGTATCTTTGAGAGCCTGTGTGAAACACCTCTCTGAGTTGTCCTATAGAGCCAAAGCCATTGGGGTATTTTTTTTCCTGTCCCTCATTAACTGAGGGTCACTCCTAGAGGTGTTGGCTCTCTGGTGCTTCCAGTGTGCCTGCCATGGTCAGACAATATCTCAGCCAGAGAGAGGAAGCCATCAGCATATATAGGAACTACCTAGAGTGAACTTCTAGAGCAGGCCAAGAGGGTAAGGATGGAGCACCAGATAGCAGCTCTATACACACTCTTTGCGGCCTTTCCAAATCCTACCTCTGCCTTTCAGATTGGGTTAGAGGAACCTTCTCACTGGTCCCATAGCACCAATATCCTTGCCACACTACACAATTTTCTTGTTTCACTAGTTGGCCTCTGGCCACTGTAATGTAGACATCTCAAAAGCAAGGTCTTTATATGTCTTCATTCTCCATATTTAGCAAGATACCTTGGACTTATCAAGCTCAATAATGGGTATGGTTGTTTCAAAGCATTTCATATTCATTATCATGTTTTATACCCAAAAATCTCCCTGCTCTGGAGACATCATCATCTTTATTATTCTGATTTTTATGTATAGAAATCTGAAATCCAGTGATGAGACAGAGCTAGATGGAAGACCATATTTGCTGATGGCTAGGCCAAACAACTTGAGTTTCTGCTGAAGGTGGACCACAGGAGGTAATGGCATTCACCCGAGGCTAAACCTTTCAACTTATGGTAGAAAAGGCTTTTCACATCTAGAATAGTCCCCTTTACAATATTCAGAAGATGCCTGAAGGTGGAAACAAAGCAGCCCTAGAAATGCCAAGTCGTGTGCTTTGTCTGAAAAAGGATTCTTTGATTTTTTTTCTTCTCACATTTACACTCTCCTAGGAGCTGCCTCCTGATGTAACTTTTCTACAATTCTAATATTTGTGAATATGTAAATCAGATTTTACTATTAATTAATTCACCAGCATCATGCCATTCACCAGAAGGAAGTGATCAGCCATGGGGAACAGAATGCCTTGTAGCTCTGTATTTTTAAAAGTCAAAGCAAGAAGTACACAGTTTTAATAACAGAAGGGATGAAGTGCTTTGTTCTTAGGTTATGCTCTGGAGTCCAATTTTTAAAGGGATTAAGTATATAAACATCAAAGAAAGACTGCCCTGAAGCTAAGAACTGTATCAGGAAACCCCCTGCTTTCTTATGTCCCCTATGCTCATACATAAGACAATACATCTGGTGATTATAATGGTCTCTGTTCACTTTATACAGCAAAGCAAAGGAAGAGAATTAAAGAATCTTTCCCTTTGCAGTCTAATGACTAGTGGTGAACCACTAAAAAATGGAAGAATTTCAACAGGCATAAGGTCAGAGTCTTTTTGGTTGCTTTTTCTGCTATGTATTTTGGAAACCACTTGACAGTTTTCCGTTTTAATATTCGAGGGATTTTCCTTGGTAGAATCTAGACAAGGACTGCAGAAGTTTTGCCATCTGCAAAAAGAGTGGGTTGCAAACACTTTGGGTTCCATAACAATATTTTTGTTGGTCCACAGAACTCCTCTAAGGAGTACCAACATCAGAAATGAATACAAACACTGAAAAACTGATTAATGGATCAGCCATTGATATTGCCACTTTACAACACTATTAAATGAATGGCAAATACAGAAAGAGCATCAAATTATTTATAATATTCAGGGCACATTATATTATCTGATTACAACATTTCTGACTGACAGTATGATATCAAGTCAAGGTATTTTAGAAAAGGAATGAAGTGATTTTCTGCTTAAAAGAATGATTCAACAGAAAAACATGAATTTTTATATCAGATAGGCCTGAAAAGTGAAGTCGCTCAGTCGTGTCTGACTCTTTGCGACCCCATGGACTGTAGCCTACCAGACTCCTCTCTCCATGGGATTCTCCAGGCAAGAGTACTGGGGTGGGGTGCCATTTCCTTCTCCAGGGGATCTTCCCAACCCAGGGATCGAAGCCGGGTTTCCCACATTCCAGGCAGACACTTTAACCTCTGAGCCACCAGGGAAGCATTCAGACAGGCCTGGGTTCTATTTATACTTCCATTACAGTACAACACTGCACAAGAGAGTTAATCTCCTTAATCCTCAATTTGCTCTCTTTAAAATGGGTTTGACAATACTTAATAGCTCACAGAGTGATTTTTGCAAATTACATAGGCTAAGATAGGGGAAAGTGCCTAGGGTTAAACTGCACATAAAACACAGGAAAATATTCTTTTCCCAATTTTCTATCATTCCTGTGAGTTTTCAGAATAATCACTCCTAAACTTCAAAAGATTGTATTTTAGAATTAGTTCTAATGTTTTCCTTTAAATGTTGCCCCCGGTACAAACATATCACAAATGAATATATTATTAGGCACAATTTTAAATATGATCATATTGAATTTAGCTGTCTGTTTAAATTTATTTCCATTTTAATTAACCTGGTTTAGAAAAAGTTATCAATTTCCTGATTATGTTAGTTCAAAGAAACTCCTTAGCTCTATAATTTCCTTAAAACCAATATGGAACTGATAGAGGCTTGAAAAGGGAGGAGTAACTCGGTTTGAATGGATCTGTCCGTGGTGCTGAAAATGAATAAAGTACCTAAACTCTCATTTAGATACAGTGGAAGGAAAGCTAGTTTAACTTAAAGAAAAACCTGAGTTGCACTGAGATTTCAACAAAGTGGCATTACTCAGGAATTCCCAGAATGAGAAGTGGTCATCTTCTTTGACCAAGCTCAAAACTTTAGGACCATTCCAAGGGAAGAGAGAAAGGGACGTCTATCAGCCTAGCCCAGCAATCAAAAGCCTATCAAAAACTGACATAATATTTACATCTCATCAACATGTAGATATCTATAACACTAGATAACAAAGAAGCTCAAAACAGCAAGATGTTAACTCTGCTGCTGCTGCTGCTGCTGCTAAGTCGCTTCAGTCGTGTCCGACTCTGTTCGACCCCATAGACAGCAGCCCACCAGGCTCCCCCATCCCTGGGATTCTCCAGGCAAGAACACTGGAGTGGGTTGCCATTTCCTTCTCCAATGCATGAAAGTGAAAAGTGAAAGTGAAGTCGCTCAGTCGTGTCCGACTCTTAGCGACCCCATGGACTGCAGCCTACCAGGCTCCTCTGTCCATGGGATTTTCCAGGCAAGAGTACTGGAGTGGGGTGCCATTGCCTTCTCCATGTTAACTCTAGGCTAAAAGTATTCTAAGACTGGAGACCAACTAGATATCATCTATGTATTTTTGGTTGTGACCTCTCCTCTAAACATTTCCCTTACTCTGGTTCCTATTTTAACACTCAGTATATTTATTCAACCCATTAGACTAAAAATTTCATAACAGCAGGGAATCCCTTGCTCAGTTTCTCCTAGCTGTTGACCACAGTAGAAACTTTCTCACTGAAATAATTCAAATAAAATTGTTCAATTGAGTTAAATTAATCAACATTGTTTTGGCAGTCAGAAAAAGCTTATTAGATATACAAGCTAGGATTTTAAGAGAACCATGAAGGACAGAAGAATTTTGAAAGATAGAGAAAAATGTTAAGGCCATGCTTTCAGCTTTTTAGGAGGAAAAAAAAAGCGAAGCAAAGATCTGGAACCTACTGACGACATAGTGAGCCCAGACACCCAAAGAGTGTCTTCCAAAATGTTTCTTCCTGAATCAGTGCATGAAATATCATTCATTTCCTTAGCCCTGAGTCCTATGTTTATTCAAAAAAATAATTTTGCATGACTTTTTTCTTTCATCATGATTGATCATTTTTCTAAAAGACTCATGATAGGAGAGACTACTGAGTTGGCAGGATATCCTGAAAGACTCAAATATTCAATCAGCACACTTTTGAGAGGGGATCATCTACACACAGCAATGTACCTCTTTATCTTAAGCAACCTATTAGGACATGCCACACACAGGTTTTCTCTTCAGCTGCAAGTTTAAACTCTCTTTAGAAGCCCCCTTTGTGTAAACTTTCTGTGAATACAGTGTTGCTTTACATAAAATTGTTTTTTGGTCAAAACAGGGCTGAGTGCCAGTAGATATTTTATACAGGCATCCTCACACATACACCCACAAAACAACAACAACAAAAAAAAAAAAACCTGATGTTTGCCAGGGGACCTTCCCCACTCTGAAAAAAAAAGTTACACTTTTTCCTTCCCTGCATGTGTTCCCAGTCTCCAGAAATCTTACCTGGATGGCATCTTTTAGGATGGCAGAAGCACCCAACACTTAGAAATCTATCAGGGTTATTGAGATTAGGATAGCATAAAGTGATGATAAACACACTATGCTAAGAACCACCCTAAATTGCAGCCACCCAAATATCATTTGCATGACCCTGCTGTGCACAATGATTTCATGGGTGACAGAGATCAGTTTAGGTTTAAGATATATATTAATACATGAAAATATTTTGTTGTTTCTCAGGCAGAAAATGGTGGTGTGATTATTGAAAGCTGCTGCTGCTGCTAAGTCACTTCACTCGTGTCCGACTCTGTGCGACCCCATAGACGGCAGCCCACCAGGCTCCCCCATCCCTGGGATTCTCCAGGCAAGAACACTGGAGTGGGTTGCCATTTCCTTCTCCAATGCATGAAAGTGAAAAGTGAAAGTGAAGTCGCTCGTCGTGTTCTACCCTCAGCGACCCCATGGACTGCAGCCTTCCAGGCTCCTCCGCCCATGGGATTTTCCAGGCAAGAGTACTGGAGTGGGGTGCCCTTGCCTTCTCTGACTGAAAGCTAGTGCTTGACATACTTGTTTCTAACCTTTTCAAACCAAAAAAACTTTTGTTTTGGGTCCACATTCCCTCCACACCATGATCAATCCCTCTAGCATCTCTGAGCAATAGTGAGCCAAGAGACTGATTCCAGAATCTGTAACAGATGACAGAAATTCCCAACCTTGCCCTCCAAGCAGGAATTCTTCGCTTATTTGAGCAAGGAATTTAGCTTCCCAGGTGGTTCATGGTAAAGAATCCACCTGCAAAGAAGGAGACTCGGGTTCGATCCCTGGGTCAAGAAGATTCCCTGAAGCAGGAAATGGCAACCCACTCCAGTATTCTTGCCTGGGAAATCCCATGGACAGAGAAGCCTGGCAGGCTACAGTCCATGGGGTCACAAAGAGTCAGACACAACTTAGTGACTAAACAACACGGTGTTTCCAGTAGTCATGTATGGATGTGAGAGTTGGACCATAAAGAAGGATGAGCACCGAAGAACTGATGCTTTCAAACTGTGATGTTGGAGAACACTCTTGAAAGTCACTTGGACTGCAAGGAGATCAAACCAGTCAATCCTAAAGGAAATAAATCCTGAATATTCATTGGAAGGACTGATGCTGAAGTTGAAGCTCCAATACCCTGGCTACCTGATGTGAAGAGCCGACTTATTAGACAAGACTCTGATGCTGGGAAAGATTGAAGACAGGAGGAGAAGGGGATGACAGAGGACGGGATGGTTGGATGGCATCACTGACTCAATGGATATGAGTTTGAGCAAGCTCCAGGAGATGACGAAGGACAGGGAAGCCTGGCATGCTGCAGTTCATGGGGTTGCAAAGAGTCAAACACGACTGAGTGACCAAACAACAACAAACATTGCATATGCCTTGGCAAATCTCTCCTGCCAAAGACCACCAGGATCATGCCAGTAATTGCACAAGTTGGTTTCATTTTTCTTTGCAGCCATGGAGAACTTGCACCATGGAGAACTGAACGGCATCTCAAGAAGTAGTTGTTAGAAAGGACTTATTAGCAGATTTGAGCTCATGTTAAAGATTTGGGATAAAGTTTAAGGCAGTGGGGCTTGTTCTGGTTTCAGTGCTCTTGGGAAATTGCATAGTTTTATCACTGGGTATCTTACTGAATCTTTATCTGGAGGGACAGAAGACTAGAGCAAGGCTAAAGCTATAATGTGTTTTTCAACATGCCACAGTAGTCTCTCATATTAGCCAGGGTAGAAACATGTTTGATCATTTCTGTGGCTTGGATAAAGTTCCTGTTTTGTCCATGTTCAGACATGATTATGGAGTGTTTCTAACTTTGCCTAGATCTATCACAGTTACAAAATGACCTTATCTGCCATTAGTGTTTGCAGGAATTGATATTGCTCCACAGAACACCAAAGCTTAGCTGTGAGTATCAGGACAGGTCCTAGTAACCCCAAGTCCCAACAGATTATACCAGGCCAACTTGTGGATGGCAGGGACTGATTTTCTTTTTCCCACACGCACATATTCAGTCAGAAAAGACTAGAATGTAACAAATATCATTTACTGTTTGTGATACTCCAGCACAGTGTTAAGTGCCCTACATCTTTAATCTATTTAATCTTCACAGTGACTCTATTGAGTAAGTACAACCAATATTCCCATTTTCCAGAAGTGAAAAGTGTGGCATAAAGAGGTTAAGTTATTACCCAACATAAGCAATAGAGCAAGAATTCAACTTAGCAGCTATAGACCAACAGCTTTAACCTCTCTACCTATTGTAGAGGTTATTGTCTATGTGTACAATAAATTCTGAGCAGAGATTACCTTTTAAAGATGATGGGAGTACAGGGATACAGGTGCCTTTTTCTCTTCTCTTTCTTGTCCTTATTTTCTATATTATCTACAATTAATATGTATTCATTTTCAATCAGAAAAAGGAATAATTTACGAATGTACTTATGGAAGCTCTGTACCCAAGCCAAGGTCACCGTCCTAATGCAAACCCAAGTCTTGGGTGCTGTCAAAGCTCCCCTGAATGTCTGAATCAAAAGAGAAGACATCAAATGGGGAGGAGGCAACGCCCTCTCTGCACACGCGCTTTCTCTCTCTCTCTTACTCCAACTCAATTACTCCAACTCAATTTAGATCATATTAACTGGATTTCCCGCATTAAAAAGTGGCAGGAAGACCCACTCTGGGGCCATTCCGTGTCTCTGAATTAAAGCCGGGAGAGTGGAAGTCCTCCAACATGCCCCATATACAGAAGAACAATTAGGAATTGAATTGGGAGGACTAGAACCAAATACCTTGGTCTCCAAGGAAAGACCCTTTCTTGGTGGGAGAACAACACTCCCACTCGTCAGGTGAGCTCTGCTGAGTTTGTCCCGCTCTAGGACGCAGCCCAGGCACTGAGAGCGGGACGCCAGCACTGCAGCCTGCGTGAGGGCTTACATGAAAGGGCTGAAAATTCTAGGGAGGGCAGTGAACCGAGGTTAGGCGGGAACCATTGGGAGGGACAAAGACTTCACAATGAAAAGAGCTCTGTGGAAATGTTAAAGGTTCCCGATCAGACCTGTCGGCTGCTTTCCCTTCTCTCACTGCGCTGGCGGCAGAGCACACGAAACATCTTTGTTTGCTCCCCGCGCAGAGACCGACTTTAGGCCTCCTGAGAGGTGCCCACCCACCAGCTGCCGCTGGCTCGGCCGCAAAGAACTGGGCTCGCAGTCATTCCCGCTGCCATCGCACCCCCACCCCCCACCCCACTCCCCCGGCCCTTTCCTTCTTTCCGTCTGCCCCGGCCGAGAGCCACGAGAGGCAGCCTCCCTGCCATTTAGCACCTCGGCTGCGCAGTGGTGGGTGGTTTCCCAAAACGTGTGCCCTCGCAGCCGCTCGCGCTCGAGTCGCCGCTTGCAGGGGCACAAGTCAATGAGGCTTTTCCCTCCGCGATCATCGTGAATCAGCAAAGCGCTGCAGAGCCGCGGCGTCTCCGCGGGCAGAAATTAAGATGATGGGGGAAGGGCACAAGTGGAGTGTTGCAGGGGAATTTCTAGCCCCTCCCGGGAATGGCAGTTCGGGGTTGAAGGGTGCGTGGCGGGGGGAGGGGGGGGGCGATGTCAGCTGGAAGCTGCCAGAGGGAACCTTTGGAAATCGAGAGCGGTGAACCGGAGGGAGCCTTTGGAAACAGAGAGCGGTGTGGGGAAGAGTGAGGCTAAGCTGAGAAAGTGGACGGGAGTCTGGCTAGGCAGGAGGACCCCGGGAGCGCAGGCTGAGCTGAGCCGGTGCGCCCCCGGGGTAGGCAGCCCTGCCGCTGCAGGTGTTGCTGAGGGAATATAGATTGGAGGGTCTGGAGTGGGGGAAGGGAGGAGAGGAACCAAAAAAAGGAGGATTTCCCGGCCCACGACTTCCTGTTTCTAACGTGCAAGTTCCCAAGTTCAGTTGGAGAAGTGGAGGGCCGCTAGGCATTGGGAAATCTGCGATGGGAACGTTAGGGAAATACCTCCCTCAGTCGCGTTCTCCCATCCGTTCCCCTGTCCCTCTTTTCTTTCTCCTCTCTCTCTCTCTCCAGCTTCTTCCTCTTCCTCGTCCTCCTCTCCCCATCCCGTCTTCCTTCAGCTTTGATTAATATGCATGTCCATGCTCAATAGTGCGGGCCACACTCCAGGGACCGCGCCTCCTGTCACCGCCGCCTTTCGCTAGACCCTTGGCACCAAGAGGCCAAGCGGGAAAGACTGGAGGCGTGGGATGAGAAGACCGAGCGCTCAGAGCGCGAAGCCCGGGGACCCCTCTCCGCGCCCCGGTCCCCACCCCCCTAGCTGGACAGAGCGCCTCAGTGGCCCAGACACGCTCGGTCTGCGTGGCAATGGATGGATCCCGCGGCTTGGAGCGCGCAACAAACCGCGCTAAATTGTACCTGTGCGTGGCCGTTCCCGCCGCCGCCGCAGGTCTATCCCGGGCCCGAAGCCGGCGCCCGCCTTCTCGGGGAATTCTCTGGAGGGGGTGTGCGAGGGGAACCACCGTGGCCGCCTGCTAGCTCACGCCTGGCGCGCACAAGCACACGCCCAACTTTGCCGAGCTGTCGGCGGCCCCCCCGCCCCGGGTTCCCCCGCGCCCCCTGCGGCTCAGCACTCTCGGAGACCAGAGCTCTCCATGTCTGAGATAAGGTGTCCCCCACTCCCACACTCTCGCATTTGAGGAGGAGAGGGCAGGGTGGAGGAGAGAAGGGAAGTAACGCTACTGACTCCCTGACCAGCTGTTCACAAACACTCTACGCCCGCAGGGGCGCCCGCTCCAGCCCCGCCAGTTCCCCCAGACCCGCCAGTGACGACAAAGAGAGGAGGAGGAGGCAGTGCGGAGAGGCGGGAGTCCGGTAGCACCAGAGCCCTGGCGACCGGCGGCTCCACGGACTGAACACCATTATCAGCCACTTTTATTACTGGGGTCGGGGTGGGGAGGTTGAGGGGCGCACAGCAGAACTGTCTAACCCACTCTGGAGAGACCCTCATGGAAAACGAGTAGACTCTCTACAGGCGCCTTCGGAGTGGACGTGTCCCAGACGCACAAGCGGACTCTGGTCCCGCGGAAGCTGCAGTGTTGGGGATATTTTAAATGGCTCTTACTTGAGAGGAGGCGTGATTTCCACGTTCGAGCGTCTTCGCTCCCCACCCCCTCTCCGCACCAGCCAGTGCGCGCCACCACCTGAGCCTGGCGAGAGCCGGGGCGCACGCAGTCTTCAGCCTCCTCCTTTCCGCCTCTGGGGGGGATTCGGCTCTGAGCCCGTCCGCCCGACGCCCCCCGGGACAACTCTTTACTTTTTGTTTGGAAAATCAGGGCCATTTCTTTATTCGTCTCTGGGTCTCCCCGGAGGAGGACAGGGGAGGGGAGGGCGCGCGCGGCGGGCCGGGCCAGGGGAGGGGAGTGCTGGGAGGGGAGGGGACTGGGTGTAGCCTGGAATTCTCCGTCCTCGTGTTCCTAGGCTGGCGCGCAGAGTCTCCCCGCGATAGCGCCGCCGCCGCTCCCCGCGCCACCCCGTCGTTGGCTTCGGGGGTCGGGTGAGTGGGGTCATGACGCGCCGCGGGGGCCGCCCCGGGCCCCTCCCGCGCTGAGCCGGGACGCTGCCCCGCCGCGCGGAGCCCCTCGGGCGGGGAGGCGGCGGGGGGTGGGGAGGGCGCACGGGGTAGGGCGGGGTGGGGGCGGCGCGGAGGCCGCCAAGCTGGGGGGCTCTCCGGGCGGGCGCGGCCGCGGGCAGGAGGGCGTGTCTCCGGCCCGAGGGGACCCTCCCGAGGCGCGGCGCGGGACTCCCCGATGGTGGTGCCGCGGCTCCGGGAGAGCACCGGGTCTCGCCTCCGCCGCCGCCGCCGCCGCCGCCGTCGCCGCCGCGGGCGCCACCACCGCCGCCGCCGCCGCCGCCGCCGCCCGAGCCCGCGCCGAGCGTGCGCCTCGCCCTCCTCCCGCGCCCGCTCTGCTCTAGGATGCTGCGGCAGGTTCTACACAGGGGCTTGAGGACGTGTTTCTCCCGGCTCGGCCACTTCATTGCCAGTCACCCTGTCTTCTTCGCCTCGGCGCCGGTGCTCATCTCCATCCTGCTCGGCGCCAGCTTCAGCCGCTACCAGGTCGAGGAGAGCGTGGAGCACCTGCTGGCGCCCCAGCACAGCCTCGCCAAGATCGAGCGCAACCTCGTCAACAGCCTCTTCCCGGTCAACCGCTCCAAGCACCGGCTGTACTCGGACCTGCAGACCCCTGGGCGCTACGGCCGGGTCATCGTCACCTCCTTCCAGAAAGCCAACATGC
Source organism: Bos indicus x Bos taurus (assembly GCF_003369695.1). Taxonomy (NCBI): domain Eukaryota; kingdom Metazoa; phylum Chordata; class Mammalia; order Artiodactyla; family Bovidae; genus Bos; species Bos indicus x Bos taurus. The sequence goes on from NC_040105.1 coordinate 21,249,302, forward strand.
TGGACCAGCATCACACCGACCTGATCTTAAAGGTGAGAGGGGGGCGGGCGCGGGCAGCCTCTGCCGGCGCCGCTGCCGCGGTGGGGCTGGCTGTGCGCAGGGGTCCGGGCTGAGAGCGCCGCCTCTCCCATCCCAGGCGACTGCCGCAGGGGCTCTGCTGCACCTCGCGCCCCTCGAAGGCCGCCCGGAGCCTCCCAGCCTCCCGGACGGGTAGTGTCCGGGCCCGGCCCGGCCCTGGCCGCCGTCGCCGCCACCCCAGCAGTCGCTGCAACAGTTGGGGCGGCGGCGGCCACCGTGCTGTGATCGGTGCGCTTGTTTTGGATGCAGTGGTCCTGGGGGCGGGGAGGCTGTGGGGTAACTGGGCCAGAAGGAGCCCAACTAGAGAAGACATTCTAGAAAGTCCTGCTACTTGAAAACAAAATACTCTCTGGGAGGGGGGCGGGGGGCGGATTCAGAGAGCCTGCTCCCCTGTCCTCGTTTCTTCTTCCTTGCTCCAGTCGGGGAGTGGAGTGTCTTGGAAAAGGCTGCTCCGAGGGGCTGTGAGTGGGCCGAGGAATGTGAAGCGGGATGGTAAAGAAGAAGTGTGTTCCCAGAAAGCAGGGGCTGCCCTCTTCCCCTCTTCCCCGGGCGAGGTGGCCATCTGTTTTCCCGAGTGGGAAATGATGTTTGTAATTCGCAGTCGGTTCATATTTCACAGTAGCTCCCCTCCTTCAAGATGCAAAAAGTTCTCTGGGAAAGGGGGTAGGTGGTTCACTGGTTCACTTGTATGTGGGTGCGTTTGGGGGTGAGGGTGAGGGTCAGAGCAAAAGAGTAAGGACAGAAGCCAGGGCTGCGTGGCCATGACAAGAGCACAGTAAGCCGAGCAGCTGCTTAAAGGGTGACACTGGAAGAAACAGGTTGTGCCACAGCCCTAGGTGAGAATTTGGTGTAAAAAGTGAGGTCAGTGGTGATAACTTTCAGGAAGTTCCCAAGAAAAGCAGAAGAGTGAGGACTAGAGATGGAAAAGTGAAGACCTTAGGAAAGAAAAGCCAAGATAGGTTAGAATGTTCCATCCCAGTCCTGGTGGGGATTCTGGGTCTTGTTTACTGAAGGTCCTCCTCTGGGGAGGGCACACAGGAACCAGTCCAGCTGGAGCCCTGGGGTGGAGGGGTGGAAGGTGCTGGTCTTGTGTGGGTCCAGATCTAGGATTGGAGGCTGGGTAGATTTCTAATCTACTTCTCCCACCAGGAGTCAGCCAGTGAGCCCAGGGAACTCTTTCCTTTCTTCTCTTTCCCTCTGCAGGTAACCCCCTAGAGACAAGCTCTTTTTCCTCTATAGTTTTCCACCGTCTTTTGTTGACATCAATCAGTAATTAGTAGTGAGGGGAATCTGAGTAGAGACTCAAGGGAATTAGGACCTTCCCACATTGGGTGGCTTGTGATATTTTTAACGACACACACATCATCACACACACTCATCACAGAACCTTAGTAACATCAATCCTGAGTTGTTTGCTTTTCTGATGATTACACTCCCAACATCAAAGTGTTCCCCCCCCATGCTTCAGTTAATGTATTTTGACACACACATAAATACTGCTACAAATGCTTTTCCCAGAAAATATGTAATAATTTCACCATAGGCTTAAGGAAACTATACTTTAGCCAGTCCTGACAGTTAGAAAACTGCTCCATTTTTTGATATATGATCTATTTAAATGATGTTTCTCTTCGTTTTTATTTTTTGAGGTGATGGTTCCACTGGCTCTTTATTTCCCCTAACAATCCGTCACGCAACTGTGATGGGCAGTCACCAGTTACGTTCACTCTCAAGGTTAATGAGACATCAACAGGCACGTCAGATCTCTTTTCAACTGGATTGTTTCTCTCGGATTTGATTTTGATCTGTTCAGGACAGAAAACCGTATTAGACGAGAAAGTTGGGAGTGGAGAGACAGGGAGGCTGGCTTTGCTTCATACCTAAAGGGCAACTTTAAAGGACTGCGGTCTTGTGAGTGAATTGTTTTAAGAAATTGGGTGTTTTTTCATGCTGTAGGTTTCTGGGGAAGATCAATCCAAGTAGACTAGTGGTGAGAACTCATTTCTAGCTGATGGCTCTCTGGTGAAAGTGAATTCACAGAGCTTATGAAAACCCAGACTCGGGCAACTGAGGGAATTGCCTTCAATTTTATATATCCATTGTTTTCTTCTTATATCCAACCTCTCTATGTGGTAGGTGTGGAGCCGGGGGCCAGAAAAATGGACCCCTGGTAGTCATGGTAATGTAAAGTGTAGGAACAAGCACTGACTTTCTTCCTCTCTTTTTCTACGAGAGACATGAAAGATTAGTCCTTTACAAAAGGTGTTAGGAGTGAGAGTCACCATTTTCTACCCTTTCTGGTGTTTCTCTGATACTTTGTTGCTGCCATCAAGGAGACCTGACACTTAACATTGTACACACCACCAGCTGGCCCCTGCCTGTTTTATCACATCACAGGGGAAGTAAAGTGGACAAAGCAGAACCAGGCTTTGAGGCTTTCCCAGGCCCCATGACAAAACCGAAGAAGTAGCTCCCAGGGTTATGTCACGTACTCCTCCTCAGGCTCTGGGCGTGTACCTATGCAATGAAGGCGAGCCTGCTTGGAATATTAGTCCAGCTACTTTCTGATCCAAAACAGACTGAGGAAGGGATGATGACAAACAGTGAACACCCGTTTGATGTTTTTTAAAATATTGGGCTGGCCCAAAAGTTCATTTGGGTTTTCAGCATGCTACTACAAGAAAACCCAAATGAACTTTTTGGCCAACCCAATATAATTGGGAGTATCACAGAAAAAAAAATAATAATCCACATTTGCAAACTCAGCTCATCTGCCTTGGAGGAGCTTTCTCAAATTCGTGCAAGTGACATGACTGCCATACACTGACCACTGACCTCTGCAGTGTAGAATCTGATCACAAACTACAAGAAGAGGGATTCTCCCTAGCAATGGTTTCCTCTGAAGGATACAAAGCAAAGATGTAATTTGGGGTGAAAGTAGGGGGGGCCTGATAATGCTGGTAAGAGGCCAGCCATTAATTTTTGAACCCTTTTAAATACATGTTGATCTTCAAAAGTCTTCATTTTTGCTAGAAGATTAAATTTAGCTCATTATTATATCTTAACAGAAAATCCAGGATGTTCATCTCAGAGCAAATTTCAGAGTAGTGCCTCACAGGCTTATATGGACATGCTTCTTTCTGATCACCTAAAGTGAAGTGTGAGCAAGACCTAGTTGATAACTGATCTGGCTGTGACTACGACAGTACTTGATTTCTTCCAGGATCATCTGTGTAAAGAACCAGTTCAGCTTACTCCTTCTAATAATGATATCACCTTTATAACAGCTTAGTTATAAACCTGTAATACATTTAAATACAGCAAACACCAAAGGGTAGGCAGGCAGAAAAAATGGTGTGGTTCCATTATACAGTTGAGAAAACTGCTCCTTAGAAATTAACTGACATACTATAGAAAAAATAAAAAACTAAGGACAGAACCAGGACTGTGACCCAGGGTTTTGACTCCCAGCCCACTGCTTTTCTCACTATCATATACTAAACTCCTTGAGTGATTTAAAATGTACATTTCTGGTATCCAAATATATTTGATCAAAATCTCATCCCCATCTAACAGCAACAGTAGAATCATAAGGACATTCTCTTGACTGACACTGCCCCGTGTCAATGGAAATCCACTAATACAAAGTCCACGTGCCCAAAGTAATACGTTTATCATTAGCAATATACAAAGAGAATATTTTAGGGGAAAAATCTCTGGATGATTGAACAGCGATTTCCTGTTTGAGTGCTGTCCACAGGCCAGGTCAGGGTGGATTGAACCCCAGTGCTCACTAACACAGTCCCCAGCACATGACAGACCTTCAATAACTGTCTAAGGGATCTGCCCCCATCTGCTCATATGTTTACGTGATGGGCAAAGAAAACGCCACCAGAACTACTCTGAAAGGTATTTTCAAAATGACATTTTTATGTTTACAACTTTATAGGCAGCTTCTAAGGCTTTTCTTCTTCCTAGATACCATCCTTCCTTTCTCTTTTTCCAAGATCACCTGTGTAGTCATATCAAAAACCATCTCAATTTTGAGATTGGGTAGGGGCATCTCCTTCACATCTTGTCCTCTTCTTCAGAAGAACCTCATAGGCTGTTTGACTCCAAACCAAGGGGAGGTCACGTACTCACTCTGCAGACATTCTTTCTGTTACCGGGGAATCTCATTTTGTTCAAATATCGAGTGTCTATGTTATGTAAACTTTTTATGTTTAAATATACTAAGGAGAAAAAAGTTGTGAAATGAGATTAATAGAATTTAACTTGGAACTCTTTAACTCAAGCTTTCCATGAAGGGCAGCACAACTGCTAGCTCAGGGTCACAGAGACCTGGTAGCTGGATCAAGATCTCAGTTTTTCCAAATACTGTCTCAGCACTTTCAATCATTACAGGAAGCGCCATCATTTCTTTCTCTCCAGTCTAAGGATTGGCAAATGCCAGCCTTTTTTTGAGCTTAGGCATTTTTACATTTTTAAAAAATTGTAACAAAAACAAAGAATAATATGAGACAGAGATAGCCCATGTCTCTCAAAGCCTAAAATATTTACTTATAATATTTACATAAAGAAGTTCCTCTACTGTATTCCAAACCTTCTATACTGTATTCCAAATCTCCCTGACTGGAACAATTTCAGAAGTTAATGCTGTTAAATCATCTCTAAGGCAGTGGTTCTGAACCAGGGGGGACTGTGCCCTGCAGGGGACATTTAGCAATGGTTGGAGACATTTTAGCTCACATCTAGGGGTGACTTGCTCCTGGTGTTTAGTGGGTGGAGGTCATGGATGCTGTTAAACATCCTCTGAGTGCAGAATAGCCCCCCACCACTTCCCACAGCAAAGAATGATTTGGTCCCAAGTCCTGCCTGAAAGGGTTCATTTGTATATTTCTTTTGTTCTGTCAGGATTTTTTCATCTGCATTGATTATGTAAAATGAAAAAATGCCAAAGAGACGTTCACATCCAAAAATTTTATAGAAGTTTGACTGGGGACAAATAGTACAACCTCTGAGGACATGCTCGTATGGGTGGTGAGGCAAAGACCAGATTTGCCAGCGTTAACATTCCCCAAGAGACAGCTCTCTTGCCATCGTACAGCTCTGTCCTTTATGGTCCAAATTCCACTCCAGAGGAACCCAGGAAACTGAATACAGTCTAACTGCCTGAATGGTAAAGCTGGCCTTGAGACTGGTCAGAGTGTCTATTACTGGCAGGCCTGGGCCCCAGTCCTGGCCGTCACCCACTAGGCCCGGCTTCTCCTGATGGTACGTAAGCTCCCACTGTGAGCAGTGACCTGCCGAGGAGGCAGAAGGCGGCACTTTATTGCCTGGCCTAGCTGCTTTGCTTTGCTGAACATTAAGTGACAAAGGAAGGGCTTGTATCCAGAGGACAGAGATGGAAGACCCTTGGGTTTGGAAGGCACCTTAAAGGTCATCTCCATTGACACTGGAATGTGCTCTTAGAATCTCGGGGTGCTTTGTCTGGTGACAGGTACTATGATGCTTTGGGTAACCCAAGTCCCTTCAATGAGTGACCCAAGTGGCAAGTACTCTTAGAGAAGACTGAGGCCAGGCTTGAAAGAGTGGTGTGTGTGTGTGTCGGCTGCACCAGGAGCAAAGTAAGGGGAGGGTGAGATCTCGTTTCATTCTCTTTGCATTTCATAGAAGGTGCATCCGAAAAATCCAAGTTCAGTGTCATTCTAGGGTTGTCTGATTTCTAAGCACATGTCATGTGTGTGAATAGCATCCTCCAGTGCCCACGCTGTTTGTCTCATTTAGATTTGAGGTGCCATCTTTTACTCTCCTGTGTAGATAAGCACTGGGGCCAAACTTTGGGTAAACTGCTAATTTAAACTGGAATTTAAATATAAAGCTGTCATGTGAGAGGAAGCCCACCTTTTTAATGGCTCAGAGTATCTTGACAGATGCCACATTAGAGTTAGAGAAGGAGGCTTTTTTTTTTTTTTTAACGAACACAAAGACTGAACCTCTCAGGATTCACCAGACTTACAACCCTACTATAGCAGCTGAGCATTTAGCCGGTGACTTCCTGTGATAATAACTAAGAGAAGGAGAAGAAAGCTAACAGAAGTTATTTGCTTCCTGCCTGAGAGGTTGCAGCATCCCTGGCACACGAGCTCGGGGATCTAATCAGCTGTGACTCTGTGGTATACGCCATCTGGTACCTGACTTTGGGGCTCAGTGTGAGCCCCAAGTGATACCTGAGATAGGCTTGAAGCAGACCTTTGAAGTCACCTGCTTGCTAGCACATCACAGCAAGCAGGCCTGTCTGCAGCCCTGCCTGTGCTGCCGCCACATGCCCGGAAGGCCACAGAACTTCCGAGGAATCCTGCCAGACTGATTTAATGACCAGCAGGGGAGGTGAGTAATCTCTAACCTTTAAAAGACAAAAAAAAAAAAAAAAAAGGAAATCAACACCAGTTGTTATTTCATATGGGAAGCCCTGAATAATATGTCATACCTTCGACTCCAGAAGTCATATTTTGAACAAAAGAAGGCAGTGAGGGAACAGGGAAGCTATTTTTATCTTCGTGCTCTCTAAGAAGTCCTCCTGAGAATATTGTTTTGGGTATTTTGAATGAGCCTCTTTGTTAGGTCTTCTACTTTAGGTTTACCCTGTGGGCTTCAGATATGGTCAAGGTGAGGACTGGAGTGCTGCCTTGGGATGTGATATCCCAAAACATTGGCAAAGAAGTGAGGACATGAAGTAGAGAGTAGCGGGAAGCCAGTCCAAGGGAGTGTTCTCAAACAAGCATCCACTGTGAGCACCTGGTGCCCAGCCTCACTGGGGAACTCTGGGAGATGCTGGATAACTTCTGTACAACTTATCCCAGCTATGGGTAAAGGACCCGGCTGTTCACCACTGCCCCCCCCCCCCCATCCCCAGCCACGTCTCCAGCCACCATTAGTTGATCTGGGACATGAAATAGTCTCTAGCGATCCCAGATGCCACATGTGTCCCTGTAATCAGAATTGTTTTTGTGGTTGCTCTTTTATGAAAGTGAAAAGAAAGTGAAAGTGAAGTCGCTCAGTCATGTCTGACTCTTTATGACCCTGTGAGCTGTAGCCCACCAGGCTCCTCTGTCCATGGGATTCTCCAGGCAAGAATACTGGAGTGGGTTGCCATTTCCTTCCCCAGGGGATCTTCCTGACCCAGGGGTCGAACCCAGATCTCCCGCATTGCAGGCAGACGCTTTAACCAAGGCACAGGCAAAGAGCTGCGGGCGTTCCCGGTGAGTGGCCTTGACCTGTAGAGGTGAGTGAGAGGAGAGAATGTGGGTGGGACTCCGAGAGCATCTCCACCCATCTAGAGACAGACAGCCAGGAGTGTAGGGCCTGCATTGCTAAGGGGTGTTCCTCGCTTCTGGGCAAGAATCATCTAGCATAGCTGTTCACTTATTCCTGAATTTTGATAGGTAACTGCCGTTTTCAGTTTTGCCACTGGATGGTGGTAAAGAGGATTCCAGGCTGGACCTGGACACTACCTGGATGTGTGGTTTTATAAGGCAGGCCCCCACACTTGAGTGGCCGGTGTCCAGCCCCTCTTTCCCTCCCACAGTCCCCTTCTTCACACATGTACCTACCTTGTTCTCTCCCCTAGAAATGCATTCACTCCTTATCATGAGGTCAGACTTACATGCCTACTTTATGAGGCCTTCCCAAATTCAGGGCTCCCTCCCTCCCTTAAATCCATCTGTCTTTCAGTTATATCCACATTCTTTAATGCTTAATTAGATAGTATTATATAATTTGTTTCCCTGATAACTCAGTTGGTAAAGAATCTGTCTGCAATGCAGGAGACCCTGGTTCAATTCCTAGGTCAGGAAGATCCCCTGGAGAAGGGACAGGCTACCCATTCCAGTATTCTTGGGCTTCCCTTGTGGCTCACCTGGTAAAGAATCTGCCTGCAGTGTGGGAGACCTGGGTTCGATCCCTGGGTTGGGAAGATCCCCTAGACAAGGGAAAGGCTACCCACTCCAGTATTCTGGCCTGGAGAATTCCATGGACTGTATAGTCCATGGGGTCACAAAGAGCCAGACATGACTGAGTGACTTTCACTTTCTTTCATATAATTTGCTGTAATGTCATGTGATACTTTCTCTTAAGCAACATCATAAAGCTCTTCAAGGGTAGCACCATGTCTTATACACCCAAATCTCTCCTAGAAACCAGTATAACATGGAGTGTGCAGCAGGTGCTTAATAAATTGTTGCTGCTTGACGGCTCAAAGGATATAGAATGTGATATGCCTTCCCTATTCATTTATTTTGCTCAAATATAATTTTGCCAGATAGCATGGCCATGTGATTTTTTCAGATCTGTCTTTATTTCTCATCCTTGATAAATTTTGGTTTCAAACTTGATGATAAGCAATAAGCATACATTCTGCCTCAGGATCTGCTGACACTTACTTTATATGAGGAGAAACTCATATAAAGAAAAACCAAGCCCAAACCCTGAACACCTCTTTCGCTTCAAGTAGTTTGGCAAGGTGTAAACTTGACCTTGGTCTCCAGGGGTCCATTCCCATTTGGGAAAGCAGAGCACTCTGCAGTTCCCAACAAACACCCTCAAAGTCAGCTGTCCACTACACACATCCTTACTTGCATAAAGTGAAGTCTCAAAAACCACTGGCCAAACCCATACTGAAATGTAAACATGAAACACATTTTTTTTTAAATCAAGGACAAGTGGTTTTCACAGCTATTAGCATCAGAGTTCAAGAGATCACTGTTGTGATGTCATTCAGCCTTTCATTTTTCAAGAGGGAGCCCAGGGTAAGAGAAAGACTTGTTCTTAGAGATAAACTTAAAAAATGATGCTGGTACAAAATCAGTGTATCTCTGGTGAGTTTAACAGACACACTTGTTGTTCAGTTGCTAAGGCACGTCTGACTCTGTGACACCATGGACTGCAGCACACCAGGCTTCCCTGTCCTTCACTATCTCCCGGAGTTTGCTCAAATTCACATCCATTGAGTCAGTGATACTATCCAACCATCTCACTAGAACTGTTCATTTCTCAGCATTCGAGATTCCTTTGCCCATTCTTCATGGGCTCCACAAATTTGTTAAATACCATGGCTTTGTCAGTTTCTTATAACTGTCTCAATAAAAAATGCATCTCTACTAAACAGCTAGCATAAATGCTCAAAAATTTTTTTCAGATGCCCAGTACCTTAACTTTTGGGTTCTGCATTGTTGTCTCCTGTTTTTATTCTAGTTGTGGTACAGCATGTAGGCAAGTAGTCATATTGAGTAAAGACTGGCTGCTCTTAGATGCTTTATGCCCACACAGCACCTGGGCATCTCGTGAAAATACAGATTCTGATTCAGCCTGGGGTAGGAGCTGCAGTTCAGCATTTCTGACAAGCTCTCTGATGATGCTGCTGGTCAGTGGAGCACAACATTGAGGAGCAGGGCTCAGATCTGGCTGTTGTGAACAGAGCACTGGAGCTGGAAAGCCAAGCTCAAATCCCATTTCTCCTAAAGATTGTGACTTTGCGGAAGTAGCCTAACATCCGTGAGAAGCAGGTTCCTATCTGCAGTGAGTGTAACAGCATCCTGCACACCCGCTCAAGGTGAAGGGTGCGGTGCAATAACGTATGTGAAGGCACTGCATAACCATTTCCTTCTGTAAGTGTGTTACCATCATTTGTATTTACTTTGAAAATGGCTGTTATTTCTGCATATATGCCAGCTCTTTCAGAGCCATTATTGCCTGTTGAGTAAATTCACATAGGCATTTTTTTCCTTTGATCCAAGAGGCAATAATGGGTGCTCAATCTACATTCTCAATACTCACACTGGCAATTTGTTGGTCTTTAACGACTCCATCTGAGTCATTACACATGATTGGATTCATCGTATGCTGAGCATACAGCTCCTAAGTTCGCTGGTGGGCAGAGCCTGTCAGTGGAGATGGGCAGATTGCATCTCAGCTCATTGAGGTGGTTTCTCAGGGCTCAGAACCTCTTCTTCACGCTTGCCAGGGCTTTGCACAAAAAGGAAGCATTCACTTCCTGTCCAGAAGTACCTTTGGAATGAAAACCTCTGGGAGGCTGAGGGGTCCTGTGTCAAGGTTCTCTTCACTATTTTTCACAGGCCGCATGCTAGAAAGGGATTGTCCCGAAACATAGGTGAGAGAGTCAGTAACTCTCCCCTCTCACTTAATTTACATGACTACAGTGCTTCCCTGGGATCTTGCTCACATAAGTAGATCTGCAAGCACTTCAAAGGGAGGAGTGTGTCAGAATGGCCAGAGACCAGGAGAACCAGGCAAAGTGATAATTCTGAAGCCCTTTGAAACTGTGAAATGGAAAATTTTGCTGACTACGGGTTTTAGCCATTTAGGTCAGTGCATTTCCCCATCTTCCCTTTTCTACAATTTCTTTTCAAAGGGTTAGGAAAGAAATCTACAATTATTTAGGATCAAAATCGAATCCACCAAAGAAAACGTCTCAGCCTTCCTGATTCTCTACACCTAAACTCTTCACATGAAACTAACCTCAGGTTAAGAGAAGATGAGCAATTCTTCTCAAATTTGAATATGCTTTCAAATTTCCTGGGAATTTTATTAATGTTCATATTCTGATTCAATAGGTCTGAGACAATAGGCCTGAGCTCCTGCATTTTGAACACACTCCCAGCTCTGCTGCTGCTGCTGGTCTGAGAGCCATGCTGACTAGATCAGTGAATTGGTGGACCTGAAGAAGAGCCTTTGTGTATCCTGACTAACTAGTACCATTTAACTGCCTCCATACTCTGAAGCAGTGGTTCCTCACCTTGAGTGGACATCCCATGGAGGGCTTGTCCAAACAGATTTCAGATCTCACCCCAGAGTTTCCAATTCTTTGGGTCTGGAGTGGGGCCTGAGAACATGCATTTCAAACAGGTTCACAAGGTGATGCTGTACCTGCTGGTCCAAGGACCACAGTTTGAGAACCACTGATATAAAGCATCCTAGTAATTAGCTGCCAGGACTAAACCTAAAAATGCCATTTCTCTCTCAGTTGAAACCTGGACAACATATACAGCAGGGTGAAAGAGTTATTTGTTCAGCCGTTAATTCTGGGTGATGTTGTCATAGCTAGTATGCAAAGGATACTGTTTAAGCCTGAACCTTGAAGCTGGCAGTTTAACGCATGCGTATTGAACAGAGGGACCTGTCCCTGCTGTCTGTCTCCAGGAGCTGGAGTTTAGGAGAAAGGGGCTGAGTAGAAGAAAAGATGCTCAGAGATGAGGGAGAGAGAGAGCCCCCACTTCACACATATACAGTGTGGATGGTGTTGCTACCATCACTGTATGATTCCCAAAGCTTCCTTCCTTCCAGAAGCTTCCCACACAGGGCCACCTGCCATTTGCTGTTGCAGAAACATAATTTACATCAGACCAGAAGGCAGAGCAGGTACAAATAGGAGCTACATGCTGTGTTTCTGAGACAAGGGCCCAGCTCTGTGGTTGCCAGAGGTGAAGGGTCCATGGGGAGGGCCCTGGAAGCTACTGTTCAGTTTCGACTACTGACTGATGTCAGGTGCAGTTAGAGGTGAAGTCGAGCTGGAGCGAAGGTTAGTGAGTACTGATTTTGGAACGGTGGAATCAGCATTGTTTCAGAGCCCTGAAGTTCTGTGTTTGACGCTATGAACCATCAAAGTGTCCATGATAAAGTCATTTATCCTCTCTGGGGTCTTAATTTCCTCACCCATAAAACTGGATCGGCAATATCATCATCATGGTGTTGGAAGAGAGAAGGAGACACAATGTGTGTAAACAAATTGTAAAGTGCAGCATGCCTAAAGCCACACAAATCTCCCGGCAGCTGCACTGAATGCACACGTGTTTGTCTGGGGCAAGAATACAAGCTCCTGGGGATTCCTAGGGGAGACGACTAACCACCTTAGTCACTCAGCTGACACATTCCACATTACCATCTCCTTTTATAAAAAGTGCCTTTACCATCAGTGACTGCCTTTTACTAACCAGAAGCTTTGTTGACATGGCCTCATGCTCCCAGATGATGTAATATTACATTAGTCTGTGTTGTTACTTTGAATTACCCAAGGAGAATTTTAAAATAGCATATCTGATCATCCATCATCTACACTTCTAAAGCCTTAGACCTACACTGTCCAATTCAGAAGCCACTAGCGATGTGGCGCTATCTGATTTAAATTTAAATTAGCTAAGATGAGAAATTCATTTCCTCACTTGCACTAGCCACTTTTCAAATGCTCAATAGCCCCATGTTTCTGTAATAGAGAGAACAGGTAACATTTTCATCACCAGAGAAGTTCTACTCAACAGTGCTGCTTTTCACCAATGAAAAACTGATACATCACATAATCTAACAAACAAGTAGAGGAGTCCAGCAGACTTCGAAAGAATCATTAAAAAATAACTACCCCAGACTGCCCCCATGAAATAGAGAAACAGACAAGTAAGGCATGGCTCCTTGTGTTGGATGGCCTTGAAATAACATTTCAGTTAGTAGCAGAGTAAGCTGAAGCTTTCAGTTTCAACATGTAAAGAGCTTGGAAGTTGTCATCCCCATCCTTACAAAAGGAAAACTCTAGACAAACTGAAAATAAATGATTTTTCTTGAGCACACCGGAGAACTGAGGTCATGGGGCAAACTGACATCCCAAAATCTGCAGAGGCAGTCACGTCCATAGATACAAAGAAACGATCTGCTTACCTGGAACAGATGTCACTGGTAGAAACACTTAATTGGTAATTTTGACCAAGTGCACGAACCTTAGGGTGGAGTAACAGGAGAGTGGGTTACAGTCTCTGAGGGATGAGGGAGCTTATACTTTCTTAAGCTTCCCCTCCAGAAACCCCACCAGATACCCAAGGAAAAGATCTGGCAAGAAGTGGAAGAGAAGTCATCCTCCTGAAATTCACCCGTCTTCTCCATAACGAAGGGCTACACTCTAGGGAAGAGGACTTTGTCAGAGCACAATTCTAAAACTTTATCCTAAGTTTCTCCTTCCCACAGAAGCCCCTATAGCTTTTCTGTCTCAGATAAGTTGAAGATGGGGAGTTCACAGGTGTCAGGAATTTAAGGAAATAGATGCTGCAGCCAGGAAAAGGAGTAGAAGGCAAGGGAAGAAAACTATACCACTGGAGAAATATCTGTGAAGGCCATAGCCCCAGGGCAAGGCCCACTTAAAGACCGAGATTTCTTCAAAAGATTACAAAGCATTTCCCTTCCCAACACCCTACCACCACAGCAACAGGACTCCAGTATAATAACAGTGAGTTACAGGTGAAGAGCTGCAAGACACAGATTCTCTCTGAGAAGGAGTACTTAGGGAAGACAGAGTTAAGAAAAGAGACAAAAAGAATAACAATAGAGAAATTTGAAGCTCCTGGCACTTAGAGCCACAAGAAACATTAAATACATCCAACCTCATAGATTAGCATAAGTCTTTACTATAAAACTCCATATAACTCTATTTACCTCAGTTCCCACAGACTGATACAACATGTCCAGCTTTGGGAAAAAATTACAAGACATGCAAAAGAGAAAAAAATATAGTCTGAAGAGACGAAGCATCAGAACTATACTCAGATATAATACAGATGTTAGCATTATCAGACAAGAAATTTAACTACAATATATCATGAACTTTAATGGAAAAAGGAGACAGCATCAAGAACAGATAGATGCTGTAAGCAGAGAGATGGAAACTCTCCAGATGAATCAAAAGGAAATGCTAGAAATCAAAAGTGTAACAAAAATGAAGAATGGCTTTGATTGGCTATCATCAGTACACTCAATACAGCCCAAAAAAGAATCATTCTATTTTCATCATATATTAAAACCAGAGAAGGCAAAAAAGTAAAGGGGAAAAAATAATGAACAAATGCAACAAATAGAGAATAGTTACAACTATGGTAGATATTAATCCAACCATATCAATAATTATTTTAAACATGAATGGTATAAATATACCAATTAAAAGGCAGTGATTATCAGAGTGGATCAAGAGAAAACAAGACCCAATTCAGTGTTGTCTACAAGGAACCTACTTTAAATATAAAGACTCAGGTTAAAAATGAAGGGATAGAGAAATCTGTATGTATCTTGCTAACACTAATCAAAAGAAAGCTAGAGTAGCTGTATTAATTTCAGGTACAGCTGACTTCAGAACAAGGAAAATTATCAGGAATAAAGAGGGGCATTACATAATGATAAAGAGGTTAATTCTCCAAGAAGACATTAACAATTCTAAACACATATACACTTAAAAAACAGTATTAAAGTACATGAGGGAAGAACTAAAAGGAGAAACAGACAAACCCACTGTTATAGCTAGAGACTTCAACATTCCTCTGTTAGTAATTGACAAAGCAAGCAGGCAGAAAATCAGTAAGGATATGGATGACTGTGACAGAAGTAAGGGCCAGGATGTCTAATACTCTGGGGAGAGTCATGACCCAAATTTTATAAGGATAGTTCTTACAGAAGTATAGGGGTTAAGTTGGAGAGGCAAGATGTTAGAGAGGGGGCGATCTGCTCCTCCACCCATGAGAGTTAATGTAAGTTTGTAAGTAAGAGGCTTTGAGTAGAATAACTGCAGAAGGAGAAAAATGGGGCGAGATTAGACCATCATTTTCCAAAATGTGTTTAGTAAAATCTTCTGTGATACTGCAAAAAAAAATTGGGTTCTGTGACCAAATAACTCTGGGAGACAATGCATGTAGTAGCCTATATCAGATGGCCATATTGAATGCATATTAGCATATCAAAAGCTTTTAAAAGTTCCTTTGTAAAGAAATCTATTTAACTCTACCCAGTTCAGCATTTCTGAAATTTGTTTTGATCATGGATACTTTTTGCATTTTTGGTGACCCTTATTAATATCCCAAGGAACTAATGTGCTTCTGAATATAGACTGAAAATACCACCCCAAAAATAGGGAGATGGAATCAATAGGATTTGACATTCACTGGATCTGTGTATTGTTGTTGTTCAGTTGCTAAGTTGTGTCCAGCTCTTTGCACCCCATGGACTGTAGCATGCCAGGCTTCCCTGTCCTTCACTATCTCCTGGAGTCTGCTCAAACTCATGTCCATTGAGTTAATGATGCCATCCAACCATCTCATCCTCTGTTACCCCCTTCTCCTCCTGCCCTCAATCTTTCCCAGCATCAGGGTGTATAAAAAAGGGAAAAGGATAATGTCGGCTTAGAAGTTTCATAACTGGCTAAGGAGAAAGAGGAGAAGGATGTTAACCATAACAGGAAACAGATGAAAAAATTTGCAGGAAAAGATTCAGCTGTTGTATATATGCCAGTTGAAATATTGCCGTAATATGTATTTGCAAATCTTTAGAAGGCAGATGGAAATTCAGATTAGGAGTTTGGAAGAGAGGGGAAGTATTGATGTGAACTAAGGATTGGTCAGCATAAAGATGACAAGCCAAACTGTGAGATGGAACTCACTGCCCAAGAAGAGTTTATGAAGGTGACAAGATCAGAAGTGCTAGAGATAGAATCTTGAGTAATATTAAATTTACAAAGTATATCTTCAGTTAGGTAGATACTGGAAAGCCAGGTTGAGAGGTAGGAGGAAAGGATACAGTTGTACCATGGAACTCATCATAGGAGAGAGGGAGGGTTTTGGTCAAACCACACATATTGAGCACCTTTGTCTGCCAGATACATAGTCAAGGATATAGCAGTGAGGAAACCAAGCCCATGCCTTAATGGGGCCTACTGGATTCACATGAAAACCTCAAAATGCTTAACCATCTTAAGTATGTTGAAAATACTATTTAGACTCTGCATGATTGACTTCACTGTGTATATCTGCTGAGAGTTTAGGAAAATGAGGACTGAAAAGTTGTCATTGGATTTACCTGCTTTGAAGTCATCGTGGACTTTGGTAGAGTGCTGGGACAGAGTCCAGAATGGAGTGGTTTGAGAAGTGAGTGGGAGGTGAGGAAATGAAGTTAGCGAGCATGAATCACTCTTTCAAGTGCAGTAAGAGACAGCAAGTGTAAAGAGCTTCTTAAAGGAGAGCTATGGCAAGAGTTGGAAGGGGAGTGGGGTCAATGAGGCTTTTTAATATGGGAAAAGACATAAGCACATTTCAAAGCTCACGGGAAAGAACTAGTAGAAAAAGCTTGAGGACACAGGAGAAGAAGAGATGAGCAATACTAGGAAGAAGGAAAGGAAAGCCAGAACCCAATGTAAGCAACTGCTCTTAGAGGGAGGGTCATGGCCTTGATTTTCACATGAGAGGAGGAGAGAAACGGATGGATGTGGGTATTTTTAGAGACAGTGGCAGCCAGTTGTGGATAATTTCCATTTGATGGCTTGGGATTTTCTCTGCAAGATACTCAAGGTCAGCAGCTGAAAGTCTTGTCAAATGCTGAAGAAAGTGAGCCTCTGCCATGATAACTATGGGCTTGGAGGCCAGTCGACAAGGGAATGCAGAGACCAAGTGGTAAACTGGAGGCAGTCTGTCTGGAATTTGGGTATGAAAGTAAAGGGACTATCTCTTCCTCCCTTTTTCTTGAGATGGGCAAAAAGTATTGGGTTGGTGAAAAAGTTTGTTCAGGTTTTTCTGTAACATCTCATGGAAAAACTCACACGAAATTTTTGGGCAGGCCAATATAAAGAAGAAATTAAAGTGCAAGTGAGAGGCAAGTTGAAAGAGCGCACACTGTTGGTGGTATTAGTCGCTTAGCCATGTCAGACTCTGTGACCCCATGGACTAGCCCGCCAGGCTCCTCAGTCCATGGGATTTCCCAAGCAACAATACTGGACTGGGTAGCCATTCCCTTCTCCAGGGGATCTTCCTGACCCAGGGATGGAACCTGCATCTCCTGCATTGCAGGCAGCTTCTTTACTGTTTGAGCCGCCAGGTAAGTTAGAATTCACACTGAGTACATTTAAATTTCAGAAGAATATGAATCATATAAAAGCAAAGATTTCTTAACTCCAAGAGTTGTCTGGCATTTGAATGGCTCATCAGAGGAGATTGAAATGACCCTGAATGGTTCAAACAGAGATTGGGATGGTGTGATCTCCAAGGGTGATATGGCCTTAGAATTCCATCACATATCTCAGTGGTTTTCAGCACTGACTACATGGTAGAATCCTGGAGGAATTCACACATACCATGCCTAGGTCTCACACCCAGGGACTCTCATTCCACTGGTCTGAAAACAGGGTGGCCTACTCGAAACGTGGTCTACATACTGACAGCAACAGCAGCAGCATCTGGGACTTTGTTAGGTCTGCCAACGCCACCAAGGTTCCACCCAACCTACAAGACCTGAATCTGTTGTTACAAGACCCCAGCTGAGTTATGTACATATTAAACTCTGAGAAACGCTGGATTGAAGCATGGTATAGAGCAGGGCCAGTCATGGGTCCTTTTTAAATTCCCCTAGGAATTTCTAATGTCCAACCAGACTTGAGCACCACTGCTACATACAAAATGAGATTCTTTTGCCACTGTCTTAATTAAGCTCACATGATAAAATGGCATAGTATTATACACACATACACACACACACACACACACACACACACACACACAGAGTATATGTAAAAACTGGTGAAATCCAAACATCTGTAGTTAACAGGCTTGTACCAAATCTGTTTCATGCCTTTTATCGTATACTCTGGTTATGTAAGATGTTTTCATTAGGGGGAAGCTGAGTGATGAATACATAGGAACTCTGAACTGTAACTACAACTTCTTGTGAGTCTTAAATGACTTTAATATAAAAAGTTAAAGAGAAAGCATTTTAAGCTAAGAGAAAGCCTGCCTAGGATAAGAAGCAGCTGTTCTCCATCATCATCTAAGAAATAAACAGGCTCCATCATTCACTCGGAGCGGAGCCATTAGAGGATTTAAAGCGGAGGGATGACAGGTTGGGATTTGTGTTCTAGAAAAATAAATCTGGTGGCAGTTTGGAGGATTGACTAAAAGCAAAAAAGATGAGTTAGGAACCTGTTTCTGTCATTCAGATAGGTGATAAGGGCTAGAACCAAATCAGGAGCAATGGAAATAGAGCACGCGAGGATGGACTGGAGAGACCGGGAGGGAAGATCAGCAGGATTTGATGAATGGTTCTAGGACTGTCAACCTTGGCTACGTTGTACCCGCCCTGGGAAGCTTTTTCAGATAGAGATACCCAAGCCTTTGCCAAGGGGTGCTGATGGAAAGGTGTGAGGGGAGCCCAGGCATGTGAGTTTGTGGACTCCACAGGTGGTTCAGATGGGCAGGGCTGAGAGCAGCTGGCTCCGACTGAGGAGGCGGGAAGTGCAGGGTAAACCTCACAGGTTTTCAATCCAGTCGTGCTGGAACCAACAGAGGATGAGGAGGAGGCAGCAGAGAGACAGCCAGGATAAATTAGGGAGGTAGTCCGTCCTCTCCCGTTTGTTTTGAGTAAAATTTGTAAAACGCTTGAGTTAAAATGTGTAAAGCCATTATCCTTGCAACCTAGCTGTCTTCCCATGGCATATCTAAGCATATGCTTTTAAATGAAAATAAAACCTTAGTTCAGTCGTTTCTGCCATCCAAACATAACTTCGGCTTATTTAAAAACGACAACAGCAGAAATTAACATAGTGTTGTACATCAATTATACTTCGGTTAAAAAGAAAAACCAACGACAACAGCAACATTCTCTGAAGGATTTATACAAACAAATCTTCAGGAAGCTAGGCTCAATGCTTTGAGAACAAGGTGAGAGTCCTTGTCTTGACTGCTAGTGGCCTGTCTACATATTCTGGAATGCCCCTCCCCACCTTTCTCCCAAATCTTTGCAGATACCGCTCTCATTTTCTTCTGAACGAGTCTCTCCTTTGGGGTTGGTGTTTGGGGTTGGTGCGGCTGTTTTTTGGAATTCACCCAAACACTCACTCCTCCTCCCCCCCAATCTCCTGGGCCAACAGGGCAGCAGGTGCATTGAAGCCTCTGCAGTCAGCACTCACTGCTAATAAACCCCAGATTCCAGGTACGGGCTTCAAGAGACACTCACTGTGCCCTCAGAGCTTTGAGTCAGAAGCAGCCAATGGCTAATGGTTTATCTTTTTCAGGGTGACCCCCCAAAGCCACCAGTCCCCACCTCACATAAACAATCTGGGGTTTCCCCACTGAGAGTCCCTTGCTCCCTACTGGGAGCTCTCTGTCTTCATAAACTTGTGTGAAAAACACCATGAATACGTTTCCATCTCAAAACAGTCTTTTTTTTGTTGTTTTAGCATTTCTACTTTCCCCATTAAGATATTTCTGCCCCTTTTTTTAACTTAAAAAGTTACAAAGCTCACTACTATCCAAAGCTCACTATTATTCTATAATAATGCAGAAGCACTTCATAACATATAAGACGCACACTGTGGAGTATAACAGTTATTTAAATGGTTAATGTGAGATAGAAAACACTAAGGTGGCATTTACAGGGCTACTACTGTGTTTATGTCTCAGCTTTCTACTAAGTATGTTATTTACAAGGTAACAGAGTAATGCCTAAGTTTATGCATTTTTTAAATGAACCCAAACTTAGTTTGAGATCTGAAGGCTATTTTATATTGATTCTGATGCAGCCACTTCAGCTTGAAAAAGGAGAGAGGAAATGATAGACTGAGAATTTAAAATCTCTTTATTCCTAATTCCAATATCCTATTCTTTCTAGAACTGCCTTTATTAATAACTGCCTGGGTATTCCCTTGAGAGCTGGGCTGGCAAGGCATTACAGTGCTGTTTTGTTTTGTGTTTAAATTGTCACAGCATCTTTCCTTTTAGACATAAAAGTACATATACTCATTGTAACAGTCATCATCTCTCCCCACATGTTCTGGTTCCTCTTGCTGTGTGTTTGCCTTTCTGTTTGTTTTCTTTTTTCCCGCTGAGTATTTGAGAACTAGGTAGTTCTTCTGCTTGATCACTTCTCAATATTTAACTAGGTTTCAGGCCATGCAAATAGAAGCTGTTTAATGCATGCTAGTGATGCCAAGGCGATTGGACACAGTGTGTTGGCTTGTCCGGAACATCTCTGTCTTGAGTACTGTGTGCCTGCACTGTGTGGGGCATGGGGCTGCAACAAAGAATAAAACTCAAAGAGCAGAAAGAAGACAGATGTGTCCACACGCAGGGGGACCAGAGAGGACCTCATCTCATTTCCAAGGCAGGCTTCTTGGAAGAGGTGATGCAGGAGCTAAGCCCATCACCCCTCCGAGAAGGGAGGACTGGGGACCACGACCAGGCTGCTTGCTCACTCTGCAGCCCTTTCCAAATCAGCCTCACTTGCTTATTTATTATTCCTGCTCCGCAGCAACTTCTCCCCCTAAACAGAGTATTGCTCTAAAAAGTGCCCTGCAGATGCTTCCCGCCTCACATCAAATTAAAGCACTGTAGAATATTATGTTTAGTAAACCTTGCCATCGTGCCTCCCACAAAAAGAGAAATGCTATTTCTCACGAAGAATTAAACCCTACATCAAGAGACAGGTGGTAGCTCCATGACAGGAACACTACTAGACAGCCAGGAAGAACATGGGATTTCTAGGCATTAAAACCATCACATGCCTCATGAATAGAAGCTCACAGGTTAAGATGCCAGATTCACGTTCTGATTGAGATGTGTTGGACTCTTAGGGGTTCCAACACTAAGAACCTGTGATGTGTATCTCTGCCAGGCACTCTGTCTTCATTGTCCCATTCAGAAATCAACAACACTCTAGATAGTAAGCCCATTTTGATGATGTTGAAACTGAGGCTCAATAAGGAGATATGCTCAGCATTGTCAAGTGGTCACCAATTTGGCTGGATATGAACACATGTCTGTATGACCCCAATGTCAGGCTCTTTTTAGCATGCCAGGCTGCCCCTGGAGCACTTCTTTTTGGCTTTCTTTACAGCTAGCCCCACTTGTCTTGAACTTAGATATTCTCTTACAAATCAATAAAGATACAACAACCCAATAACCAAAGGGACAAACAGCTTGAAGGGACACTTTGGGAAAGCGTATAGCCACATGGCTAGTGAGCATATGCAGAGGTGCTTGGCTTCAGACATCATGGAAATGTACCTTAAACCAAAGTGAGATACCACTACACATACCCACCAGAATGATACAACTTTTAAAGACTGGGAATCCAAGTGTTACTGAGGATATAGGGCAACTGGAACCTATATACATTGATGGTGTGAATGTAAAATCGTACAGTCACTTTGGAAGACTTCAACTAAATATATGCCTACTCTCCCATTCTGAACTTCCACTCCTGGGTCTCTATACCCAGTGGTATGCTCAGGCTGGCTCATAAAAGCTAACTGAGCACTTCTCTTCCTACATCCTACATCCCCCTGACATTGACCATGGTGGGGGTTGTTTACTAATGGTACAAGTCAGAGCTATTTTTGTTAGAGAACTTACTTTTTCACATCTACTAACATGCCACTGTGTATACCTGAGAGAAATGAGTGCAGATGTCCACAAAAGGACTTTACAAGAATGGCCATTACAGTTGTATTGATAACAACCCTAAAGGTCCACTAATGAGAGAATGAAACAAATGCATTTTTTTTATGCAATAAAATACTCTGCAGTAAAAATTAAACTGTAAGCTATAAACACAATATGGATGAATCTTAGGCCACGGTCTGAGTCAAAGAAGGGAGACACAAAAGAGTACAGTTGACCTTTGAACAACACAGGGATTAGGGACACCGACCCTCGGCATGATTGAAAATCCATATATAACTTTACAGTTTGACCTCCCAAAGTCATGGTTCTGCATCCACAGATTCAGCCAACCACAGGTCATGCAGTACTATAGAATGTATTGATATTTCCTGGAAAAAAAGCCTGAATGTATGTGGATCCATGCAGTTCAAACCTATGTTATTCAGGGGTCAGCTGTACATAATGCCTGATTCCATTTATTGGAAACTCAAGAATAAGCAAAGGTAATCAATGTTGATAGAAGTCAGAATAACTTTCCTCCGGGGGTTTGTGCAGGTACTGACCAGAAGGGGCACAAGGGGGTCTTCTGGGTGCTGTGGATGTTCAGTGTCTTGATCCAAGCAATGTTTATATAGGTAGGCACATATAAAATTCATTGAGCTGTCCACTTAGGATTTGTGCCCATCCCTGTATACAGGTTATGCCTCAATAATGAACAGTGAACACACATACACATTTTATTCAGTGACCCTGTTAATTAAGGCAGACGTGACCACCCTCCCAGCAGTGCAGAGTGTTCCCCAGTGGTGAGGACCGACATGAAGGAAAGCTGTCTGAATCTTGGCAGACCACTCAGCTCAGTTTTACTGACATCCAACATGCCGCCATCATGGAGGCTTTCAACACCTGTCCTGGCAGCGTTGCCGATGCATGAAGAATTTGCCTCCACCAGCACATCCTCCCCAGGCACATCACTGCCTGGGAAGGAATCCAGTGAACACATCAGCTGTCTCTCCCACACACCTACCTCCGTGAGAGCAGAAATCCAGAAATGTAAAGATAGGGACTCTCATCCAACTTGGGCAATATTCCAGCACTTGCTGTCAACAGAGAACACTGAAGCCCAAGACCTTACCTGCTAAGATGTTCTAGAAGGATGCAAAGAGGCTGTTAACTGTGTCTCTGAGTGGTCTTTTTTTTTTTTTTTCAAATAAAGAAATGCCTGCTTCCTTTATCATCAGCAAGAAGAAAGATGAGAGAGCATGTCATCTCATAGCTCTCCATTCCTGGCAGGATGCAGGCCTTGTCCTTTCTTGAGGAGTTATGGGGCATTCTTGTCATCAATATACCTTGGACTCAACCTTAATGAAAAGACTGGACTATGCCCCAGACAAGGGAGAAGTGCTGTTGGCAGCATCTAGACATTAACATTTATGAACACAGCAGAGCCCCTTGAGAAATGTTTGCTGCATACCTACTGCATGCAAGTTGCCAACATCAAAGAAATGTTTCCACCATCAAAAGACAATATGAAAAGAAGCTCAAAAGATCTTAATTTACTCCCTAAGGGTTGAGTTCTGACATAACCAATTCTTGAATACACAAGAAACTGGGGATTGGGTGGTTTTAGAATGGTGCAGTGTTTTGAGGATATTCAGTTCAGTTCAGTCGCTCAGTCGTGTCCGACTCTTTGCGACCCCATGAATCGCAGCACGCCAGGCCTCCCTGTCCATCACCAACTCCCAGAGTTCACTCAGACTCATGGCCATCGAGTCAGTGATGCCATCCAGCCATCTCATCCTCTGTCGTCCCCTTCTCCTCCTGCCCCCAATCCCTCCCAGTAGCAGAGTCTTTTCCAATGAGTCAACTCTTCCCATGAAGTGGCCAAAGTACTGGAGTTTCAGCTTTAGCATCATTCCTTCCAAAGAAATCCCAGGGCTGATCTCCTTCAGAATGGACTGGTTGCATCTCTTTGCAGTCCAACGGACTCTCAAAAGTCTTCGCCAACACCACAGTTCAAAAGCATCAATTCTTCGGCAGTCAGCCTTCTTCACAGTCCAACTCTCACATCCATACATGACCACTTAGAAAAACCATAGCCTTGACTAGACAGACCTTTGTTGGCAAAGTAATGTCTCTGCTTTTGAATATGCTATCTAGGTTGGTCATAACTTTCCTTCCAAGGAGTAAGCATCTTTTAATTTCATGGCTGCAGTCACCATCTGCAGTGATTTTGGAGCCCAAAAAAATAAAGTCTGACACTGTTTCCACTGTGTCTCCATCTATTTCCCATGAAGTGATGGGACCGGATGCCATGATCTTTGTTTTCTCAATGTTGAGCTTTAAGCCAACTTTTTTACTCTCCTCTTTCACTTTCATCAAGATGCTTTTTAGTTCCTCTTCACTTTCTGCCATAAGGGTGGTATCATCTGCATATCTGAGGTTTTTGATATTTCTCCCGGCAATCTTGATTCCAGCTTGTGCTTCTTCCAGTCCAGCATTTCTCATGATGTACTCTGCACATAAGTTAAATGAGCAGGGTGACAATATACAGCCTTGACGTACTCCTTTTCCTATTTGGAACCAGTCTGTTGTTCCATGTCCAGTTCTAACTGTTGCTTCCTGACCTGCATATAGGTTTCTCAAGAGGCAGGTCAGGTAGTCTGGTATTCCCATCTCTTTCAGAATTCTCCACAGTTGATTGTGATCCACACAGTCAAAGGCTTTGGCACAGTCAATAAAGCAGAAATAGATGTTTTTCTGGAACTCTCTTGCTTTTTCCATGATCCAGCAGATGTTGGCAATTTGATCTCTGGTTCCTCTGCCTTTTCTAAAACCAGCTTGAACATCTGGAAGTTCATAGTTCACGTATTGCTGAAGCCTGGCTTGAAGAATTTTGAGCATTACTTTACTAGCGTGTGAGATGAGTGCAATTGTGCGGTAGTTTGAGCATTCTTTGGCATTGCCTTTCTTTGGGATTGGAATGAAAACTGACCTTTTCCAGTCCTGTGGCCACTGCTGAGTTT
Source organism: Bos indicus x Bos taurus (assembly GCF_003369695.1). Classification (NCBI taxonomy): domain Eukaryota; kingdom Metazoa; phylum Chordata; class Mammalia; order Artiodactyla; family Bovidae; genus Bos; species Bos indicus x Bos taurus. The sequence continues at coordinate 21,273,867 of NC_040105.1, forward strand.
TCCAAATTTGCTGGCATATTGAGTGCAGCACTTTCACAGCATCATCTTTCAGGATTTGAAAGAGCTCAACTGGAATTCCATCATCTCCACTAGCTTTGTTCGTAGTGATGCTTTCTAAGGCCCACTTGACTTCACATTCCAGGATGTCTGGCTCTAGGTCAGTGATCATATCATCATGATTATCTGGGTCGTGAAGATTTTTTTGTACAGTTCTTCTGTGTATTCTTGCCACCTCTTCTTAATATCTTCTGCTTCTGTTAGGTCCATACCATTTCTGTCCTTTATCGAGTCCATCTTTGCATTAAATGTTCCCTTGGTATCTCTAATTTTCTTGAAGAGATCTCTAGTCTTTCCCATTCTGTTGTTTTCCTCTATTTCTTTGCATTGATCGCTGAAGAAGGCTTTCTTATCTCTTCTTGCTATTCTTTGGAACTCTGCATTCAGATGCTTATATCTTTCCTTTTCTCCTTTGCTTTTCACTTCTCTTCTTTTCACAGCTATTTGTAAGGCCTCCCCAGACAGCCATTTTGCTTTTTTGCATTTCTTTTCCATGGGGATGGTCTTGATCCCTGTCTCCTGTACAATGTCATGAACCTCATTCCATAGTTCATCAGGCACTCTATCTATCAGATCTAGCCCCTTAAATCTATTTCTCACTTCCACTGTATAATCATAAGGGATTTGATTTAGGTCATACCTGAATGGTCTAGTGGTTTTCCCTACTTTCTTCAATTTAAGTCTGAATTTGGTATATTAAAAAACATTAATTCCAAAGGCTTTGAGCATTATTAGGATTGCTCTGTCTTCTTGAAGGATTTTGTTTTGTTTTTTGGCAGTGCAATGTGGCATCTGGGACTCCCTCCCCCCAACCAGGGATCGAACCCATACCCCCTACATTGGAAGTGTAGAATTTTAACCACTTGACCACCAGCTAAGTCACTTTGAGCATTATTAGATGTCTTGGTTTGGGGTCCCCCAGAAGCAGACCTTAAAATAAATCAAGTTGTTTTTGTTGTTGTTCTTGTTCAGTCACTCAGTTGTGTCCAGCTTTTTGTGACCCCATGGACTGTAGCACGCCAGGCTTCCCTGTCCTTCACTATCTGCTGGAGTTTGCTCAAACTCATGTCCATTGAGTTGGTGATGCTATCTAACCATCTCATCCTCTTTCATCCCCTTCTCCTCCTGCCTTCAATCTTTCCCAGAATCAGAGTCTTTTCCAGTGAGTCAGATCTTCACATTAGGTGGTCAAAGTATTGGAAATCAAGTAATCAAGTAAAGGTAGTTTATTTGGGAGTTACAGGGCAACCAGAAGGGATGCAGGGAAGTGAGACAAAGGGGAAGGAGATTCAAAGGGCATGTGATCCAGAAGATCATGGCAGGTTCTTTACCACTGAGCCACCTGGGAGAGGTGCCCTTCCCTTAATATCCAGTATTTCCCACATCCTAGAACTCCATGCAGATTTTTTTATTGCCTCACTGCTTGTCTGTATCTCCCATAGGGCGGATGTTCTATGAGGGGAAAGCCATATCTATCTGGTGTCAGCAAGGTTCGTGTAGGTTGTTGTTGTTATTTAGTCACTCAGTCGTGTCTGACTCTTTTTAACCCCATGGACTGTAGCTCACCAAGCTCCTCTGTCCATGGGGATTCTCCAGGCAAGAATACTGGAGTAGGTTGCCATTTCTTTCTCCAAGGTATCTTCCCAACCCAGGGATTGAACCCATGTCTCTTGTGTCTCCTGCATTGGCAGGCATGGATGAAGCCATATCTATCTTGTTCACATAGCTTGATGTAAGATTTACTAACAATGACTAAAACATATGCATTAAATGGTTGAATGGGAAGATCCTTCATCATCTGGCCCATCTCCTCTCCATATTTGTATTTCATTGACCACCCCCCCACCATGGCTACACACAAACAAATACACACACCCCAACATGTTAGACTCCCTGTACCCCTGTTACATCCTTTGGCTACTCCTATCACAGAATTTTAACACTTCATTCTCCTAACCAATTCTGAGAATCTATCTATAAAGTCCTTCCACTAGACTCTAAGTTTATTGAGGGTAAAACTACATCATAATATTCTTTACCTCCCCAGGGCTTATATTAATGTCCAGCATAGTGTGGAGACTTAGTACCTGTTGAGTAGATGGCCCACTGCTCTAATTGGTGATCAAATGCCTAAGACTTTCTCTCTATGACCTCTAACTCCCAAAAAGCAAAAATTCTCTGGCCTCCCACCTGCCACCTGCCTGAGAGTCATCACAGACTTCACATCTGGGAGCCTTTAAGAAACTTTATCAGCCAAGTCTGTGAGCCACTGTTGGCATATTACATCAAGATAGAATCACCCAGAGTGACACCTTTGGATGTAAAAGCAACCTCTACTCCTGGCTGGATGAAGCCACATGTCACTGAGACAACCAAGGGGAAGCGCTCTGTGGATTCCAGCAAGGTCAGTGTGCTCAGGGCAGGTGGATGGAATGTTCTAAGGGTGCTGTGGATGCACTCTGCCTCTGCAGTAGTGAAAAGAGCTGGGCTACATGAGAGCTGAATCTTGTAAAACATCAGAGCCTTGATGTGCATGGAAGGAAGTTGCAACGCTGGGAAGGGAGGTGTGATTGGAAGTAGTTAAGAGACAGAAGGAGTTTCTCCAGATTCCCAGAGGCCTGTCTGATGACAGGATGGCATCACATGCAACAGTCCAGGTTCCATCAGCAGTGATGGGTCTGCAAACCAAAGGACTGCCATCTCAGTACTTCCCTTGAGGTCCAGTGGTTAAGAATCTGCTTTCCAATGCAGGGAAAATGGGTTCGATCCCTTATCAGGGAACTAAAATCCCACATGCTGCAGGGCAACTCTACCTGCATGCTACACCTCCTGAACCCACGCACTCTAGAGCCTGTGCTCTGCAACAAGAGAAGCCACTGCAATGAGAAGCCTACGTGCTTCAATGAAGGGCTCATGCACCACAATGAAGACCCAACAGAGCCAAAACAAAAAACCAAAGGACTGCCGTTTTACAGCCACTGTGAGGCATAAATAGATGAGGTAACATCAATGCTCACATCCTCTGAGACTGCACAAGTAGGGAGAACATTCTGCTTTGCTTACGATGATCCCACTCTGTGCCTGGTGTTGCTATGAAATTACTGCCCCTGTCTTGCACTCTCAAAAGTGTTCCAGTTTGCATGATAAATTATATGGTCACCCTACCCATGGACAGCATTAACAGCAGGCAGAATCTTCGAACAGACATGACACTAGATATAGGTACATGGGAGTTTTTTATATTAGTCTCTAAACTTTTCTGTGTTTTAAAAAAAACTTTTCCCTCTCCAAAAAAAGAAATACAACAAACAAAAACACTAGAAAAACTTCAAACTACTCTATAATTTAAGCATAACACATAATTATTTCAGAACCCAATCTCTCCTACCTAAATTGTTTCTCTGCATTTGTATTTTGTAGATTATAGTCTAACCATATCCATTTGTCTAATGAGGTCAGCCATTTGTCTGCAGTGTGTAAGTGACAGGATTAAATTCAATGTCATCTGTTTATTTAAGATGGAAATGATATGCATGTAGCACAGTAGCCTTTGGGTACAAATGAAGTATCATTCAATGTCACCAGAGAAAATATAAATCATCAAGAAGGAACAAACATTGAAGGCTCAGGTGGCATGGCTTTGCTTGGCTTCCTCTATGTGCCAGGGAGACAGGATGGAGAGAAACAGAGTCCCTGCCCTCACGGAGCATTTATATTCTGATGTTAAACTGCCTTTGGGGAGGGATGATACCCAAATCCTGTAGGAACCCCCAACTGCAACCTGATGTTTTGCAATAAATCCCCAAATTGCCAGCTCTTTCCACAAATATGTCCTGTAATACTTTTTTTTTTTTCTTTTTCCTGTGTGTGTGTGTGTGTGTATGGGGTAGGGGTGGGGTCACACAGAAAACATACAGGATGCAAAGGATGCTATCTGGACTGATGAGATGCTTGTTTCATCATACACCTGTGGTGCTCATCTCCAGCTCGGGGCAATGTGCCTGTAACTGGGACCAAGAATGTGGCTTCCCTCTGAGGTCTCTGTCACAGATACCTGGCATTCGCTGGGCCTCACTGGTCAGTAAACATTGGGATCCTGGTGCTCAGTCATGTTTGACCCCTTGACTTTGTTACATCATCACCACTTTTAATTCATAGCTGCTGCTAACCATGTCATCCTGTGGCTTGACTGTGCTTAGGCCTAATACCACCAAACAGGTTTATCAATATTCAAATGGTCAAAGCAGAGATATGAGGGGCAAAGTCTTGACACTGTCAAAAGAACTCCCATGAGGGGACAATCTTCTGAGCCCAGGATTTCAATCTGGGCTGATCCTCTTACTAAATGTGTGCATGTGTGCTCAATCATGTCCAACTCTTTGTGACTCCTGGACTATAGCCTGCCAATCCATGGGTCCTCTGTCCATGGCATTTTCCAGGCAACAATACTGGAGTGGGTTGCCATTCCCTTCACCAGAGGATCTTCCCGATCCTGTGTCTCCTGCATTGGCAGGCGGATTCTTTACCACTAAACCACCTAGGAAGCCTTACTAAATGTGTGACTGTGAGCAAGTTACATAAGGTCCTTGAGGCTCAGTTTCCTCACCTGTAAATGCAGTATAACAGTGACCTCTTACAAAGCCCAACCCTTTGCAGGCAATTAACACCTTTTAGGTTCCTTCTTTTGCCCACCCGCCATAGAGCCTAGTTGGATGCTTATGGTAATCTAACTGGGAGCTAACATGGAAAAGGTTGAGTGGTTTTAGGCTGGGAGCTTATCTGGAATTAGGGAGTGCTAACTTATAAACATGTACCATCCAGGTCTTCTCTTAAGATATTTGTACTGATGTACTATTAACCCTGTTTACTCTTTAGTCTCTCAGTACAGATGTAAGCAAAAATCTGTCACCTATACATTTCATTGACTATATTGGGTTGGCCAAAAAGTTCCTTTGGTTTTAAATAAAAATAAAAGACATTTTTTTGTGTTCACCAAGAACTTAATTGAACAATATATTCAGTAACTGAATGAACGTTTTGGCCAACTTTTCAAGAACAACTGAGAAAGTTCTATGCATTAAAGAAAAATATTAAGGGAGACAAGTCAAACCAGAGGATAGAAAAGGGGTTTTTCGCTGGCTCATTTTCATTTTTGCTAACAAACCTCTACTGGGTACCACTTGTGTGTCAGAGACCAAATTGAGTAGTTTATATTCAGTTTCTCACTTATCCTCTAGCAACCATAAGGAGATGGGTCCTGTGACTGACCCCATTTTACTGATGAGGAAGCTGAGGCACAGAAAGAGCTACTAACAGCTTAGTGTTCAGGATCCCACATCTACTAAGAGTCACGGCTGGCAATTGCACCCACACTAGGCCACCAACATTCACACCTCCCAGAAAGGTCAAAGCCCTGGCAAGCTGAATCATAGAAACTGTCATGGCATCAACCATTTGCTCTGTAGGACCTCTTTTCAGATCCCAAAAAGGAAGGTAGCAGCTGAAACACCCCTGTGACTTTTAAGGTCAGTAGCTTTGTAAGGTCAGCAGATTGGAAGACAGAGAAAAAACATTTCAGGAAGAAAAACTGCTATCAAGTAGCACACTCTTTTATGAACTAAATCAAGTACTCACTCCAGTCCACCATTCAGGAGTGCCATCACCATGTCATAGGTGGAACTTCTTCCTTGCTCCGTGCCCCTTAGAAACAGTGAATCCTTTGAAAGAGAAAAACAATTGTCAAAGATCTCATCTGATGGAGACACTTGCTCATCATTTTGTAGATTTAATGTTGTTATTAATTATCTGCAGTTTCAAATATTTCAAGGGTGTGGGTTATGTGGCATTTTTTCTCTTAAGAAAAATCTGCTAAAAGCATGCATTGCACTTGCATGCAGGGACTCATGGCCACAATATCTGCAAGCATCACTCCCTTGTAAAAGGGAATGAGTTGATATTCTACCCAGAACTGTTGTCTTTTTCCTAAAAGCCTGTCCGCGACCACCAAATTAGCCCTTGGAAACCAAATATAAATCTGTTCCCCCTACCCCACAGGGAGCTCTGGTTCTGACAGGACTTTTGGAAAGGAGGAGGGGCTAGAACAGGGAAAGAACAGACCCTCAATGAAGGTTAGTGAGCCACATAAAATTGCCAACACTGACCCACTCTTTTACCTACAGAAGTGGCAACTTCATATGGTTTAACCCAATATTGAATGCTAGATCAGACACCTTTTATATGTTATCACATTTGATCTTCACAATGATCCTATAAGATCAGGTTTATCCCCCCTTTACATATAATGAAACTGAATTAAATGCCTGAAGCTTAGTTTGGGTTATCCCCGAAGTTGTCGCAGAGTCAAGAAATTGATGTGAGTAGTATCTTGGAATACAACTTTGTGAAGCTCTGGTCAGAGAATGGCCACGTAAGACAGGGAAGGGAAGAAGTGAGTTATGGGGACACTGTCCAGCTGGTGGCTCTGTGGGCAACTGGAGCCCAATCCCACTGGGAAACTCCAGGAGCCAATGAGGAACATATGCCACAGAGTCAACCCACCTTGGGGACAAGGGAGCTGGGCTATTTATACACAAACTGTTTTTAGTCATCAATCTAGGCCTCTTGGGATTGGGACAGTATGTTAATACCTCATCATTTCCACATCAGGCTGGAAAGAGGGCTGGTGTGCACTGAAGTGGTAAGGAGACAGGGCAGCTATCTGTGTTGGCTATGGTCTCATAGCTAGAACAATAGACAGGGTTTGAACTGGTGGTTTTCTGACCTCATGTCCTTCCCACTAAAGCACAAGATGTCAAATCACAGGAAATACCACAAGCTCCAGGAAAACTGGGAATCAATTTTAGGGTTGTATCTGGACAGCTAGAAGACACTCACCACTCCATGCTTCCCTGCTGAAGAATAACTACATGTGTGTGGCCCTCCGGAGTTTACAGAATGCATGCAGATCTATCACCTCATGGACCCTCATCATGACCATGAGACAGACTAAAATCTACTCACTCACAAGATTATAATAGTCACGTGTATACTATATAACTATTGAGTATACGTTCCAGGAACTATCCTACATAATAGAAAGGTAGAAGTGCACCAAAGAGATAAACACTCCAGCATGGTAAAACACCGATTCTAGTGGGGAGAGCAGAAAAAAGAAACAAAGAGGTGCATCATGGAATGCCATATCATAACAGGTGTCATGAAAAACTTAAGCCAAGATAGTGATGGCCAGGGACATTTTTTTTTTTTTAATTCAGGCTGAGGTCAGAGAAGATGATTAAATTTGAGGAGGGAAGTAAAAGAAAGATGTTCCAGGCAGAGTTATGACAAAGGCCATATAACTAGGGCACCATGAGATACGAATCCGGAGAAATCACCCAGGGCAATGCCTCATCTTGCTGGCTACAGTCGGGACTTGGATTTTTGCTCTCAGCATGATGAGGAATCACTGGAGAATTGAGGGCAGCAAAGTGGCACGGTATATGTTTTCAAAAGTTCATTTTTTATTTATCTCTAACTCATGGTCCCCAACCCAGAACGGGGACGAACCCAAATGGAATTCTTCTGATTCCCAATCCAGTGGTTTTTCCACTTAGGTTCACAGTTGTTCTCTATACCTAGACGTCCTTGGTGTTCTTTTTGTTTTCCTGTCCCTTGCATAGTTATTTGTGATCTCCTGACCAAATCCTAATACTGTTGTTGCCAGTTCCCCAGGCATTTGGCTCTTTGGGACTTCTCTTTGCCTCTTAGCCAATCAGCGTTAACATTCTCCGATTTCTGAGAGCGCCCTGTTCTCTTAGAGTTACCTAGCAAAACTCATGACCCACAAACTTGCTCAAGCAGAGTTTAAGCTTGACCATGAAAGTCAAGTAAGAACAGCAGGATTCAAAAATAACCACTCTAATCAGAAAGTTTAACTTTAGAGATTTCCAGGATTCTTCCTATCAAGGAATTTTAATAGTCAAGAACAAATCAAATTTCTTCCCAGGCTATGGGGAAAAAAGAGAGTATTGAACCTGTGGTTCATCATATTCTTTCTCATCCAGAGCAACATGGAGTCAGGCAAAAGTCACAATGAGATATTGCAGTTGTCTTTTCCTTCATCATGACTATATTTTGTTTTGAAAATCTCAGATTTATTTGCTTCAAATCCAGAGCTACAGTGTCTTTCCAGTCAGAGCTGCAAAGACAAAACAACCTGTTCAGGGAATTATACTGTGGGGCTTTTAAAAGTGTCAGTACCCACAGTACAGTGTTTACCCCCTGGTAAAACAAGGAGAAAAACAGAAACATTCCACTCTTTCAGACCTGCACTGGCTCTGCAGTACTGACAAAGGTGACCATTTGTCTCCTGTCACTGGAGCAGGTCAGCATGACAGCGGGCACACATGGGTAGAGGAAGCGTGTGGATAGACAGTCATTTGTTTAGCTATATCCACAGCTTAAATTCGGTATCCTCTGAACATGTTATGTTTCAAAGGCAGAATGATATTTCTGTTCACTTATTAAGGGATGACTAACTTGCTTTTGGCTGCACTACAAATGAATCACAGTAACAATCCCCAACTTGCAACTGATGTTCTGATGTAATGCATTTCTATTAAAAGAAGAGGAAAGAGAGTGGGTGAGAGTGAGATCATGCAGCTACAGAACAGAACACCGAGGGAACTAGCGTAATTGATGAACTGCAGCGACCAGACCCATCCACTTCAAGGTGTTTTCTTGTGTCCTGGGGGAGAACACCTTGCCAGTCTGTTCCTACCCCCTCAACAGGGGCAGAATATCAACCCTGATCAAGGCATGGAATCTGGAGGGGTTCAGTGAATAAAACGCTTCACTTAGGGGTGAAATCCTGATATTCTTTGAAAGCATTCTGAAGCAGTTTTGATCTCGTGTCACTTCGAAGGAAGTATTTGGGGGCAAATAATGTAGGTTAGGTTAGACAAGCAAACCAACAATTTCCCCTTTTCAACTGTTTTCCCGTGAGCAGCTTATTTGGGAGTAGCAAAAGGAGGGAGCGGCAAGGTAAGATAGGGAAAGGAAGGCAGCCCATAAAGGTGGTGTCACCAGACTGATACCCCTGGGGACCTGCACCCTCCTCACAGCCTCAATGCAGCTGAGCTTTCTGGGGGATAGCAGAGGGTGTTAATTGCCCTGCCTGGCAGGATGGCCTTCCACCTTTATCTGTCCCCCCTTTTCAACATGAAACAAATACAAAAAAAGCTGGAAGGTGTTGGAAGAGCTCTTCTGAACCCACAGGTATTTTTCCTATGTTAATTACCACTCAGGAGCAGACACTTCCTCCTGGATCCCTCTGTACTCTCCTCGACAAGGTGCCCCTGCTGTCTTCTGAGGAAGATCTGCCTGTGCCAAGGAGAGGCAGAGAGGAAATGAGACTCTGGCCTGTCGTGCCCAGCAGCCCACACTGGCTTTGTCCCAGGCTCTGGCAGAAGGGGATTATAAGAGTGAGTGCCTCCCCAGCCCGGGAAATCACTCAGAGGAGGGAATCTTTTTGTTTTTTTTCTCTCCAGTAAACCTATTTTTCCCTACCATGTGGTTTTCTTTCTGGGTTTCATCTACTATCAGATCTGTCATTGACCTAAAAAGTACTTCAGTGTGTTGAAAAAGCATACTTCAAGCAGCTGTAATAAATCTCAAATTGATATTTATGGAGTTAACTTTCTCTTGCTGAGGATCTGATTGTATACTTTGTGGATGTCACTCATCTTAGAATTATGTCATGTTAGAACCAAATGGTCTGTCCTCAGAGATTAGTGGGACCAACCTCCGTTTTTTACTGAAAAATCTGAGATATGAAGTAGAGTGACATTCCTAGGGTCTCTGACATTCCTATCTCAGCAGCAAAAGCCAGATTTCAACTCAAAACTTATTACTGAATTCCATTATGCCCCACAGTCTCTTTGCTTGGTAAGTCTGTTTTAAAAGTTTTCTTTGGCAACTGAAGAGGCTGGATGGAGAATAAGCAAAGTCAGTAAGTTCAAACCCATCCTTCGTTACTTGTTCACATCAGCATGTTCCGTTGCTGCCTAAACATGAAGTTGGCTCTTTGGATTATTTCTGGTCTCTCTCAATGGACCCCATAAACCCAGGTGCAGCTGCCCCACAGCTCAGTCACATCAAGGCTGGTCACGTAAACCAGGTGGGCAGACAATTCTTCATTCTTCTCCACATCCTCTTCATCCTTACTGAAGTTCTAAAGCTGTCCTGGTCTAGATTCTCTAGGCCTCAGTTGTTCCAATTATAACATGGAAATAATGATTTAACCATTTCCATAGGGTCTTGTATTGAATAAAATTGAAAACTGTATAGAGAGTACTAAGCAGACTAGTTACTATTACTATCATCATTCTTAACCTGAAGGGTAATGAGAGCAAAGAATATAACAATTTAAACAGAGCCTTAGAATGAATCTCAATTTAACATTCAGTCTGGCCTCTTTGAGGGGCTTCCCAGGTGGCTCAGTGCTAAAGAATCCGCCTGCAAATGCAGTATATATGGGTTTGACCCTGGGTTGGGAAGATCCCCTGAAGAAGAAAATGGCAACCCACTCCACTATTCTTCCCTGGGAAATCCCATGGACAGAGGAGCCCAGTGGGCTACAGTTCATAGGATCACAAGAGTCAGATGCAACTGAGCACACACATGTACAAACACTGGCCTCTTTGGCAGCAAATACAATAAACATATTGTGATCAAGACTGACACTGGATTATGCTTTGCTAGAGTGCTCAGCATTGTCTACTGTTAGGATCATTCCCTTGTTTTGGACACCAGATCTTTTATGTGATTTTCCATATGTAAGTGTGAGCACCCTAAATTCATGGAATTTATCCTATTATTGACAATACAGTAGATTTGATGAGTACTTATTGAATGTGTGTTGAGTGAATAATCTAAAAATCTATAGAGTTATATAAACATGGATTCTATGTTGAGCCACATGACAGATCCAGACTATATTAAGGGTCAGGACTATTACTTCACGATGTTTCCCTCTCCTTTTCTTTTCCAAGGGTCTGTAACTAATAATAAGCTTGCAGCAATTGAGACTGTCCATTCTGTAGACTGAGGTGTGTTGGTAACCATTTCACTATCACACTTTGATGTTTTCCTATCTTTCTTTCCCCCTTCTGCCCCTAAGAGCAAAAATTTATTTAAAGGCTAAGATGAAGTCACTGTAAACTAACTTGTCATCATTTTCATCTTGCTTTTCTTTTCCAGTACAGAAATTTAAAGTAAGTATAGACCAATGACGACAACACATAGCTGTGATCTCTGGTTTCCATTTTACCCTGTAAATGGACTAAGATCATCTACTAATGTGTCTGCTGTCCTGAGTGGGGCTCCTTTAGGAAAGTAAATCTGGGCATTCTAAAACGCTATACAGGAAGAAGTCCAAGTAGCATGTGCAGTGTGTCTGCCCATGGCTCCCTGAAGAGCCACACCCACTCCAGAAGTCCCAGGAGGGAATCTCCACTCTCCTTTCCCAAGCCGCTCACTATCCACTCCCCTTTTACCCCCAGGAGAATCATGCAGACTCCCCCTGCCAGGTGGGTGGCTTCAGCAAATACCCCATCTCTGGCTGCTTTGTCACCCAGCATCTCCCTGCCACTGAGAAGCGAGAGTGACACATGTTCTACCCACCTGACCTTCAGAAATTCAAAGCAGGTGAATCCCGCAGCAGCTCTGGTACTGAGAGTTAAGAAACCTCCCCTCTCTAACTTCACTGAGGTTCTCACTTTCCAAGCCTCCCTCCTATGTGCTGGTGGTACAGGGGTTAACAGCATGTCTGCTTTCTTTGGTCTGTGGTCTCAAGGGTCCCAGCAGTAGATCTACAGGGCTGCCAGATCACTAAATGGTTTACAACTCCCCACCCAGCATGGCATGGTCGCATCAGAGAATGGATGGAAAATATCCCCTTGCTATAATTGGGTTCAGCCCTGTGGCTTAACACCATCTTATTTGGCAATCTTTTTCTCTTGACATATTTAGTAATCACTCCAAGGGAGATTTATTAGACCGTTCATGGGAACAAACAATGCACTAAATATTACACATATGCATGCTTTCAATACCACTCCTTTTCTAGCCTATTCTGAATCTTTCCCCCAAAGTCTTTCTTTTAACTCTCTTGTCACTAAACTCCTCTTGGTTCTTCCCTCCTCCACAGTAACCTTTCATATTTTGGAATTTTCTTTTTTAGTTAGGAGTTCTTTTAATCAAAACTCACTGGACCAAGCTTAGAACACACTCTTGGTGTGTCTAAACACACTCAATGTTTAAAACCATTCAAGTCATTCTGCTCCTCATCAATCCCAAAGCATCAAAACAAAAATTTAGCATATGGTTAGAGTTTGGTGAAAACAGTCTCCTAGGTATCTCTGGGACATCAACTCTGCATGTGTGTGTGAGTGTGTGTGTGTGTAGGAAAGGACTCAGAATATTTCAGCCAAATGTAATACAGTGAAGTGTTTCCTGAACCTCAGGGTTGTGGCCTATGAGGAGATGTGAGGGAGGAGCCACTGAGAATTAGGATTAACAACTCATGCTCTGCACAAACTAAAGGACTTTGACAGCTGGTGCCCCTCAGACATTTTCTAAAACCATAATCAATATCCCATTCATCCTGGCACAGGCATGCACAGCAAAATGTCTTAGCAAATAAACCAGCTACAGCAGATTTCAAAGCAAATCTATCGGGGTCATGGAGACACTCAGAAGGTTATGAATCACAATGGTGCAGCACCAGTATGGCAAGTCTGGGTGTGAGACTTTCATTCCCTTTCTGTGGGGAGTGTTCTCCACTCACCAGGTGTGGAACAGTGGCCAGCTCTACTCAGGAGAGTGCTCTATGCTCTGCACGGTCCTAGGTGTGCTCATGTAATTCATATGGCCACCACTGGCCTCATTTTGGAAACTGGCCTCATTTCACAGGGAGAAGGCCTTACTTTCTCACCTTAGACCACAGAATACACATGTTCTTACATATCTGAACTTGATGGAGCACTTGTAATTTCTTAGGGGTGGGGTGGTGAAAGCCCCAAATCAGGATTTATCCAGCTGTTGGCATTGCCAACCTGGAGGTGTCTGGCGAGGAGCTAGGAGGACAAGTGCTGGAGCCAGACTGCCTGGGACAGCCCAGCTCTGTGTGACTTTGGGCAGGTGACTTGGCCTGTCTGTGCCTTAGTTTCCTCATTTGTAACACAAGGTGGGTACTTGTACCTACTGCAGTTTCTTGTAAGGATTAAATGACATAATCTGTATGAAGGGCATGGAACTGTGTCGGGTATGTAGTAGGTGATGTTACGTGAGTGTCTGTATTCCCATGGGCACCTGGATCACAGGCATACAGAACCAGGGCATGGCAAATTTGACTTAGGGCAAGCTTCAGAGAATAAATCCTCCTGCACTTCCTTAGCACAACTGCCCTGTACCCCAGCCAACCTCTGCAGCTACAGCCCCCTTCCTGTAGAAGCAGGACTAAGGATCCTCAAGGTGAACTGCTTGTCTTATATGCCTGAGTGATTGCACCGAATGGGGAAATCACTTCACTGCCCTCCAAATCAGCCACAAGGGATGGGCCTACATAGGACCTCTGTGCTTGGACTTGTGCTTTAGTTCACTTTTGCCATTATATTTTGAAGGAGGAGACTGAATGGTAGACCTGTTGAGATTCTCAGATAGTTACAGACCCACTGAATCACACTTAAAGAACACAACATCCAACTTTAGCTGTATCGGCCTCCCTTGGAGGGTTTGTGAAAACCCAGATTCCTAGGCCCCACCCCAGAGAGTGTGACTTACCAGGTCTGAGATGGGGCCTGGGAATTTTCATTTCTGACAAGTCCCCAGGTGGTGCTGATGCTGCTGGTCCAGGGACCACGCTAGGAGGCCCTCGAGTCAGATGGGTGTCCTACATCCTTACTACTCAGTTCTGATGTAAGGTCCTAACATTTCATTTGAACTCTTTAGCTTGGAGATGGCATGAGTGACTCCCTTTCCCTTCCCCTACAAAAAAATAGAGACCTTTGGATCCACAGAGCTGTCAGTTAGGAATGTCTTATTTTTGGTCATCAACACTGACTTTCATTTTTTTCCCCATAGTTGCATGCTGCTGTAACCAGGATCCAGGTTCCAAGGCCTGGATTTAATTACACATTTGCTCACATCTGTATCCTGAATAACGATAAGACTTGCATTGTGGACGACATCGTGCATGTCCTAGAGGAGCTAAAGAATGCTCGGGCCACCAACCGGACCAATTTTGCTATCACGTACCCGATCACTCACTTAAAAGATGGGAGGGCAGTTTATAATGGGCACCAGCTGGGAGGCGTCACTGTGCACAGCAAGGATCGAGTGAAATCCGCAGAGGCCGTCCAGCTCACCTACTACCTGCAGTCCATCAACAGTCTCAATGACATGGTGGCGGAGAGGTGGGAGTCCAGCTTCTGTGACACTGTCCGACTGTTCCAGAAATCTAACAGCAAAGTCAAAATGTACCCTTACACATCCTCCTCGCTGAGGGAAGACTTCCAGAAGACCAGCCGTGTATCGGAACGTTACCTGGTCACCAGCCTGATCCTGGTGGTCACCATGGCCATCCTCTGCTGCTCCATGCAAGACTGCGTCCGCAGCAAACCCTGGCTGGGCCTGCTTGGGCTGGTGACCATAAGCCTCGCCACCCTCACCGCGGCTGGGATCATCAATCTGACTGGTGGGAAATACAATTCCACCTTCCTGGGAGTCCCTTTCGTCATGCTAGGTAATTACTGTCCTTTTTTTTCCCTTCTATTTCCTTCTTCTTATGGTGGTGACAGGGTTCCTGAAAGGCCAAGAGCAGCTGTCTAACAATTTTGTTTCATTTATAGCATCTTCTTTTAGTCCAGAAGCCCTGAGACCAATTCTGTAAGGTGGTGCTGGGTCTCAAGAAGTAACCGTATCTGGTTGATATGCTGGAAGCCCAAAGCCCTGACTTCTAGCCCTGGCCCTCCATGAAGTAGCTGTAGATATTAATTTAAATTCAGCAGATATTAATCTCTGTGCACCAGTGTTTTAGGTCGGGCTTCCCCAGGAGCAGACCCTGAGACAAGGATCTGGATACAAATAGTTTATTGGGGAGGTTAGCCTGGGAGACCACAACCTGGAAGCAGGGACATGAGACAGGGAAGGAAGACAATCCGGGGTTATGTTAATCAGCAGGTTACCACTGTGGGCATCTGTGGTTCAGTCTCACCGGGGACCTTCGAGAGACCTCAGAGGTGTCCTTGAGGGGTGATGACTCTTTAAGCTGCAGTATGGACCCAGAAACCCTCTGTATGATTCACTGAGGGTTCTCCCCTGGGTCATTAACTCCCCAGCACTTCCCGGGGAAGACTGATCACATTCATGAAGCTGGAGAAATCTCTCAGGTTACCAGTGTTTGGAGTAAGAAGGCTTCTGTGAGCTCAAGAATGAGGGCTTGGAGGGCCACGAGTGGGGCACCAACAGTGTCCACCAGCCCATGGTTTCCCTATCCAGTGGGCAGGGTGGACGCGAACATCACACGGAAGGATATGGTCAGTAGACAAGAACTCTGAAGGCAACAAGTGAGACATAAATAGGAAGGTAACTTTTTCTTGTCTTTGCTATGAACTCAGGAGAATATTTTAAAATGAATCCTATTATGTAGTCTCTTGGGGGCTGCAGAAATTTCCTCATGGAGATTCTGGTATATGTAAAGCCATAGTGCTCATAATATAACGTCAGTTGCTCTGTCCATCTGATATTGATGATGGCAGAGGTCCAGCAAGCCTGGTACCGAGTTTCTCATGAGCCAAGGACCCAAACACTTAGCTTCTCCCTCTTCTTTGGCAACTTCTCATCAATTCCTTTAGAAAAATTAAAATGTCATTTGGAATCAGATACTGACATGACAAATGAAGTGGCATTTCTCACTGGCTGAGAAATAACTGTGATTGAGTTCATTAGTATGCCTGATGCCCTGTTTAGAGGTAGTAGGAAAAAAAGGAATTTACTCAGGCCATCTTAGCTGCATGATGGTTAAATGATAATATGCAGGGGCTGGTGGGGCCACAGAATTATGTGCTGCCCTCCATGCTCTTCTCTGGTAGCTCAACTGGTAAAGAATTCGCCTGCAATGCAGGAGACCTTGGTTCAATCCCTGGGTCGGGAAGATCTCCTGGAGAAGGGATAGGCTACCCACTCCAGTATTCTTGGGCTTCCCTGGTGGCTCAGCCAGTAAAGAATCAGCCTGCAATGCAGGAAACCTGGGTTTGATCCCTGGGTTGGGAAGATTCCCTCAAGAAGGGAATGGCTACCCATTCCAATATTCTGGCCTGGAGAATTCCATGGATGGAGAAGCCTGGCAGGCTACAGTCCATGGGGTCACAAAGAGTTGGACACAACAAAGAGCGACTTTCACTTTCACTTTTACTCCATGCTCTGCAGGAACTGCAGAGAAGGCAATGGCAACCCACTCCAGTACTCTTGCCTGGAAAATCCCATGGATGGAGGAGCCTGGTAGGCTGCAGTCCATGGGGTCACTAAGAGTCTGACACAACTGAGCGACTCCATTTTCACTTTTCATTTTCATGCATTGGAGAAGGAAATGGCAACCTACTTCAGTGTTCTTTGCCCGGAGAATCCCAAGGATGGCGGAGCCTGGTGGGCTGCCATCTATGGGGTCGCACAGAGTCGGACACGACTGAAGTGACTTAGCAGCAGCAGCAGCAGCTGCAGGATCTGAGACCCAAGCAATAAACATATACTAGTAGCTTTTGTGGAAAAGTGGGGCACTGTGTGGAGACTGAGAGAGCTGTGGGTTGAGTCAAGATTTAAATTAAGATGTTTTGCTCATGATTAGTCACATGCTTGGGGTGTTTTGTTTTTTTTTATTTAGCTTTTCATTTTAAAAATACAATGTTTTTTTGCTGTGATTGTTTCTGTGGGAGGAAGATAAACAGGGATAAGGGTTCACAGGAAACTGAAGGGAGACAGGTTCTTAAGTGAGGAAAAAAGATGTTAGGGCTAGAAAAAGAAATATCATTCCTGGTTTTTGACACTCTTAAGTAATTATCATGAGCTCAAAGAAGGGTACAATATTTAAAACTTCCTAAAAACTAATTGCATTCAGTAAAACTACAATATTTAGAGCTTCTTAAAATTAAATTTTTTTAAATTTTATTTTATTTTTAAACTTTACATAATTGTATTAGTTTTGCCAAATATCAAAATGAATCCGCCACAGGCATACTTGTGTTCCCCATCCTGAACCCTCCTCCCTCCTCCCTCCCCACACCATCCCTCTGGGTCGTCCCAGTGCACCACCTTAAAATTAATTTTTAAGCAAAACACAACAGTAACATTCAAAACTTCTTCCCATTAATTTCACTAAAAATATTTCATTGTAAGTAAAAATGAAATTAAATATTCAAAACATCTTGAATTTTATTAAGTAAAAGAAATCACAGTATTTCAAATCTCTTAAAATTGATTTTTGTCCTTTTTAAATAAGTTTTAAATATTGTAAGCAAAACTCAATGCAAAAAGGAATACACCAGACAGTACTGGTATGGGGAGGGATAGAAGAGATGGAAAGATGCTGTTAGCCAGGGAGCATTTTTAAAAGACAAATTCATAAAGAGTAGTGCCACAACTCCACCAAGACCTAGTATCAGTGAATTTCACATGAATTCAACTCAGAAAAACCTAGCATCTGTAGCGAAAGAGACCAAGCGCTGCAGTGCCCAAAAAACCCTTGTTTGTAATTTGTGAGGAATGTCACATGCATTGATTTGATGGCAGTTTTCCCTGCTGACAGTCAGTAGACAACCTTTCTGTACATTTTCAGCTCAAAGAGATCTCAAATTACTTAGTCACAACATGAAAGGAAGCGACGTGTTTTAGTAGCTGAGGCCCATTTGCAATAAATACTTTGCACCACGTAATGGATGCTTAATACGCTCGTAAAGCCAGCAGCACCTGGATTTAGGATGGCTGCCCTTCTGTATTTCTCAGATAAACTCATCGTTCTCAGATTTGATTGTAAAATGAAATCTAAGCAAGAGCACGTTCATAAATGTTGTGTTCAGGACCAATGTTTAATTCTGTTTTTTTGATAACCAGTCCTAAAATGCCAATAAATACTTCAAATGACCAAGAAGAAATGCGGTGCTAAGGGTTTTGCAGTGTGTGACTCACTAAACTTGTCCAGTTTCTAAATTTGCCCGTCTATAGCATCAAATGGTTATGCTTAAACTAAGAAGATTTAAGCAAAACTTCTTGATTTTCTGTGGTATTAATATACAGTCAAATAAAACTAAAAAATATATGGCTTCTTTTAGAAGGAAAGGTGTCTTAGAAAAAAATCTCTTAGTCCTTTCCAGACGAAATTTCCTTGGCCGACAATAGGTCTATAATGTGATACACAATTATAGATTTAAAATTCAACAAACTAAACATTCTCAGTGTGATGCCGGTCACTTAAGGCCAGACCCAGCCAAATGCCAAAATGGCAGCAGATTTAGAATGGAAAATTTTAAGACCACGTGTGTCAAACCGTATTAACCTGACAAAATTCCAGAATAGGAAAGGATTTGGATAAACTCTGAGAGTTCACCATAATGGGATGTGACTGTGTGTTTGTAGCCAAGACGATACGTGACATCTCTGGCAATAAGAATATATCCTACACAGATGAATCATTTGGGCAATGATGTAAGCATAGATACATCAGGATTTAGAATGTTTTTAATCAGTGTCAGGCATATTAGACAGCCCTACTTCTGCCAAAACCCCTGTTCATGAGTCAGATCAGTTTATTTAGAGCTGAAATTCTTAAAGGTCTACAGTATCATAAATGCTCATTGACATTTTTTAGTTATTATACTTTGGAGAGGAGCTTATTTCATCCACACCCTTTGTGTGTAAAGTAATATCGTTTCTTTCCAAACCATATTAACACCAGGCATCGAGGTACTTGAACTGCCATTTGTAAACATTTGACACTCATCATGTTAATCCATTATGGAATTTCCTTTAAAGGATGAGGATTTACAACATTGCCCGGCAGTTGGGTATGATTTAAGAAATTGGCACAGGTTTTGTACATGCCAGCTCTCCTTACAGGCTTAATATTTCCACAGCTTTGCTGATCAGACACAAATCAGCAAAGGAATGGAATATTGGGGAATATAGAAGGGAACAGAAGGAAGGTTTCTTCCTTCTTCATCTGGTAGGTTTGGTGTTTCATGTACATTCTGTACAGCTAAAAGGGGAAAATTGAAGTCGTGGTGAAAGGTATTTTGAATATTAGTTTATATGTGGCAATCTAATTTATAAGGGTAGCTTTGCATTTATTAAGATATAAGAGCCTCAAAGATCAGATGAAATGAAAAATATTCTTCAAGAAAAATGTTCTTCAAGTCCTTTAAAATGTTTGGGATTTTGAGAAGGTCTAATGTCAGATCCAAGGTTCCCTCTTCCTTCTAAATTATCCAGCCAGGCCATTCAAATTCAAGGATAGGAAAGAAGCAAGGATGTGATTAAATGCTAGGAAGAGACCAATAGCAAGGACGTTTGGCTTCCTTCAGGTATACATCCTAAGATTATCTGTATTTAACAGAAACCAGAAGATAAGGTTCAGTTCTCTGAGAAATTGTTTTTATTTGCTGCCAACTGGAATGTGATGAAGTATACGGAGCTCAGGCTTACAAAGAGGTAAAAGGTCCAGTGCAAGAAATTTAGTTCCAAGAAACTGGAACTCTTAATTATCTTGGCTCTAAATTTAAGCAAACTTGCAAAGTTGTGCTTGCCTGATGACTAAAGTCATGAGAAATGTGGGGGAATAAATCAGCCAGATAATAATAAAGTTCAAAGCAAATACAAAATTGTCAATATTCAACCAGTCTTCACCTACGAAATTGGTGCCAATATGTGGCTATTTTTGATCTCCAAAAGCAGTCATTTCTTATGATTCAACCTCCTACATTATGGTATACGTTCATTACTTGCAACAATATGACAGTCTACATGAGGAGTAAAAGTATGTTAAGAATGCTGTGGAAATACTCTGCTTAGGTATAAATTACTAACAGGCTCCACGGTGTCTAGAAAAAAAAAACTGATTTATAGATGTTTTGTTGTTCCCATTGTTGCTTACATCTGATTTGAAATAAGAGAGTAATTCCATATACTATTTTCAAAGTGTTTTTGTCCCTGAATATCCTTTTTGTAATGCTCTATGATCACTGTGGGACTAATTTAAAAGGATACTGTGTTATTTTGTGTCTAGTTCTCATCTTTTTATTCTTATCTTCCACCAGTCATACTACAATGCAAGGTGGATTGGGAGAAATAGGTCTGAGGGGATGGATCAGACATGTTTTATTGGTCTATCCTTAACCACAAAGGATGGCAAGAATGGGACTAGGGGCACAGGTCCAGGGAGGCAGAGAACAATCAGGCAGAGGAATGCAAAGGTATTCGTCTCTGACCCAGGTCTCCTGGGAATCCTCTGGATGGTTTTGCCAGCTAGTCTAGGGAATAAGGGGTGGCCAATTCCATGAAGGTATGGCAGCTGAAATCAAGGACACTGAGCTGGTTTAAAAAAAAAACAAACAAACAAACAGAAGGAGGGACACCTAGTTGGTTGTTGCATTTGGATTAACATCTCCGAAAGTCATTGCTGGGGCCAGGTAGTGTTGACTAGATGGATTTGCAGTAGTTCATGATGCAAGCAGATTCATAGTCATTGTCAAGGAAACCCTGCATTTCACCTAGACTATTTCACCAGCCATGAATCAAAATGTAGATGGAACCTAAGGGAGGGATTCTAGCCCCTTCTCTGCACTGACTGGTGCAACAACACTAACATTTCTCTTCCTCACCAGTAAAATAAATTGCACATCAACCTACTAGTCATTTTGTGTATATATCTGTGTGTGTGTGTGTGTGTGTGTGTGTATAATCTGGGTGTATAATATATATTATATATCACATTACCTATATTATATGTAATGTGATATATTATGTAATAAGTTCATGTTGTATATATATATTTTATGTGTTTATTACATATTATGTATACATATTGTTTGAATGTTTGAAGAGAAATACAGTACATTTCTCTCTGTATTATACAGTATATATTCACACATTTTATATATAAATATATAAAATGTATTTGAATAAGATATGCCACATATATAAATACTACATATGTCTTCTGTATGAAGAGATATCACACAATGACCGTAGCATATATTATGAGCTTCAGTTGTGCACACTGATTTTATATAGTGCGTGTGTGTGCACGCACACATACACACAGAGTATGTAAATACTTTATCTTTAAACACAAAACAGCTATTCATTTCTTGGACTTTTATTTGCAGCTCTTGAGCGAAGGAAATCATTTCTCAGATTAAAACACAATGCTGTGATTAGAATTACCAAAATGTGACAAGCCTCTAGTAGAAGGAGTTTAGCTGTATGTATTCGCCCTGATGTGAGCATCTGTCTTAGCTTAAGCAAAGTACACCTTTACTCTCACTCTTAACTGTGAGACAAAACAGGCTGTGATAAACCAAACAACTCAGCACAGAAAGTAAATGTTTATAACAGGAAAAGTGTAAATGTAACCCAATTAATGAACTTCTCTCTAAAAACAAATGTTACTCAAGCCAGACACATACACACTTTAAATTTCTTTTCAAAAAAAAACCATGAATTTATGTGGATGTCATGGAAGGAAAAGCTTTTTATAAACATGAGCTACTTAGTGGAGCTTGTCTAAGAATAAAATATGTTTTAAGCAGATTTTGCTCATGCATTCATTATACTCTATGGATTTTCTAGAAGAATGTAGTAATTTTATTTTCATATAGGAAATCTGGCACTGCCCAGGCATGCTATAAATGGCTTTATTATCTCCTGATATTAAATGTTTTCACATTGAAACTCAAAGCCATCCCATTTCCCCTCCCCATCTTCGCAGTTATTCCTTACTTGTAGGAACTCAGGATGAGGAAATCCTGCTAGGATTAAAGGATTAAAATACGAGGAGAGCCCAAAGGCATTAGCCTCTGTGCTGTGGCTCTGTGTGCTGGAGAAGGCAGGAGGTTCTGGGCCTCAAGAAAAATCTGCCTTACAAAATCCCAGTGTACCAAGTAGATTGATTTGCCTATGATATTCATTGACAAAAAATAAAAATAAACAAATCACCCAGATTGCCTCTGATAGCAAAACCATTAAATACATTAAAAATATCATTGACTTTATGAATAACTTTCCAGATGTGTATCTACTGGGTAAAGTTAGGTTAACTCTACACTATTCATTTGTCAATTCCTTGGTCAGTGGATTGTAAACAATCCTGAAGGCTTCAGTCAGGTCCCAGAAAAGAGTCTGGGTAAGAGTGAGATTTTATTTAATTTGTGAATATTCCTGAAACTCACTCTAAATGATTGGAGGATTTTCCACCATTAGTATTATTTATCATCTGTGCTGTCTTTTCATTGCCTCCAAAATCTGAAAGGTAACTGCACAAAAAGATAGAAAATTCTTTGGAAAAGAAGAAAACTGATTAGCCTAAACCCTTTAGTATTTGATTTTACTAGATGAAAATCCCAAAGTCTACTGCTAATAAAATTTAAATTGCATTCGTAGTACAAACTGTGTCTGAACACCAGTGAAGAGCTCTACTGTCCTTATCCCAGGGCCTGGCTAAAAGCCTGTGCTGCCAGAAAGCAGTCACTCATGAATAATTAGAACTTAGACTGGTATGTTTATGTCTTGACGCACACTGATAGACATGTGTTCATATGCATTTAACTCTACAGACATGCACTGAACGAAAACAGAAACAAACATCTTGAATGTGCTTTTCAAAGACTAACTGAATGCTTTCAAGTCTTCTTTACCTTCAGAATTTGATAGCATCAGTATGTGTGGTTTAACAGTTCCCTCTGGCAACAATTCAGCTTTAAGTAGTGACCAAAAGAGAGGAGGGTCCCTGGGTGCTGGGAGGCAGCTGCTGAGAGAAGAAAGTGGAGAGGAACAGAATCTCCTCAAATCTTTCCTCCCTGCCTTTCCTTGGTTTTCACTGGCCCAGTTTCTGACATGGATATAAAAATGAAGCCCAGGGCTGGCTGCAGGAAACACTGTGAAGGAGTTAAGTCTCTGTGAGATCCTCTTACCTGGATGTCTCTGCCCTCCCTCCCCATCTCCCTTCTTTGTCCCACTCCCCGGAGTGAAGGGAAGTGGCTTCAGTCGACAACTATTGCACAGGAGGTTGCATTTAAAAGAATCCCGTGAAGGTCAAACCAAAGGGAATTCAGCTGTGGTGACAGACAGAGCAGGCCTTCTTGGGGAACAGGGCATTCTTCAAGTCCTACAGCTTATGGAACATGTCTCCCTGGAGTCCAGGCCAGAGAACGGGAGCCCCACAGTTGAGCTTTCCATTACAGTAACAGGCTAACCTCTTCAACATAAGTGCCCCAGCTGTGAATCAGGTCTGGTGCTAGCTAGGCACTCCAAGCTATTCTTCCCTGGGAGGCACTGGCAGCCATGTTGGTATGCCCTCCCCCCTTGACTGACTGAGCTTCAGTGAGGAGGCCCAGATAAAGTATTACCAGTTGTCCCTGAAATCCAAAGAGTTCTCTAAAGACAATGCACAACTGGAATTTGGAGTTGAGGGTATAGGCATCTGCTAGTGGGAAGGTGTGCTTGAGAAACAAGAGTCTGGCCTATCAGAAGTAATGGTGCGGGCCTCGGCACGGGGCCAACAACAACTACCAACAAAGGCTGAATGATCAGGTAAAACAGATTCTGTCTCAGGGCCTCCTCTTCTGGCCTCTATAAGTCATGCAGGCACAGCCCTGAGAGGAATGAAGGAGAAGCAGAGTTTCCAAAAGCCCCTATGAGTAAAATCTGAATCTTCTGGAACTGCCCCCAGAACCAAGAACGTGTCATGTGCAATGAAAGGGATCAAACTCAGAAGGACAAGGCATTTAAGATGCAGCAGCCATGTGGCTGAGTCCCCTTGCCGTTCACCTGAAACTATCACAACACTGTTAATCAGTTACACTCCAATATGAAACAAAAAGGTAAAAAAAATAAAGTCAACTGATTAGGAGATTTCCCGATATAAACATCTTTGATATGGTATGATATTCTTTTAATATTGTATTGAATTTTTTGCTATAATATTAAAATTTTGTAGCAATATTCAAAAAAATGCAGCAACAGAACTCAAGAGACACTCTAACAGCCTACTTCCACATTCCTTGAGTTTGATTATTTTCACTCAGGACCCTCAGAGGTCTTACTCTTTTTACCTAATAGCTCTGTTAATTCAAAATCCTTTTCTCAATTAGCTTCTAAGATTATTCAATACCAAGGTAATAAAGGAATTCTTATTGTATTTTCCAACAAGAGTCAGGGTCAGATAATGTCATTATAAAATACACCCATTGTAAAAAGGGCTGCAAAACTGATTTAATTTAAATCCTACCATACCAGTAATTCTAATCCTGCTTTATGCATCTTTATTTTCTTACCATATTTGATGACTCAGCACCAAAGCCTTGTTTTAAAAATTCTTTTTCTTTCTAGAAAGAAAACACTTATACGATTCCATTTGCCTTTTCAGTGAAACTCTAAAGTGTGTTTGCCTATCAGAATTTATTCTCCCTGGCCCCAGATGAAATGGTCAGTACTGTTTCCCCAGGGGGCAGGTGCCTCAGAGGTACTTTCTTTACCCTCATTTCAAGGGATCAGTTATTTTAATCAAAGGTTGGCTGATCCTTCCAGAGAACCCAGTGGAAACAAACTTAATAAATAGTTTTCCCTCTTAAGACTAGATGTTAACTATCTAAAACATAATTAAAAACAGTATGCCAGTCAACGAGTGGACTTTTTACTTCTTGTCTAGGGAGTTTAGGTGTCTTCACTTTAATAGGGGTCATGGTGCCAGTTATCAAATTGACAGTCTTGACCTGACCTCTAAAAGTGGCTGTAAAATGATGCCCAGTAAATTAAGATAAATGCCAAATTCCTCTGAGGAAACAGGCTTATATCATGACTGTGAAATGGGTGTGCGGGTTTGAGGCCAAGACTTCACAATAAGTATATAAATACCAGCCTGGGCACGAGGGCAGACGAGCGCTCAGTTATTGTACACACAAGAGCACAGTGACTCACTTCACTCAGCATTACGCTTGGCTGGAGATTTTAAATTCCTTTTTAAAAACAAGACGATTGTACCACAGGGTAAAGATTTTATTATCCTCAATAATGGGATTGAATATGCCAAGGCAGAGAAGCAGAAAATGAGATCTGCAGATCCCAGTGCCAAGACAGGGCTGAGAGAAAGCCACAACAGGTCACATTGGTGGGGGGGGGGGGGGTTTCAATGTTACAGTGGCCTAGAAACCCAGGGAAGCCCCTCTGGGAAATGTCTGGCTCCCACCAAGAGAGATTAGAGAAGTTAAACTAGATCCAGTTGCAGGCAGTAAAGTCAAACAGGAGCACTTACTGTAAGTCTGCTGTTGCAGGGTTACTGGAATACTAACCAAGGAGGAAGGGCATTAAGTAGTTCGGGAGAGAGGTTACTGATCCGGCCCTGGCCCTCAGAGGCCGTTGCCAAGTAGTGTAAAAAAGCCAGCAGTCACCACTAGCTTGAGACATCATCCAACCCAAATGGGGCAGATAGGTCCCTGAAGACCAGAGACAAGCCATAAACCTTCAACCTGAATTCATTTTTATCCACTGCAGGGAGAGTTCCTGTGAATCTCGTTCCTTCTTCCATCCTTCCTATTCACACAAACTTGTCCCTACTTATTTTGTTCCCCTCTGTTTCTCAGATTTATTGCATCCTGCATTGATTCTTGGAGAAGAAGGAAAAAAAAAGAGGCTGTGATTTAGTTCCTGTCAAGGCTCAGATTAAATACAGCACTTCTTTCTCCCTAAAGCTTTCCACTTGGCCAAACTTAAATGAGGTGATGAGACACTAACTCAGACCCCTCTGCCCACTGCCTTCCGCTGTGCTAACCTCCAGCCTTGTGGGGATGACAAGCCAAATGCTGAGTGGCCAGGCATCCTCTCTGGAGTGTTCCACCAACGAAATACTCTGAAAACTGCAACCACAGTCCTAAACCATCAGTGTGCATAAGCCCCAAGAGACTCAGGTGCAAGTCTACTCAGATCTCTTAGGCTAAAGTCCACCCATCTTTCTTCAGCCAGAAGGAAGCATGAAGATCTTAGCTCCTCTCTCTGCCCTCTCTCCCTTAACATGTCTGACTCACCAAAACACAAGTCTGGTCTCCACAGGAGAAATCACTGACATTGACCTGTCACCGCTAGTATGGTTTACATTTCCTTTGACCCAGTTGTTCCCCAGAACCAAGTCGGTTCCCCTCTTTAGAGACCTTAGTATTTTAAACTTTTGATCTGGTCTTTTTCTGCCCCCTCAGGTCATGGATTATATGGGACTTTTGAAATGTTATCCTCCTGGAGGAAAACTAGAGAAGACCAACATGTTAAAGAGAGAACTGCAGCAGTCTATGCAGACTCCATGCTCTCCTTTTCTCTCACCACTGCCATGTACCTGGTCACCTTCGGCATAGGGGCCAGCCCTTTCACGAACATTGAGGCAGCCAGGATTTTCTGCTGCAATTCTTGTATCGCAATTTTCTTCAACTACCTCTATGTACTCTCGTTTTATGGTTCCAGCCTGGTATTCACTGGCTACATAGAAAACAATTACCAGCATAGTATCTTCTGTAGGAAAGTCCCAAAGCCGGAGGCATTGCAGGAGAAGCCGGCATGGTACAGGTTTCTCCTGACGGCCAGATTCAGCGAGGACACTGCGGATGGTGAGGAAGCGAACACTTACGAGAGTCACCTATTGGTATGTTTCCTCAAACGCTATTACTGTGACTGGATAACCAACACCTATGTCAAGCCTTTTGTAGTTCTCTTTTACCTTATTTATATTTCCTTTGCCTTAATGGGCTATCTGCAGGTCAGTGAAGGGTCAGACCTTAGTAACATCGTAGCGACGGCGACACAAACCATTGAGTACACTACTGCCCAGCAAAAGTACTTTAGCAACTACAGTCCGGTGATTGGATTTTACATATACGAGTCTATAGAATACTGGAACACTAGTGTCCAAGAAGACGTGCTAGAATACACCAAGGGGTTTGTGCGAATATCCTGGTTTGAGAGCTACTTAAATTACCTTCGGAAACTCAATGTGTCCACTGGCTTGCCTAAGAAAAACTTCACAGACATGTTGAGAAATTCCTTCCTGAAAGCCCCCCAATTTTCCCATTTTCAAGAGGACATAATCTTCTCTAAAAAGTATAATGATGAGGTTGATGTAGTGGCCTCCAGAATGTTCTTGGTGGCCAAGACCATGGAAACAAACAGAGAAGAACTCTATGATCTCCTGGAGACCCTGAGGAGACTTTCCGTCACCTCCAAGGTGAAGTTCATTGTCTTCAACCCGTCCTTCGTGTACATGGATCGATACGCCTCCTCCCTGGGAGCACCCCTGCACAACTCCTGCATCAGTGCTTTGTTCCTGCTCTTCTTCTCGGCATTCCTGGTGGCAGACTCTCTGATTAACGTCTGGCTCACTCTAACGGTTGTGTCCGTGGAGTTTGGAGTTATAGGTTTCATGACATTATGGAAAGTGCAACTGGACTGCATTTCCGTGCTATGCTTAATATATGGAATTAACTACACAATTGACAACTGTGCTCCACTCTTATCCACCTTTGTTCTGGGCAAGGATTTCACAAGAACGAAGTGGGTAAAAAATGCCCTGGAAGTGCATGGGGTAGCGATTTTACAGAGTTACCTATGCTATCTTGTTGGTCTGATTCCTCTTGCAGCTGTGCCTTCAAATCTGACCTGTACACTGTTCAGGTGCTTGTTTTTAATAGCGTTGGTCACCTTCTTTCACTGCTTTGCCATTTTACCTGTGATACTGACTTTCCTGCCACCCTCTAAGAAAAAAAGGAAAGAGAAGAAAAATCCTGAAAATCGAGAGGAAATTGAGTGTGTCGAAATGGTGGATATCGATAGCACCCGAGTGGTTGACCAGATTACAACAGTGTGAGGGCATCTGCTTGTTACAGTTTCACCCTAGGTCTTATCAGGAGCAAAGGGATGATGTTCATGGCAACACATTTAAAGTTGTTTTTTGGTTTTTAAGGATAAGAAACAGACATTGCCAAAAACAGTAAAGGACCAGGGGAAATGGGGAAATTGTCAACCTTTAAAACAAAAGGTTGTCATCAGAGAGAATTTACTTACACACACACACACACACACACACCCTAGGAGACTCATAGTCTCTTAAACTAAGATCGAATAAGAGAAAGCTTATTAGCAAGCAGAATCCTATTTTATTCACACTGCAGATGTTGCTGGTATGGTGACAAAACCCTTCTGATTGAAAGGTCAGCTGCCAAGGCAGAAATAGCTTTGAGCACTGTTCAAACAATAAGGCTTCCAGAACTTTTGCAAAGCAGTAGCTCCAAGCAGGGTCTATGGTTTAGGGTCTTCACCATCTCATCTAGCTCCCCAACACCCCAAGGAGATGCTTGTGAAAGTTCTGGCCAGCAAAAGCAGCCAGAACCTCAGAAACTGACACGCAGTGGAATGGCCATCACCCATGGGCTGAAACTGAGTCAACTCTAAAGTCACCCGGGTGAGGCAGTTTTCTTGTCGAGAGTTAATTTATCATACCCCCTCATGCACCCACCATCAATACACTTTTAATGTTTGTATGATTTGGTCAATATACCTTTAAACCAGTGACAGCTTCAGTAATGAAAAGTTAAGGCCAGTCTATTTTGGAATATTTTGTCACTTGTCACCAAATGGATCTGCAATAGTAATTGCAGCTTTTGGCAGGAGGCTCTGAGTACCCGGAACCACGGAGCCAAACCCAAATACCTGGCATGATGGAGAAAAAGCAGGTGTCTAAATGAACCCAGAGACAGTGTTTCCATTTTAACAACAAAAAATGGCCAGCTGGTACAGCTGTTTGTGGTTTGGCCCTACATGCATTTTTTGCATGGATGCCCAGAAACAACATCTGCCCACGCATAGCTGAGGAAGGAAAAGTTATTGGCCACAGCTTGCCACTTGTAGTGCCAGTCCACCTTTGCTCAGGAGACCTGCCTGCTCAGAGACACAGAGAAGAAAAGTCCTGAAACTTTGTAAGTCCTGAAACTGAGAACTTCAGGCAAAGACACAAAGGGCTGAAAATGACATAAATGGAACTGATGGGAAGATGTAATCACCAATATAAATCTATCAATGATGACAGTCAAGCTTTCCTGCTCACCCGGCTGCACTTTAATCCTCCTGGCCCCCCTACACCTTCGTTGGTGCCCCCTCTCCTTCCGTGCACGGCCTTTCTGTACATTATCAAGCCTAGATGTTTATACTGTGGGCTTGCAGTATCTACAGGATCTAAACAGAAATGGTTTGATCTGAAGAGGCTGTGTATGTCACCCCAGATCCCTGCATTTCTTTCAGTCTATAAAAATGAAGCTAAAACCTGGTCAAACTTGAGGCAAATGTCTACAGTATTTTTCCCTTTTAGAGATGTAGCTTATTTAGACATCTGTAGTGATAAGCATTTCCCCAAAGCACCTTGCCTTTCTGGACCTTAGCGGACGTACTGTGCAACTTCCCCATCCCTGCAGAGGAGGAAACTGAGACCTAGGAGAATAAAGCAACTCACCCAGGGTCACACCACTGGAGGGTTTCCATCATTTCAGCATGCCTAAGACAGGGCAGGCCAATTTTAGATCTTCTCATAAGAGGGCTATTACTCCCTTCAAAGTACATTTCCAAGGAAGAAACATAGGACTTATTGGCCACAAGGCAGACTTTTTTTTTTTTAATGTCTGGGTAATGTTTGGGATTTAGGTTTACCATTGTCTTTCCAGACAGCAAAAATGCCCAAATGATTCAGATGTAACTACACCAAGTGCAAACCTGTGCTTTCTATTTCATGTACTGTTGTTCACACAGTTCTAAATATATGTGCAGGGGATCATAGCTAGTGCATTACACACTTGTTCAATCTCTCCTGCAAACACACTAAGTGATCATACCAACGTGTTATGCACTCAACTAGAAGATAATGAGCTTTAATCTAAGGACAAATGCAATCCTCGAAAAAGGGCAAGTTCTCATAATAGATCTGCGATCAATTCTCTCTCCAAGGGGCCTGCAACTAGGTGGTTACTGATAAAACACAGCTGAAGAGGGGATTGGTTTTATTCCTAAATCATATGTTGCTAAATCACTTTCTGAAAAATGTGTTTTAAATCAGCCATTGATTTAGTGTTGGCCACATGGAGTACCTTGGGTTACAGTGACTCCATAAAATTGATACAACACACACACCAATTAAGTGTATTTTGTTGAGAATTTAAGCATTCAATTGGGTCAACCAGAATGACTTACTGTGGAACTTTATTTTATGACAGATAGTAGTTTTCCAACTTGACTGGGTCTCTGTATACCTTGGGATATTGTATTTTTAAATGAAGGGCATTTTAAAACTTGTCAACTTCTCTTTTCAGTGCTTGAAATCAAAGCTTATGGAATTCTGATTGTGGAAAGAATGAATTATTTTTACTGGGGGACTCTGCATGCCAAGATTTACTACTTATTATTTATTGTGAGATCATTATTATTTATTTGTTAATATTGATTATTAATAATTGCTCTAATAACATTGGTTTAGCCCCACCATGGATAAGACATTTTAGAAATAGCTCAGAATCACATCTCCTGCAAATTTAAGTCCTTACTTCATGAAGTTTTACTTTTATAATTGCTATCAAGAGGGAGGGAACAGTCCTAGCAAACACTTGCAAAAGTTTTCTTTTTCAATTAATTCCAACCAAGACATTAATGTTCACTTTACCAAAGAAACTGATTTGGTTGGTTTTGAGTTGCTATTTATTGTTTGTTTACCAAAGAAAACATTCCATCCATCAGAAATATTTCTCCTGCTCAACTAAAAGAAAAAAACTGTGATACTTGGGCTTTCTTGGCCATTCATAAGGAAAAAAAGAAAAATCAGGGTAAGGGTGATATTCTTTCAATGAGTGAAACAGCAGAAGGTGTAAATTCACAAGAAACTTGGGGTTTGCAAGAAAGAAAATGATACTTGAAATAGGGTGTTATTGTTAGTCCTATAGCAATGGCCCAGCAAACAGCATGAGGGCTCCTCAGGCTAAAAAGAGTATGTCTGTTCCACAGGAAAAAAAATAAGATAAATGCCAATGAAACTCCTTCTCCACTGTTCCAGCTCATAAGTTTTGTTCTGGGTTTGGGGGTTTGGGGATTTTAAGATTTTGGGGGGTTGTTTTGCTTTGGCTGTGATGTTTGTGTTAGCTTGTTTTCCTCCTGCCTGTCCTACCATTTTTATTCCCTCAATTTTCAGGCAGAAGTGAGATAATCCCATCTGATGCCATCCTCCATGGCTACAGTTACTTATGCAATATGCTGCTCTGAACAAGGCCCTTGATAACTCTTTTATTTTAACTAACCACCACCCAATTGTTCTAAGTGGCATTCTGGGACCGTGACATCACTTTCCTCCAGCCCCAGCAATGAAGCGTGGCTGTGTCTATCTCAAGAACGGGTGGACTGGGCAGCCGCCCTGGGGGGTCTGGTGTGAGGCAGAACCTCTTGGACACAAATGATATCCTCCTCCAAATGGCTTTTTATTCCTTCGGATCCTATTAAAGCAGCCCTGCAGCTTATAGTAGTGTTTGATTTCTGTGAATCTGTTTTCTCATTTGTAAAATGGCGATAATACAGTAACTATCTTTCAATGCGTCAAATACTTACAGAGTGCCTAATATCACCCAGGTACTGTTCTGGAGACTGTGGACAGCAGTGAACTAATGAGACTGTTAAAAAATCTGCCCTCGAGAGTGTACATTTGAGTGATGTTGCGGACTTGCTGAAAGGATTAAATAAGAAGGTGTTCGGAAAGCACTTGTGGCAAGGCCTGGTGTAAAGAAAGAACTCAAGATATTATTATTTGTAATTTGTCCATTCCACACAGTAGCACTTGAGCTCAGGATGTAAAGCTACAGAGATGTGGATTTCTGTAGGCTGGAGCCCAGGATTCAGGCTATATAAAAATGCAATGAATTGTCCTGGTCATTTTAAGACATTCAAAATTTGGCTAGATCATCACTTAGTGGGGCGAGTAGGAAGGGGGCACAGGCTCTAGATGGTGGAGGTGGATGGTAATCCTTGAAAGAAAGAGGCACAGGCAGTCCGGGATGGAGTTGCAGGGGGGCACATATTTCATTACTGTGCCTGGCTTGTCTGAAGACACTCCTTTACGGTAATTTGCTTTTGAGTCTTAGCTACATTAAAAGCATCAGGTATTTGAAGACAAAGTTCCCATTTTCCACACGGAAGGAAAACATTAAATTAGTACTACTGGATTCTCTGGCAAAGAACTGAGAATTGCTTCAGCCAACACATTGCAGAGTTCCTCCCCGTGGTGGTTACAACTGTTTATTTCTGTTTCATGCCAGTCCAGGAGAAAGCAAAGAGGAAAGTGAATGAGCTAAAATCCATTCACCTGAATAGGCAGTGTCAGGATGTCCTCCCCAGCCTGTTTCTCACCTGCCCCACTGCTGCCCAGGTGATGTGTTTGAAGTCCTCTTTGATATCTGTGAGGGCACCATGCAAGGAAGACGAAGTGAGGGAGCAGAGCGCTCTGGCCTGTGTATTGATTTTCAGGTTAGATTAAAATTAGCGTGGCAAAGGTTTGGAGAAGTTGATCTGGAGAAAGAAGGCTTCTTTTCAAAGTACAAAAAAAGCAATATGCACCAAGGAGGCAACCAATGAAGGGTCCTTGGTGGATGGAATGCTGTTGCTGTAGGATGCACCAGCCTTTCCTCCCTCCAAAATGTTGACATGAGATAAACCTTTGAAGAGAATCAAGCTTACTCTCCTGTTTCTCACTTAAGAAAATGGAAAGCTGGAGAACTGAAATGACATGCACAGAGCTAGTTAGAAGCAGATACAGGGCTATGACTGCAGTCTCCTAGTTCCTAGCCTCACTCCTTTCTCTACTCTGCCCCTTTACTGCCAAATTCTGTATGTCTATATCATGGGGTCTTCACCTGGGGGCATAGATGAGTTGGTGGGAGGGTGGACTCTGCACTCCCTAAAATTAAATTATATGCAAAAATGTGTGTATATGTTCCCTATGTGCATTTTCCTAAAGAGAGTTCATAGTTGTCATCATATTTCAAAAGAGGTCTACGACCCAAAAAGAGTGAAGAACCACTGTCCTAAATTAATAAAGACCTCATTGGGGGTGTCATCCTGGTATCCTCATTTTGGCTAATGGGCAATCAAGAATTTCTCAACCATCTTTTCTCCAAGGAGCCAAAACTGCTTGTAGGTATTGGTCTCTTCATGCCCAGTGAAGTGCCTATCACTACTCCTTTTTTCCTCATTCATTCATTCATTTAATCTGCATACATTTTCATTGTCCAATTCATGTTCCAGCACCAGTTAAACACACTCCAGGGCAAGACAGGTAAAGGACCCCTCTGCATCATGCTCTCATTGGCAGAAAGAATACACGTGGATGTGGGAGAAGAAAGAGCTGAGCAACCTATTTCCGAGCTTTCTAGGTCTACGCTTGTGGCAGCAGCATGCCACAGCCTTGAAGGGCTGCTCCCAAGTGATTCTGGTTCAAGATAGGGAGAGAATGTGTCTCATTCATCTTGGAGATATTTGCAGTGAACAAACAGGAAATCATGGCCATGGGCATATGGTTCCACTTAAGGACAGGTGTATGTGCAAATTGAAGCTCAGTTCTCTTGACTGTCAACCATAAGTTAGATGTAGTGGCCATTGATGGAGCAAGCTGAAGAATAAATGACTCTACTCGTACTGTTTGTTGTGCTTCTTCTGGAATGATTTTAGGCACAGCAGAATGCAGCTGGGTTGTCCAAAGGGCCAGGCTGGGGGAACACTGCTTGGCCCTCCCTGAAGCAGAGAGGTGGCACTGGTGACATTTACACAGTCCTCTGTCCAGCCATGACAAGGGAAGTCTTCTGATGAGGGGGAAGAATATGAGCCCCACTTTGTAGCATGTGATTTGAATCCTGAAGGCTTTGCTCACCGAGATCTATAAAATGCTTTGTTTGATTCTTACAAAATGGCAAAGATTCAGCCCATTTCCATTACCTATTCCAGGTTCATCCTGGGGAAAACCCATAGGATTCTCTTTGGCAAAACAATGTATTTAATTTCCAGGGTGAAACTTCAACATGTTTGGCTCAGACTTTCATATCTTTATTCTTCAAATTAACATTCTGCCAAAATTGCCTTTTCCCCCTTCTAGAATCACCAAAGCAGATTCCTCCTGCCTCCCAGGACCACAGGTGACTGGCCAAAACTAGTAATGACCCATCAGCGCTGCTACACACACACATACACACACACACACAGTGCATGTACATTAGCAGGCCAAGTGCTGTGGTTCTGTGGGATCTGGCAAGCCAAAGGCTTCAGCTATTTTAGGAAACCATAAAAAAATATTATCTTCACCTTTTATATGTTTCCTGTACATGAGCATGTCTGAGACCAGCCAGATAATACAGCTTAAAAAAAAAAAAAGAAACCCAAGGAAGTGAATGTTTCTTGGAATTTACAGAGTGCTAACTTACAACTTTCTAGTGGAAAACTGCATTTGATGGAAGTTTTCTAAGTCACAGGTGAGAATAGCAGTAACCCAAAACCATAGAGATCTCTCCCAAAGCCTGGAATTGTGGAACTCTATCTAGAATTTCTCCTTTGCAATTCAGATAAAGACAAAAGGAGTGGAGAGGAAGGGAGAAGGACATATGGGGTGGTCAATCTGTTTTGGCAACTCATAGTTTTAAGGAGGCATGGGCATTTCCCATTTATCTATAGTATTAGTTTAATGGGAATATCAGTGCCTTTCATCCACCTCAAGGAAAGCAGGTGTCACCCAGGAAAACCTAGTGATAAGAAACCTCAGTTGGGAGAAAAGTCATACAAGTAACAAACTATCCAAGACCAGAAACGTTTAGACCGCCCCCCCCCAGCCCCCACAAACACAAACACAGGGAGTGGACATTAACAGAAGTTGGGGAGAGGAGCCCTAGCACAGTTCCTAAGATTTGGACAGAGTGTGGCAGGAAAAACAGGTAATTATTATGAAAGAGAAATGAATCAAATCTGTGTGCAGTGAATAAAATTATGAGCTGAGAATAATGGAGCTGTTCAGGAACCTCTATAACATAAATATATGGAGCCTGAATCTATGCTTTTTAAATAAAAGGACCCCACATTTTCTTTTGAATTCTCGACTTATAATTTCTCCTTAGTAACTTGAT